>NC_091941.1:10030845-11283345 GCF_041260155.1 Ptychodera flava
AAAGACTTACTGCAGATGGGTGCCAGTAACTAGATTTATCAATGATGGTAAGTTAGCAAAGACTTACTGCAGATGGGTGCCAGTAACTAGATTTATCAATGATGGTAAGTAAGCAAAGACTTACTGCAGATGGGTGCCAGTAACTAGATTTATCAATGATGGTAAGTTAGCAAAGACTCACTGCAGATGGGTGCCGGTAACTAGATTTATCAATGATGGTAAGATAGCAAAGACTCACTGCAGATGGATGCTTGTAACAATACTTATCAATGGTGGTAGGTGATCAGGAATAGTATTGCTGATGATTGTTGATGATATAAGGTGGCAAGACCATGGTTGATGATGGATCACTAGTCTCTTGTAAAAGTGATAGTAAGTTTGTGAGACTTTGATTTGCTTATTATTGGGAAATTTGACATACCAATAGTAATGGTATAGTCATCAAACTTTATACAGGTGATTGTTTATGGCTAGAGTTATCATTTATCATGGTTGTGAGAAATTGAAACACCATATTTTTTCACCAACATCCTTACCCCAATATATTCTGCCATTGGCTTTATGAAGAGATGTCTTTTAGAAAAGTCTAATGAAATTACACTAACAATGCATTGACAGTTGTAATAATACCTTAGTATTTGTTCATATGGCTTTTAAACAATTTGTTTTGCATTCCTTAACTGTTAATACAAGACAGGGAATCTAGATTTTTATTTCACAATATTTTTATGTTCTTTGCATCAGCCTATACTGTTTTCATTCCATCTTTGTCATTAGATGCCAAACATGCGTTTGAAATCATCGTCAAAGATCAGCCTCATCCAACGGTGTTTCTTGGCAAATCCATGGAAGACAAGAACAACTGGATGGCTGTGCTCACGGCGTTACATTACAAAAGGTGAGTTGTGACCACAAGTATTGTAATTTGCCATTTGAACAGCAATGAATATTTAACGAAATGATGATCATGATTGGTTTGTTTGTTTTTGTTTGCTCCAGATGAAGTAACAAGCCAAGTACATGGCATATTGTGAAAAGTTCAATGCAAGTATTTGAAAATGATGATGACTCCTAGGCTAACGTGATCGCACACTTTCTGCAGTAGAAAGAAGCCACTGCCAACACATGTACATTTGATGAGATTTAGGCATTAACATTTAACACTTTATTTTGTCCAGCACACTTGAGAGAATGTTGGATACCAAGCTTGCAGATGAAGACAAGAAGCAGCCATTGAGGTTACCCAATGTTGAACAATACAAGTAAGTATTCAAAACTTATCAAGTCATCTGAGAGATCTCTCAAGTCAGTTGTTATATGCTAAGTCCCTTCTGTACTTTCAGTGAAAGAAAGTTAGAAATTTTCTGAATAGTAGGAGACTGTTATTATAATCAGTGGCAGTACGGCGACCAACCACAGCAGAGAATGCATTTTCTTAACATGTCCAGTCAGGCAAAGTGAGCAATTCTCATTTTGTAAACTGCATATTCTGATATCATGTGCTTAGCGTTATTACTGTAGTGATTTTTTGTCATGTGTGGATTACAAGGAAACGTTTCCTGAGGAATTATGATCGCCGGAACTGTCTTCACTTCGCTTTTCTACCTACATTGATGTAAATCTTTTGGGAATCAATAATGTCCACATTAACCAAGGTGAGCCACATCCTGATCCCAACCATCCTCATAGTTGTATTGAATACCACTTTTCTTCATCCCAACAGGTTTGTCCTAGAAGACAGTGATGACAACATAGTCTTTGAAGAAGGTCAAAGGTCACCGTCCGGTGTCCAAATCATCAAGGGAGGAAGTCTTTTAAAACTAATAGAGAGACTGACGTACCATACCTATGCCGATCTGTCATTTGTTAGGACATTCCTGACCACATATAGGTCCTTCTGTGAACCACAGGAACTACTCACTCTACTCATAGAAAGATATCCTTTCACAGTAGAAGTCATATCAGGGTTCTTCGAAAGGGGATTTTGAGGGTGTAATTGCATAATCCATTCATATATTAATAATAACAATACAAAAGGATACATTTTCACAAGAAAAGAATATGAAAATCATGCACTGTTACATAAATTGGCGGCCCTTTAATTTTTCAAGCTGTGGGCGAACACTTGATGTACAGATGGTTTTGGTGTATCTTGTTATCAGGAGCCAGAAATCTGTGGTGTTTTAATCTGCCAGGGCCAGGTTATCATAAGGAAGCCACTCTGGTTCTTGATACAGAGATAGATGTTTTTAGTAAAAACATCATTAAATCATATCAGATTTGGAGTTTGTCTACGCTGAACCCTTTTCCTGCCAGACAGTATCATTTCCTTATCAGCCAAGTCAGTAAAAAGCGGTATTGAGCCAAAACATGACGTATTTTCACCCACTTGGCTTGGTCTGTTATAGCATCTTTAGTCCAAAAAAATCAACTTTACAGTATTCATATTTTCAACAGCCTTCAAATGTACAGTATTATGTTAAAATATGTTGTGTTTCATTAATTTTAACCCTTTTTGACCTGATGGTAAAATATGGACTTGGCAGGAAAAGGGTTAAGGGTGAAATGATAGAGACATAAGTGTTCGGCATCTCCCATTAAACACTGAAGGATGCAACATTTAATGGAATTGTAATTCCGACAGCTAGTGCATGACCATTTGTCAACATTCCATTTCCAATGAAAAGTCGTACATTATCTTGGCGTTTACTCATCAAACCTCATACCTTATATGATATACATATGATGGTGCCCACCAAAATAGATGGAGATGCAATGATATTAAGATGAGTTTTACTGCAGTATATTGCTAAAGGGCCTTTTCAATGACAGATTCACAAGCCAAACAAAAATTGGGTTTAGCTTTGATAAATGATCTCTCTTTGTCTCTAAAAATATCAGCTTGATTATTTGAATATTCCATTTCATTTCTCCATCAACATTTTCTTCTTCACCAAACAGTACAAGTTTTTTCATGAAGTCAAAATATCCATGATAATTTATCAGGAGAAAGTTCCTACAAAAACATAACAATAACAATGAGATGTAGTTAGAAACTAGTAAAGTTGGTCACTATATCAGATTTTACCAAATCTTTCCTAACCATCCAAGATTTCATGATTCTCATGAAACCAGGAGTTTTGCCATTATGAGGAGAATTCCTTAACAGATATCTCCACATTTGAGATTCCGGATCCTCCGATGACGGAAGAGGACCAAGCTGCCCTGGCACAAGGCATTGCTCCGGTCAGGGAAGATCTCAAGAAATTCCGCAAGGAATACTCACAACCTATACAATTAAGGTAATAGATATCTAGCCAACCTGGTTTCTCTATGAATGACTATGATATATGCACGTGTGCCTGTCAGGAATCGTGGGTATAGAATGAATGAATGAATATTACAATGTTGAAATGATATATACTTCATAATCGCCCTTGGTTTCCTGTAAATCTTTACATCCATGGTTTTCTATTGCTTTATATCATTTAAAAAATGAAATTGACAGAGCAATTATTTTGACAATTGCATACTCTTATTAGTTTCAGAGACCAGCTCTGGAACTGTTAGTTTTTGCTCACTTTCCTTCTTTCTTTCTTTCTTTCTTTCTCTATTTCCGGTATTACTACCATAGAACATGCTATACACAAATTTTACCTTAATTACCCAGAATGCATTGCGACACGCTTATGACGTCATCGCTCAGCTCGGACGGGTTTTACGGGCATTTCTTGTTTGTTTATTTATTTATTTTTTATTTTGCATTGCTCAACTATCATATTGCGTTCAGTTATTAATAATTCTAGCTTTCTTTCGCTTTGTTTTTTGTTGCTTTTTGATTTTATTTTTCTCTAAATACTCACCGTACGTGGCGCTATACTGTTTCGCCCGAATGCTCATGGGTTGAATGACATTAACAATGGCAGCGTATCGATCGCTTCGCTCGCACAGAGACAGAAAAGTAGGTTTCCGTAAGTTTACAAGCGCGGCTGGGCACATCGTGTACCTAGGCGAGGTGGGTGTGCTCGAAAACGATGATCAATGCAAAATTTGGACTCAAACTCGGCTGTTTTGGCGGAGAAACTGCCCGCCGTATTTCTGAGGAGCCACCAGCGGTTTTTCCTATATCAGTCTGCGGGGCTGTGGTGGGAGGTAGTTTAACGCCGGTAACACACAGCCGCGGAGCCGTGCCATGCAGAGCTAGGCATTCATAGTGAACGTACTGTCTGTCACGCTCCGGCATGCGTTGGCTGCACGTAAAAGCAACTCAACTTTCCAAGATCAAACGGTCAGTATCTTGTGAAAACAGCGACATAGCAATGAAAATTGTTTTAGTCTGTGTTTTTAATCAAATGAAAATGCATGTGGCTCAATTTCAACGGCCTAGGTCCGATGTTTCCTCTCGTCTGATCATCGTCGTAAATCACTCGCCTCTTTACGGCAACAACTCAGCGCTGCCCGTCAAGCGATTGATTTTTGCCTAGGTCAGCGGAGCGAAAGTTATTGCTCTGGCTCGCGAGAATGTCGTCTGATAAACATTTCCGTGCGTTGTCGCCCCCGTATGTATCTGTTGCGTTTTTACCGTACATGTAGGCATTTGTAATCTGTGTACTGTAATTCCCCGGACTGCCTTGCTTTTAGTTGTATTATGGTGTTTACTGCTATCAGCCCTGAATATTAAAATCCAAAGCACTCTTTCATTCTGCACCTATCTTTGTCACACATTCTCTTGTTTCTTCCGCTGCTCTGGTCTCTGGAACTTCGCTTTTGCTTGCAAATGCTTTCTAGTCTCTTTTTGGATATGTGACATATCATTTTGTTGTTATTTTCAGAGTATTAAATGTGTTCCGACACTGGGTTGATCAGCATTTCTATGACTTTGAAAGAGATCCAGAGTTGTTGAAGAGATTGATGAAATTTATCAATGAAGGGGAAAGTGTGAAGGGTAAAGCCATGAGGAAATGGGTGGAATCAATTAAAAAGATTGTACAGAGGAGGGTAAGCAACTCAGTCTATGAACTTTTCATTTCTTCCATTATTTCTCAGTTCAAAGAGACTCTCAAAATGTGAAGTCTTCATTTTATGCTGCCAAGAAGTTGTGCTACATAAAAATTATTGAATAGAAAAGTCCAGTACTTTTGTCGTACTTTAAAGAAGAATGTGTCTATATTGTCTCTAACTTATTACTGAATTATATCAGTTTTGATGAAATACATCAGTGTTCACCAATTATCAGTTTCCTCTCTATAGTAATATGTTTGCAAATTCCATACTCTATTAAAAAAAATGTATCAACAATATGAAAAAGGAGAGCTGCAAAAATTGTGATATGTAACTAGACTTATTACTGTCTGTGCTAGTGGTAACCATTCTATCATTCTTTGACCTCTAGTCACAAGCAGAGACCAAAGGGCAGCCAGAAATCACATTTGCCCAGACACCGCCACCTATTGAGTACCACATAGCAAGATCACCGGAATCATTTGAGTTGATGACTGTAAGTACTTCCTGAATTTCCTTATTTGAAAACATTCAAATTGAGAATGCTCAAATGAAGTGGAATGTTACAAAAACTACTATATGTTGAAGTCATAGCCATAAAATCTGTGCCCATCTTTGTGTTTTGCTGTCATTAAATCTTTGTATCTGTGTGCTCTGGTAATTCCTCTTTCTATCACCAAATTTTTTTAAGAAAAATGATGATTAAATCCTAGTACTTATTGTACTAGTGAAAGAAGATTACAATGGATGATTTGTGTATTTACAAGGTGTTCTAGAAAATGTTTTAGCAGCAGTAATATGAAGATACATTCCAGCAAATATTATATATTCTCTTATGCAACAATATCACTCAAGTTGAATTTTAGTCGATATATCAATTCTTTTCAGGTAATTTTCTGATGAAAAGACTTCACCAAAAATGTCAGGTTTGATATTCTGATACAGAGGAGATATTGTACCTGATTCTGTGAAATCATAATCTGTTTTTTATCGTTGACAGCTACATCCAATAGAGATAGGTCGACAACTTACGTTGCTAGAATCTGACTTATACAGAGCAGTGAAGCCATCAGAACTTGTTGGATGTGTGTGGACAAAGAAAGAAAAACACACCCAGTCTCCAAATTTGATGAAAATGATTCGACATTCTACAAATGTAAGTGTAGATTAAGTATACAGGGATGGATTTGTAGAGTTTTTTAGATATCCATGCGTTGACGTTGTATAATTATTAACAGAAGCAAGACCTTCCATTTTCTATAATATGAATCCCATACCTTGTTATCCAACTGTAACAGTCGCTCTAATTTGTTAGCCTAGATTCCTTTTCCGTCCGCTTGCCTCCGTACCTCCGTCCCCACTACTGTCTAGCCTCGTGAGCAGTATTTCGAGCTAGAGTTGTAAAAACTGCTCATTTGAATGTCAATGGTCACCAACTGAGACCATGATGTCACTAGCGTCCCTTTCAAAGTCAATCACTGAAAATGACCCTCTCATGATTGGCCTATGACTTGGTTGGGCAGAGCTGCAGTGTCAACACAATTAACATATTTGACGTCATATTAATTAGCTCTGCCCAACCAAGTCATAGGCCAATCATGAGAGGGTCATTTTCAGTGATTGACTTTGAAAGGGACGCTAGTGACGTCATGGTCTCAGTTGGTGACCATTGACATTCAAATGAGCAGTTTTTACAACTCCAGCTCGAAATACTGCTCACGAGACTAGACGGTAGTGGGGACGGAGGTACGGAGGCAAGCGGACGGAAAAGGAATCTAGGCTATAATTATTGTAAATTCATATACAAAACCTCTGTACAGGTAGTAGCATATGAAGAGTTAGAAAATCATGTGGATCAATCACAACAATTATTCCTCATTCTGTTATATTTGTGGATTTTGCCACAACGATGAGTACTGTAGATAAGTCAAGTTACATGATAGCCTACCCAGTGAAATCTTAGTTGCCTTTTGCAGTCATCTGTGCACCATATACATCTGCTAGTATTTACAGTCATATACCACATATGGATTGCTGAGATGGGTCCTGAATAATACACAGTCTGGCTTTTGTACACATGTTGGTTATTCTAGAACAAATGAATCCATAGAAACATGATAGGTAGACAAACATGTATGTTTAAAGGGACAAATTTATTAAACTTGTCTGAGTGAAAGTAAGCAACGTATATCAAGGTGGTTGTACTTTGTTTCACAAAAGCTTATCCAACCTTTCAATCCAGTTAGTAAAACATGAATAAAAGTACTATCAGTTGTATATTAGTAAAATTATAGTTGGAAATATTGAAAAATGTGTTGCAATAAACACAGTCTGTATCATACCATGTGATTCAACATGTCATGTTGTTACTAATAGTATTTAAAGGTCAACTCTTTTACCTGAATGTTATACCTACCTTGATTTACCAAGTTTTTGTTTGTTTTTCAGTTGACTCTGTGGTTTGAAAAGTGTATAGTTATGTCTGAAAACTTTGAAGAAAGGGTAGCTGTAGTTTCAAGAATTATAGAGATTCTAATGGTAAGATCTGTGAATTTCTTGTAAATTATATTTGATAAGATGCTCTTGTACTTGTAGCATACAGAAATGATGGGATTTAAACATGCTCCAGTGTTTTTACATTTAAATGAATACCACAAGTTGTGCATCATGGTGAATTTAACTATAAGTTCTGCAATGTGGTGAATTAACCAAGTTCTGCAACATGGTAAACTTACCACAGGTTCTGCTATAGAAAGTGATGCATTTACTATCTGAATATCCACACATACAACAATTTTCAGCTCCTGTTTGCTGTGTGGGGGACAGCAGCAATCAAAAAGATGCAATTCAACCTATTAGGATAGGACTATCTCTCTGTCACTTTATCTATGTATTGATACAGGATGCATAAATAGACCATTTAAAGTATTTGTGCGGGGGACAGCGATTGATGAACATTTACTTCCTTCAAATCACCGTGGTTGAACGAGAATGGAAAACTATCTTCAAAACTGTACGAATGAGCCAAGATGTAGTGAAAGTCTTGAGCAAGAAATTACCTTTTTTGATTCTTGTAGTTTATATAGACCTACTGGTATTATGTAAATATCTGCTTCTGGCAAGTGAAATGGGCTTTTTTGATTTAAAAAAATAAACATATATTTAAACTTAACTTCGACCAAGATTTACCCTCAGTGTAACTATATATAGGATTGCTGATGTACCAGTAAGTCAGGAAATGTTTGTCATTGTCAAGTCCATTGATTTCATTCACCATACTATTTGTACCTCCGCATTTCAGGTATTTCAAGAGTGTAACAATTTCAATGGCCTGTTGGAAATAGTCAGTGCCATGGACTCAGCACCAATCCATAGGTTGGAACATACATTTTTGGTACGTCTTTTTCATAATGTCTGTTCTCATTACCCCTTCAGCTGTACAACATTATATTAAAAAGTTTTGTTCAGAACAACAGGTGCATTTCTTGTAATATTATTCAGTATTTGATGTTCAATGTAATAACACTTATTTATGCAAAATGTATTGATTCATTATGCAAATCCAGTAGACTTGTTCTGTATGATTGATATTAACAATGTACATGTTATGTACCATGTGTATGATATATCCAACTAACCAGTCTATCAGACATGTGCAATGGATGACCTTTGAACCTGTTAAGTTTACGTCACTCCTAGGTGACTCGGTAATATTTCTATTTTAATTTATTGGCGTAGTACCTAACTTTATCACTGTCTGTGACTTCAAATGGTTCATTGTATAATCACTTTTCTATCGCAGGAACTTTCTCCCAAGAAGAGACAGGCTCTTGAAGAAGCTAAAGAACTCAGTGCAGATCATTTGAAGAAATATCAAGAGAAACTAAGATCCATAAATCCTCCGTGTGTTCCATTCTTTGGTGAGTTGTTCAAACTAAGGCTCTGTTTGTGTGTTCGGTCTGGAAAATAGCATATATGTAGAAAGAAGTGTTGTCATTTCTTCATGTAAAATGCAAAGTCAAATAAATTAAGTAAAAAGAAATGAAGTTATTTGATTTCTTTTGGTATGCAGAATACTCAAGGCAAATAAATAGTTGATGTGCAAGTATCATGATAATTGAATAATAAGATTGAGAAAAATTGAAAAAATAAGATCCTGAGAAACAGACATATTCAAAAGTATTCAAAAGGATTTCTGTGATATATGCAAAGAAATGTAAATCTTGTTATAGATACGGTGCAGCCAACACAACTGTGGCACTCATTTCTTAATATCCACAATGTACATGTACTCAACTTTTAAGAGAAATTATTATAAAATACATGTTTTTGAAAGATCACTTTGAGCTTATGAGTATGTTTTTTTTTTAACAAATACTTTTCCTTATATGTTTCCAACAGGCATGTATCTGACCAACATTTTACACATTGAAGAAGGTAATCCTGACTTCCTGAGAGAGGGCATTATCAATTTCAGCAAGAGGAGAAAAGTGGCGGAGATCACGGGGGAAATACAGCAATATCAGAACCAGCCCTATTGCCTCACTGTAGAGCAAGATATTAGGGTAAGATGTCAGAAGTGTGTGAAAATTATACCCCTGCCTTTCTGTGGGCAGTGCATACCAGAGTGAATTAATCTGCAGATTTTCAAAACATGATTGAAAAGTGACGAGGAAAGAAACAAAAAATAAGACCATTTCAGAGATGGCTGGTTTCTTGAATAGCAGGAAGTGTATCAAGAAGCAGGGTTTTCATGTGAGGCCCGTATTATCCACCTTTTGTAATATGCAGAAAAATGTCATTGACTGGCCTTCTTTTTCAGTGATATTTATTTGGACTGACCTTGCATTGTGTCTATTGAGAATATTAACTATGTGGATTATTTTTTGACAAGAATGATGAATTATGTAATTCTTGGCAAAGGGATAATCATTTCTTTATTTGTTTTGCAGAAATTCTTTGAGAATTTGAATCCAATGGATGATTTAACAGAGAGGGAGCTCGCTGATTTCCTGTATCAGAAATCACTGGAGATAGAACCAAGAAACAGTAAAGTACCACCAAAATATGTGAGTACCAATAATTTCTGTTTAAACGTAAAGTTACAGGACCGTGGGCACACAATAGGGGGATTACTGATGACACAGTCATTTGCATACACTGGGTTGGAGTTTTTGAATTCTCATAGCATCGCTTTGACCGTATGAAAAATTTGGATAATCATGATGGGCACTTATGTTACATTATGCAAAGAGGTGTCAAATGGTCATGAGTACAGGGAACACATTTTGAAACATATGCGTTCTCCGACAAAAAACAGAACACTGTTTCAGTTTATTTTCGACTCAGGTTTGGTCGCTATATATTCATAGACATCATATGCAAGATTCAATGAAAGTGAACGCCTGAAACATGGCAAAATTATGGGATTCTGGGACCAAACACGGCACGTCTGATCAATAGCGTGGCTTTTTTACATTTGCATAAATTTATGATAATCCGGTTTTTATAGGGGAAGTTAACAGTTTAACAGTCTCTGCTGTGTGTACAGAACATGTGATATTCTCTGAGATTTTATTGTGTACCATACATCTGCAGAAAACCAGACTACTTCAATACTGTGTGAGGTACAATAAAGGAAATTTGGCGAACCAAGCAAAGTTTGGAGATTCAACAGGTGTGAATCCCTGGGAGCATTGTATTGTGCATTCCCTGTAAACTTTGTGGTATACGACATGCATAGTTGCTCAGCACACATTCTTGTCCAGCCATACAGTTATCAAAGTAGTAACCAGTCATGCGATAAGTCACATGCCAATGTTGACACAGACATGCCATAAAGTTCAGCATTCAGTTTAAAAAGGGAATCATGCGAAAATAAAGAAGATGTATGCATTGTTTGTAACAATTCACATGTTGACTTTTTTACAGCCAAGGAGGACGGAATACTCATTGAAATCTCCCGGCATCAAACCCAGTCGTCACTTGTCACTCTCAAGTTCAGTAAAGTCTCACCCTGTGCCATTAAGCAGTGAGCCCAAGTTATTCAATTTCCAGGTATGTGTATGTCTCCATTTCCAAATTCTCTGAGCAAATGCAAGATTTTGGAAATTTGTTGTATTGAAAATTATCACTCAGTTTTATGAATGGAACTTCAGATTGTTTACAATTGGGTCCTTTCAAATTTGGGCATATGGGCCAAATTAAATGTCACGTAACAGTAGTTGTTTGACCTTTGACATCACAAGTGTCCTTTGCTTGACCTTTGACCTGGCAACTTCACAGTGGCAATGTCATAAGAGAGATAGTCACAACATACCCTGACTGAATTAAATTCATACAGTTTGTCATTATGACAACAGTAATTACCATAAATAGTTTCATCTGAACACATAAACATGTAAACCACAGGATTAATGTTTGCTGTAAAATTTCTATAACAGTGCTATGTGCCAAAAGACACCAGTAAAGTCTATATACCCGGATGCATAATCATTATAGCTGGCCAATGGCAGGTCTGATATACACATTTTTAGATTTTAGGTCATCTCATCACCAAGTCTACATTGTCGTTATTTTTAGTTTCCTAGACCAGTGGATGTATCTAGTGTTCACTGATCAGCTATTGTGATCCTATACATAGTCAAGTTCTAGTTCAGACCTGTAGTGCAAATCAATTTGTATGAGGACAAAAATAAGGTTCCTTCCCAACCATGATTTGTTTAATTTGCTCTCCTAGGTCGATTCATATGACTATCAATGTCATAAGTTTTCTACCCATCAGAATCATAATCACTATAACTATAAATCACCATAAAATTGTTTGTCATTTTAGCTCACATTTGGTATATATATATATACCAAAGAGAGCTTATATGGTATGTCGGTGGGCCTGTATATCTGCATGTATGTATATACATATGTATGTATGTATGTATGTATGTATGTATGTATGTATGTATGTATGTATGTATATACATATGTATGTATGTATGTATGTATGTATGTCCGTCCACATCAAAAACTCAAAAACATCAGCACCTACCATCCTAGTATTTGTTTTACAGGTGCACCCAGGGTTAGAGATATGAACGTGTTATTGTCAAAAATATGCAAATGGGGTAAAAAAGGGGCAAAATCTTGCAAATTGCTAAAGTTCTGTAATCACAGGCCAGATTTGGTTGAAACTTGGTATGCAGGTTCCTGAAGGTGACTTTTATCGTTAGATTTATTTAATTTAATTTAGATTTATTTAATTTTGTATTTTTGGGCAATTTTCCCCATTTTTGGTCGGAAAAAGTCATCTTCAGAGTCTGAAACCATTTATCCAATTGTTTTGAAACTTGGTATGCATGATTCTAGGGTTGACCTCTGTCAGATTTGTTCAAATTGTGGTGAAATTTTCATAGTTCTATTTTTGAGGCAATTTTTCCCATTGTTGGTCGAAAAATCATCTTCTCTGAAATCAAAATGCATGTGATATTATGAATATTACAAGCTAGGGCCCATAGAAGCTATTAAATATTGTACGTACACTCACTTGGTCCTGCCACATCTCACCAAATGTGAGCCAAGAGTCATTGACACGATATTTTTTCTGCCTATTAGAAAATTCAAGAGGATGAAAGTGCACACTCAAATAAACCAGTAACACCACCAGCAGCCCCTGTAAGTCCTACCACACCTACAGCTACATCTCCATTTGCAGAAGTCTTTGCTCCGGTGCTAATCGATGCAAGTAAGTTCTTTCTCAATTACTATTGTAAGTCTATTTTCTCACGAGGACTTGTCAGTTTTAAGTAGGGTGGGTACATGTAGTTCAAGAGTTTTTCCTGAAGGAGTCCGAACTGTAACTTAAAACCTTATTAGACCCACAAAGTCAGTGAAAGTCTTACAACTACCCTCTTTGGTCCACAGTTCTTAATGCTGCACAAATTGACTTATCACACTTTCTGTTAATAGTTACTGAAAATCCATTCCAGGGCTTGAAGTTGATTCATTCATTCATTCATTCATTCATAGGTACTATGTGATATGTGTCCCTATTCCAACAGGTTTTGCAAAGGTGTACTCCAATTAAAGGACATAAGCTGTAACTTGTGGCAATTTTTTTCAGTATTCTGCTTCTGTATATCAACTACCGTGTCTGACCCTAATCTGTTTGTCATGCTGAAATTTCGAATTCTTTTTGTCAACACAGCTTGTAAGTGTGTAGTGATCATTGTTTATTGTTTACAAATGAATTCTAGTCCGGCCTTGAATACAATTTTCAACAACTACAATGGAGATTATACTCATATAGGTTGTGTTGATATGCTTAATACTTGGCATTAAATTACAGTTTAGGGATTCAATGCAGAAAGTGTAGGGAAACCACAAAACAAAAGTTCTGAAAAAATGGCCAAAAGATACAGCTTATGGAGCTTTAACCCTTCACAACCATGGTTGGCCCAATCCTATAGTTTTCTATGACAAAGATGGACCTCTGCATAGGGCAGTGAGGTAACAAAGTTAACCAATGAGAAGGTTGGATATGTACTGTACTGAAATTGTCAGCTGTAACTCCGAATTACGTTGTACTACCTTGCCCTTTTTTTCAACTGTAGGTAGAACATCATCAACTCCCGCTAAAGAGGAAGACTTGAAACCTCCTCCAATACCTCCACGAAGGAAGAGAGACCTGCATTCTCAGAGCGAGGTCTTTCCGATGTCACCTCTGCCGAGTCCGGATGTACCTCCGATACCGCCAAGGGAAAGCCGCGACATGTCGCAACACTGTGGGCCGCCATTGCCACCGCGCAAGGACTCTGTGCACAATGTGAACGGTGCTATGGTGATACCGGAACTCCCACCCAGAACGTATAAATTCAAACAGTTGCCGCCTCAGCCACCACAGACACTGACAACACCTTGGGAACCGCAAAAACAGACGTAGCAAGACTCCAAGCGGCATGGAAGACATGCAAAACTCAAAACAGCAACAAAATATTAATAAAATAAAGCTCTTGATATATTTGCTGAAACTCTGATTTAATGTTTACTAAAAAAAGAATTACAAGTTGTCATGGAAGATATATCCATTCTTCTACCAGGTCCATCGAATGTAGTTTTATTGCTATGACAACACCCGGTCTTCAGTGTGGTTGCATCGTCATGGCAACAGGCAGGGCACCTGACCTCAAAACGATGGTTCGTGGGACTTTAAAGAAGACGGAGGCAGTTTTCTTAAGTTGACACAGGTTAACTTATCAAGAGATTTTTGTCAAAGAGAATGGGTTTCAAAGTGATTCCTGACTGCGGTACTTGCATTGTGCGAATTGCTACAAGGGAACCAAAAAAACCAGCTGTAAAGGTACAAGTCAGTGTAGGGGTTGTGTGCTTTACCGATCATTGTTGTGAAATTCAGATAAAATCTTTCAACTGCTAGATACGGTGACTTCTCACTGGCTTTCACAGATTTCAGACTAACCCACTCAAATGGGACACACGCTAGAAAAGTAAACAGTAGTTTATTTCAAAAGCTTCAAATTAGACAGAATTTCAGAGTATGTGGAGTGCTATGCAAGCATACATGGTGAGGGTAGACAATTACTTTCCAGCTTACGGTAACACCAATCTTTGCTGTGTCTTTGCTCTGTAAAACGAATAAGGAGTCACATAACATGTAAGATAGTTGTCAAAATACACAACCACACACCAGTTGAGACATTCTATGGGCTTCTTTTGTTTTTTTTCCAAAACTGCACAGATATTCATAACACAGCTATCTGTGTTTTGGTTTTAGGTACACTTGACAATCATTCTGACTGAGTTTTGTTTGTTTCACTGTCAGCTAAGGGACTTTGGCGACAACGATGTTG
The DNA here is from genome assembly GCF_041260155.1 of Ptychodera flava. Taxonomy (NCBI): domain Eukaryota; kingdom Metazoa; phylum Hemichordata; class Enteropneusta; family Ptychoderidae; genus Ptychodera; species Ptychodera flava. The sequence goes on from NC_091941.1 coordinate 10,045,707, forward strand.
CTTTCCTGAAAAAAGCCCTATGAGAGCTGTATCAACCTAGTGTCCTGTCCTAGATGAATATGATATCAAATGATATGATCATTGGTAGACGAAAGTACTTTCAAAAACTTCCATCACAGATAACAATGATGAAAATGTGTTTTGATGGGGATAGAATGTGAGAGGTGGTTTTGAAAGGATGAAATGTGCCCATACATATCAAAAAACAAAAAGATTTTTTTTTCACGTTGTGTAAAAATTCCAAGCTGACCCCTGTTCATGAAACATGATTTATTGGGACAAAATTTTTGTTTCCAAGATTAAGAATATGTCTGTATTTCAAGATCATAATTTACAGTGCCAATTTTTTTAATGCATTTTGTGTGCATTGAATTTGTCTGCAAATTTTTTCTGAATGAAGGAAGACGATGATTTGACCATTGAAATGTATGAATTAAAAAAATTAATGATGACAATGGCTAGTTAGGACTAACATATGATATTTTAATCAAGGAATCATCACAATTTAATATTTAACTGCCTGAAGTAATTGCCAAAGAAATAAGTTGGAATTATGAAATGCTTGAGTTTTGTTGTAAGTCCTTGCTGGATCCCGAAACCTGCGATTCCGAAAAATGTAATGTGAATGTCTTACTGGAAAACCACCATACTGCCATTTTAAATTTGAAAAGCATGTTTCAGATGTTGAAATATGAAGTTGAAAAATTCAGACAATTCTTTGATTTTTTCAGTCTAATTTTGAGACATGCTGAGAGAACATCGAGGGATTGAAATTAACTGGTGTCGTGATGACGAACTTTGACCTTTGGGTGAAAGGGAGAATTGTTGTGGAGAAATTGAGAGAGAGCTATGTTGAATAATGAATTTAGCATTGAACTCTGGAAAGTGACAAAGTGCTTGTCTCGAGGACAACTCTTGCTCCGTTTGAAAATTTATATGCTTGAAATTGTCATGCTCTTCCTTTTCAGATCATTTAACCAGATCACCCCCAATTCCCTGTAAACAGATCCCACATTCACCATTGATAAACAGTGGGTTTGGGCCAAACCATGGTGGTGAAGGGGTTAAATTTAGCTTGCATGTGTGAATTATTTCTAGACACCAAATCATGTTTAACGATGGCCATTTTCACTCTTCCACAACTGTCAAATTTTACTGTATAAAAACTGAATTACACATTAGACTTCTATTTGTCATCATGGTAATGAATTCTGCCGTTGAGATACGCCAGGGACAAAATTGCAGTTGGCTTCTTGTAGTGCTAGAGATAAAAAGGTGTAAGCAACTCAATTTTTATAGCTTTACTTAGTTGGTTCTTCATGGCCAATAAATTCTGCTGGTGGCAAACAGTTGTATAAAGCAATTTCATTACATCCGAAATTTTGTCAGATTAATCAAGACTTTAAAGCATCGTGGAAATTCAATTTCAAAAAGATCACCGCATTGTTTTATTTTAAATTATGAGAACTCACTTTTTAAGAGAATACGATGACCTTCAGTATTTGATGTGCTTTCTTTTTGGCGAAAGGCACGTTGACTCAGACATGGATGTATGGCAGTTCTTGAATGGCCGACCAAGCTATAGTATGTATTAGGGTTAGGGGTTTGTTAGCGAATCAGGATACTCGTTATTGAATGTGCTGAAAGTCACTCCTTCAAGATGAAGACAAACAAAAAAGGCCAAAGCTGACTCCAAAAATTTCAGTATAACTGGAATAATTGTAAATCTAGATGTCATTAGATTTGTGTTTGAGTCTCTATAGCAATTATCACAAAAAAAACCACGTTCTTCTAATTTTTCCAGATGTTGAATTTTTATTTTGTATAAAGTTCTCTCCTGTTGTAATATGAAGCTGTCAACATACATCTTTTGTTAGAGTGCTCTTGAGAAAAAAAGTGACAGATAAATAAATTGATCATTACTGAAACAATGCCGGTTGTTTTGTGTGATTCCTTACCATGTGTTTTGTAACTGTTGGGAACCACCACAGACTGAGGTGTTCAGGGGTGTGTACTTGTTATGTGAATGCCAATTTGATCACAGGAAACCATGAGAAGCACTGGGGCTTCCTCTCTAACACAACAAAGAAACCCTGCCTGATTGTCCTAGTGAACAAATTGCCATTCTTCCGATGTTTACCTGGGCTGGAGGGGGTTCTACAATTGACTAGAGAAAGTTATAGGTTGCAGCTGAGGGGCTGGGGTGGCTACATTTCTAGTACTGTTTGTACCTCTTGGGGGTCGGTGGTGTACTTCAATTACTTGCCAGTATGTATACGTGCCATCCTTTGGGATGGGTTTTTCAGCAATGTTGTCTAAAAATGGGGTATGATATTTTGATGTATTAAACCAAGGTCTAAAACGGGATTTGATTTCATCTACCCAAATTTAGTTCAAAATGTTGTTTTCACCCAAATTTTTAGAGTTTTAGTTCTCGGCAAATCATGGCTTGGCGAGTGACATTTGCGGTTGGCTTTGCTGATATCCCTACTGTGCAAATGCTTAGTTTTCACCCCATAATACTTTGAAATATTCAATGATATAACTTTTGACCCGGGTCAAAGGTTGTTAGGGGTCTAAAATAGGGTCCTGAAATAAATGATTTTAGGTTGAAAATGGGCTATGGGTCTTTGACGAGCTGCCACACACCCCTACCATTTCTCTGATCGGGTAACTCTGGGAATGTACTACCTAGGAAAGCATATTTTAGGTTCACCTTATCTGGCATTTTCCAGTTGATTTGTGAGAATGCAGTATGGAATAAAGGAAATGGCAAACGGGAGGTTTAACACACACCCAAGCTTGACTTTTGTGATAATTTGACCGTGTTGAATGAGCACATACACGTATTCTGAGTAATTTGTGATCATGAAGTAATCTATCATGTGCTCATCTCATTACTGAGCAACATGATCATCACAGTGTAGTTGTCCCTAGTTCGCGCTATGTCAGATGACAGTGTCAATGCTACCAAGATCAAGACTATATTGCCATGAATGTCATGAAGTGGCAACTGTCTGTAGTCATGGAATCAGAGAAAACATAACTTCTGAATATTATAATGAAACTTGTTGTTTTTAATGTGATGTATAGAGACAAGAAGCTTATGAAAAAAGCTAAAATCTCAGGGTCCAGCATTGCCAGTACCGATTCACACGTACATTATTTATGATAGGATGCAGATTTAATATGTAAACTGCAGATCCACCTAAATATTCAGGCAACATCACTGGTGTAGATGACAATCATTTATTGAGACTTGAGTAAAATACCAAAGGTGTGCTGTATGGTCATTACGTTCCCCGCATTTTCATCTTTCAAAGTTCCTACAAAGTGGTAAACTTCACCACAGGGGAACAGGGTGTTAGTAGCAGATTTCCTTTCACAACTGGCTAGCAAAGAGTTTAGGGATTATTCATGGTAGAAGAGTTTCTTTGAGTTCCCGTCAACCACAATACTTTAACTGTCTGATTCATCTCTGTCTGCTTACAAAACTTGTCATCCCCTATCACTTTATCTACATTTACATGAAAGTCATGTGACTTGGAATGACACTGGAAGCCATCCAATGGTACCACTATGCAATGGCATTGCTGTTTTATGCATAGAAACATTCAAATTTCAAACTGCGTTTTGATGAGCATCAGGTATGTCTCTTATCAACATATATATGTACTTATTCCCCGGAAGCATGAACTTTGAACCTACTCAGTCTACACAGATGGCTCATTACAAAGAATCATGGGAAAACTGTGTAACGGTGATTCAGCAATTAGTAAGTAGACAAGTGGATGAACTGTGTTTCAAGACTGAGTGGTCTAGTTTCAGGTCACAGATTTCACCACAAAATTCGCATTCTGCATCCAGTATTTTTATCTTCGTAACATTAAAAGTCATCAACATGTCACAGTTTCAGATCATGACTGATCACACCATCCTGGATAGCTTCAACATCCTTCATGACATTATTCCAATATATACCACACACACACACTACAGCATAACAGAATAACATGAACTTTGTTCATAAAGTGGTTCATTTTATTGTTTTCCAAGTAAATATATGACAAAAAAAATTGAAATACTCTCTTTATATTAATAAAGTTCACTTCTTTTTCATTTTCTGTAAATTAGGAGCTGATACTTTGACCTTTCCAGGTAAGTTCCGTGACAGGTCATTGTCCTGTGAAGGAGTAAAAAAAATCCAAAATAAAATCAGAGAATGAGTATAAATATCCATCAAACATTTCCTTAAAACTGATCAATTTTTTTAAGGTGTTCTAGTGTCTCCATTTCCTACTACTCTGTATATTACTTGTTGGTTCCTGTTTTGTGAAACACAAACTATCACTCCAGCCACAGCGTAATTATCAGTACTCATTTTCGGAGTCACCCAATCTGCTTTCTTTGCTTTGTGTGGAAAATGATGTTTCTACACGGTTTCAACGTCAGTAATGAAAGGAAACTGTGTTCATATGAAATGTTTCTCATCTGAAGATGAAAGGAGATGGTGAACATTGAAGTCTGGGGAGAGTACCGTAAGCATTTTGAATAACATTTGGTTTTGTGTGGTGCTGTTATTTCATTTTCTTGCTTGAAAGCATGAGCTCCATTTGTTGCAAGACCTTACACACTTAACACCATGATGCAGAACTGAAAAACAATGAAATCAAATCCTAAAGAAGTATGAAAGTAGTCAGACGGTTTGGACAAAAATAAGTTCCCAGGTAGCAGTTTGATCTTGAACACCATTTGACATGGAGTGCCATTCAGGCTGATGAATATTCTCAATTGGAAACGAGACATTATCATGTGATTTGCATATTTAGACAATGATCATGAATACACTTTGCATAAATTATTAGGTTTATGAATATTCTCCATTGGAAAAAAGTCGTCCTTTGAGACTTGCATACTCACACAGTGCTCATCAATATGCTTTGCATAAATAATAAAATTTATTGCATATTCTCCATTGGAAATGAGTAATTATACTTTGATTTGCATACTCAGTGCTCATGAATCCGCTTTGCATAAACTATATTTATGAGTATTCTAATTGGGAACAAGTCATTATCATTAATTTGCATACTCAGACAGTGCTCACTTTGCATAAATTAATAAATTCAAATTGGAAATTAAGCATTAGTGATATAATGTAATGAGTAGATAACTGCTCTACTTTGAACCATCCTTTACAACACAGAATCAAAATTTTTACTTCACTTCAGCGATATGTGGAAGCTTTATACAAAGGCATACTCTCACTGTGGCCATCCAGGAAAAAATATATATATCTGATCATCGCATTCAGATAAAATAAGAACTGTTATTTAAAGGTGTGTTATGGGTACACTACAAATATTTCTGGAATGTGGATGATAGTCTACAGTAATCTAATGATCACACCGTTAATAGTCCAAGAATGTGCTAAACATTCCGTATCGGTAAGATGAAACAGCTACCTAATAACCAGCAATGAACACGTTTGTAGAAACTACCCTTATAAAGAAGCAATCATGAGATCATTTTATGACCAGGTCAACAAGAAACGCATCACTGGAAACTTTGCTATTGTCTATCATGGGTAAACAGTGCCCTCAAAGTTGAGGATCATGACAACTGCAAAGCAACATCACAATGTTTGGAATGTGGGAGGTCAAAGGTCAATCACACACTATGTGAAATATGGGTTTTTTAGGTGAGATGAGAGCGATGTGAACAAACATGGAATAGTACAGAGATTCCTAACCACCTGTTTGAGCATGTGCCGCATTTTAGCCAAAGATACCACAAAAAATAACAGGAATTCAGAATCTTTGTTTGTGTGTTTGTGGTGATCCGGAAGTTCAAACTTACTTTTGAACCTTTACTGAGCTGACGCTGCAATTTGACATTTGCAATCCATGCATGACGTCATCTAGAAATCTTACCACTACTCGATCACGAGCACATTAATGTTTTTGTCTTTATACAAAACAGCTACTAAAGTGTGATAATTTTGTTTCCTTTTAAACATGAACACAACAGGAATACAATAGCTGATTTATCAATAATTACCTTGACACTTTTGAAGAGATCTTTTTCCCTGGCGGTGGTATCTCTAGAAAATTGGAAGGTATTCAGCGAAGTCTTGGCCGCTGAAACACAACACAATCCAAAATCATTTCTGCAGCTAAGTCTGTGTTTTATACTTATCAACATGGATTGTTGAAACACACACAAATATCCAGATTTGAAGCAGATACATTAAAGAATGTTTTCTTGACTGCATGGACCTTTTTTCAGATGGATGTCTTTCTGGAATTGAATATCTGACATTGCACATGATTTGTAAGATGTACCGGTAATCAATATATTATGCACTTGTCAATGCTTTTCACTGGCGGTGTATGGAAAAACTGGGGATATCGATTGGAAATCTTATCCCAGTGATAGGACTTTGATCACCATGATATGCCTGGCAGCGGCAGGGGTTGGGGTGGGGTGGGGGGGTGGGGGGGTGGGATTTGACAATGCAAAGTCCTATATTATCAACATGTACTTGCAGCCTCTACTTTCCTTAATCCTTGGGTATTTCACATATATATAGCCTGAGGGTGGAGAATTGGACATGGCTTGACAAAATGAAAGTCAAATTCCCTTGTACTGCCCACACTCCCCCTCCCATTGGAAAATTATTGATAGGTGAATTATTTGATATATTTACCTTTGCCTCGTTTTGAATTACCCGGAGTGAGTTTCACTTTAAATCTGAAAAACAAATAAAATGATTCACAACCAGTTGTTTATAATTTCTATTACTGTGACCATGGTCATTTTAAAGAATCTACTTTTTGATTTAGTCTGCCGCTGCAACACTCATTTAAAATTGAATGGTCACATTGTGGACAGGTGTTTTTATGCCAAGGTGTGGTGTGACCACATTTATGGATAAATGTGAAATTCTCATGTATAAAATAAAACCTACTTGAAAATTGATTTCATGCTTACCACTGTTGGCATGTTTGCTCATAATAAATCACAATAGTATATTGACTATATGTACATTTCTATGATCTATTATTACCAGTGAGAAGTCTACAAATATACCATTTTTGACACTTTTATTGTGAAAGCATGATAATGAAGTACAAAGTTCATAACTTATTACAAAATAAATGTATAATGTTGTAGAAAGGTCTTCCTCTAGCTTACTTGTAGTTGTGCATTGAGTTATAAGGTGCACAAACTGGTATTGCGAACAGAAGTGTGTCTTCCTCATGGGGACATCCTGTCAAAGAATCAATGATGCTGCCACTTTCCTACACATTAAAAATAAAAATTAGTGAATGAAAATGAACTTGTAAGAGAATAAATCACACAACAAAGAGAACCAACTGTTGTTGTCAAACCTTTGAATTTTTAGAGTGCTAACACTAAAACAAATCCATGAAATGTTAAGTTTATGGGCCATTTTACATTCAAGGAAAAACATCTCTAGGAGCATATCTTGAAAATAATGATAGTTCTTTACAAGATAACATTAAGACAGATTGATTAATTGTTCATATCTGTAATTTGATAATCATTGGTAATTACTTTCACATTAGGTATCACAAGATTAATCAAAGAGAGAGTGAAATAGTTTCTGTTCCACTCTCAGAGGATCGATGGATCACTTCTTTTGCAGATATGAAACTGAGAAAAAGCTTCTTTGCAAAAATTGTCCTGTATCATCAACTATAAGCATTGAGAGTAACAAACGGCAGTGATCTACAGCTTTTCTGCATATCCTGGATAATGGTGCTCATGGTTTACCTGAATAATATTTTCTTCAGCAAGGAGTGCTTCTTTTTCTTCATCTGAGAGCTACAAAACAAAATAAAAATTCATATAATGACAGAAAATACAGAGATTAGAGTTGATCATGAAAAATGACAAAGTATGACAAGGTATTCTGACAAAGTATTCTGGGAGTGGATAAGAATGAGAATTAGATTGTTACAGCTTCCATAACTGATTAACGTCGCCATTTTCACTCACCTCAGCATCATCTTTTGGTTGTGTTGGTTCGTTTGCCATTTCTTTATTCTCCTCGCCACCACCACCTGAATCTTTGAAAGAAGGAAAGAATGGAATTATGACCTTGGACATCACATATTTTGTGCAGGACACATGTGAAGTGCACGGAAAACAGGCTTCATGATTTTTATTGATTTTTTTACTGACACCATTTTGAGGTGTTGCAGAGAGTAAAACCCCTCCACAGTTTATTTGAAGAAGAGCTTCTTTTGAAATAAAAAATGTTAAACAATATGAGTACCTACATTACTTCATCAGACACAAATTCATGAAAGACAGACTTTGATGAATGACTCACCACTGATCTGTATTTTCTGTAACCTTTCTTTACTGCTGTCCATGGCACTCCATGGTCTGCCTCCTTTCCCTTTCTTCTGCTGTTTTTGTTGTTGTTGTTGTTGTTTTAATTGCTGCTGTTGTTTCTTTTTGGCCTTCTTCCCTTTGCCTTCGTTTACACTTCCTGAAGACTTCGTGAAACAAAAAAAAGAACAATCACTTTCACCATTCTGGGTGTGGTTCAAAAATCATTTGTTTTCATATGTGGTCAACATTTTACAAAATACTGGAAGTGTAATTATTGATATAATCATGGGCATAGCCACACATATTGCCTTCAAAACAGTGTCTGAAGATTTTGTGAGAAAAATTGTGAGAAAATTTCTTGTGGTCACTTGATTTTCTCATCACTACATACAGGTCAACTGTTACAACAATTGAAATTGTAGCGATAAGCAAAAGGATGGTAACATGTCACATCTAATGTGCTGAGGTATTTACACATTCTCAATAACAACATAATGTCTGTATTTTTCTACTCACAGCAAGAATTTCCATCTTAAGTTGTCTTTCTTCTTCATCTTGGTCAGCATATTTCTCCTTGATTTTTTTCATCTTTGCCTGGAAATGGAGAGATGAAAATGATTTGATTTAAACAGAATCTTCCTATGCCATGAAGACACAAATGTTTCATCGGTACACATTCAAACGGTGTGGTTAAATCATGTTTGAAGGATGGTTTGCCATTTCATACTTTGTGAGTAGATATGAAAATCTGGGTCAATAGCATCTGCAGTTTGATATGTGTCACCACATATTGAAAAAGTTTATAATCACTGTGAAAATATTACAGAGACAAATTTGAGTTCACATTTGAAACAAAGAACATTGAAAGTGGCAATATATTATGAAATGCATGACAGTTTTTGTACATCCAATCTTAATGCCGATATTTGACCCTGAAATTATGTAATATTTGTACAAAATTGAGAAACAATGGTTTCTGATTCTGAGTGGACTCGCTTCAAATGTTTGTTATTGTTCTCCTTTATACGATTCAAGGGAGCACACAATGATAGAATCTTCCTAGGCCATGAAGTCACTAATCTTTCATCAAGGTGTGTGCTGCCACACTGTGCTCAGCTGTCAACTTTAAATGAACTTGAAATGCATAAAGGACTGCCAGTGAAAAATGTTTTATCTTCCCAACTTAAAAATGCACTGGGCTATTAAAAGATGCAGTCGATGAGGCTTCAAGCGATTACTGGTCCATTATACAGACAATATAATTGTAACTGGTCTTTGTGGTCATGAAAAGAGAACGTTTGGAAAAACAACTGTAACTGTATGATACATGCCTGAGGCACGGTATGGTTGAAATGTGGTATGATAATGTGAACTGTAGAGGGCACAATTCTGGACTTTACATTTCACCATTCAATGTGAAACAGGTGCTCTACATAATAGATGAGGATCATGAATGATTGCGAAGAATCCCTCAAGGCGAGTGCATGTATCCAACACTATCTGACAGTGATTGTCATCAAGCAATTCACAGAACTTTCTGAAATGAATCGTGATTATCAGTTGTCATCTACAGAAAAATGAAACGTGCAAAGCAATATCTGACCTTTTGACCTCTCTTTGGCTGTTGATCTGTTTGTTGTTGTTGCTGTTGCTGTTGTTTTTGCTGTCCTTTCTTTTTCCTTCGGTCTCTCTGTTCATCTTCCTTGGACTCACTCACTTCCTCAGCTTCGCCATGGTCTTCGGCCTTTTTCTTCTGCTTTTTCATTTCTCTATGAAAATGCGACATTCCACGTTTGTTTAAAATCTGACATTTCATCAAATCTCAGCTGGACAACAATTTCAAATTTACACTTTATGTAACACACAGAACACAGATGTAAGGAAAAAATATTCAGAATATCAATCGGCAGTAACCTTACCTTCTCTCTTTTGCTGACAAATGACGTCTATTTGCTCCTTTACCCTGTGTTTAGATCAAAATCATCCGTGTAAAAATCCACAAATAAACCAATGCCATATTTCTGATCAAAAATTGTACGCACTGTTCCAACATTAATATACAAAATGAGAATGTGATAAATAACACAATCACAGCTTCCAACAAAATGTTCTTCAGCAATGCTTGCGACAACTATCAAAGTCTTACTGATGACACTTCTTAGCTATGGTCTTTCATTTCTGTGAGAAGATACCAAATTTGATGAAAATATCAACATTTCTTAACTGTGCATCTCTGGTAAGTGTCTTTTACAAGACTACTACACGTGATAGAAAATACCAGTGAAAAATTTTGGCTGAAGCAATGGTAATATTTTTATCACCTTCTGAAGAGTACTGACCTTGTCCTTATCATTAAAAGTGATTGGTTGATCATCACCAAGGTAAATGACATCCTCTTCAAAATCTACATCTTTCTGCGGTGGCGCTTTCTGTAACTCATATCTATCAAAGAATATGTGATCATGAAATGAATATTTTACAAGTTGATTGCATTTTAGGTATATACAATAAATCTGAAAATTGTTCAGATTTTGAATTCTGTGTAAGGGCAACATTTTTTATTTTTGCGTTTCTCATCTCCCGACCGACTGTAAATTTCAGCTCCGACATGTAAATAAAAAAAACTTTTTATTTGCGCTGCCTCTGAGGCAATCATCCTAGCAACAGCACCGCCATCATCAAATTGTGAGATTGCAGTGACTCAGACTGAAAGGACAGAGAGCACAGAACACTGAAGTGAAAGACAAGAAATTGCAGTGACTGAATGGACAGAACATTTACTATAACTGAAACAAGTACACGTTTTTCTGTACTTAAAAATTGTACAGCCCGAATGGACAGAACATTGAACTGAAACAAATACAGATTTTTTTTGGTATTTTTTTTTACTTTGACCGCCCGCCATGCCCGAGCATTCCTCTGGAGATGAGAAAACAAAAAAATAAAAGGGTCACCCTAATAATACTATTAACACACACCAACTTCCACGTTCAGTTTTGTATCATCCAAATTTTTACTTTTCACTTTCTAACCCTGTCACAACATTGAAATGATACGATAAAATCATCAATGAAATATCAGCATCAATGATCTATGACTTACTTGTCTCCTTGAATATGTTGTAATTGAATGGTAGTGTCCGGGTAGTACCCTCCATCCTCATCATCATCTTCTTCCTCTTTCACAGTCTCATCTTCGCCATCTTCATCTTGCTCTTCTGTCTTGTCTGAACTATCTTCTGTTTTCACAACACTAGCCATATCATCACCTCCAATCTGTGCATCATTTTCTACCGTCTCATCCTCCATACTATGCTCGTCCAAAATCTCTTGTGCATCCTCTTGTGAAAGATCTATCAAATTTCAAAGTGGCAATAGATATTTAAAGTTTGAATACTTGCTTGTCATACAGTTAATTTTAATCATGGAGTTCCGCCTGACTGTAATTTCACATTATGTAGCTAATTCATAGTGATGTCCGTTTTCCATCATTACCATGCAAAAATTAACATTTGAGAAAACATGTATTTTTTTGTAAGACAGTTGGTATAACTCTTGAAGTGTTGAGATGAATTGATTCTTTGCTAGCATGGTTGCTATGATTGAAGCTACAGAAATTCCATGTCAAGGGATCACACCATGAATTTTAGCAATAAACACAGGTGCAAAAAGGAAAAAAAAATGTCAAAATTTCAGTCTGCAGTAGTCACTGTCATGTATCCTGTGCTGTATTTCATAGAACACATACAATCGCCACCAACACTGTTTCAATTAAGTTCTGATAAATACCGTGAAAAATCCCAAAATCCCTATTCGTACATTAATATAAGAACATAAAAACTGAATGATATCTCACCTGGATGTGATGATTTTTTCTCTTCTTCATCACTCCCACCTTCCTCATCCTCCTTATCATCATCATCATCGCTATCATCATTTGGGATACTTATCTCTTCACCTTCAGTAGTCTGTGAAGAGAATGGGCTGATGTTATCATTCTGTCTATTATGACGGATGCAGTTGGTGTTTCTTTGAAAAATGCTTACTTTAATTTGTTTTCTGCATGATGTATTCATGAGGTACTTGCTGTGGGTTACAATGTCAGGAGAACTCTACATGCAAAAGAGCTGTAAAATCTCACTTACAGTAAGCAGAACACTCACAGCAGGATTTACAATTTTTGATCTTTTTTTTATTTTTTGGTTCACTTATTGATCTTGAAGGCATTTTCTTTGTATGTACAGATAAAGCGGTTGATGGTACGTACTAAAGTGAAATCTGATTGACTAAGATTTGGGAAAGTACAATCAATGATTGGAGATCTGAAATCACCATGTTTGTTTCAAGTCATCTGGCCTGAGGGACCAATAGACACTCATTCAATCTTACCATAATGCATGAATACTGGGCTTCAAAAATGCAATACAAGACAACTGGATTTACCTTGATATTGAAACTGGGGACCACCACATGTAACGCTAGCTACCCGTACACATCTCTAAAGACTTCATGCAAATGGTCTTAATATGAATACCACTCACTAATAAATACACTAAATATACACAATAATTGACTCAATGTCCGTATTATGCTTGCTTATTATGTTTGTACTTACAGTTTGACTGTCTGCGATAGATGACATATCGTCTTCATTTGTTTTCAATTTTCTCTCATCTTTGTGTCTCCATAAATCATCATCATCAACCTGTGAGGACAAAAAGTAAAAAATTTGGTAAATCTGTGATTTTTACGTTGGAGGTCTTCAGGCTCTATCATTTGAGATATGGGACAGGTTATGCACTGTGATGTCAACACTTACACGGTTCAAAACCAAAACAAATCATTCTTGATGAACACTAGTAACTTTTCATGACCAAATTAGAAAGTTTTGTTTCCACATATCACAGGTACAGCTTTAAAATGGATGAGTAGACTTATTCAAATTTTATTTGAAAGTTACAACAAACTGAGGCTGTTTTTCTTATTTGTGCACAATCTATTTACATGTAAGTAATGTAAAACAGCAAAATTTTTATACTTACTTTGAACACAAAGCCAAAACCCATCATCAAATAAGACGGTGGAAGGTAATTTTTCTTCCCTGGAAGTCAAAATCAAGTTTTCAAACTTTATTGATTTAGCTTGAAAGGATTAAATCATGTATAGGTCATCACAAATCTGACAACAAACAGAAATTCGACAAGAATGTTTTAATAATAATAATAATAATATTGGGTTCTTATATAGCGCACATATCCACAAGTACATGTGATCAAGGCGCTTTACAATTATTATTACCCCTGGTCACTGGACCTAATATGATACCACTCAACTCCCTGGGGAGCAAACAACAGCTCACATGTGCAGCCAATAAGCGCAGCAGAGCTAAACACACACATAACAAACTCTGTCCTACCAGGTACCCATCACTCCTGGGTGGGGAGAAACAATGAGGAATAAAGTGCCTTGCTCAAGGACACAACACCACAGCCATGCTGGGGCTCGAACTCACCATCCTTTGATTGTGAGTCCACTGCTCTAGCCAGTGACCCGTGATGCCTCCTTTTGTCATTTTAAAGGTATTCATGTTTTATTGTTTCAAGTACACATATAATTCACATGGTAAAGTTGATAAAACCATTAAATGAATTAGTCTATGTAAATTCTGAATCCTCTAGTTTGTTGAAGTGATCCTACCCTAGTTGGTGAACTATACCCTAGCTTATCATAAAGAGAAACCACATCGACGTAATTACACTTTATTTATGGATTGAATTGACCCAGGTAGAATTTTATTCATTTATAACTTACATAAGAGCCAAGTCAATAAATTATACACATGCTACTGTACTTAAAGTCTGTATCTGAAGTTTCAGCCTGTGGTTAACATAGCAGTAATGTTTTATGTGGAGGGCTCTACTGCAAAGCGTATTATAACTTTCATGTATCTATGTCATTGTCTTGTACCATGGGCATCTGATTTGGTGACATGGCAGTCTGGTGTCTTTGATGTGGCAGAGTTTTAATGATAACAGCTAGATCCACAATTTTTCATGAGAACAAACATTTGCTCAATCCTTTCTGGTCCGACTGTTTGCTTGCATAACTGCATTATGGCTGTGTGTAGGCTCCTAGGAGGGTCAATGGGTCTTGAATATTTAGCACAACTGGTATGTAGCTAAAATACTTAACAACTGGGCTTTGACAATAACAGGTAATCTATATGACACAATAAATCATGTGATATATACAGATCTGAGTGTTTTCTTACCTCGGACCATAAAACTACCGGTGGTCAGATATTCTCCTGTAGGTGCAGTTTTGGAAACCTGATGAGGAAGTAATATTGATAATGTCATGTGATTGGGTAATTAATTGCTTTCAATCAAAGATATATTTCCAAAGTTCTTTGTGAAAAATATACACACAGTAACTCCACTATGAGTGATGTTAGGCAAATACCAAGTAGGGAATGGAATGTGACAAAATATTCACATCGGGACGAAAATTGAAGTGTCGGATCACGTGATGAGTACAGTCAAGTACAGGACTATTGGATTTATCAGAGTTTCAAATATTCACTTTTCTTCGCAGGCACTTCACAGTGCAAATGATTTCAAATCATCTCACTGTACATGCTTTCATATCATGTCAAGTTATATAGTTTCAAATTATGTAATTCCATGTGATTTCAAATCATTTAAATCCAAAAATTTCAAATCATGTAAATCAACATAATTTCAAACATGGTAAAATTTGCATGATTTTAAATCATGTCATCAGATAACAGATTTTCAAATCATGTCAATTTATACAATTTCAAATTTCAAATCATGTAAGTCTATATTATTTCAAATCATGTAAATCCACATGACTTCAAATCATGTCAATTCACATCATTTTAAATCACATAAGTTCACAGAATTTAACATTATGTCAATTCACAGAATTTCTCACCTGATGATGATAGACCCACCATGCACTGGTCACTACTTTGGCATCCCATGCTGCACTGTAACATATCGCCATGGTACCCGCCTCATTCAAAGTCTTTGGTGGAACGGCTTCACCTATCATGATTAAGAACCAGTTTTTATTTTTAAGGAAAAACTTAGCACTCGTAAAAACACTATAATCACTGTTTTTTACATTTGTATATTTCATGATAGCTAATCTCTCACCATGTAATTCAGAACATGAGAAGATTTTCAAAACGTTCATTTTATCACAAGTCACTGTTTCATACAAAATCGTCAAAATGACAAGTTCAACAGTAGTCAATGTTAATATGGTGATTCCTGGCAAATAAAGTTTTCCCTTTCAAATCAGCAATGAACTAGTGAAAAAATTAAAATTTACAGTCATTGTTGATTTGATAAACACCATTGTGACTGTGTCAGGATCTCACCTGAGGGATTTTTAATGATAACACTGCTAGCACCGTGGAGATCTGCATGAACGTACACATCACCTGAAAAAAATCAAACCAAAATATCAAAACCAACATACAGTAAGATCTTAGTAGCATGGTAGGAACTGGGATTACTGCTAGGTAGGTACTTACTACGATTAAACTGAAAAACAAGTAACTTATTTTTCTGTTTTGTATAATTTTCCAGGCTGTGAAAAAATTTACTTTAAGCATTTCACGAAATACTGCTTCAAGTTAAGTTGACAAAAACTAGACAAAAACTAAGTTAATACTCTAACGCCACTGCAAAATTGTTTATGACATTGTATTTTTGTCTGTGGTTGAGTGAGTAACGGACAACCAAGTCTATTGAATGAACAGGTCTTATCTACAAATGTCACACATCACCCAAGATTTTGTGTTTTGAAAGTGATTTTGCCAAGTTTGAGGTCTAAAATGTTCAACATTTCACTGTTTTGGTAAACTGGCATTTCTGAGGTTTGGTTATTTTACATGATATTTATTTTGTATTTTAAAGATTGTGGACTGACCCTAGCAAACAAAATAGAAGACACCAAACCCAGTAATCATTACCTTTATTCAAATACTTTCTGACCACCACTTCATTCTGCTGCTGGTCCCGTCCTCCAATTACAAGATAATTTTCAGAACTTATGAACCAAAGAAATTTTTCAAACCTAAAAGGAAAGAAATTAATGATAATTCTCCAAATAACGAAAACTTTAATCCCACATGATTGATTGTTTGAAATCAAGCATGTTGGATTAGAGTTAGAAATATTATAAAAACCATCATTTCAATTATTTTTATTGAATATGTACATGAAGTTTCTATTCATGCCTAATATAATTGTTACAAAAAAATATATGACATATAACAGGGAAATATACATTCTTTTGTAAGAAGGAACTTTCTTTGACATAAATGTTCCCTGTTTACTCCTTAAGAGTGTTGTTAACAATGGTATTAATAAATCACCAAAGATTATTAGCCTTTCTAACATCTACTACTGGGCATTTTTACAGATTCTTTCAAGATCAAAAGACAAAGTACGCATCCCTGTGATAGTCTCTCTGACATTTACCCCGGTAGTTGCTGGATTAGTCTGATATTGTTTCACATAAACTTCTGAAAATGGAAGTTTTAGATGAGCTTTGTCAGAAAAAGTGACAGTATTATTGCCAACAAGAACTGTGTTGGTGAAGCAATCATTTTGTTACACTCACAGAAATCTCAAGATTTGACCTCAGTGACACCTATCCTTTACAATGAATGGACATTGCAAAATATACAGCAATTACGAACCAGTATGTTTTCCTTGCTTTGTTTATCCTTGTAACTATGGCGACATCTTTCAAAGTCTGTTTGGTTTTCGCCTCAGCTGACTTTAAAGCCTGTGACATCAACAGAGATACTGTATCAGAATTCATTCCAATAAAATTCAATTCTCTCCACGTTGACATTGTGCTCACATCTATATCTTGTAACACAATAGCATTTTTTTTTCTGGATTGAGCCACTTTACACAATTGTTAGGGGTGGAAATATTGTCTTCAAGATGCCCAAGATATGTAATCACAATGTCTTACAAATTAATTGAAGTATTATCAAATTTACATTTTGTTATACAGACCTTCTCTGATGCATCGATTGTCTTCTGTTCCTTTTTACCAGACTGTTTTTTGTGATCATAGTACCTGATGAGAAAAACACAGTAAAAATTGAAATCAGTCGGAGTGTGCCACCTCCCTGCAGCCACAAATGGAGACATTCCAACAAAACATTATTTTCTATACTTCAGGATAAATATGAAACAAAATTCTATCTTCTATTTGAAACTGTTTTTCACTTGTTCAGGCATGCATACTACTGACCATTAATGTTACATAGACTCAAACAATACATGCTGAGATGCCTTGTTCCAGAATGCATTCACTGGAAGCTTTGAATGGGGTCATCCTGCCCCGCTCCTATTACAGTGTACTCCTGTACACTGCAATGGCGCATAACCTACTGGAAATGTGCAGAAAATTTCACTTTACCTTCTGGCATTTGCATAAGCTGATAAATCCAAATCAATGTCAATTTTGATTCCTTTATTGCTCTTCTGCTTTCCGTCCTTGTCATTGGCAGCTTCATCATCATCATCTTCATCACTATCTGAACCGCTAAATGGATCTCTGATGACAAAAATAATCACAAAAAGCATGAAATATGACATATTGTGAGCCCTGTCCTGAAATTCTGAAATTTATATTGCTAGATATAATTTATTTAGTTACTGTAATTTATTTGATTTTACAAAATTATCCATTATCTTCTATCAATGAAACTGACATAATAATACAACATTGAGATGGCATGCACATTTCTGATGACAAAATTTGATTTCAGGGCATAGGATATATTTTGAAAATCAAAGTGAAAATATGAATGCATTCAAACTCACGTAAGTAGAAGTGTGATGTGATTTTTATCAAGTTTTAATGATTTTATGGACTGGGCCACAGGATCTCCTTGACTCTGTGCTTCTTTGACGATATCCCATATCTCACTCCAGTCAATCTGATTGGCTACTGCGCTCCTTACCACCTGGATGGCTTTATCGACCTAGTGAAAGTGTATTGGACATACATTCAAATATTTTTGCAAGAAAGCTTGAGAAAAGGTAGGTGTGGTACTGTACTTCATTACATTCAAAAGACTGTGACACTGGTCGATGTCTGATTATCATTTTGGATTTTATGAAGGCAAGAAATTACCTTGTTACATATAGATAGCATTAAATTACATAGACTGATACATAAACATGTGTAAATGACACAGATATCAACATTGATACTGACAAGTCAGAGACTTTTAAACTACCATTGGCTACAAAATAAGCCTTATGATTACTGTAATACCAAATGAAATATGCATTAAATATTTGTAGCTTCAAACTTGTGATCATTTCACAGTAACTACCATTTAATTAATGTCTAAAAACTGTAGAATCAGAATTCTTGAAATGTAATACAGCATTAAAACAAATGATGCAAATGTTGTTTGAGTTTTCAACTTTAAAGAACAGCTGGTAGCGTAATATGATCAGCTTTCACCAATTTTTAACCAGTAACTACTTCAATAACATCAGTAATCAATTGACTTATTTTGCCTTGTAAGTTGTATCTGTCTCTATGTTTTAGGTCAAAGGTCGCTGCATTAGGGTTTGGATACCAAAGCTGGACTTACCAGAGGAAGGTTGATTTCGATCAGCTGTGCCTTGTGCATATCAGCATCCTGCAAGGGTCAGTGCACACAATGAATTTTGGAATGACGTTAAGAATTAAAAGGAAAATATTCAGAAAAGTAAATAAACATCTTTTATGGTAATCTTCTGCATAGTAACAATTATATCCATGTCGTCCCAGCTGACATGTATCAACAGATTCTAGTCAACAGCTGGCTATCAATGACAGGGTTCTCAAAAATTTTTGAAGTAGGCGGAAAATTCAGAAAAGTAGGCGGTTAGCTAATGTGTGCAACCAGGTTCCCTGGGCGGGGGGGGGGGGGGGGGGGGAGATAGTTCTAAGCAATTTCAAGCATTCTTATACAGTGTATAAAAGGCTATTCCAACATACACACAGGAGGGAGGGTTTCAGGGAGGGGGTCCCCTCCCTGAAAGCAAGAAATTTTTAAAATTTGAAGACATTTTGGAGTAATTTCATGCAGTATTGTACTGTATGAAAAACCATTTCAGCATGAGAGTGTTAAGGATTATTTTTAAATTTGAAGACATTTCTGAGCAATTTCATGCATTCTTATACAGTGTATAAAAGGCTATTTCAACATACACAAAGGGGGAGGTTTCAGGGACGGGGATGGGCAAGAAATTTTAAATTTTGAAGACATTTTGGAGTAATTTATGCATTCTTGTACAGTATTAAAGACCATTTCAGCATACAGAATAATCATTATCATTGCCAATTACAACATATTTTCAAGGGATAAAGCTTTAAAAAAAGTCAGAAAAATTAATTTGATATCACTTGGGCCTGTCAACTACATTCAGTTGATAAGGATAATAGCAAAATTTCACCAGACTGTTGTGTAGAATTATGTTTAGCTCATGACTTGAACAAACATTTTGAAATAAATCATAGAATGGGGCCTAGGGTTTTCAAAACCCAGGTAACGATCCGCTAGAATCCTGACCAGCCTGGCTGTACAAAGTGTTTACTGATTTAAATACACTTGATTGAAGATACAGTAAAATCAAAGACTTAAATGAATTATAGGAACACAATTTTCAGTGATTTTAATTCACTGTACTAATTTCACAATAAAACGAATCCGCGAGCTGATTATTGATTTTTGCTGATGTTGAATATAATTGAAAAAGAGAGCTAAATTTCAGTGTTCATGTTTGATAAAACCTCAAACTATAAACGACACTGAACGCCAGCCTGTACAACACTGGTAGTCAATTGTAACACAGTACACACAACGCGATATCGGTCGACCTGAAATTTGACACTGTGATCGACGTAGCGTTTCAAAAGTACGAAAAGTGAGACCAAGTAATTTTTTGTTTATTTAGATTTGACCTAAACCTCCCATACCAACAGACAAAGTCACAAAATCAAAGTTTTCAAGCGTCGACTTTCTCTTCCGCGATGCACACAACCACAGCCCCTCCACAAAGCGCGATGTCGATCGACTTGAGTTGAATATTGACATCGTGATCGACCATGGATAGATTGACGTGGCGTTTCGAAAGTATGAACAGTGAGACTCAGTAAGTTGTGGTCGCTTTAGATTTGATCAAAAACCTACCAAACCCATCAGACTAGGCCCTACTCTTACGCAGAAAACCAAAGCTCTCAAGCGTCGACTTTCTCTTCCGCGTTTGAGCGAAACAAAAGTCGGCTTCATTCGGAAATGGTCGGCTATTCGCGGGCATAACGTAATTGTATGTTAGTCCAATTTTCGGCTATACCCGATGTGAACGTCGGAATAATTCGGGCTGTGATCGGGCGAGCGAGGTTGACCTCGAGAGCGATGCCCAGTGTATAGTACAACACGTTCGCTGATCGCGGTACTATAGCGACAAGTTCACGCCGCGTAAATTGCTAGACTACATATAGCCACATCGGCACTTCTGAAATATTATCTGCGGCTTGCAAGACCACCTAAAAAATCTAATTATTGTTATCAAAACCAGAATTTCCGGGCCAGAGAGCGAAACAGTGCTGTAAAGTAGCCGGCCAAAATACGAAAGTAGCCGGTCAATTTGGCCGGCATCCGGCTAAAAATGAACACGCTGAATGACATTCAAATTACTAATGTGTGATGATGAAATGGTGCTGTCTTTACGGTTTGATTTGCAGGATTTATATTTGTTTTATTTTTACCTTTAATTTTACAGGAGCTTGTTAATTCTCATCTTACAACATAGTTTTGCAACAATCAAAGGTGATCCTAAATGCAAATTTATCAGGGGAATAAGCCATATTCATCCATACCTGTGTTTTCTTCAGTTCTTGTATTCGCTTCTCATGATCTTTCTTCACATTTTCTAATTTTTTTATCGCTGCTTTCTCCTAAGTACCAAATTACATGCACATAAGAGGACACCAATTATCAAATATGTCATGGATTTATATAAAACATATTTTAAATGAAGAAAACTGACAGAAAACTTTTGCATTTTGACTTTTATCGATGACGAAAACTTTTGCCAGGAAAAATTTTTGATAATATGATTGCTGAAGATTTTTTCATGCAAATATTTTCTTTCAAATTTTACCTTAAAGTCGATTTCTATGAAAATCTTAAATATCATGAAGACCTTATGTAAATCATTCATTATGCAGATTTTATCATACAATCACTTCTTTTAAAATGACAGTGGGTCAATGTTGCAAAAATCAGGAAGTTATTTTCTATGATAATGACAGAAACCTGACTGTGTACTAACCTGTTGTAATGCTTTCACATCCAATTTTTGACTGCCTGCTTGTGAATAAAACTCATCCACTGCCTAAATTATCAAAAACAATTTTGACCAGTCACATGAGGAAATAGTATCCACCATCCACACATACTACATATGCATTCAATGTCTGCCATTAAAAAACATACTTCCTGTAATTATCAAAAATACCGTCAAGGACACTATGTGCTCACATTCGGTTTGAATTGGTCCATTCGAGAAATATTAAAACCAGGAAAAACAAGAATGACAAAAGCAAATAAGGTCTCCAACTTAGGTACTGGAGGTCATCTTTAGGAACATGCATCATATCAACTTCTATAGCAATGGGAGAAGCAGATCCTAAATACATAAGCAAATGTCAACAACAAAAAACAGAGAAGGCTTGAAAAAAAGAAAAGGTGGGAGTGGGCAAAAAATGCACAAGGGATCTGGTAAAAAAGTAATGCTACATTATTGATCTTCTAAACCCTACCCCCTCCTGCATATCAAATGTTCCACCCCTTGGTATTACATAAGACCAAATGACAGGAAGTACATTTACAACCTTGGAGATTTTTAATTAATGCCATGAGTGTTATCATTCTAATGTAAACAGCACTTAAGTTAGTTACAGATAGTGAAATGCCTTCCACTGTGGGTGGTGATTACAACATCTGGAATTATCCTGGATCCAAATTTCTCATCAGTTTTTGTCTGTCTTACATAGAAAAGTTGCAAAGATTGGTCCAAAATGAAAAAAATTACCTCAGCTTTGTTTTCTGGATCAAATTTTCCTACAAATTGGTATCAAATATGACAAAATTATGTTCACAGCCTTCAAAATTGTCTCACAACATATCCTGGGTTAGTATAGGTCATTTAAGGTCACAAACTGAGAAAAGTACCTAAAATATACAAATTTTGGGGTTTCCCAACACTTTGAGCAGAAAATTTATCTAATAACATCTTTCAGGACTTTATACCAAATTACAAAGCTATCAAACAAGGGACTTTATACCAAATTACAAAGCTATCAAACAAGTAATGTTGAGATAAAGTTTTCTTGACCAAAAATGACAATATTGTCTTAAAAATACAATTTTTTATATTTCAGGACAATTTCCACATATCTAACTATTGTCATCTCTGTACGTCTGTGTACAAAATATGAAAGCTGTCTGTCCAGGGGTTTTAAAAAGGAAACACAGTCTAAGATTTTTTGACCAAAAATGACAAAATTGCACAATAATAGTAATTTTCCCAATTTTGTCATAAATTCAACAAATTAGAAGAGTAACACCCTTGCAAAGAGACAACCCAAATTTGAGAGCCATTGGGACGGCGGTTTCAGAGAAGAAGAATTTTTACTGAAAATGAGAAAAATCACAAAAAAATTCAGCAAAAATACAAAATTAAGGATATCTTCACAATATTCATAAAACTGTATAAGGTTGACCTAAGGTACTTGCACACAAATTTTCAAAGCAATCAAAAAAGCGGTTCTTGAGTTATTAATTCTTAAGCATTTTCACATTTTGTAAGCTCATTTGCATAATTTTGGCAATGCAGACTTCATTTGGACAAAATCCCATCTATAGCCCAGGAAGCATCCACACACCAAATACCAAGCTGAAACGTGCAGCGGTTTGCGTGTTTTTGATGTTGACGGACATACTGTACATACATACATACATACATACATACATACATACACACATACATACAGACGCCATCGACTTCAGCCTATACGATAAACTCACATTGGTAAAACCAAATGTGAGCTAAAAAAACTGAAACTGATCAAAAGCTGAATCCACCAAAACTACGCTGAATCTTTACTGACAAGAGCAGATAAGAATTGCATGTGAACTGTCTTGTCCAATACTTGATATTATCAAAGGAACCAAAACAAAGAAATATCTGCAATCTATGTCATCCATACATTTTTATGATACTTACTGTTCACCTCAAACAGTCAGAATTACATTATAAATGAACAACTTTTTGGCTACTATTTGACTTTACCTTTCCAAAACGTTCAAATTCCATGTGTAGCCCTTCTTCATGTTGTTTGAACAGCCTTGGATGAAATTCTACGTTCCTGGAAAATGAACAGCATCTCGACTTGATTCATTGCAATGAAAAGTGTAAAATACTTATGAAAAACTAAGTATTTCAAAATCCTTCACATTAAAAAATATCCTATGTAGTGTTTGAAAACACAAGGTTATCGTCGATCACTTCAAGTGCATGCAAATCAATATTGTTTGGACTTCCTTCAGCCGTACAATGTCTGTCATTGTAGATGTTCTTCTTGTAGTGCATTTACACAAAATATATCAATACGACAACAGCAGGACATGCAGCATTTTAACAGTTGAACCACAATCATTCTTCAAAACATCATAGATTTCATCCCTCACCTAATTACTGGTACCGATATCCCAAAGTAAATATCCATTCTGCCAGGGACAGTTATGTTTAACCCTTTGAGTGCCAAAGTCAATTTTTGTTGCCTTTATAGAATATGACATAGCCAGCAACTTTTTTCAGATCTAGACAAGTTTTTTTCAGATTTTTCTCAAACTTTTGGTCAAAAATTGCTGCCATTGAAATGTTAAGTCCATTTGGTCCAAAATTATCAAAAAATTACAGAAGGGTTCATAAAGATTGGTAAAATGTTACAGTGAAATTTCGGTGGGAAACATTACAACACTCAATGGGTTAAAAAAACATTATTAACGGTAATTTTTTCACAATTCAGAATGATGCGAGCTTCACAATGATTGGCTAGCCTTGTGCAACATATCACATGATGTCATAGCTTACGTCACTAATTCTGTCTGGCCTTCCTCAGAGGTGACCGCTTTCTTTTCCTTCTTTTGGATAATGAAGCCCTTGAAACAAAAATTTGAATATTTAGAACAGATGATGAGACAGATATGAACTTCTAAAAACTGAGCTATTTCATTTACATTTCTGCTTTTAGAACAAATCGATCACTGATTTATTCAGTACATATAAATTTGATGTTCATGCGCCACCGGAGAAATTCCTGAACTCTTTGAGACAGTTCAGCTGTTTCTGGAAGTACCTTTGTGTCATGTAATATACAAAATAATTTTCTTGGGTAGAAAATTTCTTGGAAAGGACTTTCTTGACTCAGGGGCACATCAATTCAGCTAAAGTGTGCACACTGTTAGAGAGAGCCACAGTATCCATCTAGTTCATTGCATAATCAAATACTGATGAATGGCACATGGAAGAGGTCACAGGAAAAAGGAAATCCTGGAGTATGAAGGTCTGCAATGAATTATCATAAATCCACCCCAGAAATTGGATCAATGCCAATATCAGGATGATATCAATTAGCATAAGTTGTAGGGCTTCATGGGAAATACTTCAGTCTAAGACTTGAATCTGTTGCCTTAAGGACAGCACAATAAATTCATAAAGCAAAGGATACTAATACAAATTGTTTATGCAGATCAAATGACAATGTCTAACTGTTATATATTCATGTATCTAAGATTGTACACTGCATTAAAAATTTGACTGAAAAATACCTTTGATAGAGTGGTGCTTGTCTGCTGCAAGATCTCTTCTGCTTCTTGTAAAGCTACGACTAATTTTGGCAGATCTGTAAATTACAGACAGAATTTAATGTCTTCACTGTAGGACTATTACTAGAGAGATTAATTTTCTCAGGATTCTGTGAATTTTTGAATCTAGAGAAACTACTGCATTAACAAAACAGTGCCTTTCCCTTTTGTGATTTTTGTAGTTTTGAAGTCATGACAAATTTACTGAGATTCAACTTTGCATGATGTATTTAAACATCTAGGAATTGGCCAAAGGTAGGAATCATGTTGGGTTTGAAAATGGTCTTTGTCTGACAAAGAACAATTATCTTAAGATGAAATAATAATCTTCATTGAAAAACTACATTCAAGTATTAATTCTTGAAACACTAAACCATGACTTTTTTTGCATATATTTAGACAACCGTCAACTGTGACAAAACTATACAGAAAAGAGTATCAGAGAACAACAAAATTGATTCTGGTAGTAAGGAAAGAGACTCTATCACACCTGTTGACAAGTCAAAGTTTTGTCCCAGTTTAGCATCAAGTAATCCTTGTTGTAATAAGCAATGCTCAATGACTGCAGTACCATACACTGGATAAAGAGGAAGAAAAAGGAAACTTCATGCTTTGGTCCTTGACTGGAATACAATGTTTCTCTATGATTGAAAGGAGGAGTCAGGACGACAAACCAAGAGTGCTTTCTGATCTATTTTCTCATTTAAAACTTGCTTCAACACTGTGTTGCTATGAATATGAACTTTTGATCAATAGTTGCATTAAATGACATCTCAAAAGAAATCTCAAAGTGTCATTCACTGTCATGCCCCAGATATTGTATCACTGTAACAGACACATTAGTTGCATTGACAACAAGAACAACTTCCAACAGCAATTATAATATACATCATGGATTTTAGGGTCAAAAGTCAAGGATGAGACTCCAAAATAACACAACATAAACACAGTGTTGGATCATTGAATACACCATGGCCAAGTGACACAATTTATAAATTATGACACTGCGTTAAAGTCAACATTTCTAAAACCAATATTATACAAGCAAGTCTCAAACATTAAACCTATTTCCGTCAAAATCAAGGACTTACCTAAGTGTGGATTTAAAATTCTTTTCAGCTGATCACCCACTTTTGCCCCAAGCAGTATTCCTCGCAAGCTGAAGTGAAAATTATCATACACAAACAAAATTTTATTAGGACATTCATAACACTTTTCAAAGAACCCTGATTAGCTGCAAATGTAAAGTAAAGGCAACTAGTGCAGTTCCTAGCTCTTATTGATCTTTAAACTGCACAGCAGAGAATAGAGAGACTTTGTTTATTGTATGTTTACAACCCACACTCCATATGGACAGTATGAACCTTTAGTTTTCAAAGCATGCAATGACTCTCATAATAACATCAACATGCCGTCCGAATTCAGAGACAGATTTTGCATCCAAGTTCTTTTCATCATCAGTACATCGGATTTTTCTGTCACAATGATACAAAATCAGTCTATCATTTTTCAGCACAAAGTATTATCATAGCAGTGGCCAGAGAAATAAAAGTACAACCCAAAACCAGCTGTACAGTGAAACCTGTCTATTAAGGACACCTTCAGGAATGGAAAAAGTGTCCTTAATATAGAGGTGGGGCAGGTGAAATTCAATTCAAAGTGTAACTTTTGGTTAGATAAATCTGTCCTTAATATAGAGGTGTCCTGATTAGAGAGGTGTCCGTAAGGACAGGTTTCACTGTACTTTTATGTCTAAAGATCTTTGACCCTGAGTGACAACTTACAGCCTAACAACAAATCAGTGATGTGTTCACTCACTAGATTTCTTGAACATAAAGGTAAACTAGACAAATGGTATCCATGGTTCATATTTCTTGCCATACCTTTCCATTGACAATGGTGGCTCTGGTTGTCTTGCAGCTTCAATAGGGTAACGCTCTCTCACCGCGAACCTCACATCTTGACTTTCATCTGTCCGCACTCTCAACAGATTCAATATCGTGTATTCATAGTCTGTTAGAACCACATTGCCCTAAATAACACCAAAGAAAATTTATACAATTTTAATGTAAATGTTGATTTTCAAAATATTATCTGATGTGAACTAAAACAGTAAGTATACATGAGTTCATGTACAGAAACAAATACCTTTAATAGGTCACAGTTTATCTACTCTATGATAGAATCAAATAGGGTCATCTGACCCCTTGACCTTTGTATCAAAACATCTAAAAGAGGATGCATTGTCAGCTGCTTGTTTTCTCAGTACAGATCATGTCATTGAAAACCAGTTGCTTTATAACTTTCAAATTTTTGAACTCTTTGGGTCAATTAGCATTTCTTGAAATTTCCTTGAGTCAACTAGACATCAATATATGTAATTTAAAGAATTTCCTTCAATCAAATGGAAAACTGTCTTCAGTCAATAGTGCATAATATTGACTTTTGGACTCACTGTTGCTAACCTACCACTTCATGTCAACATGGGATCAAAGTTGACCTTCTACACTATGAATGATCTGATGTATCACCTTAAAATGGGGTCACAGCAGACCATTTGAAGTGTAAATATCATCATGGCTGACCAACTATATCACTGATGGTCTACCCTTGCTTGTGGGACAAATGCTCTCACTGACTTACCCTACCAGAGAGTTCAAATACCACAGCTAACCTGTCATGTTACAGAGTTCAAAGGTTGTGACAGCTGACCTACCCTACCATAAACAGTGTAAACTTCAAATGGTGCCTCAGTGACCTACCCTGTCATAGAGTTCAATTATTACATGGTATGCGGCTTCATCAGACTCCGAACTGTAAATCTACGATTCTGTCCACTCCAAGCTGTTGTACAGAAACCAGCCGTCTGCCTCTGAGATGTTTCCTCAGCTTTATGGAGAAACCAGATGGCATGGCATGTTTGGGCCATTCAAAGTCGGTGCAGTGAAGTCGAGATCCCGATTCAAAGAGGAGTGCCTCTTTGACATCTGGCCTGCCAAATAAATTATTGATAAATTTTATTAGAGAAAACATTTTGAATTCATTATGCTGCCATCAATCAATCTATTCTTTGGATTAGAATCAGAATGTCAAACAAAATTGACTTTAACTTTAAGGTATGCATCTCAAAATTGAGACTAAACTTTTGCTCAAATTTTCATCAAGCATACTTTCAACCATTCTCTTTAAAATAAAGTATAAAAAAAGGGGTCACCCTGCAAATTTTGGTAGTAGCAAAACAAATAGTACAATATTTACTGACATTTGAAATTCACAATGGCTGTCATCCTTGTGTTATGTCTGTAGGGAAAAATAAATTCCTGATTTTCACAAATCCAAGCCTGTGAAAACCTATTTATTGTACACCATAAGCTTCAAAATGAGCCCTGACAAGTGATATGCCAAACAAATATATTGTATAAGTTTTGAGCCTGACTATCAATCCCCGAGGTGCCCACTGTTCAGGAGAACACATAAAGCTGATATACATTACATGTAATACATGTACATGTATTTGGGAGTGCTTAGTCATCTGCATGATGAATGAGTCTTGTAATTGCTAAAGATAAAACAATGAGGTAAGAGCAAAACATAGTGCAGTGAGAAGCTGCCCACAGGTAAACATAGCTGGCGATGCTGTGGAATATCAATCGCACATGGATCTGGTGGTCATCACCACATCACTGCGAGCAAAGCCATGGGCTATATCAATAGTTTATCATGAAAACAATCAGTGTCACTGATTTAGCTGGCAAAATAATGAAATTTATTAGTCTTTAAATAAACGAACTTGTACCCGCTTTATCACCATCTACAACTAACCCTCTACTCCTGCTAAATACCTTGACAATAAGAGGATGTTTTTTCAACCACTTGTCTGTGAACTGTTGACAGTTTCAGATTTCTGCTCAAATTTAAATGTTTGCCCTCTACTGGCTGTAAGCGTTTCAGCGCATTGAATATTTTAGAGGTCAAAAGTTCAAACTGGAGCAGAAACTGCTAACTCCTCAAGGAAAAGTGGTTGAAAATATAAGTTGTTATTGTTGAGGTAGTAATGATAAAACAGGTACAGGATGATTTATTTATTTAAAGACAAATATATTTCATTATATGGTGAGCTAAATCTGCAACATTGATCAGTGTCGCAATAACTATTGACACAGCCTATGGGTTGGCTAACAGCGGTTCTGTGGTGATGACCCCTGACCTGAGTGCAATCCATACACCACAGCACCACTACCGTATTCACAGCGAAGGTAACCATGCAAAGGGTAACCGGATAAGTCGGCCAGTTGCGAACTTGGACTCGGCCAGTGGGAGAAGTCGGCCAGGAGAAGTCGGCCACTCGCAACAAAGCAATATGATTGCATATGCATTCTCTTCACAGTTGAATACTTAATCGGCACATGCCAGTTTTAACTTTTTACTACCATACTTTTTGTTATTTTGTCGGTTTAATACTACTAGGAACATTCAGAAAACAACACGAAGAGGTCCCACGTCCACCCTGCAAAACATGTACGGTCTGCCTCAGTGTTTGTGAAGATCGCGCGCGTAAAGGTCAGGCAAACATTATGCCATTTCTTCAGTAAAATTTAGATCGCTTTCGCATATAACTTTGGTGGGACTTCAAAAAAAGAAACACTGTTATAGATCATTTATTCTAATTGGATGCATACTCTACTGGCCGAGTTCGCCCACTGGCCGACTTCTACAACTGGCCGAGCTCGTAACTGGCCGAGCTCGCAACTGGCCGACTTTTCTTGTATTCACGGAAAGGAATGAGAAAAGGTGGCACCATACCATGATGATCAAAATTTCTTTTTCCACACCAAATGTGTTCTGTGAAAGGTGGTGACAATCCTTGATGACAAACAAGCATTAAGTTTTAGTATTGTACTTTGAATATAACATTTCCATTTTCGCTTATAAGCACTGTTTTCCATATAGGATCAGACAACTTGTGATAGAGGGTATGAGTAAAGAGGTTCCCAGACACTTCGCACCAAAACCACTTCGCACCATACCATCTCGTCCCATACCATTTCGCACCAAAACCACTTCGCACCAAACAATCTCGTACCAAAACCTCTTCGCCCCAAAAATCACGTCGCCCAAAACCATTGCGCCCCTAAAACAATGCCACTTCACTCCTCAATTTATCGCTAACCGTTAAAAGCTGAAAATAACCAACCACTGCCTGTGAAGTTTTAATCACCTTTCTATCATCCCCAGGACTGAAATCTTGAAATTGTACACATTTCGAGAAAATGACATCACATCGTACAAAAACGCGCACGGCACCTGAAATGTACCATTTAGTAGTTTGCGTGTATGGTTTCATGGAAGAATAAATGGTTCCTGGTAGCCAAGTTGCAGGTAAAAACAACGTTATGATACATCGTGGCATCAATGTTTTAGCGACAAGTTGACGGAACTATACTTTAGTGAAGTGGTTTTAGTACGAGGTGGTACTTGGGGCGAAGTGGCATTGGACGAGGTAGTACTTGGGACGAGGTGGTTTTGGTGCGAAATGGTTTTGGGACGAAGTTGTGTGGGGCTAAGTGGTTTTGGTACGAAGTGTCTGGACCCCTGAGTAAAGATTAGTGGACACAGAATGGGTTATGCATTCATCACTAGTGACCAGGGGAGTCAATACAATATATTATCAGAGTTAGGGATAGAGGACTAGCCAGGCTAAGGAAAGCTGTTATATTTCATATCCTAAGTGTTTGTGTCCACTTTATCTTAACATGGGCCTGAACAGGGTCTGAGTAATGGGTGAGGGAAAATTCCGGGGAAATTTCACGAGATTTGAGTCGTGGGCATACTGATAAACAAAATAGTACAGCCTACTTACTTGGCAAGCCTTATGAGGTAGGTTTTATTGTCTATATCATAAACATTGACAACCCGAAGTCCAAGCAATCTGGAAATGAGTAAAATGTAACTGTTAAGACCAAATATACAGAGTTACAATACATCTAGTGACAAAGATAAAGAAAAACACAAAGCTCCAAGAAGAGTTCTATAATTGAGTACGATGCGTCAGTCAAACACAATCAAGTCTCGATTTCGAAGGGGAAGGAGTTTCTACGTCAACCAAAAATTACTTGATCATGTAATTTTAGACACTTGCGAATACATTCTAGTAAGGGAAAGGGTTCAATATCTGTATTTGTGTGCAGCATATTCTATGATTGACTGATTGACAGTGCACAACACATGGACTCTGTCATTCCCAAGTCGAATTCGAAGTCATCATGTCAGGTACACGAACTCTTCCGTCACGCTCGTGGGTTCGATTAAAACTAACCTTTCACGTATTTCGGGAAGCACCGCTACTATATCGATTGTCGTGAATCTCGATTTCATGTCGGCGACATAGGTAGGGAGTTTGTAGCTGGATCAGGATTACGAAGGGCTGGATAGCCACGGCATATCCAGCTTACCGGAAGTTGACATAGCCTCATCCGCAGTCACCTCGCTGCATTATGGGAGTAGGTCAAAGCCTTTGGATTGCATGACCTCCCCGTGGCTGCTGCTCCGAAGTTCGATCTGGCGGTTCGCAGAAGCTGTTATTACATGTAATGTTTGTTCAGAGCAAAGAGACGGAAATCACCGACTTGATAAGTTGCTGTGGGAAGCGCATGTTGAACAGTAAGTGAAGAAGTAAACTAGTAAAGGAAATCCTGTGTACAGTACACACAGGAATTAATTTTGAAATCCAAGGTTGTAAAGTGACGGGCCCTAACTACTTGTATATCAGCCCCTCACAAACCTCGGTCGCCCCAAAATATAATGGTACAGTCCGCGAAGTATCTACTCCACAGCAGTGACAAAGCAAGAAATTTTAATTGAACGAATAGAAAAAACCAAAAATTGTACTAGTTGTAGTCTAGAATAGCTGAGGATAGCACACGGTTCCAGTAACCATTTTTTTAAGACTTACAGTAAATGTTTAGAGGACCCATGGAAGATTCCCGACTTATGCTTGTATTTAAAACGGGAAATCCTTCATTGTGAATAAATAAATAGATAAATAAATGAATAAATAAACAAATACGTGAAGAACTTGACCAAGGTACAGTGTGTAGAACGACACCATGAAAATGAAAAATAAAATCTTCTGTAGGGTAAACTTGCTGAGGTCAGAGCAAGACAATGGTTTGCATTCCCAATGGCCATATATGGCAGTTATTTGACTTCAGTAAATTAAACCAGCGAGGAGTGTACACAAATAAACCAGGTCTACTTTTCCAGTGATCGATGCATTCAATCACCAGTAAATCTCACTTATCTTTCAATGTTCTTCTTCATTCTTCTTGAATTAGGTTATTGTTGGTTTTACTTTCTCTGACTTTCACCCATTTTGACTTGCATTCTTAATTGTTTGTCATTGCAGCTTGACCTTGATCATTTACTTGGCTTTCAGGAAAATATTGTTTGTCGGAAGGTTTTGTCTTTCATTGTTGTTTTTATCTCAGTTGCACCTCAACAATTTGCATGTTGCATGGCTTTCAGTAATTTGTCGGAGAATTTTGTTTTTCTGCCTTGTTGAATCGCGGTTACCTGAAACGTAATAGTTTCCTAGTACTGTCAAATGATTCATAAGTTTCCTTTGACCTGCATGCAACACCTCGGCTGGTTTAGAAATGCCTGGCTGTTAGTCATGTTGAAGACAATGAGCATGAAGTTCAAATCTATGGACACAGCAGATATTTTGATTGATTGTTTATGGTAAAAAGTAGAACTTATTCAGAACCTACACTACAGGCTGTCCATATATGGTAACAGGTGCCGCCTGTGTGTTCGTTACTGTGAACTGCATGAAAGAGCTGACAAAAGTACCACCAGATTAATGTCAATATCATAACGTGTATTTTATATTTGTTTGAAATTTATTGTAGTAATGTTACCGGGTAATTAAACTGACCTTAAATTTAGCCAGTCAATTAAACCCGACCCAAGTTCATATTACACAATTAACAAACCAGGAAAGAATGATTATCGTACAATTTGCGTTACAGTTTATATTTGGGTTTATTTCACTACACACTAATGATGATAAAAAGTCTACAATGATTAGCTGGCAATACTGTTTAAACATACAGAAACTCTAGACACGCCCCTATCCAAGTTCGTATCAATTACAGTGTTCACTCAATAGACACTCTCCAGAATTGTTCAGGGTTCAGAGTCCACGTCGATCCTGTTGCTACCGTTACAAATTCCGTGGGTGGGAAACTGATTCACACAAAACATCTTCCAGACAGTTCTCCTTTGGGATTAACTCATTAACAGTCCAAACGCTTCCGTCAATGGGTTGGTATTTCGGGGAAACTAGAAGTTCATAAGCCATGCAAAAAGAGCACTTACATAAGCTCTTTGAGATCGTGATATCAACTGGCATGGCAATGCCATTCTAGTCACTTTATGTCAAGGTGAACAAATTCATTCTCTTGTCAAACTATTGGTATTCAAAATATCAACTGGATCTTAATCCATGGCATGGCAATGCCATTCTAGTCACTTTATGTCAAGGTGAACAAATTCATTCTCTTGTCAAACTATTGGTATTCAAAAATCACAACAAAAAGTACAAAACTACTAAGCAAATCAATCTATTACTATGGAAGCACGGCGAGAGTTTTTAATACTACACAGTGTATATACACTGTGTAGTAACTCTCGCCCTTGACTGAACCTGGGCAATGGTGTCACTTGTATATTTTTG
The DNA here is from genome assembly GCF_041260155.1 of Ptychodera flava. Taxonomy (NCBI): domain Eukaryota; kingdom Metazoa; phylum Hemichordata; class Enteropneusta; family Ptychoderidae; genus Ptychodera; species Ptychodera flava. Next base: position 10,079,803 of record NC_091941.1, read on the forward strand.
CATAGATTGTGAAACTATATAAGGGATTCAAGAGGGTTGTTCACATATGCAGATTACAATGTGTAAAATATGATTTTAATAATCATAATCGTAATTTATTGATAATCATAATTATCACAACAATGGCGTTTCCAGACGGTATTTACACAAAGTAGACCACATTGTTTGTAAAAAAAAATGTTTTAATATGCTGTAACATTCATATTAATAATTTATTAATATTCATAATCATTTGTTATGATAATAATAGGAAAAAAATCATCACAAATTATGCCTACTGGACCTGTGGTCAGATGGGATGGAAGATCAAATCATGTGACTTACTTCGTAAGCGGGGTTACAGTAATATTGTACCAGTTATTGTACTGGTGTTCTAATTTCCTGTTTGACTTTAAATTACGTTGTTTGTTGTACCATGGCATACACAAATAATACACACGCACACACGTGATGAAGACACTCCTGTAGACATGGCAGAAATGGTTTCTTTGAGGATTTTTTTTTCGAGACACAAAGGAAGAGTTGTCATTTAAATCTTAAAAATCCTTAGTTCTACAGGTGGGTACATTCTTTGCTGTTAGAATTCCATCTTTTAAGGACTTCTCAAGGATATTTCATCTGTGCAAGATCTGATGCAGTTCGATTGTCAGATTCACATCAGTTTTATGGAAACAACCAGGGTCCTTCCTTAACTGGCTTTCTTTGTTCTCATGTACCGGTACTGAATGAAGTGTCCATGAGTTTTGTAACTATATGCATGATTGTGATTCCCGTTTAGTGGAGTTCAAAATGCAGAGTACCATACTTTTTTACCTCCCATTTCCCATACATACATGGCAATTGGGAGGTTATATGGTTGAAAAAAGTCTGTATGTGACATGTCTGTCTGTATGTATGTATGTATGGATGTATGGATGTATGAATGGATGTCTGTCCAACGCAAAAACTAAAAAACAGCTGCACATATTGAGCTGATTTTTGGTGTAGTGATGCCATATATGATGTAGATGTGCCGTTGTTAAAATGAACTTTTTAAGCCCATAGATACTAGTATGCTAATGAGGTAGAAAAAAAAGCGAAAATGGTCAAAAATCAATAACTCAGGAACTACTCATCTGATCATTGTCATATTTGGGTTTTAGGTACCTTGGGCCCAACTCATTTAAACATATAGATTTGATGTCAATATTTGATGCTTTCTATTTTTAATAAATTTTTTTCTTTTTTTGCCATTTTAGCAAAAAATCTTTTCCTCTTAAACCAATGGTTGGATCGCTTTAAACTTTGGCTTGCAGGTACCTTGTGAAAACTCAAAATAGAATTCATCAAAATTATGGTACAATTTGTATTTTTGGGCAATTTTTGCCATTTTTGGTTAAAAATTTTCTTTGAAACTGTGTATGTATGCAATTATTTTCTAATTGGGTGTGCAGGTTCCTAGGAGTGACCTGAAGATGACTCTGTGAACTTAAGCTGAAATTTGCAAATTTTGTGGTACTTTTTGTCATGCTTTCAAATTTGGTACATAGGTGAAATGTAGTACCGGTAGGTCATTCATTCAAAGTCGAGTACTGCCTGTGTGAATGAGCAGATTATGATTGTGCTGTTCCAGGCTGAGTGCTATTTATAGGAATGATGCAATGTTAGACGGTAATTGATGTTTTAACTGAATTTGACTTACATCGTATGTAACTCTTGTACTGTATAAACCCTATCAATTCACCCAGAAAATAATAATTAATATGATTTTAAATAATTGAATTAATGAGGATATCAACAAAGCCAAACTAATTTTAGTGTAGAATTATTAGAATGTTCAACTTGTTTGACAGTACATGGTGAAATGCTTATCATCTTGGAGGATTAAAACACGTAAAGGCAACTTTCCTGAATCCCAACTTATTATTCTGAACCGTCATATATTGTGCTCTGTATGTTATCTAAAAGAAATTGCTCATAATAGTTTGTCATGATAGGTTGGTCAAATAAATAAAGATAGGGAAAGTTCCAATTTCCATTTGTGGTTGACTTGGTAAGGATCAAATACCAGATATGAACTGTAAATGCTCACGTGTTTCATTATATATTGAAGTTATGTGTAAATTTGAACCTTTGCCACATGTTTGCAACTTCATTAAAAGTATTATGATCAACATAATGAACAATATTCACCACAGATTAACTTTATAGGTCATTAAGTATTCAAATACGCAATTAGCTGAAATAGAAATAATTAATTTCTTTGACTGCTGTCATTGTATCACCACTTTATATAGCAAGTGTAATTGCATGCCTTTGGTCAAGTCTTTCAAACTATATATTCCAAACTTTGAAAGCTCATTAGATATGCAAACTATAAATTAGCTGACACGAAAACTTAAGTGCGAAATGACTATCAATATTGGTATAACCTGGTATAATCATCAATGTACATAGCATGTTATGCCAACTTTGATCAAATAAATCCAAGCATATATCCCTAATTAGGAAAGTTCATTAAATACACAAATTAGGAATTGGCTGAAGCAAAAATGCTTAATGCCTTTCAATAATGTTAGCCTACATAATAGTATCTTTAATGTACATAGCAAGTTTTATCAATTTTGGTCATGTAAATTCAAATATATATCCCTAATTTCAAAAATTCATTAAATATGCAAATTAGGAGCTGGATGAAGTAAAAATGCTTAATGACTTTCAGTAACGTCGTATCATAGTATCTTTATGTACATAGCAAGTTTCGTCAACTTTGGTCTAGTCAATACAGATAAATATCCCTGATTATGAAAGTTCATTAAATATGCAAATATGGAATTGGCTAATGTTCAAATGCTTAATGACTTTCAATAATGTTCTATCATAGTATCTTTAATGTACATAGCCAGTTTCGTCGACTGTGGTCTCGTCAATTCAGATAAATACCCCTAATTAGGAAAGTTCATAAAATATGCAAATTAGGAATTGGCTGAAGTAAAAATGCTTAATGACATTTAATAATGTTCTATCATAGTATCTTTAATGTACATAGCAAGTTTCATCAATTTTGGTCATGTAAATTCAAATATATATCCTTAATTTCAAAAGGTCATTAAATATGCAAATTAGGATTTGGATGAAGTAAAAATGCTTATTGACTTTCAGTAATGTTAAATCATAGTATCCTCAATATGCATACCAAGTTTCGTCAATTTGATCGAGTAAATTCAGATATATATGCCTAATTAGTAGATTTCATTAAATATGCAAATTAGTAATTATCTTTCACGTCACCCCTTAATAACTTGCACAGCTGATATATCTTGATGTGATCAACATTTGTATAAAATCTCATCAAATTGTGTGCAGTCGTTCTCAATGTATATCCGTTTTTTCTAAAATCATTAATTATTCAAATGAGCAAAAAGTAAGCAAGCCACACCCACCAAAAACTAATCAGTTCTTGCCATTTGCAAACTGAATCTATGTACCAGATTTGATTCTGATCTGATGAGCCGTTTTTGAGATATTGAGCACACAGACAGACAGACACACAGACAGACAGACAGACAGACAGACAGACATCGCTGCGACATATGCTCACGTGTGTCAACACGTGAGCAAAAAATTATGAGCACACAGACAGACAGACAGACAGACAGACAGACAGACAGACAGACATCGCTGCGACATATGCTCACGTGTGTCAACACGTGAGCAAAAAATTACTTTTTGAGGAAAAAAATAGAGTGATCAATTAAAAGAGTGGTCAAAGTGATAGGGTTTTTATGGTAAAGCTGGACTGTAAGATTTCTCGTGTGCTATTTATAGCAATTATGCAATCTGTGTAAACAGTGCAATGAAAGTGTTACATGATTCCTTATAATGCTTTTGATGACCTTGAACTTTTTAAGTTGCAAACATTTGTCTCTTCTGTGTGCTTTCTCTGAGTACCTACAGGCACAGTCCCTTGGTGTTGTTTCTCGCTTCTGTACACTCGTCTATGGGGAGAATAGTCCTAGAGCTTACAAAATGTAATAGCCCACCAAGGGACTGTGCAACAGGCTCAACTTTACAACAGAACTTACTTGCAATGTTAATTTGAAAGTTAAAATGTGCTTGGTTAATAGGATGAAATACTGATAAAGATAACCAGCTGAAGATTCTTTATAACCTGACAGATATGCTGTTTTTTTATGACGTTAATGTTGATAAGCAAGTCTTGTTTACTTTAATTAGAATATAATTAAGTCTCATTTATATTATTATAAGCAGTAGTAGTATCAAGTTGATCAAGCTAATACTGACAAGTTGGTCGGCTGTTGGAGGTCAAAAGCTGTAAAAATAAATGTATGCATGTCTATCTGTTAGTCTGTCTGTCCATAGACCCGCGTTTTTTGGAGGGTCTATGGTCTGTCTGTCTGTCTGTCTGTCTGTCTGTCTGTATGTATGTATGTTAGTTATTATGTGCGGATGTATGTCTGTCAACATTAAAAACTCCTAAATCGCAGCACCTACCATCTTAGTATTTGATGGACAGGTGCATCGAAGGGTGGAGATGTGAATTTGTTGAAATAAACATGTTAAAGTCAAAAATATGAAAATGAAGGGGAAAAAAGGAAAAATCCTGCAAATTGCTAAAACTTTGTAACCACTGGCCAGATTTGGTTGAAACTTGGTATGCAGGCTCTTTATAGTGACTTAAGTTACATTTCTTCAAATCGTGGTGAAATTTTGAAAGTTGTATTTTTGGGCGATTTTCCGATTTTTTGTCAAAAAATCTTTTCTAAAACCACTCATCTCATTGCCTTGAAAACTTGTATGTATGATCCTAGGGTTGACCTTTGTCAGATTTGTTCAAATTGTGGTGAAATTTTCATATTTGTATTTTTGGGGCAATTTTTCCCATTTTTTGTCAAAAAATCATTTTCTCTCAAAGTATTTGTTGGATTGTTGTAAAACATGATAGTCTTGATCCTAGGGTTGTTTTCTGTCAGACGTGTGAAAGTTATTATGAGATGAAGCATTTCATATTGCTGGGGTATAAGATTAATTTGGACTTGCAATGGAATTTTCTCAGTCAACCTGTAAGAATGCAATGTCATGTGTGTACTAGTAGTTAGTATCCCTGCAAAATGGGAGGACAGTGTCATTGACACTATTTTTTTTTAATTACTACTTTATACTACAAGCGCAACTCATTTTTGTTGCCTTTCTGCCAGTTCTTTGATTTTGTTGTACCATTGGAAGTTTCCCTGTAAACCACTCACGACAGGACTGTATGTATGTCCATGTGTTGTTGTATTCAGAAAAGTTAGTGATCACATCTGTATTTTCATTAACTATATTTACACTGAGAATTGAACATTCAGGAATTTAGCTGATCCAACTCAATTTCAGTTGCCACTTCCGTTATGCACCGATTCAAAATTTTGGAAGACAAAAATCTGTACATGTAAAATAAACATATGATGATCAGAAATAAATGTATGACTTTATTTTTTATTTTTTTATTACAAGTAGAATTTGTGACCACTAAGGTGATACCAAAGGATTCAAGTATCTAGGCAATGGTTGCTTAGAGAATTTGTCAGATCCACGTTTTTGTGTATGTATTTACCCTAAGATGCAAAACATTGGCACAAAAACCAAGAAGACACATGGTTGCCAATCATGGAATGTGTGATGTCATAGATATGCAGATTAGTAAGGCATGTTTTTGAAAAGATTAAGCCACTCCAAATTTGCTCAAAATCCCCTGAAGTTTTACACAGTGATACTTGACATACTCCTTCACAGTCCTGGGCATGGATTTGGTCAGTCGTGAAACAAACACTATGCTTTGAAATAGCAAAAAGCTACTTTGTAATTTCGTACTATTTTTAATCCTATTCCTACCATGTCTCAAAAATTATTGAGAATTTTCTAAAACGCATGCTTAGCCTTACTTATCTTGGTGGTGTCTACAATTCTGCAGAAATTCATTTCAACAGAAGGAAAATTAGCCGACTTGAAAGCTTTTAAACATTTAAACAAGAGCAGACGGCAATGGTGCTCAGAAAACTATGTAAACGATAATGATTTTCACCTGCAATAGCACGCATTTTGAACACTGCCAGGATTAGCGATCACATGCTCGTTGAATCCTTCGGTATTGCCTTAAATGTCTGCCTTTTCAAATTTCAGTCAATCTAGAGCAAAGCAACTTAGTTTTTCAGCTGTTATCATGTCATCTATTTGCCTTAATGTTCCATGGGAAACTGACCATTGATGACCTGGTATATCAGTGACACAAGAGGTCTGTGAGAGTGCTCATGTAGACTCTTAGCCATATCCATCTCAATCCCATTTCAGCCACAAATCATGTATGACAGTTGTTACAGGTTCATGTCGGGATAGGTTTCATCTCAGTGCCAATATTTCAAAGGCCCACCAAGCTCAGTCTTGAACTGAATACACACAAGATCACGAATGCATTGGTCTTAGAGCAAAGCTATCTTATGTGTGTTGAATCTGGTGCCACTTTGGTATATGCAGTACCTTTTCTCTTTCAGACTCTTGACTGCACCACTTGAAACTCCCCCTTTTCAAAATTCTGACTTTTTTTCTAATACCAATGTCCTACAAAAAATGACAAGCTTACCTAGCATTCACATAAACCTACATGGTAAAATCTTTATCTACAGGTTGCTGTCAGTATTGCAAGGAAAAATTGTCTTTCTGCTGATCATGACTCCCTGTGTCAGCCATAAAGAACTTTTGACCACTTTTTTCTTTAAAGAATAATTAGAATGCAACAAACCACGATTTAAAACAAAGACTTTATTGGCACTATTCAAATGACATCTTCCCATGCCAATGTAGCACCAGCAAATCATAAATTTTTTCCTCTGTAAAGCAAATACATTGTTTAGTACTGGTCATAACTCAGGGGTTACAACTGTAGCTCACTGTCAATTGATAGCTAAACATAATGAACAAAAAAAACCATGGGATCACTCATGTCAACTCTGACGTATCTTTCACAAAATTTATTTTTTTATTTCATCTTTACTCTTTGCATAAGTACGAGAACTGTATGTCAATACAAACTTCTGCAGATACCATATTGCATCTGGCATGCGTGAACCCCTCACCTTTATCATACTCCTGTGGGGACTTGAAGAAATGGAAAATACATGTACTTTACCAAAATCCCCCCCATTACATATCATGAAAATGTGCAAATCATGGTTCTAGTTTTATACAAAAAATAGCTGCTTTGATTTAACACAAGATATACTTCTATAATATTCAGACTGTCAAGCTTAATATCCAATAATCATTTCATAAAGAGTTTTCAAAAGAAAACTACATGGCTTTGACAATGTTTTCCATGTAGTGACCAATTTTCAATAAACACGTAAAGCGATTTGAAATATCCAGGAGTTAATATCAATACAAAATTGCTGGAGTACCAGATATTGCATTTTAATTGAGGAATAAACGCATCTGACCTAAAGGGATATTTTTTCAGAAGCACTGTCAGGATACATAAATTGCTTTGGAATTATTTCCAGCACACTTGTAAAGCCTTCAGACTACTGGAATATATTACTAAACTGTAAAATAAAGCAGGAATAGACTTATGATACATGCATCGTGAAAACGCACTAGAAATCACTGTAATTATCTTACACGAATATTTCGCTCCATCAAATGATAAAAAGAAGCTGAAACAAAAGAAGCTAAAGCTGCAAGGTAAATTTCAGTTTTGCCTTGATACACTCAGGAGGTAAATGGGAAAGATCAAAATCTTTGATTTTCATCTATGAAGTTATTCTAGGCTTATCTGAGAGACAAGTCTCTGACTGTATCATATTACTCAAAGCACATTAAACTACTAACAGGAGCAAAGAAGTCTTGATACATTAAAATACTTGAGAAACAGCGATCTTATGACAAATCTATTGCTACAGTCTTTAAGAGGTACCGCCTTTGGAAATTTTTTCCTTAATTTCATCATAATTAAGTTCGCTGTCATCTGTTGCTTGTTGTTCATCTCTGATCCCAACCAACTTTTTGCGGAGAGCATCCTTGCTACTGGCATATACCATCTTGTCCTTGACCTTGGCAGTGTCTGGTACCCTGTGGATGAAGATTACAGAAATCGTGTGTGAAAATCACAAACAGGAAAGGTGTCTATAGTTAGGCAAAACACAACATTTCCAAGAAGATGCACCACCTTTGATATCTAATAGACAAACTGAAGACTATTTCATACTGGTCGATCATTTGAAAGCAAGAAATATTTACTCAACATCTTATAAATCCTTTAACACTGGGAAGCACACACTGACACAACCATGACTGATTTGATGGGCTTGTCTTGAATTTAACTGATTGTAAAATGTAAACAACTACATTCTCCTGAACATGTTTAACTGAATTTACAGAGGTATTTGAACAGAAGACAAGGCATGCCATTCACTAAAAATTGGAAACAATTTGCAAAAATTTGTAATTTTCCTTCACTGTATTTCAAACTGTAGCTAATCAATATTACAAAAGATTTCAGTTATGATTATCTTCCAAGCATTCTACGCATCTTTTTGTCAGTCACAAAAATTGTGATATGTACAAGTGGAAAAAAATATCATGCAAGTGCAAAACTTACCAGTGGTAGAATACAAGTTTGTTTCTGATTCCACCGTCATCTAGCGTGTACCTGAAATCATACACTCCATAACGGCATTCATTCTTTGGAAGTTCGGCACAGAAGTCCTTGTATGTTTTTGTCAAGTCCTCTTCTGCTTTCAGCACTTTAATCTTTTTGTGATCTTCAATGTGAAAGATGATGTAGCTATACTTGTTTTTCAACTTAATGTCATCAAATATGGGCACAACACCTTCATCAACTCCAACACCTGATGCCTATGAAGAAAGAGAATATTTTTGAGTTGATACCATATTAGTTACTCGGGGGTTCTTGGATAACTACTGATAAATGCTAGTTTCTACTTGCACTGTAGAACTGGCAAAGTGGCATGGTTGGAGGGAAGAAGGAACAGGTTTGTAGCAGAGCTAAATCTGTCTGGGGTAGGTGTCTTTTCATCTTGAGTAGGTGTTGGTAGATCTCTACAGTTTCAATTAAAAAGAGATAGTGGCATTAGTATCATGGCTAAAGATGGGATACCAAAACTTGAGCTGTGGTGCTTTACGTAAACAGGTTTTGTAATACTCCACTGTATGCATGCGATACATACTTCTAGGTACTTTGGTATAGGTACTATGTGCTAACAAGCTGATTAAAATCAGATGCAAAGATGGGCCTCCCTATTCGACATCACAAAGGTAACTAAAGGTTTGTGGAAACAACACAGAACAAGTGAAGGTAGAGTCATTACCCATCTCCTGGAATCAGACTTCTACTTCTAGTAGCCAGAACTATTTACCTTGGTGAAGTAACAAAGTTTCATTTGCTTTGATGGAAGTGTGGGAAGACTTCCTCACCTTTGCCAGAAATGAGAAACCCCTTCAATTGTTTTACCTACAGTAATCTGGTCCTATATGTTAGGCCATCTTGCTTAACTAGGCCATGGGGAACTAGCTTGCTTAAAGATATACAAGGAAGGGGATATCCTGCCTTGGTCATCTTGAAGGACACTTCGGATGCCTGGGGTGAAAGTATTGAGGTTCCTCAGTTGCATAGCCGAGGTGGGAAAGACACAAAATTACAGTAAAAGTGGATATTGGAGACTTTTCCTCAAACTCTAGTGATACACTTTTTAACCCCTACTGAATATGGTCATGACATGTTATGTAAAATAAGTCTAAAATATGCACATCATTTCAGAAACCTGCACAGCTCAATCAAGCTATTCAGCTAGCTCACGTTACTGTTCTCTGATAATGTAAATGTGACATTTAGGAAGATGTAATTGTGTAAAATTATGAAACTTGGTAAATTAACAAAAAAATATCCAAAATAGCAAAGTAATTTCTTTCTAGCTTTTTTCACTAGCTGAAACATTTTTCTTTTTCAAGATTATGTCTTCATTCCTCAATGCTCTATGGAAATGCAACTCAATAAAAGACTGAATGATCCTTTATACTTTGAAAAGAAGAATTTAGATCAATAGATTGAGAGAAATTTTATCTTTGTGATAATAAAACAAACATGACTATCATTGTCCATACAATGTTTGGATAGAGTAATAATCTCCATCTCTTGCAAAGTTCTCTTTAAAAAAAGAACATACATTTAGTATATGCCCCATGGCACCCTCTTTCAGAAATGTAAACCTCAAATTTCCCAACAATATATTTCATTAATTTTGAATATATCATGACCAGGAAGGTGAAAGTTCAGAAGGTCAATACCCGATGACTATGAAAGTGACCAACTGTTTGTGCTTCTACGCATATAACCTGACTTGTTTTCATTTACACAATGCATACAGATATGCATAGCTACCCTGACGTCTTCAGAAAGTTGACATTTTTTCCAGTTGCATATTGGATTACAATTCTAAACCAAGCCACTCAAAACGAAACAAGTGAAATTGATAATTCTAAAATCAAAAATGGTATACGTCACTCACATGAGAAAATATTAAATAATAAGATTTGTGTTCCTGACATTGCACAACTGTGACAATGTGATATAAAAGACTTTTTTTTTTGGAATATGGGGAAGTATCACTATTATTGCAATAACTTTGTTCTGAGACTGATATCATTGAGGGCAAGCTCACACAGCTCAATTGGTGATATGTATGTTAATATTTAAGTCATATGGTTAAAATAAAAAGTGAATTTGCTTGTTTTACCCTTGGAAGTTCTGTTGTAACACCTGATATAACCATTCAGTTAAACAAACATGAAATTATCAAATTGAAGGTAATTTTGTACGGTTTCGCACGTTTCATATTACTGCCATTCCCTCTCCCAACGCTGCATTGGATATCAGTACCAACTATAATGGCAGTTGGCAAACAAACAATAGATTACATAATACTTTGCATCATTCAATGAATGGAAGGAGTGTGACAAGGAGTGTGGAAGGAGTGTGACATCAAATTGAGGAGACCAATGAGATAGTCAAAAACGACTAGTTCATACTGCAAGATGCACTGGTTTCTGTGACCACCGGGATGCCGACAGTCGACCGTGGGTCACTTCAGGACAGACGCCATTACACAATATAACCTTTGTCTCCACACATTTACAGGGGATGAATAGGTCACAAATGGTCGCATTATTCGAGTGTTGCTTTGTTCGCACACAGCCGGTCGCAGTCCAACGAAAGGGCATTGGACTCTCGAGAAGCCGTCACTACTGAGGCCATGACTTTCACCTTCAACAAATAAAGGGTGACTAGAAACCGTGCGAGAGTTAAACATGTCAAATTATAATCGAGTTTTTGTTTCACGACCGGGGAAGGGGACATCAAATCGGCAGCAGTTCTACGTTTGACTCATTGATGATTGAGACCCCTCCCATGGAAGTCAGATCAAACCATGCAGATTGTAGAACATGTACTAGTAGAGAAGCTCTTATATGATCAAATAATAATGCTGACAGTAACAGCAAAAAAAGAAAAAGAAATGTTTCTGGTCAGCGCGCGCGTCACTTGAACAACAGCGCGTCACCCTTTTTTTTCTGTTTGTGGCCGGCGGCCGTGGCTGACACCAAACCAAAATGGCTGAAGAGAAGAGAAAATTCTTTGGGGGCATGATCAGTGACTGCATGAACAGTATATATGTGACTATATTGATAAAACTATAAAACTGACCCTCCTCCCTCTCTTGAGGGAAAAAAAAAAAAAAAATAAAAAAAAAAATAAAATGCGCGTCGCCGCACCATTTTTTTAAGAAAGACCTGACCAGAAACATTTTTTTTTTTTTTGGCCTAACAGCAACATTTGTTATAGGTCAAAGGAGAAAAAAACCATCAAGCCTGTAGTGTTACTGGAGAATGTAGCGCGAAATCGATTTCAAAAATAACGTCCCAATCAGGTTGCATGTAGAGGTACGCCGTTATAATTACTTCACCATGAAAGGCGGAAGTCAGACATGGGAGAACTTCAATGTACACTGACGAGGAAGCCATGCGCGCATTTCCTGTCGTCTTCACCGGGCTCGTAGACTGTTTTGTCTAATTTCTAGCTACAATCCTTTCAAAAGATTCATTAAATGCAATCTTAACTGAACAAAATGTGACTCGTGTACGCATTACACTTGATACAGAACGGTGTGGACTGTGGGTACCACCCCTCTCACGCCCGGCAGGCTGGATTGAATCAATTTCGTGTACCGAAAAATGTTTCAAGGAAAATGTTGCCTGAAAGCTAAACTCGGCAGTTGCGCTACCAAAACTAGACAATTTCGTTAAGATTTATAACATAGAGCGAGTGGAATACCATACTTACCATTTTACGAGCTTGCGACGTTCAAGACAATACACAACGCAACTGTATGTATAACACCTGAAAAGCGGTTTTCCAGCGACTCCTGGTGAATGACTCAAGCTGTATCGGATGGAGAAGTAGACCTAATCACACTAACAATATATTATTCCGCTGATGGTGTTCACACCTACATAAAAAGATAGGGAAGACTTGATTGGTTATGAAGCACGCCTTCTTCGACCTACTCCAATCATATGCGTTCTTATATCTGGGACAATAATAAAGGAGTGCTTACTAAAATCGAAGAAGGGTTCAAACGAAAAATTTCAAAAGAAATCATTGACAAGGCCTATAAAATAACATACAAACATACCGTAGAAATTTTCGAGGAAACCCAGTGATGTGTTCCTTCGCTTACCGTTGATCGCACTTAAATAGGACTCGGGAAGGTTGTGATTTGTCCTTGTGGCATGCTGGTTGGATTACACATGTGATCGAGGCCAGCAATAGGTTTCCATATTTGGCAGATGCGGAAATTAGGAATCACCCTCATACCTTATATGGAGTTTTTCGCACACCTGCATGAGTAGCCACAGTCCTCAGAAATATAGTGGCCAGGTAATCTCTTAAAAATAGTCTTGCGTAATTTAGATTTAATAGTCGACAAAAAGAGATCACTCTATGTGTAAATATGAGTTTGGTGAAACGTAACCCTGACAATTTTGACCTGTATACCTCAAGAGCGACGGCATGAAGTCGTCAAGGTCATAGGTCATCCTTTATACATTATTCTCGCACGATCGTACTCCATAAACTTTCAAAACCAAATCAGTACATGTACAGTATATCATTATAATCTGGGCCATAATCACTATCTCTAAACCCTAAATCTTTGAGTATGCAAGAAAAAGTTGGTACCTGGTGAACCTAAAAGACGACAATCTTGAAGTTGAACTACAAAGATCCTTCGATACAGTCATATTAAATTATTTTTCATTTGGCCAAGACGGATGTGGAACCAATTTAATGTTTATTAAAATTGTCTCCTAACCTTTGAAACTTTTGTATACTGATGGGAAGTTGAGAAAAATTACTTCAGGAGAAATATTCACGAATATATATATATATATATATATATATATATATATATATATATATATATATGTATAAACAAGAAAAACAAGATAAGTTGAACCATTCGTCTGATGATCGCTACAGAGAACACATGTAGTGTGAAACTGAGTAACGCCTAAGTCCCTAAGTCCTTTTTTCTACTTTCTACTTGTTATCAATTTTTAATATATATATATATATATATATATATATATATATATATATATACACAAATTATTTACATGTGTTAGTGTCCGTGATAAGGCAATCATGTTTCTGAAAATGTCAATGTGTATCACAACATGCCTATGAAATAATGTTGCAAAATTAATTTAATTTTTGAAAAATATGGAAAAATCAATGTTTTGTGTGTTGTGGATGGTTAGACAAAAAGTCATTTATGTTGACATACCTAAGGTATTAATGATATTTTCAACAATACACAAATGAAAAGTTTGATTCTCTCTCCAAAATGAAGGAAAGGTTCAATTATTGCATTACACTTGCCTCAGATCCCTGAAATCTTCAATCATGATTTGATTTTTGTGTAAAGTTAAATGCTAAAAGGACAGCAGAATTTTATCAGAATTGTGTACTCTGTCGATATTTAGAGGATAAGTAAAAATTCGACCATTGATTATTTTGATGATGTTATCTATTGAAGAAGTAAATAACAATATTAGTTACCATTTTCTGGTTCACAGACACTTTCACGTAGAAAATGGTAGAAGAAAATTTTTCACCTTTGAACCTCTTGCAAAATATGTCAAACCATGACAAAAACAATCAAAACATGGGATTACCTCACTGAAAATTTAAGAAAGGATCAAAAAGTTATCATTCAGTTTGGGAAAGTAGACAAAAACAGCACATAGACAGCAAGTAGAAGTTTGATACTGTAAAGTGTGACATGTTAAATTAATTTTTTGAGGCACTTGGTTAACTTCAGAAATTATGCAAACTATAGATCTTTTACTATTTTGCATCAAATACACTATGATTCTCATGTGATCAGATGGGTGGAAGTTGTTTGTGTGAAAGAGTTCTAGAGAAACTGTTCACATGTATGGCATAACCATCCTTGTTCAGTTTTGTCCGTTCAGACTATGTTTGCAAACAATAATGAACGGGTGGTGCAATATAGGTGAGCTGGAAAAGTTTGAGCATATTTAGGGAAGAACTGTCAAAGTTGGTTCATTGGAGGAGAATCTTAAAATATTTAGTATCCTACAGGCCTAAAGTAATAAACTTTTATCTGAAAAACTACAGTTTTGAAGCCCCTCCAGATCACTAATTTTGAGAGACTACAAAAATAATACTGGTATTACTGATATTGCCTCTTCATGTTGTGTATATTCAGTTCTCTATTGTCATATAACGTGCCAGACAAATCAACATTCTTTCTCACACATTTATAAAATTCCTACTCTTTAGTTTTTTCCCAGATTTTGCTGGTTCTCATTTCTATTCATGTTACGTGTACTTGACACTGACTTCGTGGCTTTATGTTGGATTGGCTGTTGAAATTTGAGGGTGAATCAAGTGATGCTTGGTATGATCATTGGCCAAATAAAAATAAAAGGTGTGCTTATCACAGCCTGCCGTATTTACAAACCTGACCCTAAACTTTTTTGCACGATTTTGCCAAATTTTGCTGTTTTTGATGGGTCACACCCCATCAAAATATACACATATTCCTGACCAACACATAATATTTCCTGAATGCATATTACAGGTGTATAACACATAATTTTTTTGATGGGGCTAATTAAAAAACGTTTTGGAAAACTGCAAATCTTCAGGTTATAATTGTCATCATATTGGTTTGCTTGACAGCACATAGTCTGTCTGATTGCGGATTTAAATTTTACAATATAAAACATACTGGTACTTCTGTTATATATTATTGCACATATATTGTCTCTCAATAACATGTAATTACACAACTTCCCCTGCCTTGTGAAAGCAATTACCAAACACTAAATGTAAAATTAATGTATCAATTGAGAAATATAACTTTTTTCTCCATGAACTTTGACCTATGTTGTGATAGAGTATGATTTTGAGGTTTTCTTCATCAAATTTTACAGGGCATGAGATGTGAAGGGGACTTGAAAAAGTAATTGGGGTCTTCACCCCTTGACAAAAGTACCTCCCCACTCACCCCATTGCATTGTTTGTGAATGTAGCCTCGTCAACCTTCAGATGCAATGTTACTTTATTGATTAATTTATTTAGTTAATGATTAAAAATCTTAAGTGTGGTATCTATGCACCCTACTTATTTCAAAAACAACGTACGTCGTAAACAATGATATCCAGGCACTGTGCAAGTTTTTATCGATAAAATACTAGTTTTAATATTTTCATGTTTGTATATCCAGAACAAAAAATGAATTTCATATTCATAAATTCCTGTACACTAAAGAATCCTTCGCAAAAATTATCAGTGACGCTTGAGCGAAAGGAGCTCAGACTCAAAAGCTAGTTGAGGAAAACATGTTGAAAATATGTTGTTATCCCATCATTTGTGACTATTACCACAAACAACAGTTTTTCTTCAGTATTTTGCTCCGGGTTTAGGAGCACAGGTACATGGTGTGGAAACCCTGGTACCATTTCTAATGTCCCCTAATATGATTGCACTGATACACAATTGGGATACTTGGCATTGAACATGACTGACGAACCCTGGTAAACTTTATCTATGAACTGCCCTGAACAAAAACACAGTATTCTGTATAGAAAACCCTTACTGAATCAACATCATTTCAAAGTAATTATTTACTTGCAGCTGTTTTACATGTACTGTAAATATTAAAATAACATCAACAGTTTTTCTCTAGTTATCTTCATCGAGGAAAACAACAAATTTATATTATTTCCCTTTAACTGGCAAAAGCCAGAGCTCTAGCTCCCTCTCTCTCTCTCTCTCTCTCTCTCTCTAAAATTATCAAAATATACAGACTTTATGGTATTTTTCATACTATCATACCCATGGACTAAGTATTGCACTAGTCAAGAGATACTGATAAACTTCCATTCATTCCATCATTGTACTAGCATCTATAAATTTCTCAGGTTTCACGGCATTTGTATATCAAGGTACCTTCTGTCAGACAGTTGCAGAGAAAACACAACATTTTTATCTTCTGAAGACAACAGCAATATTATTAAACAACATATTTTGCTCGGCGGTTGGAGAAGGAAAATGAATTCTCTAATACTACAGTATATATTGACACAAATAATTTTACAAATCCTGAATCCTAACTTTGTAATGTTGAAACTAAAGTGTGGCTCCCCCTTTCATTTCTTTGTTCACTCCACTACTATTTGAATGATATCTGATGGGTTTTATGAGGATTAAGCATTTTATGTAAATGATACTCATATCAGCAGACTTTCAGCTCTTTTAACCATTTAAGCTGTGGAATACAAGACACTGAACACAACAGATGAAAAGTGGCCTAAAGGAATTTAGCAGAGTACATGCCCACAGAGAGGACACACATGATTGTTTAGTAGTCAAGAAACATGAACACACTATCAAGATGAAAGTCACATCTTGATAGCTCTGTGTTGCACAGTGAGACTTGCATGATGTTACAGCTATCATTACTGCAGCAATGTTTCAGACCAATCGGATTGTTGGAAATGTAGTTAAGGCCAGGAAGAATAATTAAATTGTTCCTCGGAATCACCATTCCTGCTTTAACCACTTTGGAAAATATTTTTCAAATTGTGGTAAATGTACAATTACATATCGCAACTCCTAGGGCATTTTTGTTTTCCATAATTTTAACGTTTTTTGTTTTCTTCTGGGAGCATGTGGAAATGATCAGAATTTGTGTCAACGCTGCCTGTGTATGTAATTCCTCTATTATTGTGGACAGTTTGTAAAATCTAGACTCAAAGTCATCATTAACGATGTAAATAATGGGAGATTTTGCTGGTTCATAAAAAAATTAAAAATTTTGCCACCCTTGTAGCTTTGTAAAAAATCCGAGGAACAACAATTTTTCTCTCTGGCCTTATGACTATGAAAAAGACGAGTGTTTTTTCATTAAACACAAAAGTAATTACAGCAGAACATGCATGTGGGACAAAATTGTTGGATTCTCAAAATGTTACAATTTTTTGCTGTTACTCATTTTGAGAAATTTTGAGAAACTAAAGGTTTCAATGAATTGTGTTTGTGAAATCAAAGGGGTCACTTTCTCATAGAATTAATAACAGAGAATTGCAGCAATTTTGAACTAAAAATATCAGTGAATGTGACATAATTTCTTTACTATCCCCAGAATTTTGTCATGATCTAAGTTTTTTTTGTTCATCAAGACAGAATACTTCAAAAGTTTCCTTCAGCAAAATATGAGCAAAAGTTTTGAAATTTTTTTTTGAAGTGATGTATCATCTAAAACTCTTGCAGGCAATATATTTCTCAAATCATATCATGAAAATAAATTGTTGATCAGAATGAAAAGAAAAGAAATACATCAGGACAAAAAATGATGCATCTCCCCTAAAAGTTTGTCAATATTAGTCCTGACCTGACTGAAGCACGTACTGTTGACTTTTTATCATTGTATACCAAAGTATCTGTACCACACTGTGTCTGGTTACAGAAATACTAAACCCTGGTTACTATAACAGAATAATATTAACTCAACATGAATATCATCAGACATTAGAAACTTTATTAGTAAATGTAAAACAGTGTCTGTCTCATGCCAATGAGTACCACTGTCAGCTTTGACTGATATCTGGGTGCAAGAGATGCTTTTACATGGCTGACTGTCCCAACTTCCATTATATTTGCACTGCAGACAATCTAAGGTGCCAGTTTTCTGAGGGCTATGCAAGTAGATAGATGTTTCCATTTTCTGATCCAAGTAGCAATAATTTATTCATTGGTAGAACGTCAAATGATGAAAGTATGCCCTTGAAGACCTCTGGATTCAGCTTATTGCAGTAAGATATCTGAAAAAAAAATGACACAAATGTATTGCTATAATCTTTCAGAAAATGCACAATCCATTGTATCAACAAAGTGTATTTCAAAACAACAATTGACTGAAAACTGAAAATTTGAATACTGTCTCATGGTACATGGGCATTGTGTGTTATGCTTAGATATTTCCTTATATGGCAACCTGCACAAAGTTTCCCAATTTGCATAATTAAGTGGGTATCCATGAATACATTAAATTACAGACAATAGACAGAAATGGGTATGAAAGAGAGTATCTGAATCTTACCTGGCCATCAAAGGCAGAATGGATGGCTAATC
The DNA here is from genome assembly GCF_041260155.1 of Ptychodera flava. Lineage (NCBI taxonomy): Eukaryota > Metazoa > Hemichordata > Enteropneusta > Ptychoderidae > Ptychodera > Ptychodera flava. The sequence continues at coordinate 10,098,575 of NC_091941.1, forward strand.
TATTGGATGTTGTGGCAGATATCACCTGGTTTTGATAAATATTCATGCAATGCACTGGTTCATTCATTCCTGATTATTGAAAGCAGAAACAACACAATTAAGGACCATAATAATAGACTGACAGCATTTGAATAATGGTCTTGCTTGGCGGACAATGGGTTTTCAATTTGCCCTTTCAGAAATCAATATTACAGCCAGTTGAAATATAACCATATACAGTCTTGACCTTGATGTCTTGAACAAATGATGGCAGGATGACTCACTGACAGAGTTTGAATAATGATTAAAAGCACAGGACAGGTCCGCTATGCGTGCTTCACTGAAATGATTTGTTTGCTTAAAATTATCTTTTGCACGACACACTGCATTTCAACAAAAAATTTGTACTCCAGTGTGTTATAATAATTATTTTGTTTACTTTATTTCTTGGATTTTTTAAATTTAATGCGTCAACAATACCATCTTTTATAAAATAATTTTATATTTTTCAAAAATATTTTTCTACTGTTTGGAAACCTCTATTTTTATTAGCATGACTATTTCAGTTTATTAGTCATATTCTTACCTCTCAGTATTGCCCTTTCAGAGCCATCTTCTCCCCAGACAGTCAAATGATTGATAGATGATGTAACAAACTGGTTGTTTTCGTAACCTTTGACCTAGACAAGCAAGTCATGTAGTAATGTCACCTTATTGAAATTAGCATGACTTCATGGAAATGACTGAAAATTAGTCACTTTGAAGTTAAAAAAAAAAACATGTTCAATCTTGCTGATATTGCAAATAGTGTAAGCAGTAACTGGAATCAATAAAAGTGAGCTATTTACAGAAATTGAGCCCTGATATTTGAGGATATCCTTATATAGTAGCTGGTACACAGCACTACTACCTGGCTATGAGCTCGATAAAAAGGTTGACACATACATGCTATAGCTATGATCACCTCATGAATATTAATCAGGGATGCCCATAATTGGCAAGGTAAATATTTACAGCTCACAGGGCAACATGCAGAAATGTAACTTGGTGTCCTTGGGTTTGATAAACAACATGTCCAGTAGTAGACTGTCGAATGACTTTTTTATTGTTTCAGCGTGGTGAAAGAAGACAAAGAAGGCTATCGGAGGGTTGTGTATTGTTTTCAACATTTACTCTTTACCAAATACGGTAGGGACCCTACTCTAAGGGCAGGTGTTAAAATTGACATGTCCTGTCTTCCACCAGTTTTGATAAATAGACGTTACACCGAAGGGTGGTGATAAGGTGCTTAAGAAGGTGCTTAAGAAGTTGCGAATTGTTGACGTAACCTTAAAATGTACAGTTGACGTAAATGACTTTTAATTTGACGCATCCTCTTCAATTATTTGCATGTCATTGAGTAGTCTTACACCCCAAATATGGTGCCGTTGTTATATTCATCATCTACAGATACTGAAGACAGAAATGTCTTTTCTGTGGACTTGGCACATATCAAATATTTCCTGATTTCCAGGAAACAGTTATCAATCAAATTGTGATAAAATTTTCAAACACAAGTTTAAGTTGGTTCTGTGTGACAGAAAACCTTGATTCTTCAACAATGTGACATAATTTCATGACTAGTTAATTGTCATATTGTTTTTTGCATATTCATTAATATTTGCATAATGGAAAAATTGTTGATGTTGATGTTTTTCTGATTTATTTCATACACTTAGAAGTCTGAAAAAGTTTAAATACATATTGAACATATTTGTGATCTGACATTTTTTACAATCCCTGACTGTATACATCAAAATTTAAAATTATGAAAACTGAGGAAAAACAATTTTGTCTCACAAATTTTAGTAATTTTGTCACCTCACCTGTAATACCTCCCCTTCATGTGCTTTCCAGCCCCCCAGCAATAAACCAGTCCTGATATCCACCAGAGACACAATTCCTGAAGAGAACCCAGCTGCTACAGTATTGCCACTTTTACTCACTGCTACACAACGAATTAGACCTAGAAAACCAATGAAGTTGACAAAATTCTTATTGTAATAAAAATTTGTTGACTTTATTACTTATTTTTTTTAATTTTTGTATTAATTTTCACTGAAATAGAATGTGAGTGACAGACTATTTTTATTATGTAATACTGAGAATAAAACAGACCATCGTGTTGCGAGGAGTAAATGTGATCAAGGCATGTGTATGATGCAATTGCCTAGTCATAGGTCATTCACCTTCATCCATTCATTTTTATTTTTAGCCTTGTGGTATTACTTGAGTGATTCAATGTTGAACTTTGAGGTACTTTTCAAGTTTTGGGTCAAGAAAAACATGTTTAAATGCAGACATGAAATCACATGTTAGCTGTGAAGTGGAATCTACAAATTTATCAATCTTTTCAATGCTTGATTGATTGATCTTTTGATCTCAAAATAAATGTTCTGAATATTTTATCCTAGAATATTGTCAGCTTCTTTCATTTTACAAATACCATACAAAGCACATGGGTAAGTTGTGTGAATTATATTGTTTTGCATTAGAAAATATTTCTCTCACATGCAATGAGTACCACACTGAAAAGTCATTTGGAAAAATTTACATGTGAATTGTATGAAGGTAAACACAGAGCGTGGCCATGTATGGGTATGGGACCTGAACATGATGTATTGTCACGCTATAAAAGAGTCTGATGCATCACGTATGGACTTTGATTCCATACATGGTTTTATTTTGTGTGTACAACTATCACCATAGACCTTCCATCTTTGAATCTCATCCAGTAGCATTTTTGGACCCTTACTAATACAGTGTTTATTTCTTACTGTGCGGATGTTGTTAAAATTTGCTGAACATGTACAGAGTGCAATCATTAGAACTTAAAATTAACATCAAAACTTGCCACAAATTAATTTCATCATATCCCTAAAAAGAGGACATCCACATGCTGTCTCCTGGTCAGTTGCATCAGCAAACAGAAGCAAACACATGTATGTGTACAAGACACTGCATTCTATATTATCCTGCAAAATTGCTGCCATGTAGAAAGCCATACATTACTGACACAGGTGCCGTAAGACCTACTTAGAATGCACATGTTAGACCACTGTTTTAGCTTATGGGACAACAAAGTTTTGATAATAGCTTGTAGCTATGAGATCATAATACAATCCTTTCACCTGATGAACTGTGAGTAACTTTGAGTTCTTGCTGGAGCTTTCCACATCTCAAATCGAGGACACGGAGACCAGCATCAACTGTGGCTGCCAGCAGTGATGTTGAGGGCGCCGGCATTGACGTCAGAACACTGACAGGATTACGTGACATGTGGAATTGCAACAAAGGCTTACCACTAAATGGATCCCAAACCTACAAGTCAAACACAAAGTACATTAATAAAAATATCTTTTCAGATAGATTTGTCTCTATTTACATGTGTTAGGCAAAACATTCCGCATTACAAAAACAACAGCATATTAATTATTTTGTTAAATTTCAATTCTATAATTCTATAAATCGGAAAGTTGGACGAGTCTGAAATTGAAGGTTCAACTCAAAAGGTTCCAAGGTTCGAAGGTGTCTGATGTCATGTATTATGGAACCTCATTACCTATTTTATGATTCTGCATAGTGTGTACATTGTGGTGTACTAGGTACCAGGTAATTTCTTGTGTAGTGCAAATGTATATTCATTGTTGATTTTCAAGGGAAAAGAGTAGAAACTTTTGACTACACAACAAGAAAATATCAATATTCTCCCTTGAGTATATTGAAATATGGCGTATTAGCCCTGCAAACTCATGTAGTTTTATTGTTGAAACATATGTGACAAATAAGAGTTAAATGAACTTTAGTCCAAACCAAACTCAGTTGTCAATAATAATGTTAGACATAACACATCTAAAAGGCTATTTTGAGAAATTGAACATTGAGCATCTTATCTTGTTTATGGGAATAATACAAGAAATTTAATTTTGCAGACAGAACAAAAAATAAAGGCAACAACATCAAAAGTTACAACTAACAGAGCTTTCAGTAATAATTGGTGACATAAATATCAAAATTATTCTATTTTGTGTTCAATTAGATGATTTGGTAACAGCAAAGATTGAGTTCCTTTAATTAAATCATCTCAATGAAAGGTGTGCAGGATTCCTGTACACCTATCATTGAATAATTTTTATGAGGACAGTTTTGAAATGAATTCGCATGACGAACATTATTGTTTGAGAAAATCTAACACTGTTGAATCACCGTCCTTCTATCACTAGTTTTGTCTACGTGACTTTGGGGATTACCAATCAGTATCCTGTACCCATCTTATCATGATATCAATGGTAGTTTTGGGTGGTTATTGCAGGGGGTAGGGGTGAATGGGTGAATATATGGGAACAAATTCCATTGACCAAGAAACTCTATACTTGACAATCTCATTTTAATTGAGAGATGTGCTAATAAGATGGTAAGAGAAAGTTGTCCAGACAGATTAAATCACTGTATGTTGCTCTGAGACTCTGAGACTTTACAGAAGCTGAACACTGCTTTTAGTTTACCATAGAATAACAGGTAATTCTTACACCTAGCTGTTCGGTTCAAGTTACATATGGAACAAAAGTTGCCATATATTAAGGTAGTATAGTATGCGGCTCAAAAGAATGAAAATTGGGGGTCGCAGAGCAAATTTTGGTACTGAAGAAACATTAATGTTTATTATTACACCTCACTCATTCAGCGTGCACAACCATTGGTTAAACACGAATCACGTGACATGCAGAGCTGTCACTGGCACTGTTAGATGATATTTTGATGCAAGTAAACAGCAAACAAATGAAAATGGCAACAAGGAATGCAATTTCTGTGTTCAGCGACTACCGTATGCAAGCAACAAATTTGGATACGCCACCGAGGAGATCGGCAAACTTTCAGCGGCAACCCTGGACTCGGCACTGACAAGTTACGCTGAGGTCTGGACTCAGAAAGGCGAACTGTACTCGAAGAAGTCTTTGTGTTTTTGTGTCGTTGCATGTTTGCTTATTCGGTGTAATAAAAATAATAACACATGAGAGCGAGGGCAATATCACGATTTATTGCCTGCCCAAGGGATGGTGGTCATGATTGAAATATTGATGATACCCGAGCCGTTATTTAACTGATATTTGAAATTCAAAATGGCTGCTATCCCTGTGTTAAGTCTATGGACAAAAATTAAACTTTTGATTTTTGAAAAACCAAGACGGCGAAAAAATTTCTTATGCCAAGAGCTTTAAAATGAGCCCCCAACAAAGTGGTGGTAAGAAAGGAATTATGAAAGTGTGAAAGTCTAAATATCTGTCCACAAGGCGCATTCTACCTCAAATCTATACAGTATCATAAAACACAGCCCCTGGAGAGAATCTTGCTACATTATAAGGTCTATGCATATAATTTTGAAACTTGCATTCAAATTTCTCTTTAACTTACATGCACAGTGTTGTCACATGATGCACAATAACGCATGGATTCAATGAAATTGACGCTGAAAACAGATTTCTTGTGAAGGCCATAGGTCCACTGACAGGACATTCTAGCACTGCCGTTACCATGGTTATGAAGTGACCATAATTTGACCGTTTTGTCCTTGCTGGCACTCATGAATGACGTCTCATTGTCCAGGACACACAGAGATTTTACAGTATTGCTGTGACCTGAAACAAACAAACAAACAAACAAGATTTAAATTTAACAGGAAAGTATATAAACACTGTGATAAATATGATTATTCAGAGAAACAAGAATGAAAGATACTGCCTGACAGCTATCTTATTTTCACGTTGTACAATTAATACTGACACACAATTCTGCTTCTTCTCAAATTTCTCACTGTAAATCACCGACAACCGATGCTATTTTTTAAAATTTACAACCAAAATAAACTGACTTGTATCACTGCTGAGATTAATAATTTAAATGCAATGAGAACCGAAGTTTAATACCAACTATTATTATCATTTTTATCTATCTTTCGCACTTGTCTTTTTTATTCCTTTTTCCATTCATTGAATTAACTTTGTTCCGTCACATATCTACATACCATAGGTTGCTAACTTTGGTTCATTCGTTTATCTTTTGGGTATCCTTCATCCTGTCACATTACTGCATGGCTTGCAAACTTCCATTCATTCATTTATTCGTTCATTCATTCATTCATTCACTCACTCGCCTATTCATTTGGCTATCACGATCACCCTTCATTGTGCCACCTACCTGTGTATGTTGCTAACTTTATCTGATGGATGTCAAAGCTGGTTGCCTGGTTACTTACTCCTGGAGGCAAGCAAAACAGACACATTGGAGCAACAACAGAAAATCCATTCATAATCCACAACCAACAACTGTTCATATTTCAAAATCATTCACCTGATCAATGTTTATACCAAATATATGAACGGGACTTCCATATTTCTGACTGATCCCCGCATGGCAGTTGATAAAATAGATACATGACATTGATTAATTCGAAAGCTTTACCAGCAAAACTGGAAGGTTTCCATTGGCGACAAGCAGGTTTCAGCCTTTTACCCCTACAACATTTTGATACAATTATTTCTTGTTGTTCTTGTCTTTGAAATCTACCAACAGCAGGCATTATTTGACACAATTTTACACAACTTAGAATAAGATATTAACCTAAATTGTAAGCATGGTAGTGCATGCCACAAAACTAAAGGTTTTAAATTTTCAAAAGCTTTCCCTACGGAAGCTCTAAACCATGCCCTTTCTTTATCAAGAATAAATATTAGGGGTCGCCATGGAAATTTGGTACAAGAGAAATAAATTATCGACACTTTACAGATATTTGACATTAAAAATGGCCACCATCCTTATGTCAACTCTATGGGCAAATTTATATTTTGATTTTCAAAAAAGACAAGATGGTGAAAAGTTCAGCTGCTCAAAAAGTTTCAAAATGAATTCACACAAGCAGCAGACCATTGAGGGTATTATAAAATTGGACGGTCTGATTATCTGTCCCTGACGACCATTCTGTCTCATCATTAAAAGTTCACTCAGCATACCAGTGAATCCTTCACACTCAATATATTGTACAGCCATCGGACATAATATTCTGGAGTCTTGAAATGCAATTCAATGCCGGTTCATGGATTTAGACACTGACTAGACAATAAAAGGTGTTGGCAAGTTGACATTTCTATATAGATTTCAGACTTACCAAGACAATGTTCCCAGTATATCAGCCAATTTCCATCCAGCGTTCGATCACTTTTACCTAGCTCATTGCTGAAATAGCAAACATGAGGCATAAATTACAATGTCATCATAGATCAAAACTGATCAATGATGCAGGCTCAAGAAAGACATCATCATTCATATTTTCATTTTCTTCTTTTTTGCAACAACAAATATAAATACGATCTTTTTTTATAAATGATGAAAAAAACAGTTGCTTGAATGCTATCTAACAAAATGTGGGAATGCAGAGATTACAATAGTTGATGCTAGAATATACCTTCTTGTCTTCAGATTATCCTCAGCTAGATTAGGCAGGAGTTGCTGTTGTCTCTGCTGTGGTTGCAGTTGTTGCTGCACCGCTAATTCAATTCTGTTGCCAACCATTGCAACATTGCTGCCAAACTGTCCACTTACGATGTCTTCTGATGGTGATACTGTTACAAATGACAAAAATTACAAACATATGGTGTGAACAACAATTACATGACTTAAAGACATCATGAAAAATAAAGTCACACAGATTTTAACATTTTAAGCTTTTTGCCTCATTTTTGAAAAACATAGATTAAAGGTATATAGTCACCTGTAATCTAAATATGCTCATATGTGGTCAAAGGGGCATTCCTTGGTACTCAAAATGCCCATGTGAGGGCGCTGTTTTTTAAAATCGGCTACCCGCTTAAAATGTGTGATTGGTAAGATTTTCTCTTTCCATGGTAACTGTGGCAAAATTGGAACAGCTGACAGTATACCTTTAATCCAACCAATTAAAACAATAGGGACAAAGATCTTGATTTTTTATTTACAACTCTTGAAAGACACCACTCAATCTGCCTGCAATATACCACATGCTTTATATATATGGTTGACGCATATTTTTGTGTTTATGCTGTTGCTCTGTATGTCTATTGCCTGTTGGTGAAGATTACATCCATGGCAAGGACTTGTATCAATGGTTGGTATAGTAAGATACCAAAATGAGAACTGAAAATGATACAGTCCCGGCAGAGAAATGTGAAACACAGGAAGCTGAGGCAAACAGGATATGCCACTCTACTGTGGTTGCAAAATCATGATATTAAAACCAGTTCACTTGATAATGGCTGACACACTAAACACACATAATGCAAACAATTGAAATCTCTAATAGAAACTGAACATTCTATGACGATGTTACAATAACAACAAACGATCAAGTTCAACACCTAATATAGTGGACTGCAACAGACATCAATGGCCGAACATTTAGATAAATATGTTGAATTCAAAATATCTAACAGCCACTGAACATTCTAATTGACAAAATGCTAGACTACACCATTTCAGAAACAGTACAAAGCTGACAACATTGTTTCTAGTATTACTATGCTCCTTTCGTTGCGTACTTCATTTGTAAAATATGATTGACTTGATTGTTTTTACAGGAATGTGTCAATGAGCTAGCCTACAAAGTACCATCAAGTTACTAAAATTACTGAGAATTATTGTTTATTTTAACAACTGAGACTCTATTTGTCATTATCTATCAAATCTATAAACAGTCATTTCAAGAAATTTTCAGTTAAGGTTCAACTTATAATGATTCATGTGTGTTCTGTCATTTTGCTTCAATTTCAAGTAGACTCCATTCAAGAACGGCATCATCTGTACTCATTCTGCTGTAAACCGAACGACATTCGGAATTTGGTAACTTTGGAAAATTTCAAAGATTGTATGATAGAAGTATGTCACAATATGGAAATGTGCATTTTGCTATCTTCATAAGTGCTAATAAACAATATAGACTAATGGCCATATATCATTCATATTTGGACTCGAACCAATATACAGGCAATGTAATACTTGTACTTCATGATTTTAACTACACAGTGAATCTAAAGTCGACAATTTTCTATGCACTACAGTGGTGTGCAGACACCTGACGCAAACACTCTGGGAAACTGTGCAAAACTGTTCTGTTATGAGAATTATGACAGTTATCAGGTGAGAAACAAACAGTATCACACAAAAGTAGTCCAGCTTGCTCACTGATGTGACAAACTCACAGAGGAGAGGTGCAATCACAACACAGCAAAACAAATGAAACAGAACATAGACTCCATTGCCAAGGCTGACGACTGTCAAACTGAATGTTTGGAAGATTTCTTGTGCTTCTAAATTTAAATTGACTTCAAAGTATTTATTTGTTATGTGAAAATTTTGAAATAGCTGACAGTGTGTATAAGTCTTGGTGTAATATATTGTAGAGTTTCCTTGTTCACATCAGTTTTTCATAATTGATTTGTCTCAGAGGCAGATAAGAATTGGTATTCTTTACCACATTACATGATAAATTGTAGAGAATTTGAACCAATTACACAGACAGACAGACACTTTTATCCTCCCATGAAAACCAGTTCAAAGTTCACTGTTTGTGTGTTTCTAATTCTCAGCAAAAACTACTGAAGCCATATACATGTACGTATACAGTAAAAATATGCAATATGGAGTTCAATGTTGCAAGAAGGAAATGAAATTTTACTATCAGGCAAATGGACAAGGGTTTACAGTTTTGTAACGACAAGTAGGAAAGGAAAAGGGGGAAAATCTTAAGGAAATGGGAAGATATCTAGAGGTTGTGCTGGGAAAACGAGATTTTCCTGAAAGCTTTTTAGGATATACCTGATGGTGGTTCAATGAACCATGATGTCTGTGTGGTCACTCGTGAATCTGTAAAGATTATTCAACAGATAGACAGACGGTAACTTGGAATGGTTGTGATGAGCTACACCCGTCAAAAAGTTAGAATTGACACCATCACATATGACACATTGAGAGTAAAAATTCCTGGTTATTGAATGTGAAAAAATGCTAACATCTAAATAAGCTCTTTTTGGTATTTATAAACATACCAAATATGAGCTAAAAACAACACACACAATATACAACCTATATGAATAGTGCCTATTGCCATGTACAATATAGATGAAAATATATGATCTTGATCAATCCTCTTGCATGAAAATTTAGCACATATGAGAGAGTTTTCAATGATAAGGTAAACCCCTTCCATAGAATGTTCTCCCTTTGTTCTATCATTCTTCAAAATAAAGACATCAAGTTGGTATAGAACTTGAAATTCATCCTTCAGATACAAATATCCCGCATCAATCTGTTGTGCTTTTTAAGAGTTGATATTGCTGAAGTCACTGCTTCTTCTCTCCCTCTCTAATATTTCCTCCCAACTCTCTGTCTATCTGTCTGTTGTCTCTCTCTCTCTCTCTCTCTCTCTCTCTCTCTCTCTCTCTCTTTGCAAAAGCAAAGATTTTCTCTCTATGAAAGCAATGACAACCAAGTACTAGACACTACACCCATACAAACAAACATTTCCTGACTTTCTAAGTGATAAATTGCCCTGTTCACTCACCATAACCAGTGTCGGCACTGTTACCAATGCTAGCATTACTTTCAACTTGACTCAGGTAACTTTCAGCAGCTGCCAGGGCACTTTCATAGGAACTTGACAATTTCCATATCAGGTCATGATTCAGCAAGATTTTCTCCACGTGAATACTGCCAAGAAAGATGACACAAGGGACACAATTCGTATAGCACTGTATCATTTGATTTGACACGGAAAAATCATTTTTAAAGGCAAAATACAATTTTAGTTCTGAATCATTGATTTCAAAGACAGATGTGGAGCTTTATACCAGTAAAATAAAGAGTAAGACTATTAAATAAATGATTTGACTGCAAGGTCCATCATGCTAGGGTGCACTCCATGATATACATTCAAACCACAAATCACCATTGATAAAGAAGGGTCATGTAGAGCGCCCTCAATCGATGGATTTCCAGTTTAGGGATTTATAGCTGGCACAAAATATCAGATTCCATATAACTGAGAGAAACAGTAGTTTCCATAGCAATGAACAGTGCACATTGAAAGTATTTATTTGATTTTGAGACTTCTAAAATTCAACATCATTACTGTGACAATCAATCAGGACACTGAAATCACTGAAAAGATTGCAAATCGATGTTACATCTATCTCTACAATATTTATTTACACATGGACTTACAAGTCTATGATTTAAAAGCAACTCAACTATTTGACACTTTCAACAAGTATTTTCAGATTCATTCTAAGAATCTCATTAACACCTAAACAATTTTTACACTGAGAATCTCACTGGAAATTGAGAATCTCAATTGACGACTGAGATTCTCATTGGACTATTGAGAATCTCAGTCGACGACTGAGAATCTAAATGAACAGTTGAGAATCTTAATGACAATTGGCTTTCATACTGTCAACAGTGTTGCAGCCAGGAATTTTAAACTAGGGGACACTATGTCCCACTACCATTTATTTTTGGGGACATTTTGCACATTTTGGGGACAACACGCATCATTTGTCAATCAAATTTTTTATTATGTTATTATAAATTAGTTTCACAAAACAAAATTCAAGCTACCAGCCGCGTCGCTATGCTTTAATTTGTAACAGTATACTGTATCTGCCTCTGATCAGAGCTTAGTCGGACTATAATCAAGTGCAGCATTTTAGTTACTTTTAATCAAAGCTTTGAAATTATGTGAATATGAGTCTAAAAATAATCATGCAAAACAATAACAGATATTATTTGTAGACTACATCCAATGAACACAGTCGACTCATGAGTGCGTCCATGGTGACCTGCAGTGCGCGAGAATGCAGGACAATGGGTTACGTTTTGGGACGTTGTTGCAAGGGTGAGTCCTGGCTGCAACAGTGCTGTCAGTGACTTTGAAACTCTCCCGTATCTTTATCAGCAATTTTCATTTTATTGTAAATTGTAAGTTATGCCAAAAAGACTGAGAAAATGTCATTTAGCTGTAACATACTTGCCAACTAGTCTGCAAAATGGAATGTAGGTTGTATACGCTAGTTTTTCAGTGAAAACACATCTCAGCTCTTCGAACGCAGCTTCAAGCGGAGTTCCTTGCTCCAAGCCATCAAACATATCTAAGTTTTTGAAAAAGAATAAGAGGCGGAAAATAACATGGTAATTTATGAAGTACCATGAACACCTGTGACTGCAAGAAAGCGTACCATTTTCAATAAATGAGATACCAGTATTCTGTACATTCCATGCCAAATTGTGACTTGAAATAGTAAAATAATAAAACAGCCAGATTGGACATCAGAAAATACTCATTTCCTGTACGTGTTGTCAGCGAATGGAACGCTTTACCTGATGAGGTTATTCTATCCAAGGATGTTAACACTTTCAAGAAGAATATCGACTCACACTTCCGTACCACTTCAAGACTATGACGGGATATTATTACCTTCGGATACTCAATCCCTAACTGAACTGAACTGAACTTACCTTTTCTGGCATTCATGTTGATGTGGTCTTCATCTCCTTTCATATCTTTCAGTCTCATTGGGGTTCCTACAGTGTAGGTGTTGGTCACACTATCCATTTGAATTTCACAGTACATGCTACTGTCGCTGTCCAGACTGCTCACAATGCTAGGTTGCCATTCAGCTTCACCTGAAACTAGAATGAGGAGAAAAAGAAGCTATTAACTGAAAACAAAAGCAACAGCGCTGTTCCAGCCAGGAGAAAATAAACATAAGCTTGATCTACTTATACTGCATAAACAGAGAGAGAGGTGAGGATATAATCAAACAATGATTATAAACTATTTTCAACATCAATTATATCTGCTGAGACTTATATTACTGAGTAATTTGGGTCCTGAATGCTGTAGAAACACCCATGGTGCCATGCTGTCTCCATGTGTTTTGATGTCTGAAAGCATGTATCTGCATGCATGTGTACAATTCACGTATTGCAAAACTTTCAATGAAGATTACTGAGATTGTTTTAAAGATTCAAAATTTATCAGATAGTAAGATAATGGTAACATTTGTTGTAAAATTTCATTTATGTCTGCAGAGATGGTTTCGATGTGGAATGAGTGCTAAATTGAGACACAGCACAACAGCCATTGCTGTATTCAATGGCACGCATACCACTTGTGGAAAGAAGCTAGCATTGAGTATGTGAAGGCCTTGCTCAAGACTATCTGAATACTTTTGCCTTAAACAGACTCAAATCAGCCATGTCCCATTTTCAGACTGTTTATCTGTCATCCCATTCACACTGTCCAGTTTGAAACAAGGCTTCACGCTCATAAAATTCAAATCACCTCTTGGTACTTGTCTGTCTTCCCTGGTGGGTGGACTTTCAACGGTAGCGACCTCTTTATCGGGATTGTGCACCACATCAAAGCAACAGAAAAAGTGTTGTAGAAGACTTGTCATGTTCTCCCTGGCCATCTCCCGTCCAATTCTCACTGAAATCAACGTCATGACATCAACCAGTTTGTAACACAGGACAGATCTGGCATGGCCCCCACCAGGAAAACTGATGTACTTGGACGCAACGATGCTGATCAATGGTTGTAAGATATTGGTGAAAAAATCCTACATGAGGAACAAAAAATGTACACTGTCAAATTATGTTTGACTATGAGGCATTCAGGTTAACATTTTATAAACACTAACAGTCGCACAGATATCTTTTTTGACGTAAAACAATAAAAGTTTATATTATCACTTCAACCTGGCAAACTTTTCGAAAAAGAAACATGAAATGTTTTACGGTATGGCTAATATTCCAGGAATGTTATGCGATGGTCGTTACTTTTGGTTTGTCACTAAATATAGCTGCACACACGCGACATCGAACACAACTGATTGAAATTCAGATACATTTGATTGGCTATTGTTGCAGATTGTAGTCTGAGCTATAAATAAGTGACTTTTAGTATCCACTGTAACTCTAGCAGGTTTTATTTTTGTCCTTCTGGCCAAAAATGTGGACAAATATTTTTTTTGCAAAGAAAATGACATCATTTGCGATCAGCGCTATTTTGTGCAGTGTAAACACAAGCAGCTCAATGTCAAAATCTTACCCTGATCTGTCTCATTAACATAGCGTCTGATATATACACCAGCATATATTTCAACAACACCATGGAAGCAATCATTCCAGCTTCTACTTTGGTATTGACCCTGGATTTTCCTGATAACACCTGACAGGAAAAAGTCAAAATTAGACATTCACATTGACAGTTTTGGTGTAGTCGAGATGTATGCTTTCATATTCACTAGTAAACACAAATACATTTACACTATGAAGGACGGCAATTTTTTCATATCTTTTGTGTTGATTACAGGGATCATTTTTTGCCCTTTTGATTATACGTAAATCTACAAACCTCACCCACACTTTATGCTTTGTTGTATTTGTCTGTTTAATTTAAAATTTCAATACATCTACAAAATCTTTTCACATTACTTGCAGAGCAGAAGTTTCATAAAGAGCTGGCGAAAATGACTGGTAACTCTTGCGATTTTGCCAGTTGATTCTCTTTTATAGGCAAAATGTTTTGTTACCTTCTTGATAGCTAGGAAATATATTACAAATTGTGCGACCAAACTATTCTGTGGATTTTTAGTAAACTATCATGTACAATCATCCAGTGTGTTTTGCCCGAATAAAAGAAAATAGTAATCGATTGTTACGGATGCCTCTATTGACTACAGCAATGGTTGGGCCATATGTGGTGACGTTTTTTTCTGCTAATAAAAACATGCATACTACCTCTGCCTCACAAATGTTGTTCAGAATGGCGGGAAAACAGCCAAAGAAACAGTTGCTAGGTGACGTGGCTCTTTGACCAAGGGATTACCCAGCGTAGCAAGGATCAAAGAGAAACACAAACATTTCCAATTTATTTCAACATTTTAGGGAAAAATAATACCGATTCAAGGCAGCTCACTAGCTATGTGTACGATACTGATTTTTATTTGGGGATTTTTGGATTGAGATCAGTCATGATCATGGTATACACTTTTGATTTGTGAAGGGACTTTCCAATTGAAAAGAGTTACCTCTGCAACTGTCTGGTGGGGTAAATGCAAATTGAAATTAATAGATGCAAATGTATAAAATGCTGTTAAGAGTGATTTTTTGCTCATTTTCTATGTTTTTTAGCCTTTAGCTGGGAGGGGTTACACCCCGCCTCCTGCACTCAACCCCCAACCGCTTTGTGGTCAGGCCAGCCGGTCAGCTGCTTACTATGTAGTTTTAGCCCTCTACTTCAAAACTTAGTGAAACCCTTGGCCTTGGAGTTTTCATGTACCAGTAGTGTTTGACAGAAAAAGCTACCGAGGGATTTCTCAACATAAACTGTAGCACTACTCACCACCTGTTTGATGAACGGTACATACTGATTCAATATGAATGGCAAGCCATAGCTGACGGCTATATCTGCCAGACACTGTAAAACTGGTAACGTGGCAGTATCTCCAGCTACAGCAACACTGTTATACATGTCATCAGGTTTATCTGCCATGGAAACAGGAGTCAAAGGTCATAGGTTAAATATCAAAATTGAAAAAAAAGTTCAATGACTATTCAGTGCTGAGCTTTGGGATAGCAATTTTTTTTATAATTGTACAGCACCTTGAGCACAACTTGTGGATATGTGCGCTATGATAAGAACCCATTATTATTATTTGCTTATTCAAAAATTTACACTGCTCTACGAATACACATTCATGTTTTGCAAAGATATTGCATGTATAAGTGCTTTACCTTGAAGTATCATGAGTTGTCCGGCTTCCATGTAACACAGTGTTAGGGCTCTCAGAAGTTGCTTGGAAAGATATTTAGCAGTCAGTATGGGTCCAAGACGTTGAGACAGCCACAGAATGGAATCCACAGCTACATCTGACAGACTCATTCCAAGCACCAATTTTGAACTGTCTTTCTCCATGGCCATGATGTTTTTCATGGCATCGAAAGAACTGGATGCCCCACCGCCTGCTTCCTTCTTCTTTACTGAACTGTCAATTTCAAATTTGGCTTCTCCTTTCACTTTGTCTGACCCATCCTCTTGATACGGCTTTGTTTCCACATCATTATCATCACCATCACTGTCTCCGGAGTAGCCATCTTGTTCTATTTCCACTGAATCCTGCCCTGTGTCATCCACACTCGTATTATCAAGACCTCCCCCTCCATCATGTTCAGTCAGTCTGTTTGTTAATTCTTCACTCCTCCAAACAGCAAGATCTTCTTCCTCATTCTGCATGAAGATGGAGACGCCCTCAGCGCTGCTCGTGTCGTCATCTTTAGTGAGGCTTGTTTTACCGACACTTCCGCTGTCATCGTCATCTTTACTAAAGCTGTGATCCAAGCTGCTGCTGTCGCTCTGTTTAATTTCCTCGCTCTCCTCATCTCTACTGTCAGACCCTCTTTCATCACTCTCTATGGCGCCAATATCTATAACATCTTCATCCTTATCATCTTTGTTGTCAGCAGCCTCTACTTTGGCATCATCATCATCATCAACGAGTGATTTCAATGCATCTTCACCGATGGAGATACATCTTGTCAACTGTCCCAGTCCTGATCCGTTTTCCTTTCCATTGAACATGGGACACACTTTCCTCCCCGCGGCAGCTTCCACCAGAAAATCCAGAATGTGGTTTAAGAATTCCCTGAGACCGATCCGTGTCAGGAGCTGGGAAAGGAAACTCTTATGGTACAGCAACAAGCAGACTGGAGATGTGTACTGGTCGTTGTCAAACAGGGTTTTCAATGCTGGCAAGATTTGCCGAATTGTGATGGCTGGGCCTAATCTTTGAGATACTTTGTTGAAGAGGTACAGCGATGCAAATGGGGCTGTGTCTACATCAGAAAATAAAGCGATGATGTGTGGCAGTAACAGTGATCTGCCTTCTTTATCCATGTCTTTAAGGAGCTTTGGTACGTGTTGTATTGCCAGGTGAATTTTAGCAATACTTCTCTCTTCTTTGGTTGTTCCTGTTAGCGGCTGTTGCAAATTGCACACAAAATTGTAGAGATTTGGGAAATACTCCGGAAATGGGAAAACTGATGAGTTGGGGTTCAGCAGCTGGGATGGAGAAGGCCCAGGTAGCTTTTCTCGTTTGGAAATCATCTCATGTGAAAAGTTCTCATCAGGAGGATTGCCAAGCCGCAGAATGTCTTCCAGGGCATACCGAATCGGTCTATGGATGAAAACGTGGATAGAACAAGGAACATCATCTGTATGAGAATATATGAATAATGGGATCTTTCTACACAAATTGTTTTTCCAATTCCCCCATCAATTATGCAACAAATTCAGAAATCATTAGTCTGTTTTGCAGTTTGGTATTAGAGACATTGTTTTTTTTGAAAACAAACAGAAAGTAATCAGGTTTCAAATTCATGGGAAAATTTCAGTGTGCATGATGGTGACACTTAAAGGGGTTCCGAAGTAAACTTGTGTCTTCTCGTCACCCGGTAAAATGGACGGCTGTTGATGTTAGAGTTTCATTTGGACATGTGCATTTTCCTGAGTTAATTGATCATTTTCGTGAGTCAATTGAAAGTTGTCTAATCACTCTATGGATCAAGAAATTTGAGCGATAAAATTTGATAATTTTTGCATGAGATTTTAACCTTGGACAAATGGTCCTGAAGAATCAGCTAACATGCCTACATGAAAATTTAAAGAAAAGTCAAAACAAAAAAAAACCCCAACATTTCATACTGCTACAGTAAAGATAATTACCTTGGCAACATATGGCTGTGGGTTTGACAGGTTTTATGAACAACTTGATATCTTTGCCACAAAGAGGCATGCGGGTTTTGCATCCGAAGTTTATCAGCCAATAGCATTTCAGCAACCAAGCAACCAAACACATAGATGTCCCTGGATATAAGACGTTGAGATGTATCTTCAGAAGGCCTCTGTAGAGAAACAAAACAACTAAATGTATTCTTTGGTATGAGACAAAAGTTTAAGAAAAGTGTTGTTTAATTGCTAAGAAATGATGTGTTGAATTTCTACAAAAAGAGCCCTCTTTGTAATTTCAAAATTTTTTACTACTGCACAGTTTATTTTAAAAATAAAAAGAAATTTTAATACATCGTCTAACATGTCATATAAAATTTACAGAATTTTTTCTTATCTTGGTGTAAAATTTTGTATATTTCGATGAAAATTTCAGACTCTGGTTCGTACCTTCTGCCACGGTCCAGAGGGACCCTGCTTTGCCTATCGCTCAGCTGGATAACTGTCCCATATAGGTATTGAGTAACTGCACTGATTAGGCAACAAGCCAAACAATGTAGGCATTTGCAGGGGCAAAATATCACTTTTAAAACAATCTTTGTAAAGCGTGTGTCATTTTCATCGATGAACTCTCTCACAAACAGGCAACATTTGAAGCAAGTTGAGTGCCTTTGGAATGGAGTTTGCAATCTACATAAATGTATAAGGAAGATATATATGTACCTTACTGTCAAATTTATCCTGAAATTTGCTGTGACATCTTATTTGTGGAAATAATCCTCAACAACTACACTTAAGGTAATATGCACCTCGAAAGTGAAAGACTTAAACTTTTGCTCAAACTTTCCTAAATGAAACTTTCGACCATTCTCTTACCAAAGCAAGAATAAA
Source organism: Ptychodera flava (assembly GCF_041260155.1). Taxonomy (NCBI): domain Eukaryota; kingdom Metazoa; phylum Hemichordata; class Enteropneusta; family Ptychoderidae; genus Ptychodera; species Ptychodera flava. Next base: position 10,117,299 of record NC_091941.1, read on the forward strand.
AATCAGGGGTCACCGTGCAAACTTTGGTACCAGAGAGACAAATAACTTGCGATTTCTCGATATTTGAAATTCAAAATGGCCGCCATCCCTGTGTTAACTCTATGGCAAAAAATAAAATTTTTGATTTTTGAAAAACTAAGACGGTGAAAACTTTTCTTTCGCCAAGAGCTTCAAAATGAGCCCCACAAGTGGTAGGTCAGAAGAAAATTGATAAAATTTCAAGGCCCGAATTTCTGTCCCCGAGGTGCGTTCTACCTTAAGGCAAGGAAGAAAGACCCCCCCTTTGTATACCAATCCTTTCACCCTATTCGTCCATGTAAAGTCCACTTTCACCATAGACAACAATAGGATTTGGCTAAACCATTGGAGTAAGAGGGGTATGGGTTAAAATAAATCCAAACAACTACTCCCTCACCTGTGTCTCTCGTTGTTGAGGCAACATCTTCAGATTTGTGGAGCAGAATTCATACAACAATTCCAGCTGGCTGAGTTGTTGCAAGGGATCGTATTTATCCGGCAATATTATACTCTGATGCTGTGGAAGATCCATCATGTGATCGGTGACAATAGTGGTCTCACTCCGAGGTTTGCTGTCATGGAAAACAGAGATTGTGGATTATCCTGATGTTTTGAGAATAAAAACTACCTGATGAATTTTCAAACAATCTGTAAAAAGTGAATTTGGAAGATGTACAACACTGGGGTGAGATATACTGAGGCTTTCACATTTTACAATGAAATGAATACACACACAAGACACATGGATGTCAGATGCAGACTGATCCCAAAGGCTCCTAATCCTATAAAAGGCAAATGGGAGCTTCAAAATCAAACAGCAGACAAATTCTCATATCTACATTTAATAGGTCTTTAATATTTTCAGACATCTCATGATTTCTGCAGAATGCTTACATGAAGAATGGCAGTCTTTTTTTCTTCTGTGCTATCATGTCACTGTCAGCTGATGTATTGCCATTTTCATACGATCCATCCTTTTTCATTCCTCCGTCAGTTTCTATTTCTTCCTCCGGCTGGAGTCGCATGCAAAGTAAGCGTTATTGCAGCTGTTATCATACAGCAAGCTTCTAACTCAAAGTTACAGAAAAATATTGACTGGAACCTATCAGATTTCATTCAGAATGAAAGTATATATTTTTTGGTAGATCATGTATCGAACCACCCATAGGCGATGCTATGCACAATCTTTTTTTTTTCTCGTATCTAATAATTTTATGCAGAGAAGGGTGCTGATGATTCTACAGAAGACAAACTGAACTCAGCTGCAGGCCGTCACTGTTGTTTCACTCCTGAAGAAATGCGAAACCAAACCAAGTAGCAGATTATATTACACATTTGTAGTCCAGCATTCTTGCCTTACCACTATAAACAGAAATAGGGGAGATTTTGTAAAAAAAATTGGACTTATGACTTCATATAAAAGACAATGTCCGGACCTGTCCTTGTATGTTATCAATATCATCCTGCCATTTTGGTAATCCTGTCTCTATGTCTTCATTTTCATCTTTGATTTGAATGTCTTCAGCTTGATTCAATGTAGTTGCCTGCAATGGAAAAGAAGTACGGAACTATTAACTGGCAACTCAAATATTCTTATCCATTGAAATATATATTTTTCGCAACTTTGACATTGAACTACTGGTACAGCCATCAGATAAATTACGCGGTATTATTCAATGTTACTGCTTATCAGAGAAAGATTAAGACATTTGTCTCCTGTTGGAACATCGTAGTTCTCATATCGCCCGTTGAGACTAATGTTTGTGTGGTTAGATATGTTTCTCATGTTTTGGCTGTTTGCTCCAACTTAGTTGGAATTTTTTTTACATCTAACTCCAGCAACATTTCCACAATTTGATGCATTGTGCCACAATATTCATATAAAATTGTTCAGTATTTAGTCTCACCTCTGCCCTTTGACCTGGCTGACTCATTGGTGCTGTCACACTGGCAGTGACTCTATGTCCATTGGTGTTGGATATTTCTGGAGCTTTTCTTGATGTGAATGTGGATTGAAAGATTTTCACAGGGTGGGGTTTATTGAATAGTTGCACAACACCATGTGTGGTTGGTCTTGTGTGCTGATCAACAAGTTGTAAACAAACATTCTTAGCCTTTAAAGCTGCAACACCACTCAGCTATGGGGGTAAAATGTGAGTAGCATTTTAGATGTTAAATTTCCGATTTACTCAATTTGTGGCACCATTTTACAAGTGGTGTAGCCACAAACTAAAGACGTCAAATCGCTGTACACAATACACAGTGCCATAATTACAAGGCGTCTGTTTTGTGTATGGCGATTTGATGCCATCAGTTTGTGGCTATACCACTTGTAAAATGATGCCCAATTTGTTGCCAAACAGTGATAACTATGGTACATTTTGAAGATCTGAAAATGATTTTGATGATTATTTCAACTGTAATTTTGATACTCAGGGAGAACAACAAAAAATTTCAATTTCAATTTCAAATTTAAATTTCAAAATTCTATTTCAATTTCAAATTTAAATTTCCATTTCTTCAATTTCAGAAATTGAAGGCACAAAATGTCTACATTATGCTAATTAGCATATTGTCACACAAAGTAATCTTTCAGAGATACAAGCTTTATTTTTTAGTGATTTTCTTATGTGCACTCTAAATAAGATTTTTCTAGAACGAAAGAGAATACATTTGGAAAACCGAATTACAAAAATTTGCTGTGGTTTGGCAACATTAAACAAAAGAACAGAAGTAATCATCATATAGGTTGATGTACAGAGTGATATTTCCATGGAGATATATAATGACAGTGTAATTATATACAAATTTGTCAATATTTTTTCAATCACTCTGAAGATTTTCTTCTTTCCAGAAAGCATGGATACACAGATGTGACCTCTCACCTTATAACCAAAGGTCAGGTCAATCCAATGATGCAACTGACTTGAGACATGGTCACTTTCAAGGACACTTCTGTGATGCTCAAGAAACTCCTTCACAGAGTTACACCATGGTGGAACCTCCAGATCTGGCAGATCCTGATGCAAGGATTCAAACACAGTCGGATCGGTGAAGAATTCTGGAATGCATTCCTCAGGTGTCCATTCCTGCATGCGTTGTATACTTGATGGATATTCATTGGGCACCCAGGCTGATCTTACATGGGCACACAGCACTTCTTTGGGAGTTCTCCTGGCAAAGTAAACATGATATGTGATATCTGACAATAATTCGGTGAAGTGATGTGGTATTGTACCACTGTATTTTTCCCTGGCAGCTTCATATGTGATGTCAAGCTGGTCTTCTCCCTTGTTCAGTCTGCATTTACTCTTGGTCAAATCTCTGTAGTTGGCAGTGGCCGATGAGAAATCTGTCACCCATGGCAGTATTGGATGGTGGTTGGGGTTGCCCCTGGTCCTTCCTGACAGGTCATTCAAATACATCAGGTAGTCATAGTTACTAATTTTACCCTGAACCCAACCTTGAACCTCATCAGAAAGCTCTCTCAATTTCTGTTCATCTTCTTCCTCCTTCTTATCATTCCTTTCTTTTTCTGTCTCTAGAGCTCGAGTCTGCATCCAATTTGGTCCACTAAGCTGCAGCCACAGTTTCTCATCCAGATGGAAGTCTCCCAGATTAATTTCTCCTACAACAACTCCCAGCTTGTGGCAATGTAACATTGATTGCAGCATTTGGTAGACAAGAAACAGTGGTTTTGCATGGGAGTTGGCCAATATGGCCGAGCTAAACGTAACTGCGTCATGAAGAGTGTGTTCTCGATAAGGATGAAAAATGTAGAAACTAGTTTTTGATTCCACAGCAAAGAGCGATGGTACCAAATTGGAATGATTTGAAACAGGTAACAGTTTCTTATGAGTTGAATCCAAGGTCACTTTAACACCTTGTGTCGTCTCTTCTACCAGTGAAATGACTTTACAACCATAAAGATTCTCAATCACTGACTTCAGGTTAGCCGGACTTCTCTGTGCAAATTACAACAGAAAATAAAATGTATTTCAGAGAAGAAGAACACAACATGACACTGAAAAAAAAGACACTTTATAATAAAACCAATAGCAAGTTCTGCTCAATACACATCCATTATGTTGAATATACTATTATACTATACATAAATCTGGATGTCTAAAGACTTTACTTCACAATTTGGCTTGTTTTTTTTTGTGATAAAGCAAGATAGATATACCGTATTGGTAAGAAGAAATTATAGTATTTGCATAATTTATTTCATAAATTGGAGAAAAAAGGACAGGCACTACTTGACTTTACTGGTAGTTGGATGACCATAGATAGTATCTGAAAAGTACCATCAGTGCAGTAAAGTTTATACCTTCTGTGATTCTGTCCCTCTTGCCCGGCTTTCTAACGTCTGATATTTCTTCTGTGCAGCTTCCCAGATGCTTCTGTAGTTTTCCTGTGCAATACTAGACATTGTCATCAAGAAATCTTGCTGGTCTGAATCGACAGCCGTTGACTGGAGTTTCTCACTGATAGTCTGATCAATGCTACGGGTTAAAATTGACTCAAAAAATTAGAACTGGAATCAGTGTAGAGCATTCACTGCTGCATTGTATTTGGCATTGACTGACCCTCTCTACTCAATGGTTTAGCCTAAAACCATTGTTTTTAAAGGTGAAGCTGGACCATTGCATCGCGCAAGAGGGTGAAGGGTTAAAATACCCTGACATTGGTACAGAGAGAGCATGAATCTCTTCTAGGTTGCTCTTTTGAAAATGGGAAAACTATATGCATGCTGCATGTATATCTTCAGAAATGAGACTAGTAAAATATTGCTATACACAGTAGTACATCCACATGGCATATAAAATGCGACAAACATGGGAACACCTGAATATAAAAACCCTGTACGTAACCTGTTCACCCAATTCCCTGTACAGAAGTCCACTTTAACCATTGATAACAATGGGCTTAGGCCAAACCATAGTGGTGAAAGCATTACATGTAATTCTTTTCCTGCCAAGTTCATATTTCACCATCAGGTCAAGTTGGTTAAAACTAGTGAGGAACATATGTCCCATTGGGTGCATTTTAACAAAATATTAAACATTTGAAGGCCCCTGAAATCACAGACACTGTAAACATGATTTTTATGGATTAAAACTGTCGGACAGACAAAGCCAAATGGGTGGAAATATCCATGGTTTTGACTCAATACTGCTTGTCACTGAGTTGGCTGATGGGGAAGTGATACTGTCTGGCAGGAAAAGGGTTAAACAAGCATTATATGGTGGCTACATCATGGGCATATACCACACAGATACACTTAAATGTTATACTGACAAACTCAGCTGACAAACTGAGGTATCATTTTTGACTTTTCATTTTTGACTAAGTCAGAAGATGCCTCTGTTCATATCACAATGAAAGCAAACGTTCACCTCACATGCCGTTCCACTTACCCATATGTCTCCCAGTGTTGTTTTGAAATTACTTGAATCACAACATGTCTCCAAGGGTATTCAGCCTTTCCAAGAGGTGGTTTATACTGAATAGTGTCTTCCACTGATATTGAAGTTGGGCTTGGACATTTTGCACCAGTTGATTTCATATGATGCAGCCAACTCTCTTCAACCTTAGCAAATTAACAAAACTAATTTATATACATACATACAAGCATGCATGCATGCATACATACATACTAAGACAGACACAGAGACAGACAGAGAGACAGACAGAGAGACAGACACACACACACACACTCACACACACATATATATATATATATATATATATATATATATATATATATATATTATATATATATATATATATATATATATATATATATATATATATATATATATATATATATATATATATATATATATATATATATATACTTCAAGACTAACCAAAATGATCGTACAGCTTTCAATTCTCTCTTTGTTTTGAAAGTATAGAGTATGATATTGTCAGTTAGCAGCTCCACAAAATCCGAGTGAGCCAGTCTGAGCCCCGCCCCCAACAAAACGAAATTGATGTGCGCATAACTTGAAATTAATATTCTTACCATATGACATGTATACCCTGGCGTTGTAAGTGCTTAAGAATGTTCACTCCTATTTACTGGACAACGGAGACGGAAACAGGTTATGTGTTTACACGATGTACTCACCAATGCAATAACTGATCTCTTTCCTCCGATTCCATCGATGTTCATTGATTGTAAACAGTTCGCGTCCAGCCCAAGCTCCTCTGATACTTTGGAAGAAACTTCCTCCATTTCTGCATCGATTGTGTTAAAATACTCTGTGATCTCTCAACGTCATTGTGATACTTCTAAACGATCATCTCTGCCTTGTAAGTTCCGGTCGCACAGGCTTTACAACTGCGAATGCGCGACAGTCACTTTGTTGTGGTGGGCGCCATTTTGTATTGAAAGGTACATGAAATGGGGGCGCTATTCAGTTCTGTGTTTTTTACGATAATATATATCCTGGATAAAATTTATTTCATTTCAGATAAGGAGATTTGAGGCCGATATGGCCATATTCTATCCGCCGGCAATTTGTTGTTACACTATAATGCGAAGAGAAAATCAAAGAATTTAGAAATATGAAGAAAGGCGGAACTTCGGAAACAAATTTTACTGGGTCGCGAAATGATCCTTCCTACGCTGAACACTGCCATCTATTGATCTTGCCAGCGGCGTCTTTTGTTTTTACAGATTTTTCTCCGTCCCGCACAATCTAGTTGACTGTTTTCTTCTACCAACTAAAATTTTATTAGGAAGTTGATGAGACTTGTTTTCATTTCATCTCACACCAATGAAATATTAGCGCTATATTTTTACTTCCCCTAGCCTCAAATTTGCTTTGAACTGAACCTGTTTCATCGTGCCATATCAAATATTTAATTTTGAAATTCACATTTGATTTAAAGGCGGGCCTCCCTTTAAAAGGGGGCCAACCAATGGCGGTGTTCATTGTGTAAGTGGACACCAAGCAGTAACATGAGGGCACACGCTCCAGAAAATGCCACTTTTTAGTTTTTCCGACCGCAAAAACGCTGACAGACTGCCAAGCGGTCAGCACGAAGCTGCTGCCGATCGAACTCAGTGGTTATATTCAAATTCTAACGTGACTGGAAGACGTTTTTTAAGGAAATTCGAGTGTGGTGCTGGGGAATAAATGAACGTTGGCAATTTGAACCGACCGTCAATCAACGATTATATAAGCTCTGTTTGCAGGATTAGCAAAAGGTGACAAAAGATTGAAATCAGTTTGTGTAATTAATGTTATAGAAATCAAACATCGTACTGGCCATGTGTTTGACTGGGAGGAGAACTCCACTAATGCGAGAACCAGGGATTGAAAAGTGCGGCTTTAAGCACCACATACAACGTTAAAGGGACAAAGCCGCTGTTTTTTACCTTTTTTGATATCGAGAAATCTTGACTACTTGCATAAAGCCACTGAGGGTACAAAATGATCACGTTACATAACTGCAAGAGTGTCAAAAATTACCCCTTTGATGCAAACACATAATTTTGTCCCGTGACCTCGAAACAAAATAATTTTTTTCCTTTTACTTTCCTTGTCAAATAAACGTTGTCACAATGTAAGGAAAAGCTGATATTCTTATGAAAGCCATCGCCAATTGAGATTTCATTACAAAAGTTTGAACGAGTTCCAAACTTTTGTATCAGCGTTCATAGTGACAGTTGTGCACGGTACTTGATATTTTAGTACAGACCGTAAAATGTTTCGCCGAGCATGCGAATGGCTGCAAGCAGAGTTGAGGTTGTGGACAGTTGACCAGTATTTCGCCATTTTTAAGAAGTCAAACAACAAAACTTCTTTTCATATAAAACAAACTTCATGAAAGGGGTAAAAAAGAGCGACTTTGTCCCTTGAAAGAAAATGAGCTAAAATATTAATTTCGAATAACATTCAACACTTCCCATTCTCAGGAGCACTGGAATATACTTTCTGAATCGTTTTGATGATTAATTTGTTATCAATTGCTTGACCCATTGCCTTCACCATGGAAATAATTATATGCATGTCATCATTTAGGGAAGTTATTACCCATGAGTCATCGAACATACTGCCACTCTCCCTTTTATGTAACAAATATTAATAATAATAATAATAATAATAATAATAATAACTTACAATAACTGTAAGGTTACTAAATTATTAGAAGGCTTGGCAGAGGATGCAGCAATGATAAACATGATAATCAAAATCGCTCTAAAGCTAAGAGCAAAAAATATATATGCTGTAGACAATCTATGCGAATTATCCACAATTCACAAACGTAGTTCACATGGCATTGTATATAATGTCTTTAAAATATTAAATGTCGAAATAAAGAGTATCACAGCACAAGCAAATTCGTCCCATAGAAAACAACATTATTTTTTGTATTTGAAGATGTTTTATTGGTAACAGTACATAATGGTTACAGTGCTTGTTAGAAAGGCGTATTACAACAGTTCTCAATTATCATCGGTAGTATGTTAATCCTCTTCCGGTGAATATCCGTTTTACAGTACTGGTCACTTCAAAGAATGTACTAGTATTTGTCACGATCAGGTCTCATTCATTCTGTTTTATAGTAAAAACTGGTTGTTTGTTTTGATTTTGGCCTTGTATAGCCTCAGTACATTTCGGCATGAATCGCGGCGTGTCGTATGTCTTTCTCAATGTCAAATCCGTAAAACAAGTTACAAGTCCTGCTTGTTGCACAGTTACCTCATGTCATAACGTCAGAGACGACGCATTACATGTAGTGCAATGGGTAAACAAACCTACATTATCAAGAATGAACAGAGTCAACCCATAGACCCTGGGGTCTATGGTCAACCGTAGTTTACAGTGTAAACTTTACACGTAAGAAGTGGGTCATTCTAATACCGGAGGAAGAGGGCCACACAATTCATTGAAATCTTACTATTACTATTATGCATTTCTATTATTCTCTCAAAATATCAACAAAGTTGATGAAAGTACTATGTGGCATTGGAAGGGTAAAATGTACGCATTACCAAATATGTATTCAAGTGGGCTGAGTCATCTATTTTGGCCATGCGCAAACCTGGGGAAGGGCTTTGCTGGTTGTTTACTGCAACTCAGAACAAGTTGGCGGAACCACTTCCTGGACAGGTCAACGACATCGCAGCCCCGTAAATAGAAGCTGCCGAACAGCGGCGTTGTCGACCAAAGTCAGATTTACAGAAACATGCTGGCTTGAGCGCTCATGGATGTACGAGCAACTTATTATATTTTGCCAGCCTGAGGGATATCGTGCATCAGTAATTCACAAGCCGCAGGACGATAAATTGGTTCAGCGGGTGACATCATTGAACTACTTTGATATAGTCTAACTTAAATATTACAATCGAACCTCGATGAATGATTAGATGTGTGCGTAATGCTACGTCATAGCCTGCCCCGGTCCTTCCATGAGAGGGATGGGATTGGGTATTGGGATCATTTTTTGGAAAAGATGAGCATCTTTTCGGAAAATGTCACATTCGTAGATGCTATATTATGTTTATGGAAAAACAATTCTTGTTCAGTGTTATTACGGATTTGTAACTGTACGGTCGATGAAATTGTAATTAAATAAACAATCAAAACAAGAAAAGTCGCATCGCAGTTGCCATGGAAACAGAATCCGCCGTGTAGCTCACGCTGCTAACCTAAATTTCTTGAGCGAGTTCATCATCGTGTAATCTGAGGCATGCATCAGTTGGACTGTATCTATCATCAACAGGTAGTGTTACTGGTGATTGAGAAACATAATTCCCCAGATCCTGGAGATCATCTTACGTTGAAGATGATACGCCTCAATGGGGTTGCGGTGACACATGAAAAATTAACCAGTGCAGAAGTTGCGCATCCGATCCCATGAACGGACCCCTCAGCCAAACTATATGTGCAGTGATGTGATGTTGGACAAGCTCATTATTCCCTCTGATTAATTAAGCATAAAATGAATGATTTCACCATCGATATTCACTCAGACACGCACATACAATAAATGTTTTTCACATGTTTTAGTCGGCATGTCCCACAAGACTAGGAAGTGACTATTTGATTTTCAGCTAAGTGGCTTTGGTCATCGGAGACACCCCGGAAGTCGATAGAGGCCACAGTTCCAGTTGATTGATCGCGTCGGCGGCGGAGTAAGGTAACGGTATACGCTGTCTGGAGGGTTGGTCGGTGGTCCGTGGCTGTAGGTCTAAATTTGCCAAGAGGATGACGGGGTCATCCGGTACAAAGATTCCATATAAAATGAGCTGACAGTCCCACAGGTCCTCATTCATTGACCGTCGCCGTTGTAACAATCACGGCACTTTGGATACGTACATCAGAAGTCGGGCAAACAGCGCGGCCACGCAACCTTCAGACAGCATTATCCGTATTATCGGGCCGGTCGAGCACAACAAGAGTCAGGATACAATTATGGCATTCAAACATTATACAATACAGTCACTGCTAATTTTTACATGGGCACTTAGTTCGGTAAGTTTTTTCCCAAAAAATAATTTCCTACGTTTCTTTTGCTGTTACAACAATACCTCTATTATCTTACGTGATTTCTTAGTAGCACTGTTACTTGAAATTTCTGATCAATGATTTATATGGGTAAAAATTCGTAAGTCTGTGAAGAATCGAGCCAGAATGAAACTTCAAGGATGAACGCGCATGATTTCTGCAAGTTTGAAACGTGCATGGAAAAAACTATCCTTCGCAAGTAGGAGAGAGAGAGAGAGAGAGAGAGAGAGAGAGAGACCTTCATTTACATGGTGAATTAAAACCAGTTAATTGCTTTCTAACTTCTAGTTGGTTAATGGTGATGGGACGTTAGAACTGCAATTGGTATCATTCAGCAACAGTCAGGGTCGTTTATTCAACGGTGACAAATGCGATGGAGGAATTCCAGACTCATGTGACACGTGGATGGAGTTTTGCCTGGCAACCATACCTCATAACCCAGAGTCCCATTGTACATACGGGAATGAGACTACTGGAATACTTGGTGGAAACATCATAGACTTTGCATACGGACAACTCCTAGGCAACGGACTGACGAATCCTATTAAGTTTCCATTCTTTGGGGAATGGCCAGTAAGTCCTTGATTTTCGTGTTTGTTATTAGTAAGACACCTACCTGAATGAGTGCAATTTGATATTCCCAGTCGTAATTTTCTCTTTGTGCGGTTTCCCAACTCTGGCATGTGGTGATTAACATTCTGGCATCTAACATGCAATTTCAAATTGATACATTTATACGAAATCTATGTCCAGACACAATACCTTTTTTAACAATAACAAAGTATATCACTTGTGTGAGTTTATGCTGACAAGCAGAATACTGGGTATTTTCAACAATCAAATTACCTGAACCACTTTGTTTTTCCCACAATAACTTAATCGACACCCTTCTATTTTGCAGAGCCAGTTTGGTTTGTTTATTTCAGTCTTTGATGAGGATACTGATGATGATGAACTCATTGATAATTATATGACAACCGTACAAATAGAACCCGGTACAAGTGAACAGAGTTCAAGTTGGAAGAGTTTAATTCTCCAAGGTGAAGGACAACACACAGACATGGCATCTCAAGTCAAGGTAAATTTCAGTGATGTTAACCTTTGACATTGTTCACCTTGAAATCTCTAAACCATGTTGAACTTGGGCCTTTCAGTTGTGCATTTAGCCAAGATTGTAAACTAAAAGTGTGCATAGTCATATAAGTGCCTTTGATGTAAGGTGACTGTGATTTACATGTGTAAATCTACAGTATATATATATATATATATATATATATATATATATATATACACAGACAGACAGACAGCACATGCTCACACACACACATACAGATACATTCACTTGTACACATTTATGCACATACATGTATCTAAGTACCCACTAACTCTATATTCTGATTGTAATGAAATTAACTTTTATATTGTTGTCAAGGAAGAGTTTGAAAGAGGGGTTAGTAGAAAAGTTTATAGTACAGTTTTTTACCAAAAATGAGAACTTTCTCTTGGAGCACTGCTTTAAACAATATTGTGAACCAGGATCTAGGCAATTGAGCACTATGAACAATGTGCTACCTTGATATAGGTCAGAGGTCAATCAGGGAGGATGCTTTGACAATTGAATATTCACTGAGACTTTCATAACTTAGGTTGGCCATTTCCTTCCCCTACCCTACTGGTAATTGCCTGATTGTCAATGGGGTGTCCAAGCCCAAGGCAACGCAAAGCAAGAGTTGGGACCTGTCTATTTATTGCTACTATTTGAATTGTATAGTCTAGACCGACATTCTTTATAAACTTTGTCTCAGGTCTGACTTGTGTGTTATCGCTTTGGAAATGAGAACTTTGTCAAGCCTGTAGTCTAAGTAATTTCCTTGGCATGTGTTTGGTCACAGTACTGTGATAGAATACTGTATCAAATAAATAGGGTGAGTCATTTATACAAAGACACTGAACAGCTGTAGGATTCCCCTCTCTGATTTTCAAGCTATCTTCCTGGCTACAAAGTGGGGAGCACTTAATTGTGCTCGGCCGGCTCGCCCTATGTATGACCCTGTGATTGCAATATTCACAGGGCTGTACTTTGAATTAGCTGACTGCCGGGGACCACACCGGCAGTGATTGCAATATCGCAGGGCAGGTTAATGCGATATCACAGGGCCATACATTGAGTTAGCTGAGTGCCAGGGCCACACAGGGCAAGTGATTGCTATATTGCAGGGCAACTTATTGCGATATCACAGGGCCGTACATTGAGTTAGCTACATGCCATTGGTTGGAAGGGTCACCTTCAAAAGTAGACGCATGACTGCAGTGGATCCTGCCAGTGAGCATCTGTTGTCGGTGACGACCAATAGTGATATATCAACTGTTTCACAACTCTGCATAGATATACTATAGAAAGGTGGTATTACAATGTCAGTGTAAAAGACACAGGTTCCCAAAAATTCCATCTTATAGAAGTGACAAGTTTAACTGGTTCATGTTTCCACCTTGTAGGTGTACTGTGCTGAGGATTGGTATGATAGACATTGCAATACTTTCTGCCATGCTGCGCCAGAAGACCATTACACATGCGACTATCAGACAGGAAGTAAAATATGCAAATTGGGCTGGGTTGGACTTGACTGTAATCAGCGTAAGTATCAAGTAACACAGTCATTTGATGATTGAACTCTTTGACAAGTATCTGAGGAACTTCGTTTGAGTGGGGGGGGGGTTTAATGAGGAAATCCTTCTGAAATGAGATATAGTGATGAAAGTTCATCAGTCGACATGATCTGATAAATTGCTTTGTAACATCCTGGGTGTAGAGGTCAATACCCTGTGACATCTTTCACCACAGATAAAATAATGTCACCCTATATTTTTCACCTTGCTATGTGCCTGTTCAATGACACCAATAGGAAACAATTGCAAAGCATTCAAGACTTTAATCTTCCAAAATAAAGACTTTCCAACCTCTGCAATATTTTCAACTGAAGACACTTTTGTTTTCGCCATTGACAATCCATTTTCATAATTTTGTTCCAGCTGTCTGCACCACTGGATGCAGTCCAATTCATGGCAGCTGTACTCAACCCAGAGAATGCATGTAAGTATTTTTAGGTTTTAAAATCCAAAATACCATGGCTACATTCTAGGCTGGTTCAAATGTGTCTTTTTATAAAAGAGAAATAGCCAGCATTCCTTGGCAAGGTTTGGAACTTAGCACATTCATTTGAAGCTATAAACTACTTTTTATGGTTTGTGTGAAACACGCATTTTTGAATCAACCTATAGCTTTGGTTGCTGTAATTCCCTTTCTGTAATCTGCTATGTGGGTCTGCATCCAATCTCACACTGCCATTTCAAAAACTCTTAAATCGATAATAAAACTTGATTATGTTTATGCCCATTGCATTGAATCCCTTTCTTCTCACAAGACACTGTTTGTGTTTCATTGAAGGTGAAAACAGTTTTTCACTGTATGTGTCTGCTTGCCATAGTCTTAAAATACCCAACAAGATTCTGTTGTGTTGATTTTTCTCACAGTTGTGAAGAACATTGGAGCGGTAGATTATGCGATAAATGCATTCCTGCGGAAGGATGTGGTAAGCATCGATCAGTCCTCTCTCACTTACATCATAATGTGGTAGAACCAGCTGTGGTGTTTGGAGTATTATTTTCTCACACTTTGCATTCTTTGAAAATCTATGGATTGAAGTTCCTGCACTGCTTTCTGTCTAGATTGAATGAATAATGTCTTTCAGTGGCATATTTTACACACTGTCCTCAACTTTCCTAATGTACTTTTTTGATATTCTTCAGTGAATGGGCATTGCATCGTGGGTAATGACTGCCATTGCGAGGATGAAACCTGGACTGGACAAAACTGTGACATTGGTAAGCTGACCCTAATTTTCAAATTTCCTCGGCAAAACTTTTTGGTCCATTAAAATTTTCTGTGTCAATAAATTAAACTGCTTGATGTGTTTCTCTGTGTAATAATATGTGTTTCTAATTTGTCACTGTTGTAGATCTGAATCCATGCCGCAGTAATCCATGTGAGAATGGAGCTTCTTGTAGTAACTCCGGTCCCAATAACTACACCTGTCAGTGTGCTCTGGGCTTCACCGGCATCAACTGTGAAATAGGTTAGTATCCAGTTTATTAATTCTGAATTACAAGTTTTTCCAAAATGTGTTGGGAACTTTGACGTACTTGATAGCAAAGATTTTCTTGATAATTTCAGATAAACAATCACTGACAACGTTTACATGAGATTATCAGTGTCACATTTTTTCACAAATGTATACTTGCTCTTTAAGGTTTCTCAAGAAAGTTTACCTGACACATTCATTTGTACAGTTTGATAAAACTGTCCATCAGTAATGAAAATCCTCATCAACAGCTCCAAGAGATCCTAGAAGCATTATCCATGTCTAATAAGAACATTTGTCTGTGTCAAATGCCAATTTGTATCTTTTACACGTACAGTCCCCCATTGTCTTTGTCATTTATGCATTTATGGCTGTCTTGATAAAGAAAAATTCAACCTGCACAAAAATGATAAGAATTGTTAACTCACTTTCAGATATCGATGAGTGTGCTAGCTCTCCTTGCTTGAACGGTGCAACCTGCTTGGATAAACAAGGGTTCTATGAGTGTGAATGCAGTGTTGGTTTCCAAGGAGCTCATTGTGAAACTGGTGAGTTGAATAATAAAGTTTGATTGTCCGAATGAAAAAATGTTGAAAAAACATGCAGATACTCAAGTTATTTCATCTGAAGAACTATGATGTATTTCTTGTGTACAACATCTTTACTACATAGAGCTTCTTCAGGTACATCTAAAAAGAGTGATCAGATATATAGGTTTCAGTATGATATATATATATATATATATATATATATATATATATATATATATATATATATATATATATATATATATATATATAAGTATATATATATATATATATATATGTGTGTGTGTGTATACATCTTCTTTTTATTTGTAAATCATGAAAATTGACAAATTGACAAGAATTCAGTACACAATTAAGTAAAAGAAGTTCAATCATAATAAATAAATAAATAAATAAATGTACGTATATATTTATCACATCATCATGGTAAACAATGTAAAAACAATTGACAGTTTGATATAGGCTTATCTACCGATTTGTAGTACAATGTTTTGCTTACTTGATAATTTTTGGGTAAATTTTTTTCAGAAATTAACTACTGTTACGTTGAAAATAAAGATGGCAAACTGATTCCGACCGGAGTGTGTGGTAGTTATGGCAACTGTGTAAACACACCAACTAGTTTTGTATGTGACTGTCACAAGGGCTTCACTGGAGACATCTGTGACACAAGTAAGTACAGGGTTTCATAAGAAATTTCATGGTACATTGGTGAACTGTGTTTAAATGTAAGATTTAAAAAAGCTGTAATATGGAAAAAAAAATTGATAAAAGGTATGTAGAGTCTGTAAAAAAACCATATTTACTGGGTGAACGAAAATACGATGAACATATATACATTGATTGGCACCTTCAATATTTGAACCAGTGTGAATATCAAGTCATGCTGTTACCAAAGCCAGTATACTACACATTCATTGCCCCCTGTATCTCATCTCATGTAGATATGGATGATTGCCAGCATAACCATTGCAAGCATGGTTCCACCTGTGTTGATGGCATTGACCGCTACCATTGTAAGTGTACAGATGGATATGAAGGTCATCACTGTGAAAGAGGTGAGAGGTCATTCTACAGCATCAAGTTTATAAATAGGACTGATGTCACATGATATCACAATTCTATCATTGATAAGCAAAAATCAGCATTTGCAGTAATTTTTGACAAGACTTACTGAACTCAATATAAATACGAATAATAAAGATGGAACTATGTTAAAGCCAATGTCTGAGTGAAAACTTTCAAATTAGATATCAAGGGCTATAAGTCTGAGCATGAGCCGCCACAGTAGTCACGGGAGCAATGGCAGAATCTGTTTGAATTTCTGTACACAATGGCTAATTTGTGCATACATTGCTGTGTTTTGTACGAAACTAAGAATGCCACATCAGTACTGTCAGTCTACAGTAGACATCCTTTATAACATAGAATATCTGCTAAATGTAAAATATCTTGTACAAAAAGATGTAAAAATGACTTTCACTTGTTTCTGGCTTAAACTGTTTTATCATCATTTTCAGAAATTGATGAGTGCATGTCAGCACCGTGTAACAATGGAGGCACATGTGTGGACGACTTGGCAGATTACTTCTGTGTCTGTCCAAAAGGTTGGGAAGGAAAAGATTGTGGTAAAGGTAAGTATCTCAACTGGATTATAATTTCTGATGCTGTCAACTGTGTTTATTTACTGAAACTTTTCAACTTGCCCTGTACAACAGTGGTAAGTAATGTTTCTTCATCTAAAATTGATAAAAGTGGTATAATATACGTTTGAGTGGTAATTTCAAGATAATATTGACGGAACAATACCTAAACTCTGCCATTTTACATTATGTTGCAGCTGCTCCGGAAGACTGCATAGTGAATGGCAAAGTGATGCCACATAATTTCAAATGGGAAGATGATTGTAATGGCTGTTACTGTGACAACGGTGACATCGTATGCAGCAAGGTATCTATCCCAACCATATTGCCCAGTCTTATGAGTAAGACCAATAGTTGCAGCAGACTATACAGAAATGACTCACCATGTAGGCTCTGCTATCCAAACATTCCTGTACAATGGTGTTTCCCTTTTATGGAATTTTGTCCATGAGCTTTGGAAGCCAAAAAAAATAGTAATACCGGGATTGGAACAGGAAGTTAAAAGCTTACTTGAACAAAATTACATTTTATTGTCAGTCCAGTGTTTACACAGCTGTGGATATTTGATGTCTGTACAAAAAGTTTTACTCTTCAAGACTAGAAAGACCAGGCAGCGAGAATCTCTTAATGAATTTAACCCTTTCTCATATTCTGCCAGATTTGGTGTGGTCCAGACAACTGTGTGGCTTCAAATGATGAACCATCCGAATACCATGTTCGGATTCTCTACACGTGTCCACCTGATGCTCCCTGTACACCCCAACCAGGATATGAGTGTCTCCTGGGACAGTGTGATCCGTTCGGTGAATGTCGTAATGAAAAGAAAGGTTCGGTTCAAGATGCAAGATGTGGCACTTCTTCATTTAAGGATAGAGCTGGCAGTTACGCCTGTACATATGTTGGCATGAAATTAGATTACGATATTCTACCACAGGTAAGATAGTTCAAAGTCATTTGATGATCTGGTTTGGTCTTTGTATTATCTTGAAGCTATGATATTGTAGTTTTGCCATAGATGTTGTTTTAAGACAGTTTTACCATTATTGTGTGGTGAAACGTTTTAAGGGTAACTCTGATCTGTGTATCCCCTGACTGTGAACTTTGCAGAAATTGGATTCGCTATGAAACTGGAATGTGTGTGACAGACTGCATTTACACAGCTTTCATTCATTGATTTATTTTGGTCGATTCTTTTTGCAGAATACAAGCGTGGAAGACGTTTGCTACGAGCTTCGTAGAATCCATGATCTACGTCCTCATGCTATGAAAGACAAACTAGTCATACTGTGTGATCGAGACATTGTCACAATGGACAACGTTATCTATGTCTCAACAGTAAGAAATATTTTTCAAATTTTTTCAATGAGAGAAACGATCATTCTTTTCTAGAAAGATCAACCAGGCACTTAAAAATGAATATAATCAAGCAATTACAAAGTTTGAAGTAAGATGACAGGAGAAGTCTATATGTATATGTTCATGTGTGCGCAGCAGTTTCATCTGCGACTTCAAAAATTACTGTAAATTTTTATGTCTATTCACTGTTATTGCTCCAATTGTACAATATTTACACCCTTGTGATACTCCCAAAATTGTGTCAAATTCTGCTCAACTTGTCAACACAGCCAGTACATTTGTAGTGCACAATTTCATTATTGACAACTGAATTTTAGTCCAGACTAGAATTGATTTGTCAATAATAGGTCTGCATACTGTTGTTACATTGTGTTTGCAAGACTTAAATACTCTGTATTTCAACATACTTCATGGAAAAGGAGAAGAAAATATTCTTTTCTTGAACAGAAACAATGAAAATATTCAATGAAAACATAATCAAAAGTTACAGCTCTCATCCCTTTAAGGTAGAACGCGCCCCGGGCACAGATATTCAGACTCTCAAACTTTTACAATTCTTTTCTGATATACTACTTGTGGGGGTTCATTTTGAAGCTCTTGGTGTGTGAAAACTTTTCACTGGCTTAGTTTTCAAAAATTGAAAATTTCATTTTTCTCCATACAATTAACACAGGGATTGCAACCATGTTGAATTTCAAATATTGATAAATCTTGGGTAATTTCTTTCTCTAGTGCCAAAATTTGCATGGTGACCCGCAATTTTTAGTCTTGATTTTGAAAGAGAATTGTTGAAAGATTCCTTAAGGAAAGTTTGAGCAAAAGTTTAAGTCTTTCACTTTCAAGGCGCATACTACCTTAACCTATTTATAGTAAATGACTCACAACATTCCTGATGATGTTCATGTTTCATTTGAAAGGAAAGTGGCAGTGGTCCTGAAGTAACACAAGATGCCATGAATGAACTGACTGGATACGTCATGTCTCTACCGGAGGACAGTAACAACCTGATACTCAAGTCAATTTACGACATCTTCATTCCAAGTACTTATTCTGAAAGAAAACAGGATTCAGGTATGACATGTTGATCATCTTCGTTTGGAAATAAATTGAGAATTGAGAAGTGAAGGGAAGAGAAAAAAAATAGAACTTAGAATTACAGGAAAGGTTTAATGCCAGAAAAAAATCAATCATTAAGTTCAACTAGTCAAGATGATCATATACTTCAGACAAAATGGGAACAAGTTTTTGGAGTCTCTGCTTCATCACTGAGTTTTATGATCACTAGTTTTGTTTAATAAGAACACATATACCTGTATTTCTTCCAGGAACAAATATTTGGTTACCAGTTTTCCTGATTCTGCTGGCACTGGTCTTGCTAGCTGCCATCATCTGCTTTGCTGTCTGGTATCGTCGGCGCAAACAGAAGAAAGAAAAACATGTGGACCATCCACTGTCCAGACTTACACTCAAAATGAGAGAAAACCCTTTCTTTGAGGAAAAAGGTTGGTGATAATCCACTCCATCATGAAGTGTGTGTGGATGCTTTTCAACATCATTGCAGATCTCTTACTGCAATCTACATTCATTTTATAAGGTACAATTGAATGGCAGTGTAAATGAAATCAGATCTTCAGATTTGGTCAGGCATTCTCCGTTTAGTGTCCAGTGTTGTCGCCTCCATTCTTTTGAAGCGGAGAGTTCAGATACTATAAAGGCATTTTCATCAATGAAAGTAGAAACTTGGAAATCTCTCAATCCAACTGTAATTTGATTTGACTTTAACATGTAGCACAGCAGCATTATCCGGTGCTTCATGTTTATTTTTTCCAGTCTAAGATGTAACAATATTCCTTGTTTATCCCTTCAGATGAAGTTGATGAGTACGGAATGACCACCATGAGCGTTTACATGCAGAGTAATGAACAGTGCAGTTCAGCAGATGCCGGTATGTATGTCAATAAAATATTTTTCCAGTAAGTTTGTATGCCCATATCAGATGCTACAGTTTATTTGTCAAGGTTTGGGATGGTTAAAATATTTATACAAAAACCACTTAGCTTGCAAGATCGAGATTTCATATGGATTGGGCTGGCATGGTATAAACTTACAGCTCACACACAAGAACTGACGCTACAATGGATGGTTCAAGGTTGATTCTCATCATTACTATGCTCTTGATGCATGTTCTACACAGTGCTAAAATTTGTCATCAGTGGACTTTGCAGTTGTTTTCTATTATTATTAACAAAAACATTGGCACTTGTGATGTTATGAAACCAATAGAGGAGAGTTGCATTCTTAGCATATTTCCGCATCAATATGAACCCAGTTTTAACTTTCATTCCAACAGATTATGAACTGGATGTGATAAGCTTGTCATCGCAGAGTGACACAGGCTGTCAGTCAGAGAATCAGGATGCAGATAATGACTACATGTCGATGGATAACAACACCCACATCCAGATACCGGAGGAATCACAGCCACTCAGAGAGAATGATGACAGTGCTGATTATGTGTGAACCAAACAAAGACATTCCAAGGGTTGGCATTTGTAGCAAGTCCTAAATCAGTTTCGGCTTGCATTGTTGAAAAGTGTGAAGTCACTGATGTAGCTTGTCATTTGTCAAAGGCCATTGACAATGGGAGCTTATCTGATAGATGTATTCTATCATGTACAAAGTTTTTTGACTGTACAAAAGTTTTTGATTGGTTGTTCACAATTGTTGGGAGACCTACTCATCAAAAGACGATCAAAGTTCTTGTTTTGTGAATAAAATTTCCAGTTGCGGACATCGGATGAAGGTACTTCTATGTCAAAACCAACATTTATCTCAGGAAATTACATACTGTATTTTCTACATGTATTCATGTTAACCCATCTATGGGTGTGTCATATATTTACTTAAAGTATTGTAATATTTCAAGGGCTTTATTTGTCAGATTACAAAAAGTGCAATGTTTCTTATACAGGGTAGCTTATTGTTGTTTTTTTCAAGAAAAAAATTTCATGCGGATTTGTAAGTTTAAAATATTTGTAATTTATTTTCACTTTTTCATATATAAATACTCGTGACACACACTTCTCATTACTATTGAATGTACTTGATGCAAGACATACCAAACCATAATTGGTGAAAAAAATGATGATCTAGTTTTCAGCATGCAGTACATACATTTTTAGGACAATTTTGTAAAGAGTGGATTTTTTATACCTGCAGATACGCAAGTAAACTGCTAAAACTGATATATGGTGCTACAAACAGAACATGCCCCTTCTGATATTTTTGAAGAAAGAGGTGGTTCAAAGCAGTGTAAATATTTTCTGATATTTTTCTATTTCCTGTTGTTTTTGAGTAGTTGTTGAAATATATATTTTTTGAAACTGCTATGCAATTTTCATGACAGCCACTGTTGCATGTGTTTTCACAATTCTGTTAAAATAAATCAAAGTGATCAGGGTATTTGCATAAAATCAGTCTGTAATTGTAGTGTTTATGGAATGACGGGCAGATGAGTAACAGATGACACTGTGCACAATCAGAAGTCCACAAGAAGTGAAGAACATACACACACTTGCATACAAAACTAAACAGAGCAAAAATTCTACAGCAATAGCAGAATCTATCTACACTTCACATCAAGTTTCAGCTTTTCTTTCCATACTCTTTGTCTTCTGGAAGTTCTTGAACACCATCTGTTTTCAACTTGAGTTTGTACTTCTCAAAATTTCTTTTCCGCTCGAAATATTTCACCTGAAAGGAAAAAAAAAAAATTTCAGTACAGACCTATAGTATAAAATGCAGAATAGCAAGGAGAATTAATTTGAGTTTTAAACATGTCTTAGCATACCACGTTACAACTATCCAGTATTGACTTTTGACAGAAAGTATCCAGTACAACATTTTGGTTGATTGCATACATGTTGTGAGAAAACTTTGCATTTTCAACTACTTCCACTATGAAAAATAGAGCACAATTGTCACTGCATCTGCAGTAATCACTGGTCAGTAATCCATCCCTGCCTTGTGATTATGTCAGCTTGAACTGTACAATATGTTGGTTTGAAGGCACTCGTCCTGTCGAAGCGATATTATGTTAACTTTGAGGGCGCCCTCTCTGTTGACAATTTGAATGGTTTCATCTTCCATGAAAAGCCTGTGAGGGCGTCCTTTGCAGCATCACTGCTCTGTACTGTCTGTAGTCAGGCCTGGTCTGTAGTACTACATGACGATCTACATCCGCCAGCTTGCGGGATTATCAAAGTGGTATTACGCCTTTTAAAATACGTACCCATGTCTTGGAACAGTCACTTTCAAACAGATTTCTCAATTCTGTACATTTTGATTTCTCTTCATCATTTTTTTCCAGACAGGCAAAATAATCATCTCTTGCATCCCAACACTTCTTCCGATCTTCTGCATTTGGAGGTGATGATGACATTGTAATTGAACTTTTCTGGAAGAGAAACACTTAATATATTACTTACGTGTTGTCACTGACTTTTGAGAATGTAGGTTAAAAAAGATGATGGGTAAGACCGAAAAACGGTACTTTAAGTCAGGAAAACAAGAATTTGCTGATTAAAAACTGATGTAATAGTACATAAAATTATTGACAAATACAGATTCAGCTGAAAAATTGGCACATTTAGAGCCTCAAGGCACGTACTTCAGATTAAGGTCAATGTTGAACTAACGATGAGCACATCTTAATTAAATATGTGATCATGCATGCTCTTGCTTCAAAGATGTCATTAGCAACAGCTGTGTCACCATTTCATCAAAACTGAATTTTACCTGAAGTGAAATCATAGGAGTATCATGTAAATCAATTGCTTAAAAGTTCTGAACCAGTTTTCTTTTGACGAAGTCAGTATTTCAATCACAGTGTTGACTTTTTTCACTATATCTCATGAAAAGCATAGTTTATAGAATTTTTGTGGTCTGCTGAGTATATTGAGAATAAAAAATGCCAGTGGTGTAGAAGCAGGTGGTTTCTGCTTCATGAAAAGTAGCAAGAGCATGTTAAAAAGTTGTCAGCCTTTCAGACGAATATCTAAGCAAGGTTGGAAGTTAATTTAAAGGGTAAAAATACATACCACCAAGTCCAGGCAGTCCAAAACAGACTTTTGAACTGGGCTATTTTTATTTCATTTCATTTTATTTTTCATTGACGCACCAACAAAACAGGAATTCTTTTTCAAAACTGCTTGCTTCAAACACTGACATGCTTGAAAATTATGGATTACAGCAGAAATGCTATTTTTACAGTAAAACACACAGCAGTGTTACTTTATCCATAGATAGACCCTCGAGAAATTCTCGAGGGTCTATGCTTTACGCTTTGACAGCTGGGCTGGACAACAGGCGCTCGGAGAAAGGAGGCACCGCCATGCTCGGAGCGATACATTCACTCAAAACTTCCTGAAACTTTCGAGGGCTTGCCTGTACTGGTAATATGCACGTGGGAGAAATATGCGTGTGTTGTCATTGGGGACGCACTTTTCGAAATGCCCCGTATTACATATAAATATTTTAGCATACAGACTATTCAAAGGTCCCTTGAGTTTCGAAAACAAAACGAAAACTTGGAACATATTATCTCACTGAGGGTCACACGGATTAAATGCGGTCAACTGCCCGTGTGATGTAAGGTCATTCACACGGGCATCGGTGGGGCAGCGACAATGACTATGCAATATCATGATAGATGAAATTATTTACATTTTTTGGCACACTCATACGTCTCAAACTAACCTTGCTATGTATGTCTCATGACAAGATGACAGGCAATAGCTACGGATCAGTACAGTTCAGTTGGCAACGTAGCGATCATTTCTTACCTAACCTGCATGCATAGAGTGAGGAAGCGTTCCTGTGTACACCGGAAGTGCCCTGCAACACCCATCACGAAATTTCGAACTCCGTTTTCCGGCAAAAAGTTCGAAATAAAAATGGTTTCTCTGTCCCCGTTCTATTATCATGGTGAAAAAAATGACCCACATGAATATAATAAAAGTAAATTGTATCGTTCTAAGATACATTTACCGCATTTATTGTTTGTATTTTAATTGGCGCTTAGATTTGTAATGTTGTTAATCGCCTTTATAGTTCGGTCGACAGCAACATGGCGTAGAGAATGCAGTTTGTATGGTCTCGAGTACAAGACAAATATTATCCCATTATGGAATAATCAGAGACAAAATTTGCCTGTGGTCAGAGTTTTTTAGGTATTTTTACATCATTTATTGTTTAAGAGAGATTAAGATGGCCGAGGTGCATTTGGCAAGAATATCAGACAACGGTGACTCGACCTCCAATGGACAATTCAGGTCCGGCGAAATCAATGGACCAGGAACCGAAGTTTCGCAAAACGACGAACCTTCAGAAGAGGTGAAATCAAAACCGCTCAAGTGTTGTGCTTCTGAAGAGGACACCAAGAGCTACAACGATGGGACAACTGAAAATGACGGTAACATTCTTGTGAATGGTTGCATAACTGACAATAATCAAGATTGTGCAAACGAAAGTACAGCTATGACCGATGTAAACAGTGCAGAACACATTGATGAACTCCATCGAGTGGAAGAGGGCATTGGAAGGGTAACAGACATGGAAGGTAGAGTTGGTGAGCTAGAACAGGGCGGGAAATTCCAACATTCAACCTCTGAACAAAATCAAAATGATGAACATTCAGCAGTGAGGACAACTGCACAGCACAATGAAGCGGCGAGAGATGTGGATGTAGTAGCAGAAGACATGTCAGGTCTCAGCCTCGATGAAGCCTCAACAAGCAAATCTAATGTATTGGGAGATAGTGATGAAAAGACAGGCATAGCTTATGTTGGCTATGAATCAGAAAAACAAATGCCAGACATTATGAGGCTGATAACAAAAGATCTCTCAGAACCCTATTCAATATATACCTACCGGTATTTTATACACAACTGGCCAGATTTGTGTTTTCTGGTAAGACGTCAACATGTTCTTTCACAATACATGGCACCAGCAAGGCATATTGTGCAAAATTTGAGACGTTCTAGACAGAGGGAGAATAGAATGGATCTCAAGTGAAATCATAGATCTGTCATTACAATGGGAAAATGGTTATCGGAAATTTTTTCTGAGACTCAGAAATTATTTATGCAAGAATTAGCAAAAATGGGACTTGTTATGACCAATTTCATGAAAGCCTTAAAAATCACATCTCAAAGGCTCTATTAGCTGCAGCCATGAATACAGGTGCAAAAGAAAAACAATTGTTGCAATTCCTGTCAGCAGCAGCCAATGTTGTACACATTAACCTATACTTTGTGATAAAAGAACAGTTGTGACAATCATTATTCTCCTGATGTGAAGTCAAATTCTCCATATATAGACTAAGTTATTTGGTGCACCTATGACATCCTTTGAACAGAAAAGAACATAAGCATTAGGGGAAGGCTGCATTAACTTGCATGGTACGTGAAACCTGAGTTCTTGCCTGACCAACTCGGGTGACAAACAGAAGACTTTTAATCCCCAAGGTGTGAATGTTCCATTGTTATGTTTATCTAATCCAGCTGGTGCTATTGTAGTGCCATTGTAGGAAAGGCAGGTCTGTGAAATTGATCCTCTAGGGAAGTCGGGTATTCCTAAGTTGATGGAGGTTTCCTGTAATGATTGTTTCCAGTAGCAAATTTTAGCTTAGAGTTACCATTTACAGAGAACATTGATGGTGGTTCTCACTGCATTTTGGTTGTAACATTTAATCATGGACAAAAATCAGTGAGCGATAAAGTTTTCAAAGATGTTGTGGAAGGGAATACAATTTCTTTTGTCCACCTCAATGTCAGAAAAGTTTCTTGATCGAGGTAATTTTTATCCTCAGGCAGTCTCAGCTCTTTCATAGAAAAACCTACTTATCAAACATTTCAAATATCTCTGCCAATGTGGATTTTTTTTCAAATTTTGAACTCTGTGCCTTGCTGAGTGTGATGTCTTTGAATTTGATTATTTTATCCTTTTTATCCTCATGTTTGAAATCAGGTTTTCTTGTAAAGTAATTTTATTGCAGGTGAAAGTTTTTTCCATCAATACCAGAAGCCTTTGAAGAACCTTGTCATGCATAAAAGGTCCTTCCTTCTTGCTGTCAAGCTAAGTTAATACCTGTCATCAATTTAATCTACTGACCAGCAGTTAAGGACTCAATGATCTTCTCAAATAATAAGAAAGAAAGTTTGAATGTTTAAGTGATGTTATAGCAAGCTATAGTATACAGCTATACATGACATGACATGCTATGGAACTGCATGTCATGATTCAAAGCTACGTAAAGCCATCTAGAAAATAAATATTGAGTAACCATTTATTAAATGTAGCCAATAGGAATGAAAACTTTGATGGATAAATTTCATTGTACAGTGCAATAATTGTGTAATATTTAATTGTATTATTGCAATTTCCTCAAAGATTTTCCAGCCACACGAACTTGAAAGTGGTGATTTCAAGTTTAATTGTCTGATAACCCTTCCACTTCACCTTCAAAATTTCCTGGTAACACATAGTTATGAGTAGTTTGGTTGGTAGTATAATAACATATTTCACAATTACAAGGTTAGTATGGTGCATAGACACAAGGGTATTATAATTTCTCAGGTTTTGTCTCTTACACTCCCAACCCTTTCAGTCCAACATCACAACATGACTGGGAATCAATGTTACACATAAATGTGTAGCACATATCGCACTGATGTGTGAATCACAAGATGAAACATTCTTGTACCCTTAAGATTAATTGGAAGAGCTTCAATATCATTTAACTTCTTGACGTGGGAATATTATATAAACTTTTTTCATTTTAATATATCTTATCAGAATAACTTCAGAAGACGGTAAGTTATACATGACTAGTTTCTTGACTTCACTCGGTTACATTGGCAAACAAATGTTTTATGACATTGTATTTTGTCAGTATTCTTGGCAGTATAAGAGAACACATGCAGTTATGTACTGTATGGATACCTGGAGGTGGGGTACCTGTGCCCAGGTTTTTCTAAACCATTCAAACTTAATCATGATACCAAAGGATACAAATTACTTAGCAATGCTTGCTAGGAGGAACACGCAATACTGGTTAAAACATTTCATTTTGTGAATTCAAGAACCACAAGGGCCCAAATCTTGCATAAGCATACAGATGTTCACATGTCATTGTGAATTTTAAAAGTTGCCAGCATTAGATTCTGGGTGCACATTTAATCCTTTAATAATGCCTTACAGGCAAGAAAAGTGACTATGCCAGACACCTATGTTATCACTGCATAATGTCATACAGATCGAATGTCTTTAGTTGTTTTGCCACCAGAAAGGTACATATTTCATAATTCATAAGCTTGAAACAAAAAACCATACATTGAATATACAGCATTTCACATTTAGCCTTGAAAAGGTAGTGTTGAGGAAAAAATGTTTGAAGCAGCTTTGACACCTTTTTTTGAAAATTTGTGTAATCTAAAGTAGTAATTAGGTAACGCATTACTATCTCATTGTCAAAGATATTCTGAAATTAGGTGTAGAGTATCTGATATTTTCTCTCAGTGAGCTTTATAAAGGTTTGATTCTCAAACCCTTGAGATTGTACAGTTGAATGTCTACAATGCAGTCTTAACCATCTTACCTTCTCCTTAATTCATTTTGTCATCTTGTGCGTAAGTGTCCAATGATCAATAATTTTTGTCTGATGTGGACTTTTACTAGATACGCTGCAAAGCTTGCCAAATATCTAACATTACCTTAGCAGAGAGGAGGGGTTTCATTTGGAAATTGCTTGCACAGTACTGTATATGAACATGTTTCAAAAGTTTTTCCGTAGAATCATATGTAATGCTGTATAGAGCAGATGATAAGTATTGTGGATAATTGGCATTATGTATCATATTAATATTCAGTGTTTCTATTGACACACTACCATTGCTGTATTTTCAAGTATATTGTTAGCAATGGGTTTACCGTTCAAGCAAAACAGGTGTTGGACTGTGAGGTTTATCATTGAGAAAGGGACAGGGTTAAGGTCAGTGATCTTCACTTAGGATGCAAATGCCGGAAGACACTTATAATTTACATAATGAACTCATTCTGACAAGATCTATTTGTTTGCTATTTTATTCAGGTTTCATACACTCAAAGTCACTTGAAATTCAAGGACTTTCAAGGACTTTTAGAGCAATTTTTAAATGACTTTTGAGGTTCAAAATACCATTGTCCAAGTATCATTTGTATAATATATCTTTTTTATATATCATTTTATGTATCATTTTCATGATATCATGACTGTTCATTTTGTCATTTTTGAAAACTGTAGGAGGATTCAATTCAATTTTCCAGGACTTAATTTAATTTTAAAGACATTTCTACTACTTTCCGGGAGGCTTTGAAATTTGAGGACTTTCCAGGAGTATACAGACCCTGTTTGTGATTTTGAACTTTGCCTTTTTGGGTCACAAGCAAACTGACTTGCCTTCACTATTTGTCCCATTTCTGTACATAAAGGTCTGACTTTGCTTCACAAAATTGAGTGATAAGACCAAACCACTTTGGTACAAGGTTAGGTGAATATGTTTGTGCAGATGAGCTGTAGTTTTATATATGATATAGTGCACAATCCAAGGTACTTGAATATTCTCTACTAATCAAGAGTCATTATCATGAGATTTGCATGCCTGAACAATATCATTGATACACTTCGCGTGAATCAATACCATCCTATCAAATTTCAAGCATTAGATGTAGTGGATATGCTTACAGGGAAATGTGAATTTTTTCATTGTATTAGCATTGCTGGTGTTCAAAGACTAAGAATCAATGTATATTTAATGTGAATTGTAAACGTGACAAAAATAACATAGTTTTACTGTTATTGAGCACATTTGTCATCATATCTATGGTCTAAGACATCTCTTTTCATATATTCTGTAGGCTATGGATAAGGACAAATGTGTGGGTGCTATAGTATGTAAATTAGATGTCCATAAGAAGATGGCTAAACGAGGGTATATAGCAATGTTGGCAGTGGATGAGAATTACAGAAGAAAACATATTGGTAAGGTTAACCTCATGTTTTTGTCCTTACATAACACTTGGCAATGGACTACAAATATTTCCTGTAAGAGTATCCAGAGGAAATGAAAACAATAGTGAAGTGTTCATTGTTGTCTTAAAATATATTGGAGAATTTGCTTTAGATTACAAGATGTATCATCCTAAGCAAGAAGTCCCCAATACATTGATATCACAATTGAAATTTTGATTTAAAGATTCTTTGTAATCAAGTCATACAGGTTAATGTCACTCATCCATGTGACATATAAGGCAAAGTGTTTTAGCAAAGAGACTAATCATTCAGATATTACAGTGTGGGAAGTCTTCATATCAGCTGCAATAAAGCAATCAAGACCAGTTTTTACATTTGAAAAGAAATGGGGAAAATATCAAAAACCAGACCTTAAGAATTGAAGAAGAAAATTTAGACCTCAGATCATGCATAACAGTAGTAATTGTCATACTCTACCTTAGTTGTCCGACAGGTGCGGTGTCACAGTGAAGTTTGGATTGTTTCCATGCAGTCTCAAGGACAGCAGACATTTATCCAAGCGTTTGTAGACAGGACACAGAAATGAGTTGTGACTTGTAATTTCTATTTTATTTTGTAGGGTCTAGTTTAGTAAGAAGAGCCATCTATGCTATGATTAATGGTAACTGTGATGAGGTGAGTACAGCCATGGATGTTGTCTCTGTAAAAGATCTCTTCTGTGTTTTATGAATGTACCTTTCCATTGTCTTAGCTTGTCATTAGACAATTTGTTTCTTTCATACAAAATTTTACTTACTGAGTATGCTTGCAATGTGAATTTTATATCATAGAGGACAGCTTTATTCTTCATTATTTGCTTTCATTGTAAGGTGAAAACTATCTTTTGCCCTTTATATGGTTCCAATACATTTTTAGAATGCATTTTCCCGGCATTTTTGTTCCAGTCCAACTGTCTGCTACTTTTATAAAGCTTATGATTGCTATAACGGGCAATGATGATCCTCAAAATGTAGGACAGCTCATTTTGATGCCAGTACATAATTTTTTTACTAAGCCCCATGTAAATTAGATCCAAATGACTCGTGATTGCTCAATGCTCATGACATTTCCATCTGTGACATTGCACACTGTGCGCACTGTTTGAAGGTGTTTGAAGGTGTAGCCTGAAAGACTCCCACTGTACAATAACATATTCCTTTGGGGTTTCTTGTTTCTCTCACCTATGAAACAGTGTGTGTGATTAACATGCTACTATCAAATGTGTAAAGTGGAATACTCTAACAGAGTTGTTCTCTCCAGTTTCTGTGTAAAAGGAATCTACGTTAGTGATTAAGGTAGTACATGCTTCGAAAGCGAAAGACTTAAAGTTTTGCTCAGACTTTCCCCAATGAAAGTTTCAACCATTCTCTTACCAAATCAACAATAAAAATCAGCAGTCACTGAACAAAGTTTGGTACTAGAGAAACAAATTACCTAATATTTACTGGTATCAGAATTCAAAATGGCTGCAATCCCTGTGTTGGAAAAATAAAATTGGGAAATGAAATGTTTGATTTTCAAAAAACTAAGATGGTGAAAATTTATGCTTACTTCAAGAGCTTTAGGATGAGCCCCCACAAGTGGTAGATCAGAAAAGAATTGTAAAAGTTTGAGAGTCTGAATATCTGTCTGAGGCGCATTCTACCCGAATGGAAAGGGATGTAACATCTACATTTGTGTTTGTATCTGACGTGTATTGATTGTGTGTATAATGATGTTTTCTCTCCTAGGTTGTCTTGGAAACAGAAATTACCAACAAAGCAGCCCTGCAGTTGTATGAGAATCTAGGTTTTGTCAGGGACAAGCGATTGTTCCGCTATTACTTAAATGGAGTTGATGCATTACGACTGAAACTTTGGCTCCGATAAGGCCATGTGATCATATGGCAATCTCATTTTTTGTAGATATACCTCGTTCTTGAATAAATAAAGTAGAAAGATGTTATAGATTTGTGCTAGTACATGTGAAATGAAAGTTGCCTTTTTTAAAAGTTCTATTTAATGTCATTTGCTAGAAAGGACTTGTGCCAATGATAATCGACAAGCATTACTGTAATTGAAAGTTCTGCACAAAAAAAAAGAAAAGAAAAGAAAAAAGAAAAACATACTCAAGTTTATTTATGGTGAAGTAATTGTATGTGAGATCTAAAATTCAGTGAAAAAAGTGAAGACTTTGTCCTGCTGCAATTGTATAATATATCGCGTCTGTCAATTCAGACAAGCACAAAACATGACTCTTATCATAAAATGTAATTATAAATTTGTGGCAATCGGTGATCAGCAAGTCACACATTGAATTCAACAGATCCAGTCGTGATTTTCTAGGAGTGCACCTTATTCCAGTATCGGCTGATTTTTTGTGAGTCTTTTTTATGATGATCATTGGAATGTTTTATTGGGAAATAAAAACATGACTTAAAAGAAATAAAAATGGCTCCCACTGAGTTTACACAATCATGCATTGGTATTAAGGCAAATAATTGAACTTTTTTTAGGGGAAAATAGATGAATGAATCAAGAGAACATAATTCTTGTAGTCTTCACCCTTCCAGGTATATTATCAAAACAAAAAAAAGATTCCTAGTGCAGATGAATAGCCTTTTCCCTTCAACAAAAGTTCAGAAGTGTGAAGTGTCCTACATGGAGGTTTTGCTCTAGGGTTTTTC
Organism: Ptychodera flava; assembly: GCF_041260155.1. Lineage (NCBI taxonomy): Eukaryota > Metazoa > Hemichordata > Enteropneusta > Ptychoderidae > Ptychodera > Ptychodera flava. Next base: position 10,149,307 of record NC_091941.1, read on the forward strand.
CATAACCTGCAAATACAATGCATCTGCTAATTTGGATTGGACAGAACAATACAATGTGCATGGCTTTTGGACATTTGTTTGCTTGAACTGTATTTACAACCTACATTGAACAAAAAGCTAACAGTCAATACATACAACAGTGAGACCCATTGACTGCACAGAACTCAAACCTGAAGAAAACCTGCATAAGGGATTTCATTGTTTGCTCAAGCTTTCATCAAGCTAATTTTAAACCATTCTCTTTCAAAATCAAGAATAAAAACCAAGGGTCACCTTGCAAATTTTGGTGCTAGAGAAATAAATTCCCACTCTTTACTGATATTTGAAATTCAACATGGCTGCCATCCCTGTGTTTTCTCTAAGGGAGAAAATAAATTCCTGATTTTTCACAAAACTAAGGTGGTGTAAATATTTCTTAATTCATAAGCTTAAAAATGGACCCTGCAATTTGTAGACCAAAATAATACTGTAAAAATTTTAGAGTCCGAATACCTGTCCCTCAGGCACATTGCTTTGAGTGCTGTAATTTTTCCCACCAAAATTTCACTGTAACATTTTACCAATTTTTATGAATCTTTCTGTTATTTTTTGATAATTTTGGACTAAATGGACTTAACATTTCAATGGCTGCAATTCTTGACCAAAATTTTGGGAAAAATCTGAAAAAAAAACTTGTCTAGATCTGAAAAAAGTTGCTGGCTATGTCATATTCTATAAAGGCAACAAAAGTTTACTTTGGCACTCAAAGGGTTAAAGGAACATAAGCTGTAAATTGTACATAATGAAGGTATACTTGCCTTGCTTTGGCTATACAGCAAACAACATAGCTAAAGTACAAGGTCCTAAATGTTTTCACAAGTACACTGTACAATGCCAATTGAGTGGTAACATTGCCATAGAGTTACACAGCAGATCAAGTGCAATCAACTGATCAGCTACCTGTCCAGACAGACTTACCCCATGCTGGTTTACCATAATCAATGAATGTGTATGTGCCTTTGAAATGTGTTGTGATACCAACATGTCTGTCTCACACACTGAGTTGTGGTAGTAGTTTGAAATCCACTTCAGGTTTGGCAGACTACCTTCCCAAAGTAAGTAAGACTTGAGCATAGAAAATCGTTATTAGTGTTATCAGAAACAAACACTTTGAACAGTCAAATGTGACATTATTATTATACTTTATTGTCCTAAAAAAAGGATAATCACCTTACAGCTCAGAGGATAGAAATAACAACCAGACAGACATATAAAAACAAAAACAAAACAAAACACAGACTAAGTCAGCAAACACACGAAAAAATACACTTCAGAGATTGAGTCTCTTGATGGCTGTTGGAACAAAGCTCTTGCTGAACCTTAATTTGTTACATTTCAATGTAAATGTAACTCTATTGGTATACCCATAGACACAAAAAAGTTTAAAACTACCCCTGCACATATAGTATTTAGCTATTGTATGCCAGTAGTAACTCTTAAGTGATCAAACTACATTTTCTATTGATAACTAGCCGAAGGAAACCCACTGATACTCTAGGAAATTCAATGAGAACAATCATAAACCACGCACGAACCCGCTGCGAACGTGTAATAAACCGATCTCAAATATCCTTGAGTTTTCCAAGTTTTCATTGAACAAGACCCATCACAGACTGAAAACTGTTAGAAGTGTCAAAAGTGGCACCTAAATTCAAAAGTTTTAACATCACTTTAGATTTCCTGCAATTTTCAAAAATTAATCAAGCGACAGAGAAAGTAAGCTTAAAGATTACAACAACCAAATGTCGGCTATCGTTTGTTGTGCATTCAAGTAAATGGCCTCACTGGCATGCTTGTTTCTTGGATGATCACGATGTGAATGTGCACGAAATACCGCATTTTTGTACTTTTCCGGGGGTGCACCATTTTACGAGTGCAATACCCGTTTATTATTTAACGTATATTTAAAACACGTAGGCATAGTCCAAAGTAGTGAGCAACGATACTTCTGTACACTTTATCAGTTGGCATATTTACACGAACCAACTTTGGTTTATACAAACAAAATCATGAAAATAATGCATAAAATTCGCAGCTATTGGGGCTTTAATGTGAGGTTCAATGAACTTAACGTGTGGTTCATTGACCTTATGGTGTCCTCAAGTGACCTGACCTGTAAGTTGTATAATATGAAAGGAGCGTTTTTATGACCGGCTAGAACAAGGTAACAAGGCAGTATTGCTGTGTATGGGAGAGACTTTTTACACGGCATTCCTGCCACCAAAGAGCTATTTAGTAGTGTAGTTTCTGGACTCAGAACACCAAAATTTTACCGTAATATTTAAACCAATTTATTGTGTCTTCGTTGGCTGTGTGTTGGAATAAACTGGCCGAAATATTCAGGGTACAGTTTTGATGTTCTCTGTCCAGGAACTAAGCTGCTATGACAAACCCAGAGAAGCAAACGGTGTTTCCAATTGTAAAGAGCCAGTAGAACTTGGCCATCGTACTGATTGACAACATTTTAATATACTTTTTGTCAGGTTAGACGACTCGACATCACTTGGTACAGTCGCCGGAATCCCATAATGCTTTTCCAGTTTCCAGTCGTGAATTTTTGTTTCAAAATGCGTGTTGGTTACCGAAAAAAATTTCACTTTTCAATTTTTTTTTACGACCACCCAAAACCAATATCGGGGTTCACTGCCTGAAGGGTATGGGTTGCTCGACATGCCCCGATTCTCAGATCTGTTCCAGAAGTTGTATGTGTGGTGTAGAAGAGTGTCATCTTTACGCCATATTATCTTACATGTATTTTTGTTTCAAAATGCGTGTTGGTTACCGAAAAAAATTTCACTTTTCAATTTTTTTTTACGACCACCCAAAACCAATATCGGGGTTCACTGCCTGAAGGGTATGGGTTGCTCGACATGCCCCGATTCTCAGATCTGTTCCAGAAGTTGTATGTGTGGTGTAGAAGAGTGTCATCTTTACGCCATATTATCTTACATGTATTTGCTTAGACGATTTGAGACAGAAAACAAATTTGGAGTGTATGGTTTTGATAACAAGGAGGGCATATAAAACCATCATTGTAGGTGGAATTTTCGACATTTCATTGACATGTACAACTCCGGGCCACGAGGCATGAATTGTACAATTTGTCGATGAAACAAGCAAAACCGTTGTGATGATACCAAGTATACAAAACACTACAGAAACCCATTTTCAGCTGCATTTGTAATGCGTATCTGTTGCTTCCACGTTACCCTACTCTGAACACTCCACACACCTGTTGTTGCTATAATGAAAATGAAGCAATAGGGTGACCCTGAAAAACGCACTGTATCGTTTTCCTTCTGTTGTTGCTATAATGAAAATGAAGCAATAGGGTGACCCTGAAAAACGCACTGTATCGTTTTCCTTCTGAACTTTAATACTTCCCTTTTATGCCAATGTGTTAGGATAGGCCTATACTTCCGAAACCTGTATCTACCGATTTCAATCTCAGTTGATTCTCGCGTTTCACGTTGATTATACGTCACCGGCAACCGTAGCTAGGGATTTTTTTCAGTCATGAGGAAGCCGCCCGCTATGTATGAGAATTTCGCAGCTCGAAGTAGGATAGCTGCATCTGTGCGGAGTTTGCTAAAATCTTGTCAAAATAACTGTAAATGGATCAAGTGTAGAACAAATGAATTAGGAAAATGCTCATCGTCTTTATGAAAGTCTATGCAGTTATTTCAGAGACATAACCATGTAAAGTAAAAAAAAAAACCACATTTTTTGGCACCGCGTGTAATTTATAGCAAGGTATATATTATAAACACCTGTAGTGTAGCCCGGGAGTGTAGCCGGACGTACATATTCCTTTTGCTTCAGATACCTTGAACAGGAAGAGCGCCTCCAAAGTCAAAAATTACTCTTCTCTGCACTCTCTGCCAAGTCCCCAGTCTGTAAGCTTAACGTTCCAGTCGGAGATAAACCCATTCGTGCTTTACTTGTACCGTCTGAAGACTTTTTGTTTCCCATCCGTTGCATATGCAAGTCAAATAAACCCAATGGTATCCTCTGAAGTAGGCCTTAAATGCCTACGAAAAGCCTGGCCCTATGTGCGTCGCACGTGAGATTTAACAAACAATTCACGATAAACGGGCACCGCCGTTTATCACTTGTTCACCAAGACGATAGGTAAAATTATATATATATTATATATATATATATATATATATATATATATATATATATATATATATACACACACACACACACACACACACACACACACACACACACACACACACACACACACATATATATATATATATATATATATATATATATATATATATATATATATATATATATATATATATATTCACGATGTTTCATTGAGTCGAAGGATAACCTTCATACTTTCATGGAAATTACAAACTGCAATAAGAAGAAAAACAAAAATACCAATAGGCCTAACTCTCTCGTGCTAAAAGTGATTAACAAAAGTACGTGCATTGCGTGTTGAAATAACAAAATGTTTACAAAACGACAGCTGATCACCGAAAATGTATATTTTGTAATTCCCTCTTATACGAGAAATCCTCATCAAGGGTGTACTTTGATAGGAAGGAAGCCAATGGAATTACTGTAATATTACAAAGCTGGCTTTCTTCCGAACTTTCACGTTTTCTCCGGTACAGCACGTAAATTTAACAACTTTCTGACAAGACCGGCTAGTGATATTGTAATAAGCATCGCTACTCCTTCCGGAAATATTTCAACCCTTCATTTGTTTCGCTGACTGAACCGACATATACCATTAATTAGTTCACAAGCTTCCATTTTTATGAACAAACATCTGTAGGCTGTGTCGATCTTTGCCTATGATTTTTAGAGGCTCGGCATCGCAGAAAACTGCGCACAGCGTTTGTAACTAGGGGCGGTGGCTAATCAATGGAACAGCAGTAAATACATAGTTATCTGCAGGGCGGTGTAGCACAGACCGATTGATTGCTGTGGGTAGCTGGAGTCCATGTCGCATCACACAACTCGCTTGCAAGATTCGCGTCCGACCAACTCCATGGAAATAGATGGAAGGTAGTCTGTTGTGGACGTTAGTCATTTATTTATTTTGACGAAAGAGTGAATCCACTCTACATAAGATCTTAATTTGCAAGGTCAGTTTTTTAAAGAAAAAAAGAAATCACACTGACACAACATGGCGAGTACTACAGATGATCTGGAGAGACAAGATGAAGACGAAGTGTCATTTCTTCGCACGGTAAGTGAACGTATAGCGGTACGCATAACAATGATCACAGCGGCATATGCAGCATTCAACCGGTGTACGATTCGATCGGCACGATTTTCTTCAATGACCGTTTTGTTTTAAAGTGACGCCCGTCGTCGGAAGGAAACGCAGATGAAGCGTACACAGCGGTGACCGCTCGCTCGTATCGTGGAAAAAAGAATCATTCATGGAAGTGAACCGCGACTTGACTGAGCAATATTCAGTCTGTCTGAAACCATACTTAATCAGAGAAATATTTACGGCGGTTATGTCGGATAGGTTGCGCTATATCTTGCAGGGAATTAATATGCATCTTGGCGTTGTCTAGGGAGCTTGACAGGGAGATGAAACATACGTGGACGGTGTACAAGCAGAGGGAATGACTTGCCAAAGATGGCGGACATTCCGTGCATAGTTCGTCTCTGGTTGAGATGTTCTTCGAGATATGTATCGCAAGTCAAGCCATCTTTGAAATTAAAACCATGATAGCTAATAGAATATCTCGCTGTACCATTTTTTTCATCATTTCCCGACGTTGACTGAGTGCATTCGCGACCCTCCTGGTACGTCTCCCATGGATGACACGGGTTTTCATGGAGAAACAATTTACACATGATGCACGTTTATTGAAAAGTGAAACACACATGCTATCGCGAAGAAGACTTCCAAATCCGGTCACACTTCGTACAAGAGACAACAGGCTGACTTTGCTAAACAAAGGTTTCTCTTGAAACCCCTGTTTAAAAATGGTCATTGACACATGTGGAATACAATAACCTTCAAACCTTGGTAGATCATCATCATAAATGTATTAAATATACATGGGTACATGCGTTTTCTGTCACAGGGCAGTCCTATATATAGCAATACGGCACGCACTCAATAACATATGTTAGATTCACCAGGACCATGAATTGATGATATGGAGAGGCCATTGTAGGAGTTCCTGTTCAGATGCAACACGTTGAGAGCATAATGCCCAGTCCCAGTGCACAACTAGCTTGATATTTCACACTAATTAATTCTTTTGTTCTAGAACAAATGGCTGTACAAAAGATCTAAGGTCAATGCTCTGACCTCAGTTATAACAAAGAAAAAATGTCACCATATTGTATAATTTAGTAATTGATGGTAATATTTAACTATCTGTTGATTCCTCCAGATATAGGCTTTGAAAATTTCATCAGTGGGAATAAAGAACAAAAAAATTACATGTGCAATATAATGTACATATTTGTTCTCGTTTATATTTCAGTGATCAGCTGTTATTGATGATCATGCGTATATTACCTTGTAGAGATCTTGTTGTGTTTGGTTGTTTTTAAACGCTTCAATGACAGATTCACGTCAGCAGAGCAGTCAATGGCAAAATAGCTTTTCTTTGGACTGAAAATGTTTTGATATGCTAATAGTGTGTACACACATCTGTGATGTCATTCTCCCCATTGAAATTGAAACATTTATTTCAGTGATCAACATTAATATTTCCATATCTAGTTATGTCAAGAAGATGTGTCTGTAACTATAGAAGGCTGAGAGCAGCAGATTCTTGGACAAGTTGGTTCACTATATTGGCTAGGAAAAGAAGGTTTATAAGCAAAGATCTGTTTACTTGTGACTGTGTTGGTTCAAGCGATAGACATTGAGAATGCAAATAATTATACACAACTGTTGTTTACGGATTCCTCTGGATATTGTCACAGTGCTGGCTTAAAAGGTGATTCAGCCTGTTCATTGGCCACCTGTGCCCTCCAGTGAGAAGGCTAGTTAAAAGGAATGCATTATGGGATGAGAAATGTGAAGTTGTCATATGGGTCTCGTGTGCTGCATCCAGAACGTCAACGTTGTTGTTTACTCTTCTGCATTTACAGTGGGTTGTCCTTACTCTTGTCTACAATACACATGTGAACGATTTTTAAACTATCCCTTTTACCATAATAGTTTGGCCTAAAGCCCAGTGTTTTCAATGGTGATTGTGGACCAGTTTACAGGAAACTGGGGGTGAACAGGTTATGTCTGTCAGCATACTGCTACATATATAATTCCCCGTTACATATTTGAATCAAAAATTGTTCTTGATGCGATGAACAGGTTGTGTGGTTCAGGAAAGACGATATACCTATTTCTGTACAGAAAAGCTATAGAGTACCCGATAGATATTATTAGACATGAAAGAGACTTGTCAAAATGGAAATGGTTACCAAGGAAACAGCAGAGTTTGTTTTAGGATTGACTGAACGATCGATTATTGCACAACTTATCAACTGATAAAACTGATCGATAAATAAGCTACAGCAATTCTTTATCTGCTGCATATGAATATTTTTTCTCAATATCAGTCAGCATATTAATTCATAAATCAGGAGACAACTGATTCTTTGGAATCAATTTACAAATAGCATATTATGAAATCAATGAAAATTCATAATATTATATAGTTTAATGCTTTCCTGTCGTGATGTGATCTGAAGTGATCGTAAAGGAGTAGAATTAATAGATAAGTTGATATATTCGTTTGCGTTAATTTGACCTTCATGGTACATTGTTGCTTAGTCTTGCAAGATGTACAGTGTTCTGCATTCCTGTGATTCAACTCAACACACATCTTTCGATGGTTGCCATGGAAATACCATTTCATTGCACAGCATTTCACGCTCAACACCATTGCAGTTGTTAATGTTCAATGAAAAGCCCTAAGCTTGGAATGATAGGGGAAAAGCATATGGAGCATAAAAGAAACCAATTTGACCTGTTTTCTAGAACAGCTGTTGCCGCCCAACCATTCTGGGCCAGACATCCCCCGAATGGTAACATCTGTAATCATTCAGAAGGTAATGATAAACTCCACACACAGTTTAGCTAATGATCATACTCTCAGAACACATGTCTGTGTTAGCTAAAGAACAGCCAATCAAACAACATGTACTAAACAGCTGGGAAAGTTTGCTACAGTAATACACCAGTCCCGATTGGATGAAGACTCAATAAGCTTGATCGCTATAACTGTTTAAATCATTCAAGTGGAATGAAGGTTCACCAAGGCTATCAAATGAGTAAATATTTACTGATTAAGAAAATGCATCCATTTATATTAGATATTTCATTGGTATCATCAAATACAGTTACAAATTTTCACCATGAAAATTTTATGAATTCGATGAGTGAAACTTTCCAATATTCTTTACTTCAAAGTTTTATCTTTTTCCCATTTGAAAAGTATGAGCCATGGTCAAAATTATGATTTACGTATTTTATGATTAAGCGAAGTCTGTATCAAGGAAATAATTTTCTTCATAAAAACCTGTGAAGAGAGGATTTCATAGAGAGGCTAAATATTAAACTGGCTTCCTGCAATCTGAAAATCTATATGATATATTTGGAGGAAAAAAATGACCATTTTTATATGCATAGTGCATTTGAGAACCAGACCCTCTTTGTACAAGGGCTTAAATTTTATATTACTGTGTTGTGAAGATAAAAATTCAGAGATATGTAACATGCTGAATATATGAATTATCAAGTATCCAGTTCAAAGCTGTCTCAATATGTTACCCTTGTGACCATTGATACTGAATCAGACTATTGCGAGATTTATGACAGATTATGTAAATCATGAATTATCTGCAATTCTGTGTGTCCACCAGTTTTGAACTATATCACAGTGCAAAGGACAACAATAGTGATGACAGGAGAAGTTGTGTGAATTCTCAGAAAGATGTTTTAAAATGGTTTTGTCACTTGGAAAGTATTGAAATTGAATTGTTTTAAATTACATCATTTGGTTTAGAACTCAAAATGTGTCAAATGTTTGGAAGTATAAACTAGACCTATTAAAGGGACATAAGCTGTAATTTGTGGGAAGTTTTTCAGTATTCTGCTTCTGTATATCAACTACCGTGTCTGACCCTAATCCGTTTGTCATGCTGAATTTCAGAAATTTCGAGTATTTTTTTTTTGTCAACACAGCTTGTATATGTGTAGTTATCATTGTTTATTGTTTACAAATGAATTCTAGTCCGGACTTGAATACAATTTTCAACAATAACAATGGAGATTATACTCATATAGGTTGTGCTGATATGCTAAATACTTGACATTAAATTACGGTTTAGGGATTCAATGCAGAAAGTGTAGGGAAACCACAAAACAAAAGTTCTGAAAAAATCAAAAGATACAGCTTATGGAGCTTTAATAGATAAAGTTACTTTGTCATTTTTTCTCCTAAGATAAAAAAAAATTGCAAATAAAACAAAAACAAACAAACAAAAAGAAAACATAGAAAACGTTTGTTTCTTTTGAGACTGTATAGTGGCTTATAGCAGCAGAAATACCTTTGTCTTTATTGGTTGAATTCAAATTTAAATACGTCGCAGAAATAAACAAAAAAACATTGTAGGTATCATGATGTCTAAATGAAAAGAAAAATATTCAATGATGTAATGTTTGTAGATTTGGTAGTGAGTTCTTAGGTAGCTTGCAGTTTGGTGTGGGTAGAACCAAAATTCAGTTTTTATACAATACAGAATTCACCGATCATTGGTTTGTGATTAACAAGCTTGACTGTAGAGATGCTGTTACTATGGGAACAAAACCTTTCCACAAGTATGAAATTTGCGGATTGAATAGTTATACTTAGGTGAATGAAACTAACCTACATTACTAATAAGTAGACAAATTTACCAAATGCCAATAATCCGTAAAATAGTAAAATTTTATCCCAATGCAAATAGTAAGAACAATTTTTAATGTATAAAAGAATTGTAATAGGAAGACCAATCACCATATTGAAACTAGAGAGCTTTTAAAGCCTGCTTTTCTGTCTGTCCACCATGATTTCAAGCACACAAGATCTAGATATGTACATCTACGTGATATTGAGAGAACTGATATTGGATGTGCAAGTTTGTTCATTACAGATGATGTCAGTTTGATATTAGAGTGTTTAGCATTGTATCAAATATACTAATGGAAATATTATGTTCAAAATGTGAGGATTATGCAGCAGACATCATACATGTGCAAAAACATGGGGACTTTTAGCCTTTGACTAATTATCAACTTAGCATTGTTGTCGATCCTCATTACAGCATAATCGTCTACACTCTTAGGTATCTCTGAAAAGCCAGAGCCTGAAATGATGTATTATTGAAGTACATGTATCATAAAATAATCTTATAATGCAGTTAAGATGATACAACGTATTGTATTTTTTTAGTTCCATTTTTGACATTTGTGAGAGCACGGTCACTTTGTGGAGTGACTATGGTGAGATAGTCTGCAATCCCAATTTATCTGTAGCACATCAACTATACGTTAGGTTCCGATGATATAAAATTTTCATAAAAAAGAAGTGCGTCATTCATGACGCCTGTCCATAAAAAGTTTTATGAAGTGACATTCTGATGCTCACTGACAGTCAGACCGGTATTAAGTATCGTCCTTGTTTGTGATTGCTTGTCAGCACCAAATATAAAATGCTGCACAACATGCTGGTAAATGGCTTAAAGTAAGCTCATCCAATCTGAGGGACAATGCCCGGGGCATTTAGTGTCACATGCACAAAACATAGTGTAATAATGTTACTATATTTACATCTTGCTTTTGTAAGCTCTGTTATAGGGTGTGAACCATAGATTACCAGTCCTCATTCTGTTTTGATAGCGTGGAAGAGCTGCAGACATGAAATCTTTTTTGAAAAACACTAATGCAAACTTTCCGTTCATGTGTTACATGAAATATTTATACTCTGGAACTGCTTATTCATTGTTCATTGAATTATCAGTCTTTCCCACTCGATCAAGTTGATACGTGACAATTCTCTGATAGAGCTTTCCAGTTTTATATATAAAGCCACATACATGTAAAGCCAACATCTCAGTAGATTTTATAACTTCTTTTTTGGTATGCAAAAAGAAACTCCTGGAATTTTCATTTTCTTTTAAATTGACAGTATCAAAATTTTCGATACCTAAATATTTGGGGAACAAAGTTAAAATAACCTTCCACTTGTGACTTCTGTGACAATGGTGGCTGCATATGTGATGTAATGATTTGAATGAAATGCCTATTTTATCTTGCAAAGAAGCTTCTCTTTATTCCAATAAAAAAGACAACGAGCAAAGAAAAAATGTGATTTTCATTTGTGATATGTTTTCAGAATAAACAATTGGTAATCTTTAAAAAGTGAAAGTGTTTTGCTTGCACACAAGTACAAAGAAATGTTTTAAAGTATACAGGATCAAGACTTAATTTTCCGTTTTATCAAAAACCTTTAATTAAGGTAGTTCGCGCCTTGAAAGTGAAAGACTTGAACTTTTGCTCAAACTTTCCTCGAGTAATCTTTCAACTATTCTCTTTCAAAATAAAGAATGAAAATTGGGGTCACTGTGCAAATTTTGGTACAAGGGAAACAAATAACTCGAGATTTACCGATATTTAAAATTCAAAATGGCTGCCATCCCCGTGTTAAGCTATGAAGAAAAATAAAATTTTCCAATTTAAAAAAAACTAAGCAGACAAAAAGTTTTCATACACCAAGAGCTTTAAAATGAACCCCCACAAATGGTATATCAGAAAAAAATTTTAAAAAAGTTTGACAGTCCAAATTTGTGTCCCCAACGTGCGTTCTACCTTGAGTCCACTGAGAAACATGTCAGTCTTGTTTGGGTTACTGTTACTGTATTAACCCTTTGAGCGCCAAAGTAAATTTTTATTGCCTTTCTAAAATATAACCAAGTAATTTTTTGGGTCAGATTTTTGCCAAAATTTTGATAAAACATTTTAGCCAATGACATGTGATGTCCATTTGGTCCAAAATTATAAAAAAAATATGAAAAATTCTTATAAATTGATAAAATGTTGCACCAAACTTTTGGTGGGAAAGGGTTAAACTTATGTTGCTCTTGTTAAATGCAGAAATGGAGAATTACTATGGAAATTAAAATGAAAACTTGTCATCGAAATCTGGAACCCTGGTAATTATGTAATAAAAGCAACCGTTTTCATGGTGAAAATGGTCAGCTTGTCTCTAATGTTTGTCAGTTTTCAAGCTGTGTAAAATTAAACATCATGGTTAATGTGTGGTAATGTATGCGACTACCTTATGCAACTAGATCATGGATAGAAAGAGCATGAAGAATATTCAAAACAGGCTTGCATGCAAAATTCGAATATACACTTAGTATGTAAGTGGTGATGAAAGAGGATGCTAAATAATTTGTTAATGGACAACAAAACACTGGATGGCATAAGACTAAACTGGTGTAGAAATAATATTGCATATCATTGATTGGTGCGAAATCAAAACAGGATGGTGTAGATACAATGGATGTAGAGTGAAATGCACAGGATGATTGAAGGTTGGATGGTGCAGGTCATATAAAACAGAATCGCACAGGATTGCATGTGAATGAAAACAGGATAGTGAATGATATCATGGGGTCAGAGTGAAACAGGATGTTGTAGGACTGCGCGGTTGTTACAAATGAAACGGGATGGCTCAGGAATTTTTGGTGCAGACTTCAAAGGATCATCATGGGGCAGGGTTTGTGGATGAGAAGTAAAAACAGGATGGTACAGGATTTGCTGATGCACATGAACCAGGATGGTTCTTAATTTGTTGGAGTAGAATAAAAAAGAATGAGTTTGTGTGCGGTTGCAACAAGTGGAAACTGGAATAAAGTTGCTTAGGATTAGTGTGTGAGGGTGGCCCTAGGATTGTTATAATTACATAATGAAGGAGCTAAAGTATGGTACAGGATTGATGCCATACTGAATATTCAGTTGTGGAAGAGTGGTGTTTGCAGACAGCAATATGTTATTTCGTGATCACTGGTAGTTCCATTCTGAAAGACTCTTTTGGAATTTTAAAACCTTAAAACACAATATTGTTTGGCAAGTATTACTATCCAATGGACCAAATTGAAGTAAAATAAAATAAGAGTACTCAGGCAGACATGATGTACATGCATTATTGACTTAACAAAGATGTCTTGTAGTCTCTTTAATATTTGTATCAGGAATAGGGTTGTATCATGAATGATTGCCTTGGCTCCTTTCAGATAGTTGAAGTGGATGACAAATTGATTGTTTGTAAGTACTTGCAACAAAGTACAAACAAAATGAAATGTTAATGACTGCACAGGGTCGATTGATGTTAATTGCTCTCTGCTTCGGAGATCTTCAAGCACAATCCTTGTGTGGTGGCTGCTTATATGTCCAAAATAAAGTGAAATGTGATGGCTTTGAGTCGTTTTGAAATCGCACTGATCATGATCGTGACAAAGGCATGCATCAGTGCATGCAACAGATTGGTCTGTGCCCAAGCACCATGAAGTAGAAACCATGGTCAATCCATTTGTCAAATTGTAACTCTTACCAACCCTGCCTGTGCACCAACAAACAATTCTTTTGTGTGAAGTTATAAATACGGAGCTACATTTTCACTTTAGAACTCTGTCTTATACACAGTCTTGTTGGCCCATTGTAATATTATTCTCTGGTTTTGTGACCTAATCAGCAAATAAATTTCTCAGACTTTGGAAATGCAGTAACATCCCCTTACCCAACGTAAGGCAAATATTAGTATATTGTTATACTCTGAGGTTAGGTTATATCTGATACATTTGTCTTTTAAAGAAGTTCAGAGCAGCAAATCACAGAATTTCACAAACGTGTATAAGAATTCCTTCACTTTCAGCGAGATTTTTAACTGCCTTGCAAACCCAAGTACTGTACTCATAACAGGTTCAGAGAGAATTCATAAATACTTTGTAGGTTGGATCACATACCATCTCCAAGTCAATGGATTTTGCTTACTTGTCAAGTTTTGTGCCATGCGGTGCCTGATAGAGTTTAAAATGCTTGAAACCTAGTGAGTCAGCTTTCTTGTAATTCCATTGTTGTTTAAATTGCATAATTCTTGGACCTTTATTTCTGCTCAACTGCGATATACTACATTGTACGAGCCAAGGTTGTGTATATTGTCGGAAACTCTTCTTTACAATGCCAGGATAATCACCTGCTTCTGTAAGTGCTTTGTAAACTCTCAAAGATCCCGGATTCCATACCATTGTTGAATTCGTGTGGAAGCACCTGTTTTGTGCTGTCACCTGGAATGTCATAAATTGTAACATGATTTGGATGGCAGACAGTTTAAAAATTTGTTTAATGGGTGAAGAAAATATTTCAGCATTTTGCTAATGCTCAACTAGAATGTAAAAGGGAAAATCACTTCCAAGGGTCGGAAGAAAGTCGCAGGTCACATGCTTTTCTTAAAGGCTGCTGTTACTAAAGTATGCAGTCAAAACATTGGATTTTAAAAATGCATAATATGCTATCTTTGTATTTGAACCTGATTTGTGTACCAGAATACCATGAATTAATTTGTGTCATGTACATCTCTAAATAAGATCAGAATTTAAGTTACTGATCAGTGATTGGAAACCTGTCTAAGTGTGCATCAAAATTAAACGTAAAGTGTGATGTTGGTAACTCAAAACGTTTCAGTGATGGTTTGAGTCTTTTACGTTTTGAAAGTAAGGAGATTTTCCCTGGCATATTTGAAAATTCAAACCATGTTATTCTTCAGCAGCCATCGACTGTACACCCTAAATAAAAGTTTTGCAGATTTAATGGTAATCTGCAGTGTCAATTCATCCACCTAAACAAAAAGTACAGGTGTCGCTGTGCATGCATTGATTTCCTAGATTAGTCAGCAAGTCAACAATAGCCGCCAACATCCAAGACTCTTCTGTTTGTTTGTTTGTCCTTCTGTTACTCCAGACTAACATTCAACCTTTCTACGCAGCTTGTCAGTTCTTTTTCCAATGCAGCCTGCAGCATTGCATGCTGCAACAGAGCGTTCCAATCTTACATCACTGCATCAGAAATGTTCGCCAACAGCTGGCAACATTACAGCAGTATGGCAACTATGTAGAATCTAAAAATGTGGGGCCCTCCTGTGATGTGGAGGCATGACTCTGAGTTCAAAAAGTGAACAGCATTTTAAATGTTTGAAAAATAACGGAAGTTTGTCTCTGATGTGGTGATTGACATCCAAGCTTTGTCTTTAAGTTTTGAAGTGAACTGTTGCGTATAAAGTGTATGATCATGGCATCAAAGTACATGATCATTGCAGTTCAATAATATATTAAACTTAAGTAGAGCTTATTCTGTCTGTGTATAGACACAGTTGTTTTATTCAATCATTCATGCATTATTAAAAGTTCAGTGAATGAAACTGTTTTCGATTGTAAATTTTGTCTAAAATATTTATCAAGATGATGTGTAATAAAATGTGATAGGACAGTGGGAATAACGGCCCTGATGAGAATGGAGTGATGATTCAGAAGTTATTCTGTGGTGGATATCATACCATTTCATTACATGGAATGTTTGTACATTGTCTGAAACAGTGCAAGGTATTCCGATTTATCTGGGCCTCTCTCCTACATAAAGGTCTGCTGCATGCACCCAGCAGGGAAACCGTTAGAAATGTGGAGGCTAAGAATGTGACATGAATTTTTACCACATATTAATGAACCATGATGATGAAACGCAAAGCTAGAAGCATCTGTATTCATAATGACAAGTGGGAGAGTGATACACTTCAGGCATCTTTGTCATCTTTGTACACTAGACAAGTTGTTTTATTACTTTTTGTAGGCATATATCTATTGATCAGTCACCATCTATATCTTTTTTCCTGGCCTACAAGTCACAGAAAACTTGCTCATTACTGAATCCAATCTGCTTTCCTCTCTTTTATCACGTAGCGCTTCTTAGCCATCCTTCATCTATCCCATAATAATCAAGCAGATCACCTGAGGTGCTGTTATCCCACAATCCGTGATAATGTATTTATTTTTTGAAAAAGTTGTAAAGTCATTTCTCTCTTCCCGTCCATCTCCATCCATCTTCATGATTCCTGTACTCATATTCAGACACAGTGACTATGATGGTAGTCACAGTAGTGACCTTTGACCTTGTGGTAATATTCATACAAAACACAATTTTCTTCATAGGATACTTTCCTGTTATTGACGGTTTATAATCTAGCTTGTACCGGTATGGGACTACAAGTGTGTACTTCAGATCAGTTTAGGCTATCAATCTCTGTTTTGCACTCTGCCTCCTATCCATGTGAAGTAAACAGTTATTTTAATACATAATAATGATATCAAGTTTAAGCTATCAAAGAGATGAGGTATTCTCTGGATCTGTTTTCAAATTCTGCTCTTCTTCAAATAATTTGAGTCATTTTGTGATTTGCAGTTTTGCTCAACCTGTTGCTTAAAGGCTACTTTGATATGCATAGATTATGGTACCACATTACTCTGTTTTGATGTTTGTCACTGTGTTTTTGCCCATGACTTCATCACATCCACACTCCTTAATGGAAGCAATTCAAGGGCATAATTCTACTGTACTTGAAAACAGACAAATGTTCGGTTGTTCAGATTTTCATATCTCAAATTGAAAAGTGAAAGTGTAGTTAACATCTAGGAGATAGGAATGCAAATGTCAGACCATGAAATATGAATGAATTATGACAAAACAGGGGTTGAAAAAATTTTTTCCAGGTCAAGTTCTAGCAGCCTTGTCATAATGTCTTCTGTCTGTTCTGTGATGAATTCTCTCTTCTCATTCAAGTTTACAAAAGCAGTCACCCTACTGGCATTTAAAGCTGCACTGAATATGATAATTCTGCCTTGCTCTAGGATTTGAATGTAATTCTCTGACTTGTTATGGGTCAGTGATTCCTTTTCTTCACAACCATGAAATACACATCGCCACAAATTTTATTTTGAATATTTGTATTTTTCGTGCCTATTCATATTGTACTGTATTACAGTACTAGATGGTCATGTAGTAGTGGCTGCAAAATCGTAAACATAGAACCTTGCGAATACCCGACATCTTTGTCATTGCTAATATTCTGTAGATGTCATGGCCTAGCAAGGCTAAATTCTCCCTTGTTTATATTGCATGAGGTATTGAAAATGAAATGTCATCTGTTATGATAGATATCATTGTACACACAGACGTTCTTCTGTAAAAAAAAATGCATGCATAAAAATGTAGGTTTGTTGTGGCATAATATGTCTCTGCAGGCATTGTGTAAGCTGATGGCAGGGTGTAACGATGAAGCTCACATTACAATGCAGTAAAATGATGACACAGGACAGGGATTATCATATTTAGATGGTGTATAATGACTTGGCAGTTATGCTTCAGGGTGTGTGTTTTGACCTGTAACGTTTATTGTAAGGGTGTGATTCTATTGTTTAAGAATTTCAAAAGACATTTATCAGTATTTAAAAATAGCGTTTTAAAATGGTATGTGTTCTTTTGAAGTTTCTGGAAGAATGTTTCTCAACGTGAATTGCACATTTCATGGTGATCCAAGCCACTTGCATGAGTCATATTCATTCTATATAGAGCGACATTGCAAGGACAGAATTTTCTGGAAAGACGCTATGGATACAGATTTTGGTTTTTGTTTTGTTCACTATAGCATCGTTTAATTTCTTGCTGCTCGTCAAAATATACAGAGATGTATCCTGTGTGGAACAGTTTATGATTTGTAAATTGTCATTTTTCCATATAAATATACAAGCATGCAAAGATTCTCTGCCCATATTGAACTTTTCTTGTTTTATTTGGAAATGGTGCCATGTCTGTCATTAGAATTTGCATCAAAATATGCCATTGCATCAAAATATGACAGAATATGCCATGCCCCTAGGATTGCATTGATTGTATAGACGTCTTTCTTTAGTATTTGACAACAAGTACCGTATACGTCATTTCAATATGGTTCCAAGCATTATGGTAAAGATGAACTACTGCCAATGAATTTTACAAGGCTTCTGACAAAGATTTTTGATGCCGAGGTACAGCTGTTATGTGTGTTACCTTCCCAACTTCCATGACATTATATGTTTTTCAGCTGCAATATTTTACAGACACGAAATTTTGTTTACCTCCGTCTTCACTTGTGACCTCAGGGTTAGTGCAGTCTTGTGTCAAATTCAAACAACCAGTGTCGGTATGGGAAGAAGGCAGGGCACCCATCACATTGCTGACATTGCTGTGGTGGTTTTACCCTACAGCCAGAGATATTCTAGTTTTTTCTACAGCAGTAGGATAAACCTACATCAATTATTTAGCTGTCATTTATATTAGACATTCTGTTTCCAAAGGCATTGTAATTTGTTCAATTCTGGTGCATAGATGGGTAGAATGTTTTCTCAATGAAAATATAATGTAAAATTTTTCGAATTGAAATTCCCTTGTCAATGATGTCGAAAGCCTATTGAAGTCAGGGATAAAGCTAATCAGGTGGCATTAAAAAGTCCCAGTCTGCTTGAGCGCTCCCAATTATAGTATATTTAGCATGGCAGTATGGTAGTCTGGTAGCCAGCCAGTCAATTTAGAGTCTGCAAAGCACTCCACATCACCCCAGATCAGATGTATATTAGACTGAACATGACAGCACGTTAAATCAAACTGGGACTGAAGCCTTTCTCATTACCTACATCCAGATGATGATGCCATTCTACATGTAATTAAACTTGTAATTGAACGTGTACAATCTTATTGAACACCAGGCAGCTTGAAATGATAAATGGCTTTATCAGAAATTAAGCTGTCAGTGTCATTTTCAAATTACACGTTTGAGTCCTGGACAAATTGGATATTAATCAAGTTGTGGTTGTAGACCAATATGTTTTGTTGTGCTTGATTTGGTCAATATGATTGTAATGGTTTGTGGCCTTTCATGCAGCTAAGGTAGACAGTTGAAGCAGTTGAGATAAATTAATAGTAATAACTGATGATTAATTCTGAAGTGTAACACTTACAGTTTTCTCAAGGAAATATTCTGATACGGCATGCCATATGGTAGATCTCATTCTTACATGTGAGTGCATGTATCTCTGTAAAAAGACATCTCCAAAATTGTATGCCCAAACTGCTTTCTAGTCTGCATGATCCTCCATTGATTATTAAAAATTAAAAAAAAAAAAAAAAAAAAAAAAAAAAAAAAAAAAAAAAAAAAAAAAATATTAAATGTACCAGTGCTCAGAATTTTATGCTGAGATTTGTAAAAATCCTCAAAATTTTTTGTTTCATGTTTGTGTGAGCATGTTCGTTATTCAGAGAATTCCCATGGTACATGAAGTTTGCATTGAAGATGCCTCATCTATATTCATAATGTGTCTGCCAGTGATCGTTCAATTAATATTTCATATCCATTTCAATACCAGCAGGACTGTAGGGTATGTTGATGTACACGTACCTATACGGTGATCTTTGGTGAACACAGCTTGAATAAAATACCATCAAAAAATACACCCAGGGTCATCATTTGTACCCATCAGTAAATGTAGCATAGTTTATGTAAAGGTGATCTATGTGCCCCTGTATCACAGGGTATCAGAATTGTTGACCTCTTGAGTATATCCCCAGCCGAATATTTCCAACCTATCAGTTTTAGCTAAGGGTTATAGGAATAGAGTTCGGGGAAAGTGTAGGGTTGGTAAACATCTGGGTGGGTGGGTGGTGGGGGGGGGGGGGGGGGGGGGCGAGCTACCCTAGGATTGCACAATATGCTCCGCAAAGAGATAGTGAATATTCCATAATATATCTCTTTAATTCAACCCATGCAGTTGAGCATAAATCAATACAGGTCCTCTGAGCTGAATTTTTCAAAGGAAGACAACTGAGGAATCTTGAGACACTTGAGTTGAATATACATTCTGATCTTCTATTCGCGAATAAGGAAGCCATGTTGAGTGTTCGGTGAATTCAGCAAATATTTTGAAAACAGTTAAGTTAGGATTAAGTAGCTAGGTTTTAGATTTGCCTGCAATTGTTTCAGGGCAATCAGGTTTCGTGTTCTACGAGCTCCGTTTTGAGCTATTTAGTTTTGATTGAATTTCGATCTGAACTTTGAAAAGAAATGAATGTGAATGTTGTATTTCCATGGTCTGATGTATTTCCATGGTTTATATCATTGAACATTATCCTTGAGAATCACATCCTGGCTCCTTGAACTCTGTGCTTCTCTAAATCATCTTCATTCTGATGAATACTGCGCACTTCACCAACAAGTTAGATATCATTACTATTCAAGGTTTCCTCCGTAACTTTTACATATCAGGATTTTTTTGTGTTAACTGCAGTAAAGATGTCATATTCTATGCTTCATGCGCTCATCAGTTGATAATGTTGAGTACAATGTCTGTGACTTCTGGATTTCTCTGTGAAGAAAGTGACTTAGGGAAGCGAGCTAAAGAGACTTTTTAAAACCCATATTTTCAACATGCGTTCAAATTTCTTCTTTTCAATATGTATGTGATACACTTACAAATATAATTGCTTTGCTTGAAGGTCAAAATATCTTCAAGTTTACATGCAGTCTTTGTTGGTATTGAAAATCAGTTTTATTCAATTCAAGCTGAATGGATGTCAGAGATTATCGTCCTGATCACCATTAAATTTAGGATTGGAGTTTCACTGACAGTATGGTGGCCCTGGAGATGTCGCCAGGTCATTGACATATAACCTTATATTGTCAAGAGAAATACTGCAGAATTTGTCCTGATACAGTCCTACACCGAGTGCATTTGAAAGAGGAAGGGTTTTCAAAGATTTTGATTCAAAAGTATGTGTGTATAAGAAAGGCAGAAGTGAGAAAGTGAGTTACAACATTGATCAAGTTCAAGAATGTATAAATCATGTGTTACTAACATGACTATATCAGGTGTCATATTAGCTCCCAAATCTGCCCAGTTTTCCTTTGTAACAATAAAGCCTCTGCCAGTTAATAAGTTTCTCAATAGGAAGTGTTCATGGCAAAGAATTTGAAAATGAAAATGAAAGTCAAGTGACTTCATGAAAGAACAGATTTACTGAACAGACACAAGTCGTCCATGACTTAATCATCTTCATGCTCAAATAGTAATATCTCTGATGGTATTAAGGATGACGCTTGCAATAAAACAACCACAGTACATATACATATGTACATGTAATATACAGTAATGTATAAAAGAAACCCCACAACTTGTGTATTGTACATGCCAGGCTGTCCATGAAAACAATCTCGTTTGGATGGTAAATTCTGAAATTTTTGCACTGACAGCATTGCAAACAAGACCTTGGAATCATTAAACTTAATGCCAGGTAAATTATTTTATTGGTTTCTACAACAGAGTGGTCTCCTTGAGTCTGGAGTAGAATTTCAAGTCCTTCGCATTGAGAAGGTCTGGGAAAGGCAATAAAAAACTGAAGGCAAAATAGGATGGATTATAATGAAATTGGCTCGAGTAAGAAATCATTGATATATAGTTCTCAGTCTTTCAGGCAACCAAATTATTTTCCATTTGATTTTAATATTGGTTCTCGTTTAGGGTTTGGATCTCTAAGGATTATTGGCACAGAGTGAGACTATGGAAGACCTGTCAAAAGTGCAATACTGATGATGAAAGAAGCCTCAGAAATTGATCGTCAAATTGTCAAGAAAGTGGACAGCATCCTGACTAACAGACAGCAATCGTCTCATACTCAACCTTTAGCATTTTTAAGAAAACCCACAAAATTATCTTTGGAGGGATCACTTTCCGTCATATCAGCAGAAGATGTATCGTTTTAGTTTTTTTTGTAGGAGATAAAGGTCACTACCATATTACCAGATGTCCTAGCTGCTCACTAATGAAAAATTGAAACAGATGTGACATCAGCAAAAACCTCCAAATAATATCTCAGAAAGAAATAGTGAATAAAACCATTACATTCACATTATTTGATATATGGTCTTTCAAAAGTGCTCAGCTGTAATCTTGAAAGGGTCAATGAAATGAAAATATTTAAAATGCAAATCTAAAAAGTAAAATGCACGGTTGCGTATTTGATCAAATTATATCTACACTGTATGCTTTGGTAATCAATGAAATGGTTCAGATTTTTCTTGTAGTGTAACGTTATAATTCTCATTATCCAGATTTCATTTTTTTGTGCATTTTAGAGCAGTGTTACCTTGAGATGCTGGAGACAAGGACAGGTAGCATGGTAACCTTCAAGTAGTGATTTTTCCGGTATAATGGAAGGGTAGAAATGGTTCAAGGATCTCAGCTTCTGTAATTGTAAATGCCAAAGATGTACTTAAGATTCTCTGTCTAGATTTCCGTGGTCTCCGAGGCGCTCCTTCATAGGCACTTTTTCCTGTTGCCATGGAGACATAATCATTTGATATCATCAGTGAGCGAAGATTTAGCTGATATTTTGCAGGATGCCAGAAAGAGTTTCCCAGTTGATAATTTTTCTGTCACAGCTAGGATTAACCTAATGTATTGTTCCATTCAGTTCACCACCAATCATTCATAACATTGATGATGGGTACATTTGTTTTTAATGTCATAATGATGATAAATGTATTCAAAATTCTGGATCATTCCTGAAGCTTAAAAAGTGTACAATTTCATATATAAAATGAGCAATCTCTCGTCTTTTGTTAACATATCTTATTGATACCGTGGACATCTTCTGTGCAACCGTCAATATATAGCTCCTGAATTCACACTCTGAAGCTTACCATTGTGTGCAAACAGTGTTTGTTTGGTCATGTCCGTGCGTCCGTCCGTGCGTGCGTGCATGCGTCCGTCCATTCACGCAGATATCTCAGACATGCCCTGGTCAATTTCTTTCAAACTTTGCACAAGGATAGTACCCTACCCCATACAGATGCACGTCGATTTGTTTCACAATGTGATCAAATTTGGCCGTGTTAGAGGACTTTTTAGTTTACACCTCCATAGACTCCCATGTATAAGTCACTTCTCCATAGACTCCCATGTATAAGGCCAAGGAAAATAAAAATTTAGTTTCTCATCGTATTCATATTGCAAAAAGGATGCAGTGACAGTTTTTAGTCCCCACAGATGAAGTCCAGGGGGCTTATAGATTGGGTCATGTCCGTCCGTGAGTCCATCTGTGAGTCCATCCGTTCACGCAGATATCTCACATATTTTGACAAAATGTCACATGACCTCAGTGACCTTTGACCTCAAATATACATATTTGTCCATAACTCAGTAACCACAAGTGCTACACCCTTCATGTATGGTATGATTGGACACCTTATGACGCTACATACTGTACCTCATTAATTATGCACATATCTAATTTTGAGTGAGCCAATAGAGCTAGAGGTCTGATTTTTGGTATATGGAGATAACTTAGCAATACAATTTTTTTGACAAAATGTCACGTGACCTCGGTGACCTTTGACCTCAAATATACATATTTGTCCATAACTCAGTAACCACAAGTGCTACACCCTTCATATATGGTATGATTGGACACCTTATGAAGCCACATATTGTACGTCATTAATTATGTGCATATCTAATTTTGAGCGAGCCAATAGAGCTAGAGGTCTGATTTTTGGTATATAGGGATAACTTAGCAATACAATTTTTTTGACAAAATGTCACGTGACCTCGGTGACCTTTCACCTCAAATATACATATTTGTCCATAACTCAGTAACCACAAGTGGTACACCCTTCATATATGGTATGATGGGAGACCTTATGACGCTACATACTGTACCTCATCAATTATGCGCATATCTGGAGCTGGATGTCTGATTTTTGGTATATAGGGATAACTATAGGATAGAAATTTTTTGACCAAATGTCATGTGACTCGATGACCTTTGACCTAAAATATACGTTTATGTCAATAAATAAGTAACCACAAGTGCTATGTCCTTTATATTTAGTAGGATGGGAGACCTTATGACAACACACACTTTACCTCATTAATTATGCACACATCTAATTCTGGGCAAGCGAATAGAGCTAGAGGTCTGATTTTTGGCATATAGGGATTAATTAGCAATACAGTTTTTTTTTCAAAATGTCACGTGACCTTGATGACCTTTGACCTTGATTATACATATATATGCATAACTCAGTAACCACAAGTTCTATACCCTCCAATTTTGATAGGATATTAGACCTTAAGATGTCACATCTTGTACCTCATTTATTATGCGCATATGTATTTCATGACTAGCCAATACAGCTAGAGGTCTGATCTTTTTCCCGATTTAGAACCATAACTTAGACATGCCTCATGTGTTCAAATTGGGAACAACGACATAGACCTATGTGCCCATAGATCTCAACTTATACACTCCAGTGATACTTCTTAATGACCACATTTCCCTGCCCCATCAAGACTAATACTCCTATTACAAGTGGGGACTATGTCATTGTCAATGACTTGTTCTGTCTATGTGTGTCTGTCTTTAGGACTAACTGATACCACATGTCACTCAGTTCAAATGAAAGTTTGGACAATTGCACAGTTTTTGAAAGGTGTTGCTCACATAATTTAAGGCTTTGCATATTAAGTATCCGTGTGAATTGGTAGCA
This sequence comes from Ptychodera flava, assembly GCF_041260155.1. NCBI lineage: Eukaryota > Metazoa > Hemichordata > Enteropneusta > Ptychoderidae > Ptychodera > Ptychodera flava. The sequence goes on from NC_091941.1 coordinate 10,174,020, forward strand.
ACTTGCATATTTAACGATGGATTTACACATTATAATGTGTAATAATACATATTTGAGGCATACCTCAATGTCAGAAAATTTCTAACTCTTATTGCTTGGGTTTATGTACCAGTGGTAGTCTTTAATGATGTTAAGTACAGTGCGACGTATATAAGTACTTGTGTCTGGATATATTCAGAGTCATCAGAGAGACAAAGTTCAATAGAAATATTAAAATTTTAATGAGTGTTATTTTGATGTTTCAAAGTTAGTTGTTGTGTTTATCACAGTCATGTGAAACTTTTTTATTAATTGTTTTTGATCCCATGATTATTTTGCTAGATGTTGCCAATTTTATACATCAGTAGCTTTCACGTAGGTGGTTTGAGTACTAGCCCAGACATTTGGTTGAAATTGTTATCATTAAAAAATGGTGGTTGGCAGTTTTTATTTGTCAGACATTTCATTTCTCTAGAGGCAGCATCATAGTACACAGTCTGATGTGAGTATTGTTTGCAACTAGGTCAGCTACATGTTGTAGGCCTAGGGTTGTATGAATCGCAGCTGCTGGTAATGTCATAAATATCAAATGTAAACAATTGCTATTCCTCCTACAGGCTCTCTTCCTTAGTTTGCTTGCTGTGTTTATTTTAATACAATTAAGTGGGAGATATTTCCATGATACCTTGCAGGCAATCTCATCTGTGTAGTGGTTAAATCATAGGTTTTGTCTGCCAGTACATGGAAATGTATATGGCTTGACAAGCTTTTCCTTTGAATCCTGTCCAGTACAGTTTGTAGCCATTGCAATTGTGAAAAAGTCACAATAGATGTATGTGTGTATTAAAGATTGTAAGGGATATAGCAAAGTTCTTTCCAAGTGTGGGACTTCAATACTGTGAAAAATGTATGGTCTGAACAACGTCACCAAAAATTTAAAAATAAAACTTTCAGTAACTTCAAGGCAGTATATGAATTTTTATTTTATTATAACAAAATCGTCAGAGACTTCTACAAAAACATAAAAAACTGTTTGTATAATAGTTATGTATTGTTTTCTTTTGAGTGAAATTTAAATTTCACAGTATGTGGATCGATATCTGTGCATGGTTTAATGGTATTGTGTCCATTTTTCAAAGCCTTTCAATTAATGTCCTAGTTCAACTGCGCTGAGTATGCCTATAAATCATGAAATGTGCAATTTTCTATATGAATATTACAGCTGTATAATTTGCATGTTACTGGCATAATGGTTGGATGCAGTCCAGACCATCTGTCATTAAATTAATGTCCTGGTGTTAGGAAGCTGCCTCATAGAAGAGCTTGTCACATTATACATACCAGTCTACCGGTATTCACCAAGGTGTTGCCCATTAATATTGTGTGACATTGGTTTAAGGATTGTGTATACTTGATACAAATTCAATATGGCCGACACTCAGCTGCTTCTTCGTCTATCAATGTCACAACTGAAATACTAATTTTTCAGATTTGCCCAAGATTAAAAAATGTAAGCCCACAAAATAAATACCGGTTGTTTTAAATGATTATATATCATCAATTTGATCTTTCTCAGTTTCTGTAATTGAAACGGGCTTTTTGATATGATGGTAATTGGTATTATTCTTGTAAATGAACATGTGCAACCAAATCTCTTCTCAAGGCTATTTGGAATATTCTGTGAAGACATTACTCCTAGATGATTGACTTGACATATCTACCTGATGAGAGCATGTTTTAGTTATATCGTTTTGATGGATATTGTTGTCCATGTCCATAAATTGTGGTGATCATAAGGTAGCATTTTGTTTTGTCTTTCATCTATCAATCTAATGTGTTTTTAGGTGTTGTGAACCCAAAACACGGTTGAGCGTTGTGTATTTGACAAGTGGTTCACTTGCATTGGGAGGACAGCAAGGGTGATGCCATGATGTGATGCTAAGGGTTGTTTCCGGGGCAAAATTAAATAAAGTCACATGGGTTACATGCAATCAGGGGTAAATGTAATCCCTGTTATTATGCATGAATATGATGCAATCGTATTCCTGTCCTCTCATTTCTCATCTTCATATTTGCATACCTTCACCGAGGAGTTCCACAGACAAGCTACACAGTGCTTTTCTAGTTCACCAACAATGTGTAAACTGTGCTATATCCCCTAGTGGTTAATTGTAAATATCAGTAAGCCCAACATGTATGCGATTATTTAGCATTCCTGTGACAATCACCAAATGGTTACATTAAATCAGTTTTCTGTAGAATATACCACCTCATGTTTCACCTTGCTTGGTATCTTTCTGGCATGCTTACAAATTTCAAAATACACTTTTGACAGCCAATCAGCAGTATTTGCTGCTGTGCTACTAAAAGTTATCATTGATATCAATTAAGTATGCAAAAAATGTTCATGTCTACGTTCTGTTAATATATTTCACATCTGTAGAGTCAGAAAAGTGTCACAACTGAGATTGTGTTATAGCATTTATCAGGAACAACAGGGACAGAACTATATATTATACCAATAGCTTAAAAGCTAACTTACCATGCAGGTTGTGCAAAATCAAGTACATAGGATATAGAAATACTTATCTGAAAGTTTAACTTACGAAGTAGATATGAAGGGTACACATGCTTTGTCGCGTTAAGTCAAAATGTCGATTTAGGAAGAAGCTGCAGAAATGAAAAAGAGTAACTGCTATCTGCTGCTATAAGTAAATTTTCAACTCAACCACTAGCCTTCCAACATGTCATCTCTGTAAAAATAGAACCTAAATTCCAATTCGAAAATATGATGTTATGTAAATGAAATCCTGGACTCGTGACTGAGTAAGGAGGTTTTTTCGAAGGTGCTCAAGCTGTTATAGAGCTTTCCATAAACCTTTTGTGAACAAATATTAAAGACAATCCGGGACATCATGAAATGCAAACTGAATGTGTAATAAACTGTACTTTTAGTTCGTGCCTTGTAAATGAAAGTCTTATATTTTTGCTCAAACTATTATCAAGTAAACTTTGAACCATTCTCTTTCAAAATCAAAAATAAAAATCGTAGGTCACCATGCAAATTTTCATAGTAGAGAAACAAATTACCCTATATTCACTGATATTTTAAATGTAAATTGGCCGCCATCCCTGTTGTAACTCTACGGGGTAAAATAACATTTTAGACGAAATGGCTGCCACCCCTGTAGTAATTCTATGGGGTAAAATAAAATTTCAGACTTTCATAAAACTGAAATGGTGTAGATTTGTTCTTACTCCATTAGCTTCAAAATGAGCCCCCATAAGTGGTAGGCTAAAAGGATATTGTAAAAGTTTTTGAGTCCAAATATATCTGTCCTAGAGGCAACTTCTACTTTAAGGAGAAAATAGAGTGATCATAGTTTGCACTTTCCATTTATAGATACACAATAGACACAAGTGAAGATCATATTCCTTAGCTATTCTGTGTTTAAATTTTAAAGTTGTCAGTCGATCTGCCTGGGGCATACATCATGAATTTCAATCATATTTATGTACAAAGTACAAAGTACGTCTTGTCATCAATAAGTAAAAAACGATACACTGGAATAGACTTGACCTTTGACCTGTGACAACCTTCCATCATCCCAATTGTGAAGTTACAGTATATGCGATAACAAGGCATGACTTTACAGCCAAGCTGACAAACAAGATAGCTTGTTATATTTGTGAATTTGAAGCCATTGCTCCAGAGAGAAAATTTTCAGCCTCTGTCAAACTTACCATCACTATTACAAAACCATTGACCCTGTCCAACACATCGGCATGCAGCAACCAGTTATTGATTGATTGATTGATTGATAGATTGATTGATAGATTGTACAATGTACTGTTTCTGTAACTTGTGTCCACAAATGGAAATATTGTTCTCCCACAGTTACCATATGAATATTCATTCTCTGAAAGATGACTGAAGTCAATTTTTTAACTTAAAAACCACCTAATGTGCAATTAAGTGTTGTTATCTTTTCAATGCATATCAAAGAATTAAAAGTGTAAATTTAGACATTTTAAAAATGTGAGATTGCACAAGAGTAGTGTTTTGTGAAATCAAACTGTCTCAAGTAGGTGTTAGCCCACTTGATACAACCATGAAGGTACAGCCAGGTCTAATTGTTAAAGCTTGTTGACTTGGTAAAATATTTCTGTTACCACAGGGAACTAATTGTGAAACCAACTCCATATATTATTCAACTTCTGACTGAGGAGGACATCATAAGCTGCTTTCTTTTGTACATCAAGCTTACCATATGGAATATAAATATTACAGGACGTTTTTAGTTGATTTTGAATTTTGACAAAGAATGAAGAAATGCAGTATCACTAAAGAATTGTAAATGTGTACATGCTAAATTGCATTGTAACATTTCACTCGGTTCCTAATATACCTGTATTTGCATGCCAGAAGGATGTTATTAAGTTGTTGTGCTGAATTTTCATGCCATAGTTTGAAGGAAATGGAAAGGTATAGTTCATATTTTAATAGAAAGTTCAGTTCTGTATAACAGCTGGTTTTCTTCATAACTCTCAATTTGTCTTTTTCAGAATCAATGAAAAAGAGGTTGTGTTTGCTTCAGTAGACTTTTGTTTTAGAATGGTGGTACGAAGTTTTCCCCTCAGAGTATAACTTGCAGAGATAAGAGGCTATATCCATGAGTGATGTATGTGCGAGTAGCTTCATAAGATGGAAATTTAATGTATAGTAGTATACACCCACATTTAAGGCATAACGTATGAAGGATATTGCTGACGTCTTTGGAGGATGAAGAGACATGAGGTCAAGGGTGAACTTTTTGGACATCTGTGATAACAAATGGACAAGCCGGAATTATTATAAACAACAGAGGACGTCTTCTGTAGCTTGTGCATCATCAGAGATTCCAAGCATATTGAATTTGTGTGTTTTGTGTGCAATGATGAGATTGTCATGCCCTGATGTACATACATGTAGTAAACACCTAGTACCTTAATGCTTGGTACTTATTGGTACTTGTATTACCTGGTAGTGCTCTAATTATTACCCCAAGGTGCTATGTGTTATCAGAAATACATTTAAACAGTATCGCAGGGCAGGAGATCCCCAATGGATTGTGCAACAGATTAATAAATGAAAAAGTGTTGAAATGTGAAAAGAAGCACGATAACACTCTGGTTATTTTGTTTAGACTTTAATAGATGTATTTCTTGTGTAAGAGAGTTCTGTTGTGTATATATAATTATGTAATATATATATATATATATATATATATATATATATATATATATATATATATATATATATATATATATATTATTTATATGTTTTAGGCGTCTTTATGTTTTTATCAAATGGAGCAGAAATTAATCGATTAGGCTGTCAGCATTTAGAAAGCTATGAAACCAAGAAAACATGATGAATTTTTGTCATCTTATATTTGCTATTTGCTTTGTGCGTAGTGATGAATTTTTCCTTCATTTCAGTGAGACAAAAAAGGGAAATATCAACTACCGCATAACGTTGATACAATGGGAATTCAGATACAGACAGGTGCCTTTCAATTAGTTTTGTAATGTAATAGCATTGTCAGGTACTGTACATATTAATTGTTGTATATTTTCTGCAGGGAGACAAGGTATGCTTGATGTGCACAACTCAATGCAAGAGCCAGGATGTACAGGAAAGAGTTTGCCTTGCAGCTGAAGGTTTTGCCAGCCGGCTTGCATATCTGGAACCCTGTTCAAACAAGGTATGTGCATAAATGCATTCCAAGAACACTTTTATTGCCGCTAGGTGGCTGCCACATACATGTATGAAATGTGATACCACAGGAAGCACTGTGTCATGCTTCAGATCAACAACATGCCTCATCTCTTTACTTTTGCTGTTGGACTTCCATCTGTTGGTTGTGAATTTCCGACTGCAATATGGCAACGACCATTTAAGCTCTGCCCATATCTGCATTAACTTCTTGAATCAGGGTCAAATAGATTGAGATGGAAGTATGCAGAATTATCATATCATGTACCATTCCAAGATTGCGTATCCTGTTTCCGTGAGTTTTGTATTGACTGCGTAAAGCTGACGCGATATGTAAACCTTTCACTTATTTGATAATATGAGTTCTTGTCAGCTTGGCTTGTATCCCCTTGATGCAGATTAGAAGCCTGGTCCCCACATTGTAATGTAAAATACAAAATACAGGGATTTTGTGGTGCTATGCCAATAGCATAACCATATGGTATTTAGCCTTGCTGATTCACATTATAACAGATGTTAAGGAATTCTGTGTTGAGGTTGAGCTGCTGGGCTTATATCATCTGCTGTCGTGGCTTTCAGATCAAATATTGTAAACCACCTTATTCTGACAAGTGTGTGTGATTTAAACTTTAACCCCACAATAGCCATCTTCATTGACCTGATCAAAGTGCAAGTGCTTGTATTTTTTTATGCAAAAACATCACTGTGACACTATTTCCACTAATGGAACTTTTTGAAGAATCTCAACGTTACTGGTAATTGAATCATAAATTTTCTATAAATAGCTATGTGTCAGTAATACTTATAAAACCAGCCAGAGTCAGTATCATCCAACAGTCACTAACTTTATTGTGATGGAAAACGAATTTCAATTAAGTAACACACTATATACTGAAACTAGATTACTGCAAGGCTTAAAAATAGAGAATTGAATGTACAGATGTCAGTTTGTTAAAATCTTTGATGGTGATACTTAACTTTTTAGAGTTTCATGACAATCTGTAAAGCTTTTGTAGCTTTTTTAGACTGCCAAATAAGATTTTCAGTTTGTATACATGTGTATATCTGCCTGCAACAGGTATGAGATGATTTGACCATAAACAACGTACCAGTATACTTTTGTTGGTGAAAAAATCCAAGACTTGAAATGACCCATTCAGTGATTGAGTATTTTATAATGCTTTGTTTTGCTTTGTTCATCATTATTTTGTGCATGATGTCCAACCGGAAGCTCAACTTCTCAGAGGGAAAAATTCAAAGTCAGTGTTGAAAGTCAACCCTTAAGAAAAATGTTCTATATAGACTTCTATAAAATTCTGTAGAATCTTATTTTTCTATAGAATTCTATAGAAAATGTGGCCAAACTTTACAAATGGGTATAGAACCTAACTAACCTCTGTAGATTATCTTTAGAATATCTATAAGATATAAAATTCTATATTCTTTTTCATAATAGAACGTCCATCCTATAACTGAAAATGATCTACCAACCCAGTACCGACAGTAATTCCAATCTTGCTGTGCAAGAAATGTGGAATTAAGTGACAAATGTTACTAACGACCTGTGAGGAGAACTTGTAAGCCATCAATTGCAATAACTTTAGACCTAGTGGTGAAAATATGAGTGTTCAATATAATGCCCAACCCAGGAGGGAAGATAGCAAAAATATCTCAACACCTTGGGGCCAACCGTAAAAATAACTTTCTAACCAGCAGTGAAAATAACTCCAGCCCAATGTTGAAAATAGTATTTGAACCACAAAATATTTTGCAAGACACAGATGGTTAGAGGAATGTTTGTACTAGCAAATCTTGAAAGTCTCTACAAGCAGTCTTGGAAGTCTCAAGAGCAATGCCATGTTCTCAATGACTGTTAAATGAAGCTGACATATGAAACTTGATTTATCCGTTGCTTTTCCTGTAATTTTCTGTAAATGGTATTCAAGAGATAACTTTCAGATTAGAAGTCAACATGTGTAAGTGATCAATTGATAGTTTGATGGTATATGTTCACATGCAGTGGCCCCTTCTTCACTGAATCCACAGACTTTACTTTGTGAAGTGCAGTTAATTTACACAATCAAGGTACACTTTGATGACCTTACAGGAACTTTGCTTTCTTGATTTCTCTTCAAAATGCCCCATCTTCCGCAGATGAAAGTTCACTTGACTCTATAAGAGTCAAAGGTTGCCGGATGAGTTTTGCCAGAATTTTCCTCTCGAAAACAGGAAGTGATTTTATCCCAAAAGGATTTATCCCAAAAGGAGATCAGGTAAATGTTAAACAGATATCATTCCATTGCCAAAGTTTGATTGGGTAATTAAGGACTGTAGAGATACTTTATATCAGGAATTTTACATATAAAATGTTTATAGAAATGTTTTACTCATGGGGGAAATAGCTGGTGGACCTGAAGCACACAGGGCTATTAAAAAGCTTTTTATGAAAATACCAGTAAGTGGGTTATGCTTGGGCCCCTAGCTTTGAAAAGCAACTGGACCCCCAAAATTCATGTTAATTTGTAAGTGCTGGCCCAGTGTTCATCAACCAATTTCAAAATATTTCTTCAAATGAAGTGGACTTTTCCAGCTTTAAGGTTGTATGTGCCTCGAAAGTGAAAGACTTAAAACTTGTGCCTAAACCTATGTCAAAGAAGAAGAGCACTTAGAGCTTTAAAATGAACCCCTACAAGTGGTAGATCAGAAGAGAATTGTAAAAGTTCAAAAGTCTGAATATATAATCTGTTCCGGAGGTGCATTCAACCTTAAACAAGTCAACTTTTTAAAACGATCAGACTTAACTGACTTTGCTTCTGGATTCAGTTCTATTGGAATCTCTTCTCACTCACTTTTGCACGACCCTGTGACCTTACTGATAATGGTGGCACTCACACACACTCCTGCCTGCCAGCAGTCATATTGTCTTAGATTAGATAATGTCAATGATATGCCAACAGAATGCCTTCAAAGGGCAGAATTATGGTCCTGTGCTGTACACTGAAACTAAATAGACAACAATGTTCTTTTTGCAATGTTAACACTGACAGAGAAACGTACAGCAAAAAAAATTATTTTTAGGAGTGCATGGCATCGCCACGAAAGTGAAACTCAAAAATATGGATGTCAAGTTTTATGAAGAATTTGCTAAACTTGATGGAAACTAAAATGATGACAATTTTCAGAACAATAACACTGAACTGATTAGAATTAAATGTTAAATTGTTGCAGGAAAACTAAATATCAACATTATTGCAGATTTATCTAATATTTTATGCTAAGCAATGTGAATCATAGCAATTTCCAAAGTGAATCTTCTGTTTTTTGATTGATTTCATTTGTCATGCACATATTTGAATCATTACTCATCCATTAAAATCTCCTTGGATGGTTGTGCGTCGCTCTCTCCTAATGGGCTCAAATAATTCTTGTCAAACGTACACTCGATTAATGTATATTCAAGATTTATAGCAAACTCCATCGATGTTTGATGTAGCCTATTAGGATACTCTGATTTTTGTGTCACTTCAACAGGCCTCGAGTTTTGGTCAGTTTTCATTCAACATGGTCATTGACCCCAACTGAGATAATTTTACATCGAAAAATTGATCAAAACTATGTTTGATGAATATGGAAAGTTCACGCTGTGATGACATAATCCGATGTGTTTTCAGCAAATGTGTTTCCCAAATCAGTGAACTGTATGTTGTACTCTTGTAACCCGAATCTCCATCATTTGCATCCTGTTAAGCAATTGAATGAAATCAAACAGGTTAGATTTGATCAATGGTAAAATTTGGCACATCTACAGGTCAGTGCATGGTCATCAAATAAACTTGCCATCTCGAAATTCATGTTTAATAATACAAAAAACTCTAGAGGGATTTTACTGATACACTGTAGTGCTCAGGTGTTCTTCAACAACTCGTCATAAAATGGAAGTTATTAGCGAAAATGTTGTTTCGTAACTTTTCCTAAGGGTATTAGGATAAGAGAAGGTCATTATAATGAGTCATTTTAAGTTGGATTATTTGAGTGAAAGCAGCTGTAGTTCACATATCTAATGTTATATTGGACATTCAGGTTTGAGTATAAAGTGGGCCCTTTAGCTAAAATTGAAAGATTTTGTGTATAAACGGTTGGTAAAACTTTCCTCAATGAAACTTTCAACCATCCTCTCATCAAATTGAGAATAAAAATCAGGAATTACCGTGCAAAGTTGGAACTAGAGAAACAAAGCATGTAATATTCACTGGTAGTTGAAATTCAAAATGGCTGCCATCCCTGGGACAAGATGATATTTTTAGCTCATATTTGGTATGTATATAAATACCAAAAAGAGCTTATATGGTGAGTCTGTGGCATCTGTATGTCTGTATGTATGTATGTATGTGCGGATGTATGTTTTAATTTTCAAAATACTATAATTGTATTGGAAATATTGGAAGCATTAGAAAAAATTAAGGGTCCAAGTATCTGTACCCAAGGCAAAAACTACCTTTAAGAACTAAGAACTTAGGTCTACATAAAGTTGTCAAACTGACAGGCTGATTCCTGAATTGAACAGGAAACAGTAATGTGGGTGTTTAATTCTCTACCAAGAAGACAAAGCTAAAGTTGCTTGTTATCATAAAACTGTTCAGTACCTATTTAGTTTGCAAGGGAGTAGCTATAATTTGAAAACTGTTTTCAGTATTGACTTTAAGTGGCAAGCTCTCATGAATTTGCAAATTGAACTATTTTTGCTGTCTTAGGTTACTGTCATCAGAAGTCTCAAAATTTATTAGAGTTAACAAATTTTCAGGGTGTTAATTTCCTGCTGTGTCAATTTAACGTCAATATTCTATGAATCTTTTCAACTGAGTGTATTCTTTTAACCTTGCTGAACAATATCACTATAATAGAATGGAATTTGTTTTGAACTTCTTCGATCAACCCATGTGTTATAAATTCGTTCATCATGGTAATTTAGCCCAAGTTAGACTTCCACAAAGAAAATTATTGGTGACAGGGCTTAGGTGGCTCGTGATGCTTTTGTTTTGCATGGATTCTTCACAGATTTGATGTCATCAGTAAATGCATTGATGTAACACCTTGGTACTGAAGGTGATTGGGAGTATACAGTGCACGATTTTAGGCCCGATGAATGTTATCCACGGACAATAAGTCATTATCGTTAGATTTGCATACTCAAATAATGCTCATAAATTCATTTGCATAAATGAATACATTAGATAATTGTCAACACTGGAAGCTGCCTTAAGCTGTGAGCCGTAATAAAATTTGACTTTTGCCTTGGGGGTATGATAATATATGAGGCTCCCTAAGATGACAACCATAGAAAATATTAAATCATTATTCCTTGGGCTTTGCCAAAGGGTTCTGAACTTATCCTGTTATCGTGAAATGTATACCAATATAAAAGTACTAAATATATCAATCGATGCAAAATTCATCATAAATTATTGCTCCCCTCAGTTCTTCGCAAAGAATTGGATCAACACAATGTTTTACAGTTGGCATCTTCATTGCGCAAGTCCCTTTTTGAAAAAAAATGATCAGCAACTATTCATGTTCTGTTATTTGAAAATAACTAATTCTGCTGGGAGTAGTTCAACTTTCTGAAAAGATCTCACACCACTGGGAGTACTTCATTTTCTTCAATGAACATGGAAATCAGAAACCGGCTTGCGTTCAATATATCAGTTACATGTATGATTGATTGTGCTGATGAAGCAGACAGGTTGGGCCCTCAGAAGTGTAATGCAGTATGTACCGGTATGTATGCATGCTTTGCTGTCTGCGTGTTGGTCATCCTCTGAAAATGGAAGGGGCACTGCGAAACAGTACACCACATTGCTGTGACCGAAATAGCAATGCAAGGTCTTGCAGAGTCATGACATTTGGAAGTCAGCGAGACCAAACCCGTGCAGAAGAAAAATCAGCCTTATAGCTAATTTCAGATTTGAGATGACAAACGTTGATGGAATGCTGTCATCGGGGGTAAACAGCTGATAACGACGGCTTAAAGTTTGCAGCAGACAGAATGAAGGCTTGCACAGCAGTGCGTTCAGATCCACAGCTGTGTAATGGCTGTTTTCAGATCCATTTCATCCATCAATTCCAACTGCATGAACTGGGTCTGAGAGTTTAAAGAGAAAACAAAAAAGGCATTTGTAGGATCTTAAATTTGTGGTGGTAATTAAATTTGATTTGCATACTTTATCTGTCCGTGGTTGTGTGCAATGGTGATGCAGTGCATAAAAGCTGCAACTCAGCTTCTGTTACTGAATTAACATTCAAAGCATTTATTCCATACCTGTATTCATGGCATGGCTATTTTGATTAATTCAGACAGTTCATCATTGTGCAGTGAACTGTTAACGTATCGCTATATCCATCTTTATTGCCACTTGTGCAAGACGACTCTGTGCAAGGTTGTCTAAATATCCAAAACTATGAAATGCAGCTTTTCTGAATTGATTCATAGTAAATAAGAGAGAAATTTTGAACTTAATCGATCAAGGCATTATGCTTGATGTTAAATTATTCTCATTTTAGTAACATACAATAGACACTATGACGTAGTTCCCCAGTTTGTACAAATATTGAAAATTTAGTCACCTCTTTGTATTTTGCTAGAATTCAAATGCACAATTAAATTTAATCTATTTTTGGAAGATATTTCTACATCTAATGCTTGTTATTTCAAAATGCCACTATCACAAGAAAGCGCTTTCAAATTGGTAGCCGAGTGCAGTTTGATAGTTTGAAAAGGCTGCAATTGGCCTTAGAGAAAGTACCTCTGCAAAAAGAAATACGTTTTTTTTTTCAAAATTATTCATAGGATAATTTTTGTTATCATTGCCTCTTTCTTTATATACATAACAGAGGAAAGTGACGTGCGTGAATTCTGTGTATAATCTGAAGTTTGCCTGCATATTGAAATTGACTCGTTGGACTAGTTATCCAAGGGGTGTATCACAGCTGTATCTCACAGAAACCAGGTTATAAACTGTCATGCCAGCGGTGGTAAAATCACCCAGCAGCGATGGTCACGAACTGCTCCATATATCATCAGCGTCAAATTAAAACCAAGTAACTAGTGGTTTCCCACAAATCACTTTGTTTCACTTTCTCGATTTAACTTGACAGATTAGATGTATTTGCTTCAGTCAGTGACTTAAAATGTCCGTACTGGGATGCGTTTTACCATATATTACAAAAAAATATCGATATTCTTCAGTCTTCACGTCTGTGCCATATATAATGATTTGGGTCCAGGACTGATAAATCTTGTCACTTAATGCTCTAAATCTGACCCTGAGAAGAACTGCCCATCACAGTGCAATAGTTGTCAACACTGATTAGTGGCTAGTGAATCCAACCATGGAAACCGATGGGCATCATTCAATTTAAAACCAGGTATAACAGGTGTGATCAGCTGAATTGCCGAGTTCCAATACATGGGCAGATCAAAAGATCTGATTTCATCTTTCCAAGACATGCAGGAATTAAAAGATCTAATTTCATGTTTGACGAGGTCCTAGGACTCAGTGTAATAGATCATTATTGTCACTCTGCCTTGACTCGTAATGACTTTGGAGACTTTGCTGCACTCGAGTATTACATCGCTTCTTTAGAAAACTGATGGCCCCTGGATTAAGTGACGAGGGAACAGGGAATGCAGGATTTCAGATCAGTTTTACTGAACTTAAATGCCAAATTATGTACTTCTAATCAGTGTTCACAAAATGATTTTGTTCAGATGATACAGCTTGTTTTGTTGAGATTTATGTATAACTTTGCTTTTATTGCCTTTTATGATTCAAACTGCATGTCCTCATAAAATTTCATATTTATATTTTGATGAGACAAGTGTATTGCACACTTGATACATGTCATTCGGTTATATGTTAGAACAACTTCATGTCATTAGTGTTTTCAGCAGTAAAGGAGCAGTTTTCTGAAATAAAATAGAGTTCAAATAAACATTGATGGTGACAGTTGTGGTTATATTTCACTCCTACTGTGGCGGGAAAGTGTATTAATACAGTGTACTTCAGCTACAAAAAAAAATTTTCGACAATTTTTGTTTTTCTGGTAAAGTTTCTGTTTAATACCAACATTTCATTGATTTTTCTCAACTCCCTGAATTTGGCCTAGGCAAAGCATAATATACACTTCAGAAATTGCAGAATTCACGTATGACATGTCAGTGGATGTGTTTAATTATCGAAAAATGTGAGTGTTTAAAGCCAAAAGTATAACATTTTTGCCTCGTCTCACAACCAGACTTTTTGCTACTGTATTTGGATGCAAGCAGAACAATGCCATTGAAAGCATTAATTGTTCTGAGTTTATTTCAACTGGTCAAGTAACTCTGCAATTTTTCCCTTATCAAGAATATTGTTTGATATGAGTGTTGGTGAAAATAAACTTCTAATTTTCTTGTTTTGCTTTCACAGAATATACCACCGTATTTATCCGTATGTGTATTTGTACTGGAACAAGCCCTATCAGTAAGGGCCTTGCAAGAAATGGTGACTTCAGAAGGCTTGGAAGCGGTAAGTTGATCCTCCAAATCATAGAATATCATACAAAACATTCATGGCATCCTCCAACTGGTATGTTTGCCCCAGGGTGTCAAGAGGTCACAGTGTTCATCGAGGTCAGGGGTCATAAAGGCCTAGCAGTTGGACGAGGTTTATTTTTGTCCTATTATATGGGTTGTAATTTTACAGTCGGTAAGAAGTAGCAGGGGTAATCCAGTGTGGCAAACTTGAGTAACTGCTGAGCTGGAAATTTTAATCAAACTAGGTGTTTGGTATCACTGCCGAGAGGAACCATACTCCGTGTTCTCTGCAGCCAGATTGATTTGTAATGCATGAACTGAGTTTCCAGAAGCCTGGGATCATTTCAGCCAAAAGAACTGATGTTTTCATTTTCTGTTGATGTTCAGACATACCCTGTACAATGCTTTAGCTTTACAAAGCTTTAACTTTTTAAAAATAATTACGGATGTGGGACAAGTATTTGGCTCTTCCAAACAATGAACTCTCTCTGCAAAAAGACTGAGCATGTACCCCATTAATATATATTTTCTGAATGCCTTTATATCGATGAATGCTGTTATTTGTATTTTGTAGTCATTTTGTACATAAGGATCATGTGATAGGCAATTTGAATAACCTTTAAATAATTAGTATATACTTTCCCGTATGCAAACATTGGGGTGTTTCTGATCAAAATTAGCACCAACAATTGACAACGTATTGATTTAAAAAATGTTGTCTCGGATTTTTTTAGCTGCCAAAGTTTTTTTTACGGACTCTGAGAGATATTACACAATGATTAATCTCCAGCATGAAAAATTGTCATCTCACAGAAAATCTAGATCCTATTTGTACCAAAGGGAAAAAAAACAATTATGGAGAGGTTATTTAAATTGCTGTCATGTGATCCTTATGTAAACAATGATTGTGAAATAGAAATCATAGCATTAACCAACATCTATGCTTTCAGAAAATACATAATGAAATGGGGTTTCAATCATAGTTTTTTGCAGAAAATTCATAAATTGGAATGGCCCAATGCTTGTCCCGGAACGCTAATTCTTTGCTGTACTAAATATATTTAAATTACTCACCACCAGTTGCAAAAATTTATTGCAAAATAAATTCACACTCATAAGTTTAAAACTATTAAGATTCATTGTTTGTCATAAATTTTGATATCTGAAATACTAACCTCAAACACATACCAGAGTTTCTCCAAATAGTACTCCTTATACTGACTAAGGAGAGCCTTCAGCAAGATATTTGGATGTCAGTGGCCGTATGGTTGTTCTGTCAGTGATACAAAATATTCTTGTCTGTTTCCTTGTATTTTACTTCCACCCTTTCCCTACAATGGTTTGGCCCAAACCCATTGTTGTCAATGATGATTGTGACCTGTTGACTGTGAATTTGGGATGAACAGGTTACAGTCTATAGGAGTTTATCAATTTTTTTTAGATTATCCAAATATAAATTTGTAATAAACTTGTATGGTCTGTACTATTCTGAATGCAAAGGCTTTTAAACTTGAATAAATGCAACACTCCTGTGCTTGAAATATATTTTAGAGGACAGAAATATCTTTGCCTAGATGAAAGTGTTAAAACTGATGTGATAGAATTTCAGAAAACTTTGTATTGTTTATAATAAGTGTAATCTGTGACTGTTTATCATTTTGCAATAAAACTTTATTGGCATATCACACTGCAGTTGTGGTGTGTTCACAAACCGTAAAATGTATTTCCCGATCAAAACTGTTTAGTCAGCTATGTTTGAAACAGGATTAAAGTTTAACAGTTTCCTGGTAAAACACAACATTGTTAACGATGTAGTTTAAATGTCTGGGAATTTCTATTGAAATTCTGTAAAACCTGAGTTGCTATACAATTAGTTGATTCTGTATCGGAAGCAGCGACACCAGATGTCGTCAGTTAATTTATTATTGCAATGGTTGAATTGTTATGCTGTGATTGCTTTTATTTTCAACTAATTCATTAAATTTTCATGCAGAAGGACAAACTCAGTTCACAAACATCAATCAGAGATTCAAAAAGCATGAAAAGGATATTTTCCTACCTAGCTGTCACAAAATACCTACGTCTCCGATTCATCAACAATGTCATGATTTATGCATTTACAGGGACTATAATTGTGTTGTCACTGCAGACAGAAAAAGTGAAGAATCTATGGGACTTTATTCACTCCTCAGATATTCAGACTCTGCAACAGCCCTGCGAAGCATGTTGACAGAATGAATTACCTTCCACGGTAATTTCAAAAAAAAAATGCAGAGAATATGTTTTACAAAAATTCACGAGAAAAAGTGTATTCCTTTTGAGGTCTAAATTTCACCAATTCATAGCTGCACTGAAGTGCAGTGGTTAATATGATACTATGTACATTGAATCAAGCCATACTTTTCTGGTGACAATGATGTTCCCAACTACCAGCTTGTCTGTTACCACCATGTTGAGTACTTCATAGAGCTTCTCAAGGCTGTCAAGGAGAGCATTTCACACTTGTGTTATTTATTCAACCCTTTTCACCACCATGGTTTGACCCAAAATCATTACTATCAATGGTGAGTGTGGAACTGTTTATAGAGAAGGGGTAGGATTGGGGGTTGAACAGGTAAAATTTTGTAATTCCTGGTGATTTTTTACAACCTGACCTTTCACGTAATTCTGGTCAATTTTTCATAACAATTAAGATTCTTATCAGAGCATTTGTGAATTTCAGTCTGTTTTATGTCACACAAGAAACTCATGAAACTTTCTATTTATGTCATCTTTTGAATGATGTGACAAATCTCATGTTTTCCCATGCATTGCAGAAATTCAATTTCATTGACATGAAATTTCACTTGTTCCTTCTGATTACAGGGTGCTGGAGCAGGACACAGAACTTTATTGTACGGCCATGCAGTATTACTAAGACATTCACTCAGCAACATGGTAAGTTAACAATCAAGCTGTTATGTCTGTTACATTCCTTGTTACAGTCTGTCCGTAAAAATAATACCACATACAAAATATAAAGAGAATATAACAAGTTATTTTGATGAATCATCCCCCATCTTACTAATAGATAACTAGTACAAAAAGGAATATCCAATTTAGTGGAAAATAAAATGAAATGTTGTTGACAATTTTCAGTTATATTTGCCATTTGATATTTACCATGTGATATTTACCAAATAACAACCCCAGTACAATTACAAAGCAAAATACATATTACTCAGAAGAAGAACTTTTGCTTCACTGTTGTATCTATCAAAATATTCAATGTTAATTCTTACATCCCTAAAGAACTGAACACAGCTTTCTTCTCCCAGTAATCACTCACTGACAGTTTAAATATCGCAATTGTCAAAAGTGGAGCAGTACAATAAAGGGACTATCAAGGATGTATTCAGTCAAAAAGTTGTTTTATCACTCTGCATGATGTTACAAAATGAGCAGGAACCGAGAGATGCTAGATAGCAGCACTTCTTGCAAGTGGACAGAAAGTAATTGACAAATTTGTCACTGACTTTTTCGGGGCAATTTTGACCAGGAGGTATGACATGGTCAAATACTGCCTGCATGAACATGGGTATGATATTTCTATAGTATAATTTTATGAATTTCAAGTTGATCTGCATAAGATTTGGTAATATCAAGTTTATTTCTTTCCTAGCACAGTAAACATATTTTCTTCTTGTTCGATTACAGTACCTGGCATGTTTGTCTTCAACCAGTTCATCTCGAGACAAACTTGCATTTGATGTTGGCCTCCAGGAAATGTCCCAAGGTAAGGCAGGCATATATCACTGAAAGAATGCATTCCTTATGACAGCCCAGATCATGTAATGTCGTAAATTACACGAAGACTTCTATGAAGTCCGCTTCTTAAGATCTCCGCTATCAGGAATGAAGAATTCCAGACTTGATAAGGTCGTCGGCATCTTTGCCATGCAGCGGTAGCTTTCGCCCAGCTTATCGTCCATTATACAACTATCAAGACATTTACTCGTCAGAGAAATCTCATAACTTCAGTCTTTGTTGTCCTCGATAATTTTGTTCAGATGAAACACTACCAATTCTGAGCACTAAGTAGTAAGATAAGCACTGCAAACACTGCTTACAGAGATGCGACAACTCCTGATAGTGTACAGAAAAACATCTGGTCACATCTGGCATCCAATCCGCACACAGTTTGTGTTCTACCCACAATCTATCCCCTTGTTATGTGTCTTCAGAAATCTAGCACAGTAGATTAAATAAACTTGAACATCTCACACTGCCATGGACATGTCTGCATGAAAAAAGCAAGTCAAACCCAAACTCCATGAAATGTGCACTGTAAAATTTTCTCATTTCATTCTACAGAAAAGTTAAAGCAAAACCGTGATCACGATTATCATTGTAGTCCATAAGAAAACTTGACAGAAATTCAGGTCTCACTTGTGCTTGTATTGAAAGCTTTTAAATGCAGTGTATGAAATTGATAAATTACAGTAATAAAAATCTGAATTCTATTTTAATTGAGAATAATATTGTGAATATTTTTTTATAGTATAGCACACTGCTTTCACTTTCCAACTTTACATGTTCTGTCAATCATAACAAGTGAGGATTAATCTAGTCAAAAAATTATGTTGAAGACATTTTGACCAGAAAACATTTTTTCTTGTAAGCCGTAATCCGTCATCCATGCATGATTTCAGAGAAATTCTCCCTACTCCCTGATAGTTCTGCCAGTTTGGTAATACCTGCATAGACCTTGCAAAACAGCCAAGACTCGGTTAACATATATGACTCAAGAGTAAATACTTAGCTCTAATTGCCACTGAAAGACATGCATGGTGTTGAACCGTATACTGTGAATACCATCTCATTAAGAACACACTTTTGTACACACTTTGGTATGTGTCAAATAAACAAAGCTGTATTGCAAATCTGAGTCATCGGTACCCTTGTATGACCTTTGACATTTTTGAATGAACTTATTGAACCAGATTTTGACATCCTGTCCAAAACAGTAAAAGTGTGGTTTTACTGTCCTCAAGCACAGAAAATTTAGGAGAAAACCTGTCTTTCGTCAAATTTAAAATAAAAATAGCTATAATTCAATCAAAGTTCATGTCATGGAATACTGAGATTTTCATCACTGAACACTTCTACATGTCAAATGAATATATCTGTCCGAGAATGCATCTGATAAGGGTTTTTGATAAAAATTGAATATTTTCATGAAGTTTATCAGCAAGTTTCTATTCGTACTCATGGCTAAGAAATTTATGAGAAAAATTAAGATTTCTTATGCTGAAATGAAGTGATGCATTCTGGGATGGAGGTAAACAGAGCATGGACTTTGAAATTTTAGAGACTACCACACTGTTACAGAAACAGCTTGAGTTAAGTTGCATGAGAAATTATCTTTATGTTATGTTTTATTTTAACTCCATTATACATTGATGTTCAGTGAATATTTTCATGCTTGTTGTACGTGTATCTGACCTCTCACTCTGATCCAGTAATGTGTATGTTACCATGTTAACCCTATTGACTGGTGTGTTGTTTTAACCCTTCATTGATACAGGGCCGGGAAGAGTAAATATGATAGGTAAAGTCCAAATGTTTTCAAGACATTTTGGGGGATTCTTTTTTTTCCGGGGCTAAGGGGAATCTACTTCATCACGACACAGTCAGTGAGTTGGCCAGGCCTGTAAAATCCCTCTCCAAAACCTCCGCTTTGTACTCCTTAACCATGTTGTTATGTGAAATCCAACCTCCAACCCCTCAGCTTGCTGTTAATTTACACCTGGGGAACACACTGACCAGTGTTGCCTGCATATGTCTATCTACAATCCACTCTTTTTTTGCTCAAATTTGTCTAAAATTTACTCACGTATTTTGCACAATTTTTGGCAAGGTTGTGTTTCACTACGATGTTATATTGTTACAGTGCGTAGGGGATTAGGATTCTTTGTGTTTGTATTTGAAATGTGATGAACTACACTTTTTTTATGTATTTTGTCATTATTGCTAGCAAATTACTGTTTTCAATATTACATTATGCACAGTTGAAAGTTGTTAGGTGTACAAGATCAGTGTTATGAAGCTGTGTCGCTTATATCAAACCACCTGTACAGATTAAACAGCTTGTTTTGACTTGCAGCATGACGTAAATTTGACAGTTATGGCTTAACGCAGAAATATAAAAATGAATGTTCTACCAGCATACATTTTTCGTGTTATTGAATTTGATTGGTAAATGAGAAAATTCATTTGTGTCAGGATAAGGAAACTTTTCATATTCCATTGTTTGTCCTTCAGACAAATGGCAGACAAGTGTATTATGGTGCTTGCATTGAACTTAAACAGTATACCACTTTTTTGACAGTTTCAGAAAAATGGAAGTTCTTTAAATCTTACCATTTTTCTGTGCTCAGTGCACGCTGTTTGACTCAAAGCAAAAAATAGAACAGGATGTAAATTGAGTAAAGACACAGATTTCGCTTCCATTTTTAATTTCAAATGTCAGTGTACCTGAAGCTTGACAAATAACGTCTGATCCAAAGAAATGGCTTGGTGAACCATGATAGCATTCTCGATTATATCTTAGAATAGTTTAAAGTTTCCTGGGCAAACATTTTAAACTTTGAGTTTTGAGGTGCATTTTTTTGTAAAGAAATATTGTCTGATTGATTTGTTCACCAGGGGAAGCTTGTTGGTGGACGATCCATCCAGCATCGAAACAGAGATCAGAAGGTGAAAAAGTCAGGATAGGAGATGATTTGATCCTTGTTAGTGTATCGTCTGAAAGATATTTGGTAAGTATGCACATCCCATCTAAACACGTAGCTTCAATGTTGTAAATTAAAAAAAACCCTGAGAATTACAAATCAAGAATACAAATCAGATGAGAGTCAAACTGTCCTCCCATCTTATAGTGTGCTCATAACACAATATCTCACTTGATCATCACATCAATGTGATTTGCTGTTATTGCTTTAATACTATCAGATATAACCTTCCTACGAGTCAGTATATCTCAACAATGTTACTGAATCTGTACACTGGAAATTGCAATGACTGGGTGAAAGTATGTAAAGGAAAGTCAAACCTTTGCATAAAACAGAAACGTCAAAGTTAAAAGACCTGAAAAACCAGCTGATGGAATTTTTCTTGTTTTCAATAAACCACAGAATGAAACTATGAAAGCTCAGCTCAGATCACTGTCACACATGTCACCAAAGAGCAAAGCTTTCTTTCTCTATGAACAGGATATAACTTTTACAGTGTAAAGTGATATTATTCCCAGCAGATTTCCATGAAATATATATAAATCTCTTTCCATAGTTCTAGTTTCCTTGGCATTTATGAACTGTTGGCAAGTGCCAACATTTTTTTGAAAAGTTGCATTCTGCAGTCCATTCATAATTTTAATTCCCGATGTGCCGCGTATGAAGGCCGACGGTTTCCTGAAATCACAAAGAGACATCATGCGTGATTAAAGTTGAATTCTTCTCGGCTATAATTTGCAGCATTTATCAGCGGCAAGTACAATCCCACCAGAACCTTCCAAAGTGCTAGCTTCGTTTCATCAGACATTGTGGACAGTTGGACCAGTGAGTACTGGCAGTGTGAAAACAAAAGCAATGGGTGAGTCTGTGAACAACTTACAAAGTTAATAAAATATTAAATGTTTTATTCCTTTACTGAATGGAACTTTACTCATCCTTTAAATTGCATTTTACATTTATTAAGCAAACTTTGAGGATTTAAAGCTCATTGCCAAGCAGATGTATCAAATTTTTAGAAGGAATGATACGGAAAGGAAAACAAATTTTGTTTTTCTACTCTCAAGAAATAAAGCTATCGAAGTGATATTTTAAGATTTTAAATTCTCCCTTATCGAAGCTGATAATTACTGTTAATCGTAAAAATCTACAAATAGTGACTGTAACCCAAACATGTTGAAAAGCAGTCATGAGTGAAATCTTTGATTTTATTGTCCACTTTGATCATTCATTGTATATATGTCTTTAAACTTAAAGTTTTTGAGACATGAAGACAAAATTTACCAAGTTCTCTTGCCTCAGTATTTCATTTAATCTGATTTTGGATAAAATATTATGATGTTAGCTTCAGCGATCATTTTCTTGTTCATTGAAGACTTCAGACCAGAGTCCTCAGATGAAATTCAGATTTTGTTGTTTAATCTCCCACTGATACTTTAGTCGAAAATGAAATTCCAGGAGTCTTCATGGCATTAAATTGAAGGTTACAAACAAAAGCGGTATGGGCCGTTAATAAATATCAGTTTCTTGAATGGGGAGACTGTACCAGATGATCGCAATTTAAAAGTACATTAAAGAGATAAATTTTCATTGTGAAATTTCATTTACAACCCTAACGTCTAGCAGAGCAGATTTGCTATTAAATCTTTGAAAGAAATGAGCGCCGTACTGTGTTTTCTTACTATTCCAGTATGTGCCACACTTTATTTTTCAAATTCAGAAGAACCTTTCGTCAGTACCGGTATGATGTGATGCACCTGTCAACTATAAATATTATAGTTGTACATCGGTTCTAAGCGCATCTCAATAAACATAAACTGTTGTCAAAGGGCACACTGAAATATCTAATAGTCTTGTGTGTTGATTGAATATCCTCTCACAAATATTGTTCTCTGTTTAATCCTTGTTGGTTTGTTGCATTTAAGAAATGTGCTAGCCGTGGAACCCCTGTGAACTCCAGTAGCAGTGTCCTTCACTAATAGTTCGTTGACCTCATGTCTCAGGCAGTGACCCTTCCCCAATGCCTGCAGTTACTGCAATTATTTTTTCGAAGGAGGAAGGAAACAAGCTAATTAGACATATTCTGAAGTCATTATTCATATAATCGGTTAACCTTTTATCTCCCGCCCAGGATTTGTAAATGGTCTTGATGTGTTGAGGTTCTTTAGAGGACATATGGATGAGTGTCTCACAGTGCCTCATGCTGGCTGCAAAGATGATGACAACTGCAGGTATGTTTGTTTGTGTATCCTTGTCTCCACTAAGCTGACAGCCAGGATGTCCAAGATGAGTTATCGTACGACCTTGTCTTAGGTCAAGGTTGTTGTCATGGAAGATTGATTTTGGCTTCCTCGATCAGGAGTGATGAATAATTTGATAATGACATTGAGATGAGATTACTTCTAATCAATGATATTGATGGACAAGTGTGGATGAAAGCAAAGAAAATGACTCTCAGTGATTGATGCATGCTACACAAGTTCAAGGGTCGTTTGTTCAACTCACCCCCATTGTTGACCTATCAATGGCCTCTTCAAATAGTTTGTTGCAGGCCAAACTGATTCATCACTGCTGAAGTGGTATGCCGGCGGCAACTTCTTAAAGTGACAATTAGTGAATCGGATCCTAATAAAATTTAAGCAACAGTTGTGTTTTCATTTCACCTCATCTCATCTGTACTGTCAGGAACAGCCAAGCTGAAATCAGACAATCCTTACTTGAATTTGTGAAGACGTGTTTGTTTTGCCAGGGAAATATATGGCCATTAAATGTATCATTTGTGACTTAGTTCAAAGTTTCTGCTGGCTTAATGTTGGCTGTAAAATTTAGGGGACTAGGAACAAGTGTTTGACAAGATCTATTGATGAGGCAACATTTTGAAAAATAATCTACAAGGAAGAATCTGTTTGTAGTTGTTGATTTCTCTAATGTCTCTGCTAACATGATAACTAAAGATCAAAAGTCTCATGTTTCATCATGGAAGACAGAACAATTAGTCTCCCGTTTTGCTCTCGCAGCAACGTTAAATGTACCCATTCTGATGGGAATGACTTTGTGAAACACAACATTTATTCAAGGTACTGTCTCAGGAAATCTGAGCAGTAAAATTGTCTATTTGAATTCATTCTTAAAATAGAAAATAAATTATATAAACATGGAAATTTCATGTGCACACCCTCTCATCACTTTTACTAAAGTGTACTTGTTGTATGGATTACAGTTATATATTCAGCACCTGGTGACATCGTAAATTGTATATGAATCTATGAGATGACAGATTAATTCATAAATTGTGTACCACTAGCATTTTGTGGCGACATCACAGATTCAACTATACACAGCTGGTGACATCGTAAAATAGTCCAGTATTATAAAAGTAACACACACAATATCCTATGGAAGGTACATGTACGTGCAGAAAAGCTGTAACATTTTTAAGTGAATCTAGAAGATATATTATATGTATGCTTTTCTGATTAATACTGTGTGAAATTTCCTATTTTTCAGTGAAGTGTCTTATGAAACTGGTGCTGTATGTAGCCATGCCAGGTCACTTTGGAGAATTGAACTCCTCAAAGTCAAGTAAGTGTACAGCACTTCTCACTACTGACTTTGCAAACAATTGTATGATGTAGTTCAGTGTAAAACCTTGTCCTTTTTACTTCATAAATCCACCTCTAAATTATTCTACCACATATCAGATGTATACAGTCTGATGTAACATATGTGTTGATACTTTGCATATATTATAATATTTGAATGTTGAGCAGTGTAATCAAAATAATAAATATTGAAGTGTATGTAATTCTTTGTATTACTTTCAAAGTTCTCTGTAGTTGTGTACCATTATCTAGATGAACTCTTGATTAGATGCAGTACCAGTCACACCTTGTGTTAACATCATAATGAGGAAATTAAGTTACATCAACCCATTGGTTGCAGAGCTTACTGTGGAGATAGACCATTTTCAATTTATGTGCCTCATTTGTGGAATTCTTGACTGTTACACCTTCAAACACTTCAGTCACTTAATAATTTTGAAGTTGGGTTGAAAACTTACCTTTTACGTTGTTTTGTGCATAAGTTTATATACTGATCTATTTGAACCATTTCATGATTTTGTTAGTCATTACTTTTTATTGTATATTTTTATTGTTGTCATTTTTCATGTTTTAATATAAAGTGCTTTGAGATATTTAAATAAGTAATGCACTATATTAGAAATAAAGATTATGAATTATGATTATCTTTGCTTTTACATTTCAGATGGGGTGGTAGTTATCTGGGCTGGGGTCAACAATGCAGGCTTAGGCATCTAACATCAGGTAAGACACAAGTCAGTTATATATGAATAGAATTTCCACCAGGTCAGTAGCCAAACCCAAAATATAAACTGAAAGTTGTTTGTTGTCTGGATAACTACTGAATCTATAATTTCTTATCGTCTTTGCAGGAAAGTACCTTGCTGTAAAACCAGACAAAGAAGTGTATATTGTCCCTAGAAACATGGCTGACACACAGAGTAGTGTTTTCTGTCTGAGACAGTCTAAGGTTTGTCATTTCTGTTAAAATCTAGAAAGGATGAAACTTGTGGTAAAAATTTCATTTCTCAGACACCAATATCTATCTTTGCAAATGAAATTGCTCTGTCTTCAACTATGATCAGAATAGGTTTGATCTGTCAAGATGTTATCACTCACATGATCAGAACATTTTACGCTCTATCCACAAACAAGAATCAGATTATGTCATTTCCTTTGGTCAGAACAGATCATGTGATACTGATCACATGATTCACATCACTTTAGTATTAAAGTCAATGCATAATGTAGGCTGCATTCTAAGAATGATGCATAAGGAAGATCCAATTAGTGTTTGACACAGATTGTCAAATTCTCGATCATGTTAAGCAACACTGTGCAACAACACCATTTAATTCAGTCCAACACTTTCATTTCTGAAACTCATTTCTATTCTGATTCTTTTCCAGGATGACAAATCACATTGGGACAACAAGAAGGATGAAGGAATGGGAAAGGCTGACATAAAATACGGTGATTCCGTTGTTTTTGTTCAACATCAGGCAACTGGACAGTGGCTATCCTATTTGGTAAGCAGCATACTTTCTGTTGAGAACACCTTGTGCTCTCAACATTTGTGATAGTTGACAGATTGAAAATGAGAGAGAGAGAGAGAGAGAGAGAGAGAGAGAGAGAGAGAGAGAGAGAGAGAGAGAGTTGTATTTACAAATATTTAAAAAAAATTACAGGGTAAGGCCACAAAAAAGGTGATTTATTTCTTGTCCTTGATATTTAGTATTTTTTAACTCACCAGAATGCGAAAAAAAAGACATCATGATGCACATGATGCAAATTGATGCAATCACCAGAAATTGATCTAAATTTTTAGCCTACCTTGTTAGTTGCATACTGCCTGAATCAAGCAGGAATTATTTAAGAAATTTAGTCTATGCTGGTCTGGTAGTTTGATCTTCCTTTATTCTAACAGAATATTTGTCACTGAATTGGTTGCCCTGAAGGAAATAATCTGTTCCAAATTTTTTACCGTACCAATTATCATGGCCTTTTACGATCAAACAATGTTCTATTTGATTTCGTTGTGTCTTTTTTGTTCCGAGGTCAGATGTGTAATGACAAGATGGAGCCAAGAGATGAAATTGAATTTTGTGGTCACACTTTCAATATGACTCATGAATGTAGATAATTATTAAGGGTTCAAACAAAATCATGACATCCTATTTGTGTAGACAGATACTAAATTAACCATATCTGTTTATGTATTATTGTCACACAGTCCGTGGAATCTAATGTCAGAGGAAGAGGAATAGAGAGGAAGGTATGCCTGACTCGATGTCTACAAGCTTTCATCAATTTAGGAAGAATGTACATTGGGGAAAGATATAAGGACTCTTAAATTTTTACAATTCTTTTCTGATCTACACTTGGGGGGGGGGGGCTCATATTAAAGCTTATGGCATTAGGAAAACTTTACTATCTTAGTTTTTTGAAAATTGAAAATTATTTTCTCCCCAGAGAGTTAAAACAGGCACAGTGGCCATTTTGAATTTCAAATGTTGGTAAATGATAGGTATTTTGTTTCTCTAACTCCATAATTTGCATGGTGACCCCCAATTTTTATACTTGCTTTGGTAAGAGAGTGGTTGAAGATTCACCGAGGAAAGTTTTAGTAAAAGTTTAAGTCTTTCACTTCAGAGGCACATACTACCTTAACTGTGACAATGTAAAAGAGGAATCCTCATTTGTTTACATCATTTAAATGAAAATCATCATTTGTAAATATCATCAAAGTGGTATTGCTTCTGTTAATAAATTTTAAAGGCAGTGTGTTCGTGGAATTGGTCATGTGCATAGATCACTATTGCCATCAAAATAAAATATTTCTTCTCTCAATCAATGTCAAAGAGAAAGACAAAATAAAAAAAATATAGATTTGTTGGGTCACTTGTAGAGTATAAACTTAAAATAAGAGTGGAAAATAATGGAGCTGTTAGTTTTTAAGACTGCATCTTTGATATTATTCACAAGTATTGGTGTTGGATTGATGAAGAAAATAGTTGTGTTTTGTTTTGTCTTTATCCAAGAGGTTATTGATTTGTGATTTGTTGATATTGTCAGGTGATCATGCATTCGGAGGGTCACATGGACGATGGTTTCTCAGTGGCCAGGGCCAGAGAAGAAGAATCCAACTCGGCAAGGGTTATCAGAAAAACTGCCTCAATATTTCACAGATTCAACAGGTAAGTTATGAACTGTGAACCTCAAATACTGCAGCATAGTTAAAAAAACTGACTGTGTGACAGTGTGAGAGTAAGAACCTTAATTTTCACAGAGAGCCATGAATTGTCAAGCCAGACTGTTACACATTGTTGGCCATGATTGACCTTTGAACTGACATTGGCACAGATGTGAAACTTTTGGTTTCACTCTCTTGAGGGCTCAAAGGTCATGTGCTTCCTTTGCAAACCATTTTCTAATTGACAGGATTTTCAATGCAATGATACCCGATACACTTAAAGATATTAAGACCATTTTATTTAATCTTAGTTAATTAGGCAAGAGTATGCAGGTAGGGAATAGCATTTGTGATACCAGAATTTTGATGAATGAACTGTAATTATGTTGAATTTGTTGTACAAATTTGTTTCAGTGCTCTGGATTCTCTGAGGATCGAGAGAGACAGTGAACAGTGGGCTAGCTGTTCTCTTTCTCAAGTACTCAACTGTCTGGAAGATCTGGTTGAGTATTTTGCTGAACCGCACGATGACATGGGTATGTGTCTTGTTGTAATATTTGCGGAGTTCAGTAATTTTGCTGTTTAATTTTATGAGCTTACTATGGTGGAAAAACATACTCATTGTTGTCGTTCATTCTTATTGATAGTCCATGAAGAGCAACAGAAAGCCCTACGAGCTCTGAGGAACAGACAAGATCTTTTCAATGAGGAGGTAAGAGATACTGCATCATAGTACGGTACATAATGCACAGTTTTAGGCCAATGGATATTCCCCATTGATAATGACTCATCATCATTTGGGGCACAATTGTGTTATTTTGTGGTTTCTCTTGTCATGGAAAGACTCATAGACAGGAACGGATCATGCATGTCAGTAAGGAATTCATGAGTACATGGGAAATCAACGCAATCTCAATTCATTTTTTTGGACAAATTTACTGCAGGATTCAAAAAATTATTTCGAAATAGTGAAATTAGTTTGAGGCTTTTAGTGTCTCATTCCAGAGAGAGTGTTGCACTTTTGACATAATAATGGGAATAATTTTCCACCTTATTTCCATGTTTGTTGTTCAAAGTACTATACAGATGATGTTTATGTTCAAACAGTTATCACAAAACAACAGAGACAAAAATCTAGAAGGCATGCCATTTTCCATTCTGTAGGGTATGATTGTACTGGTTCTGGAAACCATTGACAAGTTGAGTTTTTACAAGAGCGGTCGTGATTTTGGTGCCTGGGCTGGTGAGGAATCTGGACAAGACTATGAGGAAATCCTCAACTCCCTCTATGTACTCTTAGGTAAGTCATAGTGTAGTTCAAAGGGAAAAAAATTATATTTTCAATGCGTTTGTCAAAATTTAGAAGATAGATCCTGTGCGTTAGAGATAATGCAGCTATAAATGGTTCATTTTTTTCCAAATTTGATGATGGCATCTGCCTTGTACTGATCTTTTTGATGTAATTTTTTACACATTTTATCCATTCCTTTTCATAAGCTGTTTAAATGTAATACATACTGTAATTTCTTAAGTTGGCCATTTGCTCATGTCACTTTGGTAGCCAAGTGGCAAGTCGGATAAACTTTTTATAATTAGAAGTACTGATGCTAAGCATGTGTAACTTGTCATTAGTTTATCTTCATGTCGTGCAATAGAAATGTTACTGCGAATGTTAAATGCGAATTCTTGAGGTTGTCTGTTTTGTTAAAAAAACAATTTTGACAATAGTGTGTACTTATCTGAAACATTACTTTACAGCCGCAATGATCAGAAAGAACCAAGCCAACTGTTCCCAGTTTGCCCAGTCACAGCGACTTGACTGGTTAATACAGAGACTTGAGAGTCAACAGGCATCAACAGGTGAGGTCATTTTAGGTCATATCTCAGCTAGAGGTCATTTTAGGTCATGTCTCAGTTGGAAGTCATTTTAGGTCATGTCTCACAGGTCATTTAAGGTCATGCCTAGGCTGAAGGTCATTCATGGTCATATTTCAGTTAGAGGTCATTTAATGTCATGTCTCAGTCGGGGGTCATGTAAGGTCATGTTTTTATTATTTCTGGAAAAATGAACAAGAAGATTGAATGCTAGATGAAACTGGAACTTCAAACATTGCCGATTGGTTGCTGCAACTACTTTTGTAAATGCAATGACAAAACATTTTTGTTCTTTTTACTTGAAATAGGTGTATTGGACGTGCTACATTGCGTGTTAACAGACAGTCCAGAAGCCTTGAAAATGGTAAAAGAACAGCACATTCGATCAATGATATCCCAACTAGAGAAACATGGCAGAGATCCTAAGGTAATTGAATCTATCTGTTGGTTAAAGTTCAAACGGATTTCTGAAGCTAAAATCTTTTTCACAGATGTTTTGATGTTTTAGAATTTTAACTAATAACTAAAAGCAATACTGATTTATGTTCCCAATTATGTAAAATTCAGTTTTATTGTTGGATTTAGTGGTATTCTTTGCTTTTCATTTGCAGGTGCTAGAAGTCCTGTGTTCACTGTGTGTTGGTAATGGTGTCGCAGTGAGAGCCAATCAAAATCTAATCTGTGATAACTTACTGCCAAGCAGAGACATCCTGCTACAGACTTCATTGGTGGATGAAATCATCAGGTTTGTTTGATCATCAATTTTATGAACTCTTGTCTATATGAACTATAAATGAAATCTTGTTTCTGGCAGATTTACAGTACTTGAGTTGTGTCATCATTTCATCCTTGTATCATATGTTTTATAACAGCTTTGATAAGATGTTGCCCAAATATCACTTCAACTTTTACATGGTGCTCTCCCTTTTTGTCCTTCTACAACTATATTCAAATGAAAAATATTTTTCAGATACCTCTGTACCATGTTCTGCATCAATCCAACAGTAGGTTTTTATCAGTAACTTTTATCATTAAGAAAATACTATCAACGAGATAGGTATCAAACATCTGATAAGCAACTAATCTGTGGAGATAATCATTGGATTAAGTTGGAAAAGTCAACACCAAGTCAAGTGTAGTGCCCTAGATGTTTGCTTAGGCAACTCATCTGATGATATCATCCACAGATTAGTCAATTGACAGGTGTTTGCCAGGCCACTCAATGGCTTGTATACTGTAGGTGGGTTTACACGTGTATTTTTTTAAACCTGAGGGAATCTGATTAGTCGCTCTGTAAATATTCCTTATCAGCGATCTAAGTGATCTCACGTTTACACGTCATACACAAGGTATAAATTTAGTTCGGGTCAAGCGAAAGAAATAACGCCACCAACAATACAGTAGTCTTCATAACAACGTATAGCCCGTACATCGAAACGACAAAAATCAAGCAAGCCCTGACAGAAAACTGGAGTGAACTTGAAAAAGACGAAACACTAAAAAAACTGTTCCAAAACCAACCAATAATCGCATATAGAAGGAACAGAAATATAGGCGACACACATTAAAGCGCCAGACTTCACAAAAACTACAATAGCTCAAACTCAGGTTCACATAAACTTACACAAACACAACAAGATCAAACAGTATAGACATTCTAGCTTCCCTACCAAACGTAAGTGGAACAACATATTATAAAATAAAAACAATCAACCATTCAACACGTCTCACCAATCAAAAATGAATTTTAAGCGACTGATGAAGAAAACTCTGTTTTCGAAACGTAGCGCCAAAGGATCACAGTGTCAGTAGTCTCTCCGCTCCAGTGCGGATTAACACAGGACACGTAGATTACGGGTACGTCTCGCCATGGCCAAGCAACATTTTACATAAAACAGTTAAACATGATATACACTTATATTATACACAATATCATACACAAAACGCAAACAACCCAAATATGAACGATGTGTGGAGTTGCTTTCCCTTTACTACCTACAACTCATCGTAAAATGGCATCGTTTTTCTAGCTCTGCCACTACGACGGTTGTTGTCGGACACGGACTTGAACTGAGCTCGCAACCGTTTGATTTTGTTGTGGCATTGTTCTGCTGTCCTCTCGAGTCCCTTCTCCCTGGCCTTGGCAGCGACGACTTCATACACTTGCCGATCCCTCGACGTGCCGTCCATCATACGGATGACATTTTCGTCTCTCCAGATTGACATTAGTAGCCTGATCTCTTCCTGCGGCCAATTGTTGCCGAGATCGTGAGAGCTTACTTGCATGAACACCGTCCAATGTGGTAATAGCACTGATCGCAAATGACGTCACTGTTCTCTCTCATTAATATGCATAAATAAACATTTGTCCTCATTTTCCGCATAAACGACAAAAAATAAAACCTGCGAGTGTTAGAAAGGCTACTTAGCGTCACGCTTATGAATGAATTTACGACTGAGACTACAAGTTGCAACAACAGCCGCGCATGCAACGACAAAATTTGTCCGAATTTCAGCTTATTTGTCCGAATGTCGCGCACGTGCAGCTATATTTAGTAACAAACCCGAAGTCGCGATCAACGCTATTACCGCAAGCCCGAAGACAGGATATAGTTCGGCATTTAGTTCGGTGTTGTGGTCACACGTGTAAATAGGCCATTGTTTAGTACGGAGCACCGAACCTGGACCAGCCCTCCGACACCGAATTAATTTAGTTCTTTGTTAGTTCGGTGTTGTCTGTTCACACGTCCAACTGACACAGGTTTAACTTTATTCCGGTGTCAATTCCGGACTCAGTAACTCACACGTGTAAACCCCCCCTTTTGTCAACTACTGATAAAGACCCAAGTGTGAACTTGACAGAGAACAAGTACAGTGTCTACGGTATTGACTCACATTCAAGCAATATCAGTTGTCATTGGTTAAAAACATCACAATCAGAGAACCAGAGACTTACTTACAAATTTGCACTTGCAATATTTATGCTAGTTTGAATGAGTGAGTACAGTAAAATGTGTAAAGATAAGCTGAAAAACTAGACAAATTTCTGTCTTGCCTTTTAGTGTTAGGCCCAACATATTCATTGGTCTGAGGGAAGGTGCTGCCATGTACAAGAAATGGTACTTTGAAGTTGCTGTAGATGCTGTCACACATACCACGCCGAGACAGGCATTTTTACGTGTTGGCTGGGCAACCACGGAAGGATTCCGACCCTATCCACGTGGTGGTGAGGGATGGCATAGTATCACAGTTGGTGATGATCTCTACTCATATGGTTTTGATGGACTTCAACTTTGGACAGGTGAGCAGTGTATTTCAAACACAATCTAGCATTTGCTATTTCTATAAGCAGCAGTTTGTCTAAGTCTTTAGCAGACTCATAAAATGTATTTCACACATGGAATATGATAAAATATTACAGATGATCTGAAAAGAAAACTAAATATAATGGACAAACATGCAGACAGCACTGTGGAGATTCACAATCTTGAGCAAAGTATCAAACATGACATCGACACACAGACTATAACTAAACAGTGTGCTTTCAGGTTATCTATGTAATATTAGAGGAAAAATGTAGATATTGTGATATCTTTTGCCCTGCTACTCACATTTCCCTGTCTTGTGGTCAAACTTTGCCAGAGAAAAATTTTAAAGTTTTACCAAAATTTTGATGGTGAAACGCTTGCCCTGTTTTATTACCAGACTGTAGTATGAGCCAATCACTTTCAGATGTTTCAGACCTTGGATATAGGAGAAGAAAGGATGTCAGTCCAAGATTATTTAATTTTGTTTGCCTCTCACATTTAACAGGTGGTACACCAAAGTCAGCACCCTGGAATGGTAGTCACAAGCTAGGCAAAGGTGACATAGTGGGATGTTGTTTGGATCTGAGTGTTCCAAGGATGTTGTTCCACGTCAATGGAAATCCAGTCAAGGCAGCGTTTGAAAGTTTCAATCTGGATGGACTCTTCTACCCTGTCATCAGTATGTCCGCTGCTGTCAGGTATTATGTCAATTTTAGAAAAAATAAAATCTTGTTCTGTGAAGTTACAGTTAGTCTGACTTGCTATTATTGTGTTTATTTGCAAGAAATTTCAAATATAATTAATATGAGAAAAGAAATGAAAAGTAAGACAGAAGCTGTTTATCTTAGACATTTGCCATGGTCAGATTTTATGACTGTACTGCGACATCAAATTTTGAGTTTGGACAAAGAAATCTTTTAGGTAGGCAATGTTTGGCAGTTATATTTGCCTGTTTGTTCAATAAAGACAATTAAGTGAGTCTATATTTTTAACATATCAGAATCTACAGCCATTTTCACAGCTTTTCCAGCTGCTATTTCCTCTTCTATTTCATCCAGCAAATATTTGTCATGTGTAAATTTGTTGAATGATAAATGAAGCAAAGAGAAGCCATAGCTTGCAAATTTTCCATAGTCACTGTAACTTTGATTCTGTCTTCCACAGCTGCCGTTTCATCCTTGGAGGAAAGCATGGACGATTTAAGTACACTTCACCCAAGGGCTTCGCACCGGCACACGAATCACTCCTGCCAAAAGAAGAACTTCACATTCAACAGTGCTTTAACTTTGGAAACTTTAAGGAGAGTCTCTTCGCTGGCCCCTCGGCATGGAGGGAACATACAACATTTATCCCCAAACCAGTGGATACTAGCAGTGTAAGTATAAAGGATGTAGAAATGATTACTTTATAAATTGAAACATTGACAGTGAACCCTCTTATAAAGAAGCGGTCAGAAGTCTTGTCACAAACCAATAGTTTTATGAAATATGTGTTTGTGGTAGGCCTTTGCCAGAGCTTGTATGTTAAAAGTTTCTGTAACTCATGGAAAATGCATTGTGTATTGTTGTGCCTGAGAGCCAGGGACTGGGGACTAGGGAGCTAGGTACAAGACTTTATTATTTTGAGTTCATACATAAATGTTGCACTGAATGAGTGCATGTCAGAAAGGATAGAATGTTACAGGTGTAGGGAATGGGAAGATGACACTTTTCAACATTTTGCAGTCTGTTTTCACTTGTATAGCGGAGATAGACAAGAGTTGTGTACTAGTTTTGAAAGGCACATATAGTGTGTCTTGTTACAAATCATAAGGTTTGCTGGTGAAATAAATAATTATTGATGACCCAAAAGCCAGTTAAATGTCAACATGTATGGTTTCCTGAACTGATGAAAGTTTATTCTTTTTACATTACCACCAGGTTTCTATCCCACACTACATTGAAGGAGTACGGGACAAGTTGGCTGAGAACATTCATGAACTTTGGTGTATGAATAAGATTGAAGCTGGATGGACGTACGGACCTGTAAGTTGATAAACACATATACCTACCAACAGATAAAAAATTCAGTATGTCATGTTACCATTAGCTATGTTTTATCGCACCAAAGTAATGTGACAGTAATATTGCAGAAGGTTTTCATTAATTGAATTCTTAAGCACAGATACTATATCATCTGATAATAATTCTTATGTGTGTTGTTATGTGTAGGTACGAGATGACGCCAAGAAAACCCATCCCTGCCTGTGTCCCTTCAACAGCCTGACAGAAGAAGAACGAACTTTTGACATCACAATGGCCTATGAAACACTGAAGTGAGTTTCCAATTAAGATCAAAGCTAAAACCAGTGGTTTGATGATAAAGTCAAGGTCACAGTTGGACAAGTTCAGGGCAGGAAACTCTGTCTATAGGCCACCAGAATGATAGTGACATTTATGAGCTGATAAAATAGTCCTAAGATAGAGTAGATTTTAGGAGCACGAATACAGGCGGCATGAACAAGCAACTGACACTCAATGATTGCCATGCATGCATTTAATGACCTCATTTACCACACGTTGTCCATGTGTCAAATATATCAAAAATTCCTGACAAACTGGGAAATTTTCTTATTATCATGCTAAACGTCACAAACAATCATTAATTGCCTACTTGAATTCCATTGCATATTTTGATTGAATTCCTTGATAGGGTAGTGTTTTAACAACTCACGTACATCATCCTTTGATATCGATTTCAGAACACTAATTGCTTTGGGATACCATGTAGGAATTGATGAAGACGCTGCTAGACACACTCTCCGGAGACTCAGACTACCTATGAAGTGAGTTCCAATAAATTTTAAACAGTAATTGCTGTGTAAATCAAGTGATGATGACATGCATATACTTATGAAATAAGTTTAGAGTTGAATAAACTGTGATTGTCCTTTGAAGACTGATTTTGCTTCATCTTCTTCATGTTGCAACATATTAATCATTTTTAGTGTCAGTCTTTATAGTGTTAGCCTTACAGTCACTACCAAATTTTAATCTGGCCAAACCTATTTCTTGAGCCAGTTCTCGGCAACAAGACACATCTGTAAAAGTTGAAAACTGAGTTTTCAGTGTGTACAATATTCACTCCTCAATGAAATCTATAAAATAAGTGAGTTAAATTATAACCAAGTAACCAGCTGTGATTTCTATAAATGGGTAATAGAAGTGTTGAACATTTAGATGAGTATGTGAAAGAGTCAGAAAACACGTTTTATCAAAACTCAAATTTTCTCATCTAAGAAGTTAAAAAGCCAGTCTGTTGTAGAAAACTGTATTAAAAGCAAGCCAACTTTTCCCAAACTGAATTCTCCCAAATCATCATTGTAGATCTGCTCTGTTTCATTCATAAAAGTGTGCTAGTGGCTCTATTTGAAGCATTGTCATTGATGATATAGCCTGTGATATAACCATGTTTTGATTCATGTAATTGTTATGATTTCAACTAAAAATATTTTTGTTCTTGTTTATCAGCTATTTAATGTCAAACGGGTACAAACCTGCACCTTACAATCTCTCCTCTGTAATCTTGACACCAAAGATGGAAAGATTGGTTGAGCAACTAGCTGGAAATGCACATAATGTGTGGGCTAAAGATCGTATCGAACAGGGATGGACATACGGACTTACAGAGGTAAGGAATGCTGAATGTTTATTGTTTATGTGCTGATAATGCTGTCTTATGTTTGTTACAGACAGCAAGATTTTGCTACAAAAGTGGTTGATTTATCTCTGAATGTTTCATTTCTTTTGATCATAAAGTTTTGACAGCTACACTGACGGCTACTTTCAAAGTCATTCAAAGGTGCAGTGAATCTTTCATGAATATACAGTTGACAAGCCAAATATTAGCTATCCCTTCACAGTGTCAAGTAGTAGACAAACAACTGTGCCCAATAAATGGAATTGAAATATGTGAGAAACAATATCAAAGTGACTGTTCTAAGTCTTTAAGGTAATATGCGCCTCGAAAGTGAAAGACTTAACCTTTGCTCGAACTTTCCTCAATGAAAATTTCGACCATTCTCTTACCAAATCAAGAATGAAAATCAGGGGTCACCATGCAAACCTGGTTCGAGAGAGACAAATTACCTAAGATTTCCAGATATTTGAGATTCAAAATGGCTGCCATTCCTATGTGCTCTATGGGGAAAAATAAAACTTTAAATTTTTGGAAAAACTAAGACTGAAAACTTTTCTAAAACCAAGAGCTTTAAAATTAGCCCTCACAACTGGTTGATCAGAAAAGAATAAGTTTGAGAGTCTGAATATCTGTCCTGAGGAACGTTCTACTTTAAATGAAACTTTACGTGAACATGTAATTGTTAAAATCTCACAGGACTCTGTCTACAAGAGGAATCCTCAGTTGGTGCCATTCAGTCAGTTAGATGACACTGCAAAGAAACTGAACAGAGACACGGCCAGTGAGACAGTACGAACCATCTTAGGATTTGGTTATAACCTGGAACCACCGAGTACAGACACACCAGATAATCACACTCGTGGTCCGTCAAGAGAAAAAGTAGCTAAAAAGCAAGCTACCAGAACGTACAGAGCTGAGAAAAGTTATGCAGTGTCTGCTGGCAAATGGTAAATATTGTGCGTTTTGTCTTGTAACAGTTTTCCTCACAAATCAATGCAAACAATGATTTGACCCATGTGCAGTTGTCTTGCCAAAGTCAATATTATCAGTATATTGTTTGTGATTCTTCTGGCAGAATTCAGCAGAAGCATATGGATTTCAAAAATATCGTAACGATTATCATTATTTAACAAATACCCAATTTAAGGTGGGGGTTAGTAAAGAATCTTAGTCAGTTTAAGATGTGATAAATTTTAGTAATGTTGAAAATTTGAAATTCTGTTTCATCATTCAGGTACTTTGAAATGGAGTGTGTTACGGCAGGCTTCATGAGAGTAGGCTGGGCTAGCCCATCATGCCTTGCAAACAATGACTTGGGCTGTGATGGTCATTCCTATGCATTCGATGGATTCCTGGTGAGTTTGTTTTTCAATATCAGCGACAACATTTTTTCCACTTTGTAGCTCAAAACTTCATATGTAATAGAGGTGCCTTCTGCATTAAAGCAATTTGAAAATATGACAATCTTTGGACAAAAGCCTAATGTACATCATAACAATATGTCTCTTCACAGCAAGACTTTGATTTTGATTTATACCAGCGATAGTGAGTACGATATGTTTTCTCTATGAATTTTCCCTTCCTTTCCAGTCTCGAAAGTGGCATCAAGGTTCTGAATCATTTGGTAAAAACTGGGGAGTAGGAGACGTCATTGGATGTATGTTAGATTTGCATGACAGAACCATGAGTAAGTCAACCCTCGGATCTCTTTCCCCACCATAAGCAAGATTTATTACCATTGTCAGATGTGATTTCATGCTTGCTATTTATATCCTTTTGTATTGTGTTGTACTTGTGAAATTGTTGCAGTGGTAGAATACATTTCTTTAAATACTCTCTATGACACTACCTATCTTGACAGCAAAATGCATATTTTACTGTTTTAGTTCTGTTTAATCCCAACTTACAGTCTATTATTTCACGATGATATGTTTTGTGTATTTCAGTGTTCACACTAAATGGAGAACCTTTGACAGATAACTCTGGACATGAAACAGCCTTTGATAACATACAAATCGGTGAAGGTCAGTTTGGTCCAACCACTACCACAGTAGATCTTTTAAAATTCTTCTGATCAGTTAAACAAAGTGTGAAAAATCGTGGAGAGTAGGCTAAAAATCAAGCTATACATCAATTCAACAATATTGATTCCAGTGTACACTTGATTGTTGTTTCTCACAATGATACGGCTATGTTAACCAATACAAGTGTGTATTCCAAGCAAAAACTACACACGTAGGGTGCACAAATTGTGTACAGTTGGGGTTATGAAAATACTATGAGGGTTGAAGTGTTGACTGCCTGAAATATCTTAAACCAGAACAGAAAATTGTGAAATAGAAAAGTTGTTAGTTAGCAAAAAAAAGTTAGTTGCCATGAGAATTTCTGAAATACCAAAACTTTTAATTGTTATTTTCAGGTTTTGTACCAGCATGTACTCTTGCTACTGGACAGCAAGCCAGACTTTACTTCGGTCAAGTAAGTTGTCCATGAGATTCTTGTGCTTGTAAATATCTTTCTATTCGGTAACTTTCATAAAGAAAATGGATATGGATAATACACTTGTTTCTCCCCCAAAATGTCTTAAAATATACTGCATATAGGATGCTTGTTTGTCATGAATATGTTGTTCTGTGTTTCTTGTCAAGTTAAAAATCTCTGGTGTCAATAAGATAGCAGATTGTGTGGTAATGCATACCTAAAGGCCTTTCTCCATTTTATAATTTTCTTTGACAACTACTAATAACTGTGGTGATGTTTTATCTCCCCTTGTTGAGTTTACGGACATACAACTTTAAAATGTCAAGTTGAGAAAATGAATTTCAACTCTGTAAGCCATTTGATATTTCCTGTCTCGTCAATTAGATAGTCTTGAATGTTTTTGAAGATGCATATCATCTTTCACATTGCAGGATTTGCATGCCTTAAAGTACTTTACAGTATGTGGACTCCAAGAAGGCTACGAACCATTCTGTGTGTAAGTAGACTCACCATCACTTTTCAAAGTGATTTCAGACTCGTAAAGAAAGCTCTAGCTTTTAAAACTTTGTATTTTTCTCTCGCTGTCTGTCTTTACTGATACAACTTAGCCCTAGCTTATTTGTCCAGCTGTACATCTATGCTGTCAGCTTACACCCAAACTAATCTTGTGTGTTTGTGATCCGATATTCCGAGTAACAAAACAATATTAGGCTTGACTTTCTCTGAGTTTTACTTAAAACAGCATTGCAAGAGTGTGTATTTGTCTTTAAAAATATGACAAAAAAATTTAAACTTGGACTATTTTTGGACTGACTTCTTTGCTACTTTCAATCAATGCACGTCCAGTTAGTTTTTCTGTCTTTTTTCTTTTTTTTTTCTGTTTGCAATCTGCATGCCCTATCCTTCATTCTCCTCACAGCTGTCCTGATAAATCAATCGCACCGGGGTATGTCTATCTACATCCTTTCTACCGTAGAAAAGAAAAAAAAGAAGTTGCATGTCTTTATTAGCTTTCACTTGATTTTCATCATCAGTCCGGTTGCTATCGCTGAAACCTAGCAACCGGGAAGGAAATCAGGCAGAGTGTTTCTGTTCAAGTGCATTTTCGTGTTGAAGCTGGTAGCTTGCTGTGTCTCTTGAAAAAAGTTGCGATTTCCCACTCACGTTTTAGGAAACCTAGAGCTGTTTATTTAAAAAGATTCTCCACTCATTCTCCAAAGGGTTATCGACTTCTTGTTGTGTTTTCAAGAAGGAACATGTTCTACTTGCGAGATTGTTTTTACAATGATTCCAACATTGGACACAGCTACTTTGAAGTCCAGCCCATTGTTTGTAAGAAGTGTTGCATTGCGCTGGGTATCAGTTTTAAACATACACTTCACTTTTTGAGCGTGCACAAACTCAGATATTTTTTTTTCATCTGTTCAATTTGCATGTCTCAAAAAATTGGTTTGTACTTAGTGTATTTGAAGTGGTGATGCTTCCATTTTCAACATATCACCCATCCAATGTGATTATGGTCCATCCAAGTGTTATATTTTTTATATGATATGTTTTGTGTTGTTTTTCTCCCCCTGTGTTTTTTTAAGTTTCGTAGATTTATTTATATTTTTTGTTTTTTCCCCCTGGACGTTAGTAGAGTAGACCAGGAATATGAAATTTGCTGTCTTTAGTATTAAAATATGCTGTAGACCTCTAGAGAATAAGTAGCTTTGTTGTGGACTGTATCGGAATTCCGAATGTTTGTCCCCGGGCCAACTTACCAATCCTGAC
Organism: Ptychodera flava; assembly: GCF_041260155.1. NCBI lineage: Eukaryota > Metazoa > Hemichordata > Enteropneusta > Ptychoderidae > Ptychodera > Ptychodera flava. The sequence goes on from NC_091941.1 coordinate 10,214,988, forward strand.
TGGCTTTAAATAACCTCTTCCTGATGTAGGAACATGCAAAGAAACATGCCGATGTGGTATAGCCGTGAACAAGCAGTCTACAAATCTATCCTTTCACAGCACGAAACCCTTGAAGTGACAAGAATACCAGCTGGGTGAGTTGTGGAATATCTACCTAATATTGAATCTCCATGGTAACATAACAGTACTGTAACATGTTTGAATTTCATCTTAAAGTAAAAAAAGAAATTCTTTGGTAATTGTACAACAATTTTTAAGTTTACAGTCATTTAGTTCTACAAGTAGTATTTTAAAATGATTGTAGGTCATCATATTGCTTCCCTGTTTAGAAACTTTAATTATAGCAAAGCAAAGACAGTGTTAACCCTTTCACCCCATTTCACTGTGTAGAGGTCCAACTTTGCCATGGGAAACAGTGAGACTGGGTCAAACCATGGCGATGAATGGGTGAAAAAAAAGTCCACCCAGCATGTTTCATTATACAACTTAAAACACAAACACATCAAATATTCTGTCCACCCAGTAACATCTGAGAGCAACGTATCACTCTGTTGCATTGCTTTGCATTTTGAGCATTTTGAGTTGGCTTCCCTTAACATTGTTATTTATCTTTCACGGAAAGAAAATTTTCATGATCAATTTTCTAATGGAGTCACAATCTCTCATCCACAGAATTGAAGGTCCCCCATGCCTGAAGGTGTCCAATAAGACGTTTGGAATGGTAGAAAACCCACCAGTTGAATATCTAAGATTGAGTATGCCTGTTGAAGTGACAGATTTCCCAACTTGGTAAGATCATTAATGCTTTTAATGAAGCTATTTCAGGATCTGCATTTACTTTGGAGCTATGAAGGTATAAAGACAAAAAAGTTGGACATCAAATAATTAGTTGCATAAGTCAACTTTCTTATATTTGGTGTTAATATGTCAACAATTTATGTACAATTTTGTACACCTGTATCACACTTTGTAAAACAAAAAAAAATGCAATATACCACATTTGAAAATGAATATTTTGTCAATATTTTGTTTCTAGTGACACAAGCAACTCCAGTATAAGGAAAAAGATTAGAGTGGTTTTTGTGTAACTAGACCATGTCAGACCTGATTTTGAATAATGTATTTTTTGGTATCACTTTCCAGTGGAGACCTAGCAATTTCAATCCCAGTTCCAACTGTAACCAAGGAACCCACTCCACAATCCGGTGGAAGGCGTTTCTTTCACAAAGGAAGTACAAGCTTTGATTATAGCGAAGTAGATTCCAGTGACTATGGCGGAGGAGGTACAGGTGGGAAAAGAGGTATGACAAATTTCAACAGTTTTCCCATCATGTTATTGGTAAAACTCTTCAAAAGAGTTTAGTGCAAATGGATTTAAATCTACAGTTTCCAGGAGAGCTGAAAATTTGTTTGTTATTGATCAGATTGTTTCCCAAATGACATGAAAATATCTGATATTCACAGTTGCCAGAGTTTTGGATCATCAGCAGCATCATTGTCATCATCATCATCATCATCCTCATCATCATCACCATTATCATCATCATCATCATTAATATCATTATCATCTTCATTATCATGTTTGATTACTTTTTACAAAAAGCATACCCAATGTTAGGGAATCTCCACACTATTTCAATGACTTGTGCATACAAGGATGTGTTTTGAATCATTTACTTTTGACATTTTTTCAAATCAAGTGACATTACCGAGTGCTATCTGTAAGTTGAAAACCTGAGCCTGAATAGCATTTTTTCTGTTTTACTTGCAGTATTCAAGCAAGGAAGTAGTGACAGTAGTATGCTGGATGCTGATTCTGAATTGGATGACACGCCAATCACCACGTACAGAACCAAAGCTGCCATGATGGGTAGCCTTCACAGGAGAAGTAAGAAAACCATTCTTTAAGTACAGACTTTATTCTCAATCCAATGTAGGGAAAAATGAAGATGAACTGGCCTTCAGTTATTGTGGTTCACTTTTAACTTTCTACTACATTAAAAAGTATATTTGTTTGTGTTATCTGAAAAAAACCAAAATATGTTTTATGCATTACTGCATAAATATTGTTCATAATTTGAAATATATACAGTGTGGTTGTCAACATTATAACAAGATAATTCACTTTTAGCTTCTACTTCTGGTGTAATCCAAAAAGAAAAAAATTTGTTTTATGCATGACTAAAGTTGTTTAAATAATTTGAAACAACATTTTTTGTTGTCAGGATTACAACAAGGGGGAGCAGACATACCTCTAACAGATTCTGATTCAACAGTGAGAGTTAACGGAACAGACACAGACTTTAAAACGCGTAACGGGCTTACCGTGGAAAAAGAGAAGAAGAGGTCGGCCTTGCCTTTCGGGAGGACCATTCCACGAAGTGGGTCGTCAGAAACCATGTCCAAAATATCGGAGAGCAGTGCTGACATGAATGCGGCCAAAATGAGACGCAGCAAATTCATGAAAAGTTCCAGTATGGATTCAGCTGTGAGCGAGAGAACGACGCCGTCCACTCGTGCACAGGACGGATACTCGACACTGCCAAGAGACGGGGGTAGAAGTCCAGCAGTTGGGCAGCAAACACCGGGTGCAGAGAACTCCAATCAACCACCTAAACTATCCAAACTAACTTCCATCGGTGGCGGAGGCAGCTTTGACATGTACAAGTCAGTGGATATGACCTCTGACATCAGCGAGAACGATTCAATGGACATCAATCTGAGCACAAAGTACTACTACAGCATACGAGTGTTCCCAGGGCAAGATCCAACGTGTGTGTACGTTGGTTGGGTGACACCTGGTTACCACTACTACAATTCAAGTTTTGAAAGTGACAAGATGAGAGAGGTTGTGATCAATGTTCTGAATGAGGGAGGCGCTGTTCAGGAAAGGTAAATGAAATTAATAGGAAGTATTGTCTGTCTCGTCTGGCATTGAGTTCTTGTTTCCAATTCTATTAGTGCAAGATGCGAGGTATAATGATATTCAAATATGCAGATTACACTAATGAGCATTGTTTCGGTATTCAAATTCTATGCTAATGACCCTTAATCAATGTGGAATATTCATGTACCTCGGATCTTGCATTGTATATTCCAATTGAATAAAACTTATGAGGATGATTCCTATAATGTCTATTTGAGGAAAACTGACTGCTCCAATATCATCATGGAATTAAAGAAAACAGGTACTTGCAGCAAAAGAGAAATAGTCTAGATATGTAACAGACGGAATCTTTGATTTTTGACATGCAATTGTTGGCATGTATGGATATTTTAAAGCAAAGTGATATGTCTGAAACTGCATGATACTGCCACTGAAACATTTCCATATCAAATGTACCCTGCTTTAGCTTATTCAAGGTTTTACTGAAGAATGTCCCCATCCTGGTTTATGCCTTACTTCATGTGCCTTCTGTGAAAAATAATTGAAATCGTCTTGTCGATCGATCAATACTATGGAGTACTGAGAAATAGTGATTGAAAATGTTTGTATTTTGAATTAATAATTGTGATGTCATCATGATTTATACTAATATAAATCATGTCGTTCTTTTTCCTTGCACAAGCTTGAAGAGGAGAGACTGCTTCATGATATGTGTTGGTGATTACATGGATTTACTGATGACCCAAGATGGCCGCCGTTTGTCATCAGCACTGGTGATAGGTTGTATCATAGATGTTTCCTGTGGAGAGATTTCATTTACCATGAACGGAAAGGATATTCCTACAAAATATCAGGTACAGTAATACTAGTGAAAGACTTCCCTTGTAAGGTTAATATTCTGAGAGTTTCATGCTCAGGAAATGCTTTTCTTGGTAGTCATTGTGTATATTTTGATGACAGAATATGATGGACAATAAAATATAGTGTCTGAAGAGAATAAATATTTCAATAATTTTTAAACTCTATACAATATGTTATATCCTTGCTAATTTTTCTATACTAAAAAAACTATTTTTCTTTCTTATAGACTGAACCATGTACAAGGTTGTTCCCTGCAGTTTTTGTGGAACCAACAAGCAGAGAAATGCTGCAGTTTGAACTTGGGCGCATCAAGGTAAAACTTATTATATAAAAGAGCAGACAGACTGAAAGTAAATGATAGGAAACACCAAAATACACAGCACTGTGTGGTAATTCAACTCACATGTGTCACCGATAAAACTATTGGAGGCTTGGTAACAAAATATCTATTATGTGATGGATTTGTTGGCTTACTATGTACATACTTTTCATTTGTGTCACTTCACACATTATAGAAGTGGGAAGTTAGTCTGTCCTCACATATCTATGTAATCTTGACTCTGAAATTTCAAAGATGAATGAAATGGGGGCCAAAATTCATTGAACAATGCTTTTTCTTTTCCAAATCTCTACTTTGTGTAGACTAACCTTCAATAAAGAAGACAACAAGATGTTTACAATATGATTTCTCTCACTTACAGAATTGTCTTCCGTTATCTGCTGCCTGGTTCAAATGTGAATGCAACAACCCCACACCTCAGTGTCCATCCAGAGTGGAAGTTCAAGCCATACAAACTTGTACGTGGTCTCGTGTTCCCACAGAAACCATGACAACAGACTTTCACAAGTATTCTGACAGTGCTGGATGGATTGTTTCCAGCAATGATACAGGTAAAATAAACCATCGGGTTGTTTGTGAAATTTCATTGGTGGTGACCATCATCAAAGGTTAAAGAAATATTCAAAATTGTACAGTAGGTGGTTGTAAATATAGACAAACTTAAAAGGTAATGTGGATATTTGCCTAGTCACTCTGTTGCACTCTGTCATATAGGTGACTGTTGATGAAATGAAGCAATACGATTACATAACAAAGAAAAAAAGTGTTATTTCAACATAGACCACAGATGCAGGCCTTGATTTGTTTACCAAATATACACATAGCTGAATATATACATGAACATCTAAATACTTGTCTTGTATTCAAGCAAAGTTCTGTTCTTCACACCTTCATACTATCATGGTGATGTTCAAGCAGAAACAGATAGATTCATATTTTCTAATGTCTTTCTGATAAAATATTTGATATTTGACATTTTTGTTGAACAGTGCCATGGTGTGCTGTACATATTCCAGAAGAATACAGGTGTATAGACATGATTGAACTCATCGAAGATAGTCATCTCTTAGCGTAAGTGTGAATATCTCTTCTAATTTCTTTTCTCAGAAGGATTATTTCTTATCTGTATGTGAGTTTTACCCACTAAAATCTCCGTAGTGTACCCTCTGCCTGCGAAGTTCAAACTTTTCTTTGTATTGGTAACCTTCGAATTGGAATCTTCATGTTTGTTTGTTTGTTGTTTCTCTTTGCAGCTTTCACTCTCACACATTAGACCTTTACAGAGCTGTCTGTTCCCTTGGCAACCATCGAGCAGCACATGCTCTGACAGAACATGTCGACCAAGATCAGCTGATGTATACCATCAAGTGTGAATGTGAGTAAAAATTGCTGTTTTTAGCTCATTTTCCATGCTAGTATTTCTTCTATATGAAATAAGGATTATTATCGAATTACTGGTTTACTAAACCATCCTTCATGTTCTGTGTTTGTCAACAGATCTATCGGGACCGTTGAGGGCGGGCTACCACAACATCCTCATAGCGTTACATCTAGAAACGTATGCTAATGCCAGGTAAGTGAACAAGCTTACCTTTATGTTTTGCAAACAGAATTATCTTTCTTAGTGAAAGATGATGAAGCAGATCACAATGCTGTCTCCTGGCAACTGAGCAAAGTAATTACAGTAGCTTATACTGTCACTAATGTACATGAAATTTGCCACGTGAGTACAGGATATTTTAAGTGACGGTAAAGACCTGGTTACCTTCAAAATACATTTTTGTTGTCCTATATAAAATGTATATCAAGTTGGCACTCCTCCAACCAATTTTATCATTTCCATTATTCAATATTTAAAGATCAAGATCATAGCATTTCAATTGCCATTGAAGTCATCGTCACCCTTATCATTTGCCATCGTCCACAGGTTGATGACCCAAAGTGAATTCATCATCCCACTTGGAGTTGACAAATCCAGACTGCCAGAGTACAATGAAGAACCACCGTCACCCAGCTACTCACTGAAACGTGCACTGAGTCACACTCAGAGTTTCTCTATCAGACCAGAGTTAGATTACTCAGCCACAGCTCACCACATTACACAGTAGGTGTTCTGTCAGTACTCTTCATGTTAAGTCAAAGTATTCATTCTACCAAAAAAATACCATGAAAGCTTCTTGTTATCAAAAGTTTTAGAACCCTGTTCACAGATTTTGTACCTTCATGTTTTCCTAGTCTGCCATTACTTCATTGTGACAGCCATGTTTTTGCATAGGTTAGAGAATATACCCATCAAGGCACAGATGGAAAGTGTGTTAACTTCCACACTGTCTGTGAATGCCAAAGAAATCTCGATAAACTAGATAAAAGATGAAAACAGCTACTACCTGTTCTGTGCACCCATGTATTAAATTCTTTCAAGTGTGTTCATCAAAGGTATAGCATAGGCAGTGTCATATATTATTTTGTATACTTTGTGAACAACAAGCATTTCTTTCCATTTGAATTTTACACACAGTAGCAGTCATCCGGCGGAGTTAGGAATGCCCAGATTTGGTCTGCACATGTTGAAGACCCATGTGATAGATTCCCTGAGTCTTGCAGTAAGTCACGGCAAATCTGCTGGCAGAGATCCCATTGGTGGAAGCTATGAAATGTTATTCGTGTAAGTGCACTTTTCAAAATTTCCTCTCCCGCTTGCCTCCTCTTTATCTGCTTAAACTTTAATAAAAGATTTAAGTTTAGAAGTAGTGTTTTGCAGTAAAAAAGCATAGATTTTGTGTGATAGATGGCGTCCTTTCATAGAGCTAATTAGAATAATTCTCCATTGTTTACAGACCATTGTTAAAATTATGCGACAAGCTTTTGGTGATGGGTAAGTAAATGATAAGATAAATCGCATTGCTGGTGTTTATCTAGTATAACCTAGTTTTTCCCCCATAGAAAAAATCACAGTAAAATATTCCTCTGGGAGAGAGAGATAGAGTTTCAAAAAATTAAAAAATGTGCCAATCATTGTATTTTTTGAAATGTCACTTCTTTGACCAATCAGATTTTGGTATTCTTTTGTATTGTTTGAAGTAGCATTGTTTGACCCACGAATGTTGAAGTGAATTAAATGGGTTTACATGATTTATTGTACTCCACAAAAGCTGGCAAATGTGGTGTCAATTATCTTATATTTTCATCATTGATGAGACAATTGATTTGTTATTTCAAGTAATTGAAAAGCTCTCAAGCAATTTGTTTCTACATTACAAAATTTGTTTACAACCTCCATAGATTTCACCTCAATCTTCAAGGAGAATAATTCACCAGCTTTTGATCAAACAAATAAAAAAAGTTAAAGAATTGTGTGCAGTGTGTAATAATTCCTTCCCCAGACACTGTCATAGTGTGAATCCCACTGTTTATGCTGCACTTAGTAAACTGTAGGGGTTTAAACCGGTGTGCGGGTATAAAAGGCCCCTAACTTATTGAAAATTCGTAATGGCGCTTGAGTGACAACTGGCAATAGCTAGGTAGACCGCTCCGTGAAAATCGGCCTAAACGATTCTCAAACATATATTATTGGCATACCATGAACATAGACTGTTTCATAAACACCTAGGCCATACAGGTATCTGCAAAGTTTCACAAAGTTTATTAAAACTACGACGATTAGGGGAAAAATCGCTTTCTGAACAAAGGGAATGGGCCTCAGGAGACAGTCGTTCCATGATTCAAACAATTGTCAATCATTCGGTGACGCGCAGAGGCGTAAACTGGTCAAACATTTGCTGTGCATACGAGAACAATTACGATGTAAACAAACTATATGTAAACTTAGACTTATATCAGCGGGTGAAGGATGAAAACTTTGTGTTGCCATCAACTCTTTTGCAAGCGTTTATGGTGCAATGACATCACGAAAGTGTACCATTTTCAGACGTGATTTAGCAAGAGGACTAGTCAGTAAGCTTACCCGTAGTACGATGTTTTCTAGCGAAAAGCGCGTAAGCAGAGTCCGTAGTTTGCACTGAGAATGGCATCGAAAATAACCATCAAAACATGGTGGTAGCCTCCATGATCAATTTAATTATTGTCAGTCGAAGAGATCCACGTTTTTAACAACTTGCCCCTTCCAAATCTACGGCCGAACTTGACGGTACTGAACAGTTGTTTGGGATATATATGCTGGCCCCGAAAACGGCCGTATGTACACGTGTTTTTACACGTGGAAATGATATGTCGTGTTCGGAGGGCTGGTACTAGTAAAATTTTGACATACCGATTATCCCAGTTACATTTGGACTTCTGTGATGAGAATTTAACAAAAATTGTAAGATATTGAACAGTTGAAACATTCAATCTTTCAGTTCAAGATGAGCAAGTAAGCGCCATCACCCAATCTTGTAAACGCTTTAGGATACGCGTGTCTGAGGACAGCTCATTGATTCCGCGCTACATCGTAATAATATTTCGTCAAAAGCTGGACTTTAATTCCTTCAATAACCATGGAGGTAGAAAGAAAGACGGAGAGGAACCCAGTCTGTCATTGATTCCAGTTGAAGGTTAACAAACGTTTCGAGCAAAACTTGCAATTGCTCCTAAAATAAACATAACTCGTGATAATTTTTCGATATCACCCCGCCGCCAAGCAACCGAGCAACTGACCGTGATCGCTATTACAAATATCGTGATACACGAGATTCAAGGAAGTCTCGACCCTTCCGCGAATTTCCTTTATTTTTTGCGATCGGTCATGACGTCGCCGTTTACCTATTTCCTACCATTTTCCTGACGTGTTCCTTTTCCTTCCTAGTTTTTCTTTCTCTCTTTTTTCTTTCGAGTATTGCCATGGCATAACTGAAACGAACCGGGAATTGAAGGCTGCAGTGTACGTACCCAAGCCTGAGTGTGATTTGAGAGCAAACAGATTACGCAGATAATGCAAACGATCGCAACCGTTGCCAACAGACTCATTATGCAGAGCCATGCCCCAAAACGCCCACCCAAACTTGGCACTAATCCTGATCCCGGTCCATTTCGAGCCGGGCTTTAAGGGTGAAAAATGAGCCATTAGTAATAAGCCTGCAATTAGAAATCATAATCAAACAAAATCTATGTAATACGCAATTACTTTAGAAAAAGCTTAATTTGTATATTCCAATCATTGTATACTATACATGTTTCATATTAACTCTGCTGTATGTTTTTTTCTGAAGGAATTTTTGATGATGAAGATCTTAAAAAACTGCTCATGTTGATTGACCCCACAACATTTGATGATAGTTACATCAAAGGTAAGCAAAGTGGTGCAGTGGGTTATTTTCATTCAGTTGTACTACTCTTAAATGATAAAAAAAATATTTTGTGGACATTGTTTTGTCAAACGTATCGTTTGTCATGATTACTTCCCACAAAATGTGTTGTTCATTACTGCAGAGAAGTCGGGTTTATAAATTATCTGTCCTAAAGCCAAACTGTTTGTGAATGTATTATGAATTCAAAGAAGATCTTTTGAAAATGGCCGTGTATGCTAATTCAATTTACTGTCAAGTTATTTTGCCATATGAAAGCACAAATAAAGTATATGGTACACAGAGGCCTTGCCAACTTCAGTACCATGCCACTCTGTTTATCATTCTTCTTGTGAATGTTACGAACGGAATAACGTGCACTGACAGTTGTATAATTAGCGGCATTCATCCATTCTGCCATTCATAAATCCAAAGCAATTATGAACATTGCTATTTTAGCAATACAGGCGGATTATGTCAATGATTGATTACAGCAAGCTTCAATCATCCATAGTAAATTCGGTTTCAAAAAAAATGAAATGGTCTAGCATTGTAGCAGGCCGTATTTATTCAAGGACTTTGCTTTAGTTCGTGGTGTAAAATTAACCCATTATTATTTCTGTCACTTATTTGACAGGCGTCAGCAGTAACATCGGCTTGCTACAAATGCAGCTTGATGAACAAATCAAATTACAAATGTGTTACCTTCTACAACATCTGTGTGACCAGCAACTCCGCCACAGAGTTGAATCCATCATCACTTTCACTGATGACTTTGTTGGAGAATGTCAAGCTGTAAGTCACAAACAAACAAACACTTCAATGTCATCACAAAATTTGGATGTCGCTTGCTGTGTTACAAATAAGTTTTCAACCGAGACGTTATTCTAATGATATCATATATTTACAGCTTCTATTTAGTCCAGTTTGTTAAAGACTGATAAATCTTCAGCATAGTGGTACTTTCAATTTGAATAAACAAGAGGACAAATAATGATTTTAAGATTGTGACATTGGTCATATTATTGTAAAACCGACAAATCACTTTATTTCATTGTAAACTCTGAACATTGGAAATCCCTAACTTAAGTCATTTGTAGGTTTTGCAAATCAAAGTGCATTTCAATGTCTTCAGAAATCTGTTGTTGTGTTGAGGAATGAGGATATTTAGAAAAAAGAATGAGAGTGCTATGATTGAGAATTTACATATTTTCATTATTTTTTTTTACCAGGATCAATTTAGAAGGTTACTTGAGGTCAAAGGTAGCAATCTTGCACCAGCTGTGATTGCAAAGAAGACCAGAGAATTCAGATCAACTCCACAAGAACAGGTGGGAAGATTTCTGCATCATTTACAGCACACTGCACCATGTCTCGTGAAATTGCATGTTTAAAATAAAATCATAGTAACACAGCAACAATTTAAATATTTTTTGTCAATTCCATTGCATTATAGAAATTTTGAATTCAACAGATCTTGAAAAATAACATTTCCCAATAGTAAACTTAGCCCTTATTTTTTTTAAAGGTTTTGTCGACACAAAATCATAACCAAACAGGTAGAGAGCTCAAGAATTTGGCCATTGTAGAGAGCATGTAGTGCATTATGTCAAAATACAGTAAAGGTTAATGTTTTAATCAGAAATCTTGATTAAACCGCACAAAAAAACTAATGTTCAAACTGTGAATGTTGGTATATTAGTTTACAAATAAAGTGGATTTCAGATAATTGTTAATAGGAAACACATTGTGTTATTTTTCACTGTTCGTCAGATGAGAATGTTGCTCGCGTTCAAAACGGATGACAAAGAAAGTCCTTGTCGAGAAGACCTTAGAGAGGTCCTCCAAAAATTCCATGATGAGCTGATCAGCCATTGTGGTGTCCACATCAACAACGACGACGGCACGGAAGAAGAGAAGTCCTGGCTTGGATGGTTGTTAAGTAAACTACGGCGGAAAGCTGACAGAGGACAGGGAGGTGACCACAGAGACAATAGCAGCAATCATTTCACTGAGAAATTTTCCGGAGGTACGTGAACAACATAATTACATATTGCTAAATGTAAGATAACGTGTGTACTGGACTGCTTGCAAGAATAGTCTGTGCTGTGTCTGTAGAGGGCGCTATTATGTCCAGCGAAATCACCAATGCTGTGAATATTAGGTACATCAAGTCTTTTTTTGATGTGATTAATTTTGCAGACTCTCTGTCATCATTGATTGCTTCAACTATGGTGAAATGGGCTGAAGAAAAGTACATTGATGATCCTGTCTTGGTTCGTGAGATGTTCAGCTTACTGCACCGACAGTATGATGGAGTTGGTGAAGTAAGGTTTTGAGTTTATGATAATCTGTCACATTTTTGAAGACTTGCACAAGTCCACAATGTTCTCATCCACAACCAAACTATGTGTTCAATGGACCTGCTTTAAAAGTTACTGCTACGCGTTTTCAGCTGATTAAAGATAAATCTATGAATATTAAAAAGTACGCATTCAAATACTGACATTGTATCTCACAAAGCCTAGGGTAGTTGTTACTTTCAGTATAACACAGAAAGACCTAAACAACTTTTGAAACTTCTATAGATGCATAAAATGTAACAAAAGTTAATAGTCGCGCCAGCGGCTTACTGACTACGCATGCGCTTATTCATAATATACTATGCGAGTAACCGGAAGTGTACCATACCCTTCTTTCATGGGCGCCGCCATGTTTTTTTTTTGAGTACTCGTAAATAAACAAAAACGAAACAAATTACTATTATATAACATGCCTTTTATAAAATATACCTCTTTTATTAGCCAGTAAATGCTATTATGCACCTTGTCGCTGATACAAAATATCGTAAATATAGATAAAGTGAGAAAACTGTCGTGCATATGAACGGGGGCATACGCAAAGAATGCTGGGATTTAATTATAGAAGAGCGCCCCCTGTGTCAACAATTAGATTCAAAAATTCCCATTTCTTAGACGGAACGCTATAGTTTTCAGCTTGCAAGTGGAAGGTGGGCAGAGCGGTTATCATTGCAATGATAATGATTGCATAATACGTCCCTTGTTTATCGCAATAGGCTGTTATCATTGTAAAAATTGCCAATTTTTGTCCAAAATTTTTACACGCTACAGAAAATCTATACCTGCCCTGCTGCAGGGTTTGACGTCGTGTACGTACGTGAACTGCTTTCATCAGAGGGAAACTGGGCATAGTTGTCATACAAACGTTTATGAAGTAACAATTACAGTTTATCATGAATCAATACAAATAACATTGCCAATCTTTAATAACCCCTGGCGCGAGACCAAGGGCTGAGCCCTATATAATATTATGAAGAAGATGTTCCATCTGTTAAGTATAGGAATCAACAGTGACAAACATTTGCTTTGCCAAATAAGGGATATGCTTGGTATTCGCTGTCAAATGATTGGTCAATGTACTATGTCTACATTTAAATGTCGTGTTCATTCGCTCATTATTCAATTTGACCATCTCTGTTTTGCAGTTGTGTCATGCCTTAACAAAGACATATGTGGTCAGCGCAAATGGCCGGAATGACATTGTGCGATTCATCGCTTCATTGGGTCAAATCAGGTCACTGTTGACGGTACAAATGGGTGAATCTGAAGAAGCTGCATTGGTCAAACATTTGTGGTGAGTGACAGTTTGAAAGTAGCAAGTAGCATAGACATTATGAGACAGACAGGTTTCAAAACAGGAAATAAACTGCCCTGGGTTATACATTTAGTTGACTTGTCAAAAAAGATACCATTTTGGAGTTTCGGATCATTCTCTGTAACCCGTGAATCAATACATGAGCAATCAAAAGTGAGGACATTTTTGTTGACAGTGTTGTAATACTTCAAATGTTTGTGATCAGGTAATATATAATTTAGGTTTCCTTATTGAGAGCCAAATGAAATGAAAGTCATTTGTTTGATGGTATCCGTACAGAAAACAAACACACAACAATTTCACAATCGATACAATTGAACCATGGATATCAGAAAGATGCGTACACTTACTGTTTGCCACCCTTGCATCACAAAAACAATCCCTTGTCTTTTTCATTTCAGGGAGTTGACAGACAATAAAGCCTTCTACCAACATCCAGATCTGATGAGAGCCCTCAACGTCCATGAAACAGTAATGAATGTCATGGTCAACGTCCTCGGTAAAGGTCAAAAACAGAGTGCAATCAAGGCAGCGGCAACTGCGTTAGAACTGAGTGGTAATAAGAGCTCTGCCAGCCTGGCAACACCATCTGCAACCGGGCCTCAAGCTGTCAAGGTAATGTCGCAGAAAATTATTCTATAAGCTGCCGAAAATTTTTCTGCTTTTAAACGCTAACTGAGTATAGTGTTTGCGAATTCCTTTGTTATCTTCAAGAAAGGGAAGTTTGAAGTCTGATTGATTAGGCATAAATCTACGATTTGTGAGTTAATTATTGACAGTCATGGCAGAAGATTTGACTTCACAGAAAATAACGGAACATTCAGTTAGGATTTGTATGAAAGGTTTCGCTCGTTTCTTTAAGTATCTGGTAATGTTGTTCAACTGTGTCAGTCGGAAATGAGTTGTGAATGTTTTCATTGAATTGATTTTATTCTTCTTTGAAACAGGAAACTTTCTCACGTGAATTGGTCGCAAGCTGTTGCCGTTTTCTCTGCTACTTCTGCCGCACAAGTCGTCACAATCAGAAAGCCATGTTTGAACATCTTGGCTACCTACTGGATCATGGATACATGGGACTATGTAAGATTTTACACAATCATCTTCAAAACAATAATAATAATATTTATTTCTTTAAAGCGCACTACACATACGTCACAGTGCGCTGTACACATTTAAAATTGATAAAAATACCAGCAAAACATGACAAACGTAAAATGTAAAAACAATCAAATTATGCTAAAAATTATGCTAAAAACGTACATGGTTAAAAATAATGAAAATTTCTGCAGAGTAAAAAACAGTCAAAATACAAAAAAAAGAAAATTATTAAAAATTCTACTGAGTAAGTAGCAGAAAACGTTAAAATAAAATAAATAAAATAAAACAAGCATCAGCGGTTACGGTAAAAATGGTGACCCTTCCGAAACATTAGTAATAGTGCTTTACAAAAAGATGGGTCTTTAAAATGCGCTTAAAACAGTCAACGGAGCTAGCATTACGGATTTCTGGAGGCAATGAGTTCCACAGAGACGGTGCGCAGACAGAGAAAGCTCTCTGCCCATATGCCTTGATGAACATTCCCTGCGGTGGCACTAACCGTAACGAATCACTCGATCTGAGATCTCTGGCTGGAGTGTATATCTCGATCAGATCCATGAGATAAAGTGGAGCAACACGATGAACTATTTTAAAGGTTGTCAACAAGATTTTGAATTTAATTCTAGCTTCAACCGGCAGCCAGTGTAGATCGATGAATACAGGTGTGATATTATCAAATTTTCGAGTACGCGAGACAAGGCGAGCTGCAGCATTCTGAAGTGACTGAAGGCGTCCGAGCTGAAATTTCCCAACACCATACAAAAGACTGTTGCAGTAATCCAGCTGAGAAGTGACAAATGCATGGACCATCTTTTCTGTTGTGGGTTTGTCCAACAATTGACGGATCTTGCCAATTCTACGCAATGCATAAAATCCATTCCTACAGATGTGGCTGATATGGTCTGACATCGAGCCGTCATGGATGAGTTTCACACCGAGATTGCGAACTGTTGCAGAAGGGGCAATATCTGACTCACCAATCCTTAGACTTGAGAGTTTCACTGCATCGGATCTGAGGCGAGACGAAAACTGAACAACCTCTGTCTTCTCATCATTGCAGGTATCTACGACCCCTTATAAACAGGAAGTGAGACTGAATCTGAGACTCTCAAATTGAAGAAGATACTAAATGCGACCTCATTTGCGATTATATCTGAGACTCTCATTCATTACAGTAAACAGCAAATGCGACTTGATCTGAGACTGTACCTGAGACTCTCAATTACCTTTCACATGACAAGTGTGACTGGTGCTGAGACTAGAACAAGTGGCAATCGAGACACCAGACCACGGTTTGTGGAAGGACCGTGCACAGGCAATGAAAAAAAATGATCACAGAGTACGGCGTGTCGACATCGACGTATGCCTTACCTCAGTTTTCTTTCCCCTTCATTTCTCATCTTACTGTATATTATGGAAAATAAAGGTCAATAAAACAAATACTCTTTATCAATCATGTATATTCAAACTACGCTGTTGCATGACGCACCGTATAGACACGGTCCCTGGAGGACCGTGGTATAGAGAGTAAGGCCTATGATTACGGAAAGGTAAGTCAGTTCTTACAATCGATTTAGCTGGTGTATTTATATAACACATTGAGAATATTGATAAAATATGGCGAATAAAACCGATAAATGGGTACTAAGACATAAAACTAGCGAAAATAGAGAAAGACTGGACTAACGTCAGATACGCACACGCCGTATCGGCCATTGTTGATGCCATACTGTTTATCGAACCTTCAACGTCACGCCCAGTCATGACGTACTTTTACCTTTGACCTTCATGAAGTTTCACATTCATTTGAAAATTTCGTATTACTTTTTGACTTCATGATGTCCAGCTTGCTTTGTAATTCGAAACATATTGAAACACTTGCTCATTTTGCTGTTGATTTCCATAATAGTTCAAAGAATTCATACATCGACGAATTTGCAAATTTCGTGTCGCATTGAACATCTGCAGTCACGTCGACAGCTATCGAGCACGAACGATGAAAAGCCCGAATGTAAATGCGTGATTCAGTTGTCGTTACAAACAAAATTTCATTTCTGTGAGAAACTCCACGATGACGTTTCGGAGATCAAATGGGAAATACCATATTCTCTTTGCTCCGATCGATCCGCCAATTTGAGTAAATTTTACCTCATCAGATGTTCGGAAATCTATCGTCAGTTCACGGAGCTTTTTTCGTCTTTCATTTTACTTTAACAAAAAATATTTCGAGTTGTATAAAGAGTACCAAGGAAGCTTGAAATCACATTGAGTGCGTTTTGTCATCAGCTGTCAGCTAGTCGTTTTCCAAAAGTGGCTTTTTGGAGTACATGAACTTAAATACTAGTACTCTTTTGGAGGCATGAAAAGGATAGGCGTGTACAACTCCTCAACTATTCCAATAACCGTTGTTAGTGTGAGAATGACGTGATCACTGATTGAGCGCATATTTTTCATATGGAAGGCCCGGGAGGCTCAAAGAAAATGTACGTCATCCATTAACCTCAGTCAAAATTAGCACTTTCTCACTTGTCAATGGACCCACAAAGCGAGACCGCCTGAACTGGGAAGTGATATGTAAATGAGTATGACTCGATGACGTTCCCGTCAGCAAACATTTCATCTAACTAATACCAAAAGTTTAGTATTTTCTGTAAATCGATAAGCCTTTCGAACACGCGTACGAAAGATTCGGATATCTGAACCTCAATAGTAGCTACGCAGCTCGAAAGTTATCCTCCGACAGGACAGGAACATTGGTCAAAGCCGGATTTCGCATGGTAGCTATGGAAACAAGCTGTTCATTCTCAGAAAGCATGCAATGTACTGCGTACTGCTGATACTCCCATGGTCCGTGAACTGTTGCCGTCCCTACACACCGTCAGTTGCCTAACAATCACAGGATTCAATCACGTGTGTCTTCAAATTTTGATACATGAATTCTACCAATCATCAACCCCTTAACACATTAAAAAAAAACAATGGTTGCGGCTACGGGTTCAAGGACATTCACGAGGAGGCACCATCATTGTCGTAGAATTGTTTTGACTAGTTTTATATGGGCGATCTGCGTACGGTCGCACATCAAACCGACAAATGTTCGCTTAGATAAAAATATGATGTACGAAAAAGTTTTTTTATTCAACTAACTGAGTCATCGCCTTTGTTATCGCCTAAACATCCCCGGTTTTTTTTCGGAGAGACTGCAACATGGATATCCTCTAATGCATAGAGTACGGCTGTTCATCCAATATATTTATTCACTGTTTCGAAAATCTCGTCAGCTATGTGCTTTGGCGATTGGACCAAGTTTTTGTACGTTCGTCAGAAATAAATGACAATATAGGTTTGGATATTACATCAATAGAATTAGGACAGAGTATTGAAGATGAAATTACTTTCATCGATCGACAAAGAAGAGAAAGAATGAGTCAGTGAATATCGAATCATAGACGGGAGAATCGAGACAGGCCACTGTCTATAGTTTAATCAATTGTGAACAAAAGTATTTCGATTAATTGACTAATGCAAACAGAAAGGAAATTTCATTCAACTTGAAAAAGTCACCGCTTTTCCTTGACATCGGATTCCATGGCAATGGAGCAACACACGATGTCGTTTAGGTCCTCAAAAATCTTTTAAAACGGCAAGACGATAATAATAATACTTTTCATGACAGCAAAATCTAAAAGAACTTGAATCTGAACTTTACATGACAGTTCTGTGGAAGAAACGATTAGAAATGGCGGCGTTTCTTGGTACAGCGTCTACGCAAGAACGCGCTATGGCTTGAGTGACATACCAGCGGGCACAGGCGCTCGAACTGGGTAGCCTGCTAAATAGATCGCTTTTCGGCTCGACCTATCGATCCCGTAGTCGACATGCCCGCACTGCAACCTAAATGGGTGTTTAGGTTGCAGTCGTGGGCATATCGACTACGGGATCGATAGATCGAGCCGAAAATCGAACTATTTAGCAGACTACCAAGCTACAGAGCGCCTGTGCTTGCTGGTCTGCACTGCGGTCGCTCCATCCAATTACAATGCTGTGCCGTATCTAACATGTTTACATCGCAAACGTTTACCGATTCACACCTGTATCGTGTCCTTTTTTGATTGACATCTTACAAACCTTTGTTATCCAGCAATCCCGCACCCCACTCGTCTTTGATGGAAAGTAACTCAAATAATCACCGCAATTCCGACACGTCTGAGACAATTGCGAATCAAGAAAACGATCAAAACTTGTGAAACGCAGTCATTACCCCACGTAATGCCTTCATGTTTGTGTTTTGCCATAGACTCGAGAGAATTTTTCTCGAGGGTCTATGGTTTTGCCGAACACTCAGTCCCCGGCAAAACTGATCTTTGGATGCGCCAAAAGGTGTTAACTTGCATGTTGTTTAAGGAAAGTGTGTATATTATCAAAATAAATCAGTATTTTCTATAAAAGCTCGGTTACATTTTAGCTTCGATCTGATCCCACCCGTCCGTTCAGACTGTTGTGAAACATTCCGATATTCGTCATGTCTTTTGAGCTGAACAAGGGTGAACTTTTGAGCTGGCAGGTTCTCCACTGTGTGCCGATGCCATGCGAACGGCGGACCTTCCACATTATGTCAGGAAGTGAGTCAGTCACATGTCTGTCGCAAGAACAGTCGCACTTGCTGTTTGTACGTTAAATGAGAGTCTCAGACACGGTCTCAAATTCACTCGCAAATATACATCCTCGAGCGAAATGCGAGTCTCAATTACAGTCGCAAACGTGATCGCACTTTGACTCTTCTATGAACTGAGAGTCTCAGAATCACTCGTATTTCTTATTCATTTGGGGTCGTTGTTATGTAGGTCATTCCCCCACACTCATCATGACCTGAGTTCAATTAGTCTAGAACATTCTCAAGGTCACTGCCCTTGATGACCTCACAACCTTGAATTCAATTAGTCATGTTTGGAATGTTCTGGAAAGTTGATTAGTTGTGTAAGGGAGATAATTTTAGAACAGTAATTAGCATGTCAATAAAAGTTCTAGATTGTTCTTATATGCCTTTATAAAAGGGACGTGCACAGCTTCCAGTCAGACTTTTGGGATCGTGTCTCTTGTGTGTTACTAAACTCCAGCAGTAGTCATTCTCAAGACTTTTCAAGGCCTTCACTGTCAACGCTGGATTTATACTGTGGACTTTGTGCAGCTTCAAGCCTGCAAGCCAAAGGACTGTTCATTCATCCGACTGACTGTTACAACTCTGAGACTGGAGCTTTGCCGTCCCAGCTGAGATAAGTAGTCTGTACACTTTTAAAGCTTGTACTCTGTCCCTGACTTAGCAATTAGTTTTGTTTTCGTAATAAATTTTGTTTAAACGGAAACTGCTGAGTTCACCCTTTTGTTCGTTTTCTCTGCACGTAACAAATTGGGGGCTCGTCCGGGATACGAATATTTTGAGCCGTTTGACAACATTTTGCCTACCTTTTCAAAACTACGGTATACTGTGAACTCAGCGAAATTCAATCATGGCGGAATTCAAGCCAGACGAATTTATGGATGACCTTGATCAGGACACATTTAATTCCCTCAGAAAAGACAACCTCATAGCACTGGCAAATTTCCTTAAAGTAGATGTCAAAAGATCTATGCGCAAGCGAGAAATACAGTTCAAGATTGCAAAACATTTAGTTAATTCTGGCCATTTTGAGGAGTCTGCCTTAAAAGATTATGAGCCTGAGTCTTCCTTCGAACTCAAAAAATTGGAATTAGAAATACAGGCAGATTTCGAGCTAAAAAAATTGGCATTAGAAAAAGAAAAGAATTACAAATGAAAGAAAAAGAATTACAAATGGAAAAGGAGAGACAGGCATTAGAAAAAGAAAAAATACAAATGCAGTTAGAAATGGAAGAAAGACAGAAAGAGAGGGAATTGGAAATGAAAGAAAAAGAATTGCAAATGGAAGAAAGACAAAGGGAGAAAGAAAGAGAGGAAAAAGAAAAGGAAAGAGAATTAGCAGAACACCGACTGCAGTTAGAAATAAAACGTTTAGAGCTTGGACAGTCAGGAAAATTCTTCCCTTCAGACAAGTTTGACATCACTAAGCATTCAGGTTAGTTCCCCCTTTCCAAGAAAAGGATGTTGATAAATATTTCCTCCATTTTGAGAAAATTGCTCAGAGTCTGAATTGGCCTAAGGAGTCCTGGTCTATGCTTTTGCAGAGTGCTTTGGTGGGTAAAGCCAGAGAAATTTACATTCAGTTGTCAGTAGAGCAGGCTTCAAATTATGATTCTGTGAAGGAATTAATTCTCAAGGGCTATGAGTTGGTGCCTGAAGCGTACCGTCAGAAATTTAGGGATTGTGAGAAGGTGAAGGATCAAACTTATGTTGAATTTGCTCGAACAAAAGAACAACTGTTTGATCGTTGGTGTTCTTCTGAAAAGGTCAGTCAGAATTATGACAAATTACGACAACTTGTTTTGATTGAGGAATTTAAAAGGTGCATCCGGAGTGACATCAAGACGTTTATCAATGAACAAAAGGCAGATACATTAGAGGTTGCTGCACGTTTGGCCGATGATTATTCATTGACCCACAAATCTTCATTTCTCAGCAAACCATCCCAGTCCTTTTCCTACAGAAACAATGCAGGTAAATTTAACTCCTCCTTTTCGTCCAAGAATTTTTCAAAGGACAGTAGAAAATCAAATGACAACAGTTCACAGAGTTCAAGTAACACTCCCACATCATCAGATCCCAAGTCTCAATCTCCTTCTGACAAACAGTTCGGTACACTTTCTTGTAATTATTGTAAGAAAGACGGCCATTTAATGTCAGAGTGTTTCAAATTGAAAAGAAAACGTGAAGGTCAAAGTGGTCAAAGTGGATCTAAGCCCACCGCCTTTATTTCTTCATCAACTCAATTAGAGTCTAATAATGTGTGTAACACATTTTCTGAGGTTAAACCCCTCTTATCCCCAATTAATGAGGTCAAGGTCAATTCTTCTCAAGATAGCATTATGGGTATTTTCGAGCCATTTATTCATAATGGTTTTATATCACTTTCTAGTGATTTCTCTTCCGCTACCCCTGTCAAAATTTAAGAGATACCGGGGCTTCCCAGTCTCTTTTGTTGGCAGATACCCTGCCGTTTTCTGAAAAGTCATTTTCAGGTTCTAAAGTTCTTATTAAGGGGGTAGATTGTAATGACTACATTCCTGTTCCTCTCCATAATGTCTATTTGTCTTCGGACTTTGTTTCTGGACCTGTGGCTTTAGGTATTAGGCCTTTTTTGCCTTTTGAAGGGATTCACCTTCTTCTTGGAAACGACCTTGCTGGGGACAAGGTCATTACTAATCCACTTGTGACTGATAATCCTAGTTTAGATCAGGATCCAGAGCCAATTGAACAAGAGATACCCGATTTATTTCCTTCATGTGCTATTACTCAAGCCATGTCAAAGAAAACTTCCGAGAATCAAAATACTCTCAAAAATAATGTCACAGATGTTGACTTAAATGACACCTTTCTCAGTCAGGTGTTTGACACGGATCATTCCGTTATCCCTCGTGGATTTGAAACTTCCAGTAAAACTTCTGCTGACCAAAGTCAGACATTTTCTAGATCAAATCTCATTGCAGAACAACACAAAGACCCAGATATTTTGTCTTTGTTTGACAGGGTAGATGATGAAGGTAAAACTTCAGATAGCTCTGTTTCCTATTATACAAAGTCTGGTATTCTCATGCGTAAATGGAGACCTCCAGACGTTTTGGTTGATGACGATTGGGCTATAAAACATCAAATTGTGGTTCCAAAGCCCTATCGTGCTGAAATATTGCGCCTGGCCCATGAAACGCCCTGGGCTGGTCATTTGGGAGTAAGGAAAACTTATCATAAAATTCTCAGTCACTTTTATTGGCCTAATCTCAGGCAGGATGTAGCACATTTCTGTAAAACTTGTCACACGTGTCAAATGGTAGGAAAGCCAAATCAGACCATTCCAAAGGCCCCTTTACAGCCAATTCCTGCATTTCAAGAACCATTCAGTAGGATACTAATAGACTGTGTTGGGCCCCTACCAAAAACAAGATCAGGAAATGAGTACATGTTGACAATTATGTGTACATCAACTCGGTTTCCAGAAGCCATACCACTGAGAAACATAAAGACAAAGACTATAGTGAGAGCTTTAGTCAAATTTTTCACTTTATTTGGCCTCCCTAAATGTGTCCAGTCCGATCAAGGCTCCAACTTTATGTCTGGTATTTTTCAACAAGTAATGGATCAGCTAGGCATTAAACAGTATAGGTCATCCGCCTATCATCCAGAAAGTCAGGGTGCTCTTGAGAGATTTCATCAAACTTTGAAAAACATGATTAGGACCTACTGTTTTGACACAGAGAAGCAGTGGGATGAAGGAATTCATTTTTGCTCTTTGCTGTTAGAGAGTCAATTCAAGAGTCTCTTGGTTTTAGCCCATTTGAGCTTGTATTTGGACATACAGTCCGTGGCCCACTTAAGCTCGTTAAAGAGAAATTCCTATCAGACGATGATGATTGTCTGAATATTTTGCAATATGTGTCAGATTTTCGTACGAAACTCTCTAAAGCATGTGAATTAGCCAGAGAAAATCTTGAGTCATCTCAGCAGTCAATGAAAACCAAATATGATAAAAGCACCTCAAAACGGAAGTTTGAACCAGGTCAAAAGGTTCTTGTTCTACTTCCAATTCCTGGCAAGCCACTCCATGCTCGTTACTTTGGGCCATACCTAATTGATAAGAAATTGAGTGATTTAAATTACATCATAATAACACCTGACAGGCGAAAACAAAAACAGCTATGTCACATAAATATGCTTAAGCCATATTTTGATAGGGATAATCCTACTATAACTCAGCCTGTCAGTGCAGTCAGTTCAAACCATTATGAAGATAGTGATACTGAAACTGACTTGAGTGAAAATACTCTAAACTCAAAGCTGAGCTCGGTCAAGCTTCAGAACTCAGAAATCCTGGAGAAGCTGGAGTCTACAAAGTTGGCACACCTCCAGCCAGAACACCAACAACAGCTGAAAGAACCAATCCATGAACATTTGTTCCAAGATGTTCCAACGAGTACAAACATCATCTACCACAACGAAGATGTCTGCGACAGTAATCCAGTGGAACAACATCCAGACGGACTGAATCCTGCGAAAGCGGAATATCTCCAGGAGGAAGCCAAGTATTTGCCGAACAATGACTTTATCGAACTCAGTAAAATAACCGGACTTTGCCGTGCATACTTTATGCCAAATTCAGTGCCATTTCAAGTTTTCCAACAACAAATTGCAAGAAGATAGTCATGGGACATCCTGTTTGCTACTTTTCACGCAAATTTAACAAATCCTCAGAGAAACTACTCTACAATTGAAAAAGAGTGTTTATCTTTGATATTAGCTTTACAGCATTTTGAAGTTTATGTTACTTCTTCAAATCAGCCAATAGTGGTTCACATTGATCACAACCCTCTTGTTTTTCTGCAGAAATTTAAAGGCAAAAATCAGAGATTGCTAAGATGGAGTTTAATGTTACAGGAGTTTAATCTTGACATTAGACATATCAAAGGCAGAGACAATTTAATTGCAGACTGTCTCTCTCGTATTTAGAGTTATTGTTGTTCACTTTCAAGAAATTTTATTGTTGTTCACTTTCAAGAAACTTTACTTTAGAGTAAAACAAAATTTGAGTACTTAAATCCTTTTCAAGATTACATTTGTAAAAGAAAGATTTTTCTTTGAAAAATTTTCTTTTTTTTGAAGAGGGGGTGTGTTATGTAGGTCATTCCCCCCACACTCATCATGACCTGAGTTCAATTAGTCTAGAACATTCTCAGGTCACTGCCCTTGATGACCTCACAACCTTGAATTCAATTAGTCATGTTTGGAATGTTCTGGAAAGTTGATTAGTTGTGTAAGGGAGATAATTTTAGAACAGTAATTAGCATGTCAATAAAAGTTCTAGATTGTTCTTATATGCCTTTATAAAAGGGACGTGCACAGCTTCCAGTCAGACTTTTGGGATCGTGTCTCTTGTGTGTTACTAAACTCCAGCAGTAGTCATTCTCAAGACTTTTCAAGGCCTTCACTGTCAACGCTGGATTTATACTGTGGACTTTGTGCAGCTTCAAGCCTGCAAGCCAAAGGACTGTTCATTCATCCGACTGACTGTTACAACTCTGAGACTGGAGCTTTGCCGTCCCAGCTGAGATAAGTAGTCTGTACACTTTTAAAGCTTGTACTCTGTCCCTGACTTAGCAATTAGTTTTGTTTTCGTAATAAATTTTGTTTAAACGGAAACTGCTGAGTTCACCCTTTTGTTCGTTTTCTCTGCACGTAACATCGTACATACCTCATCATTGAGTATAAGCATATTGGATTTCATCCAGCAGCGGATTTCGTTGGCGCATACCTCGACAGAAACTCGAACTTCATCAGGTCTGCTACACACAACATAAATCTGTGTATCATCCGCATACATCATAGGATTAAAACCATGCTGGACGATGATGTCTTCAAGTGGTGATGTGTACAGAGTAAAAAGAATCGGACCCAGAACTGAGCCCTGAGGAACACCATACTTCATATGTGTAGTAGCTGATGCTGCAGAGCCAACTTTGACGCACTGATTGCGATGGCTGAGATAAGACTTGAACCACGATAGAGCTGTACCAGTGACACCAAACCGAAATTGAAGTCTATGAATTTTTTTTTCAAAGTCATATTTTGAAATTAGTTTCTTTCAAATGGTCATTTTTAATGAAAATTAATATCAACAAACAAATCCAGGAATATTGTTTTCTTTTCCGTAGCTTATCCATCATTAAGAGGCTCATGTCCGTTGGACGTTGCGGCAGCATCCTTGATGGACAACAATGAACTGGCTCTTGCTTTGAGAGAAGGACACTTGGAGAAGGTGATCTGGTATCTGTCAACGTGTGGAGTTCAAAACAATGCTAGAATGGTGGCTTGTGGTAAACCTGACATCAGCTGGGATCCTCTGGATGGTGAAAGATACATTGATTTCTTAAAACAAGCAGTCTGGGTCAATGGTAAGTGGAGTTGTCAATTTCAAATGGCTTTTGTATTTAGCTAATATCATGGCTTTGTTTGAAAGTGAGGTGTAGGAAACTTTGCAAGCTTCAACAATCAAAGTGAGATACAGGTTAGAGGTACTGAACAACAGAAAATGTTTTCCAGTGAGTCACTATTCCATTGTATTAAACAATTTTATTTCTGACCAAATTTCAAAAGGGAATTTACTACCACATAAATCCATGTTAACACTTTTGTTTGCTGAGTTCTGCATCTTCATAGCATTAGGTATTGGTCTCGTGCCCTCCAACAATTTTCTGTGTATGATTTATCAGACACAAAGCACTGCTATCAGCAAAAATGTATAATTGCGTCCACCCTGTTCTGTTATCATAGGTGATCTTACATTGGTATTGTAGTCAGGGACCAAAAAAATAACCTATCTTGAGAAAATGAAAGTTGCAACCAACAGGATTTTTGTTGAAAAATCTTAAACCCTGAAAAAAAAATTTATCTCTTGCAGATGAGACTGTGAATGAGAATGCCAACCTGGTTGTCAGGTTGCTGATCCGTCACCCAGAGTGTCTTGGTCCTGCCCTCCGAGGTGAGGGCAAAGGTTTGCTGGCTGCTATGGGAGAAGCCATAGAGATGTCTGCCATGGAAGAAGATGCAGCACTTGGATCTGGACCAATGATGGTCATCCATGAGGAAGGCGATGCTGATGGACATTTGTCACCACAGTAAGATTAGAATAACTTCAATTCTGAAGTCTTAAACATTTACCGTCGATGAAATCTCGGATATCATCATAAAATACATGTACCTTCAGTTATATTGTATTGAATGCCCAGTGTAAATTACAGAAAGTGAAAGTGAATAAAAACTTTGTTACAAAGTTTTAGAGATGAAGAAAAATGAGGATAATGTTATTTTTTGCTCAGACTGTCTACCAATTATGTAAAAACCGACAAAATATGTGATTATTTTTTCAGCTGCTCACCAAGGTGACACGTTAAAGTAACACTGCTACAGCACTGAATTTTCAAATCGGGGACTTTCTGCATTTATGCTGTACATTTACATGTATCCAACAAAGACATTTTTAATGATCAGAGGGTACATGCATCTGTTATGATGACCAAATGATTTCAACCTTGTCTTCTTTCCCATAGTCCATCAGAACCACAACAGGAGGAAGATGAAGATGAAGTGGACTTAGGGGGCGCCATACTCACCTTCTATTCTGCACTGATTGATTTACTTGGACGCTGCGCACCTGACCAGCAAGCCCTGAATCAAGGCAAGACAGAACCATACCGAATCAGAGCCATCTTGAGAAGTCTGGTCCCACTTCAAGATCTCAAAGGAGTTCTGAGCTTGAAATTCCTGTTGCCTTCACCAAACAAGGTCTACGAGAAAAAGGATGGTAAGCTTCTAAAAGATATCCTTCTCAAAAGAAATGAAGAAATTTACTATTTTGGAGATATGATGTTACCATGTTTAGAATCTTATATCATATAGCTGGTTTTGGTTGTATTTCTGATATTTCAGTCCCATAAAAGTTACAACAACCTCTGCCTAATGTGTGTTTATCTGTATTTCTCACTTTCAGATGGCGTCGGTAAACCACTGGGAGCTGATCTTAAGGGACTCACTCCCTGCCATAAAGAAGCTATGGTGCTATTTCTAGATAGAGTTTACGGTATCAGTGACAAAAGCATGTTTTATGGTTTGTTAGAAGTTGCCTTCTTGCCAGATCTCAGAGCAGCCACTGCCATGGACACTGTAAGTTGTAATTCCATGCCATTGAGAAATACTTTATCACAAAATAGATTAAGATAAAAGATACCTGAGGATGACTCA
Organism: Ptychodera flava; assembly: GCF_041260155.1. NCBI lineage: Eukaryota > Metazoa > Hemichordata > Enteropneusta > Ptychoderidae > Ptychodera > Ptychodera flava. The sequence goes on from NC_091941.1 coordinate 10,242,050, forward strand.
CAGTGAGGTATTTAAGAGCTCGAAATCAAGATTTTTGCCGCATTAAGAATGTTAGCTCAGTTTAATGTGTCAAGCCAATTTGCTGTATCTGTCCTTTACTCTTTTTGAACCGTCCTTATTCCATGCCGAACGAGAAAACCACTAGGTATACAACTGCTTTAAATACACAAATTTCCGATAACTTTTGGCTTTAAATTAGAAAAAAATCTGTACCATTGCGTGATATTTCTTTCTCATCTCACAGCCAAATACTCATGATCATGACATGGCCCTGGCTCTGAACCGTTACCTGTGTAACTCAGTTCTTCCACTGTTGACCCGGAACGCCGACATGTTTGAACACGTAGACGACCATGGCACACTGCTGGATGCCACCCTCCACACCGTCTACAGAATGTCTCAATGTCGGTCGTTGACACACGGACAGAGAGAGGTTGTCGCAGACTTCCTTGCTGCCCTCATCACGTAAGTAGGAGTAAGATTGATTGCATTAAGTTTCAATGGAGTTTCATTTCCTGGAATGTCCAAGGATAAAAAGAAGATGGGTTATCAATTTGGTTATCTCACATCGCTTCATAACAAACAAAGAATATAAATCATACTTACTTCTATGGAAAAAATCTTTCAGCTGTAATTTTTTTCATGGTTAATTTTTCTGACTGCTAATTTAGGGTTGATATTTGTAAAGTACTTTCATAAAGTACAGATTACGTGCTGTCCATCTGACTCACTGAAATTTGATACACTGTATTCATTTTTTTCTTCCAGTCAAAATATCAAGTGTACTGTTATTGACTGTTATCACAGACCACAAATATCCAAGCCTCCCGACCTTTCTGCACTAACTTCTTATTGTGACATGAATTCTTGTTCTTCCAGGAGGTTAAGACCAACCATCATGCAGAAACTATTGAAGAAGATGATTGTTGATGTGCCACAGCTAGCAGAACATACTGAAGTAGCTCTCAAGGTGAAGATACTCTTTTTTATCATCTGATGGGTTTCATTTAATTATCTTAAAAGTTAATTTGGCAAAGCATGCACGAAAATTGGTAATTTTTGCAAAAAATTAGAGAAAGTTTTCTTATGAAAAAACAATTTGTGTATAACAGTCATGTTGATGTGTATAATATTAACAGAAGTTGTGTGTTTTCAGTTTTATACTTGATTTTAGGCCACTGTTGTTCAATCATTTGGGTCAATTGATTTCTCATATTTGAATTCCTATGCGAATTTTGCTTCCATCCAGGTGCTAACATTACATTATGAGAGATGCAAGAGTTACTATGGTAGCTATGGAGGATGGGGAGCATATGGAGCTGCCAATGAAGATGAAAAACGCCTTACAATGATGTTATTTACAGGTCTATTTGATGCACTTGCTGACAGGGTGAGTCCTTAATGCTGTGTGGAGTTCTTTGAACTTACTTTTCACAAAATAAGGAAGTGGACTGGTTGATACTTTGTATGTTCATGTCTGTACACCAAGATTATATTGAAAGTTTCATGAATTTATGAGATTCAGTTCCCTGTATTTGCATTCATTTTTCTCCTCTCAAAAATAGTGGGTACGATTCAAAAATATTTGACAATAATTATTAATGTAAAGTTTCAAATCAGAAAAGTCTACACTAAAAATTAGTTTCTTATATTTGAACATTTTATGTTTTATTCCAGGACTATGACCCTGATCTGTTCAACAAGGCGTTACCATGCCTGGGTGCCATTGGCTCAGCTCTGTCACCTGACTATGCTATATCATTCCATGAAGAAACCTACCACAAGGATTCTAGATACGACAGTGATGGCATCTATCAACCACAGCCCATTGAAACCACAGGGTAAGCTGCATTGAATGTACAGCTGTAGAGAACCTAGTAACAAGAACTCTTTGTGTAACCACTGAAAGGGGTATAACAAAATTACTTTGATAAAAAATATTAAAGAACCACTCAAAAAATTGTTCTGAACTTATTCAGTATTCAGTATCATCTTCAAAAAGATTTTCATAATTCTGCTTGTGTTTCTTCTTTCCAGAGTGATGCTCAGTGAAGACATGCTGGCGTTTGGTGAACGATTTGCTGAACATCTTCATGACACATGGTCTCATGAAAGGGTAAGACCTTTGACCTCATGAAAATTTTTTGAATAAATCTTTTATTACGTAAATTCGATAGAGGCGTCCAACGCAGAATGAAAGCCAAGAAACTTCCACCAAATGATATCAATGATATCATTTACACAGATGAAGCTGTCTGTATTTAATGATGAAATATTATACCTAATCGTAAAGATGTAGTATGACATCACTCAAAGTATTGCATTTTTAATAAGCCCTACCCTCAACACCACTGCAGGAAATATTTTGTCAAGGCTTGTAAATAAATGACTTTTTGTTGTAAATTCACATTTTGTCCCCCATGATATCTGCAACTTTTAGAGCTAAGTGATTAACAGTAGAAATAATAATATCGAACAAGATCCCACGTGATTGGAAGTTTTTGTTCAAAACATTACATGATGCAATACCATTGAACATTTTAGATATTATGGAAGAGCAATCATATACTCGCATGAATAACATTTATATTTTCCTTTCTGTGATCATAAATAATGAAGTTTGACACCGGATGGTCTCATGGAGATGTTGAAAACTCTAATATCAAGGCCAGTCCCATGTTAAAACCATACAGAATACTAGTACCAAAGGTAAAAGCACACATTTATTTTTCAACCAAACTCTTTTTTTATATTTTATGTCTTTGCATTTCTATATCTCTGTAACAATCTTTCTCTCATATACGTTTTGTGTCATCTCATAACTTTAGATATCCCAAACAATTTCTTAAACTGTTATGTTTTAAAAGCTATGATTGTCTCTACTTACTTAAAAATAATATTTTTTAACATAAGAAATATATCTGAGCAATAGGACTCAAAAAGTGCATGACATTTTTTCTCACCTTACCTTGTGTCTGTGACCTTTGATCTCCAGGAGAAGGAGCATTACAGAGAATCGATTCGAGAGAGTTTGAAGGCCATCTTAGCTTGGCGTTGGAGTATTGAGAGAGCCAAGATGACAGATCAGCATACTCCAGCAGCTCATCGACAGAGAAGATTATCCAAGTCAAGCTTGGTACTAAGTCATTGAATCCTCTCATTCCCATGTGTTGTGTGCAAATACCCAGCTGTATCCATGGAAACAGTTTGGATAGACGAAAATGTTGTAATGCAGAAATCATTTCATTTTGGCCGTAGCTTAGATTGTTTTTATCACAGTTAAATCTAAATGTGATATTTAATCATAGTTGACTCCAAATGTGATATGCTGAATGTAATATTTTATCAAAGTTGCCTCTTCATGCGATATTTTAGGCCACTGTAATGTGTGCATTTTCACAGCAGTCTGATTGAAATTTTCAATACATGAAAGTCATGGTTTGCCACACTTTTTATGGTACACGTGACTTTTGGCCGACTCTTTCAATAGTTATGAAGATCTGTTTTTAGTTTCTGTGTCATTTGGATTACTGCAAACTTTAGCTAGCTGATCTCTCAGAAAAGATGTGAGGACTTGTCCAATCAACAGCCTGATTGTAAAGAAATAACATTATTGGAAAAACAATGTAAAATTTTATGCTGAGGGTATGGGACTTGAAAAAAATGAAAATTTCCAAGTTGTGTTCTGAAATAAATTTTCAAACATTCAAAAATGATCCAAATAAATGAGTAAAAATGCAATATTCATAAACAAAATAATTTTCCATGCAAGTTAGACTAAAAAATTATAACAAACAATTGAAAACAAATAGTCTACACAGGACATCATATTCACAAGTGCATCAGATTACTGAAGTAAATTCTTCACATACAGAGACTGGCATTATTCCATAACAGTTTTCACTGTTTAAAATGACATGACAATTGCTGTTGGGTTTTTGGAATCAAGGATGAATTTGTGCTTCGTTAAATACTGTCACATATTTGTTTTGTGTGTGTGTTATTTGTGTAGTAGTGTCAAGTCCATTTATGTGTCGAATAATTAACCATCAGAACCTTCATACTCACAACTAAATACTTTAAATTATATCCTAATACGTTAACTGTCCTAGCTTTGTCTATGTAGCCCTTTTTACCTAACCCGGTCAGTTCAGTAGAAAACTTGGTCTTATCCATACTTCGCTGAAGATGGTGTTCCAATAGGCAGAGATGTTGCTAGGCAACAGTGAGGTGTTATCCTGGTCCACTCTGTACCTTTGATCACTTTTATCTAACCTACTTCTACTTTAACTTATTCATCCTCCATTATCCCCACCATAGCCTCAGAGCCCTGATTGGCAAACTGCAGAGGTGAGTTGCTACATCACCCCACCAATCATGGTCCGTCACCACCGAATCCATCCAATCATGGACCATCTCACTCCCACCACCCAATCATGAAGGTTGTCAACACTCTGTACTTCGAAGTCTCAACTCACAGCCTTAGTGCTCGCTATTTAATGCCTCCTGATAAATGGCTATGTGTACTTTCTGGCTGTTTGTCATGATGTGTTTTTGTACACTAGATCCATTGGTGTGTGAATGTGACTTTATCATTGGTGTACACTGTCATATGGTTTAGTATGCATATGTTGCAGTGATGTCATGTGAGATCATTGTTTTTGTGCCGTTACTTTTGTAATTGTAACCCGGTCATCCACTTGTGGTTGTAACACTCAGTGATATTGATTGGTAAAGATTTGGGTGTTGAAAATTGTCCATTGTGAAAGCCGTACCACTATCTAATCTTGTCTCTTTTTCAGGGTGCCCACGATTCTCCCCATGGGTACAACCCCAGGCCAATTGACATGTCAAATATCACACTGACAAGAGAAATGCAGGTAAGAAGATTGCCTAAGATCTGTTTACATTGTAATTCTTGGTGTTGTTAGAAAAACTAAAGAAACACTTGGTAAAAGCATTGGGTGTGATCACACCTGAAGTGTTTTGAAAGTTAATTGTACATACCAGTACCGGGACCAGTACTTTTATGTGAATCACTGGACAACTTTCATCAGGTGAATTTCTTTCAACTTGTATGGGTGTCATTCTTTCTTCATATATCACAGAACATGGCTGAGAGACTTGCAGAAAATGCACACGACATCTGGGCAAAACGAAAGAAAGTGGAAATCGAAAAGACAGGTGAGAATAAATCAGTGTCATTTCAATCATGTAGAGAAGCTGTGAATCTTGTAAAATGTACCATTAACCTCGAAGGTAGATGACAAATTTTAAAGGCTTACAATTGAATTGATGAGGAAGTGATTTGTGTTCCTTTTCTGAGAAAAAGTAGCTGATATGGAAAGATTATGTAGATGTATCTGGTCATGTGTGCAGGCAATCCAGCTCCTTTCTACATCCTTAGTGAGAGAGTTGTAATTCCAATTATCCAGTATTATGTTTCAATCTTTATCCATTTCTTTACACTTCTGTCTTCATGTACTGAATATTTTCCAGGAGGAGGAGTACATCCCCAGATGGTTCCGTATGACATGCTGACAGACAGAGAGAAGAAAGTGGACAGAGACACGGCTCAGGCTTTGTTGAAATTCTTACAGGTCAATGGTTACAAACTGCAAAGGTTGGTCACATTTCATACTGTAATTCTTCCGAAAGTGCGCAGTCATTTCATTTGTTTTGTTCAGTTCTAAACACAATGGGATTAGTCGTAATGTGATGGGTATGAAGAAGTATGTCGCCCAGTGTGTATGTTGGATATTGTGGCTTTACATACCAACTTTTTTCTTCAGTAATTTCAGTCAGTTTTTGTCGCAAATGTTCGCTGCTTTTGGATGTTTGTGAAATGTATGACAGACATGCAGATCAGTGTTCTGTGTGGCGTCTTCTATCCTCTTTCTTTTTATCATCACATGAAAGTGTGTCTTCCATGCTATCGCTCTCTCATTCTTCCGTCCAACGCCATTTTCCTTTCATCGTGTGTCAGTCCGTGTCTGTCAATAATTTATTTCTTTGCTGTCTAATATTTCGCATTGAAGCCCGGAAGAACAGATTCTTGCTGAGAAAGAAAGGTAAACGGCCATTGCCAGTGCTGTTGATTTCAACTAACCACAATTCTATTGACTCTGTGTGTGCGTCTCTCGCTCTGTGTCTGTGACTTTTGATAGGTCTTCGTAAACTGCATCCAAACACCTGGCACTTTGAGCTTAGAAATTTCAATCCTCAACTTAGTTTTTTTTTTCAGTCAACAAAAATTATTAATCTTCCTTCTGTGGAATGTAACAGGCTTTGTTGGATTACTGAGCATGTTTTTACTCTCCTTAGTCAGTGAATTTTAACTTATTTCTAAATCATCTACCGTTAATCAGATGAAATCAAATTCCACAATGATCTGGTTTTCTGTTATCACATTTCCACATCAGTATCAACATCTTTTTTAAGTTTAACTTGAACTCAGACCTCAACCTTTGTCTTGTGAAATATTGAAAATTTATAAGTTTTGAAACGTCGTCTTTCCTTGTTCCACAGTTTGCATCATAGAATACCGTACTCGAGATTGCCCTTTATCAATCTGCCTCGTTGCATTGTGTTTCCGGATACGAATGTAATCTCTTAGTGCCAGCATGCTTGTTTTCACACACCTTACTCCGCACGCACAAGTGTGTTCCAAATTTTCTCCTTTGTACGCATGACAACATCCATATCTACCATACAAACATGAAAAAACACCTCTCTTACAACATCTCAGATGAATTATAGTACAAACATTGAATGTTTTGAGGCGGTGTCCTTTTTTTGTGATTTTCCCCACAGAGGAAAGCAGCCACTTGGACCACAAGTCAGTAGTTCCAATGCAGCAATTGAGAAGAGGTTCTCATACAACTTGGTTGAAAAGCTACTTCACTACGTTGACAAGGCCCAGGCCATGAAACCTATTCGAAAAGATTGTAAGTTTGCGTGATTTTGAGGTGGGGTGGCAGTGATACAGAGGGGGTTGGGGTGCTACAGCTTCTGGGAACTTGCCTTTCTTTGCTGTAGGCCAGCTATAAATAACAATTTATCATGTCTTTGAAACGTTTTTGAAGACCCTGGTTCATTGTATTGTCGAGTTCGAGACATTACACAGTAAATATTTTTAAAGTGATAGATGAATATTGGTTAAGATGATGTCTTTTTGATATGATTCTTAGAACCAGACTATGATAATGTGTATTTGGCACTGCATTGGACTTACAACCATTATTGGCTTTGGACCACCAAACAATTGATACAGGGGATCTAATAAAAATCAACACAAGAATTCCTTTGTAACTGATAACATCGGCTTGTCTAGACGTTTGCTGTCAAAACAATCAACAGGAAACAAGTCTTTTATTAGAACCCCTGACAGTGAAAACTGATAAGTGCGGGCAGTTAAAACGACTTTCGTATCAATCATTTGGCAGTCCAAAGCCAATAATGGTAATACCTGTTTATCTATACGCACTAACAGGTTGAAAGAATAATATGTAATGTCACAGTGATTTTCATAGTGATTAATAACAAATTTATGTCCACTTGTTTCTTTTCTACAGTGCCAAAAGAAGTCAAAAAGAAAGAAGAGAAACGATACAAGTTTTTCGCAAAGGTAAGCACAGCAAATTATATTTTAGACAGCAGTTTGTTGACATTTTAAAGATTTATCATTGTCCGTGACTCAAGGCACCACAAAGTTAAGTAACCAATGATATTGGGTATTTATATGTGTGTATTACAAGTATTTATAAATTTGTACACAGATAATCCTTCCACTGATTGAGAACTACTTCAAGTCTCACAGCAGCTACTATGTTTCAAGTTCAAGTTCACCTCAGACACAGACTTACGGATCGGCTGCTCTTCGGGAGAAAGACATGGTTGCTAGGTAATGATGCATTCAGCTTAACGCTTGATATTCTGTTTGTGTAGAAATTTAGGAGAAAGTAAATATCACAGTTGACATAGATTTTCAAAATTAAGAATAGTTACTGATCACTGTCAGTTTATACTCCACCTGATGATATTTCTAATGACATTTTGTCAATTGAAGAATTGCTGGAAAGTTCTTTGAGTCAATGCTATACCAGTTATACATGTAATTTTCTTCAGTCAAAGAGAGCTTTGTTGATCGAGTCAGTGGTGTGTCAATTTGGCGTTGATGGCAGACTGCTTGTGATTTCTTCAAACAAGTAGTCATGTCATGATCAGGGTGGATTTATTGATGATCAGATTTTTGAGAAATAAATGCTGGATTTGTTTTTGTCAAATTTATGTTGTGTTGCACTGTGTTCTTTGACGGCAGTTTGATAATTATGGATGAATGTCTGTGACAGATTAGCTTTGACAGTTTGATAATCCGTAAATGGTTTCAAATTGGCTTTTCAGTTTGTTTTGTAAGCTGGCAGCACTGGTAAGACAGAAGATCAACATGTTTGGTGAGTTACATTAGGATTATAGTCATGTCTACAGTCAGCAACCACTGTTGACTTGTCTGCCCGGAAATTTTGATACAAATCTGTATTTTTATGGCTGTTCTGATGGGAAACTTTTCAGCTTATAAGGATGTTCAGTATTACTAAATTTTACCACACAAAATATCACTGTCCTCAACTTGAACAGTCACATGCTTTATGGTACAAGTACATGTACAAATGTCTGTAGCGGATGAAAAATGAGTAGACATTTTGAGTGGCGGACGACTTAAAAGGATTGTTACTTTATCATTTGTTCGTAACTCCTTGCATAAAATGAAATCAACTAGTGATACATCGTTTTACATCTTGCAGGTCGAGATCTTGGACGCACAGTGGACTGTTTACGAATGTTATCCCAAAGTCTTGATATCGGGTGAGAAGACTCAATATAACAGCCTTTCTTGCATTGACATAATTCAGATACAGACGCTAAACTGATCTTATTATCTTGTTGTTAACTGTTGTTGCTTGGATAAACTTTATTTCTCTTTAACAATTATTATATAGTATGAACCGTGCATACTGAAGTAGATATGTTTTGGTGTTTGTCATCTGCAGGGCTGTGGTGAAGCACAATGAAGACATAGTGAAATACTTCCTTCAACCGTTCTTCACCAGTGCCGCCGACGACTTGACAGCGACTCTAGACAACATCAAGAACAACGGTAAATTCAGTCACATCAAGACGGCACAGAAAGGAAGCCATGTTGCCTCCTATGTGCCAGGAGTTCTACTGCCAGTGATAACCACGTTCTTCCACCATCTCGGAAAGAACAAATTTGGAGAAGACCTCTTGTGTGAGTTTAAATCTGTTTTGTAATTACTGAAATACTCAAGTAAAAGTGCTAGTATGATTTGTCATCCAATGGAATCAAACTGCTGGATCAATACCGACAAGGTACTTCGAAAAAAGATGGCCGAGAACAAACACCATTCTTCATTTTGCATTTATGCACTTGCTTTGAAATACAAATTCTAATCTCCAAAGTAAAACAGCATTTGAAATCTCAATGACTTTTTACTTGAAGTTTGTAATACAAGATAGGAGTAGCTTATTTTGAATGCTATTTTTCCAACAGAGTGAATGAAGTTTTCTTTTGAAAAAGATGTCATGTTCAAGTACAGATAAAGCTGAAAATTTTGTTCTTTTTTTCAGTGGATCAAATTCAGATTTGTTGTTACAAAATCTTGAGTAGTCTATATGCTCTAGGAGCTGACAAATCACTATATGTCAACAGGTATGTAATTGCATGTAATAGCAAAATCAGTTTCCAAGGAAGTTTTATCTAGTCTCTTTGACTCTTTATAATGATTGCTCCAAGCCATCTTCTATGCACTGCATTCTTTCCCCTGAAAAAAATTCAGCTGCAACGCAACCTCACCAAAAATTGCCATTCAAGTTACCAATGCAAACACATGCAGCTTATGTACCATTTCCTTGGCCCGCCCAACAAAGAATGAAAACTGCCACTTTTGAATTTCCACGTCTGCAGTAAATGCATTCACTGAAAATACATGTAAACACTACACAAAAATCTCTTCTTTATCTTCTGCCAGTGTGGCAATTGACTGTGGAAGTCATTGTGTCTCCCATTTTGCTGACACCATTACTGCATAGCGTCCATGTGCAATCATCATCATTATTAGTCCCCACGGACACCGTCCGGGGGGACTTATAGGTTTGGTCGTGTCCGTGCGTGTGTGCGTCCGTGCGTGCGTGCGTGTGTGCATGCGTCCGTCCGTTCACGCAGATATCTCAGAGATGCAAGGAGCGATTTCATTCAAACTTGGTACAAGAATTACTTCATATGTCATACAGATGCACGTCAATTTGTTTTTTGATACGATCCAATATGGCTGCCAGGCAGCCATGTTATTACGATTTTTTCATGTACAGAGCCATAACTCAGACACGTTTCAACCGATTTTATTCAAAGTTGGTACAAGGACATTGACCAATGTCATAGATGTGCACGTCAATTTGTTTTGTGATACGATCCAATATGGCCGCCAGGCGGCCATTTTGTAACGATTTTTTCATGTACAGAGCCATAACTCAGACACGTTTCAACCGATTTTATTCAAAGTTAGTACAAGGACATTGACCAATGTCATAGATATGTACGTCAATTTGTTTTGTGATACAATCCAATATGGCAGCCAGGCAGCCATGTTATTACGATTTTTTCATGTACAGAGCCATAACTCAGACATATTTCAATCGATTTTATTCAAAGTTGGTACAAGGACATTGACCAATGTCATAGATATGCACGTCAATTTGTTATGTGATACGATCCAATATGGCCGCCAGGCGGCCATTTTGTAACGATTTTTTCATGTACAGAGCCATAAGTCAGGCATATCTCAACCGATTTTATTCAAAGTTGGTACAAGGACATTGAACAATGTCATAGATATGCACGTCAATTTGTTTTGTGATACAATCCAATATGGCCGCCAGGCGGCCATTTTGTAACGATTTTTTCATGTACAGAGCCATAAGTCAGGCATATCTCAACCGATTTTATTCAAAGTTGGTACAAGGACATTGAACAATGTCATACATATGTACATCAATTTGTTTTATGATATGATCCAATATGGCTGCATGGCAGCCATATTGGTTACAATTTTTTCGTGTCCTTAGCCAAAACTTGGGCACGTCTCAACTGATTTTATTCACCGATTTTATTTAAACTTAGTACAGGGACATCGACCTATGTCATACATATGCACATTGATTTGTTTTGTGATACAATCCAATATGGCCGCCGTGTGGCCATTTTTTTTTTCCGATTTTTTCATGTCCAGAACCATAACTCAGACATGTATCAAGCAAATTTATTCAAAGTTGGTACAAGGACATTGACTTATTTATACATATGTATATATGTTGTAAATACTGCATCAAACTTTATGAAATATGGTACAAGTGATAATCTGTTAAGTGTTAGGATTATATGCAAAAATGTTTTGCAACATCCTGTTGATTAATTCCTAGTAGACTCATTTTATGAACTTTAGGATGGTGGCCTACTTTGATTTTATGTTTTAATCACCATAGAACTCATTCTTGGCCATTGAGTGCAATCTGTATCAAAGTATTTTATCACAGACCTAATTAATGAAGAGGACTCTATCCTCTCTGAGGACATGTAATCAAAGTACCCATTAACAAGTGGGGACTGTGTCATCAACGATGACTTGTTATTATTATATGTGGTGCCATTGCCTCGTTTCATCGTATTTACTGTCACCATTGCAGGATCTCTGCCATGTTGTTGTCGGTGACGTCATCAATGACTCCACTGTTGTCATAGCCACTTCATCTCTACCGCCACTTCTTCTCTTTCTCACAATTGTGACATCATCATAACCACCACTATCCTCATCATCTTTGCTATCTCTGTCACCGTCACCAACATATTCTCATGTTTCAGTCTCTTCTTTCTCTCATTTTTTAACCACTTTACACCATTTTTTCAGTCATGACAGTCTCAAAGAGCTACTTCAAAGGTAACCCAGATTCTCTCCTCTGAAGCATCTGAGACCCTTGCACATGGCATGCCGATACTGGATAGCACCCAATGCAACTGCTGTCTGCAGAATGCCTTGGACTTCCCTCCCTCCCTCCCACCCCCTCTCTCTCCAAACTATCTCCCTTCTACCCCTTCTTCCTGTCTTCCTGAATTATTCCTCACTTTGATCTGTATAAAGGAATTGTTCCAGCAAGTTTTTTTTACAAATCGTGTGTGATTTAATCTTGACCACTCTTGCCACGGTCTCTGCAGTGTCAATGTTTGTCGGTAGCAATTTTGAAGCACAAAGTGTGTGAGAGTGTTGTTTGTGTGAACTGTAGGGTTTTCTCTGTGCACCACTACCTAAGAACAATTTTTATGGTTATGAAAAGCATTCAAAATGTTCTTTAATTTGCACTCATATGGAAAAATTTTATCTGTTTTTTGTGCATCAACAAATTTTTTTTGGTCTGCAAGCATTATCTACCACACATTTACAGTACTGAACATCTGTGACATGCTTTAGTTCTTCAACACTTCCTAAGCTACCAATTCTTTTAGGGATAGTTTATCCCACCACATCATTACTTTGGCACAGACCCTGGTTTTGATAAGCTGAAAAAGTCTAAAACTTGGAGTGTCTGTAATTTTTTGCCACCCTTGGTCCTGGTGTTAATAGTGTCCCTTGAAGCGTGACAGGTCCATCAAACGAAGGCGCTGTATTTCAATGGCGTACTAGTTCCTTAAATGTGTTGTACCTGTGACAAATTTAAAAGAAACCGTACTTGATTCATCATTGTAGTTTTAATTGTAAGCTTGTTAAAACATTTGAGTGCTTGATTGATAAGGTTATGCCTAAGAAGACTAACATTTTAAGAATTCCTAGAAACCTGTTAATTAAATTTTGTGAACTGCAGTTTTTGTGTTAATTTTTTTTAAGTTCCATTTAAAAGCTCCATTTCCTAGCTGTAACTTTTGATGTGTTTTCCAGCTTGTTTGGTCTGTCTGTGATACACATTAACCCTTTGCACCCTGACATCTGGTGACCTATGACATCATGCTGACAATTTTGTCCGAGCTGGGTTCAAAGGGTTAATATACAGTTTATACAGTATGTGTAATATACATTGTTTTAATCCACATCCAAAATCATGTCAAACAGCCAAATTGTCAGTACAGGTTGTACTTGGTATGTATGTAATGTTTAGTGTTCTGTTATTGTTGATACCTGAACAAATACCTTGTATTTCACATACATGTTCTTTAGAGAGAATAACAAGATTATGTATTTGTTTTTAAATCAAAAATAATGAAAATATAATCAAAAGCTACAGCTATTGTCATGAAAGTGGTGGAATGTTAATTTATCAGCATTATGGCATTGACAGTTTGAACTTGATATGTGCTACATATTTTGAAATGACATTGAAGATGACCTTTGACATTTGTACAATAGATGTTTAAACAAGTAGCCTAAGAAAATTGTATTCATGGAGACTTTATAAGCGTTTGAAGATCTTTGCTGAACAAAGGATAAAATTACATCAAACCTGCATTATTTAAAGCTATGCAACATAGTTTATGCTTTTGAAATTTTGGCCAAATTATTTTATGATGTATGTGCTAAACAAAATAAAGTACTTTTTCAATCCAATTACACAGCAAACACTTTTTAGTAAGAGTTCTAAAAAAATAAATGTTAAATCTTAGGCTGAGGTGGATTCACAAAGCAGCCAGGTGTTTGTGACTGTTACTATATTTACAGAAAAATGAGAAAACAATTTCAAAAATTACAAGTTTATTTCAACAGAAGTGTATTGTAATCAAAAGTAAATCAAAGTCTCATGGGAAAATGATGTCATATGATAGAATTTCGTAAAGATGTCTCTTTCTAAGTCTTGCATATTTTCTGAATGTTCTTCATTTTCTTTGATCACAGACACAGACCAGCAATTGGTGAGCTTCTAGCTGCTTTTGCAGGAGCTTTTCCTGTTGCATTCCTTGAACCTCATCTCAATAAGAACAACCGGAATTCAGTATGTGGACAAATGGAACAATCGGAAGATATGGGCAACATGGGTAAGTTGATAAAATACATGACATTGGACATCAAATTCTGTCTGCTGTGACATAATTCAAACTTTCAAATAAAGAAGATTTTATCACAACATGCATTATTTATAAATAAGTCTTCTGAGTATTAAAAGTGTTTTTCATTAATTGTTGACTAACAGGAAAACAAGGAAGATGTTATTTGAGTAAATGATAGGGTTCATTGGCTTGGTGTTCTTCTACAATATTGAGTTATCAGATGAAAACTCACAATGAAACAAAGACCAAGAAATGTAAACTATTGCAGTTACAAATGACAATCAATTGAACAAAGACGTCAGAGCACAGATTAAAATATTTTCATGATGTATGTCTCCCCTTCTTCAGAGGAGTTCAATAGAATGATGAGTGGCATTCCGACACTGGAAGACATCATGTCAGAGATAGAACAGATGGCAGGATCCGGAGCCAAGTACACAGAGGCACCCCATGTGATCGAAGTCATCCTGCCAATGATCTGCAGGTACAAACAAGTCTATCCACAACATTTCCAGTGACCCATATCTGTTTTGTCACAAAGTTGTGTATTTAATCCCCCATCCCTATTTCTATATGAAGAGGTTCAATTCTACAAAGGAAAACAACAATTGCTCTGAATTTCAGTTTGGAAAAGGATTATTATTATTTTCACCTATTGAGCACATTTACAATAACGATTTGTTGACTTTGGATGGAGTTATATTTCACAACTGCTACATTAGATATATTTACATAATCTAAAATTGTGATACAGCAAAGGATAAATATATCAATACAAATTTAAAGAATAGTTTTGTCAAAAAATTACAACAATTACATCTGTTGCCTGTAATTTGAATTTTAAATGTGATGTTTTCGTGTATCTCATTGGTAAAGATGTTAATTTGGTTCAAAAAAATGAATCCTTTATTGCTATAAGCAATCCAGACATTTCAGTACCACTGCCTCATTGAAAGTATCTTTTTATTATTCGACTCAACAAAATGTATCATTGTATCTTGGCAATGTGTCTGATATGCAATTTAATTGCAGTAATTTTTTACTTGCTTTCACAGCTATCTTCCAAAATGGTGGCGTGATGGTCCAGACAACATCTCTAGAAGGCAAGGGTAAGAAGTCTACACATCAAAGTGGATTTTGAAGTTTTTGATAAATTGATAGTATACAATGGCTGATACAGAAATTAGATCCACAGAAACTACGAACCAGCTCTTAAAGTGTCAGTGGATATCCAAATACATTGTCCTCTGGGAAATCAGTCAAATAGACATTTCAACCATCACAGAATAATACTTTACTTTGTATTTTCAATTTATTATTTTTTTTCATCTTTTAATAAGGAACTACTACACAATGGTAGGTTCAAGACACATGAACTTGACTCTGGCCAGTGTTATAAAATTAATCAACAACAACCTCGGCAGTGAAGATGCACCATGGATGAATAGAATTGCCAGTAAGTCACATGGAAATATATTCTAGTAATATTTGTGTCTTTTCCATGACCATCTGTGTGGATGATGTACATCCGTAACTGGTTTTAGGTGTCTGAATTAAGAATACTACAATTCATGGACACACCTTGACCACACAATGACATTTATTTCATGTCTTTTATTCCTTTGTGTTGATCATTAAATGGCCAGTATTTTGATGATTAGCTTTTTTTCACTGTTTTGTTTTGTACGGACATTGCAAATTCTTGTGCTACTCCCTGAACTATTCATATTGTCAGCTCTTGTTGATATATGTAAAATGTACTGTTATTGTGTATACGCGAATTCTAGTTCGGACCAGGATTGTCAACAATAACAATATTTCAATGATTTTTCTTTTCAGTGTGTACATTACCAATCCTCACTGATGCCAAGCATGATATGTTGAAATCACACTTTCTGCCGGTGATAGAAAAACTGAAAGACAAGACAGAAAAGACAGCAATGAATGAAGAACACATGAAAAGAGATTTCCCTCAGGGTGGCAGTGAAATGGAAGAAGCAGAACTATTAGTCCTTGAGGTGAGAGACTTTGGATTACTATGTTTGATGGTCATGTGATAGACATGTGATATTCATGTGATTTGTGTTTGATTTTTTATGAAATTAAATGAAAAGATGTTTGTGCCACTATAGGTTTGCTACTGAGAACAAAGACACATTAAATAGAATGTTTTCAAATGAAAACAAAAGTGATTTAGAAAGTTTTCTTTTACATGATGTCTGGAATTTTCTGGAAATAAGGCTGTATTTCAATATAGAAAAGATACAATTTTGTAATTTTGTTGTAAGAAGTGAGAGCTGTTTTAAAATTCAGTATTTTGTATTTCATTATGTGACCTTTGATATGAATCAGGGTCAGGATCTGGAAATCTTCAATTGAGTCAACAGTTACATAATCACCTCAGGATCATCACATTTCCTATCACTTGGTGATTCAAAGAGCTGATATCTTACTGTTATGTCAACAAGTTGATAAATATATGCCCATGGTTATGCTCTAGCTTGGCTTCGACATTTCTTCTGTTGTCTGAAGTCTGATTCTGAAAATCTTTTCAATCTGTCAACATTGTTGCAGTTTGTGTATCATACACATACCTGGAAGACGTTTGGCAATTTCTTTCCGGAATACCAATTTTTTCACCAAAGTTTTCACAAGAATAACTGGTAATATTGATACAGAACATCTGCACACACAAATACACTGTCATCTAGTAGTTGTTCTGTAGGGTATTTCAATGCATTGTGGGTAAAATTGCTATCAATGAATTCCTACTTTGATTTTGAAAGACACCATGGCGTACATGGATAACCTGGGTCTTACACCATGATGTTGTCTTGTTCTTTTTTGAAGGAATACAGCTTGATTGTCAGAGACATGTATGCGTTCTATCCATTGTTAATCAAGTTCATTGACTTACACAGGTAAGGAAGGGTTTCCGTGATGTTCACTCACCTTGGAGCAGGTACATTGACATTGAACTTGACAGACCTGATTCTGAATAATTTTGCTGCGAAAAGTATTTATGAAATGGTAAAGTACAGAGAGTACGTCATTCATGTCACAGCAAGACTTCTGTGTTTTGGAGAAAAGCCTTGTTCACCTGTCTAGATAGTTGGTTCCAATTGGATGTCTCTTCTTGTCTACCTGTAATAATCTCATTTGAAAAATTTCAGGGAACACCGTCAGTGATGGCTTGGTGAAATTTCTTTGCCATACATTTAGCTTAAAATGAGAAATGTTTTGAATGAAAAGAAATACAAAAATCGCATCATCAATTCTGAGAAATAATCAGAGAGTACATTCATTCTTTGGTGCACCTTAGCAGTCTTGTACATCACAAGGTTTAATCACACAATCTGAACACCTTTTATCTGACAGAGCAAGTTGGTTGAAGACACCATCCTTAGATGCAGAGCAGTTGTTTGACAAATGCTGTGACATCTTCCTGTACTGGGCAAAGTCTGCGGTAAGTACCAATGACCAGGCATGGAATTTTCAAAATAAACAGGTCAATTTCATATTAAATTCCACAATGTTCCAAGGACCCTTTTGTGTGTAGCTTACAATCACTGTTATCACAATGCATATATATTTCATTGTGCCGTGGTTTCTGTGCGAACAAATAGATGTGATTGGTGCTCATTGTTTTGAAGATGTGCGGCAGTATTTGCTTAAAATGTGCCCAGCGTAACGTGAAAATTTACCGTCCAACAGATGATAGATATTTGAAATTATCCAGTTCACAAAAATATTATGATTCTAAAAATACAGCAATTGTTCTTCAAAAACAGGGAAAAGTTGCATCTGTTTTAAGTAAGTTTGTTTGACACAGCTTATTACGTAATTGTATATTCCTGAATTTATGTTCAACAGTGCATTTGTATAATTTTACGATTTATATACACCTTACCATTTAAATCGCGCAATTGATCCGACCATTCTACGCACAGAATTTCAGACGAGAGGAGCAGAACTTTGTTGCCCAGAATGAGATGGAGGCTGTGATCTTGATGTCGAGTGCCAGTCGGAAGATGTCCATGGCTCGGGGCGATTCCTTCAAGATGAGGAACAAGGAGAAAGACAGATCAACAGACACATTGCAAAACAGCTTAGTCGTAGGATGTTTGAAGCGACTGTTGCCGATTGGTATGAATCTTTACGGAGCAAGAGAACAGGAACTGATACATCAAGCCAAGCAGAAATTCTTAGAGGTAGAGTGTTACTATAAAAACAAATTGCACAGAATATTGATGTCTGTTATGTAAATGAAGGGAGTTTATATATACTAAAATCAAACTTTTAATGTTTTAAATTGGTTCACCTTTGAAACAAATGCTAACTTGTCGTTGAAAATCATAGAAAATTGCAAATTCACATGAGAAACCTACTGAAGTCAAGATTTTCATTTTTAATACAAATTTAAAGCGTATTCTGATTGTGAAGTATCGCACCCCAAAACACAGTGACTGTCATAGCTTACATCACTATGACAGCCGGGAAATTTTTGTCCTTCTGTCCTATAAACTTCATTTCATAACTATCAACAAAGAAAACACACTGTGGATCAATGGCATGTCTCTTTCAGTCGTCTCAAATTGTATTCTGGTTTCTTTCTTTCAGAAAAAGACAGCACAGGATGTGTCTGAGTTTTTGAGAAACACCTTACACATCGGGAAGCGCAAACCAACTAAGCAACCCAAACCAAAACCAAAAGCAAATGCATCTGTAAGCTCTCGGGCGACTCTCTCTTCTTTTAATTCTCTCACTACATTATAACTCTCTCCTTCTCTTCTCTGCTCTTTTTTTCTTTCTTCCAGAAACAAACAGAAAAAGATGTTTCTGAATTCTTGCGGATTGCACTTAATGTCGGAGAAGAAAAGGTGGAGGACAACACTGCTACTTCTGAGTCTTCTAATGCACAACCTGCAAGTTACCTCTTTCCTATCCTCACAAATTCCTCGTCTCTCCATTCCCAAACACTCAATATACCAATGAAAATCCATATACGGTTGTCATGGATCTTCTCCGTCAACTTACAGTGACGGCACCAAGAATTTTGACGATGAGATACAGCTGGATATTGATACACTACCGAATTAGGTTTGTCAGTTTGCTCTCAAATTTACCCTTTTAGTGGTCAACTTTTACAACTTTGCGCCAACATCAGACAGACTAAAACAGCAGGTGACACAGCAAGATGTCTGTAAACTAATTTACTATGTAGTATGTTTATATCTTTACAGCAGCTATCAGTTTCAATGGTGACACACACAGAGACTGGTTGCCAAGTTTTACAAGCAGTTCAAATTCATGGAGAGGTGGTAAAAGAACCATGTTACTGCAAATTTAGACTCAGAGGACAGTGTTCTTTGTAGTTGAATATCAATAAAGTTCATGACTTCAAAAATAATAGAGTGATGTGTAAAATGAACAAACTTTACTTTGGTTATCAACAAATGAATGACACCACATTTCTCAATGAGCTGACTTCGGGGCCTACTTCAGTACGAAGTGAACTTGGGGGTTTCAGGCTATTTGGTGAACGTCATTTGTTTTCTATATTGACAATATTGTAGCGACAAGTGATAGAAACATTGCAACATTGTAAGAGTGTTTATCATTTCTAGTTGATCCGACGTTTTTATTAAACACAAAAAAATCTAAAACTAACAACCCAAGGTCTTTGTGTCAGCAACTTTTTAGCCTAAAAAAACTCAGACAACAGTTTTCTATATTGACAAGATTGTATTATATTGATATTCAACTACAAAGAACACTGTCCTCTG
The DNA here is from genome assembly GCF_041260155.1 of Ptychodera flava. NCBI lineage: Eukaryota > Metazoa > Hemichordata > Enteropneusta > Ptychoderidae > Ptychodera > Ptychodera flava. The sequence continues at coordinate 10,261,940 of NC_091941.1, forward strand.
AGTCTAAATTTGCAGTAACATAGTTCTTTTACCACCTTTACCACCTCTTCGTGAATTTGAACTGCTTGTAAAACTTGGCAACCAGTCTCTGTGTGTGTCACCATTGAAACTGATAGCTGCTGTAAGATATAAACATACTACATAGTAAATTAGTTTACAGACATCTTGCTGCGTCACCTGCTGTTTTAGTCTGTCTGATGTTGGCGCAAAGTTGTAAAAGTTGACCACTAAAAGGGTAAATTCAAGAGCAAACTGACAAACCTAATTAGGTAGTGTATCAATATCCAGCTGTATCTCATCGTCAAAATTATTGGTGCCGGCACTGTAAAAACCTAGCAGAGAACATTTATCTCCCTGTTGGTACACTTGAAATTGGTCTCTACACACCTCTTGCACACTGACCTTTGAACCCTGGCATGTTTCATATATAGGTCCCCAAATTGCTGCATGTCTGTCTGTCCAGCGTAGAATATTCTTGCATATGAATAAATTTTCTGGAACTTTCAATCATCTTGCATGAGACAAATGAATGTTGCACAGACTTTACCACACTCCAAACAAAAGGAAAGCGTTTAGAGTGATTGATTGATGGATGTATAGAGTATTTGCAAAGCTTGTCTCAAAACCGAGGCTGTCAGGTCTGTTTTGATGTGATTTTTGCCTGTATTAAGAATTTTGAAAAGATGGGCAATGCTGCTGTGAATAGTTTACAATGCAGTTAGAAATTTAAAAATGGCTTTGTAAATGTTTACTAAGGGAGCCATTGTTAAACATAACTTTTTATGAATGTGATGCCATATTATCAGTTTCAGTCATTTAACACCTTTTAAAATGCAAAAGAACTATATAAAAATATTAAAAATTGATATTGATGACTTTTTCTACGCATAATGGAAAAAAATTGATGTATGTGTTCAAGGGCAATGAATGTAACTTACATGCAGAATACAACGCCAGAAATGTGCAGCACTCATTTAATAATTCTAATATTTCATGAATGAAAAGATTGAAATTTGTCCCGCTGAAAAAACCTGGCAATTGTCTATTTGTGTACTGGTGCTGAGCTGGATAATCTAAGTTAAAAATACATGTGTGTGGTATAATGTGTATAGGTGTTTTGGATGTCCTGGCTGTAGGTTGTAAATAACATTATAAGATACATTGTAGTTTATGATAAACGAGCACTCAAGTTGTTTTGTTGCATGGATTGACAGGGTCAGTGGGCAAATAACTGGCAGAGACAGCTGTACAGTAAGATGTCCATGAAACACATGGCTGGACTGGTGGAACTTACTTTAGAGAAGTCAGCAGAGAGAATCCTGAAGATGGCTGAAGTCCTCTACCGCCTTCATGTGGTAAGTCCTCTACCGCCTTCATGTGGTAAGTCCTCTACCGCCTTCATGTGGTAAGTCCTCTACCGCCTTCATGTGGTAAGGATAAGATGAGCAATATGATGCTCTGTTTCTTTGGGACGTCAACTTTAAATCTGCAGTTCTGTGTTATCAACCAGTGAAAATAGCAGAGTACTGTGCAGACTTCAAGAAATTTACAGCAGTGTCTCAATTAATCCAGAACTCCTATCATGAAGTTTGCAGTACTTTTAGTCATTGAAAATGGGTGATTACTTTTGACCAATCAGAATAGCCTCTTACTTTTGACCAATGACAACAGTTGATTGCATTTGACCAATGAGAATGTTGATTGCTGTTGACCACTGAGATCAGGTGATCAATTTTGACCAATGAGAACACCTGATTGCTTCAGCTTTGATTGCTCTTGCCTATATAAACAATTGAAAACTTTTGACCAATAAGAACAAATATAATAGACCAACCAATAAGAAATGCTAATTGCAACCAATAAGTGAGCATTTCAGTGATAGTTATGTGTATATGGTATATTCATTTTATGTTTGCGTAGGTTGATCATCCACCAGCTTCTAAGAAGAGTGCATGGCGTCGTTTGATGTCAGCCCAGAGGAAGAGAGCTGTCATGGCCTGCTTCAGAATGATTCCATTACATAGCTTACCTAAGTATGAAACAAATAATTTGTATTGAAGTGCACTGAAATATACTCTTTGACAGTGCCAGGATAGCATAATATAATAAAAACATAGCTTATCTAAGTATGAACAAACACCATAGAAATTTAGCACATCAAAGATATATTACAATTAAAACATGAGCCCGTCGAAGAATCGGAACAACACATTAATATTGAATTCATTCAACAAGAGACTGATATTCTATTGATGAATGCTGTTGTATGTCTTCACAATAATATTCATGTATTAGATTTTACCAGGCATTCAGCAGAAAGAGCAATTTCAATACGTTGCTCCACATTACTGTACAGTTGCAATGAGTGATTCCTTTAATATTTTAGTTTGAGATGCTTGATAAAGTGCTCAATGGGTATGTCCAAATAAAGTTATCTGGTCCATGTAAACCAGCAGAGATCTATTTGCTTCTGAAAATTAAACTTGAAGACACAGGACTCCTAAAAAGTCTCAAGATACCTTTTTATCAAGTTTTATGGACAATAAGTTTTTCTGTTTCATTGTGTATCTATAGGCATCGTGCAATAAACTACTTTTTGCGAGCTTACCGTGAGAAATGGCTTCTGACTGAAGAATCAGCGGAACACACATTGATAGAAGATCTAACTGTAAGTTCATTTATAAAAATGTTCATCAGTGCAATACACACCTGGCCCAAAAAGGATGCTACAGAATATTTTTAAGTAGAATGCGCCATGAGGACAACTATCTAGACTCAAATTTTTACAATTCTTTTTTGAGTTTCCACTTGTAGGGTCTCATTTTAAAGCTGTTTGACTAAGAAATGTTTTCACCATCTTAGTTTTACTTTGGCAATCACCATGACAACATGTTACACTGACAGTACTGTACAGTTGATGCCTAGCGAGGAAGATTCTTGATAACTGACATCAAAATGATGTAAAATTTGAAAAAAATGATATAAAATGTCATTTTTATGTACAGGCTGGCAAGGAAGTCAATGAGGAAGATGAAAACAACAAATCACCAGATCCATTGCAACAATTGATTCTGACTTTCAGCAGAGCAGCTGGACTCAGACAAGAGTAAGTGTCAATGCGCTTTAGTTTGCTTTTGTAACCACACACAATTTGCAAGTGGATAGCTCATATTCTGAGTAGAGTTATCTGCCTGCTTTTCAGGTTGTTTACTGTAAAGATGGTCATTTCATCATAATTTTGAATACAATTATTAATTATTATTCTCATATACCCCATTTTGTTATGACAAGTATATTAATTGTACATTCTGATGAAATTATCATTGTAAATTATGTTTATATCTTGACTAACATTTTTATATTTTCCTTTCAGTGGCTTAGGAAATGATGGGCTTTACATGTCATTTTCTGATATAATGAGCAAGGTGAGAAGATACTTAACATGAAAGATTTTCCAAAAATTGTCTCATTGCTCATGTTACTGTTATAGTACATTGACCTTTCATTGCAAATGATATTTTGGTGTGTGTATGAGGCAAATACACTTACCTTGAACTTTCCAATGATAAAATATTATCCCATCTGTCCATTTTTCCTAAAAGAGTTGCCATGGTGATGATGATGATGACGATGATGAAGGTGAAGATCCCGGAGCATCGTTCCAGGTATTTCATCAGTCTAATTTCATATCAGAGAAACTTACAAGTTTCCAACTTTTTTGTTTTTGCTGTAATTTCTGTTGTTAATTGTGTGATGAGCAGCAATTAAATGTACAATTTTTACATTACATATGTTTGAATTTTTATTTCAGGAGCAAGAAATGGAGAAACAGAGACTGTTATTTGAACAAGCTAGACTTGCCGACAGAAATGCTGCAGAAATGGTTCTCATGGTGATTAGCGCTAGTAGAGGTAAGATTGTTGAGGAATGCAAATACGGCTCTGTGACTGGCAATGAAGTAGTGCTATTGCAGACGCACATATGAGACACAACATTGGTCACTTTAATGTCAACAGATTTGATTCCTTTTATTTTGATACAGTCATCAAAATGAATTGAGATGTCGGTCTGAAAGCCTCTACTGTCAATTAAAACCTGCTTGAGTTGCTCATCACTTCCAATAAAGAATATTGTGTTGTGGATTCAACTGTCATTTCTCCGTTTGATCACAGGTAAACGCTCTGATATGGTAATGCATACGTTACAACTTGGTATATCCCTTCTTAGAGGTGGCAACACAGCTGTACAAAGGGTGAGTGACTATATGATATCCTTAACAACTTTTATTTGATAAATTCACAAGTTACCTGTCTGTGTTATCTGTATCTGTCATATGTGTAATATGATATCATTACGTGTAATATGATATCAGCCAAGAGGCAATCATTGATTAAGATGATCTACACCTGCCACGGACTCTGCCAGAACTGTAATCTGCATACTTCACCTTGCCACCAAAAGCTGTTCCAAGCTGTACACTTTCACTGCTGCATAAACACTAAAATGGAAAATACTAGGAATATGTGTTACATTACAGTATTGGTATCTTAGCTCTTTGACCTTTGTCACACATGTATTGATAAATAACTGTGTGCTATTTTATATATGTGTTTCCATGACAGCGTATGTTGCAACATCTCCAAGATAAAATGGATGTTGGATTCTTCACAAGTGTTGCAGATCTCATGGAGCAGTGCAGGTACAAAAAAAACTCCAAAACTCAGATTTTCTTGTATGGTTTCTCAATAACAGAACTGAGAAACAAAAGAGAAGAGTATTTGTTGATTTATCATTATCTTCAAATGATTGTAGTATCAATATCTTTTACGTGTTAACAGTAACAGACAATGATAAGATGGCATAAAGAAAGATCAAAAATTTTGTCTGATACAAAGGAAAATTCCATAGTTGGGCTTGTGTGCACTCTCAAGAAAATATAAAGCTTCAGTTTGTTCACAGAATGGTAACAAACATCAAGTATAGTTAGTGGTAAGCAAAACATCAATTGTTAAACTTTTTAATATCACATTTACTACTTTTTGACGTCATATTTACTGTGACTTTTTTCAGTGTTTTAGATTTAGAGGCTTGTGAAAGATACAACAAAGCTGAGGGATTAGGCGTAGGGTCAGGAGAGGCAGCAGGTATGTCATCCTCTGTTCTTCAGTAGGACTTCACTCCGGGCCATAGTCATTGAATATAAAATGTGCTCTTCAGTGTTAGCTTCGTCCCATTGTCATTGAAAAAGTGTTTCAAGTTATCCTTAGTCAGTTGAGAAATTTGATTTCCTGAAGGGATTGAATTAAACACAAAGATTAGAATCAGCTGCCGGGTGAATATCACTCTGGTGCAGTCTTCACTTGATAAGTAATGTACAGGTTCTGAATATCGCGGCATGTACTGTATGTACGGTGACTGACCCTGCAATACAGATTTGAAACAGCATGGTACTGGAAATGAAATTGCTGCAAAAGTGTTGTTGTTGTGTTTGCAATCAGTTTCAACACAGTGTGTCTCATGCATGTCTTACCGACAGGATGACAGAAAATGGGATTTGTAAGTTCCTGCAAATTAGAATGTGACCAGGAGGAACACATACAATAGACGGTGTCCTCTGAAACATTTTTCAGAAATGCGGGGATTACTTTTTTCAAAACGTGTAACAGGAGCAACATGTATTTGCGCAGCTGCACATCAATCTATGATCATCGTGAAAGATCCATGTTTTCCAGCAATAAGTTACTTTTTTCACAATTTAAAGTTTCTAAAGCTATTATTAAGATAACCTCAACAAAATTCTATGAAAAATACACATGGACAACATGCTAATTTCTTTTCAAAAAGACATATTTGTGTCAAGTAAGTGTCAAGACTGCAGCCAACATGTGTTGTATTACCAATGAATTCTTAACTTTGACGTCACCAAGATGGGAAACAATAGTAACAATGTGAATCTTCATGTATGAATACCTTTGGTTTGTTACCCTATATCTACAACCATCACAAAAGACCTGAATCTGTAAAGATTATACCCTACTGTGTATGAAGTGACTCAGCATTCGAGAAATAGTGAAAGATCAGTGTTGGATAAAAAGAACTTGACTCAACAAGTTTGCTGTCAGACAAAAAGACTGATATATTTTCATGAAGTCCTAGTGAAGGAATCTATGATTTATGTGAAGTAATGGTGTTTTGGGGAAGAATGGATCTGAAAAGCAAAACTTGAGGGAATAAGTTTTTTAGCTCCGCTGTCAGCGACGCGGAGCTTATCAAATAGGTTGATTATCCGTCGTCGTCCGGCGTCCGGCGTCCGGCGTCCGGCGTCCGTCATCCGTCGTCGTCCGTCAACAATTGCCTTCTCCTCTGAAACAACAAGTCCAATTGCTTTGAAATTTTATATGCAGTTCACTTGGGGTGACCTTACTTCAGTTTGTTCAAATCATGGTGATATTTGCATATTTGTATTTTTGGGGCATTTTTTTGTGTTTTTGGTAAAAAAATCTTCTTCTCTGAAACCGCTCGTTCGATTGCTTTGAAATTTGATATGCAGTTTGCTTAGGGTGACTTAAATCAGATTTGTTCAAATGGTGGTGAAATTTGCATATTTGTATTTTTAAGGCAATTTTTGTCATTTTTGGTAAAAAAATCTTTAAAAATCTTCTTCTTCAAAACTACTGGTCAGATAGCTTTTATATTTGGTACATATGTCCCTAGGGATGATCTATTTCAGATTTGTTCAAATTGTGCAGAAATATGCAAATTTGCATTTTTAAGGCAATTTTTGCCATTTTTGGTCAAAAAATGTATTTCTCAAAAAGTACTGGTCTGATAGTTTTGAAATTTGGTATACAGGTTTCTATAGATGAACTAAGTAATATATATTGAATTTCTGATGAAATCTGTAATTTTGTATTTTTGGGGCAATTTTTGCCATTTTTGGTCAAAAAATGTGTATTTCCAAAACTACTCATCTGATAGCTTTGAAATTTGGTATAGCGGTTTCTACAGATGAACTAAATGATATTTATGGAAATAATGATGAAATCTGCAATTTTGTAATTTTGGGGCCATTTTTGGTCAAAAAATGTGTTTCTCAAAAAGTACTGGTCTGATAGCTTTGAAATTTGGTATACAGGTTTCTACAGATAAGCTTAGTAATATATATTGAATTTCTGATGAAATCTGTAATTTTGTATTTTTGGGGCAATTTTTGCCATTTTTGGTCAAAAAATGTGTATTTCCAAAACTACTCATCTGATAGCTTTGAAATTTGGTATGCAGGTTTCCATAGATGAACTAAATGATATTTATTGAAATAATGATGACATCTGCAATTTTGAATTTTTGGGGCAATTTTTCCCATTTTTGGTCAAAAAATGCGTTTCTCAAGAAGTACTGGTCTAACAGCTTTGAAATTTGGTATAACTAAGTGTGATATTTTGAAATTATGATGAAATCTGCAATTTTTATATTTGGGGGGCAATTGTTGCCATTTTTGGTCAGAATATTTTATTCTCAAAAAACTACTCATCAGATAGCTTTGGTTGACATGTTCTTAGGGATGATCGGATGTGATATATTCAAAGTATGATGAAATCTTCAATTTTGTATTTTTGCAGCTTATTTTAGCCACATTTTTCTGGCCACTGCATTGAGTTATCAAAGATTTCCACCTTCTTCATCAACATGTGTCAAAAATAGTTATTCTGTACATAAACACAGCGGAGCTATATCGGCCGCTAGGTCGCTTGTTTATCCTACATTGAAGTTTTTCATGAAGTCCCGTACCTGAAACATGCATGAGTTTATACATGCCTACCACAAACACCAAATAACCAAAAGTGATAACTATTGAACAGAAAAAGAATGACACAGTAAGATGATGTGGTATTCATACAATGGCAACTTAGTAACACCTTATCTCCCTGAGTGGCCGTCCCATCACTCTCCAGCATGACACAGTATTATGGAGAGTAATCCACGATATGCAGAATGTCTGTATACCCAGCACTGGCTGTTTTTTTTTTAACCGAATGTTAGTTTTGAGACTTATTAAGACTCAAACACTTACTGTTTATGACTGTGTCCTTAGAAACGGTATTCCATTTGTTCAAAACAGAACAATAATAGCGTCAAGTTACACCGTGGTTTCTCTAGAACGAGTTTGTTGAAATAGTTCCATGCAACTGCATGCATTCCATTACTCCAGTCACCCGTTGTCGTTATGTTACATGTGCACATGCATGTCATGTGTCTTCATTTGTCATTTTGATTTTAATCCGCAACACCATGGTTACATCAATAAAATGTGTAAGGCACATATGGATAATTGGATTAAGCTTCATATTCTGTTTCCCATGATGCTTTGCAACCATATCTTTTTATTTCTGCGCTCTGAATTTGGTTTTTTCATTGTGAATTTCATCTGAAGGGTAGAAATATCCTTTGCTGTCACTGATGCCCTTTTTATCCATGAAAATTTATAACATTTTCTGACACCTATGTAGGTAAACTTAAATCTAGATCAAGATGAACTTAGGCCAATGATCCGTAGGTGCCAATTGTAAATGGTAGATTCACTAACATTCACAAGAAGTAAAATTTGATTCGGAAAGTTTTTTTTTTGCTTAAATGTAAAGTTTGTATACAAGTGTTGAGTTTTGAGAGATGTCAAAGCTTTTGAAGCTGTATTTTTGTTTATTTATTTATTTACTGATTATTTTCCTAACATGCATGTAATTATTTTTTGCATGGTCGTGTCTTTTCTGTCGTTAATAAAGACGAGTTCCGTTATGCAGGTAATTGCAAAGGATTACAAAAGTCAATGGTAGTATACGACCAACTTGTTAATTTTTACAACCAAACTCTGTCACACAAGTATTTTTGAAGATATAAAAATTTGCTTCCATGTAAATTCTCACATGATGTTACATGCCATGCATGAATATTAAAACATTTCAGAGGTCTTTGTTGTGAGAATTGTATAAATTTGTAATTTTCGAGTAATTTTCCTGGACAGCATTCTGTGACTCCAAGTACATGTCAAACATTAAAAAATGACATTTTTATGGTGCAAACAATCTTTTCAGTCTCAGAGTTAGTCATTCTATGGTGAGTGAATATCAGATAATCATGAAGCCTTTTGCCAGTAGGTAAATCAATATAAAAATACACACTTGAAATTTGAATATTTGATTTCAAAAACTACAGCTGCCCATCAAAATTAGAGTCTGTGCATCATATAATATAGTTTGTGTATTCATTGGCCTTAGACCATGACTTTCAAATGTCAAAATGACATATCATTGTCTTGTGTTTTGTCATTGCCATTGGTGCTGTGTTCAAAATTCTTTTAAAATTCCCATACATACAGAGAAAGCACTGACTAGTGGAAGCTACCAAATCAACTACCTTCAATAAAAGTTGTTCAAAAAGGCGTGTGACAGAGTTTGAGTTAATGCAAGGTTCCATTCTACATCGTATCATTCATTTCATGATCATTATCTACCACGCTATCAGCTTTGCTGCCTACCGTTCATTGAAGTAAAACCTGCAGAGTTCTTCTTCAATAGATAGCATGTGTCTCAAGTGTTTGTTGTTTTGCAAGAAGACTAGAGTTTTCTGGATCGTAAATGCTGCTGCTTGCACGTAGTTGGTGTTTGGATTTTGTAAAGCCTGGACTAACATTCACGAAAGTGGTCGTGAAAGAACTTTAAAGTTTTCTGAAACTTTCCCTCCATTCTCAGATATATAGTTTGAGGTCGAAGGTCAAACTTACTACTGATATTGGTGATGTTATATCATGGATTATTGCATGTGAAAGTGTGATGGTCAAGTTAAATTACTTTTGTGTTTTTTTCCCCAGAATTCCTTTGCTTATTAAAAATTCGAGCATTCTTGCTGAAGTAATCATTATCATCATTTCATGAGCACATAACAAGTACAGAGTCATTCCCAAACATCTGTTGTTGAAGTCAATGTCACTAAGTATTACACAAATGAAATTTGATTTGCAAACATTCTGAGAGTGAGTGACACCTTAATACTTACTCTCTATGTTGTGTTTGTGAAGATGATAAAATCATTCAGCCAATAAATTTCATTCACAATGAAGTAATATTTGGTGACAATGCAGCTACATAAGTTTTGTTCTCTTAAGAATCGACTAACTCCAATCTGGTGGCCATATTGAAAATCAGTGGTCCAGACAGAAGTCCTGTATTGGGGAAAGCAATTTGTTTGCAGTGCTTTGATCTTATTCCACTTTGTAACCCTTTGAGTGCCAAAGTCAATTTATGTTGCCTTAATAACATATATAACCCAGTCAAATTTTTTTCAAATTTTCCCAAAAATGTTGATCAAAAACTGTAACAATGAAAAGTGATGTCCATTTGGGCCAAAATTACAGACCAAAACTTACAATTGGTGAGATATTGCCCTGAAATTTTGGTGGGAATAATTAACAGCACTCAAAGGGTTAACTGAAAATTCACAACAGTCGTGACTACTGGCTAAAAACCACCAGAGTTTTCAAAAATTTCCATGATTACATCATTTTGGCCCACAGAGACTTGCTGTCCACCGATTTCCCATTTGGCCTTCGCCAGTTCTCTGCACACCTAGATGATAGAAGATTTTACACAACATCATAAAACAATAAACATTTCAGTTTTCACACTAAATATTCATCATTATTTCAAGGACATCATACAGCTGCCTCATAAGCTGCCTGGATTATAGTCACTCCTGAAACGTAGATAATCCGCTTTCCGCTGACTGAGTTATGCTGAAGGCCGCCACGTTGGCAAATATGATCTGCAATGATGAATTACCATGCTAAGATTAGTATGGAAAGTGAAGGAATTTATAAGTGGAGACTATATCAGAAAATGTGCATAAAGCAGTAGTTACAGTGATTCTCAATCATGAAATGAAAAGGCCTGCAGGTGTACACCAATGCAAATTTTTAAATCCCAAATATGCAAAATATTTGGTCGTTTCAGCAAAGTTTGAAATGTATCGATTCTTTTAATTAGGGAGAACATGTTTTTGGAATTGGCACGTAATTCAAAACTGATACAAGCATGTCACATGTTTAGGACATTTTATGTGTACCATATTTTCATTTAATACCTCATATATCTACCAGACATTCTCAGCTGTCTCTATGATAAGCCTCTCAGCTGACTGATGACATGTACTGTACAATCTATATGTCTCTGGGGCTTACTGTCCGTTGAATTACTACTCTTATTCTGCAAGTCAACTCTTTTAACAGGAAATTAATGGCAGCATGTCTTCTGTTTCAGTGCTTGTTGTCTGTACATTCTGAATGACGTTTAGTTTTCCATTCCATACATTTAAAAGTGAAAGGACAGAAAGAATACATGCTTCAGTCAGTCACTTTCAAACACCACTGACTGTCTATCTTTTCATTCCTTGTAGGAGAGAAAGCGTTACATGATGCACCGTTTACGTGTGCACTCTTCAGATTTTTACAGCTTCTTTGTGAAGGACATAATCTCAGTAAGTCACGTCACATTTCTTACTTTCTGCCGCCCATCATCGTCAGGCTCAGGAAAATGTGAAACAACTTAAGATGACAAAATCCACCCCATTTCTACCATCAACCAATCTCAGAGGTAACCATGTGCATAGTGAAGGGAAGACGTGTGTACCTCATGTTCCATGCCAAGCTCAATATTTATGTTCAGCTTGAACTTGTGGAATTTCAGATTTTTGATCGGATTCAAACTCACAACGTACAGCAAAACTTCTCAGCCAAATCCCAACTTTAAAACAAAAAGTGGTTCAATAACTGAGCTAAGCTAAGTTGAGCAAAAATGCCATTTTTGGGATTTTTCATTTACTTGTTACCAGAGTTCTGAAGTGAAAGTCCAGATGTGTTAATCATGGAATTTAGTTTTCAAATTTGTCATAGTTTGTGATTGTTTCCACAAAACTGATTCATAAACAGTTGTGTTACTCCAGGTGTCTGTAGTCAAATGAAATACACCACTAAAAATTTGATACTTGTGTAGCTGTGAAACCAATTACTAAGATGATGTTTTCAGTACGCGCCATCAGGCATATTATCTCTTCTAATTCACGCATTGATAAATATGTGAACATAATGAGCATGAGAGTCATCATTGCACATCGGTTTGGTTCTGTATGAATATGATAATATGTGCATGTATGAAGGCTATTAATGTTAATCCATGACTTCAACTTCAGATTTCCAGAATTATTTGCGAACACAGACAGGCAACCACACAACAGTCAATGTCATCATTTGTACTGTTGATTATCTACTGCGAATGCAGGTGAGTATAATGAAATGGCAAGTGATGAAACAACTGATTTTCACTGCAAAATTTGCATTTTACTAAATTTTCAACAAGATACCCAAGGTTCAACCCACTAGGGTAAAATAGTCACTTGCCTCTAGATGGTTAAATGTGTATGGAGTCTTGTTCATAGTTCAATTTTCATCCTACTTTTCACACTTAATCGGCTGAAATGACCTTACAGGTAGATCTCATGACAATTACAGCTTCTCTGTGATTAAACCATATTAGGTCATGCTTAAAGGGACAAAGTTGTTTGATTTGAGATACTAATATTGTTTTACATGTTGAAAGATACTGAATGAATGGCATCGAATGAATTGGTGACCATGCACATATGCTACCCCGGTTTTAGACAAATTAAATGAAACCATGGCAAAAATGAACTAATGGTCATGACCATTAATTCATTTTCGCCATGGTTTCATGTATCATGTCTAAAACCAGGATTGAATATATACATGGTCACCCATTCATTCAGTATCTTTTGACATGTGACTTTGTCCCTTTAAACTATGAAATGCTTAGTATCACAATTGTTAGTATTGATTCTTTGCTTTTCAGGAATCCATCAGTGATTTTTACTGGCATTATTCTGGGAAAGATGTCATCGATTCCCAGGTATGTTAAATGAAGGAAGTGAAGTCAGATATTTTTGAATCCTCATTCAGTTGTGCAGAAACATTGTGAAGTAAAACGCTGTCTAATGGAGCCAGTCTATGAACAGATTCTGACTTACTTTAGGCATGTGTTATGTTTAACAAACTTTTCAAAACCTGTACTCAACTTGGTGTTTTTTGACTTCCATAAATGTTCTACTAAATTGTCACTAACATTGTATCCACTTTCATGCAAATCTAGGGTCGTGAAAACTTCACCAGAGCAATCAAAGTTACAACTCAAGTCTTCAGAACTTTGACAGAGTACATCCAGGTTAGTGACAGTGATACTTGCAGATATTAAAAAAGATGTTTCCTTCCTGTGATAGGATTTTACTCAAGAATTTTCACAGTAAGGTTTATGATGTACAATATTTCTCTGTCAAGTCAGAGTTTTCTCAACATGTGAACTTCATAGAGCTCAGCAATCTCTGACTTATGAAGTTTCTGAGCGAGTTTCTTCTCTTCTTTATCATGTATAGCTTACAATAATGGACATTAAGACAGTACATTATTGGAACAAAAAAAGACAGTCGTATTTACAGATTTTTGATAATTTCTTTGATTGAGTTGTCATAACTTAATTCTTTGGAGGACATAATTTAAGATGAGGCCACTATGATGGCAACAATAACAAGTTTTCCATTTATTGTTTATTGTTTTGTTCTCTCCATGATATATTCCCACTGTGTCACACTTTTTCCAGGGTCCCTGTTCACTGAACCAGTTGGCACTTGCCCACAGTAGACTGTGGGATGCCATCGGAGGCTTTCTGCATGTCTTTGCAAACCTACAGAAAAAGCTGTCACAGGACATCAGTCAACTTGAAGTTCTACGAGAACTGCTGAATCTGCAAAAAGAAATGGTTGTCATGTTACTGAGTATGCTGGAAGGTAAACCGCTTTCTGTAGTAACTTTGATTTGGAAGAAACTCATATTTTGTTTCAAGGAGTACCTTCCATTGTTATGGTTCAAAGATCCTGAGATAACTTTTTCGCATGAAATCATCCAAGTATACCCATTCGAAGGGTTCATCATTATGTTTTGAAACATCAAATTTAAAAAATGTACTCTGGTTGTAGACCTGAAATTGACTACCGATTCCTGATACCTGCTCTGTATGTGATGTCTCATGCCTGAGGAATGAAAACTTTGACATTGACTTTGAGAGTTCTTGATAGTTTCTTTCATCACAATAACTTCATTCATACTATTCAGGCAATGTAATGAATGGCACCATCGGCAAACAGATGGTTGATGCACTCATGGAGTCTTCCTCTAATCTGGAGGTGAGTTCTCTTTGCTTTCCCTAAATCTTAGTTTTAATGTTTGCCGAATCGAAATGATTTCCAAGTAACATCTTCGACATCTTCAGGTTTGCTTATCACATAAAGATGGATTGATTTACAAGATGCAAGTATTTAAAACAATTATTCTCGATGCAACACATCTATTCTTGTTTGCATTCACTAAATTTAATTGATAACTTATTAGTCTTTCTATTCCACTGGCTTTTAAATCCTATCACACATGTTTCTTCCTTTTGAATTTCATCAAGAACATGCCTCTTGAGTTGTGTGATCTGACAAAGATCAAATGATTTTCTTATCAAGAATATAGATTTACCCTGAAATTTTTGCATTAGGCTGTTGTAGAATATTGTGTTTGATGATTCTGACAAAATGACATTTGTGTCTTTGAATCTGAGTCTTTGAAGTAATGTTTTTAATATATTCATTTTTCAGATGATTCTGAAATTCTTTGACATGTTTCTCAAAGTCAAGGATATCACATGCTCAGAAGCATTTCAGGTAAGAGTGAACATTACTTCTCATTGGCATCCACATGTATTTCAATATTTCAAGATGGTATTATAAAGATAATCACTTGGCAAGTCCAGAAACAGCAATCGAAAAGACAGAATCATATTTTTCGTGACAATTTCAGGAAGAATTTAGTAGATCTATTCAGCATATACCTTGTCAAAAGTTTTAATATCACAACAAAAATTTCTGATATATGATATTCCATGAAATGATTTTTTTGTTTGACAGGAAATGGATGTGAACAATGATGGTTGGGTGTCATCAAAGGAATTCCGTGATGCCATGGAAGCACAAAAAATGTATAAACCGTAAGTGTACACTACTGTTGTTAGCATGTAGTCATAACAATCGTGTCATAGATTTTAAGTGGGCCTTATTATATGATGCATCATCATATTATTAATAATTCATTTGCTGTTTTTGCTTTGTAGAGAGGAAATAGAATACATGCTGTCATGTGCCGATACAAACCAAGATGGTAAACTTGATTACAGTGAGTTTACAGAAAGATTTCACAATCCAGCCAAAGAAATTGGTAAGTTCCTTTTTAATGGCTGGACAAAACATCCAAGTGCTTGTCAATGATCATTTCATCTTGAAGTTAGTGCAGCAGTCATGCATAGAATGCCTTTATCAAGGTACTTTGCTTGCACTCATTTGTTTTAGTAAAAGAGGACTTTCTCAGCTTATTCAGAGTGAGTACAATTGTCCTTGTAAATGAGTAGAGACTACATCGAGTTTCATGAGTCAGTAGAACATGTAAAAATAAAATCAGTCTCAAATACCATCGCTCGCAAATTCTTTGCATTAAATTATTTCATGGAAAACACAATAAAAGTCCTCCATACATGATTTACTGAAATATAATGAGGATTCGAATGACAAATTGGTTTTTTGAAACCTCTGTACATTCTATCTAATCTGATGAATAACTGCAACATGTGTTGTGAGTTATATTTATGTATTTCGAGGTATCAAAAACGGAGGAGTGAGGGACAAAGTGCGGGACACGCAAACTGTAATTTATGGTACTCTGAGGGACGTCCCGCACTGTGTAGAATATGGGACTCTGAGGGAACGTCCCGCAGAGAGTTAAAAACTGGACTCTGAGGGACGGGGGCGCCCACTACGATGTGCATTGGTCCGGTACGCGCTGACGCGTTACTTTTCAGTTTGGCTTTTTCGTTTGCAATGGATCGCCAACAGCGTCGTAGACATTTTGAATCCCGCCAACAGAACGTGAAAAGAAAGATGCAGCTACGCCAGGAAATCGCTTCTAACGTTTATTTCGTTTTTAGCAAAATCATTAGAAGAAAATATAACTTTCTATGTAGCCCATTCTTCATGATGTCCTGTCTGATGTGGCGCTTGGATTGCCACCACTGTCATGGCGAGAAATGGTATAATATCACAAGCAGATTGTGCCTCGAAGTTTATCGAAATGCTTTTACGTAAAATCTGTCTGGAGACGTAATTTCTCGTGTGAACAGACTATGACATAGCAACCAGTCCTAGCCCTGCGTACAGGTTTGTGTGTTCCAGGCGTTGTACGGCCTCTCACATGTAGTAGGCCGTATAACGCCGGGAACAGAGTAGAGTAGATCTTAACGCAAACGGGGTGTTATTATAGGAAAGGCAGTGACTTATTTTAAAGCTGAATAAAATGCTGTTTCTGGTTGTGTAAGTCTGTCGATCGAAATATATATTTTGTTCCCAGTTGATTAATCATGGGGGAGGGCAGTCTAGATCTCCCCTTTATGGTTTGATATTTACTGACTCGTTCCTTCTCATTTTTGTCAATCGATGAAAGCATTTTCGTCTTCCATATTTCAATCTTACTTTGACCGATGTTATATCCTGACCTATAGTGTCATTAGTTTTGACCAACGTACAAAGACGTGGCCCATGCGCCCGGTTGACGAGATATTTTGCAAAACTGTGAAGAAATATTTGAACACATACGGCCATACTGTATGCATGGGGGCCCGGGAGACATCGATGTCAGTCTTTCCGGACTGTTTACATGTAGCTTAGGGGATATCAAAGCAGATGAATCAGTTAGTTGAATAAAACATAACTTTTCGGACATATTTTATGTCAATTTTGTCAATGTCGGACTTTTGATTCGATAGAGAAACCAGAATAATCTACAGAGATGTCTGTATTAAACACGGACGCACAATTCGGAATAGTTTGTTGTGCTACGTCGGTCTTTTGGCTAGTCGTCTCGTCTTGGTGTCTCTCCCATAAAATTTCGAATCTATAGGCCTACACTTGTCGTTTCGATTCACAGGTAGCGGTACACCGATGACCAGATATTGTATGTTCCCAGCAGAGTACTTTTTTAAAGTTCTGCACATCATTGTACACTGTGTGTATAAGCCCTAAACATTGTTCAATTATGGAAAGGCATAAAGAATAAAGGGTCGTTACAGTTGCAAAAATTGCGAGAAAAACGGCATGTTTTTCCAGTACTTTTACAGTTCTGTGCTTTCCGTCCCTGTTACTCAAATAGAATAGTCATATTCACAAGCGCTATTGTTTTAAATCACGTCCAGGATGTGCTGTTGATTTCCATTCTTTCGTGCAATTTCATTCATTGGAAGCAATTATCCTTTCATTTGACTGCTCTGTGGGACTCTTCTGGATATGTGTTTTGGATAAAAAGAACTCTACAGAGAAAGACATAAACTTCGACGGTGATAGGTATACAATATCGGTTTGATGTGAGATTACAAGTTATTTTAGAAGTTCTCAACACCAGTAAAAATAATTCTGCGCACGTCTTGTGAACGTCTTTGAATCCGTGACCGCGACCATTGTTTTTGAAGTGTTCAACGGTCGATGATCGGTAGATTAATGAAGACATATGTTACTGAACTATCGTGTGATTATTAGCATGGTTAGGTAATAGACGGTGTTGTAGAGGCTATGCGGCGAAAGTCCACGGCCCAATGGAGCATGAGACGTACATCGCATGCTTTCTCACAACGAACGAGCCGTCGGTTTCCATAGCTACTACGCGAAATCCGGCCTCACCGATGTCCCTGTCCTGATTCGGAGAACAACTTTCAAGCTGCGTGTTGAGGTTCAGATGTCCGATTTTTTTTCATATTCAAAAGGCTTATTGATTTACAGAGAACGCCCGTCTTTTCTTTAGCTTTAACTTAGCACATGATGGCAATTGAAAATTCAAAGCCAAATAGCCAGTGGGAAAAAAATCCGACGACTCGCTCTCACCAGCGGTCGCATTGAAAAAAAAAATCGAAGTCTCTGAAGTCGGTATCATTGCTCCTCCATGTTTATTGTTGGCTGTACGGCCAGTTTAAAGTCAAAGACTTTCTTCACAATACAATTCATATAATTACCATACCGCGAAGTTCCCTGTGCATTTCAATATGTCTAGTTGGAAGCAAAAGCGTCACGGACATTCGATCGATGGTGATGAACTTTCTCCAGGCCGTTACATGTCACTAGTTACGAACTTTACCGGTTTTCGATTATCAGCGTTGTTCACATTGTGTTTTGAGTCTGATATCGAATATAACAGGAAAAAACTAACGATTAGAGTGACGACAGAGACCATGCCCGATACGGGAAATTGACATCAACTTTTGCATTGAGCAGTGACTTCAGACTGATATATAAATGTCGAAAATATAAAACATTGAAAAATGCCAGTGAGAGAGAGAGAGAGAGAGAGAGAGAGAGAGAGAGAGAGAGAGAGAGAGGAGGGAGAGAGAGGGAGGGAGAGAGAAGTTTAAGCTGTCGCGAACTGATTATACTCTTTCAGATATGACTTCGGTATAGACGATACACAGACATCGAAAATGTACATCTACTTTACAGAAATTCGACAAATCTTATAATGAGAGTAGAAAATATCCAAAAGTGTTGGTTGAAGTAAATCTTCAGCTGTTGGTTTTCCAAAGTTAGACAATACTTACAGAAATATGGTCGTCATAGTCTTCTCTTAAAAACTATTTTCTTCAACACCACGTTTCTTATGATCGGTGATGTCATTTTTTATTATTTTTACAAACTTCCAATGCATCAAACGCCATTAGACTATCTCATCTGCCTGTCAGGGAGTTACAATATATTTCCAAGGGCTGGCACGCGATGTCAACTTACGCGTCGTCTGTCGTGCGGCCGGTGCAGTGTCACAGATCGCTCCGTCTGTAATCGCGGCCACTTTTGATGTGACACCCACCTGCGTTTGAGGGTTTTTTGTTACCTAATTTGTCGACCTCACAAAATTTCACAGTCCTAGCTCTGCATGGCAGGGCTGTGTGTTCCCGTCGTTATATGTGGTGGGAGGCCATAACGCCGGGAACACACAGCCCTGCCATGCAGAGCTATCACAGTCCATGCTTTGAAGCAGTCTCAACATGGCAAACATGTCTCGCGTAAATTTCATCCTCGTCGTTCCAATTAATTCAAGACTGCCCATAGCATACAGCCCCAACACGGGAACACGCAACTCTCTTCACCTACACGCCTTTCGATAAATTTTCACGTAGTACATGCAGTTTCAGCGACCTGCAGCGCAATGTTTAGTAAGCCAGATCTCCATGGGCCCGATCATGATTTTGTGCTTTACCAATACACATCGTTGGGGGCGCCTCCGTCCCTCAGAGTCCAGTTTTTAACTCTCTGCGGGACGTTCCCTCAGAGTCCCATATTTTACACAGTGCGGGACGTCCCTCAGAGTACCATAAATTGCAGTTTGCGTGTCCCGCACTTTGTCCCTCACTCCTCCGTTTTTGATACTTTGAAATACCTGAGTGTGAAGGACAATGAAAACATTGTGTATTCAGATAAAATTTTGTAGTTGCCAGTACTGTACATGTACAACACCAAAACACAAAGTGACATCTCCAGGGAATAAATTCTTCTTCAAACAGAACTTAAAGAAATGTAGTAAAAACTTATTGTGTCTCTTGATAAGTCCATTTTAACTGCACAGTTTATCTTTCTTCCAGGTTTCAACTTGGCTGTACTTCTGACAAACCTGTCAGAGCACATGTCAAACGATCCCAGGTAAGTCTGCTTGCTGCCTTGCTTCTAAGTACATGTAGCATGCATTTACTTGATAGGAATTTTCTAATATACCACCATATCATACCCCAAATAAAACCATTGGTGTGAATTTCTTCTTGTTTACAGGCTGGACAGGATAATGGAATTGGCAGAGAGCTTCCTGGGTCACTTTGAGCCGTACATGGGCCGCATTGAAATCAATGGTAAGTTCACTTTGAGCCGTACATGGAATGCATTGAAATCAATGGTAAGTTCACTTTGAGCCGTACATGGGCTGCATTGAAATCAATGGTAAGAAAGAATCTGCATATGATGCTATGCAGTTGGCAATGTCCATTTCATTGGCCATCTTGACACTTTATATATGTACTTAGTATGACACCATGGTAAAATTTCTTCATTTGCAGATGGCACTTTGAATCTTAGTTCTTATTTGTCACTTTGATGGTGATCTACAGTACAGTTTGTTGTCATGGGCACAACTTTAAACTGAAACTGTTTTCAATATACTGTAAATGGATAGTTGTCTTTCTAACACCATTTTCCATCCATTTCAGTCACATGTAGTATGTTCTTTTTGTTCATACAGGTAGTGCCAAGAGAATTGAAAGAGTTTACTTTGAAATCAAAGAATCTAACATCGAACAGTGGCAGAAACCTCAGATCAAGGTGAGTCAACCATTGATTGCTTCTTTCAGTTTCTACTCACATTTTTGCACTAATCTCTGATATTTACATGAAATGTATTTTTTTCTCTCTCATCAGGAATCAAAACGCCAGTTCTTGCATGACATTGTCAATGAAGGTGGCGAGAAAGAAAAACTTAAAGATTTTGTTGACTTCTGCGAAGACACAATCTTTGAGGTAAGAATGTTTTTGCCTCTTATTAAGAGTTCATGTGAACAGCAATCATTGACTTCAGGCATTATGGAACAACTGGAAAACCCCAAAGTTGCTAAAAAACAATAGAGGACAATGTTGCAAAGTCAGGGTGCAGCTTCTATTGAGGATCTGGGCTCAATTAGGCATTTTAGAGTACTTTCTTTTCAGAGCTGTAGACGTTTTGCTCATGACTATTACAAGTAGTATACATGTTCTCGTTCATATTTTTCACCATGTAAAGCTGATTTCATCTTGGTTCATTTCTACAGATGCAGCATGCGACCAGTATCAGTGGGGAGGAAGGTGGATTCCTAGAAGCCCTTAGTAATGCTCTCTTCTCCAGTGGTGGCACCGACTCAAAGTATGTAAATGCTCACCTCAAAGTTTGTTGATGCATCTTTGTAGCAATAGGGCATAGTGTTCAAAAGACATACCCATTAAATGTTACTTTGGTGGTAAAATGTCACCAAAATCATGCGAATTAGTTGTCCAGGGCCCAGGGGACTTTTGAGAAATGTTACAAACACAGAATTTTGTTCTGTAATCTAAGTAACTAGAGTTTCTTTCAAGTACAGCATACCAACATAACTTCTTCAAGTACTGAAATTTAGGTAAAACTGAAAGTTTTGAAAAGTTTCTGGGCTGAATACGTTGTAACTATTTTTTGGTCTTCATTTTGAAAGGGGTTGGCTGATGCTGCTTGGCAGGGCATTGAAACCAACCAATCTGTACAAGACAGTGAAAGAAGGAATCACAAACACACAATGGGGAGTGAAGAAAATACGCAGCATGTCACTTGGACAACTCCTCTTTGCCCTCATCAAATTGGTCTTCATCATTGCATGGAAATTTGTTGGCATATTCTTCAATCTGGCTTGGTAAGTACTATTTACTCAGCAGTTTTTATCAGGACACATACTATATAGATTTGAATGTTTGCCAAATTTTCTACTACTTTTGAGCTAAATTCTGCTGTATGTCTGCTGTGTGCATTCTGTTAAGCCAAGGAACACATTCATATGCATTTTGAATAAGAACCTCTTTATAAGCCAAAATAATAAGTATGAATTTTTTGGAAAAAAATCATAATGGATTTTTTATAAGAAAATGTATTGCTGCAGTAAGCATTTAGGACAGTGGAAGTATGAATGGAACTCATATCTACCTTTAAGCTACTTCACTGTGAACTTGCACTTGTACACTTGTACCAACCATGATTTCTAACATGTACCCATAAACCTGCTGCTATCTCTACCATGTACCTATCAAATTGTACCCATGAGCCTTCTGCCATCTTTACCCTATACCCAAACTGCATCTGACAGTCACTGTACTGTATCGTTCGGTGTTACTTTTCAGTAAATTGGTGGGTATGTTGATAGGCAGCCGTATCATAGAAGATGCCAAAGAGTTAACAGGCAGTATTTCTGAGACATTACACGTACCCAATATAGCACGGAAAGCCACCAGGGATATGACAGATCCGTACATCATGGGACTTGGTGGCATGGGCAGGTATGGAATCACCCTTTCCAAGATTTCACAGTTTTGAAAAAATTGTCAAAAATTATAAGGCAAAAATGTAAAGGTTCTGTTTCCTGTTACATAGAGGCACTACATTGTAAAATTATGTTGCTTCTCCATCATCAGTTTTGTCACAACATGTTCAAATCTGCCTTCTTGTTTACTGGAAACAAAAAACAAATTTATCTTATAAAGCTGTTTTCTGTTTTTCTGAAGTATCATGTTACAGTACTTCTGGATCATTGCACTGTACTCCACTTCATTCCATAGTGCTTTCTGTGTATTCAATTATAAGTCCAATGTTCTTTTACTTAATGTTGGATGTAACTTCTCACAGTCAACTTTTCTTTGAATATCACCATTCTCCAATTAATGAGGCAATATTGATTGTTAGATTCCTTTGATATTGTACATTACTATTGTTTTACTTTGAATTTCACAACTTGATAGTTTTTAGCTCCCATAGCCATATGTATATATGGCAATGGAAGCTATTCTTATAGGCTAGGAAAATGTCTGTATGTATGTATGTCTGTATGTCTGTATGTCTGTATGTCTGTATGTCTGTATGTCTGTCCGTCAACATCAAAAACTCCAAAACCGCTGCACATTTCATCTTGATATTTGGTGTGTACGTGGATGATGGGCTGTAGATGAGATTTTGTTCAAATGAAGTTGTCATTGCCAAAAATATGCAAATTAGTGCCAAAAAAGGCATTTTTGGTAAAAAATCTCCTTCTTCATAACCGCTGGTCAGACAGCTTTGATATTTGGTATACAGGTCCCTAGGGATAGCCCAACTTGGATTTGTTCAAATTGTGATGAAATATGCAAATCTGTATTTTTAAGGAATTTTTTTGTCATTTTTGGTCAAAAATTTATTTCATCAAAACCGCTTGTCTGACAGCTTTGATATTTGGTATACAGGTCCCTAGGGATAGCCCAACTTTGATTTGTTCAAATTGTGATGAAATAAGCAAATCTGTATTTTTAAGGAATTTTTTTGTCATTTTTGGTCAAAAATTTATTTCATCAAAACTGCTCGTCTGACAGCTTTGATATTTGGTATACAGGTCCCTAGGGATAGCCCAACTTGGATTTGTTCAAATTGTAATGAAATAAGCCAATCTGTATTTTTAAGGAATTTTTTTGTCATTTTTGGTCAAAAATTTATTTCATCAAAACCGCTCGTCTGACAGCTTTGATATTTGGTATACAGGTCCCTAGGGATAGCCCAATTGGATTTGTTCAAATTATGATGAAATAAGCAAATCTGTATTTTTAAGGAATTTTTTTGTCATTTTTGGTCAAAAATTTATTTCATCAAAACCGCTCGTCTGACAGCTTTGATATTTGGTATACAGGTTCCTACAGATAAACTAAATATGATATACAGAATATATGATGAAATCTGCAATTTTGTATTTTTGGTGCAATTTTTGCCATTTTTGGTCAAAAAATGTGTTTCTCAAAAACTACTTGTCTGATGCCTTTGATATTTGGTATACAGGTTCCTGGGGGTTCTCTTAGTGTGATATAGTGAAATTTGATGAAATCTTCAATTTTTGTATTTTTGGGTCAGTTTTTGCCGTTTTTGGTCAAAATATTTGTTTCTCAAAAGTTACTCATGTGATAGCTTTGATATTTGGTATACATTTTTATACATAATTATGATGAAATCATCAATTTTGTATATTTGCAGCTAATTTTGCCATTTTAGGTCAGGCCATCCTGAAATGAGCTATCAAAGATCTCAACCTTCTTCATCAATACATATGTCACAAAACGTTGCTCTCTTCATAACACAGCAGAGCTCTGTCGACCATTGGGTCGTTTGTTAGCTCCCATAGCCATATGTATATATGTTTACAAGTTTACATTTTATTGAAAATCTCAATAGCCACTGAGCAGATTAGATGAAAAATTAGCATGTAAGTACTTTGGGCTGACCTGAAATGATTGTGCACATCTTGGGTCAGTATCTTGGACTTGCTATTTTTCATGAATTTTTTTGTAATTTTCTCCCATTTTTGGTCAAAAAATCTTCTTCTCTGAAACCACAAGTCTGATTGATTTGAAACTTGGTATGGAAGTGCATAGGAGTGACCTTTCTCAAATCTGGGCAAATCGTGGTGTAATTTGCATATTTGCATTTTTTGGCAATTTTTTTCATTTTTGATCAAAAATTTTTTTTAACTCTGAAACCACACGTCCGATTGAGTTGAAACTTACATGTGTAGTGTAGAGGTTTTTACGGGTGACGTCAGTAAAATTCTGGTGAAATTTGTATCATTTTATTTTATTGGGGGAATTGTTTCTATTTGTGATAAAAAAATCTTTTAGCTTGATTTTAGCTTGTTTTGATAACTATATGGGAGCGACCAGTGACATTGTCACTATTTTTTCAACTTTGTGCTTGCTTTAACTTTCCCTGTGGTATTTCCTTCATGTATACATAAAGTTATTTGCTGAATTTATACTATTCTATGCTTGCCTATAGTCGGCCGTCAGTATCAGCATTTGGCATAGACTTCTTCAAGAAAGACCAGGAAGGGAGCAGAGGACACTCTGCTGAGTACAGGATGAGGTTACGACGTCGAAGAGGCCTGACTCCATCATCAAGTATTGACATGGAAGAAGAGGACGACTTGCAACCAGAAACTCAAACAGTGTTGGAACAAAATGGAATCAAGGTAAAAACATGTTGGAATAAATAAATTAATGTGAAATGTAGTTTATTTTCCATTGTCTTATATGTGAACTTACATTTGCCTGACAAAGTGCAAAGAATGTATTTTTGGTCATTTTTTTCTTAGCTTTTTGTCTGGTTGTAGGTTTCTATGACTAAGTATGGTAACATGTGTGTATATTTGCCCTCATATTCACAGACGGAGAATGGAGTGGCAGGTGGTGCGTCTGGTGAACGAAGACACAGCTCAATATTTCCAAGGTGTGAATTCATTTCTATGGGCGAAATTTTGATTTCATCAATGGAGCATTTACCAAAATAATTTTTCCAACAGAAATCTTTTACACCTCATGCAGAATGACAGCAGACTTATATATAAAGAACCAATCAGAGTTAGTGTTTGCCATCCTCAAGAAAGTCTTACAATTCCCAGATGCTTTCATGGGTATTTAATTGGAATTGATGATTTCTTTCCAGTTTGTTTCTACTTCCGGAAGCTGACAAAGAAAGGAAAGAAGAAGAGATTGAAGAAATTGTCGAACCCAAGTTGACTCAAGTCAGACAGGCATTCTTGGTAAGTTGAAAGTCAACAATTTTGAACTTGGCTTTCTCCATCAGGATATTTCTATTCATAATACGACTTTTGTATATTTTACCCATTGTGATTATTCAGACTCTGAATGCCTGTCAGAATTTCCAGAGTGACTACTTGCATGTAGAGTAATACAATAACTTTGAAGATAAGATCAGATTCAACACTTCAGTAATATTTCAGAGTCAACTTCAGTAATATTTTGTAGTTTATACATTTTTGAAAAAAAATATTCCGTAATGCATGGAATTATTATTTCATATTTTTCACCAGAACATGTTATAACTTTACTGTTCACAATGGACAATTTATGCTTTTTTCTGTTTTTTTCCCACAGAGTATGTTTGCCCGCAACTACTACAATCTGAAGTACGTGGCCTTGATCTTGGCCTTCATCATCAACTTCATCCTCCTCTTCTTCAAGGTGACCAAAATTATTCTCCCTGTATGTAACACTTTACTAACGATTTTTTTTTTTGATGTGACATAGCTACATTGACATATTGCAAGGTTGTCTTGTTGGTATAATGGTGCGTCTTAGCCGGTCAATGACAACTATTGCATGTGTATTGTGTCATGCTCTTTTGCTGTTGTTGTTAGTGTGGTGTGCCTATTTCTCTTCATCATCCTGTTTATGATTAAAAAATCATTAACAAGAAAAATTCATCGCATGGTATTTATATCGTGAATGCCAATAAAGAAAATATTGAAAAGAACATTTTATACATATCTAGTAGGAGTAGGTTTAGATATCAGATAAGTTGCTGCAAATGTTTCAGCATGTTGATAGACATATGTTGTATCTGTGAAAAACAAATTTTTGAATGACAATATGATAAATGAAAGACATATGACTTACAGTCAATATCAAGGATAGTATGCGAAATGGAAAAGAGATATCAAAGTTGTTGATTGAGTTTGTCCGTTTCAAATTGCAATTTGTAAATTAATACGGAAATCACCCTGTGAGCATAAAAAGCACTCCCTACCACTAGGTCCACTGTTCTCAGTGTTCTTGACCAACAGGAAATGTTATTCTGTTACTTTTGCTCCAGCTGAGATAACAGGAGTAAACAGTTTAGTTTTTGTAGAAATAATCACTGCTAGCTTCAATGAAACACATTAAAATCATTTGTTTCCCTGTGGAGAAGTTGTTTTCGGTCTCAGCTTAATTGCACAAAATAAAAAAATGGTTTGGACATAATTAATTTGCACTTATCACAACCGTGCTAACATAATGGGTAGGAATCTTAAAATTTCAAAGCACTGCATAGTGACATTGCTGCTAATCAGAATGTGAAATGAGAGTTAACAAACCATGTATCACTCCAACAGGCTACAAATCACGTCTTTGATGCATTTTCTGGTGACGACAACAGTGAACCAAATCTGATGGAGGTAGACGACAACACGACGGATGAAGTGGAAGAAGAAGATATCCCGGAATGGATCACACTGGAAGGATCATTTGTCTATCTGCAGCCATTGTTACAGATGTTTGGTATTCTGCATACTGCCACCGCTCTCTCAATGTTGATAGCCTACTGTGCGTTGAAGGTATGTCTCTCTGAAAGCAACGATTCATTCTCTCTGAAATTAAAAACATTTATCTAACAGATGGGTTACACCAAAAACAAGTTATCCTCCAGCGTCCAGTAAAGATTTTTATTACTTTTACAACTGACTTTAGATATCAATAACAGAAGATCATGTTCCTGGATATATATGAAGTGAATATAAATATAAAACTTCAGTGTAAATATTTTTCCTTTGACTCAAACTTCTCAACTTATTTAACATTGTGTTAACAACTTTTGGGAACTATGAATATCAGTAATGTGATTGCTGAATTTAATATTTCTCTGCCTTCATGAAACCTCAATACATCAATTGACAAACTTTTAGAGGTAGTTATTTATTGAAAACAAAATGTAATTGTAGTAGGTTCCATGGCTGTAGCAAATTTCGTGAAGAAGTGGTCACTATCTGCAAAAGAGTAAAGTTTTTCACTAAAAAATTTGTCTTTTTCGATGACACACAGGTTCCACTGGCCATCTTCAAGAGGGAGAAAGAAGTGTCCAGGAAGCTGGAGTTTGATGGAACGTGGGTGACAGAGCAGCCTGAACGGGGTGATGTCAAAGGAATGTGGGATTCATTGGTGATCAGTACAAGGTAAGGGTTGACCTAGTAAATCTGATGGGTTGTAATGTTCAAATAGTGTCTCTGAGAAGGTGCATTCATGAGAAGGCTTTATGAATATGCAGAAGAGTATAGGAAGTCAATCACAGTTCTATTAACCTACAAGCACATATACCCTACAGAAAATTAAATGTGCTCCATTCTACAGATTTAGTGCTGTGCAGTATTGGCAGTATAACATGTACATATGTAGAATATAAATCATCAAAAATTGCTGAAAGGCTTCGTCAAAAATGTTTAATGGTCCAAATAATTACATGCCATATTCTACAACACAGTGTATTAGTCTATCAATGTAGGTTACTTTGAGACGGCTTACTCCTTTACTGAGTTTCAGTGTTAGAATGAATTCAGTTCCATCATCACTCAAACAGCTGTTCTGGCAAATCTTCAATAATTTTCTCACTGATTTTTTCATGCAGATCATTTCCTGTCAACTACTGGGACAAGCTGGTCAAGCGAAAAGTAAGGATGCTTTTGTCTTCTTGCTTTAATATTAACATATAAGATACTATGAGTTAATCACTTCATTTACTGTTTTCATAACAGAAATCGCATGCCAGCTAATGGAACAAATTCTTGTTTTTCTACCATCTTTTGCTAATGGCAGGTGATTGTCACATGCCCTGAGTTAGCATTTGATTGTTTGTTGTTATTTCCTCCAGGTAAGAAAGAAGTACAGTGAAAGTGTTGATGATGATAAGATCTGTGCATTGCTGGGCATGGAAAAGGAAGACAACCTGTTCCAAGAATCCCTTGAAGACGATCAGGATAGTATTTTGACCGCAATGTGAGTAATAAAAAAAATTGTCAATCAAAGCGATGAAAAGTTTATGTCAATCAAAAAAATGAAAATTTATGTTAATCAAAGTGATTAAAAGTTTATATCAATCAAAGTGATTAAACATTTATGTTAATCAAAAGTACTGGAAAATTGTTCAATGTTACAGCAACAGCATATGGTTCTCATTTTAGATAAAAAAAAATTGGATAAAATGTCTGAAGGAAATGATGTAATCAATTTTTAAAACACTGAATGTTTTGAGCAATATATTTTTTATGGAAAATTTTTAAAAATATCTCACTGTTCCATTTCAGGTGATTCTTTTTGACTTTGAATATTTCATGTCCTAATGTTTTGTTTTCATAGATTGAAGTCAATTGATTGGAAGTACCAGCTGTGGAAGTGTGGAGTCATCTGTACAGACAATGTAAGTCAGTGCATGGCAAATATTCTCACTGTTGTGGCAAGTCGATTATGATGTGATATATGGAATTCTTGAAAATGATGTGAACGAAATCACTGTGTTGTTAGGAAAGCATGTATGGAAATACATATACAGACAAAATTTTCAGCAAGAACCAAGTAAAGACAGTTTTACGTGGACACAGATTAAACCAGCCAGACAACAATTGCTTTGAACATGTAATAATTTTTTTGGAGACAAAATGTTTTAACAGTAGCAAAGCGTGCTAATATTGATTAAGGACATTGTCACTCATAGCAAAGGGACAACAGCTGTAATTTTATATACCGGTAATATATTCATTGTTTTTTTTGTCAAATAAAGCAAGATTTTCATCTGCTTCTTCCTGAAGTGTGTTACTATAGAAA
Organism: Ptychodera flava; assembly: GCF_041260155.1. NCBI lineage: Eukaryota > Metazoa > Hemichordata > Enteropneusta > Ptychoderidae > Ptychodera > Ptychodera flava. Next base: position 10,291,319 of record NC_091941.1, read on the forward strand.
ACAGCTTTGCTGACATGGTACGATGTGTGCAACGTGTAACGTAAGAATTATTGTGCGGACTAAAATTTGCTCGTCAACAATAACACTGGATGTTAACACACATACACTGTATGTTGACATTTAGAACACCAGTCATTTTGCTATGATTTTTGATGTAGAATAAGAAACTGTATTGTACAGACAAAGCAAAACAAAGGAATATGTACATCACAAGGTACAGCGAGCATCACAAGGTAGAGCTTAACATCCAACTTTTCAAATCATGGATGTTGTTACCTCGCTCGTCAATGAAGTCGACGTTAAGACCTGGTCAAACTAAACACAACAATGTTTCTTCATTTCAGTCCTTCCTGTACATCGCCTTCTACCTTATGTTCTCCTTCCTCGGACACATCAATCCATTCTTCTTTGCCGCTCATCTCTTGGATGTTGCCATGGGTTTCAAGACACTGAGGACGGTGTTGCAGTCAGTCACACACAATGGCAAACAGGTATTTTGACTATATCTACAGAGTACTCTTTGTTTGGTGTAAATATTGACAAGTCAGTTAGTTTTCCAAGGTATTTCCAAAGGTCAAGCATTAAGTATATTAAAAGTAATATGGTGTAAGCTGTATGCAACAACTTGAAAAAATTTACAACTAGTTTACATATGATCACATTAGAAGTTCACTTATTTTAAGACCCTGACAGCTCATTGATTATCCACACTCTACATTCGTGACCGAAAAGCGCCCTCACAGTTGTACCTTGCTTAGTGAGCCAGTGTGGCCACAGTGCAGTTGCTATGCACTGCTATATTTGCTCTTCAAGCCTCACCTCACATGCCAAATAATTGAGGATTCAGTACACAACACAGCAGAGAATCAGCACTGGGTGTCCAGAAACTGAATATACAGGGCTTTATAAAGTATAAATCCTCTTCACCATCTGTAGTTACAATGGAATTAACGTTGGAAAACAGCTGCTAGCTAGCAACTACATGTTGTTCTAAACAATTGTAGAAACTGAATATTGTGAGGAATTTAATGTTTGCCAAGAAACGTTGTACCATAACGCATGCACCAATTGTTTATAAACTGCTCTGTTGATATTTCACGATTTGTCATTTGTTCTTTACAGTTGATTTTGACTGTTATGATGACGTGCATCATCATCTGGCTGTACACTGTCATTGCTTTCAACTTCTTCCGAAAATTCTATCTCAAAGGAGAGGAAGGGGAAGTGGAGTATAAATGTCACAACATGTTCAGTGTGAGTAAAACTCATCAGTTCAAATATTTCTTGCATAAACTTGGCAACAAAGTCCATTGTTTCAAATTTGCGATGATAAATGACTTTTTCCCATACAAATTTTACACTGTCTATTTTGCTGATTATGTATTTATATCCTTTTCATCTTCATTGATGGACAATTGTTTTTTGAAAATTGACCATGGATGAAGTAGTCATCAGATGAAAATATAACTTAGAACTCAATGACATTGATTTAAAATATTGAACTGCAAAATATAAAACTGTCTGGATATATACAATGGTATGTTTGATGATGATGATGTGTGTTTGATGATGATGATGATGATGATGATAATGATGTAATGATTACCATGATCTACAAATTGATATGAGAACCAAAAAAATAACAAATATTTTTCAAAATTTATAAAATTTATGAAATGTTTAGACTTTGTCTGTCCATAAGAATTTTGGTTTTTCCATCACTGCCTTACAGTATGGTCTCATGGATCATAAATAATTCATTGTGATTTAAACAAACAATTGTGATTTAAACAAATAATGTCAACAAATAATGGCTTTAGCTGCAACAAAAAACATATTATATACTTTTGTCACTAGCGGTAGGCTGTGCAGATTAAATATTGAAAGTATGTCGTTTTCTGTTTTTCAAATTGGTGATTTTCCAAAAATATGTCAAACAAACAATGTGTGTCTGAGTGTACATGCTTTGACATGTTATGAAGAACACGGAATTGCATAAATGTGGATTTGTGTACATTTTCTTTGTTGGTATGCATGCTAAACTCTGCCTGTTTTTATACACATATATCTTTATTATGTTTTACTTTTATTGCTTAATCACAGTTGCACGAGTTCCTTTGGCACCTCTGCTATAAATCAAGAAAACATTTTATTAGTAGACATAAATGTCAAACAAAGCTTTGTATCATCACATAGAGCACATGAGGTGAAATTTGACAAATTTTATTGAAAACCAAAAAAGCGTATTGTATATCCACAAAAGTTAGTAATGTTGCACTGTTTATATTTTCTGTGTAATTTTCTTTATTTTCAACAGGAAAATTTCTTTGTATCTTTCCTTTTTTTAAGTTTTTATTTTTTTTTTCCATTTGTATATTTTCAGTGTTTTGTGTTCCATTTGCACACTGGGTTGAGAGCAGGTGGTGGTGTAGGTATGTATTTCTTGCATCATGAGAAGGGGGATACAAAGCGTCATCAAACTAACAAACTCTTCTTGTATTCCAGTGTTTTATCTATCATTTGCACAGCGGCTTAAGGGCCGGAGGAGGCATTGGTAAGATTTGTTTCCCATCTCTGTCCATTGTGTGACTGTACTGTCAACATGGCCTGTAGGAAAAAAATTTCAGACTATATTATGGTCATAAAGAGGTTCTAACTATGGAATACAGCTGGTAGTACTGCAGAGTTCACAATGTGGTCATCAGTTCATGTGTTCATTCCAACAGCGGTGCCAAGACTTTGGCATAAAAGCTGTTTTATACAAGGAATGTTAAAAGCTACCTGCACAGGCAGTTTTCTGTGAGAGTCACCTTAGAATACATCCATCATTTAGCAATTATACGTCATAAACAAACAGACATTGGACAAGATCCAACTCCTACTACAGTATGACTTTAGCCTATAGTTGATATGGAAAAACTTTAACCACATTCACCCTATTTCTGTGTATGTAAGAGCCACTTAATAAGTTGAAAACAATCGGGATGAACCAAAATCTGGTGGTGCTTAGGTGTGGAGGGGGTCCTTTCCGATCTGTGATCACAAATGGTACTGTTCTAATGCTGAAACAAATACTAAAAAAGTATTTCCTGAACACTCCAAACAAATCCACAAACTGCCCATTGCAAAATGTTAAGAGTAACAGACACTTTTGAAGAGTTCATGTAGGATTGGGTTTTTGTACAGGCAGATCTGTGAACTATCTGAAAACCATAAGGAAAAAATAGAAAACTGTGTTTTAGACAAGCTTTGGCAAGACTGCCCCTACCAACAATGCGTGGCAAGAAACTTTTGATGTACATCCCCCTTCACAGAGTTAACAGTTGATCATGTTAAAGAGCAGATTTTGAATGAATGCAGCCAAACCCTCTTTTGAGGAGAAAGTACACACAGCCTGGAAGTCATTGACCAAAATGCCAAGCTACAAAGAGAACCTTATGTGTGCTATGAATCTTAAAAGTTGCCCGCATACTTCAGTGGCTGGCTCATGCTCGACCTTTCAAAGATTATGTCGCCCCCGTGCATTCCCATAACATTGGAGTAAATATTTTGGTGCCTGGGCAACCTTTGAGGTCGTCAAAAGAGCAAAACGATCTGCCATTAAAAAAGTCAGCTGTTCTCACAAAGATGTTGACCCTGTCATGAACGTTGCTCATGTTGGAAAGGTCGTGACCTGGCGAGATGCTTTGAAAGTAGAAATATACAATGGCTGAAATGTCAACAAGATGAAAATGATAACTTGTAACAAAATTAGATTGTTCTCTCCTGGTTGACTCTCTCAAACAACTTTGCAGTCATATTACAAAACAGATGGTAATTATAGATGGAAAGTAAAGAGTTGAAAGTGGTTTTAATCATCAAATTGTAAAATACTCACCCTGAAATGGATCAGAGACATTTCATCTGAAATGAATTATTAAAAGAAAGTTGATGTTATGAAGTGTTATTTGTTATGATTGAATATGTACCAGGTACCATGTTGCTTTCAGTTGTCATAGCAATATGTCCCAGAGGTATGCAATTAGTGATTTGTGGACTGGTAATTGCTGACTTGGATGGAAAAATTGAAATCACGTTGAAGTTGTTGTATATCAGTCCGCCATTGTCTGTCGTTTTATTCAGGAGTTTTTCCCACCCAGTAGTTGGGGGCCCCACCTAGGGTCAAAGAAGGAAATGAAAATGTGAACATGTGTTTGAATATGTCAAACACAAACTCAAGATATGGTTGGATTAGAAATCAAGGTTGTCCTGCAAGTCAAAATATAGAGTGTTGACAAGTATTCTGAAAGATCTTTTCCTTGATTTCACATATACTAATGAGATTGATCAAAAATACAGATTTTAACGAAATATTAATTCAGGAAGTTATACCCTGAAGTATTTGGAGTTGGCATAAGGATGTCTCATTATGGCGCCCTCTCTAGGACAACCTAATCACCAACTTAACTTGACACCCCCCCTTCCAATACAATAACCAAAATGGTGTATTTCACCAATAAAAAGTAATATTTGATGTATTTGTTCTTTTTTCAGCTGACGAGATAGAAGCACCTGATGGAGATCCATATGAGTTCTATCGTATCATCTTTGATATCACTTTCTTCTTCTTTGTCATCGTCATCTTGCTTGCCATCATCCAGGGTGAGTTACAACCAAATCCCAACCACTCAGCAACACAGAAGCTAGCTTTGATTTTTTTATTGCCAAGGTCAGCCAGTGAATACAGAATGATAGGTTTTATACCACTGAGTAAGCATGCATAGAGAGGCCATTCACGATTTGAGGAAGTTGTATGCCATCAAACTTTTCACTAGCTGTTGCATATCTAGCATTGTGTACCCAGAAGTTATGAGGATTTATCAGGTATTCACTTTCAACCAATCATCTACACTATGTAGGGCAAAGTACTAAATGGTAGTTAACCAAGACAAAACTATTCGTAGAGCGTGGAAATAGAATGTTAGGTCAGACAAATAAAAAAAAAATTATCAAAAGTAAGGACACCAAAACATGTAATTATGACTTTAAGTATGGTAGACTTAAGTTAAAATTAATCCACTATGTATTTGTTTCTTGAACACACATGAATGATACAGTGCATGACCAGTTGTGGGACACTGATCCTATTGACCCATTGCTGTAATTTTTTGTGACAGTACACATAAATATTGTACATGACCTCACCTTTCAAAGAAAACTTACATACTGTCGAGTAAATTCATTTTCAATAGGGGCTCTACATTGCTCAGGGATGTCCAAGATGTCTACCAGGGGCCTTAAACAAACATTAAGAAAAAATGTGTCGCCACTTTCAACCATAGATAGAGACTACCTGGACTGTCTATGTTTCAATGCCACAGTTTTCATCAAATACCGTGTCTTTTCTCTGTATAGGCTGACAGAGAGATCATGGTTATATTGTCAGTGTATGTGAAAATATAAACTTTTAGCCCATGACATGCATGTATGACTTCTAGTGAGACACACGCATATAACTGCACAGAGTGAATTAAAATTAAACCAAAAAAAGTCAAGTAAGCTTTTGTTTTAGGCATGCTTGATTCAAACTCTGACAAAACATACTCCAAGCCTGACAAAAAGAAATAAACAGCTCTTGTCCAAGCCACATTTCTAATGTCTTATTGATGTGACGTTTCTATTTCTTTAGGTTTGATCATCGATGCGTTTGGTGAGTTGAGAGATCAGTTGGAACAAGTCAAAGAAGATATGGAGGTAATCACAAATTATTGAGTTCTTGACATTGAATCTTGAACATTATCAAACTTTGCTCTGTAAAATAGGTAATGATTCCAAATTTGTATTTGTTTGATCCAGTTTAATTTTTGTGAGGTAGTTCGAGGACGAGATGTCCTTGTGTTCAGGTTTCAAGATCATGCCGACATTGTACTTTTTTCAAATTTTTTACTCAATGAGAGGATTAGAAAATTCACAGCATCAAGTAATTTGAGTTAAATATAATTTAAATTATTCAGATTCTTCAATAGTGCAATATTACAATTTCTTTATATCTAATATTAATGAATTTAACAATTTGTTGAAAATGTATCTGGCACAAAAATATGTCCAATTTCACTTTGCAGAGCAAATGCTTCATCTGTGGCATAGGCAAGGAATACTTTGATCGAGAACCTCACGGATTTGAAAAACATGTCATGAAAGAACATGACTTTGCAAACTACATGTGAGTATTTATGTCCACTGATAGTTGGTTGCATGGAATGGTAGTTCCACATGATTGTGAAGATATTATGCTGATGTAAAGTTGACTGCAATGAACTGTGATATTTTTCTCAGACTGGTTGAAAAGTAACTCAGATTTCTTTAAAAACTTCAAGTAATTATTGCTACATGTGGACTCCAATTTAGGTTATTTTATGTGCATACAATGTGTTTAAATTGTTGATGTCTTTTCAACTTGTGTTCCAACAGTAGATGAATTATTGCCATGCGTTTGAATTTCTGAACTGGCATTGTGCATAGCACAGCGTATTTTGATCCAAATCACTTTTTTGCAAAGATTCATTCAATTTTTATCAATTTGTAAACCAAAATTAAAATTCAAAAAATTCACCTCCACTTTTGCTTGGTCAAATTTTGTGAAATGTTCACTTTATATGACAAAAGAACAAGTTTGTTTACATTCTGAATAAGGGTCATTTCAGTTTTGCTTATCATGATTTTAATCACTTTTTTTGAATATCAATCTTTCAACCCTACAATTGAAGAATGATAATAGATAATTCAAAACTTGTCGTTTTTTGCTACATACACTCTAGTTTCAAATGAGATATTAAATTCCATAGTGTTAAGTTTTTGACTTTAATTAGTGTTTGTCATCGATACCAAAATTGAGGTTTTCAACCCCAAATATGTATCCCTTTCATTCTTTGAGTAAACTTGCTATAATACTAAACTTTGCATTGTCTGCTTTGAGAAAATATATAGTATGAGGGGGTTCCCATGTCATCTGTGATAAGAAATATTGCTTTGAAAAAAGGTGTTTTGGTTAAGTGCAATGCCAACTTAAATTTTTTATCATAGTCATTGTGTGAGTAATGTTCTGGGGTCAAAATAAGTGGAAATCCACATTCTTGTTTATAAGTGGAAATCCACATTCTTGTTTCCTTCTGTAGGTTTTTCTTGATGCACTTGATTAACAAACCAGAAACAGAGTACACTGGTCAGGTAAGGTTGAAGTTGGAACATGCATTTCTCAAGTTCCAGGCATTCTTTTGTGTTCATGACAGTATGTCTGAATTAATACTGTGAGAAAACACACCCCAGACAACGGTGGCTTCCTTTGGTAATGGTTCAATGGCTCAAGGCCAAATTGAGACAACAACACCGTGATTAAACCCACCACCGGTGTTATTCATACCTGTTCTTTCCTCTTACCGTTTCTATTGTCGATGTTACATCGCGTTTCTTTTCAATGCTGATTAATGTGGACAATTGAATCACAGCGTGGGGAACAGAAATGAATGGCGTTTCATTAAAAAAGGTCAGAGAAAGTGTTACAGCATGTGATAACAGTTCCATCAACGTGAAAAAGATATTTCGATTACCGTGGTTTCTGAGCAGTATCATATGATTCTTGAAATTATCTCAACAATATTGGAGGATTAATTTCTTCTTTTGTTTAATCATTTGTTTGCATCTGTTTACAAGTTTTTGATCACAATCATGATCATATCAATCAAAAAGCTTGTGCGTTTAAAAAAAAATGCATATCATACTAGATACAAATGTAAAGAATCGAATAAAAATTGTCAGAAATCAACAAAAGTTCTGAAAGGAACATCAGTGCTTTCATAGAAATTGAAACATGGTCAGAAGCATAAACAGAAACATACAAATTGATAATTACATTGGTGAATATGAATGGTGATATGCAAAACTGTGAATGATGGGAGCTTTGTGTTTTTTGCAGGAATCCTACGTGTGGCAGCTGTACCAGGAGAGGTGTTGGGATTTCTTCCCAGTGGGGAACTGCTTCAGGAAACAATATGAAGAAGAATAAAAAAGATGTGACCTTCAAGCAACTACTGAAATCGAAAGTAAAATAAAAAAACACATAATGACAATCAAATGAAAATCTAAAAGTCACACAGTCAGTGCTGTGTAGAAAGACAAACTTACCATGTGAAAAAAAAAAGATAACTGATGATGAAACCTATCCTGAAATGTCAAAATTAAACAAATAAGGAACAGGAATGAATCGAAATTGTATTTTGATCTGTTGTTGGAATGCGTTAATTTTTTCAGAATCGGGATATTAAGGCATGTTAAAAAACCCATGTGAGAAGATATACAAGTGAGAAATATGTATTCTCTTCTGATAATCGAAAAAAGGAAGCAAAACGATAAAACCAAATAGCAAAATATTTTCATATATCTAATGTATTTAGTGTATACTGTTAGCTGTGTGTCGTGAACTGACAGAATTCAATGTTCGTGTCAGGGAAGATGATTTTGTAACAGATCATGTCGATAAAATTAACAGAGATGCCTGATGGACTGAAAAGAAAAGTACAAGATACTATCAAGTTCTTCAGATTCTCTCATTTTCTCCTTGGTGTCTTCAAACGTCTTTGTGGAAGGAGGAAATTTCTTTCTTTTCTTTCTTGAATACTACTCTTGTTATTGGAAACTTACTTGTTATCTATGCAAAACAAAAACTGTGCCTGGTTTAAGAGGGCCGCAACTTTTTAAAGAGATGGTTTAAGGTAGGAAAGGTCGCCGTTTCATGCATGGAGCAAGTATTTTTAAGTTATCGAAGATATTCCACCAAATTATTGCCAAAAAGTTGAGAATACAGTGACACCTCATATCAACTGTGGTTTTCAAAATTTAATCAAATAATACTATTGATTAGTTTACGCTGTGTGGCGCACAGCAAACTTCTTTCAACGAATTGTACTGAAAATGCTAAACTTCTTTCAGTCACACTATATGCCATATTATTTCCTTCAAAATATTCTGTATTTTACTTGGGTGCTGAAGACCATAAGTTAATAAGTAGTACAATTTTTCAAAGTAATTCATGATAAAAGTGCAATGTATGGTAGTTTATTAATGTGCTGCTGTGTTTACTAATAAAGTTTTTTTTCATACAGAGTAGCATAACTCCTAAAACAATTAGGGGTGAAATTGTCGCGTCAGAATGAATCCCATTTTATTGTTCATTCCCGACACTAGCAGCTTACTTCCATAGTTCAAAGTCACTCAACTTCCTTTCTTGAATTTTATTTAAATTTTGTTGGTTTGGTGTTCTAGAGTGTGAGAGTTAAATTATTCTTACGGAAGGAAGGTTCCATAGTATTGCTATTTTTTAGATGTAATATTAAAAACATTATTAAAAAAAAACATTTTCAGAGGCAAGCTGGTCTTAGCTGATAGGACATTACAGAGTTTTTCTGAATTCTAAATTCAGCTTGAATTTAACATCAACAAATCTTCCGAGCCATTTGCAATTGACTTTTTTGTACAGCTTACAAATAATTGATTACATTAAGTAACATGCCTAATGAATTTCTTGAACTCTGCCATTTGATGTTACTTCAACACTGACATGAAATAAAAATCCAACATTTTTTGCTAAAACTCCAGGTGTTGTGTCTTTTTTTCCTCTGTAACAGTTCGACTTGTCGCCGCAAATAAAACAAAGATTGCCATCGAAAAGTAGGACTTGTAATTTTTACATATATAGCGTATACAACTTTGCTATCAACATAGAGTGAAAAAACCTGAAAAATGAAGATTTTATCATACCTGCAGGGACATGCTGTACTTATATAAACAACTTTGCATTGATGTGTCAAGACATGCCATGTGAATATAATCCACTCTGTGTTTACAGTATCTCGTGTGAGCATAAAAGTATCATGACTATGATAATATTCACTGCAGTGCTGTCATCATTGACCATAAATCTTGATATTTTTGCAAGGCTTTCACGGTTTCCAATAAAAACATTCAAGAAGCAGTCCAACCGCATGATAACTGGATAAGAATCCACTGAATATTACACGTAGAATGTTATTGCATGAAAGTAAGGCACTGTATCCTGTGATTCATCGTGGCTTGGATTGAAGACCAACTCTGATGTCAGTGGTTCTTCATGTGTGTACTGCAGGTAATTACTAGACTGATGTACCAGCATTCTGTATGTCCTTAAGTACCTGAACTACAAGAGATGCCACATTCAGACTCTCAACTGTGACTATACCAGTCATGCAGTCAAACTCAATATCTACTTGACTCTTGCATGTCCTGCAAACTTCATCGCAAAGTAGTTCTTCCACCAGAGGTGCACAGTGATGGAAGACACAGGAAATAGTTGTCTCTGGTACATGCTGCATTAAAGGTCAAATCAATCATAAATTACTGTATGACTATCATTGGCCGAAACTGTTATCATGTCTGTATGATTAGAGGTAGTTGTGTCAGTTTTAATATAATATCAGTGAAGCACTAGATAATAGAAAAGATGGCACTATATGATGATGTTGCCATCACTGTCATCCTGGATTTCCATGAAGTAAACGTCAATTATAACTTTGCTTCAACATAAAAGTCTTCAAATGATTCTTTTCACAGCAAACAAACGTTAGCTCATGATAATATTGATTCTGATAGGCTCTGGATAGGATGTCATGTTGACAATAAAACTGGTTTCATTGCAAAAAAATTAAGTTTGACTGAAAAGGAATTTTTTTATTAATAGCTGTGCATTCAAAATTTTACAATTTTTTAGTTTACTACTTGTTGGAGCTGGTTTTAATAAAGGGATACAGTCATCGGAAGTGCGCTCAAAGGTCATATGGGACCCATACGACCAATGCCAACACTGTATCCAAGGTACAATATATGCTGATTGATGAAATGTAAAACATGTCTGTCATAATGTACATCGTATAATTTAAATATTGCAGCTGTGATGATGAGGTGCATCTAGGTATCGTGCACGAAATACATTGTAAACAAGAAACTCGCACAGCTGCAGTTCCGACAACTGTTTCCTTTTAAAGCATTGGCAGAAAGGAAAAAAATTGTCTTACTTTTTGAAGCTTGAACATAGATTTGAAAATTGTATTTTTCTCCATAGAGTTAACACAGAGATGGCAGCCATTTAGAATTTTAAATATCAGTACAGTACATGTTCAGTAATTTGTTCCTTTTGTATGAAATTTTGGATGGTGACCTCTGATTTTTATCCTTGATTTGGTAAGAGAATAGTTGAAAGTTTCATTAAGGAAAGTTTGAGCAAATGTTTTAAGTATTAATAATTACACTTTCGAGGCGTATACTACCTTAATACTTAGTGGTGTGCTCATGCACTGTGCTGGTAGTAACAGTCACAGCTTTTTTATTGTCAGGACAATGCTGTTGTACAAAAATCAGGAAATTCATGGTCAATAACCTTTGATCTTATTTTCCACTGAGGAAGTAAATGTTCACCTTAACTTGTCCTTGTAGTTGCTCTTACCTTTCAGCCAGTTGGAATTGCCCTGTGGGTGATATTCTAGTGATGATATAACTCAAGTTATGAGGCCTTGTTGAAAAACTGAATGCTTTATTGTCATTCAGTGTACATTTTAGGTTATGCACAACATTGCACAACGTACAAAAAATACATAAAATTACCAGTATCTCAGGCAGAGGGAAAACATGATTGTTTTTTGGGGTTGGTCTCTTGGAATGTAGGTTTGGTTGTCATGGCATCAAAGTAGTAAGACTTCATGTCATTCAACGTTTGTACTGTCATGGAACCATTTATAGCAACACCCAAGACTTTGATAAATGTAGAAAATGGAGGAAACTAAAAAAGCCAGGAACTCAAGCTGAAGTTAAATCACTCAAACTGTTTAGCTTTCATTTCAAAGAACCACATGAAGGCAAACATGAGTCCTACTGGTTTCGATTTGGTTTGATCAAAAATGAATTGTTTGCTCTCCTGGAGAGGAATTTCAATAACGTCAATCATTTCGCCCTCGTCCACCAGACCACCACCTTGACTCGTCCTCATGTCGTCTGTGACTTCAACATAAAACATGGTCTGCAGACTCCCTGTTGTTCCAACACCAGATCTGAAATGAAGGGAAGGGTCATTGTGGTCAAATACCATTTCATCATGCTGACAGACATTGCTTATATCAACAGATGGCCCACACACCATCAACTGTCTACATTAATTATCATATTGATTACCATCACAAACTTATTTATGGTTTGTTTACCCATTCACACTGGATAAACATTTGATTTTTCTTCAGTCAATATTTGTGGTAATTGAAACGAAAACAAAACTTTTATTTTACATGTTGCTGATGGCTCAAAAGGTGGGAACAATGAAAGCTTGGGTAGCTGTGTGTCTTTAAATTAGGAATGAGATAAGTTCCCATGGTTATATATATATATATATATATATATATATATATATATATATATATATATATATATATATATATATATATATAATATATTATATATATATATATAATATATATATATATATATATATATATATATACACACATGTAAATAATTATGTATAACAAATAAGAGCTATGTCTACTGGAATCTCTAACAGGATGAAATTTTTCTGCATTTGAATAGAATCAGACTTGCTATAAACTCTCATTAGCATTGGTTAATCTTTTGTCTTTCACAGATTATGTTTGCACGCTGTGAAATATGTCATGATAAATGGCCAAATCTCAATGACTTTGCTTGCATATTTTTATGAAATGACATGACTGTTTTCATCTTCCACCAGGCTTTATATCTGTAGTTCGAGTGTGTGCCATGACCACCATGAATTCAATGACAACAAAAAACACCAGAGAAAAAAAGAAGCAAAGCTGATGTAGGTACAGACATAAACAGAAGTCTTTTGAAGTTTTCACAAGTAGATGGAAGAAACAGAAACTGTAAATTCCATGCTGACAATGCATTCTTACAAGAAGTCACACCCTACTTTTGAAATACTGTGTTAGCTTTTTCGAAACTGTTTGGGTTTTCGAGTCCTGCATGCACACACACTACATCCTCAGATCCTTTCTTTGAATAGGTGAGAAAAATAATTGTGTCTTCCATTATGCGGGTAATCAGGACAAGTCTTTTGTGTATGAATATCAAATATTATAAAAGACATAACAAGTCTTTTAACCACCATTCATATTTTGTCGATCATTGCACTTTCAAGGATGCAAGTGGATGTGGGTACCCTGAATAAGCCAAGCTGAATACACAACTTGCTGATAGCCAATTACTCGATGCACTGCATATTATTTTGATTCAGATTTTTCAAATATCATTCTCCTTTTCTGTGTAAACCTGTTTCAGTCGAACCTTCCAGCAGAACTGAAAATGTCTTTTTTCTCAATTAAAAGATATATTACATTGAATTTTCCCTCCCAGACTGATTGATGTACAATGTACATGCAGATAATATTATACTAGAGAAAATTGTTAATCCATCAGCATTCGTCATTAAACATATTGGGTCACATACAGTGCAATTGCTCTTGTTTGAATGTGATCAATAACTTCAACCATTCTGGATATTTTTATCTGTTTCATCACAGAGGGAAATACAAATAGTGTGAGAGATTACCAATTACCAAATAAAAAGCCTGACTTGCTGAGCAGATGTCAGTGCTCAAAGTTCAAGGGATAATCACGGTCCCTCCACATAATCATATTTACACCACACGGTATACCTCACATTATACATTCTATGCCCCCGGCCAAAACAAAACCATAGATACAGAGGCTGTGTGTGTCGTAGGTGGCACACCCATATCATCAATTCATGTGCCTTAATCCTTTTGTCTATAATGATCTCTTGTGAAAAAAGCTCATGAGTTCAGCATCAAAAAGCATGGAGGCAGAAATTTCATTCAACTGATAGCAGACAGTACAAGGCAGCATTATAGTTCACCATCAAATAACCTAGAGGCACACGTTTCATTCTGTTTGCAGATAATCACAAGCCAGCATTGTGGTTACATGGGCTGCATTGTACAATACATGCTGCAATCAGCTCAGCTGATTCATGCTCTCTGCATGCGGTTTCAAGAAAACTGGGGAATAACCCTGAGTTAGCTCATTCACAACAGGCCAGTCTTTATACATTTTTTCACAACAATATATCCTGGAATATATCATTCTGTTCAGTGGTGCTTTCTTAATTATTTTATATACAACTCCATCATTACCTTGATTTCTTTTAAAGTTTCACATGTAATAATAATAATAATAATATTTATTTTTTTAAAAACGCCTTCCATGTAAAAGAAATCTCAAGGCGCATTACATTTCAGTTATAAAAATAGAGCAATGGAAAATAGTTAAAAATCACACAAGTAACTCTCTTTTAAAAGGTAAGTTTTTAAATGGGACTTAAAAACATTAAAATTATCAACACATCAGAGTTTCGGTGGCAGCCTCTTCCACAGCCTAGCACATACAGAAAATGACCTATCTCTGTAAAACACAGTGTTAGCGATCGGCTGGTGATCGGCTTACTGATTTTGTTTGTATCACTTCTAAATACAACAGATAATGTACAAATTTCATGACAGAGTTAGTGCTTGAAGATGAAAACAACTTTCAGGGGTTTTCTGTGATTCATAAAAATTGCTTTGTGCAGCACGGAAGAGGGGAAGAAATACCAATCAATTTAAACAAAGGCCTGACAGAATTTTTGTTTAAATATTGCTTTAAAGGCAACTTTAATAACACTCTTTGTTTGCTGTCTTCACATTTTCCATTCACCAACAAGGTAAAAAGACAAACAGAAATAAAACACAATGTAAATACATACACATATTTTCCCATGTGTTTCTTTAATTGGATTTGTAACTTCTCAGACAATGTATGTTTTTCACCATCTTAGGTGAAAACCTACCCGCCCATCTATGGCAAACAAAGAATTTCATTAAAGTAGCCATAAATAATTTTGATAATACCCGGTAGTTAGTGACTGTTAGAGATTTTTAAAACAAATGAATTTGATTGAAATTACAAATAATTGCATTCCAACACAAAAATGGAAAGAAAAGACATTCCACAAATAAACCTGTAAACTATGATCATTCAGAATGTCTATGTATATTTTTATGATTCATTGAATTGCTTCTGCTCTGTTTGGCAGTAAAACTGGAGATTAAAATTAGTGTAAGAGTGGGTGTAAATGCATTTGTACCAGAAGTCAAAGCAGTTTGAGGTTTAAGAAATATTTCATTGAAAGCAGTTGGCAATTTTCGGTACTTCAAATACGATTTTACCACCTAAAAGAGTCATAAAAGTCTCAGGTAGTCAACGGTATTTTTATATGGCAGATTCTTCAGGTAAAACACCATATGACTATAGAAAGTCAGGTTTTACTTTATACAGAATACGAGAAATGCCTAAACTGTTGAAAAGATGCCTTAATTGCCACTTTTATGAGCATACAGCAGTTTTTGCTGCAAAAATGGTTATATTTGGGTTGAAAGAATTGATTAGATCTCAATCTCAAACTCTAGCTTTGGTAAGAAGGCAACTTGTTACCCACAATGCATTTCAATATCATGGCGTTTGCTCCTTAGCACGAGACAAAAGCTGTTTGGGGGTAGCGAGAATTTGTCCAATTTTGTCTCCAGTGAAAGGACTATGCTACATAGCTATTTACTTTAAAATAAAATCTCCTTACAGTCAGAATAATTTTGTTTGAAATGAACTGAAGTTTGTTTTTTATATAAAACCATCCTATCCAGAGTTTCCTACCTACAATGGTATATTAGCAGTATTAAGTCACTATGTGTGATTTTTTGAGACCATCTTTGGTAATAGTTGATCAAAGCTAATACCATCTCAGAAGCCATTTTCAAAATGATCAACCTGCATTTAAAAGCTTTTAACCCTGAGTGTTGTAATTGTTTCTCACCAAAATTGAGTGCAACATTTTACCAATTTTTACAAATTTTCTGTATTTTTTGGATAATTTTGGACAAAATGGACACAAAAATTTCATTGGCTACAGTTTTTTTATCAAAATTTTGGCAAAAATATGAAAAAAAATTGATTAAGGTGACAAAATTGACTTTGGCTCTCAAAGGATTAACAGTGTTGGGAATGGTCGGGAAATGAGGCGTAGTATTATACCAACTTTTGTGTTGTGAACTAAGGGAGAATTGTCAGACATTGAAAATGGTGATAGATTTGTTGGAATTTTGACTAATCACACATCTGCTTTCTAGATGAATGAAAACAAGCTTGCATACCAACGTGTCTTCTAGCACTCGGAACATCATGACAGTACTTTACAAATAATCTGTTAAAGTCTTTTCTCACCTGTATGAAGAAACTTTTTCAAGTGTTTCAAGTGGCACATCATACCCTGTCTCATCCAACACTTCCTCTCTGGCAATCTCTTCCAAACTGATTTTCTTATCCACTATACCAGCACACAGTTCATAGGTGATACCACGGATGCCTGGGTACTTGTCTGTGTCAATGCTACCATCCTGAACCTCAACTATTGAAACGTACACCGCTTGGAATGACAGAGCAAAATAGAAATAAAGTTTATATATACCAATATATTGTCAAGAGAAACTGCAGGTATGTATAAAGTAAAAATAAATGAAAAGCTGGCCAATAGAGCAGAACAATTTGACTGGTCATAAAGAATAAAAAGACATGATGTATAAATATGCCACTATATGATAAATCCCCCTTTGCACTATAACAGATGAAAGAAGATAGTCACTTAGACTTAAATAGTGTTGATCGCGATTTCAGGTTTGTTACTAAATATAGCTGCATGCGCTCGATTTTCGGACAAATATGCTGAAATTCGGACCAATTTTGTTGTTGTATGCGCGGCTGCTGTTGCAGCTTGTAGTCTCAGTCATCAATTCATACAAATAAGTGTGATGCTAAATAGCCATTCTAACACTCGCAAGTTTGATTTTCGTCGTTTGTGCGGAAAATAGGGACAAGTATTTATTTATGAATATTAATGAGGAGAACAGTGACATCATTTGCGATCAGCGCTATTACTCTCTGTGACTGTTCTTAGCTAAGGTTCAAAATTCCAATGATTTAAAATACACTGAGTTGATGAAGCCCTATAATGCAACTTCCACCACTATTCTTATATGGTTTTATAAAAAATGCACGAGTTATAAAGAGTGAAAATGGCTTTTGTGGAATAATTGACCCAAAAGCTAGCACATATGTAAGGAGCATCCTTGGTGAACTTCCCCTTAATAACAGGTATATGAACATCAACGATGAGGTAAAATTTGCAAACCTTTCTGATGTCAATCATTGTACTGATAAATCTGAAAAACTTCGAAACACAGAACCAGGAATATCTGGTAAGTTACTCACTCACTGCCAATTTGCATAAATCCATATATGGTAACAGAGCACTGTCGTCAGCATTTACTAATAAAACATTAGTAGTGTCATAAAGTATCAGTGGTGCATTTGTTTTTTGCATGGGGTAACTTTTTGATAAGCAGTAATTATCTTGTCCCGTGTAAGTGATGAAAATTCCTTTAATGCGGGAAAATTTCAATTCTTACCAGGTCTAAACTGCTTTACAAGGACAAAGACTTTCCTTGTAACATTGAAGATCATTATAACAACACTGGAATGACAAAAATGTATGGGAAGAGTTAGAATATTTACAATAATGCAAATATATAAAAATAGTATGCATAACAATTGCTTCATGATGACACTACTTGCAATCAAATAATAGCAATCATTACCTGAAATATTGTACGTACTATGTAAGCTTTAACATCCATATATTTATCCCATATATTTATATCTTTTGTTTTCTATATTGTTTGTTAGTTTTCTTTCAGCAGAATATTAAATTATATGATCGAGATCACAATTACGATACGGCTTCAAAAAGGCTTTAATACTATTACTATTATCATGACTACTATGTTACAGTTTTACATGCAATGGCAGCAAGGACATTAACACTCATACCTGTCATGAACGTTTGTGTAGTCCCATGTTTTCTGGACACCATTCTGTGAATAACAAATAAAGATGTTGTCAGGATGTACACTAATACTGTTGCTATTGCATTGCTTTGGCTCTCTCGAAAGAATTGCATTAAAACCAGCACGAAAACACAGTTGTACTGCAAATTTTTGCTTAAAACCTTAAAGGAGTTAAAAATATTACATGCCATTTTTTTTTAATTTTCAGCATCCTCCAACTCAGAAAGTTTACAAATATTCAGTTCTATTTAAAAAATCCTTGGACTCAAATATTTGCCTGAATTCGTCATATTGTATTTCAGTATGTGAGCGTCATTGTCTTTAATATTCTGGGGGTATTTTGTCAACACTTCTAGGAAAGAAATCAATGATTAACTTTGAGGGAAATGTATGAATATATTGTGACAGAGTTAGCTTTCACTTCCAGTTTGGTCCATCGTAAAGGCACACCCAGTCGTCAACCCTGTCATCAGGTGCAGGTCATCACAGGTATTTGGACTCTAGAACTTTTACAGTTTTGATTGATCACTTGTAGGAGCTCATTTAGAAGTTCATGGAGTAACTTAGGTTTTCATTGGCTCAGGGACTGGTCAGTTTCTGTGGCCCCCGGGGCAATGGATAATGTTTTGTGGCTATCAAACCCCCCTGTTTTCAAAGTTTCCATAAACAGGGTGACCCCCACCCAAGACAAAGATAAAACAAAAAGGTGAAAAATATATATATATATATATATATATATATATATATATATATATATTATATATATATATATATATATATATATATATATATATATATATTATATTATATATATATTATATATATATATTGAAGTATACAGATGTCCTCATGGGAAATTACAGTTTGATACTACATAAATTACTTCAAGCACAAAGTAATGATATCTGTTACTTAAGTTTCATGCATCCTGCAATCATTTTTCACTTCATCTGTCTGATGATTGCAGGATGCATAAAACTTAAATAACAGATTTAATTACTTTGCACGTGAAGTAATTTGTGTTAATATCGAGCACTGTAATTCCCATGAGGATATCTGTATAACTTATATATATATATATATATATCATATATATATATATATATATATATATATATATATATATATATATATATATATATATAATAGAGATATATATAGAGATAGATATAGAGATATATAGTTATATAAAATGTCAATCACTTTCAGAGAAAACAGCAGTAAATTAATAATTTCAGCCTTTAAGAGAGCTTTTTTCATAAGTTGTACCCAAATCTGATGTGCACAGTGTCTGAGAGGACCTGTTTTTCTCATATCATTGAAACATAAAAGCACCGTTAACGACCAAAACTGCCTTGTGTTAACTATCATTTACTCATGCAAAAATACCTTTATTGAAAACCTGTGACAGGAAGGAAAGCAATCAATGAGAATGAAAAATATCTTGTCATTTTTCTGTGTAGAATATGTTTAGCTGTATCAATGTATTGTGAAATATTTGTGCATGTTGCTTTGTCATACTGAGTTCTCATAGAGAAAAGAGAAAAGATCATGCTTTGTATGTGAACTTCAGATTTCATTATGATAAGTACACTTTGCGAAAAAAGGCTTTCGATTTGCAAACATCCAGATATCTCTAATATATCTCTGATATATTAAAATTACGCCCCCAAAAGGCACACTGAAAAATGCAAGTGAATGATGCAATTTGTGGCTGGTGTATAATGCATTTGACGCAAGTATGAGCCTGTGATGTAAAAATTCAAAAACAGACTGACCCCTGCCTCCCTATTGGGCATTTCAAAAACATGGTGACCCCCTCCCCAATCACCGACGTCAAAAAACAGGGTGACTCCCCCCTCCCCACCCCCTGAAGAAACTGACCGGTCCCTTACCTTTGTGAAAATCGAAAATTTGATTTTTTACCCATAGAGGTAGGAGAGGGATGACAGCCATTTTGAATTTCAGATGTTGATAAATTTTGAGTTATTTGTTTCTGTAGTACCAAATTTTGCACCGCCACCCCATAATTTTATTCTTGATTTCGAAACGGAACGCTATATTATAGTTTTTATGATTTCGATTTTGAGGCGCTTTCAATAATACCACCTATAGTAGTGCAAATTCAGACATGGTCTGTGCCTTGTTTATTTGCGAGTCTGGCGGAAAAAAACAACAATAATGCAACCATATATACCTGCTGGTAATGCATTCGATACGGTTTGATGTACTTGGACTCTGCACAAGGAAGTACACGAACGTTCTTGATGTTGTCTGCCATTTCAACTTTGTGCCGCAAAAGAGTATCAGTATGGACGTAAATACCGGTGAACAGATCGAGAAATGTAACGACAAACTAGTCATCAATCGGCGTTTTGTAGCTGTGAAATATTTGGACAGAGAGCATAAAGTTTTCTTGACCCATAAACAAGATTAACCACATGATTGAAATAAAAAAAATAATTTGGTACCAAGGACAAATTTCTTGTAGAAAATCCATGATAGATTATTACAATCGAAGACACGAGACGTCCAAAATACACTGGAACGAGGCCAAAGGGCACAGGTTTGCTTGATCGGTCAGAGGTCGCGGGAGGCGCGGTATCGTGGGATGGATGGCCTCTAAACTGTCACATTGATGCGAAGTGATACAGTATTACAGGTGTTCATCGTGTTTTTTCACTCACGCTTCTTTTCAACAAAGGTAAGGTAAAGATCCTAGTATGTTTTGAAACGGTTTTTGACACATGGAGACTGAAACATGCATGCTTGTTTGTGTTCTGAGTAGATGTACACAATGAAAGATTGTAAGCATGAAACTTGTTCCACAAGTTTCGGGTGCCAGTATTTGACTACATCATGTTCTGCATGACTTCGTTCTTATCTACAGCCCGGCTGTATCAATCTACTGCTATCACGAAACATGTCTACTACCCAAACTGTTTTCATTTGTTTCATCTATAAGAAATGTACTGTATATGGCGCGCAATTGCTGTGCATGTGACCGCGTAAGGAGCGAACCACTTGAATGGATAATAAGGTGTTACTATTAGGCATACCATAATGTTGTGGTATGTCCATGGTGTGACAGAGGATGAACTATGTTGTACACCACACAACTTTGAGAAATTATAACAGCGCAGAGACTTGAGATACCCATCTCTCATCTCCTTCGATCAATTTTTAGGCTATGCGGACTTGTTCTATTATAATGTGATTGTCAATAGAATCAAATCACAACTTGAATATTACCGTTTTTATATAATAATAACAAGGCAACCCCCACCCAAGGTCCACCAAAGTTGTTCACTCACAGGCCGTCTTTTAAAAAAATAACACAAGGTCACTTTCGATCAGCAGACTGCAGTAGAAGGAGCAAGATGCACGATATAGTCAATTAAAAAATGGAACATTGTCTTTTCACTACATATTGGTATGACCTATATGTTTAATTCGGGTCATGCAAAGGTAGCTCTGCATGGCAGGGCTGTGTGTTACCGGCGTTACATGCTCTCCCACCACAGGCCGTATAACGCTGGTAACACACAGCCCTGCCATGCAGAGCTAATGCAAAGGTTGTGTATGTTTACAACCAGGTATAAAGAAACAAGGTCATCCATTGTGAAGTTGATGAGATTAGGAAGAAGTGTTTGCATCAAGACTGCTCTGATTTTATATAAGTATCATACTAGGAAATTGAATCAGACACATTTGAAATAAAGCTAGATGAACCAATCTCAGCCTTACATATAGCATGCTTACCATTAGGACAACAATTATCACCTAATTATCACAGTCCTATTTTCAACAACAAAATGAAATAGGAACGTTCCCACAGAAGAAACTAATAATATTCCACCAAACATGCATTTTTTGTTTTATTTTTGAAAAAATGAAAACCCCACCTTCGAATTCATTTAACAAAGATATTTTATCTGAAAATGTTCATTATAATGCCATGGTAATGTACAATTTATTGTAGACAGAGTAAAGAACCTGACTATGAATAAAAAAGGGGAAACGTGCCAATTTATCAATATTGTTATTACATTGAATTAGCTCAATGATTTCCCCCTCACTGCAACAGGTTTCTCTGTATAGTCTATGTACAATGTTTGTAATATATCTACCCTGCCCTCCAAACAGAAAACATTGAAACCACAACACTGTGCGACAGTGTGCGTTTTGTAAGAAGACAGGGCATAAACCAACAGATTGCGCAGTTGTCACCAAGCTAAATTCATGCACCACTAGCTTTGATGCAAGAATTTAGATGTACATGTGTAGGACTGATACGAAGAATATTCCAGAAATTCCTAAGGTGACTCAAAGAGTGCAGAAATGTGCGAAGACTCTTGAGTTAATATCTCTGTCACATTAAAGTGTTGCTGATCTCCAGCACTCTTGGAACAAATAATTCAAGGTTACATGAAAAGTGTTTTTGTTAAAGGTGGTACATATGTAAATTATACGCAGGTTAACTTTCATGTTACCAGGGTACCCCTGGGAATATCAATACAAATGTGTATAGGAAGAAGAGAATGATACCAGGTTCCCATATCATTTACCTATCTTCCCCAACCTTAGCAAAAACACTGATAAGATAATCATGTCATATGATGATAATATCATTAATTGTTGTATTTTAATGCAAATGCTTAGAATTAAGCTTTCATGAAAACAAAGCCAAAAATGGTGTTTTTGAAAAGGGTGATAAAGCCTGTTTATGACGTCATCGTTTCCCTATCATTTTTCCAGGGTTCTCCACCCCAGTGGGAAATAAGTACAGTCACACAATAGAAGATAGCAGAAATGTCATCCAAACAGACTTACTTGAAGTTCCCTAACCTTAACCAAAAGACTGCCAGAATATGGCTAATATTTCCTCTGAATATATTTCACTCAGTCTGTTGTTAGTCCCCACGGACACCGTCCGGGGGGACTTATAGGTTTGGTCATGTCCGTACGTGCGTCCGTTCACGCAAATATCTCAGAGATGCCTGGAGCGATTTCATTCAAACTTGGTACAAGGATTACTTCATATGTCATACAGATACACGTCGATTTGTTTTGTGATACGATCCAATATGGCTGCCAGGCGGCCATTTTATTACGATTTTTTCATGTACAGAGCCATAACTCAGGCATGTTCCAACCGATTTTATTCAAAGTTGGTACAAGGACATTGACCAATGTCATAGATATGCACGTCAATTTGTTCTGTGATACGATCCAATATGGCCGCCAGGCGGCTATTTTTTAACGATTTTTTCATGTACAGAGCCATAACTCAGGCATGTTCCAACCGATTTTATTCAAAGTTGGTACAAGGACATTGACCAATGTCATAGATATGCACGTCAATTTGTTCTGTGATACTATCCAATATGGCCGCTAGGCGGCCATTTTTTACGATTTTTTCATGTACAGAGCCATTACTCAGGCATGTTTCAACCGATTTTATTCAAAGTTGGTACAAGGACATTAACAAATGTCATAGCTGTGCACGTCAATTTGTTTTTTGCTACGATCCAAAATGGCCGCTGTGCGGCCATTTTGCTACGATTTTTTCATGTACAGAGCCATAACTCAGGCATATCTCAACTGATTTTATTCAAAGTTGGTACAAGGACATTGACCTATGTCATACATATGCACGTGAATCTGTTTTGTGATACGATCAAGTATGGCTGCCAGGCGGCCATTTATTACGATTTTTCATGTACTGAGCCATTTCTCAGGCATATCCGCATGTTTCAACCGATTTTATTCAAAGTTGGTACAAGGACATCGCCAATGTCATAGCTATGCACATCAATTTGTTTTGTGATACGATCCAATATGGCCACTGTGCGGCCATTTTGTTATGATTTTTTCATGTCCTGAACCATAACGCAGACATGTATCAAGTGAATTCATTCAAAAGTATTTTTATCACAGACCTAATGAAGAGGACTCTATCCTCTCTGAGGACCTGTAATCAGAATACCCATTAACAAGTGGGGACTGTGTCATCAACGATGACTTGTTCACCAGAAATTATACTTGAACAAAGCAAAAACTTCAACTCCTGAATAATACTTCAGTCTACAAGAGAAAAAAGATATGAACTGAAAATGCTCTTGGTTTCATTATATATTGCAGTTATGTGTAAATTTTAATCTTTGCCACATGTTTGCAACGTTATTGAAAGTAGTATTATGATCAACATAATGAACAATAATCACCGCCGATTAGGTCATGAAGTATATGTAATTAGCTGAAATAAAAATATTAAAGTTCTTTTACTGCTGTCATTGTATCACCACTTTATATAGCAAGTTTAATTACCGTTGGCCAAGTCCTTCAAGCCATATATGCCGAGCTGTGAAAGCTCATTAGACATGCAAATTATAATTGTTTTAACCTGGTATAATCATCAATGTACATAGCATATTTTGCCAACTTTGATCAAGTAAATCCCAGTATATATCCCTAATAAGCAAAGTTCATTAAATATGTAAATTAGGAATTGGCTTAAGTAAAAATGCTTAATGATTTTCAATGTTGTATCATGGTATCTGCAATATATGTAGCAAGTTTTGTCAACTTTGATTAAGTTGATTCAGATATATATATCTCTAATTAGGAAAGTTCATTAAATATGCAAGTTAGGAATTGGCTGAAGAGAAAATGCTTAATGACTTTCAATAATATTGTATTATAGTGTCTTTAATGTACATAGCAAGTTTCATCAATTTTGATCAAGTCAATTCAGATAAATATCCCTAATTATGAAAATCTATTTAATATGCAAATTAGGAATTGGCTGAAGTAAAAATGTCTTTTGATTTTCAATAATGTTATGTCACAGTATCTTTGATGTATATAGCAAGTTTCAACAACTACAATCAAGTTAATTCAGATATATATCCCTAATTGGGAAAGTTTAAATATGCCTAATATATATCCCTAATTGGGAAAGTTTTATTAAATATGCAAATTCGGAATTGGCTGAAGTAAAAATGTTCAATGACTTTCAATAATGTTAAATCATAGTATCTTTAA
This sequence comes from Ptychodera flava, assembly GCF_041260155.1. Taxonomy (NCBI): domain Eukaryota; kingdom Metazoa; phylum Hemichordata; class Enteropneusta; family Ptychoderidae; genus Ptychodera; species Ptychodera flava. The sequence continues at coordinate 10,316,407 of NC_091941.1, forward strand.
TATACATACCAAGTTTGGTCGATTTTGATCGAGTCAAATCAGACATATATCCCTAATTAGGAAAGCTCATTAAATATGCAAATTAGCAACTGTCTTTCATGTCACCCCTTAATGGTTCCCACTGCTGATATATCTTGGTGTGATCAACATTTGTAGCAAATCTCATCAAATTGTGTGTAGTCCTTTTTAATGTATATCCGTTTTTTTCTCAAATCATTAATTATGCAAATGAGCAAAAAGTATGCAAGCTACACCCACCAAAAACTAATCAGTTCTTGCCGTCTGCTAACTGAATCTATGTACCAGATTTGATTCTGATCTGATGAGCCGTTTTTGAGATATCGAACCAACAGACAGACAGACAGACAGACAGACATCGCTGCGACATATGCTCATGCGTGTAAACACGTGAGCTAAAAAAATACATGTACACTACTTATCATAATGTAAGGATCACATGACATTGATTGAGATGTAAACGATGAGTGACTTCAATGGTTTGTCTGAAGGTCTCATTGCACATGATCATGTGTTCCATTGCAGGTCAAAGGTGATGTGGCACCTCATTCATGTATGTACTGTGTTATACCTGTAGCTGCTTTGTCAGGTTTGTCTATATTCCGTGTGTCTGTGCCAGAATGTGTGGATAGATATTTTGGGGTGCATATATTTACTGTAGAAAGATTTAATATGATGTTTTATGGAATCTTAAAATAATTTACATGATATGTAATACTTCCTCCTCTTCTTGCAGGGAAATATATGGTTCTGTCAGAGACTGAATTCTATGTTCAAATGGCAAGGTAATGTTGATAGTACCTAGGAGTCCACCATGTCACTCAGTGTTTACCTGGCTGCTTGTCTAGTGTTGATGGTCACAACTCTGTGCAGTGGACACTACACCTTACAGACATTTGCAGGAAGGGTTGGAGGCGGAAACTTCACCTATTACCGCCTCACAAGGGAAGGCGATTTAACCCTGGTGCTGGATAGTGTGGAGGGTGACACTGACCTTTACGTGTCGCAGTCAAACTTGAATCCCGATTATAATGACTATGACCTCAAGTCTGCTACCTGTGGAGAGGATTTTGTTGAAATACCCAAGGATTTCAAACGACCCATTGGAGTTGGTGTGTATGGATACTTAGTTCAACATAGCAATTCATATAGACTAAGTGTTATTGTTGACTATCCTTCTGCCGACCTGTATGAAGGCAGTTATCAGGGACGTCAACCTGAGACCGAGGAAGAAAGTCTTCTATGGACCATTTTTGTCGGGATCTTGAAAATTCTTTTTGACATTCTTTTATGATCTTTGCGTAATGACTGTTGTCACCATGACATTCATAAAAGACGCCAGGTGATGCTTGAAGCATTCATTCTTCCCCATGTGGATTTCAATGTCTTTGGAATGACGTAACCTTGATTGCAAAACAAAGGAAAAATTCACGGAGGATCTGATGATATGTTTATCGTGAGCAACTCCAAGCCAGCCATGGTGATTGCATTCATTCGAAGATGGACACAGATACAGTATATTGGAATGTATCATATGCATTACTCATTTGAGCCACAGTGTGTAGACAATAGCTGTGATTGAATAGGTGTCTTGGGTTTATCAGAAACAATGGTTAAGATATTTGTCCTGAAAGAAGACACAAGAGTTAGGATGTCTTTCAAGAGAAAGCTAATTCTGAGAGGTGTGTGAATAATTTATAGCATTATAGAAATTACAGAAACACTGGGACTGGATGTGAAAAAAGGATAAGGGAAATGGCCACTGTTATAGAGAACACTTAATCCACAATGCAATATTTCAATTATTTGGACATCAATACCTTTTGGCAGTTTCCACAGTACTTCTCTGATCCAAAGTATTACTTTGTCATTGCTTGAACATACGCTACATGGTTTAGAGGATGTACATGAAAACTCAGTATCTGTAATTCATTTACCATCACATACACAGTAATCCCAAATTTTATGTCCTTGAAAGATGATCACTTTCATTTCTGAAGTCTTCTTCAGATTATGAGAATTGCTGGAAGTTTTGGTTGCTGTGTTATTGCAATGTTCATCTGCAAACTTGCGTACAAACACAATTCAGGCAAAACTGTCGTACCTGTTTTCATGCCACTGTTAAGAAGTGGAGCGTATTTAAGTTTCTTGCACAAGTACCTTGCAAACACAAAATTTGACTTTTCAGCAGGTTTTCTGTTTTCCAGTGCTTTGATGACAGTAGCTAAATAAGAGTGAAGTTATTTAAACAGCCTAGTTGTTCCAAATTTGACATTTTGGTTTCATTAATTTTGTCACTTCAATGTTGAATCAACTTGTTTCTAATCAGGATCAGACATTAGCAGCACATGCATCAGTTTGTTAATACCAGTATAATGCAGGTAATGCCTTTTAGGCTTTTTTATGGTTTATTTTTCAAATTTTTACCGAGCCTCTATGATCAGACTGTCATTGAACGTAGTTGATCATTACAAAATAATAAGAGAAAGGGGAAAGAAATGAAGTCCCTTCAAGAGGGACATAGTTTAAAAACTGCAAAAAAATATTTATATTCATTCCATTCCTTGGCATTGAACAAATGACATATCAAATGAATAGGAACTTGTGGAGGATGGTTTGATCTGCAAGTTCATATGTTTCTCAAAAGAAGAGTTTGAATTGAAAGTTCATGGAAAATCAGTTGTATTTTTCATGGAAATTAGAATATTTTCAATTAACTTCAGTGTTAGAGAAAAAGGGTTTGGAACTTCCACCAGATATCTCACCTTTCAATGACCCTTGATTATCAGAAATGAACTGAAAACATGGTTTGTTTTGACCTTTGAACCCATGTGCAGCAGTTAAATGCAACACAGTAAGGTGTATAGAACAAAGTCAACAAGCAGAGCAACATCCCCTCACAATCATTGCATTCTTTCATTTCTGATCTTTGGTGAATGGAGTTAAATGTGTCAAGTATCTGTGCCATTCCCTCAGCCTTGGATAGCCCATTGCACATAGAAAACAACAGTGGCAGGCGAGATGTGCAAAATCTTGTCAGCAAGGATTCTCATTAGAGTAACATACGGGCAGCTAGTGGACAGACAGTAAAGTGTTAATTTTGTAACTCACTTGTTAAGGAACACACACATTTCAATTTTTGACCATTTATCTTAATAAAATATGTAACCGACCGACCAACCTCTGCCATAGGGTTTGAAGTCGGTGTAAATCATTGCTGAACAGTCCTCATTTTGCCCCTTTTACAACACCGTAATGTCAATGGATAAGTAGTGGGTATCTATGATCATATAGGGATGTGTGCCCCTAAGCAGTACATGTTTGGTTGCTCCTGTTTCAATGATGAAACCTCAGCACCAATGTAAACTTTGCTGGAAGTTGCATGTTTGTAGCTCTGTAAGCCCTTGAATTCTATTCACAAAGAACAAAGCACCATGTACATATTACACCATGTTACAGGCCAGGAGCTGTAACTTTTGATGATATTTTCACCATTTCTGTTTTTAATGTCAACCACAATTTCTGTTCTACTCCCAGAGCATGAGGAGACACACAGTATATATAGCTTGTCATTTCAGTCTGTACATGTGTAGATCATTGTTATTGTTGACAAGTGAATTCTGGTCTGGACTAGAATTCAAAGAACAATAACAGTGCATTCTACATGTATATACTCTGTTTTCGCAAGCAGTCAGTGTTTGAACATGAATTTGGACAGTAGAACAACAACTTGCAGTTGACATTCAGAACAAAAATAGTGAAAAATATTGTCAAAAGCTACAGCTACTGGCTGTTTAACATTCATATGTGTACTTCTTGAAGTGTCTCTAGTTTGTTTGTTGTCTAGTCACTGATTGTGCTATCCCGGCTAAATATCGTAATCACTTGTAGATATTTTTATCTAGATTTCCATCTCCTTCAGGAGAGATAACACATCAACATCAACACTACAGAAAAATGTACGTGTTCTCTCCCCAACCCCCCGTAATGTAGCCACTAGAGGTAACTCCAGTAGAGAAAGTTACCATGAATTTAAGATCACACATACTTGAGAATGGTGTCATAGTAATGTGCAGAATTTCTAGTTTGTATTTTTATCATGAAATATTCACAGCTGGTATCCATAGCTAAGATAGCATTGATTCTCAGGACTTTGTACTCTTTAATGAGCAGTGCCTTATCACTATTGTTAACCTGTTGGAGGTGTCTTTGTAACACTTTTCTGTGTACGTGTACAGACACTGTTCCAATGATCTAGATTAATCAGTGTTTTGGTAAAGCTATAAAGGTTACTGATGGTCTTTTTGGTACATCAAAAGCAGTCAGTTTAATCCTACCACACCCCCTGTGTGTCTCTCCACAGGTCCCACTATGCCATAGGCAAAAATAGGCTTCAACCAACAACTTATGGTGAAAAGAATCAACCCATTCACCCCAATTCCCAGTCAAAGGGTCCACACTCACCATTAATAACAGTGGATTAGGGCCAAACATTGGGGGAGAAGGTGAAAGGGTATAGCAGGGATGCTACTAGGGCACCCAAAATAATTTACCTATGTCCCCAACCTTTGGCAAGAACACAAGTGTTGAAGAAGAGTCATTTGACTGTCATAGTTTGTATACTTTCTAGCAAATCTTGAAAGAAATCTGGCAAACCTGGAAAGAAATCTCGCGTGAGAATTCTGTTATCTTTTTAGTATTCCAGTCTACTGTTTTGTACTGCTTTAGAGAAGAAATTTCTTACCGTCACAACATGGTGTGAATAGAAACCTTTTTGCTTTCCATGCCTTGACAAGCTACCCTAGCAGGTTGTGTGTCGTCATGAACAGAAAATGAACTGTTCAGATATATTTGATTTAATAAATATGGATTATTATATTCGTGTGAAAATGGAGCCCATTACAGCAGTTTTGAATAATATTAGAATTCATGTTATAACCCATCACCTTTCTATACTTGTCATCATGCTTTTTTGTATGGATTTCTGTAACACACTCTTTCATTGTATGATTGACATAGAACAGTTTTATTTTTGTCAATTTTACTAATCGCATAATTTATGTAAAACTGCAGACTTGGAAGCTGATCACAACAAATAATTAAAAAAGAATAAAAAGGTATTGAATGATTGTTGTCTTTGTATTTTTTGTATTTACCATGTTGCAGCATGAACTTTCATTCTTATTCATAAAAAAATCAGTTTCTTTCTATTTAAGTTTTAGTCTGCCATTGCAGAATGTATCAGTTCGTGGAAATGTAAGAGTGTTATGTGAACACATGCCAATCTACCAAGGTGTTTGCCAAAAATTCCAACCCACAAATTTATCATAAGCTGGAAAGAAAGGGTATTTAGAGCAAACTCTGTGTAAAATGAGATGAGGACCAGTTTTTCCCTCTTTGATTTGATTTTAAACTTAGGGCAAATGTCCCTGAAGCTACTACAGACATGGATACAAAATTAAGTATTTCCTGAATATATGAAATTATCTCACTAAGGTCCTCCTGAATATATGAAATTATCTCACTAAGGTCATCCTAAGGACCTGTATACCAAATACATAAGCTGTCTGACCAGTGGTTTGAAAACCAAGCGAGCTAACAGTCGACAGAGCTCCACTGTGTTATGTATAGAATAACTTTTTGTGACACGTGTTGATGACGAAGGGAGATATCTTTGATAGGTCATTTCAGGAAAGCCTGACCATAAATGGCAAAATTAGCTGCAAAAATACAAAATTGAAGACTACACCATAATTTCAATATTTGACATTAAAATAAACCCTAGGAACCTGTATACCGAATATCAAAGGTATTAGATTAGTAGTTTTTGAGAAACAAATTTTTTAATCAAAAATTGCAAAAATTATGCCAAAAATACAAAATTGCAGATTTCATCATAATTTCAAATATCATATTTAGTTGATCTGTAGGAACCTGTATACCAAATATCAAAGCTATTAGACAAGTACTTTTTGAGAAATGATTTTTTTTACCATAAATGGCAAAAATTGCCCCAAAATAGAAAATTGTAGATCTCATCATAATTTGAATACATCATATTTTGATCATTCCTATGAACCTGTTTACCAAATACCAAAGCTGTCAGACAAGCGGGTTTGATGAAATAAATTTTTGACCAAAAATGACAAAAAAATTCCTCAAAAATACAAATTTGCATATATCATCACAATTTGAACAAATCTAAGTTGGGTCATCCCTAGTGACCTATATACTAAATATCAAAGCTGTCTGACCAGCGGTTATAGTGAAGATTTTTTGCCAAAACGCCTCTTTTGCACTAATTTGCATATTTTCAACAATCTCAAAAAATAAAAAAGGCAGTTTCTCTTAATCATATTTTGCATCCACACAACAAATATCAAATCTGTAGGTACTGCGGTTCTCAAGATATTTGAGTGGACGGACATCCTCACAAATGGACATACATTCATACATAGACGCCGGACGGATACTCATCCCAATAGCTTCTATAGACTATAGTCTATAGAAGCTTAAACTGACCACTCACAGCTGCACGCCATTTGTTCATCTGTTACACCTAGTTTATACTACTACTACTACTACTACTACTACTACTACTACTTCAAATTATCATTATTATTATTATTATTATCATCATCATCATCATCAACAACAACAAGAACATAAGACCATAAGTATACACGATGGAATTCACTTTATTTACCATCATCAATTTGCCACAATCGAACGACGTGTTTGATGAAACTATCAAAGTACAATAGACTTTCCATATACATGTGTATGTAGGAGTGCCTGAATTTCACTTTTTATGACTATGGATATTGATTGTAGCATACCACGGTCCGTCTATACAGAGGGACCGTGATATAACATGTCAGTTCATTAGCCCTTCACGTCAGAGTCCGTTGTTTCATTTGAAATGATGCTTGGGAAAATTTCAAAACATTATGAGTTGTTGTCGGGATTTATGTGGCAGTCCGTCTGGGAAAACTTAATCACGGGTCATGGTTACATGTTTTCTAGCCCTGAGTACTGGCTGTTCAATAGCCAGTAGGCTATGTTCGTTGGTACTCATCCGACCATCGACACCTTTACCTCTGTAAGGGAGCGTTCAGTTATTATGGCCAGGGGTGGGCCGGCAAATTCTTCCTGTGCATCAGTCAGAAAGATGATCACTTTGCGTTAAAATCTCCCCTTCTGACTTGGTATAATTTTGAAATCCCCCTCAAAGGGATTGGACAGAAATTACAGTAGGGTCGCAATTTTTTGCGCATGCATTTTTGAAGGGTCATGAAATTTAACGCATGCCTTTTGGGGAGGGTAACCAATGGACTATTGTAAATAAATTTAAGCAAAAATGTTCACGATCATCCCTCTCGTGTTTCACCCTGCCTTCCTACTCGTGTATTGCGCCCTCTAGTGTCACAACGACGAGATGACGCTTTGACAAGGGTTGCGTTGGGTTTGCGCTCATCAAACGTCAAATTGTGGTTACATCACTGAAATGTTCAGTGCAACTATCATGATATCATTGTGTGTGGATACAAAGCAAACAGGTCGGAAAAATTATGCAACTCGGTTTAACAATTCTGTTCACGGATGTTGCATGTCGACTGGATGGTTCTCACAAGCCGTGCACGAGAAATGAACACTTGGAATGCTTTCGCCTTTTTTCGCCAAATTAATCTGGCACTTTAAACATACTCAAGTTCACAAATTCCTCAGCTTGATGCAAAAATTAAAGCAAACGTTGTAATAATGTCATTCAGGGTTTCATTTCTGTCAACAACCTGAATGTCATGATATTGTGACTCGTATCAAAATACTATGTTTATACTTTTTATGCCCATCTCATAAACATTGTAAACGGAGTGTGACCCTTGTCCCAGTGTACAAAAGGCCACTTGATTCGGTTGGAAAGGGAATGGTCAGGCAATTCAAACAGTTACAACGTTGTCAGAAGGACAGACACCTTTTACAAATATTTCGAAGGTTAAATGATTTGGCCTCGATCGGACACATTCAGATTGCTGCCTAACAGCGCTGACATAAAATACCGTCAGAGATTTCCTCGGAAAACGACCGGAAACATCCACACGGTACAAGGAATGCTAAATTTGTAAAAGGCCGACATCGTATATTCATGTTGCGAATAGCTATAATCAGTATCGTTGTGTAAAGTCAAGATGGCTCTGAAAGGAATATAAAAGAAAAACACGAAGTAAGGTCAACTCGTACGGATGAACAATAGCTTAATTGATGAAACTGGGTTATTGTTTCGAACAAAGGCCGGGTACTATTACAAGAATGGTAAAACTGTTAGCTTGGGGCTACGACCACTTTGATTAAAGGTATGCTTTATCATGAAGGACACTTGTTGCTGGCCAACGGGGTTTTATTTTAAATATTTTCGAAGTACAGCACTTAATGTTTAAAATGTTCACACTGGTAAACTGGCCTCTAGATGACACTAATACAATATTTTCTGATTAAAGCAACAAAACTTTAAAAAATGTGATTCAGTGGTTATTATAAATTCTATGAAATCTAGTGAGATTACAGGAAAAAACATGTTGATACTTAAACCAAAACCTGCAAAAATAACCAAATTTACACAAGAAATCTTATCGTTTGAAAATTTACATAGACTTTAAAGCTGTTCTGACAAATTGCGAATATTTTTTCACCAAAGTTACAAGTGTTACTAACGTTTTATGCAAAAAAGTTAACAATAAACACGACCAGTGTTATCTGCTGACATCCAAGTGGGTATATTGGCGTCTGTTGCTAGGATACCGGCTCGTATTAGCCAAGTTCACGGCATTGTTCTGCTGCACCAACGGTGCACAGCTTCAAGTAGAGAAACCTGACAATGCCAGTCCTAAATTATAAAGTGTCCATATGTTAATTGGTATAAAGATAACCTTCTGAGGTCGCACTGAGTCAGAGCAAGCCTTCTAAATTTAAGAAAATTTTGCTATATTTGGTTCAAAGAGCGGGCATAACTATTGTACACCTCGGGTATCATACCGGGCAACGTGTATAAACCTGTTCAGCTACGAACACAACCATTGCAATGAGTATTGATGAGACAACTTCTAAACATTTTCACTACACTTACTCTAATAGATAAATTAAATATGAGTGGTAGAAAAAATATTCCAAATATCCTTCTAGAGACCGAGTTAGTAATTATATGCACCGCACGAACATATGTATGTGAGGGTGAGACAGAAGAATGTATGCCAATATGTGTAGACACAACTGCGAAGCTATGCCAACCTTGATCTGTGCTCATGGCAGTAGCGATGTTATCATATTTGAAAAGACTGGCAGTATAGCGATGATTCTTAGAGTATTAAACATCTTTTTTTTTCAAATATTAAACCAATAATCTCAACTGACGTGATTTTATCTTAATTTCTCGTTAATCAAACCGTTCCGAATCATATTCAACTTTTGCATCTGCGTGACTGGACTTTTTTGAGACCCTCGGTAGCTTTCTCAGTGCCATGTATTTGCATGTTCAGCTCGACCGGCGGTTGGCCGTAAGGAATTTCCCTTCCAGACGAAAACCGGTCACCATACACCATTTCCATGCATGCCTGACATGACGAGAAGTTTAACTTAGACATGTTTCAATTTCATTTGATCACCAATGGAATTTCCACTTATTTAGGTCACATAAATGCATGTGAACGTCGGAAGTGGTCTAAAAATAACGGCTGAAATTTGATTTCCAGGTGCCGAGAGAACACAGATACCGACCCGAATAGGAGAATGGCATATGAGAGACATTGCTAAGTAGACCGGCTTGTTTTGTCCATTTTTCTGTTCATGCACGTATGAGTTAAGACAACCAATAACGCTTATTGGTATTCATCATTGAGAGATCCCTGGTGTTTCATGTGTTTAGGGTGTGGACACAAGAAACAGAAACAAGTTCTAAAGTTACCGTCTATTTATGTCCACCCTGTTGTAGTCTTTCAAAGCAAACTAGCCGGAGAGAGTTCCATTTCTCAGTGTCCTTGTGCGACTGACACTTTTTTCTTAAAGTTCAAAAACGACTCAATCGAACGGTTAAGCACATACATTGTTCGCCATTGTGAGCTTAGTACTAATCGACAAGAGAATGTAATGGCGTATTTCTTAAAGTTGACTTATTTCAATTCGATAGTTGACGGAATGTTGTGTGGAGTGAATTTCCTGTATCCCGAGTAATCATGGTAATTAAAACAGATTTAAATATGGGTCTGTGTAGTCGTTGATGTAGACACGTTCAGTTAATATCAAATAATATCACCTGCTTCTCGAATTTCACAGGTGCTACGAAAACATGAAATTTATGAATTCCATAAAACATGGTGACGATAACCAAATGACAGCATCGCCAATCGCGACGGAACCCGCTAGAAAAGTTTGAATTTCCCGCCTTTCTTGGACTTCTTCCCAGTCGGCTCTTCATTCTCGGGTTGGTTTGCGGCTTGAGCCACAGCTTTCTGTAGCTCTTCCTCTTGGGCGGCGATCTTTGTTTCTGCATTAGAGACTTTCGATTTTAAGGCAGTGATTTCTTTCTGAAGTTCGCTGATTTTGTCATCTCTTTGGGTTATAGTTGTCGTCAACTTTACTACCTGTGCGGAGCCTCCCTTCTGGCTGGCGACTTCGCCTTCCAGTTTCCTTATTTTCTCGTCCTTTTCCGCCAGCGATTTCGAAGAAATTTGCAACTTGCTGACTTCTCTTTGAAGGTCGGACTTTTCGGACTCGAGTTTGCGAATTCTTCCGTCTTTATCTGCCGAAGTTTTGGCAATGTTCTGTTGTTTAGCGGAATTCTCCATTTTCAGTCTCGCGTTTTCCTGTTCCAGGTTTCGTAATTTCTGTTCATTTTCAACAGTTGTTTTACTCATATCACCCATTTGGGCGACTTGAGCTTTCAGGGAGGCATTTTCTATGGTCAATTCTCTCGTTTTGTCTCCCGATTCCTGTAAGATTTTGGTCATGCTTTCAAGTTCTGTCTTCATGCTGTTGGTAAGATTTCGCTCAATCTTAGCTAGGCTGTCCTGTAAAATGGACGTTTTTCCTGTCACTTCCTCTAGTATCTTGTTTGTAATGGTCTCGATATTTTGAGAGGCCATTCCGTTTCTATTCACTAATTCTTCCACTTTTTCTTCCAACAGGACAAGCCTGTCCATGATTTCTGCCCTGTCCGTCGCGCCTCTCTCAGTGTCGTGTGCGCTGTTACCGCTTTCATTCAGATTTGTTTCCTTGGCAACCTCTCCGAGAATCTTGTTATTTTGGTACTCCAGTTGGTTCATTCGTTCCTGGATTGCAGAGAGTCGTTCGGTCGTATCAAGACCAGCAAGCCCGGTATCAGATGCAACGCTTTCAAGTCTGTCTTCTAACGCGACCAGTTTCTCCAAAACCGCCTGGCTTATCACTTGGTCCGGGGTTGCCCCCGACGACAGGTGTACCTCCCCCGATCCATCGCTGGCAGTCTCAGGTGACGCCACAGCGGTGTCACGTACTTCAGGACTACGAACTCTTGTCGGTTCTCTTCCACCACTCCCACCAGGACTTCCTCTTTGATATCCCTGTGTTTGTGTTTTAATCCTGCGTTCATTGCTTTGCACTGCGGCTTTTTCTTGCGTCACCGGGGTTGTTTTCCTCGAGTCATATCTGCCCGTTGCTCGAGGTATTCCCGATGAGCGCCGTCTCGGTATTTTGCTGCCCTGCGACGTAGTGGGCGTTCTGATATTTCCTGTGTACTCCTGCTCTCCCACGTCTACAATTTCGTCATCCATTGATCCCCCATAATACTGGGGATCGCCGTATTTACCATATTGTCCATTTTCCTCGTACTCTTCGAAGTTTGCCATGGCGTGTCTCTCGTTGTAAGCCATTGTGTTCAATGGTGTCTCAGCTCAGTAAGGTTTCTTTGTAAAACATCGACCTTCACTGCTGCCACTGTCAATATTGGCACACGAGCTTTACGTATGGCAAGGTTTTGAGTCCCCAAAAAGTACGAGCCTTTGCAGAGCCTATTGAAGTACACGGTGAGATTACAGTCCTGGCTAGGCGATGCCTATCTGCAATATAAACACAATAACCGCATGTAACATGTCAGTGTTAAGTTTCCGATATCTGTTAATTAGTTAACTAGATTTGCTAAATTAGGCCTGACTCATAATTCTGCAGTTGTAACTCCACATGCCGTCTGCTAGGCCGCTCGGGTCGAATGACCTCAACCCGATGTGACAGGATATGATGAACACCTTTGTACACGGGGAATTAACGGCTGCGTACAGTCCAGTGTTGGCAAGTTTGACATGTGAACCGAGTGTTAAAACAACAAGTTTGCAGTCAATCGACAAGAACTTTGGTAAGTTTACTACAAGCATCTCTTTCTACCTCCATGCTACAAGCAAGGGGTTTGGTAGACACGAACTTCAACATGCTGATAATAGTGATAATGATATGGCGGGACTTTCTTTAACATTACACCGGGAACAAAAAATCGAGGAAAACATTGTAGATGGACTTCGAACCGACGAAGACTTACCCTAACCCGCTGAACATTGGCAATGCTCAGCTTTATGAAAGAGTACAGCGGGACACTTTCTCCCCTTTGCCAACTGAGCGATTATCAGGGTGTAACTGAAACACTGCTGGGAAGAAGTCCAAACTGAAACTCTGTGAAAAAAGCTACCAAATCTAAAGCCACGGTACTTACCTCGATGATGAGTCGCCCCGAGGCTGAACCCAGTAACGTCAGGCACCGCTGTTGGGTGCTGTCATCTGCTTACAAGACAATGTATTCCACGCTAAAGACAATGTATCGATTATACCTTGCCGTCGGGCTATTTGTGCCTTGCCGGAATGAGTAAACACAGTTCACACACACACACACGCTGGTAGTACCTAAAATAGAAAAAGTAGTTCGCACATGAATACAGAGGCTCACGCTCGACGCAGCTGTGCTATGTGATTCATCCCCGGAGGCTGGAAGTTTTTTGCACATAAAACATGATACAAAATGGCTCATTCACCTAGATCAGAGACTTTGTGATAAGTGTGTGTACATTTCAAATGAAGAAGACCCCCACCTTCAATAGCCTTTCTCAAACGGTCTTTACGCTCTTCCAAACAATGTGAACCTCCCTCCGCGGAATCAGAATTAACAAGATGAAGCCAGTCGTACGTTATATGCGGAGGGACCGTGGTTATCACGATGATGTCATGTATATACAGTATCAACATCCAGATAACAAATACAGAAAAGAAACATCCGGGGTTTCGCTTTTGCGGTAAATTTTATGTCTGCCCACTCATAACGACAATATTTGGGTCACGTGTTGCATGTCACGGCCTGTTCTGCACCAATCAAGGCGTCGTCCCATTACCACCAGCGATTAAATGATGACATATGTAGCCAGCTGCGGGGCAAAACTGACAAACTCTCTAGACCACGTGTGTATAGGCATATGACGTGCGTGTGCTTTATGTCAGACCAACCAGAGACCTAAATGCTGTAAATTGCTTTCTGATAAAGAGTTGTTTCCGCCTTCAGTTTACATTATCGATAACGGAGGGCCGTTACAATTCACCCGAGACTAAAACAATTTGCACGGATAATGATAGGGAATAAAACAACCGAGTGCTCCTCAGACCAAAAATTTCAGAAATTTAAACAGATTCTTATAGTTTACAATATACTTCACGTGAGCCGAACGTCATCGCATATGTCAAGGTTTAATACAGATACTGCGGCCATCTGTGTTATGTGTACCCGTTCGATATCACAGCATATTGACACACAGACGTCATACGAATGATTGACTTTTTAGGTCCACAACTAAAAATAATTGTAGACCTAATGCGTAAACAATTTCATATGTAAGCAATTTGAAGCAAACCTCTTCCCCTAAGTCTGACTCATTTCATATCAGACCCGACTTATATCTGCCGAAGCGTTGTAGTTTTTCGCAACAGTTCCGAGTTGTACGTTTGTCTTTCGACGTCTGACACAATGGCGAAGTATCAAAAAAGCTTATCTAAAAAGGTGTTCACAGGTGACATATCTTGAAAGCCTTACAGGTACGAAACTGAGTAAAGTGAGCCTAGATATTAAACAATGGCAATTCGGAACCAATATGAGCTATAGGCCATATGTCAGCTAATATAACCCGGCGCCGATTATAATCGCACTGCAGTGCGATTTCTACACATCTGTTATCTGTCAACGCTCAGCTCTGAATGGATAACTTCCCTTTTCTGCCTTTTCGAACTTATTCTAATAAAGAAACAAATGTAGTGCGATTTCCACTCGGATAAATATTCACAACTGTTCATTTAAAGGAAAACTGAACAGCCCAGTGCATTCCGACGACTTGAAAGCAGGTATGCTTAATTAAAGACACGACACTGTCAAGGAACGTACCTTTGCCGCTTCTGATATGGCGCAATCCCACAATACTGCCGCCAACTGTCAAACGGTGCTTTTTTTACACAACACAATGGAATAAAAAACCTTGTATCAGTAATGCCGTGTGTATTGAATAAGTATTTTTCCCTTACGTAATATGACGAGTGGAGGGACAATGATACCTTTTTTCGCCGGATTTATGAAAGACGCATCTTCACCGGATACTCGGTGTGGCGCTGATAACGATTTTTCCCGGTCAAAGTTAACAAAACACACCCTGCGATCGATCCCAGCGTTGTGATGAGGCAGGCAAGATGAGGGGTGTTGCAATTACTGCAATTACCATTAAAACGAAAAAGGCGTCTTCTATCGACCGCCAACACAACCCATTCAGTTGACAGGTAAAAAAAAGCGAGGCCCGCTAAACACTGCAGACAAGGGTCTGGAATCAGGTGTTAATAGTTCGTTTCTTGTCTTAAAAGTCCCTTGTCTTTTCGTTCGGAAGTTTTCAACCCCCTTGCGTTTTCCATTCAATACTTGACAAGCAGCGTTCAATTCATAACTGACGTAACTCCGGTCTGTTTTACCGTGTTCAATATAATTTTACGCTCGAGAAGGCGGGACTCCTAAATCAGAACTAAACACAGGTTTTTATTATGTCAGGCCCGGATTAAGGCAGAATACGCCCTGGGGACAGATTTTCGAACTCAAAAATTTTACTGTTCCTTGTTGATCTACACATAGACCGTTTTTAGGGTTTATGATCTACTATACAGCGAGTAAACATTCATTTTGAAAGCTGCAAAGGAAATTAAGTGTACACCTTGTTATTTGAAAATCGTAAAATTTATTTTCCCGTACAGTAACCAAAGAGAAATGGTGGCCAGTAAAAGTTTAAATATTTATAAATTTGGGGCAGTAATTTTTGCACATTGTGAAAGACGATGAAAGTTACATGTAAAATGTACATTTTGTACTTTTAAGACTTGGAATTGTCCCTGTCACCCCACCCCGTGACGTCACATACACCCACATACACAAACAAGCGTCATTTGGCATACTCGGTGGAGCTACCTATACTCAAAGTTTTACACAATCGTTGGAGAAAATTGTTTTGTTTTTTTTTTTTAGTACAGAATATGAAGCGGACGAACTTGATCTTAAAGGAATATAAAGGTGTATTTTTTCCTCTTAAAGTATGGACGAAGGTTTGTAAACTCTGAGGAACCCAATTAAAGTGTCGACAGTCCCTTGGGCCTTTTTTGTCTCTCTTGCACATACGGGGATAGGGGATTCGCAAGCGCCGACGGCGAGAGCTAGTGACTTAGGCATTCGCTGTAATGCCTACGGCATTCCCAGCTCGCGCCTTCGGTATTTACGCTCTCAACTTATACTCCCGTACATCAATAATAGACGGAAAAGGCACGAGGGACAGTCGAAAGTCTAGAACCCGATGGACGCAAGATTAATAATGACATTTTCGTCTCAAGTTCATTTCATAATCATTTGACAATCAAACAGGCAACACTGTGAAATTCTTATCATACATTGGCAAGTTTCGAACCCACCTTTGACCTTAAATGTCTTTGGGGTCAAAGCAAAGGTGACTAAGGTTGGCCTCTGCACACGAAACTTATTTAACATCATCACACAAGTTGCCACGTGACACAAGTGGAAATACTGTTTATGAGGAAGTTTATCCTTTTAAAACACATTACAGTTATATGACACCATCAAAGAACCGAAACTATTCCTTTGAAACCATCGTGACTGAAAGCGTGAAATGTCACCAACTCCGGGGGTTACACTCCTGTAATGGTAAGCGATTAGATCATCGTTTGGCGTTTGCGATGATCCAATGGGATGGGGCAGGTGATAATCTGGATCAAATTTTCGAAGGAAAAAAGGACTAGTACTATGTAAATAGACAATTTAATAAGTACTAATTCGAGGACCATGGATTGAGGACTGCCGCTTTCAAAGACACCACCTGTCTACTTTTTTATTATTTAGATAAATCTAACAACGTAATTAGAAAATTTACTCTGCTGAGAAATTCCCGACGTGCTGGTAATTTTAGAACAAGAGGGTGTTCCTGAAAAAGGGACAGCTTTCATTATTTCAAGGACTTGGTTGACGTAAGAAAAAAAGCCAGACCTCCTTTTACTGGAAAATGGGAACGCGCATGAGTTGCTTCTTCTGCTGACAGTGCCGTCCCGAAGCGACAGCACACCGACCATTATAATACAAAAACAGGTGTCCATACGTTTCTTTGCAATATCGATAGTCGTTTATGTTTTACACCAAAAGATTTTGAAACTGGATACAAAAGACAAGTAGGTTAGCGGGACTTTTTCCATGGTCTGTGACTGTGCATTTTCTTTCCTTTGAGACGACTTTGCTTTCACAAGCTTATAGCCTTCTTGAATGATTGAAAATCTTCTCATCGAGCTCTGTACTGTGTATTTCATAAGATGGCAAAATTACAAAATGGTAAAATTGAACAGACACAATATTGCGTGAAGTATTTATGTCTAAGAAAAAAATCACCATACTGTTGAAAAAAATCACCATATTGTTGACTTGCTTCTATCGCTGCTTGACAATGTTTTTGATTTGATTTGATTCCTCAAGAGTGCACACAACCAATGCTTTAAACGTTGAGGTCGTAACGACCCCTCAAAAGGTTCGATGATCCAAGCTTTACACAATTTGGTGTTATGTAATTTTATTTAAGCATAGATATTTCATGGTTTGTCCACACTTCAACATTTTGTGTAAATAGAAGATTCTTGTCTCGTATAGCGTAGGTAAAGATGTTCAATGTATCTCAGATCTAGTCTAAAGTGGAATGACAACTGCCAGCATTTGCAGAGCGTCTTCCGCGAGATTTAAATGTTCCCGGTGTATGCATTCAATGTCTGTGGTCGGAAACTGTATGGAACTCCAGGTACACAGAAACCAATACACGCAGAGCTAAATTTGCAGAGACACCAAAACTTAATTGTTGAAAAACAAATATTTAGAAATAGAAAATTGTAATAACAGCAAAAACTATATCAATATACGACCCTTATGACCTTTTAAACGACGGGGAAAAGGTATCACACAATATTGACCGAAGAGCCGCCACAAACAAACAAACGCCAATAGGGAGTAAATGATCGCGTGTAAACTTATTGCATGTTACCTGGCAACGGGCACACTTGTGTCTATGACCTTTGGCACAATGAATCGCCTGCAGTCAGACTCCCTGTCACGTCATAGTGGACGATTGACCCATACCATGACTTATCACTGCCCCGCAGAATCATGCTATTAAATTCCAATTATTGGATCACAGAGAGTTCTTTTCGTCAAAAGAGAACAATGAGTTTAGGGGTCGTTGGGGCTGTAGTGACGACACAAGGCACATAAAAAAGTGCATCTTCGCTGTCCAACTTTTTACAGAACGCTGACCTCCTTATCAAGCAGTGCGGAACGAACCGGGGATACGAAAGGGTAAAAGTGACACTAGACCCCAATACTACTGTAGGAAAATTCAAAATTGGTTTCGTTTCTCAGGAGATTACTTATCTAATTTTTAATTAAAACGACTAGCACTATGGGTGGGTTATAAATTGGTAACATTTTCTATGCTCAAAGCCTAATGATTACGACTGACTATAAATATTGCCCATTCTATGAGAATAATTCTCGGAAAAAACCATTAAAGTTTTATTATGAAGTTTCCTACATCCAGCTGCAGCTACTTCCAAACCAAAGGCCTACTCGAGTTTCAAGACATCCATAATTACAACCCGATTGTTAGTTTTGTCATGACGCAAACAAAATGGTAGAGTCGTACTGTGGATTGTTACCGGGTCGAGAACAGTTTCACAAGTAATTACAAGGAATTATATTGATGTTTCTCACTGAGTCGTGAAATTTCACATTCTCTGATGAATTGCACTTCTATCTGTCTCTTAACTCGGTAATCTGTGTTGGCGTAATCTTTTTTGGTATGAAACTTATCTGGGAGATTAACACAGCTGACTCGAAGAGACGGAATTGCGCGTAGCGACGAGAGCGACACCAAAAGAATCTTCACAATCAGCTATGCATGTTCTAGGTTTATCACAAACAGTCCCTCTATCCCTGGATAGAGGGACTGTGGCTTAACCCACTTCAGTACTGACCGTTGTGGCTATATCACCGCCCACGCGTTCACAAAAACAGTTGTATTTACAAGCTTTTACCGGTTATAATTGGTCAAAATACCTGCAAAATGTAAAAAACATAAATATTTAGAAGGCATGAAAGCTAAATTTCGAGCACATACAGAGAACAAAATTAAATCACTACATTTTTAAAAGTCACAAGAATTTACTGTTTCGCCAGGAAATAGCAATTTATTATGTTTTCATCACCATCGATGATCCCAATATTAGCTCCGTACCGTCTCTTATTTCCTGGCTCGTAGCCAGTAACAGAAGGCAATTCACTGCTCTATATGAATCAGCCTTTTAACTTTCTGTGAAAGCGGAGCCATGTTTATAATTTTTTAATCTTAAATGTACGTAAAAGTTCTTAGAGGGGTAGTACATTAAACAGATTAAAAAGCGTAAGAGGTACTCCACACGGTAAATTGTTGTCGACGATGGAAGTAATCTAGATTGATCATATTTACAGGGTTACCAAGAGAGAAAGTTTCAAGACAGTGACTTTATAAATAATATTACTCAACATGACATTATTGGTATTGGAGAAACTTGGCTCACAGAACAATTGAAACATACTTTTCACATTCCTGGGTACTATGACTATTCTGTTGTCCGAAAAAAGAAAAAACAGAGGGGTGGTCTTTCACTTTTGGTAAAAAATACTATAAAGAAGGGTGTAAAAATGGTTCATTCAGATGTTGAAGACATGGTGTGGTGCAAACTTTCAAAAGTTTTTTTCAGATTACAACAGGATATATTATTTGCTTTGTTTACAAACGCACCAGAAAATTCCAAACATAAGTCTGAATCATTTTTCGAACGTTTAGAACAGTTGATCACAAAATATAGCTGTTCTGGATCTGTCATGATTTTAGGGGATTTTAACGCCAGAGTAGGATTACTGCCAGATTTTATTGACAATGATTTCTCAAATCATATACCAGTTCCACCAGGATATTCTGTTGATACACATCTTAATCGCTGCAATATGGATAAGATCGAAATAAGTATGGTAGAAACCTCATAGATTTATGTAAAACCACAAATACAAGAATTATGAATGGCAGACTACCTGGAGATATTTGTGGAAAATTTACATGTTACCACTGGAATGGAAACAGTGTAGTAGATTATGGTCTTGCAACAACAGACATCATCGATAACTTTGAGTATTTTAAAATACACAATTTCACAATTTTCTCAGATCACTGTCAAATTTCTACTCTTCTCAAACTAACAAATTTTAATCCAAGCAGTGTTAAGATACTGTGAATTTGTTACAAATGCCCCAAAAATGGAAATGGGATAAGTTATGTGTTTTTAATTACACGGATAGATTAGCATCAGATGAGCTACAAAAGATTTTGCAGAATTTTTGAATACTAATATTGGTAATAACAAATCTGACATTAACTCAGCCACTAAGCATTTTAATGAGATCTTCGATAAAGCCTGCAGTGGAATTTTAATAGACAAAAGCAGAGAAAGAAAAATTTAAAGAGAAAGAAATCAAAATGGTTTGACAAAAACTGTGATGCAGCAAAAAGGGACCTAATAGCAACAGCAAAACTATTAAACAAAGCTCCATATGACAGTCAGTTAAAAATTATCTATTACACAAAGAAAAAGAAGTTTAAAAAACTTGTTAAAAATAAGAAATTGCAATTCTGGCAAAACAACTTAGACAAACTAAACAGTCTACATGCCAACAATTCACATGATATGTGGAAATTGATCAAGTACTTAAAAAATAATGATAAACATAATAATACTGGAGATTGTGTCTCAGCAGCAACATGGATGGAATTTTACAAAAATTCTTGCTCAATTGAAAATGACAGGTATAGTGATTTCCAACAGCAAATTATTGATAGTTTAACATCTGAAGAAAACTAAGAATCAGGCTAATCAGCAGCTGGATAAGTCAATAACAACTAATGAAGTGTTATCAGCAATTAGAAATTTAAAAAGTAAAAAGCAGCAGGGATTGATGGGTTTTGTATAGAGTTGTTAAAACATGGTTCCCCTTTCTCTGTAAACCCTTAGCTAAATTATTTAATGCAGTTCTAGATACATCCAACTTTCCAGACATCTGGAATACAAGCATTATGACACACTTATTTAAAAAAGGAGATAAATATGACCCGAAAAAATATAGGGGCATTTCTGTCGGAAGTTGTGTAGGAAAAGTTTTTTCTTACATTCTAAATGAAAGGCTAAATAGTTTTTTAGATGACAATCATATTATACATAATAATCAAGCTGGATTTCGCAAAAACCATCGCACAATAGATCACATATTTACCCTGAAGACAATAATACATAAATATATTAACAATAAGCAGAACATTTATGTTTGTTTTGTTGACTTTGCTAAGGCTTTCGACTCGGTATGGAGAGTTGGTCTTTTCCATAAACTTCTCAAAAATAACATTAATGGCAAATTATACAGACTTATAAAACACATGTACACCAACACAAAAATACACATCAAAACAAATAATTTTATCTCGCCCAGCCTGAAAGTTGAAAAAGGAGTAAAACAGGGCTGTGTTCTAAGTCCTAGTCTGTTCAATTTATATGTCAATGACTTGAAAACAAATCTAGACAAAGTAAATACTCAACCACCAGTGTTGAATAATACCCCAGTTAACTCATTATTTTACGCTGATGACCTAGTCTTAATCTCTACTTCAAAAGAAGGTCTGCAAAGGGAGTTAAATACACTACACACATTTTGCTCCAATTGGAAACTTGATGTTAATTTACAGAAAACCCAAGCTATTAATTTTAGTAAATCTCCTTTGGTAGATAAACACTTATTTAACTATGGTAGTACATGCATCAAATCTGTTAAGAGCTATACATACTTAGGACTGACAATTAAATCAAACGGTAGTTTTAGTGACACAATTACAAATTTGGCTGATAAAGCAGCAAAATCTTTGTATAGTTTAAAAAGGATTTTATGCACAACAAAAAAGATAAAATTTTCCCTACATCTATTCAATGTTTTCATTAAACCTGTTTTACTGTATGGCTCAGAGATTTGGGGACAAGATTTCATGGATTACAAGAAGTGGGATAAATCAGCAATTGAAAAAACTCACCTCAAATTTTGTAAGAACATTTTACAGTGTAATAGACAAGCTTGTAATGCCGCTGTGAGGGGTGTGAACTAGGACAATTTCCACTTCTACTTGAGATCAAACTTAATATTGTTAAACACTGGCTTCATATCGTACAACTGCCACATTGTAATCTTGCTAAAGAAGCTTTTCTGGAGCAAATGGTAAACAACACTAACAATAGATCCTGGTTTAACTGTTTAAGTGCTTTAATTAAAGACAATGGAATGGACTTTCTCCTTGATAAAGCTCCATCACTTAAACACCACAAAGTTATAACTGGTTTAATGAAAACAAATTTAACAAACAATTATGAAGTCTTTTGGAAAAAGTTGATCACTGATGAAATAGTAAACTAAGAATGTATGCCACAATAAAACGTAATTTTAGATTAGAACCCTACTTAACACAGTTGCAAGGTGAGAAAAGAAAATTGCTCACCAAACTTCGCATTAGCAATCATGATCTAGCAATTGAAAAGGGGAGACACACTGTTCCAAAAACCCCAATTACTGAAAGATACTGCAATCAGTGTAACACCAACAGTATTGAAGATGAAACACACTTTTTATTAGTCTGTCAGAAATACAAAGTCCAAAGAAAGAACTTTTTCAGTAAAATCAATTTCCCAAACGACGATACTAAAAATCAGCTTATTTCTCTACTAACAAAACAAGAGTTATCTTTTAATGAACAACTTGCAGATTATATTTTTACTTTATATAAACAAAGAAATACCTAGTTATATTTATTATTAGCTACTATTATTATACTGTAATACTTTATCTTTATTGAAGAAAATTTTAACTTATTTTTGTATCACACTTTTATTGCCACAAATGTGATGTAAATCCTATATTTACAAGCAAGCAATAAAAATATTATTATTATTATTATTATTATTATTATTATTATTATTATTATTGGCCACTTGGTGGCGCTAACTCCCACAACAGTGGGCTTCCCGGATTGCTAGTTCCTTTTGGCTGAGCTTCAATATCAAGCAATGGACACAACTTTTACGATTGGTAACTTAAAAGGTTTTAATAGCCTTTGGTATATTTAAGTCACAATAACAATCTTTAACAACGGAAAAGCAATTAATAAATTATGTAATACCGGTCGTTATCCTAATCTAAATGTTATTCTCAGCACCATTCAATGCCTAAAGTGCTAAGCTTATAAGCATGTGGAAATTTCTGAAATTTCAAGATTCAATTTCCAAACATCAATATAAAATTTTCATAAGAAGTTTGTGGTACAACCATCAATCAATCAGTGCACACATACTGAGCACATTTATTGATACTTCAAGACCACCGGCTGATATACAAAGGGGTTTGTCACGTAAGATACAAGATACTTGCACAAAAATTAAAGAAAGTACAGAAAATGTTGAACTATCAACATCTGAGCAAAATACTGCAATACAGGTCATGAGCAGGAATACTACTGAAAGTTACACAAGTTTCGATGACTTCAAAACTGATTTTAGTGACAAAGCTTAAAGACTTCTGTAAGGGCTTTCTCTCATTATTAAAAAAAATAATTTTGAAGTATTGTTCCCTGGTTGCATGATCTGCAGATATTGTTTCCATAATTTGCCATATGGAGGAAATATCAATAAAAAGTGAAACTCATCTTCGACACTTCCATTAGAACACAGTTTACAATGTCTTGATAAAGAGTCAATGTTACGGTTTTTCCTTTCCTCCATGGCAAGAGGGAGAGCAGAACATAGAAAAACTTAAACATGCCAAGATTTACAAAATACAAATGTACTATGATTAATGTTAAGATGGAGATTCTTCTGGTTCTATTAAGCTCTTAAACTGCTTATAAGTGTGCAATTTGGGTTTTATAGTAATGTTAGATGTCCTTTCCATTGTTGTTTCATGGTACCTGCTATTCTTACTTTAAACGCTGTAAAGAATGTTTTATTGCCTATTTCCTGTGTTATCCAAATATGGCCAAAACCGTATAAAAATTGTTTAACTGATGTTGCCTATGTACGCCTACCTAAAGTGTCTAACCTATACTTCATTAAATAAGCTTGTCTTGGAAGTCTTCCAGGGGGCATGTCAGTAAGATTTACCCAGAAATGAATATAAGGCTCAAGTGTGTGATAGAAATAGGCAATAAAACATACAGAATCTCTTATTCTATGCATAGTACGCGGCGGCCGGTACGTATCACTCCACTCGCAACTGTAAACATACATTGTTTCCGGTTGACCCCTTGCGTTTAATCTGTGTCCTCTTTCGTTTTCACAAACATTGCTCAGTCGCTCTTTTACTGTGTCTGCTGGGTGCAAGCAATGGATTGCATGACCCTGCATTCATTCACAAGCATGTGAATATAGTCGAACTATAAGCATTCAAATATAGTTATTCGGTTTTTTAAAAAATATTTCTGGTTAGGGCAGAAACAACTCTTGCTAAACCCATGACTAAAAAAATTCGTTAAACTTTGTTGCGGTTGTTCTGTCGCACGGTACGGATGAAACACAAGGACACGCAAATACGTACAAACAGCTGTAATTAAATGGCATATCTTTGGATTATTTCGATTACTTTATTACCGTATAATATATCACTTCGAATAACCTACTACCTAGATTTGCTCAAAGTCTGTGGGCATATAAATATCAAAATAGAATAAATTGAAGGAGTAAACTTTAGCAGACTCGCGTAAGTGGTATGTTGCGCAGATCGTGGGGTAAACGCGATGGCCAGCCGGTAACTGCTGCCCAGAAAATGCAAGCGACTTGGCCAGTCCACTTACTACCATACTGCATAACGTGAAACTAATACATCCATTACACCGATTATAAATCCTTTCATAGGTCTGTTTGCCGAAAAAGCAGAAGCCTGAATGAAGTGAGTCTCACATCCCGATGCACGGGTTCAGTAGCATATGAGTCAATACATGTCATTCGGTATATTGTCACTCTGATGTTTCTTTTCAGCTCTGCAATAATTTTCAAAGAGCTATGAATGGGTCAGCCTAGACTTGATATAGTCGCCTCAGGAGTGTCCGATGGTACGTGGATGCATAATTTTCTGTACTAGACTTACCATAGACGACCATATGAACTATAATCGCACAGATTCGGAGATCTTCTAATTATTGCAGAGCGGAAAAGAGGTTAAGTACTGATGGCATACTGAAACCATGAGATTAATAATCGTCATGTTTCATAATTATGATATGCCTAAGCTACTTATGTTCTATGTAGGCAGACTTGTGCAGGTCGTCTCCATTACTGTTTACTTTGAGTGGCTGATTTTTCTTTACAAATTTAGAAGTATGGCATTTTATACACAATATTGTATTACCGTAACTTGTGTGCATATGAATAAATAAACAGGCAAATAGGTAAATAATACATATCACATGGCATATTACAGGGAACTTAGAATTCTTGTTGTTGTTTATGTTATATTGTCATTTGCCAATAAAATTGAA
Source organism: Ptychodera flava (assembly GCF_041260155.1). NCBI lineage: Eukaryota > Metazoa > Hemichordata > Enteropneusta > Ptychoderidae > Ptychodera > Ptychodera flava. The sequence goes on from NC_091941.1 coordinate 10,341,645, forward strand.
GACTGTTTATATTGTTTATTGTTGTTGTTGCAAATGCCCTTTTCATTGTATATATCCGGGGTTGCGTTCTAACCGATCGGAGTTTGTAGTAAAAGAGATTCGACTGTGCGTGCAGAAGATCATCATGATGCTAGTAACTGATTTAGATTCCATAGCTATGAAATCATACCATGGAGACTCCTATATTTCTATACACGCCTGCACTGGTGTACATATTTTATAAAGAAGTTAGAAGGTGGAGGTACTTTCCATTTTCTGAGTGAAATGCACGTTCGACAGTGGACAGTGAGCGGATATGGTTTGTATCAACGCCATCACCGGCGAATGACTGGCAGCACTGGCAGGTGGCGCTGCTCCAAAGGTGACGGCGACCCAGAGTGAACCGATAGAAGTACAGCCAATCAACATCGCATGACAGGCGAATGATCGACCCGGGTCAAATAGTTCAACCGCAACACCGGGGCCATATGGAAGTGTTTAGATGGCAAAGCGAGGTTTCAAAGTAATAGTTCGGGTTTGAGCACACAGCCCGAAAGCTGTTTTTGTAGTATCTATGAATGAAATAGTTCTTCAATAAAGAATAATATGATAAACTGTTTAAAACTTTGCAAATGTTTTTGAAACTATGTTGTTGTGCTTGTTTTTAGATAGCGCAAAGAAACGTGACTTGGCAGCTACTAAAAAAGCGAAAAACAATACAATGAAAATATTCAGCCTAAAAAGGGTTAAGCCCAGAACAACTTAAAATTCAGACATTTCGGCTTGAAAGGATCGGTGTGCGACAATCGAATGAGACGAGGGCTACTGAACATCGGAGTAAACTGAGTCAGGTTAACAACTTTCTCTTGCGAGAAGTAAAGGAAAGTAAGGAGCCTTTATTGTTACCCGTTGTATATTATTGGACTCTGGGTCAGCCTAGATTCTATTCGTCCGCTTACGGCCTCCGTGCCTCCGACCCCATTCCGTCTAGCCATGGAGGTCTGTGCTACCTTCCATGGTCTAGCCTGGAGGTCCACTTTTAGCTTCCCAGAATGCAAAACAGCTTGTTTGAAAGTGAATGGTCTCCAGTGGAGACGATGATGTCACTGGCGTCCCTTTGAAAGTCAATCAGTCAAAATGTTCCTCTCATGATTGGCCTATGATCAAATGGGTGTTGTCATTAATATTCGTTATGCCATAATATGGCACATGTTCTCTGGCTTGTTTATGACCAACACCCATTTAATCATAGGCCAATCATGAGAGGGACATTTTGACTGATTGACTTTCAAAGGGACGCCAGTGACATCATCGTCTCCACTGGAGACCATTCACTTTCAAACAAGCTGTTTTGCATTCTAGCACGGTCCGGGACCGTGATTCTAGTAAGCTAAAAGTGGACCTCGAGGCTAGACGGAGTGGGGTCGGAGGCAGAATGCTGTAAGCGACGAATAGAATCTGGGCTGACAAAATCCATTTAAACAACTAGTATCGAAATATTTCACTTAACTTTACTGATGTTCCCGTTCTAACAAAACGATTTCATTCATATACTTTTTATCTGTGAATACAACCTTTGTGTACTCTCTGAGCAGGCGATTCGCCTACGCAAGGGGGCCGTAGCTGTCAAGTTTAATGTTTAAGAACATTCTGTAAAATTGGGGACAATTTCATTTGTTTTTGACTTTATTAAGGCATACGGAATGTCCATGCCTATGGTTTTAGTGCAGTGTACTGAATGTGTCATATATCAAAACTATTTTGCGCTATAAATTGTCCAAACCTTTTGTCGATGCAATTAGCTAAAGGTGATCCGCGCATGTGTGTTTTAACGATTCACATTTGACAATTCTAAATCAACATCCGACATGCCTTTATAATGAGTGTTATCGGTAGGTGTCGATACCTTATGCACCAATGTCCATGCCTCTTTCAAAATGTAGAGATAAACTGTCATAGTGGTACTACACCTACAGTCAATTTACACGCATGCAGTCGAGCAAAGAATCTATATCCACTCGATTGACGGTACACTTGTTGATATTCAGGAAAATTCTTAACACACTCATGAATACAGATGATTGATACATGTCACACGACATAATGAAACCTGTATTGATATTTATGCACAGTAAGTTTTACATGGAAGATGTTACCAATACAGTAATGACACCCAGATCAAGGCCTACAGCAATGCAATTTCGTCGACCAATGGGGAGATTTCAAAATGAAATGTACAAGTCTTTGATATGTAACCTGTCCTCTAGCTTTGATGCTTCGGGTTGGTATAAGCATATGCTATGCTTCTGATAGAGAGCAAATGTTTGGTACTAAGTGCACCTGGTGTGGTTTGTGTATCTTGATTGATCGTCAACCTGGTGTACATCCCGTTGAGATGCATGATACACGTTTGAGCTTTGCAATTTCTACAATAAGTTATGGGCTACTGTACAGCGTCTCAGAAATCTTTGCCAAAAACGATTGACTGAATTCATCGTTTTTATTGAATCATTTCAAATGATCATTTCAGGTTCTCCATAGCCCTGGTTTCAGACTCCTCGAGTGGTTGTAAATAATGACAATCTACCAATCATATAAAAGCTTACAAGACGCCGCACATTGTCGGAAAGTTATCATCAGCTGTATTCGTCATGTTTCAGAATTGTTCTCGTGTCTTCAACTAAAGGTTTCATTTCATAATTGACTCGAAAGTACAGTATCCACCCCGCAGTCTGGTAAGCTTTATTCCGAGTTGCCCAGTGGAAACTTCATATCTCCAGTTTATCTTAAAGTTGACAAGAACTTGTATGCTATGAAAAAGACGAAGGCCTATGGGCATATACTATGAAGAGATGTATGTAATTTACACTTTCAGATTGAATCATAGACAGCCGCTCCACTGTCTATGATAGAGTACTGCTAAAATTTTGCCGCAATTTTTTTGTGATATTATTAGCTATAGGCCTACAAATGGATAAATAAGATTGGACGGCGTGTATATACGTTAGGCCTACATGTAAACAAAACATTGAAACAGTCATCTTGATGATACTACTAACACACACAGGCCTACTAAATTCTTTCCCGCGAGACAAAATGTACAAAGAAATTATTCTCACATTTTCAAGTTTGCTCAAGTAGAATTAGGCCTAACCAAGGGCCTACAGAGGCCTAGGCCTATATCACAGACGTAAAAAGAGGGCTTTATATTATATATTTAAAGTAAAACAGTGTGTGGATGTTGCAAAATCAGGGGGTAAATCTAATCGCAAGTACTGGTCATTGCTGAGAGGAACAAATCAAAGATCATACACAACTGTAGTTCTTGACCAAGAATCAAATCTTATACTTGATAAAGACAAAGTTAAAAGAGTTTTGGTTAACTATTGGCAACATCTAGGTGAACGGAACCAACAAAATTTAGATCAAAATGATAAATTGTACCAAGAATCTAAGTCCTTTGAGACGAAAGTTATTGAGTCTGTGGATATTTTTGAGAAAGACTCACCAAAAAAAATGGATAAAATACAGATTTCTAGAGAAAATATCAGTAATATTATCGTAAATCTAAAAAATAATAAGGCTTGTGGTCCTGATGAAATAACCCATGAAATCATTAAAGGGGCGGAGAAGTTATAATTGATTCCTTAACAAAACTGTTTAATTTATGCATCAATTTAAAGGTTGTGCCAAGAGACTGGGGAAGAAATATTATTATACCATTACACAAAAAGGGTGACTCAAGGAATCTGAATAACTATAGAGGAATTTCATTGAGTTCAGTAATTGGTAAAATATATAACAGAATAATTGAGAAAGAAGTAACAAATATAGTTGAAAATAGTAATACCCTAGGTGAAGTTCAAGGAGGGTTCAGAAAGAATAGACGAACAGCTGATCAAATTTTCATCCTAAAGGGAATAGCTTCAATTCGCAAACACAACAATAAACATACATACATGGCTTTTTTAGATTTCAAAAAAGCATATGACAGTGTTTGGAGAGAGGGACTTTGGTATATGCACTATGGAATAATGGGATCAAAGGGAAGCTCTGGCGTGTGATAAAACACACATATGATCACATTGAAAGCAAAGTCTCTTTTGGTAATATTGACACTTATTATTTTGATCAAAATGAAGGTCTCAGACAGGGATGCGTTTTAGCACCAATTCTATTTGCAATATACATAAATGAATTCAAGAAATTATTAAATGAATCATTTCTTGGTGTCAGTATTGATTCTGAACTTATCTGTGGCCTCTTTTTTGCTGATGATGTAGTTCTATTAGCGCCAAATGAAAAACAAATGAATTCCATGTTATGTATTGCAAATAGATATTGTAAATTATGGAAAATGTCAATCAATGAAGAAAAATCTAATATTCTAATAGTAAATAAGAAAGTTGATAAACAGAAAGAGTGGATGATTGGGGAGTTGAAGATAAAAGAGGCAACTGAATATAAGTACCTTGGCTACTGGATATCTCGCAACCTATCTGACCACACTCATTTTGTGAAAATCTCTGAAAAATTTGATAATTTATTTCCTCTGATGAAGGCAATTCTTGGTAACCATGGAGATATAAATATAATTGATTATGGCTTTTCCTTGTGGAATCACATAATGCGTCCATCAATTGAGTATGCTGGGGAACTACTCGTCCTCAGCACAACAGACTTAGAAAGTCTTGAGCGAATGCAACGCTTGGTTGGCAAATTTATTTTAAAGGCCTGCAGACACACTGCTAATGAAGCAGTACTTGGTGACCTTGGCTGGAATACAATGAGAAGTAAACTAAATATCATGAAACTGAAATACTACAAAAGATTACATGATATGGTCAACTCCAGATGGACCAAACAAATTTTTAATCACATGTGTTTAATTAATTCACAGGCAGGGCAGAATGAGAAGTTGTGTTGGAACTGGCCAAAATCTGTCAGCGATATACAAACGAATTTAAATATCACAACTATCCACAACCTCACAGACAAAAACATTAAAGAAATCATTTTAGATGATGATGAAAAGACATGGAGAGACAACACAACCAAAAAATCCACCTTAGCTCATTACCAAAAATTTTAAAAGAAATTAAAATGTGAATCATATTTGAAAACTATGAATGAATTTAAAGGTGCCCAATTAAAGTTCAAAGCAAGGTCATGTACTCTGGGGATAAAGTATGAAACAAGACGATGGGAAAATGGAGAGGATGATTATACCTGTCCATGTTGTGGTAAAGAAGATGAGACATTAGAACACTTCTTGTTTAAATGTCAACACTTCTCTACTGAAAGAAATAGATTAATGGCTAAGACAGAAGAAATTCTCTTGAATGACAAAGAAATGAATTTATATAAAGATTTCATTGAAAGAAAAGGGTTGATTTGTTTGTATTTAGGAGATTCAACTGATAACTACAACCCTGAATTAAGCTACAAAATTGATATTATTTTTAAACAATTCTTAGTCGAAGCTGTAGACAACAGATGGAATTTTTTGATCTAGCTGTTAGCATTCTAGTTTTTATTATTATTGTTGCTGTGTTTTTTTGGTTTTTTCTTTCTTCTTCACTCTGTACTTGAAATTTATTTTTCATCAGTGTTTTGCAGCTCCTAATGTTTTATTTAGTGAGCCCCTGATCTAAAAGGGATTCAGCAAATAAATAAATAAATAAAATACGTCCATGAATACACAGAATGTGGTGTCCGAGTTCATGAAGACGGTGACGACGACAAAACAAAAACAACAACAACAACAACAACAATCATCATTAACGATACTTTTGCCGGGTAACCTCCCCGCGTATGATGTATGCACTCGTTGGACGCTGAAGAGCCAAACCAGTCGACCCCAGCACATATGAAGCATTCATGAAATCATTTACACGGACCTGATAGGTCCAGTGGAATTTGTAGTATGGTCGTTTTGTGTCCTTTCCACATTCACTGTCTACATGTTAGCGAAACGAAACGGTTTCATCCGTTAATATTAACAGTCTATTTCACCACGTCTGTTTGTATGAATATCTCTAAGGTTACGAGTAGGTCCCTCCTGAATGTATCGTCCTTGTGACCAAAAAGGACTTTGACCCTTTTAGGACCCTCTAACTCGGAATCTCTCAACCGGGTCAACTGGTGAACGTGCAGGTTTACGACTGGTTACGCACCGGGCTGATTCAACACCGTGGGACAGGAAAGTTCTCTGCAAACTTTCGTCCTGGGACGCATACATAATCGTAGACATCGCTATCCTGTACCTTCGGCTTCTTCTGTTTGGATTCTACCGTAGAAGGTGACGAGTCTTTTAGCCCGTGTCGGCATAAAGTCTTGATTTTGTCGCCGATGCCCAGTGAGTACCATACCTCCATATCTACAGATAGCGCGCCACTGCAGCATAGCAATCAGTGTTGGAACTTATGTCGTACGAACCGCAAAAGAGACTGAAGTTCTCTGAAAGTAGGACACTTTGACTTCTGAAAGCATAATCAGCTGCACAGCTGAGCTGCTGTAATTACAGGAACTGTCGCAGCTCCTCCGCAGTGAAAGTTTGAACCCGTCTCAAGGTACGGGAACGCAAATAGGGAATTTCCTGGTGAGAGGTGACCCGCACTCAGTGTTATTATGATGATGTCGTCGTCGGCATTACCACCGTGCCAGATTTGTCAAGAAGCTTCGTCCGGATATCATTGTGGGGCATACACATGCGAAGCATGCAAGGTAAATTTTTATCAACAGCTGATCAAGAACTTGTACATATTGACGATATCGAAATGCGTCGTCCGCAACTTGTGATATTTCACATTTACACATTGTTGCTGGGACGAGGAAACGCTTCAGTTTCTTGTCTATCCCTGACATTCATGCTCTGATAACGGTACAATGTCATTCGTTCTGGAGCGCAGCACGAACGTTTTTTGGTCATTTCAATCTTGTTATATCTAACTCCTGTGATATTTCAGGTTTCTGAAATTATCTTCACCGTCGCTAAATAGAGAGCTACTGAGCTCTATGTATTTGCGTTTTTTCGCTAAACAAATGAGAGATGGTTTAGTGCGGGAGTACTACACTACTACTACACGCCAGCACATCCCTCCCGATCTACTTTTAGGCTACTACATACCATAATACAGGGTATCATATTGCATTATTCTGAATAATTTCACTTATGCATCACACTAATGATGACACATCTATGCTTCCTGAACAAAGGAATAATATCAATTTTTGATTTTCAATATGGGAAGGTATGGCTATAACTCCATAATCACACAAATGGTCATTTGCATGAGCCAAATATCAGCACTGAGTCAGACAACAAGGATGACCCAGATTGATTTGCCATAAACTGCATTGTTGCCCCATCTTGAGAAGATCATGTCTGTATCCATGGAGAAGTGTCTACCATATGTACAACAGGTGATAGGTTCAACAAAGCCTCGGGCAGAGGGGAAAAAAATCTAAATGGTCCTACATTTATTTACTTTGGCACACAAGGTATTGGAACAGGAAATGACACATAACTGTAAGAATTCAAGTCTGTGCAAAGTAAATGTGAAATGTTGTTTGTATCTTTTGGTACAATTGTGAAATCCGGGGTTAAATATGCAAAGCCTGGGATATCTCATGAGACTTTTTAATTGATTCAGTAAAATGTCTGAGAGCTTTTCTCAGAGTGCCAATTCATTGGCCAGATTGTGTAGATGGTCTGTAGTGAACGCTATAACTGCTTACGGCAAATGTCTGTATGTGGCAGTTTCCTTGTCTTGACATGTTCATACGTAAACAATATTTCAAGTCAAACTTGTTCCACATTTTTGTGGTGTAAGTAATGGAAGGACATCAAAGCCTTCAATAGAGCGTTATGCAATCAGGAATATCGGTGAGGCATGGAACTCCGGTGCGGGAAAAGTAGATTCCAACCTCATTCCAAGCTAATGTATTATTCCATCTTGTATTCCAATAATAGAAACCAAAGACATAGACTTACTAAGTCTAGTGAGAGATACACAAATAACCTGTCACGTGACACTCCCCTGTTGTTCCCAGTCATGAGTAATCAGCTTTTTTCATAAACTTGTCCAGAGAAACTCTGTAGATTCAACATACTTTGGTCAATAATAGAGGAAGGTTTAGTTAAGGTTCTGAATATGGCTTCCTGGTACCCCTAGTCTGCATCTGTCAGAGACATTTGTTTTCATAAAAAGAAACATAATAATTTTGCAGCCCATTCATATCTTGTTATTTGCAGTACTGTCACCTGCAAAAACATCTTGTTGGCTAAAGCCCAATACAAAGGATGTTATGTAAGAAGTTTGAGAGCAAGGCAAACAAGTCCTTTGCTACTACACTTTCCAAAGTGACATATTTGTGAATTAACTGTTTACCTGGGAAAGTTTACCGACATGTTACTTTTTTTCTACAAGGGCCGTTTCAATATTTAGACATTCTCCATATCTGTCATCCTTCACTAAGATGTTTTTCAGTGCAGAATTATGTACAGCTCAGCCCAAGTGTTTTTCTCTCTCTGACCTCCACAGAGGGAAATGGAGTGAAAAGATTAAACAAATATCTTCATACCGCAGGCTGCAAGAAGCCACAGTATTCCAATAATTCAAATTTTTTGATGGCCCTTTTCCTGAAATCGGTCAAGATCATCATTAGTATCTTTTTTATAGTCTGCAATGCCACAAACTTTTTTCATGCCAGGGAAAAACTTGGAGTTGAGATATAGTATAGGGTGGTGTTAGCTCATGTACAGTAGCATCTAGGTGGGTCTATGGCTATACAAGGTGAGACAAAACAGGTATTATTCTCTACCTGTTGCACAATGCCAGTGTTTTCCAATCCCTACAGTCAAAGGGCTATGTTATCAAAGTTAATGTCGGTTGATTAATTTACATAGTTACCCAACATTTCCCCCACCCCCTTCCATGAATTGTTTGAAAGTCATCCAACAAAAGAAGATCTTCTCGTAGATTAGAAAGTGAGTCACTACATAACAAACTCTATTTCCAAGTTTGGCACTGTCGACCCACAACAGTTTGTGGATAAGAAAGTGTGTGTATTTTCTTCGAATTGTCATTGAATCACCCTCTTTGAACTAAATGATTAAAAGCAAATGTGCCGGTACAGGTGGCAGAGTCTTTTTTCTCTATATGTTCTCTGCTGATGTTGCTTCTCAATGGTGAATCAACACTAACAGCAAGGAATGAGCGAAGATGGAACCATCTCCACATCTGATTTTATTTGTAGCAACATTAAACTGTAACTTTTAAATTATTTTCTTGTATTCTTTTCCTTATTTCTGTCAAATACAGTTTCTAGCTGTACTCTCAAAAGTCATGTCCGGAGGGCAGGAATCCAACCACAGAGAACCAAGAAATCTGGTCGTTGTTGTTATTTGTATTGTTGTTTATGTTTAGATTAGTTTCACCCAATGCAACTCTCTCCCAGCAAACATTGTATGTTGAGAGAGAGTTGCATCGGGTCACTTAACGATAGTGTCCTTGTAGTGTTTCTTATGACATCTACATTACGTTTGAATCAACAACAGCACAGTGGTTATGTTTGTTGAATTTTACTGGTCAACAACAACAAAACGATTAATATAAACATAAACAACAATACAAACATCAACAACAACAACAACCAGTTTTCTGGCTCCCCTGTGGTCCATCCTGTCAATAAGACCTTTATATATGTGTTATGTTCATTGTTACTGTTTTGACAACTTAATTTTAGTCAGACTGGAATTCTTTTGTCAACAATGACATTAAATTTTCAATGCAAAGCATAGTTTTGGTAAAGCTGATACTTTTGTATATGTATTTCAATATACTCTACCAAAAAAAATTTAAAAAAGCTTTTTATTTTGGATAAGAAAAATAATGAAAATATAATGAAGCATTACAGTTCACATCCCCATGACTTGCTGAAAAGGGAATTCCAGTGTAGAGAGCCCAGCAAATGAGTTTTTATCTTTACCCTAATACCTGTAGAATGTAGGCAATGATGAAATCTATTGACTCTGACTGATTGTGCCCTCTGCCCATACTTTGCTCTGACACTACTTTTCCACTCAATTCTGAAGCTGAAACCACGAGTCAGAGAATTCATAATGACGGAATCAAAAGAGGAAAAAAGAAAGTACTGGCAGCAATGACAGCGTTTGTCTCCGGTAGGGACTTGAAGAAAAACCCTGTTTTCTTTAGGGTTGTAAGTAAGCCCGGAAAAGATGAAACTAATCTGCATATGTAATGAGCGGTACGTGAATGTTCATTTCAACTTTGTAGCTTATAGCTACTCAACCAGGATGTGTATACTACAATCCTTTGAAGAATCCTTGGAATGGAGTTCAAGACAGTAGGATTTTTGCATCCTTCAGGGATATCAGGTGTCTGGAGGAATCAATTATTATTTAACCTTTTGAGTGCCAAAGTCAATTTTTGTTGCCTTTATAGAATATGACATAGCCAGCAACTTTTTTCAGATCTTGACAAGTTTTTTCAGATTTTTCCAAAAATTTTGGTCAAAAATTGCAGCCACTGAAATGTTATGTCCATTTGGTCCAAAATTATCAAAAAATCACAGAAAAATTCATAAAGATAAAGTAAAATGGTAAAAAGGTAAAATGTTACACTTAAATTTTGGTGGGAAAAATTACAGCACTCAAAGGTTAATGTGCTCAGATGCTTGACAATTTCAAATGAAAAAGTCAGAAATCATTGGTTATGATAAACATTGAGTAGTTTACTTGTTGAAGTTCTGTACTAAAGTTTTCAAGAAGTCACAGCATAGGAAAAAGATGACAATATTTTTCTGTGAGACCCTGATCTTCAAATAGGTAAAGAATTATTCCCATGGTCATAGAAGAATTCACATGTAATAATATAAAGGAAAACATCCACATAAACTGAAATTAGAATCCGTTTGCATGCAATATTTTTGAAAATATTGTATGTAAAACATATATAATTATACCTGTATTCAATATCAGCATTGAATTCACCTGCAACAGAAAAAACACACCGAGAGAGAATTATAACAGTGTCACATCTCTCAGCAGGAGTGTACAGGATTTGTTGTTGAATAATAAACAAACGGTGAATCCTATTTGAAAAACATTAATCGTTTGTTTAAATCATACTGGTTTAATGCCATAGAGGATACAATAATCATGCAACACAAATTGAATTTTCCAAAACTTGATACAATTCAAACTCATGTTGTGACGAAGCTTTTAATACTTCCCTATGAATAGTGGAATAGGAGTTGTCGTTAGCTGCTAACAATTTTTTGTGAATTGATAGAGAACACCTTGCAGAATTGGTTTTTAACTGATACATGAAGTTTCAAGTGAACTGAGAGTTGCAATCGTGTAAAACTAAGCAAGATTAGACTGACTTGAATTGTAAGTTGCTTTCACTAATACATGTAAAACAGCTTTCTCATCTTCATGCTTTTGCCAAAGGATGTTTATCTGTGATGTTTTCTGTGCTATGACAGATTGGAAAATCAAAGCAAGGTTATTCCGTATATTGCTTCAAAAATTTCCATTTTATCTCTTTCAATACATGATACTGTTTCTTCTCTGTAGATCAGTCTTATCCTGTCAGACTCCAGAACATCATGTTTCCGTTTCAAAAGCTTCTTAGTCTCACAGTGATTTGACAGATTTCGCTCCTGTTTTATCCCTCATCAACGAGTTCGGAATATTTTCCAAAACAAGGCACTTGAGAAAGGATTTAAACCCAGGCTATTTTACCAGAATAGCACTAGCAAATATACAATCCTAGATAAAGCTACATATCCTTTGCATGGATTCACTCAGTCTTTTTTCATTGGGACAGGTACCTGCAGTTTTGTGTGAAAGCGAACACAATGGAATTTACATTTGAATCAGGGATAGCGCTGATCAGATCAGTCTAGGCTGCCTGTTTGTCAATGTTGTTTGTCCAGTGCTAGTGGCCGGCCACCCTAGAATACCAAGTGGTGATGATATCATACTGGAAGCATGGTTCACCAGCTTCAAAGGTCGTCGCAACCACCCAGACCTGTTTTCATCCCCGGGTTTCATCCCCACAATGATCAGCTCTGCTAGAGTTATGTTTGATTCAGATCACACAGTCAAATCCCCATCTACAAAATTTTTGTTGAGATGGTGACATAACTGTTATTTAATTAGATCACTTTTTTGTTCTCCCTTTGCTCTCAAGCGGTGTAGTTAGCAAACAATACCAGTGTGGAGAGTGTAGACCACTAGCGTGATATATCATTACAGCTGTATTGTTTAATCAACCCACTCAGCTAGCCTTTTGTAGTCATCCCGCTTGTAGCCAGTGCTATGCATCGGAAAATGTGACCGCAACATCCAGCCATTCCATTATCTTGATTGTATCTCGTGTATAGGTGGATAATTACTAGGTAGCAATTCCACGATCCTTCCAATCTTAGACAGTACACATTTACAAATTACTGTCTGGCTCAATTGTGTATGTCTTTTGTTTGCTCCATTGGCCACCATAACACATCCCAAAATACTTAAATAGGTCAGGAAAAAACACCTTCCTAAAGAAAGGAAAAATACGCATGCATGTATGGTGAGCATATGTGCAAATGGTATCTTTAAATTGTTTTGCGCCATGTCTTATAAACTCTACTGAATGTGATTAGAAAGGTACCACTGCAACAATTGAGAAATTCTATGTGAAGAACCCGGTTTGTTTTAACTTATGTAATCTTGTAAGAGCACTCCAGGTAGCACTCAAGGTAGTTTGCAAATTGTATCGTCATGTCCAAGTGCTTGTCAGATACACAATACTTGATAGCATATGTACACTCACTTCAACTGACAAGTATTTGAAGGTAATACCTGTACCACAGCAGGAGAAAAAAAGGTTGCCTGGCACGTAGCCAAGGTAGAGTACAAGAATGTGTAATACTCTACGTTTGACTCCATCAAAACTGTCCTTTTCAAGGAAAAATCCATGTACTGGCAATGGTCGTTTTTGAATGAACGAAACCAACAACAAGGAAACATAGCTGGACGGTATGAATTCAGTGAAATCTTCCCTGAAATCCATATCTTTGTGTAACGGTGTTGGATGCTTTCATTGATTTGAATAATAAAATCCACCGAAATCGATGGATCCACTTTAACATCAACAAATTTTTTAGTAACCTTCAGTTATAATTTCAGTTAAAAACTACAACATCAAATGCAGTTCATAATAAATTTTTGTCATTTTCTTAAGCAGGCCTGTCTTTGTACTTGAAAGGCATTTGTTTATGCTGCTGTTGCCATTAGCAACTACAATATTCATAAGCAATTTTTATCCAAGGTTTTTCCGTTCTGTTTTCTGTAGGTGTGAAAAGATTGTATTGTGTGTTACCTGGTAATTCTCTATAATACACATTGCCTCAATCAAATGTCTATGCTCACAACTGGCAAAAAATGGTAGATTTTATTTTCAAATCCTCTTTCACTGGATTTGTGTATTTTACCTTTTCCATTGAAATATAATACCATTCTCTTCTGACAACCACAAACATTTTTATGTCCAGAAAAACAATTTTCATTTTTGGCTCTTAGTTTAGATTTTGTTGACAACCGTGTACCTTTTACTGCATATGACTGATACTGTATGAGTAAAGTTGACCTCTTCATCCCCATTTTCATGTATGGAGGTCCAACTCTGCCATAGAAAACAGTGGATTGGGTCGAACCATGGTGGTGAAAGGGTTAAGCTGGAGTAAGCCCCTTAATTGTAATTATAGCAATGGGGTAACCCATTGGTTAAGCTGTAAAGTTATTGTTGGCTAATGCACTTTTCTATATGTCACTTATTGATTGAAAAGAACAATTTATTCACCAGTTTGTATGGTCATGACTGGCGAGAAATTGTTGAAAACCTGTTTTGTAGGCTTCACAGATAGTAGAATTCAAATGTTTTTCAGTTGGAACGTTTATTCTATGCCATTGGTAATATCCCACAGTCCAGTACCTAGTGTATGGTATTATTAATCTGTTCTCCCCGGTTCCTTGTAAACTGGTCCACACTCACCATTGATGACAGTAGGGTTAAGTTTAATGCCTACGTTGTCCCCTTCATGATGACAAATTGGCACTGACAACAAGTCGTATGAAGTTGTACAAGAGAGAAAGATTTAAGAATGTTTATGTTCCAAGGTGATATTTCTCATTACAAGATTGTATATTACAGTAGCAAGGATATAGTTACTGATAATGTGAATTTGTCAAGAAAAAACAGATTTTGGATAAATGTAACATAAGAACATCGTCAACAAGGTATAATATTATTGATGTGTCTCCTTGAATGTAAGAAGATTTGATCATATTTCAGAACATTCATAGACTAGTGATAGAAACTGACCTCACCTTGATGCGAAATTGATATCAAGAATTCTATGATTTGCTTACAGCGATTCTTCTTGCGAAGTACAAAGACCAATGAGAAAGGAGAGACGCCAAAATATGTTTGTCCCAAGGGCAACAAGAAATGTGACATCAACAAAACAACTAGAATACGATGTCAATACTGCCGTCTTCAAAAGTGTTTTGAAGTTGGTATGGCCAGGAAAGGTAAGCAGACTGTTCATTTAACTGACAGCTCGTTTTGGTGGTGCATTTTGTAATCATGGGAGAGTCACCCACTAAATTATGGCATTTACTGTAAAAACAATAATTATTCAATGGGAGTTAATTTCACAGACAGATGAAATCCATTACATTAAATTCCAGTGAAAGTGTTAAATACATGTAACAACAGACTCTATCATTTTTCTAGCAAAATCAGTGAATTTAAATTTAAATGAAAATGTCTTAAACATCAAAATAGTGAAATTAAATCCCCTTGAAAATTAATGGTTTTACATTATATTGCTGCAGAATTGCCTCTTTTTGTCTTTATGAATTGTCAGCAAAATCCATCAAGATTTTTTTGAGCCAAGGACCAGTATTAATATTAAGGTACACTAGTGATGCTTGGACACAGTTCGGTGTTACTGTATACAGCTTTATCATTGTCAGAAACTTAACATAACATTACCTATAACCATCATAATGGTGAACTCTCTACAACGAATTTGGTGACCTCTGACCTCCGGATTTGCCCACCCTTGTTGATGGTTAAGTTGAACTGTTGTTTTGAATGCTTGTAGTAGGCTGTCAGTATCTGTCGTTATTATTCTCTTCAACTTTGCAAAAGTTGTACATGTAGGTGCTTTTTCTCTATTTTGAGAATTTTGGACTTTGTAATATTTTTTTCGAAAACAGTCTTCACCTCAGGAATTACAGAGGTGTAAGCTAGTGTTTCAGGGACACAAAAGGAAAGCAGTAAAACTTACGGAACCAAATCAAAACAAAAAAAATTTAAAGCATGCAGAGTTAAATGAATTGAATGTGATCAGTTACATGTATCTATAGTTCAAAATTTCTGAACTGAAATTTGATTTACATACCAAAGTGTGATGTTTCATTTTATCATTTTTGCAAAAGTGCAAATATTGGTGAGAATTTAAAATATTGAATGTTGGAAATTGTAACTCCCTGCAGGATATACAACTACTGTTTGAAGTTGGTGCAAGTCAACAATTTTATAACAACTGCATAACATACCTAATAGGGATGTTACATGTATTTAGTATCACAGTCCCTCCATCACTATGATAGCATACATATACTGCTATATACACAGCACTGGGAAAGGTCAGCACAACTTCCAGACATCGATGTCAATTTTGTCAGTGAAACTTGTTCAAGACCCTATTTTAATCAGCCGGTGTCAAGAAAAAGCAATCCATAATCATGCATGTCAGCTTCAACTGGCATCCTGTTTGACATCCGTCTGGCATTACACAGTATGTATAATATGTCAACTTGGACCAGTGTCCCGTCAGCTATCCTTGCTGGTACATGTAGTAAATGTACATGACTGCACAATTGGTAGATAGATGATGAATGGGGACATCAAGTGTACCCTTAATACCTGCAGTTAACCCATCTTGCATTTGACACTTTTCTCAATTCTCTTGGCCTGGCCTCCTATAAATAGCTTCATTGCGTAGTAGATGACATACTCTGACAGGTATTCAACTTAATATGCAAAGTATTGGCCGGAGTGAGAGTTGAAAAAGAATGCACTGGATCAGAGGCATGGATATTAACACAAGTTTACATCAGGACTAGGGAGGTGTAGATAATTAAACAATGACATACAAACAAGATCTGACTGTGCCAAGCATGCAATGGAGATGGTTTAATGTCGCTACACTCTGTCTAGTACCTCCATACTAACAGTGAGGAATGACATGACTATGACAGTGAAAAACACTTACAGGGCAAAAGAAAAGGAGGCATTACTTAAAGCTGTTTGTTTCATATTCATATACAGAATCACCAAGTCACTGATCAAAGTTTCGACAAATTTGTTCATAGTGAAAAACACTATAAAAGAAAGTTAGTCTTGAGGTTGTCCATTACCCTGTGAAGTAAATGCACGTAGGCCCTGGTGTAATGACCTTTGACCTGTGATGTGAGCAGACTTGATGGAAATGAATCCCGCCGAGTTTAATATTGGAATGCTTATGTATAAATACATGTAAACTGGTCCATGGAAAATAACCTGTAGACATCCATGTAGATGAACACTTCTGTTTTTTACTCTTGATGCATTGCTACAGAACTTGTTTGTATTGCAAGGTTCATTAGTCCGCCTACAGAACTTTTCTAATACCCAAACTCTACATGTGTCACCACCATCTGACTGTTTCTCTCAGGCCAAGCTTTCAACATGCATATTTTCCATATGTACTCCCTACTTCATGCAACCAGATTTAAAGCCAGCTTAATCCTGTTTTGACATCGTTTCGCCAATGCTTGTCACTATGCCCAACCTTCCCCTTCTTTCCAAAAAAACTTTTGCCAGACTGTGTTGTGCTAAGTAAACATCATTGCGTGAGAAAAACCCATATGTCAGATAATGTTGACATTTCTTTATTTGCCTTGAAAGCATTGGTTCATAACTGGTGTAGCTCGCCTTATCTTTGCATACAAATTTTATAGTCACATGTACAAAGACCATTCATAGCAATTGTAAAGAAATTATCTATCAATCATTGTCAGGCAGTTTATTTATTCATTTTTAGGAGTTTGTCCTGTACTCCTATGTACACAAATAGACCATAAACCATTGCAAGTTAAGAGTGAGTTATTAAGTATACCTATTCAACAAAAGTACTATTTCAGATAGTCTTACGATTGCTATTCTCCGTTGCATCTATATAATCAAATCTTCTTGGCATTGCATGGCTTCATTGGATGAATGGTGTGTCATAATGTTCAGTACTGAAGCAACTGTTTGAAGGATGTACAATAAGTGAAGTTTATGCTTTCGTAAAGTGACAATTGTGCAATTCACCCTCACATAATTTGTCAGTTCAAGTAGTTTCATATGTAAAATACATTAAACACTGCAGCTTTCACCTCAGTGTAATGACTAGCGTCCTTCACATTGTACACAGTATGTGTATATAGGTTATCAGACCAGGGGAATGAATTGAGTGAAAAAAACAGGTCACAATTCTGTATCAAATGTCAGCTGTTCTATTTATCAGATAGATCACACACACCAGTGTCTATTGATACGTGATCTCATATATCACTTTTTTGCTCAACTGTCACAATTTTGCTGTTACAATCCAGCAGACGCGCCAGAGATTTTTTCCTAAAGCCTTGATATTGCTAACATTCACTGCAAACATTCCTACCGAACTCTATACGATGCGTAAACAGTTATGTCAAAGAGTCCTGATGACCCTAGACTGAACTCTCAGTGATCGTAACCTCATTTCCACTTTGACCCATTAAAAGTATAATTGATATATATTTTCTGTGGAATATCTTTTGATATTTAACCCTTTTTACTACCTATATACCAGAAATTTCTGCTGTCATAATGGATTACCATATATCTTAAGTGAAGGAAAATTATGACAAGATCCCATATGTTCACAACATCTCTGATACATATTGGGTAATTGTAGTCAGTTAAACTCAAAGGTAGAATGCGCTTAGGGACAGACATTTGGACTCTCAAACTTTTACAATTCTTTTCTGATCTAACACTTGTAGGGGCTCATTTCAGTGCTCTTGGTGTAATACAAATTTTCACCATCTTAGTTTTTAGCTCCCATAGCCATATGTATATATGGCAATGGAAGCTATTCTTATAGGCTAGGGAAATGTCTGTATGTATGTATGTATGTCTGTATGTCTGTGTGTCTGTATGTCTGTATGTCTGTATGTCTGTATGTCTGTCCGTCAACATCAAAAACTCCAAAACCGCTGCACATTTCATCTTGATATTTGGTGTGTACATGGATGATGGGCTGTAGATGAGATTTTGTTCAAATGAAGTTGTCATTGCCAAAAATATGCAAATTAGTGCCAAAAAAGGCGTTTTTGGTAAAAAATCTTCTTCTTCATAACCGCTGGTCAGACAGCTTTGATATTTGGTATACAGATCCCTAGGGATAACCCAACTTGGATTTATTCAATTGTGATAAAATATGCAAATCTGTATTTTTAAGGAATTTTTTGTCATTTTTGGTCAAAAATTTATTTCATCAAAACCGCTCGTCTGACAGCTTTGATATTTGGTATACAGGTTCCTACAGATAAACTTAATATGATATATAGAATATATGATGAAATCTGCAATTTTGTATTTTTGGTGCAATTTTTGCCGTTTTTGGTCAAAAAGTGTTTTTCAAAAACTACTTGTCTGATGCCTTTGATATTTGGTATACAGGTTCCTAGGGGTTCTCTTAGTGTGATATAGTGAAATTTGATGAAATCTTCAATTTTTGTATTTTTGAGTCAATTTTTGCTGTTTTGGTCAAAATATTTGTTTCTCAAAAGTTAGTCATGTGATAGCTTTGATATTTGGTATACATTTTTATACATAATTATGATGAAATCATCAATTTTGCATTTTGCAGCTAATTTTGCCATTTTAGGTCAGGCCATCCTGCAATGAGCTATCAAAGATCTCAACCTTCTTCATCAATACATGTCACGAAAAGTTGCTCTCTACATAACACAGCAGAGCTCTGTCGACTATTGGGTCGCTTGTTTTTTCAAAACCGCTGGTCAGACAGCTTTAATATTTGGCTAACAGGTCCCTAGGATGACCTTAGTGAGATGATTTCATACAGTCAGGAAATACTTAATTTTGTATCCATGTCTATAGTAGCTTCAGGGACATTGGCCCTATGTTCAAGATAATGCGGTGATTCAGTAAGCATTTGAAATGGTAAACTGTATTTGGTGTTGAAATGCGGTAAAAAATAATGAGAAAACATAGCTGAGGTGATTTCAGCAGGTTTGGTTTCCAACAAATATATTCAAAGTTTTTTTCAATGTTAAAGAGTGATGGAGGGGGGGTCCTGGCAGATTTTGAAAAAAATCCAAACAAATGTCAATAAAAAAATCAGCCACAGAAGGTTTGTCAAAAAAAAAGGTGGGATAGTGGGAAAAAAAGAATGTACAATGTATCGGATAAAAAAGAATGTTCCTCATCAATCTTCCAGACAACCCCCTTTTATCAAATGGTACACCCCTGATGTATTTTTGTGTGCAATTAACCATGCAGTGTATTTTAGTTTAAGATGTCAATCAAGTTAGGTAAGGATTTGAAAGGAATAGTCAAGTTCACCACAGTTAAATTTCTTAACTTTATCTCTTGTGTCATCATCCTTGTGTAATTGGTTAAGTTTGTATGTTGCTCAGATGTGGATGTACCAGCTGTTCTGGAAGAAAACAATGTTTACTTTTCCCTGTAGGGTTTCTGAGTTGATGATTATATGTTGAAATCTCTCCATGTATCTGGTGCATGGGCAAAGTGTAAACATTGGTTGCATGTTATGTATTTCAGTCTATGTCAAATATTGTAAATGAAAAATCATGAACAGTTTGCTGTGTGCTTGTAAAAGATAACATGTTTGTCAATACATATTAAAACTGCCTTGCAGTTTGATTGTCTTAAAAATTATCACAGAAGTAGAAAACGAAAAGAAACTAATCAAATTGCTGTAACATATTCACCCTCAGTGTCTGTAGGCCTATACTTAACTATTTTATCATTACATTCAGCTTTTTGTTATATCTTTATCACTCTTCATGGGCCAAGGCACACTTGGGGTCAATGTCATCACTCTGTGCCAGTCTGTGAATGTCAGTCTGTCTGTATGTGTATGTCCATGTTTCATACAATTGTTGGTTTGTTTTGATAACTGTATGGGAGCGAACAGTGATTATTGTCACTATTTTTAAAAATGTAATATTTTAAATTCTCCATAGAGAAACACAGGGATAGTGGCCATTTTGAATTTCAAATATAAGTAAATCTTTGGTAGTTTGTTTTTCTAGTACCAAATTTGCACGGTGACCTCCGATTTTATTTTGATTTGCGCAAAAGTTTAAGTCTTATTTGATCGAGGTTCACACTACATTAAGGTAAACTCTGCCTTTTGGGATAGATTTTTGGACTGTCAAATTTTTGTAATTCTTTGAGTAATCTGCTGTTTGAGTTATTGAGTGCAAAGTTTGCTTGTGTCCATTATTGGCCGGAGGGGTACATTATTGCTATTATTTTGTAGTTTAAGCAACGCCAGGGAATTTATTAGATGTAGAAAACATCTGGGGACACAATACTGGATAATCGGATACATTATCAAAATTCACTGGTACCGGTATTGACAAAGCTGTAATATAATTAAGCAATAAAACACACCCATTGATGGTATACCACGAGATTTTGACCAGTTCACGACATATAAGCACGAGCAATAGCGAGTGCATATATGAAGTGAACTGGTCAAAATCGAGTGGTATACTGTCACTAGGTGTGATTTATTGCTATTATATCAAAACAGTATATTGAAATTTTGGCGTAGAATGTCATAAACAGATTTTTGCTCTAGCTGAGAGCTCACGCGTGTGGCAGCCGTGGTATATTGCCAATATACCACGGTTCTTTTCGCATCTCAACCAATCAGATTGCAGTATTTGTACCATCAATATACTGGTATGATGTAATTAAGCAATAAAGCACACCCAGCAATGGTATACCACCGAGTGGTATACCGTCACTGGGTGTGATTAATTACTATTAATACATCATAACAGTATATTTAAATTGTGGCATGGAATGTCATAAAAGAATTTTTGCTCAAGCCGAGAGCTCGCATGTGTGCCAGCCATGGTATATCACGAATATACCACAGTTCTTTTCACCTCTTGACCAGTCAGATTGCTGTATTTGCATCATCAATATACTGATATGATATTATACCCAATATCACCTATTCTCATATCATATCTCAATGAGTGTCAATTATACCACACCAGACATGACACAAAGTCATGTGTCTCCCGCAGCACATGATATCAATGCAGATATGACACAAGGCATAGATTGTGATTTTTGGTGATAGCTGATTTGTTGAATTTGCATAATCATGCCCAGACTGGAAGATCCGTGGAAGATTCCTCTTTGAGGATGGGAACCGCCCTACCTTAAGCCACGGATCTTTCCAGTCTAAATTACACCTAGAAGCTATGCCCTTATGTGCATGAATATTGAAATATTAAAGTAAACAGACTTCATTCAAAAACCTGTACCACGTCACCACAGCTGTAACACAGTTTCACTTCCGCCATTTCATGCTACACACTGTGAGAGGAAAACAGCAAACTCACCCTATAAGAAGTACTTACAGTCTAATGTGCTATTGCAGCATCATTCATCCAACACTTGCTGTGCTTAGAAAAGCTCGCTGGCGTGTATTTTGATCTGTGCATCATTGTGGCATGGCATACACGATTGGTGGCTTTTTGGTTCATTTATACTAGAAGTTTCAATTTCAAATGGTGACATCATATAGTCACGCCATGTGCTTGCTACTTTTTTGCCCACGGATCATGTGTCCTGGGTTTTCACTGCAGCCTGAAATAAAAGTTACAAGAACAGCTGGTATAGGAAAACAACCCAAAAATCTGCAGTGTACAGGCACAGTGCAAATACATGTTGTGAGACAAAATGGCTTCATTCCTCTCAGCCATTCTAATTTTAATGTCTCGGGTATCTTTAGATTAAGAGTGGCAGCCAGTTTGTTACATGCGGTTTACTTTTGAGCTTAAAATGTCGTTCAGGAACACCCAAAAGCTGATGATGTTTCATGTGCATCTGTTTACATCATTTCAGGACATTAAAACTTTGAAAAAAAATGTAAATTAATGATATTATCATCGGTCAGGATGAGCTGTAGGGATCCATTCTGTCATTATGAGGTGATTGTCAGAGTGAGGGTAACATTGTATGGCAAATTATGAATCATTTGCTGGTCAACGCTGCCACAAAGTTCCTGTTATATCATCAAATTGATCCTAAATCAGTAAATAAATTTCAATGCTCTGAGTAGAGAAGGTTTGTATATTTCAAGTACAGTCTTATAACCCTAAACATGTCACTCAGAAATTGGAATGTACGCTTGACAGGGCCTCATGAATGAATGCCCTTTGGTGTAATGCATGAGCTGTTTTGCCATTTTGCTTTTGGATGCTGTTATTTGTTTCACAAATTGTTGTCATGGTTTCCCTTTGTTTGCTATTTCATGAAACCATGGTAATATTCAAATCAGAATGAAGCAGTGCCTTGTATGGAACATGGAAATTTAATGTGTAGTCTGGTTTTGCTTTTCACAGGATAATTTTGTTATTTTAGTTTGATAAGGTAATGTGGTGTCCAGATGATTACAATTACTTTATCAGTTAGTCATTTACTACTTATTTCACTGATAAAAATGAAACCAATCCTAAGTCGATGTAGTAAATTGTTCACATATAATCCTTGTTTCTTTTCACCCATGATAAACTGTCAATTCTAGATTAAGTACATGTCAAAAATTTTACGTAGTCAACAGGACAGTGACACAATGCAATTGAAAACAAGATGAGCACATTTGACCGATCCATTTCTGATACATTCATACACATCGCAGTAGACATGGAAAACTTGACCCTGCCACCCTAATCATGACTATAAATATTTTGCATCTTGATATGCAAACATGATTAAATAACTCAATATTTTTATCAAAAAGCTAAATTATTGTGAAATTATCATATCAAAATCTCACTCTGCAGTTCAAAGCTTTGAAAGTTTCTTGAACAAAAATTATAAAAAAATGCGTCCAATGTAGGGTGTAGTCTATCTGTTTTAAAAACTCATAACTTCTGCATTTTAAATGACACTTGTGGTTTCCTATTAAGCAATTGCAAAAAAAATTACTTTCAAACTAGGGACATACATGTATGTTTAACCTTATGGTAAAAGTAGAATCTATAAATTACAAGAAAGCTGGCTAAGGTTGATCCATGATGCGGCAAAGTGGCTACATAATAGTGCAATGCACTTATATTCAAGGCCCATACATGTACAGGTCATAGTTTTCTGATGTCGATGGCTGTCCCTGACCTTTTGTAACCTCAAATGATATATGTCAGCTGTTTTGTTCACATATTGCACTCTAACATAACAGATTTTGCATGGAGCGTAGCCATTAGCAGGGTATTTCATATTTGCGCTTGCTGCGAAAACGAGCCCTGCCACTCCTTGACGTGTTCTGCTGGGAGTGGGGGCTGCGATGTGAAGAACTGAAATATCGCACAGGATAGTATTACACATGCACTATGCCGATGCGCACGGAATTTCGAACGGCGCGAATTGAATGCCAAATTTTCGATCTTTACAGAAATAATTTCCATAGACTTGGTCCAAAGTCCATTTAGCATCTATCCATCGGAAGATGTCTAGGTATTCCTCAAGTTTACCTACTTTTAACGGGTTTTTCCAACTGTAACCGGCGATCGCCTTGAAGTCAGCGCCATCTTGAATTTTAGCTGCATGACCCATGACGTCATGCAAGTCTCGCACGTTCCCGTTCTAGTTTATTTGCATTCAGACGTAAACAGACAACACGTGCGCTCGACCATCGTCTTTCACACTTCGCATTGTCGGCAACGTTGTGCGTATTTTCGCAAAAAAACCCGGAAATGTAAATATTGTAAATAAAAGGAAGTAAAAGAAAAGAAATTGGGAATGAGTTGTGTTTTTGCACTTTTTTATATTTCATTTTTTTTAATTTGGAAGGGGGAGGGGGCTTGACATGCATATTATGAAAGAGTCTTTTGTTTTATAAATAAACATAATTGTATAAAAATAGTTGTATAAAAATTATTGTATAATGCAGGCGCACATCATTACGACATCTTGAGTCGTTAATCCTCCTAAAATATTTGGTTTCTCGAACATTACCAAGATCCACTGCAATTTGCTTACCGCCAACACAGGAGTACGGAAGACGCAGTTCTCTGTCTTCTACATACCCTCACACAACACCTTGATACTTCCAATGCATCTGTTCGAATTTTATTTGTGGACTTCTCAAATGCATTTAATACTATTTCACCAAACTTATTAATCAGAAAATTGAAAAATATGTCAGTAAACAGGCAGTTAATTTATTGGGTTGCAGATTTTTTGGTTGGGAGACCACAGTTTGTCAAGGTAAATTCAATACGATCGCATGTGCGATTGACAAATACCGGCTCGCCTCAAGGCTCGGTTATATCACCGTCATTATTTACCATATTTACATCTGATTGTTCCACCATACATGCGGACAGTAATGATAAGCTTTACAAATTTACTGACGACAAGTCTTTAATTGGCCTCATTACAGCAGATCAGGACACAATCTATAAGCAAGAAGTGGACAGATTGGTTACATGGTGTGATGATAATAACTTAAGCTTGTTTTTGAATGTAAAGAAAACAAAAGAAATGATAATTGATTTCAGGAAAAACAAAATCAGTCCACCTCCGTTAAAAATCAAAGGTTAGGAGGTTGGAAGGGTAAATAGTTATAGATATCTTGGGATCCTTCTTACAAACATGGTTTCTTGGGATGACCATGTGAATATGTAAAACCGTAAATGTCAGCAAAGATTGTATTTTCTGCGTAAGTTGCATAGATTTGGTGTATCCGGGAACAGTTTGCATATGTTTTACAGATCAACGGTTGAGTCAATCATCTGTTATTGTATTTCTTGCTGGGGCGGTAGTATTTCCTCTTCTAATAAAGTTCAGATAAATCGTATCATCAAAGCTGCTAGGAATATTCTAGGCGTACAATTGTATAGTTTTGATGACTTGTATATGAAATCAGTGAAAAACAAATCTACAACTATATTGTCTGACAAAACGCATCAACTGAATAGTAATTTCACTAAAATGAGGTCTGGTACCAGATACTATTCAATAAAGGTGCCACACAAACAGGTTTAGAAATACTTTTGTTCCCTCAGCAGTGAGAATTCTAAACCAATTTTCTAACAGGTGAAAAAAAACAAAAAAACAAACTCATTAATGGCTACTGTTAGAATTATTTAAATTGTATTGTTGTTGTACGACAAGTGCTTTGTCTGTTATTTGGAACTGTGCTTTTTAATCTGTGTGATCTCTTTGTATTTTATCTATTGTGGAATATTTCTTTTTAGACTGTGTACACCACAACACATTTCAATTTTTTATATTGGATTAATAAAGGATATAATAATAATAAGTGGTCCTTCATTTGAAATTTAGTAAGGAGTTAGGATGTTGGTTCAGTTCAAGTTCAGAAACATTATGGAGGTCAAATGTATGAACTGTGGAGAAGTCTTTGAGGAGAGAGCAAAACGTTACAGACGAGTCTCCATCGGAAGGCAGATTCATAAAACAGAAAATGTGAAAGATGTAAAGGAAAATAAGGGCAACTCCGCACATCAGCTCTACCAAGTTTGTTTAATATTACGATATGGTAAATAAAAGGATCATTGCATTTATTTTGTGTTACATGTGATGGAGAACATCATGATCTGATAATGTAAAATTCTCTGGGGAATTTAACATAATTTGCATGATGGATAATAGTTGGACAAGTTTAGTGTCATTCAACAATTTATTTTATTTATAAACTTATTACATATTTTATTCACAATTTTTGAAGTTAAAAGTAATTTGCTTTCTATTCATTCACTTTTTACCACGCGAAAATTCGCATAACGTAGCCGACAACGCTGAGACAGCAATACTAGTCAGCGCACGTGTTGTTTGTTGATATCTCAAATGAAGTAGGAACGGGAACTTGCGAGACTTGCATGACGTCATGGGTCAAGCAGCTTTAAATTCAAGATGGCGGTTAAGCAAGGCGATCGTCGGTCTTGCTGCGAAAAATCCATTTGGAGGAGAGAAAAATGACAAATACCGAGTAATTATTGAGCGGGTAGGTTATATGAACACCGGACACGGTCCTTTTTGAAAAGTTATGTCAAATTTGTGCCTTTGAAAATTTCTGGCCAAGGCCGTATCCTGTGCGATATTTGCGTATTACACATCGTAGCCCTACCACTCCAATGACCAACCTACCCGAGTGGTAGAGGCTACGGATTCGCAGCAAATTTTGCGCATACTGTAGATGGTATATGGTAGTCCTCAACATTGACATGGCAGTGCTGTGAATTTGCATATGCTAATGTACACATGCTACTGCACTGATGTCCATTAATTCTGACATGGCAAGTTTAGCACAGATTTTCCTGTGGTACATTGTACGTGTAGTCTACTGATTTGAAGCAGATTCTCCAATAGTGGTCCTGACCACTTATTTTACCTAATTCACATGGAAGCATTCAGGCTTTCCACATTACACTCAGGCTTTGTAGAGATGATGTCACATGTTGGAAAAGTAATTTGTTTTAGTACTGTAGATGGATGTTAATAAGTAAAACAAAAATAAGATACATGGTATTCCTTTTATTGTACATAGGCATCTATATTATCATATTTGCATTTGTGAGATTTAACAATACATGGACATATATCTTTTATTGTATAATTTAATATCAATTTATTTCAATATGAAAGAGTGATCTCAACAGAGACAGAGTGCGGTACTGATAAATGGAATACAATTAAGACCCAAGGACCAGTGAGATCCATATACCGTACTAGCATAAACCCAAAGAGCTTGTTTATTGCCTTGCTTTTGCTTCCTGTACAATTGAGTCTTGTGTATGGGACACATCAAGTCCACGCTGAGGTTGATATATGAACCAAGATAGATTGAACTCATCCATTGTTGTCAGTCTAGCAACGATATAAACGACATCATTTTGTGCTGTCAATGCAAATGGTGTCCTGTGGCAAAAGATATAGATTAGGCTCTGTCAATGACATGATTGCAATGAAAGACACATTCCCATCAGTGCACTCTTTTGAGATAGGATAAAGGTACGGTATTTTATCACAGATATTTGAAACGGTAATGATGTACAGTCACATTTGATGATATTAATGGGCAATTTTGTCAACATGTTTGTCTGTAGGGCCACAAATTCAAAGAGTAAAGAGTCCATATAGACCAGATGTGTTTTTATGCACTCTGAGTAGGATCAACTTTGACATTTCAAAATTATTGATTTGAAAAGCAATTAAGTACTTGCCTTTTGGGAGGAGCTGACATTTGTTCCAAGTTCAAGGCTGATGAGTTTTGCTCGACAAACCATTTTTCATTTCCAAGCTGATCAGAAAGGACTTCTTGCTTCCTATCAGACGACTATGTTTTGTAGAAATAGGGGAAAATCTGACAGACTGCAAAAACGGTATCAATCATCCAAAGCAACTCGGAGAGATCTTAATTTACCAATGGTTTGTTTGCACTTTTCTGGTTTCTATTCAAAAGACATTTGTGAGTGACAATTTTTGCCATCCTGATTGAAATACAATGAAAACGTCATAGATTGAATATGGAAAATTAGGTGTAGTTGCCCTGCTGCAGAAGACACCATTTCAAACGTCAAGATGGCCAGCTACCCTCAAATAACAACACATGATGTTGTGTTATATGCGAAATTCTTTATTGTATTCTTCAAATCTATTTTAAATATTTCCTCAAGAACATGTTTGAAGCACCAAATTTATCAGAAGATTGTTCTTCATCATATTTCTTTATTTTGAGAAGATGGCCACGATGAGTTCAAGGAACATGAATTTGAAATTTGGTTTAGAAAAATATATTCTCAATGTCTTGGTGGAAAATCCTGTTTATAAAAGGAATAAAAAACCATGTAAAATGTTCATAAATGTACTAGTGCATGAAAATTATGTCTAAAATTTGCTTTTTGAATTTTCTCTTTTGTAGAGACATAGCAAAACTTTTCAAGCATGAAAAATTGCTATAGGAATTAGCAACTTTTCCAAAAGGTATAAGGCATTGCCTATTCAAAGTACCTATACAATGATCCATCTCATGAACATAAAATACATTCCAGTAGCATGGGTGTTTTACTTCATTGACTCAAGGTGGACTTTGCTGATGGTTTGCGGCACACTGTACATCACAATTTGCTAACTTACTACAGGGTACATGTTTTGCATATCTTAGCATCAGATAGAGACACTATATACAACATATATGCTCAGAGTGCCTTCTGGTTTTCAGAAATGTGTGAAAAACCATCTAGAGAAATGTAAATTTGAAAACTTACAAACTTAGGCGAAAACAGCCGAGTCAGAGTCTGTTACTATAACTCTGAGGTTAAACCTACCTGTATTATACCCAGCATATATTATCTGGTTATCCATTGAATGTATATCAATGATAGTAAAATTAATGAACACATCTAGTTATGAGGATGATTTGAAAATAGAGCAGTGACGGCTTTATGATTGTCATGACAAGAAAGAAAATCAGATTAACCACTGTCATCATCATATCTTGCAATGTCATGGTACCACATACCATAATTTATAGATATTCTGTACAAAGTTGAATTCACCTGGTGTCAGTAGATCAGTGGTTTTTGTTTGGAAGAGAATTTAATACTTGTGTTAAGGGCAGTTTATAGCCACATAGCTCAATGGAATTGTATCCAAGGAGAGCACAAATGTTGCCAGAAAATGTAACTCCAAAACTTGTGTTGTTATATCAACAATTGAAGCAAAAACACCAGAATCAGTGAATATCAGTGCATGTAATACGGAAAATGTAGTCTAGGAAAGAGTAAATAAGACAACACTAGATTAGCAATAAGGTTCCAAAACACAGATGCCAAGAAGAAATATTGTTCAAGTTTTTCTGTATGTTTAAGACGTATTAACCCTATGCACCCTGACCCCTTTGTACTCTATGACGTCATCGAACATTTATGTCCGAGCCGGGTTCAAAGGGTTAAATACATGTATCACCAATAACATTAAATACTGTACATGTATGACTAATGAAGACTTAGCTTACGTGAGATTCAGACATACTGTAGTCTGTGTTTCTTATTACAGTGTGTACTAGTTGCTTTGAAAGAGTGCTTTGATAATCATATTTATTTTTAAGTATTTCATGATAAAGTTCGTTCATATGTGAATGAAAAAGGGAAGTTTTGATGCTAATTGGTCCGTTGCACAGCAAAAGACCTATTAGGCCAAAAAGAAGTTACATTCTCTTCCGTGTGTACTTCCAGCTAGAGAAGTTGCATCACCCTTTTTTTTCACTCCCACACAAATAAAAAATGTCAGTGCTCTACACATGGCAGAGAATTTACATAAAAATTAACCAGTTCTGAACACTGAAATTGTCATGATTTTGATGTGTGTCAGAATAACTTTCTGTTTTTATCGTTTTCATATCGGTAGTTGCATCTTGTAAGTGCATCTTACAAGCCAAAATAAAAAAATGATAAAATGCTAATGAATTGCAGTGTTCAGTTATTTTTGGAAGAAACGCAGTATGAAATGCCTACATATTTTTCTTTTTTGGTTTGATATGAATCTTTCATTTTCAGTATAGAGGAAGAACTTACCAGACTGATTTTATCTTCACAATACCCTCACTTTAGGTACTCCAGCAGCACAGAGCCTGTTAGATTTGAAGAATATTCCCAAGACACCATGTCAAGTGTGTGGAGCCGAGTCCTCTGGGCTACATTTTGGTGCCATAACGTGTGAAGGATGCAAGGTAAAAGACAAAACTGCAAGTTCAAACGTCGCAAATGGGTCAAATAACTGTGTATTTTTGCTAGTCATTTCACTTATTGGAATACATTCAGCATTGTAAAGGCAATAATGCAATGCTTTATCAGAATTTTTTGTTTTCGCTCAAAAAAAGAGTTACTGTGAGGTATAGAGAGGCATTAGGAGTACTGAAAAACAGACAAGTTAGGGAACAAGTGCAAGACATGCAGATTGTAAAGATTCAAATACAAATAAACAAATCATGAATTCATCGAAGCTTGTACTTTGAACTGTTGTGGTCATATCATTCCAGGGCTTCTTCCGAAGGAGTGTTCAAGAAAGAAACAGTCAGGAGTACAAATGTAAGAAAAACAAAAACTGTCTGATAACTCCGGGAACAAGAAGCTCTTGTCAGTATTGTAGATTTCAAAAATGTCGTGAAGCTGGTATGGCGGTTGAATGTAAGTAGACGTATATTTTCATTATAGATTGTCATTTTGCTCTTGTAGTTGTTTTTACATAATTTAACAAGTTAAAAAATGAATAAAGTCATTCATACTGTACATGTTTGAAAAAATGTGTAACTCTTTTAATATTTGTGTATTATTTCAGTCATTTGAATTTTAATTTATCAAAGATACATGTGAAAGGCAATGTTGATACAGTTTCCATGAAGTCTTGTTTTTTTGCTGCTCCAGGTTGCCCATGTTTCAAAGTAGCATCAATGCAGCTCAGACAAATTACATCTGTACCATGTTGTGTTTTCCATTTGTCACTTACTCAGTCCCAAAGATACCAAATTCTCACCTCGGCCTATTTACATGTACTTCACCTTTCTGGTTGTCCAAATCTCTGCAAGAAAGTGGCAAAGAGTACATAATAATGCTGCTGGACTTTGCTATAGCTCAAAAACAACTACCACTGATATTATTATTATTGTTGTTGTTGTTGTTGTTGTTTTGTCATCATTTGTGTTGTTATTAAGGATATTATAAGATGAATATAAATAAAGAAAGGTTGATTTGCTATGAGATGAGATTGCTCAGTTGGTACATGTATTCATGTAAACCAGATATACATGTACTATAAAAGGCCCTTGGCTTTGTGTTGAACTTTTTCAGCAATACAAATGGGAAGGCAGTCAAATCATCAGAAGTTTCTGATAATGACAAAACAGAAGGTTGGTAACGGGAGCTTGCCATCGCCACCTGGTGTGTGGTCTCCAAAATCTGTTCCTTCACCGACATCATCAGGATCTGCTTCACCGAGTGTCTGGTCTCCAAAGTCGATTTCTTCAGTGTCATCGTCACCGGGATCCATGTCACCGAGATCACCTGCCTCTCCGGGCTATCCTGGCAGGATTCAGGAACCGAT
Organism: Ptychodera flava; assembly: GCF_041260155.1. Classification (NCBI taxonomy): domain Eukaryota; kingdom Metazoa; phylum Hemichordata; class Enteropneusta; family Ptychoderidae; genus Ptychodera; species Ptychodera flava. Next base: position 10,373,138 of record NC_091941.1, read on the forward strand.
CCGTAGTCCTATCCAGTTGGCTCCATTGAAAAAGCCACCTGGAAAGACAGTCACACTTCAAAGGACGATACTTAGTCGGGTTCCACCCCCACAGAAAACTCCACCCAGTAGGGTGATTGCCCCGCAGGTGGATCTGCCGACCACGATGATAGTTCCCCCAGTGCTTAAAGTGAAAGTAGAAGGACAGCCTGGAACTGGTCCTTGGTCTCCGGTGCAAACTTGTGACAGAACTGATTTAACGACCCCAGAACAATCTTTTAATGGCAATGGCATATCTCAACAGTTCTCTTTAACCAATGGGAGAGGCAGTGTACTGGCGCCGATTTCTCCAATTTCTAAAAACGGTGTCTCATCACCATCGTCAATGTCATCACCATCCTCCACAACCTCATCATCGTCATCGTCATCATCCACATCGTCATCCACGTTACACCAGTCACACCAAGGGGTCGGCATGCCACTAGCCTTCCATGACGCCTTGCAACAAATTGAAGACTTGTCCATACTGAACAGTGCTACCGCGGAAATCATCGGAGAGAATCCTCCCGTACTGGATGACACCACCGCTCACTTTATCGATGAAATTATTAAAGCGTATTCAGAGATGGAACCAATGTATAATGGGGTAAAGCAGCCATCAAGTTTTCACTCTGTATGCTAACTCTCTACTTGTATACTTACATTTAGTCACATAGTCACCTTTCATTGTTATATCGCAATTTGGATATTTCTGTGTCTGTTGCTAAACCCTATCTGTGTTCATCATTCACCACTTTGCTCTCGACTTTCATGACGGAATACCAAAACATTTCAATGACATCGTCAAATGTCGTCAAATAGTCGTCAAATATGAAACATCTGATGTATCACTTGTACAAGGTACATGCAAACTTAGAAACCCATTTACATCAGGGTCTACAATATAAGGCATAGTAATCAATATTAAACTTTATGGAAACAGAATGACCAAAAATCACATCAAGTAGTGGGAGTGTTGCTCTCAGAAAGTCGTATTATGTTGCTTTTTCCTTGATCAGAAGCAGAATAATATTACCATGGTGATAACAGTAGTTTTAAGGACAGAAGAAACGTGTCAGACTTTTGATGACTCTCACTCATTGAGAAGTGCAATAGAAATTTCATAAGTCTCCATAGTGCAGGAAGAAGTGTCTTTTGTCAGGACCTGAGATGACTTGTAGTGTTATTGTGCATGACGAAATGTTGGTAACTTTGTCTCCTGTGTAAATGATTGCTTCTAGGGTTAAGCAGTCTTTGATGGCAGTAGTTTACAAGATTGACAATACCCAAGATTGACAATACTCAAAAATATGAAAGCATGTTGACTGGTATTGTTTTCACTGTATATCTGTATGCCATGCCTCTTGCCAGTATAAACAGAAACCACATTTGTTAACAGCTGTTACTCCCGATTGCATTGTAAAAGTGTCATAAACTGTGGATCTCAGTGCAGTCCAAATTTGAAATTTTTTGCAAGTAACACTATTATTGCCAAATCTTGATTGCTGATATTTTTTCAGCAAAAACTTACACATAGCTCAAAATATCAACCTACTCTTTAACATTGCTACATGTATCTTCTTTTTGATTTTACTTCATTGATTTTGGCTAAATTTTTGTAGCTACCACAATTTACCAGGATATGCCAAGTTTGGCAGTTAGATTTTGTCCAGCCTGATACAAAAACAATGTTGGGAAAGGTTCATAAGTATGCCATCATGCATACTTATTATCACTTCGATGACGGTCATCTCCAACCAGCTGTTTTGCCATCTGAGAAATGTAATCCCTACACAATACATATCAGGCATTGCGATGTTGTTTTCTTTACCTCTAGCATGACCTGGACAAAAACTACCAGCAATCTTTGGTAATTTCCCTCTACTCTATATCATTAATATCTTCTGTTATTTCAGCCTTGTCCTCCTGTCAAATCATGCTGTTGTACTGGTTTTAAATGTAATCAACATGAGTGAATATCATTCATTATTCTTTTTAATCAACCCAGTCTGTCAATGCTTTATCATGTCAAGCGTCATCAGAAATCACCTATCATTCACTTGTTACCACGGTTTTTAAAAACTCTTCCAATCATTCCACTTTCTCCCACAGTTTCCCAGGATGAAGAAAGAAATCACCGTGGTTGACGTTATCAATCTCTGGGATAAGATTATGACATCCTTCATGAATAATGTCTATAGCCTTCTGGCATTCACAAAGAAAATACCAGGTATTCCACTCACTAATTCTAGTGCGCCCTCATCTTTGCATTTACCATAGACCCCAGAAAAGGGTCTATGCTTTTATATGCCTGCATTGATTGAGCACAAATTTAGTAAGTACCAACTTGGAAAAGTCTGGAATGAAGACAGAAATCAGGTTTCATGGATTTGAGCTCCTTTGGGATTTATAATTCTCATATATGCCAGCTGTTACACCTTTTTGACTGTGCTCTGAATACTGGTATTGCATTGTGACAGACGTATAAATATTTATTACCATTGTAAAACTAAAAGAGCAATTATGGTAATATGCAAAAGGAAACAATATCATTATGGCGTAGTTTAAGCATGTGATTTCATCTCTGATATCTCGTTTTCATCAATGATTTCATCTATGATATCTTGTTTTCCAGGTTTCCGTCAACTTCAGGTTGAAGATCAAATTCTGATTATCCAGCGTGGGATGTGTCAGGTGACCCTGACTGTAGCAGCGGAGGACTACATCAACTCCGGCAGGATATTCCGATGGTACTTAGAAGGTGATGAAGAACTAGAGCTCTTGGAGAGGGAATTCTCACCATTTTACCTATTAGCTGACAAAGCATGTCGTGTGGCTGAAATTTTCAAATCTTTGGATCTTGACCATACCGAGACTGGATTTTTAACAGCCCTCCATGTTGTGGCTTCAGGTAATCTGACTTTATACTCGGGCAAAGTCCTCTGTGGATTTAATGTGTGACACATGCAACCATTTGTTTGCAGTGTCACTTACATTGTGTCTTGTGAATATAGACTACTATTAGTACCGGTATAAGGAATCTTTCATCAAGATATGTACTAATCCTATCTGTTTGTCCAGTGACATGGCCAACAATTACAAGGTTTGTGCTGTTGAACTTCCAGTAACAGCGCCCTCAAGTGGTGTAACAGGCAAATGAAACTGCTAATCTAACATGTCAGACCAGTGCAGCCCTTTTACAAATGTTCAATAATATGCAGAAAGGTTTTCACTTGATGTTTCGAAGACAGAAAGAAAAAGTGATTCTATTTCATCCAAATACAAAATTCTTCAGGCAGTTTTATCAATTTTTGCGATAGCTAGTATAATTCCTGTTTTCATTTGACCATTTATGTTAATGATATTCATACTTTTGACTTTACTGTAAAAAAGATGTGACGTAAAGAAAATTCATCAACGTTGATAAATCTAAATATTCAAATTACTGTGCATCTGTTGCAGGTCAAAACAGCCTGTCAAGGTCGACATGTAGTCTGCGTATATTTTGTAAAAAGTTGTCTGACCAGATTACAGTCTTAGAAAAGAAGACTTTATAGTGCTAGCAGTCTTGTTTTTCTAGTCTTTCATACGTATAAAAAAGTGCATTATTAAAGTGGCACTCCCATTTGGTAACATTTCTAAAAACACACTTTTTAGTGCCAACGGTCGATATTTGACTTGGCGACTGCACGCGGATCGCGAGATATCGATAAAAACATGTCTTCAAAAAAGTAAAAGTTTGAATTCCGGTGGCCCACCTAAATTCAGCTTCCGAACATCGAACGTTCGGCACTGGGGCCATTGTCAACTAAGCTATGGAGTACGAGTCTACACTGACGCTGCTGTACGCACAGTACCACTTGTCTCGGTGATTGGTCATGCCCGTGGGAGAAAGCTGAGTCTTACTGACTTGGTGATAAAACGAAAAACAATTTTTGCTGATTCCACCAGAATTCGCATAGGTGACTAGCCCAGTTACGTGCGGTGATACATAGCGGCACCGCGCGGTATGCATAGACGCATACCACGCGCGTGCGAACCATAGGTACAATGTTGGCAGACGACAAAATGTAGTCATTGGAGGCGGCTAATATTTAACACGTAAAAACTTATGTTTATTTGGTATTGCTTAAAAATGTAATACAACTGATTAGAATAATGACAACGATAAAGCTAAGAAGAGGTTTTCAAAAACTGACCTGTGGTAAAGGCATAATGCTGTATATAACGTCTTCGCAGTGGGAGGTAAAATTGCGTCGTTCGAACTTATTATGGACTCCCTAGAATATCGTCAATCAGCACAACAACAAACCTTCGGTGGATTTCGTGTCATAATCAGAAACGATCATAAACTTCGGGATGTGAAAAATACTCTCGGGAAATAACATGTTTTTATCGATATCTCGCGATCCGCGTGCAGTTGCCATGTCAAATATCGACCGTTGGCAATAAAAAATATGTTTTAAAAATGTTACCAAATGGAGTGCGTCTTTAATATTTGCTTATCTATTTGGACTAGTCAAATAGCGAAGCCACTAGCATCTACAAAACATTTATTCATCCTTAATGTTGTATATTGGATTTGTTCACTTTCAGTGTTAAATACTGCTATCTGAGAACTTTACATCACAAGAACTTCTCAACATCCTTCCATAGGTAAGAAATAATGTACTCTTATGATATTGACCTCTGTGTCTTCGTTATTTCTTAGATTGGCCAAATTTGAAAGAGCCAGAGAAAGTAGCGGATCTCCAAGGTGCACTTGAGGAGGCACTGGAAAGATATGTTCAAGGTAAGTAAATATCAAATGCATGAAGTATTACATAGTGATATCAACTCCCAGAAAGTGTCATAGGGTTGTTTTAACATGCAAAGTCATTTTATGATGATCTATCTTCAAGAGTGCATATTTAATAAATCCAAGATCATGTACTTTATGTATTAAAGATGATATGCCAAAATGCGTTTTCACATTTGAATATTCATGTATGGTATGGTTTGTGTATGTGCAATTTACATGCCTACATTGTTGAAGAGGCCAGATTGGAATTTAATGCTTGGTTGATGGTATATATTTGCTGTGTGTGCCCTACCTTTTCTAGTCTAGAATCTAGCCATCAGTGTCAGGCTCTGTGAACTCTCAACCTCTTTATGCACGGTCAGCTGGGTTTTTGAAGCCATGGATTCCACAGCAAATCATTTACAAATGGTATCCGAGTGTTGTTTGGTTTTAAATTTAACAGCCTGTACTTTGTTAAAGTGAACCCCACCCAATTATTGCACATTTTAATTTACAGCCAGTCACAAAGTGATGAATGACTCCACATGCCACCTCATTATTTAGTGTTCAGTGTGCCTTCTAACAAACATGGATTTCTGGAAACTTTGCGGCAATTTAGGGAATTGTGGAAAATTTTTGTCATCGGCCCTATATCTTTTATGTGGAAACCCAAAAATTTGCTTGCCTCACAGGCAGTATGTTTGTGTCAAGGCGTAGCATATTGGCCTAGAGGGCGCACCAATGGTGTTCTGTCAAATGCAAATTTACCATTTCTGCACAAGTTTCAAATTAATGGTACTTGATGGCATCTGGTCAAAAGAGACTAAAACCTGCTTCTATCGCCTGGTGGAAGATTGCCCAGAACTTCTCTGCAGTTTAGATATGATAACCCGAAACTTGAAGCTAGCATCATGCACAAGGTTTCTGTCAAAACCATAAAACCTTTGTTTGACTGTGAAAGTACTCAAAGTCTACAAAAATTGCACAACTTGCATTGGCTCACTCATGCAGAGCTACACAGTGCATATGCAACCAGTATCCTATAGCCTGAGCCATGTGCCATAATTTGGCATGGTATAAGAATGAACTTATACTCCCATGGCTTTCATTGCACATTAGTCAAGGGATGATTTCAGTGATTGTCCTCAAGGGAATGCCATTGACATAATTTTTCTCAGCTAGAGTCCTTGCTCAATAAAATGAGTAGTTTTTTGTCTCTTATAGAAACCTAATGCATGATGCTAGATGTCAGTTTTGAGTAGAATCTGTTGTATTTACCAAAACCACAGAGGGATTTTGTACTACATGTACATGTAGATTGAAGATGATAGAGAGCAGACAAAAGCTGACAAGAAATACATTCTTTTAAAAGCTGTTCATCTCAGTGTTTTGTCTGAACGTCATTTATATTTGTGGTTTTTTTCTCTTCCAGTGCGTGACTTTGGTACTACCAGCAACCGATACAATGCCATCTTGAAACTGAAACTGTTGCTGCGACTGAAAGAAAAGGAACACCATGGCGCGGTGTTAGAATGGAGAAAGACACACCCCGACCTCAAATTCCCTGCGCTGTGGACGGAAGTGCATGAAATTGTTCTCAATGATTCTGAAGAGGCTCAGAATGACAGAGAACCGTTGCACATCATGAAGAAAGAAAAGGAGAGTTAGATTTCGTATTTTAAAAATCGTCAATTGCTTTTAACAAAGATACATCTTCATTTGTAAGCAGAATATTTTCTCAACATGTTTCATGTTTTCTCTTTACAAAAAGACTGTATTTGCTTAATCAGGACATTACCGGATAAACTATTTGTCTTCAACAATTTAAATTTTGCATGAAAGTTGTCAGAATGTCTTGTTTGTAGAAAATACCGCAGCATTTAACAGGAGTGTTTCAGCATGTAAGTCCATGCTGTTGTTTTAACTTTGAAGTATTTAATACTAGAATTTCTGTACTGCCACAGCAGAATTTATGACTTCTGCTAGTATGTGATATTCGTAGAAGTAGTTCTACAACAAGGCCTCAAAAGAATTTTATTGGATTAAATTTTCTGTTGTACAAATTTCTTACACTATCTGAGCTATTGTAAGACTGGTGGTCCTCATAATCAAATTCACACTTCAAGGTTCTTGCAGATTGAGATGTTTGTTGGTTTGTACAGAATTGACTCAAAATTATGGCTGTTTTCATTACAGTTGTTCTAAAATTCTTGAATTTGGAGCGGACAAAGTCTAGAAAGAAGCCTTTAGTTCCCAATTTTGAAAACAATTTCAGCACCAGTCATTTTTGACTGTAGAGATGTGGTAGGGTGACTATGTTGGTGTACACATATCATTTGGCACTGGTGTGTTGAAAAACAAAACAAATTGATGGATAAAAATTACGATCTCGGAATGCACATGTCTACAAAAGGTTTACATTTCAGAATGTGAGACGTCAGCTCAGCCTCACCCAAACTTTGAACTTTATTTTTTAGTCCCACGGACACTGTCCGGGGGGACTTATAGGTTTGGTCATGTCCGTGCGTGCATCCGTGCGTGCGTGCGTGTGTGCGTCCGTCCGTCCGTTCACACAGATATCTCAGAGATGCAAGAAGCGATTTCATTCAAACTTGGTACAAGGATTACTTCATATGTCATACAGATGCACGTCATTTGTTTTGGGATACGATCCAATATGGCCGCCAGGCGGCCATTTTATTACGATTTTTTCATGTACAGGGCCATAACTCAGACATGTTTCAACCAATTTTATTCAAAGTTGGTACAAGGACATTGACCAATGTCATAGATATGCACGTCAATTTTTTTTGTGATATAATCCAATATGGCCGCCAGGCAGCCATTTTATTACGATTTTTTCATGTACAGAGCCACAACTCAGACATGTTTCAACCGATTTTATTCAACGTTGGTACAAGGACATTGACCAATTTCATAGATATGCACGTCGATTTGTTTTGTGATACAATCCAATATGGCCGCTAGGTGCCATTTTATTACAATTTTTCATATACAGAGGCATAACTCAGGCATATCTCAACCGATTTTATTCAAAGTTGGTACAAGGACATGACCAATGTCATAGATATGCACGTCAATTTGTTTTGTGATACGATCCAATATGGCTGCTGTGTGGCCATTTTGTTACGATTTTTCATATACAGAGGCATAACTCAGGCATATCTCAACCGATTTTATTGAAAGTTGGTACAAGGACATTGACCTATGTCATACATATGTACGTCGATTTTTTATGTGATACGATCCAATATGGTTGCTAGGCAGCCATTTTATTACAATGTTTTCATGTACAGAGCCATAACTCAGACATATTTCCACCAGTATCATTCAAAGTTGACATTGACCTATTTCATACATATGCTCATCAATTTGTTTCACGTCATGTAGCAGTAACATGTCAATTATTGAAGTTTCGTAAGTAGGCTGATATGTCAAGAAATATGTACTGCATCAAATTCATGAAACTTTATGCAGATGTTAATCGATGTTAAGCTCACATTGCTTTAACATTGAAAAAGACATTTATCAGTGTCATTTTAATTAATTTGTAATTGCATAAGTAATGAACTTTCCTAATTAGGGTGATATAGCCACAAATTAATACAACGTCAAATGTGATGAAACTTGATACAGATGTTGATCTCATAGTGTTGTAAATACTGCATCAAACTTTATGAAATATGGTACCAGTGATAATCTGTCAAGTGTTAGAATTGTATGCAAAAATGTTTTGCAACATCCTGTTGATTAATTCCTAGTTGACTCATTTTATGAACTTTAGGATGGTGGCCTACATTGGTTTTATGTTTTCATCACCATGGAACTCATTCTTGCCATTGAGCGCCATCTGTATCAAAGTATTTTTATCACGGACCTAATTAATGAAGAGGACTCTATCCTCTCTGAGGACATGTAATCAAAGTACCCATTATTAACAAGTGGGGACTGTGTCATCAACGATGACTTGTTGGTAGAGTATTCAAAATTCAACGTTTTGATTTGAGAAAGAATTCAAATTGATGCATCAAAACGAAGTTACACAGTGCAAATCTTGTACAGAATTCAGTGAATGTGGTTGGCTGTTACAAGGTAACATCAAAAGTACAATGAAACAAAGATTATTTTCTTCTTGACCATGGATCAACAATATCATTCTTCGATTTACTATTAGCTTATTCACCTGGTATCAAAGACATCAAAAAGTGGTGATCAGGAAAGCCCTTATGGGTCTCCAAAAATCTGTTCAAGTTCACTTAACCTTTTTTAGCAATAAAGTTTAACCCTATTTCCCCTCATATGGGGCCACAGGACTGTTCACCCCTATTACCCTGTAAACAGGTCCATAGTCACCATTGATAACGATGGGTTTGGGCCAAACCATGGTGGTGCAAGGGTTGAACCAACAGCAATGTTCTAAAGTCTCCTGATGAATGGATTACAGCATAGAGACATAGATTTCACACAAAACTGGCAGTAGTCAATCTAGCCCCTGTAGAAAGGATTGAGGAAATTTCCAGATTTCACACCAAACAGTGGTCATCAGTGTAGTTTAGCCGCTGTGGAAAGGATGAAACCAACGTGACCGATGGACAGATATATTGCTTGGGCATGTTTCGTTTGCACTAAAGGAAAATACCTTCTCATTGGATGTTTGGTCAATAGGAATCATCAAACTCTGGTTGTATACATGTCATTTTCATGAAATATGTGCGGCCTGCATCGTAACAACAAAATGTAAAAATGTTGTGTGGTATAAAGTGATGAATTATGAGTGCCTTGAAGTTGTATGAAATACATCGAAGATACTGATATTGTTAATATTGTGACTTTTGAACAATATCTTTGTGCAACATACAGTGCCATTGAAAGCCAACCACAAGTCAGATCACCAAGATATCAGATTGGAAATACTGTTAAATCATAATCTTGTAAATAAATCCAAATGTATAAAATACAAAAATTGTATGGATAATTGTGGCCAGTCAGAGCAGTGCAGATATGTATGAACAGTCAGAGCAGAGATATTGCAGACATGAGTCAATGCATTGGAAACACAACAACAAAATATTTTGTTTGTAGTTTTTGAAACTTTTGAGTGAAAAATTTCAATATGGATAAGAATCAAGTGTTAGGGTTAATTAAAGTCGGATCAGAGTGAGACGGTCAGTAAAACTGAAGGAGATACTGTAAAAATTGTGTTATTATGCTTGTTTAAAACAATGCATTCCCATTTGTACTATGTACGATATTATGAATCAAATACAAATTTTGATAAATTCTTAGCGTTTTAAATTACAATGTATCATAAAATAAATCAAGAATTGGATCACTTCTTTGTATTTTCAATTTCAACTTACTTGTCAGTGCTGAGTTGTGTGTTTTGATGTAAAAATGTTTTCAAATCTTTTTTTCAATCTATATAACTGGACATAGTGTTTTATATATGTTTATTTTCTATTATTATTGGTGAATGTACTATACAATGAACAGTTTTTGACTCTATTACCAAATATTTACTGGTTTTGGTGTCATTGAAGCGTAGTATTCTGTAGTAGACATGGTCGATTTACCATGTTTGAGGAAAATAAAAGATATCTACCCATAATAATTTATGAGCTGTGGTCTGTGAATATACCAAATTTTGCCAAAGCAAAATAATTCTGAATGAATGTTGGATGAAAATTCTGGCAGCACTGTTTGCAAGGTCATATCAGTGAGACCTGTGACTTCAATATATGGTTGCGTCATAGGAACATCTGACAATGCCACATACTCCATTTGAACAGAGAGGTGTGACTTCAGTGTATGATTGCGTCATAGGAACATCTGACGATACCCCGTACTCTATTTGAACAGAGACATGTGACTTCAATGTATGATTGCGTCATAGATATATCTGACATAGCCCCGTACTCCATTTGAACAGAGACGTGTGTCTTCAATATATGGTTGCGTGATAGGAACATCTGACAATGCCCCATACTCCATTTGAACAGAGACCTGTGACTTCAATGTATGATTGCGTCATAGGAACATCTGACAATGCCCCATACTCCATTTGAACAGAGACATGTGACTTCAATGTATGATTGCGTCATAGTAACATCTGGCAATGCCCCACACTCCATTTGAACAGAGACATGTGACTTCAATGTATGATTGCGTCATAGGAACCTCTGACAATGCCCCCATACTCCATTTGAACAGAGACATGTGACTTCAATGTATGATTGCGTCATAGGATCATCTGGCAATGCCCCATACTCCATTTGAACAGAGACCTGTGACTTCAATGTATGATTGCGTCATAGGAACATCTGACAATGCCCCATACTCCATTTGAACAGAGACATGTGACTTCAATGTATGATTGCGTCATAGTAACATCTGACAATGCCCCATACTCCATTTGAACAGAGACATGTGACTTCAATGTATGATTGCGTCATAGGAACCTCTGACAATACCCCATACTCCATTTGAACAGAGACATGTGACTTCAATGTATGATTGCGTCATAGTAACATCTGACGATACTCCATTTGAACAGAGACATGTGACTTCAATGTATGATTGCGTCATAGGAACATCTGACAATGCCCCATACTCCATTTGAACAGAGACATGTGACTTCAATGTATGATTGCGTCATAGGAACATCTGACAATGCCCCATACTCCATTTGAACAGAGACATGTGACTTCAATGTATGATTGCGTCATAGGAACATCTGACAATGCCCCATACTCCATTTGAACAGAGACATGTGACTTCAATGTATGATTGCGTCATAGGAACATCTGACAATGCCCCATACTCCATTTGAACAGAGACATGTGACTTCAATGTATGATTGCGTCATAGGAACCTCTGACAATGCCCCATACTCCATTTGAACAGAGACATGTGACTTCAATGTATGATTGCGTCATAGGAACATCTGACAATGCCCCATACTCCATTTAAACAGAGACATGTGACTTCAATGTATGATTGCGTCATAGGAACATCTGACAATGCCCCATACTCCATTTAAACATGGACATGTGACTTCAATGTATGATTGCGTCATAGGAACCTCTGACAATGCCCCATACTCCATTTGAACAGAGACATGTGACTTCAATGTATGATTGCGTCATAGGAACCTCTGACAATGCCCATACTCCATTTGAACAGAGACATGTGACTTCAATGTATGATTGCATCATAGGAACATCTGACAATGCCCCATACTCCATTTAAACAGAGACATGTGACTTCAATGTATGATTGCGTCATAGGAACCTCTGACAATGCCCCATACTCCATTTGAACAGAGACATGTGACTTCAATGTATGATTGCGTCATAGGAACATCTGACGATGCCCCATACTCCATTTGAACAGAGACATGTGACTTCAATGTATGATTGTGTCATTGGAACATCTGACGATGCCCCATACTCCATTTGAACAGAGACATGTAACTTCAATGTATCATTGCGTCATAGTAACATCTGGCAATGCCCCATACTCTATTTGAACAGAGACATGTGACATCTGTGTTCAACATTCATGAAATTGAGATACCTCACGTCTTCTGATATGAGATGTTTTCCAAGCCTTATATCAAGTATTTCAAGCCCTCTATGAACAGTGACAATTTCGATTTTCAACAGCCATTAGGATTTGTTTCACCAGTGAAGAAGGATGTTTCAGACAATTACCGATGATAGTGAATGTTGATATTGATTGTTGGCAGTAGCTTTTGAGAGAGAATCATGAAATTACTGTGTTCATGTTTTCTAAGAATAAACAGACATTTATTTAAATCATTTTATTTGTCAAGACAAACAGTAGGAACAAAGTTTCATCAGAAACAATAGTGCTTCATATTCCTTGTAAATTACAAAATCAATGATATTTTCATGGAATTAGAATTGGCACCCACCGACCAACTCACCTTGCAAAGAAGTCAGTGATCAAAGTCACTCAGCAAGATAGCAAGTTATGTGTAGCATTTCCAGTGGAAATATTATACACCTTGCTCTAAATTGGATACCTTTAGAGTTCCCATTGTCAATCAAGACACTTTCAGATCCCAATTTGATGCCATTTCCCCTCTATATGTGTCAGGGCTCGAAATTAACCTTTTTACCTGGTAGTCCACTTGGACTACCATTTTCTGAAGTTGGTAGCCCAGTGACAATGGCTGGTAGCCCATGCATACTTTAGTTCAGGGATATCTTTCTTATCGTGAACTACGGTAGACAATAAAAGCAACAAGATTCTGCCCGTGAAGTGAATTTTCTAGTCATTTGATGTGTATATTGCACACCTTAATACCCACGGAAAGGGGTATAATGGACGATAGTGATACTCAAAAGTTTGGTGACCTATTGACAGCCCCTTTCACTCTCAGAATTGTATGAAAATTCTGATAGTCGTCATGACAACGACACAACCTTCTCAGCACTGAGGCATACTGTAACAGGGCTAAAAATAGACCATTGACTTTCTGAAGGGAGGAGGCATAATTTTCGTGTAATTGTGATTGATACATTATGATCAAAATCACAGTCCCAACCAAAGTGCAATGAAATTGCTAAAAAATTGGCCATCATTTCCTGTGCCTTTCATTCAAGTACGTCAGAGTTCAGATACTGAAACTTCGCTGCAAAGTTCCAACGCACGGTAGTCTTCATAATTTTCATCACAAAGTCATACTCTGGCCTTTCTGTGTCCATCTGGCTTTGACTGCCTTTAAGAAATGACGGACCGGACATGGCATGCCAAGTACTGAGAGGATTTCAGGTCCCAGGGTTTGGTAGTCCATGTGGGCTTTAGGTAGTCCCGGAGAAAAGTTGGTAGTCAGTGGACGCGGGACTACCGCTAATTTCGAGCCCTGTGTGTCTTCCTGTTTTCTGTACAATGATGCCAGATGTGTAGCCAAATAGGAAGAAACTTCTATTCAGCTTTTTGAAAACAATAATTTTTACCTTGATACTAATCTTCAAGTTTAAATCCCAGTGTTCTCGTCAGTGAGTTGACATTAAAGAAACAATGTCGCTATATCTTTTCAAATATTGTTTTATTTTTGTTTTATGTTAGAAGTTATTGTATCGTTCTGCGTACTGAAACATCATGAGTTATCAAACAACAGAGCTCTATTCTCATCTTGTGTATGCACAGGTCATGTAAATATGCTGACGATATCATTCCTTGTACGTACCATAAATTACATCATCAAAGCATTTATTTTTAAATCTACTAACAAGGAGTGGAGATCTGACGGCTGGCAATTCAACTTCGTGACATTGTCCCTTTAATCATCAAACCTAGCGATCAACTCCCATCAAAGCACAGGCGCTCCTTAGCTGGGTAGTCTGCTAAGGAGATCAATTTTCGGATCGATATATTGATCCCGTAGTCGATATGCCTGCCACTGCAACCTAAAATAAATAAATAGTATTAAGGTTACAGTGGCGGGCATATCGACTACGGGATCAATAGATCGATCCGAAAATTGATCTCCTCAGCAGACTACCCAGCTAAGGAGCGCCTGTGCATCAAAGCCGTTTTTCTGGATGTCAGCTAACTTTGGCATGGCACATAGAATGACCTGGGTTGACCTAATTCAAACATAATCATTAGATATACCACGGCTGTGACAGTCAGTTATCTTTGCAGGGGCGACATAAATCAATGCCTTGCTGATACTTAGTGGTACATTTTCTCATCGTTTCAGAGTTGCACAAAGGTCCAATCTACATGTCAGTATTTATAAACTGCGCAAACTGTTATGGTTGAATCCCTTCCATGTCAAGTTGTGTCCATCCTCCTAGTCCAAAAGTCACTTTAACAAGAAAAAAAAATATAATATGTGCCGTTGTGTTATTGAATATAATCGTGGACGAGTGGAAAAAATTACATATTTCTGTTCTTTACATCACAAATTTTCTTAAAGTTTCACTTTGTTTCATGTCGCCTGCATTAGTTGCGTATGACCAAAACATTTTTAGAAATTCAGGCTTCTGCTCCTTGGTCATATGTAAAGTCGCACTCTGCTTAGCTGTCTCCTTTCCACTGAACAGTCCTCCAGAGCGCAGGTGTTGATTGAGAGGAGGAGCTCTCTCGTGGACCATATGTTGCACTGTGAGGTATCAAAGAGTCTCATTGCAAAGATGTGTTGACTGAATTAAAAACCATAATCCAATTTCACGTGCAAAGAGTTCCGAGAACGAAATGTACATCCATGGGACATTGACTGGAAGGTGACGTCAGTGAACGCAAAATAGTGTTCTTGCTTTGGTGCCATAAATGTATAAACAGTACACGTTTGGCAAACTTCCAATAACAGCTTTTGGTCCGAGCGAGAAACAAGCTTACTTTAATGGTTCGCCAATTTTTGCTCTAACCTTGTACTGCTGCTTTTCTGCACAAGTTCTGAAAACTGCTGAACTTTGTGAACTGGTGTAGTTGCCGAGTATGAAGACCTGAAAAGAGTTTGGTCTTTTTGGCTTGCATAGGCAGCAGTAACTTGGATATTAACTGAATTCTGGTCCAGGTGAATGTGTTGACAATAGCTGTCCCGAATTTAATAGCTAATTGGTGAAAACGTACCACACAAACTTAAAGAACCATCAGCATATATGTAAACGTTGGGTAATTAGAGATATCCATATTTAACAGACATGACGACATCTGTTAGCTTGCTAGTTCAACAGTATACTGCTGTGATATTCGGTAAATAATATACAAAGGTATACCCCTTGTAATATGTAGAGTCGTTTAAATTATTGTAAAATTGACACATGCAAGTTTCTAAGTTCTTTCTCATCTGCTTTCAAAAGTCTCTTTAAAAGTGATCGTCTGATAGCTTTGATTTTTTTTGTGGCGTCTAAGCTAAGGGGAGACCACATCCAGCAGGTTTTGTCAAATGATTATGATTTTACGTGTTTGCATCTTCTAGGATTTTGCCCTCAATGTTCATCGAATGTTCAGAAAAAATTCTTCAGTTGTTATGGAATTTACTTTTTAGTTCCTAAGGGTTACCTCATTTAGCTGTTTAAACCAATTGGAAATTTCCATATGCAAGTTTTTAGATCAATTACCTCAAAATCAATTGCCCCTACACACACTGTCCGATGACTTTCAAATGTAGGCGTGAAGGAATTAATTCAGTGTAAAACTAATCACGCATTTACATCGGTAAATTTCAGAGGCAATTTTGTCATTTTTTTTTCAGACTAAAAATGCATTTGCAAAATCTTCGAAATTAGATGATAGCATGCTTGGGATGACTTCATTTAGATTTACTAAAGTAAGTGATAACATTATTCAGCAAACTGGTCCAGGACCATATGCAAAATTTGCATATTTAAATTTTGGGGCAAATATATTCTCAGTCAGAAGATTATTTTTCCCGAAATCAATTGTCAAATCACTTTCGAACTAGGAATGATCATTATGGGGTGAGATTAGTATCCGTTGCAAATTTATACGAATCTGTTTGCCAAGTTTAAACAAATCGGTTCAAGTCTGCGTAATGAACTCTAGATATGAAATGTTTCATTAAAAGGTACGTGAAACTGGCATACTATTGTATTACAAAAACCAATTTGATGTGCCTACAGGGTGTGTGAGTGCTTTGTTCGTGTGTCAGAGTCGAGTGTGAACAAAATCGTTTCAGGCATGTCACTCAGTTTTTTTCCAGAGATCAAAACTCTCATTAAAAAAATTGACCAGCTTTTGGCATTATTTGGTTGGATTTGCAAGACAAATAGACCTAAGTGCCCCATAAAATGTTTTCATTGCTCAATCTTTAAAAAATCAGTTTATGATATGCAAGTGTCACACTCTGAGGAAGTTACTTCCTGCAAATAAATTATATTACACATTATGGATATGATGGCGATGTATTGAAATCTTTGTGTACTGCTCGGAATGTACAAAAAGGACTTTTGACAGAGTTACACAGTACACGTAAAAAAAAAAAAAAAAAAAAAAAAAAAAAAAAAAAAAAAAAACCGATTGTGTGTGGAAGTTCATAACGGCACGCATCTTCGCCTGCCAAGGTCTCTTGTTGTCCGGGCAGCTGGATGCTCCCCGAATAGTGGGAACGGATATCCCGTGCGAGCAGACGATGAGCTGCACGCTGAGTGATTTGAAACCACGCTTGTGTCTTAGCTAACTCAGGTTGACTAGTTCATCCAGAGACCCATGACCGCCACAGTTTCTATGGCCACCCTTTTTTCACCTGCTTATAGGGATCGTTCAGTTACCATGGCCGGGGCGGCCCGGCAAATTCTTCCACCACTTATATAGTGGTTCAAGATTGTACTACCGATTTTGTCAGTGATCTTATGTTTCTTTGTGTGTTTGTTTTTACTGTTTATTGGACCTGGTAATTATTTGCCTTGAATGATAATGATTGCTGGAATCGATTTGATGTCATCTTCCTGTACATCAGTCAAAATAGGTGAACCCTCCATTGTCCCCAACATTTGACGACCCCCCTGTTATGATGACAAAAAAATTATGACCCCCTCCCATTGCTTGAATAAGCATTATTGATTCAATTTTGAAAGATAACAGTGGTCATTACCGGTGCAAAGATACAATAGAACATCATTGGAAAAGAGAATTTTTACAAGACCCTGCTCTTCTTCCAGTACTTGTATACACAGACTGTGTCTCGTAAAGTTCAAAAAGTTCTTCATCACTTGTGCTGCCAGTTTCATTGATTACAACATCATCATCCTCTTCCTCGACAAAAAGCTCCGAGTCTTATATCTGTTGTGTCTTATATCTGTCACTGTCTGTATTTTGAAAAGTTTACAATTGTTTATCTTTCTCTGAGTTTCCGTGTTTTTCTGCTCTCTCCTGAGTACATCACAGGTAAATGCTTTGATTTTGTCTCCTTTGTTTCCTTTTGGTTGACAGATTATGGTGAATTAAGGATTTGTTTAGACTGTCCCCAGTAGCTAGCGCTTGGCTTTTCTTGGCAGCAGTTAGTGGTTGACAGATTATGGTGAATTAAGGATTTGTTTAGACTAGCCCCCAGTCGCTAGCTCTTGGCTTTTCTTGGCAGCAGTTAGGAAGCGTTCAGTTATTATGGCGGGGGGGTCACCTCAAATTTGAAAACTGCAAGGGGGGGGGGGTCATGTATTTTTCAAACAGCTCAGAGGGGTCACTTAATTTTCATAAGTATCCGTCCCGTCAAAAAGCAGTTTCAGTGTTCAGAAATATTCTGGAAGATAAAAATGATGCGTTTTTCTCTCTCTGAAGTTATTCAACTGTAAATCTGAACAAAAGTATAATTATCTGTCACATGAACATCTTGACTTGGCAACTCTGAGGCTTGTCTTATTGTAAATCGAGCTCACTGAGGGTAATGAACAATTCTTTTTTCTTACATATTAGAAATATAGCAAGTTTTGTCAGGGAAATTTTTTTACAATTTAATACCTGTACTAAGACTACCAGTGCCATGAAAAGTTAAATAATACTTTTAGGTGAAATTCCAATATCATAATTGTTGTCAACATCTGAACTTTCAAATACCCTATTTGAATCTAGTACATTTGTATCAATTATCAAACACCTATAAAAGCACAAATCAATTTAGTTTAGTATTGTAAAGAAATTATTCTTAGTTTTCTCATAGACTCCGATGTATAGTGAATCAACATTTCAGTGAAATTCCAAAAATCCAATTTCTTGCACACATATCAACCTTTAACCATCCTAGGCTAACTAAGTACTTTAAAATGAATTATCAAATGTCTATAAATACACAGATTTTGATAGTTTTGTATTGGAAAAAATTATTCATAGTTTCCTCATAGACTCCCATGTACAGTGAATCTACATTTTGGTAAAATTCCAAAATCCAATTTCTGGCGAACACATCCATTTCTTATCACCCTAGTCTAATCAAGTACATTAATATTAATAATCGAGAGTACATAAATACACAGGTTTACCTATTTTTGTATTGGAAAAAATTATTCATACTTTCATCATAGACTCCTATGTATAGTGGATGATCATTTTCAGTGAAATTCCATAATCAGATTTCTTGTACATATAATATGCACCTTGAACTATCATATTCTAATCAAGTACAATTATGTTAATTATTGAACGTCTGTATATGCACAAGTATAGCAAGTTTTCCATTGGAAACAAAAATATTCACAATTTTATCATTGACTCCCATGTATAGTGGGATGAACATTTTTGGTGAAATTCTAAAGTCAAACTTTTTGTCCACATACCAGTTGTAACAACCCTATTTCATTTAAGTACATTTATGTAAATTATCAAATATCTATAAATGCATAGATATAGTTTTGCATTGAAAAAGTATTACATAGTTTTCTCATACATTACCATGTATAGTGAATCAACATTATCAACAGCTGATTTTCAATTAAATCCAAATATCAAAATTTTGTACACACACGCTTGCACAAAAAGATTGCGATCCACCTGTAATTTTTGTCCAACCCCTTTGAGGGGTAATTTCAAAATTATAGCAAGTCAGAAGGGGAAATCTGAGCATTAACACCTTGTGAGTTTGTAAGGAAGGTCATTTGAAAAAATCTCAGATTTTTTTCTTATTTTTTGATTCTATCGCTCCATACCTACCCCCCCGAGAGGTGTTTGTGTGTGCAGCTTTATTCAAGCAATGTGGGGGGGGGGGGGGGTGTCATGAAAATTTTGTCATCTTAAAAGGGGGTCATCAAGTTTTTTATGTACAATGGGTAGGGGGTTCACTTATTTTGACTGATGCGCAGGAAGAATTTGCCGGCCCACCCCCAGTCACAATAACTGAACGCTCCCTTACTGGCTGGCGGCGTGGGCCATCGCGTTCACGCAACTGTCTATGGGATAGTCAACTTCTAACATGACAGTCTGCTATTCTGTTTTGGTATATATATAACCACAGACTTGGAGCAAGCTTAGTATTTGTTCAGTTCTTGTACATATCATGTCCATATCTTGTATTTCTCAACAGGCATTGAACCAAAATCTACATTGCCTTTTCCGGATCTATTCTTGGACCACACATTCCGGTATATCTGTTGATACATGTATACGTATACAAGGTTGATTGGAAACTAAGTAACATTCAACAACATTTCCACCGGGCCTCGCTTCCATGGAAAATTGTACAGTTTGACATAGATGCATTTTTAAGAGGAAAATTTTGCATTTTTAATTCTGTCACATCACCAAAAATGCCAGGATATAAGGTCATGAAGAGGTCAAATAGCAAATTTACAGGTCTAGGTATCTTGGGATAAGGAGAAGTAAAGTGAGCTACAGTAAAAGTGCTTGATCAAGGACATGCTCCCTAGGAATGTTCTGGCCACAATACCACAATGCTACCTGATGAAGGCTGGGGATACTTTACTATACAGTATATACACATATTTTACATTTATTTTAAGAGTTATAATACAAAAAGGTATATTTATGTATTTCTTCATTGACATAAAAACAAAGTTATTGAAACTTTGCATTTATATCCAGTCTTTGTGTTTAATTTAAATTTTGTTAAAATAAGTTTTGTACATCTCTTTCTCGAAAACTGTCAGATATCAACAGTAGTGCTATGCATTAGCACAAGGGGAACTTTTCAATGTATGCCAAGTTTTATATAGCTTGCACCTAATCATTGCCTTACATGAGCCAGAGGCTGTCTCAATTTACAAGAAGGCAAGAGTGTAGAGGATAGAGCTGCCAAGGCAAGATGTTCATGTGACAGATAATACATGTACTTTAGAATTACAGTGAAATGACTTCAGAGAGTGAAATTATGCAGCGAATCATTTTTATTTCCAAGAATATTTTTGAACACTGACACTGCTTTTTGACGGGATGGATACTTTTGAAAATCAAGTGATCCCCTGGATTTGCCGGCCCACCCCCAGTTGTAATAACTGAACGCTCCTTTAGGGACTGGTCAGTTTCTTCGGCCCGGGGGGGGGGGTGGATTATTTTTTGCTGACGTCAAGTGGCTGACCCCCCCTATTCCAAATTTTGCAAACAGGGTGACCCCCCCTATTCCAAATTTCGAAAACAGGGCGACCCCCCCCCCCCGGGGCGCGACATAGGTAAAACAAAGGTGGACATGCATTATATATATATATATATATATATTATATATATATATATATATATATATATATATATATATATATATATATTACATTTTACATGTATTTATATTTTAAATAGTCATTCTATGTTTTAATGAAATTGTTGACATGTCAGTTGTAAGATAGGAATTTCAAAGTGTGAATCTTCAAGTTTGAATACAGTATATTTTGAATAAGCTGTGAATGTATTTCACACTTTCTATGCTTAACCAGATGTCCTGAACTGTTGTACAGAAATGGATATCAATCATTAATATCAAAGAGGAAAAAGCAGTGAATCAAAAACTTTGATGGGTGTTAAGACTTGCCAACCATCCAATTACTACCCTTTTACCCTTTTCAGTAATAGAGCGCGAAGCCACTGCAGTGAACTGCAATAAAACTGCTCACACTAATTAGTTTCAGCTGTAGCCAGCTGGCAAAGTCGACAACATTGTATGTCCCATGCAGACAGTTTGTCTGGACCAGTGCATGGTAATGTTACATTGTATCTTAATCTTGAACACAGGGTGCCAATCGTAAACTCTCATTTACAACTCGAGCCTCAGACAGAGCTAGTTTTGCCTTTGTACAAGCAGACTTTTTGGTCTTTATCAAGTAGCCTTGTTCAACACCAAAGTGGCCACGGCTACAGCTGAAACTAATCAGTGTAAGCAGTTTTATTGCAGTTCACTGCAGTGGCTTCGCGCTCTATAACTGCAAATGGTTGTAAATCTCCTGAGGAGCCATAGAGAGCTTTTTTAGCCAAATCTGATGTGTACAGTGTCTGAGAGGACCTTTTTTTGTAACATTGAAACCATAAAGCACAGCTAATAATGACAAAGACTGCCTTTTTTAACTGTTATTTTGTTCATAAAAAACATCTTTCTGCAGAAAACCTGTGAAACAAAGGAAAATAATTGCATCAATGAGAAGGAAAGATATCTTGTCATTTTTCTATCTCTAAAATAAGTCACTGTATCAAATATATATTGTGAAATATTTGTGCATGTTGCTTTCTCATACTGAATTCTCACAGAGAGAACAGAAAAGTATCAGGAATTTGTCATCCTTTTCATATGAAATGCAGATTTCATAACGGTACACTTTCACTTAGCAAACATCAAGATATCTCTGATTGATTAAAGTATGGCGACCGAAGGGCGCGCCGAAAAATATGAAACATCCTAATATCTCTGATATATATGCCTTGTATATTAAAGTCATGCACCTGAAGGGCATGCTGAAAAATGTCTGATATATTAAAGTAATGAGCTTGAAGAGCACGCTGAAAAATATTGAACATACAGATATCTCTGATGTATGTATGCTTGATATGTTAAAGTTGGGCGTGCTGAAAATATTGCCTGATTATTAAAGTTACGCGCCGAAGGGTGCGCCGAAAAATACAACTGAATGATGAAATTTGTGGCTGACACTAGCATTTTAGGCAATGATGAGCCTGTGTCAAAATTCAAAAACACACTGACCCCCCCTATTGGGCATTTCAAAAACATGGTGACCCCCCTATCACCAAAGTCAAAAACAGGGTGACCCCCCCATGAATCCACCGCCGGCCCACCCCCAGCTGTAATAACTGAACGCTCCCTTAGTGGTATCATGGGCATTAGCGCCATCATCATGCCACTAACAGTGATGAATTAGTCAAATACAGCTGTTTATTAGGCACCTCGATAGTGTGCATCGTTGAGTTGCTATTGATACTATAAAATGTGTTCGGTTGACAAATAAATATATTCAGTACATAAATTGTTGTCTGTTGAGTGGATATATTCCTAAAACGGGCACCGATGGGGAATCTCGGCAGGTATGGTCCACTGTGGCATTTGAGAAACGCTAAGCTTATATGTAAATTTATGTAAATTACTCAAATCATAGCTAAGCTTGATTCTGCCCCCTGGCACTTTGGTCAGGCTACGGGCCTGTACAAACTGGAAGTTAGATCGCCATAAACTGTTACTATTGAGATTGGCATATATATGTTCGATGTAATAATTCATAAGAAATACGCAATCCCTATTCTATAAACATGCTTGAAACCTTGTGGGGCCGGGGTCTTGCCTGCCCCTTCCTGGGAGATGACAAACTTCAGTGACAGCCTTAGTGTACTTGATGCTCACACGATATAATTGGCACTGTCGATGCTGCAAAATGACGTGTAATTGTTAAAGTTAAGCAATATGGCTTTGATAACAGTGTAAAGTGATGATACTCCCGTAGTGTCGAACAGCATTAAAGACTGTCACACTATTCGTAAGCATACAGTTGATCTTCAGGGTCAATGAAAGTTAACTAAAATTATCGTTTCGACGGTTCTCGGCGTAACTAACGAGTACAAAGAGATGATTAAATGAGGCAGTTAATCAAATGTCTACTTGCGCTGGTAACAAGTTCAATGACAGCGTGTATTAGCAGAGCTCGTCTTGGTTGAATCGACCCAAAAAAGGTCGTATATCTTTCGCTGTGCCTTATGATCTAAAGATACAAACCATTCCGACACGTCTGCATCTGAACGAAGACACGCCTACGAATTTCACTTCTTCATAACAAATCAAGCAATTGGATGATCTGCATGATTACCAGTAATAACTAAGAAGAATACGCAATGTTTTAGTTCATACAGATCGCCAACTATACGAAACAAGTGAAGGTCGTCGTGCTTTGTAAGATTGCGCAGTCGGAGAATGGTTGAATTTCTCAGTTTTCTTGATAGTTACCCCGCGATTATGAAGGTCATGATTGCTATGTTAATATGCAGTTTGTTACCGACAGTGGTAAAATTACAGGTAAGGTTTGTTTTCTGCTGTGAACCGTTGAGCTCAACAATTGGCAGCCATAAATTGCAAGTTATGAGTCGACTACACGCACGAGCGTCACTTATCATGAATGCAAGGGTCCAAATATTGCAGAATAAAGGTATAGCAAGATTTAATGAGTTATTCCAAGTCAGGAAGAGTCTTTTAAACATGTAGTCGAAACGTCTTCGTCACCACTTACCATTTCTTAAATACCTCTCTTGCAATGTTGATTTGCTTTTTTAGTTTTAGCTGGTGTGTTCGCATTATAACCTGTAAGTGCCCTGTTTGATAAAATATTGTAGCTGAAAACGTAAAAGATAGACTCACGTTCATTATTGATTATTCTAGCAAGCACTGTTTTCAAATGAACAATCTTATTGATGGTAAACGACGCATCCCCTTGTAATAAATGTAAGACTGTATCTTTTAAAACGCACGAGTTTTGGCCACCAGTTGCATTATACATTAAATTATTTCCTTGTTTGGTTTTAGGTTTTAGCCCATAGATGAAGAAAAATTGTAAGCTAAATCGTGTACATCGATCAATGATCTACTCTTTTCAAAATTGCTACTCTTTCTATCAAAATATTACAAAACATCATCCAAGTTATATACGATTTACACCATAAAAAGGCAGATGGCCATTCTGATCGAAAAATTATAATGCCAGATTGCACATGGAATGTCTCACGTAGACGAACCGGCGGTGTGTAAACACTACAGAAAATAACTGGGATCACTTTTATGAGTACACAGTAAATTCAAAACTGAAGAACTTATCGTCACGGCCTAGTCGACTGCATAGATTTACAGTCATCGTGTAAAAGCTTACTCACTTCATGGTGATCTTATCAGGCTGTATATAGCTTGGGAATTTTCTAAAGTTTGCACATATACTACAGTATGCCAAGGGACTACAGTATGCGATTAGACTACACAATGCAAATATACTAAAGTATTATAAAATAGATACTGTGAATTAAACTACATTTTGAAAATAGACAACAGTATATGCAATAGACTACAGATTTCACAGGGTCAGTCGAGTATCAAAGTCTGAATATACCAAGACCTGTGATGGCCACTAGGTTCCAGTGCGTGATCGCCCTCGATGTCTATCATATTACACTTATTGACATTAATAAAAATAATAATAATTATAAGTAATAGTAGTAATAATAATAATAATAATAATAATAATAGGAAATGGAATTTGAATATCGGATAATGCGCATGTAAGAGAAATGTAAACAAAGGTACGAGATGCTCGCTTTCTACAGACAAATTTGTTGATGCTATTAGAGATAGTTTTGTCTAGGAGACATATCATATTTATCTATCAGCTCTTGATATATGAGGATGATGGTGGTATTGATAAGGGTAGTTCTTTTCCAACGTTTAAAACACGACTTGCAAGATAATCCCAGGCTATTGAAGAACTGAATGTGAGGTATGCCACCATTACATGTAAATTATTTTGAAGTTATATTTAAAATTGAATGTGAGGTATGCCACCATTACATGTAAATTATTTTGAAGTTATATTTAAAATTGACTTTTAATAACTTTATGCTTCGACATAAAAAAATCACAGTAATTTTCCATTCAACTTCCCAGGAACGCAGTGACATTACACCGGTCAACAGTACAAGACTTTGCTATGATCTGCCGATACGAAGTTTCAACTCTTCCAGGGCAGTTGCCATACTTCTGCAGTGCAGTCAGTGTCGAGCATTGCCAGAGAAGCCTCCACCGCCATGCTTTGGCGAAAACTTGACAGAAGAATGTTTTGTTAACATTTCGACTTCAGGTAAGTCAATGAGTACATTGCATTGGTTATTTTCTTACTCATGAAGCGGATGATAGGGAACGATGACACATACATGCATGCATGCATGCATGCATGCATACATACATACATACATACATACATACATACATACATACATACATACATACATACATACATACATACATACATACATACATACATACATACATACATACATACATACATACATACATACATACATACATACATACATACATACATACATACATACATACATACATACATACACGTGTCATGCGTTTATGAAGACTGTAAAAATTAGAAATTATTTTTTCCAATAATACCAGTACAATTTCACATTCACATGCAGAGCCGACCACCATATTCGAAAATTTGACCATTGTCGAGGAAACACCATTTCCTTCAAGTCAGACAACTCCTGAAACATCTGATAGTACCACTCTGACAACTGGATACAACACAACGTCAACTGAACGCGACACACCGCCAACAAAAGTCAACACATCAACCACTCACCACTCAGTCTCAATGATACGCACTACAAAGACTTCGTCTGACGTATCGCAACGAATGACTCCTCAAAAAATTACTAGACCTACAGTTGGAACATTGCCCGTTGTAACGCCCGACGAAGGATCCAAAACCGCACCCAAAGGTATCATAACTTGCTGTAGTATCCGCCTCGAAAGTGAATGACTTAACTGACTTAACCCTTGGCTAAACCTTTCCTCCATGAAACTTTCAACTATAGTCTTACCAAATATCGAATAAAAATCAGGGATGAACGTGCAAAGTTTAAACTAGAGAAACAAATTACCCGACATTACAATTTTAGATTTGAAACTCAAAATGGCCACATTCCTTCACCTTAAAGGGACAATACCTGCAGTGTGACTTTCGGTGATATTTTCATTATATTCGTTCAACTAATAATATTACTTCTTCTTCCTCATGACAAGTAAATCGACAGATAAAGTATTAGCATTTGCGACACATCGAAAAGTATGTACAACGTAACGTAATTTTTTTTAAATGAATTCTATTCCGAAAGACAAGGCAGTTTTCATCAATCGGCCATTCAATTTAATCGTTCAAATAAATAAGTGTTAATAAAGCGCATTTTTGGTCGGATGTCCTATATGAAATGAATGGGGTTTCGATGTGGGTGTCTTTTGAAAGCCAAACCGACCAAAAGGGGTGAAATCGGCCAAAATGGAACCAAAACGACCAAAAGGGACCAAAAGTGGATTCAGCCAACTATTTTTCACCTAATAATCAAAGAATGGCAGTGCAAATGTTGGTAAATTTTGTAATTAAGTCAGTTCATGGTCATTGACATTAAAATTTGACAAATTTCAATCTTGAATGTACTTTCTTGGCACTGATGGAGCATCGAACGTTAACGATACAATCATAATACGTTGCCAAGTTGAGTACTAGGCAGTTCGACATGATTTTAGGAGCAGAACAAGAAATTGTCATTTATTTACAAACAGAACAAAATACTTGAAAATGCACCAAAAGTTACAGATAGCATTTAGAGAACAGTCCGAAACAGTGGTATGTACATAGTATGTAAACGGTCGCCGCAACAGGTCCTTTAAAATTTTCTCCATACCGACTCATATTCCACGACTAAATGACATGACAGTGGATTGTCATTCACGCTTTCAAGCTATTCATGTCTTGAGTCATCCACTCTTGCTGTCCCATGAAGATGCTTTGGATCTGGTGAAAATGTGTCTCGATAAGTTTGAAAGAAATTATGACCAGCCTGAAACCATCTTTCTTCAAGTAAACCTGTAAATCCCAGCTTCAGGTTGTTTTCGGACCATTAGTAAACTGAAAAGCAGAGACCATAAATGTTAGCGACTAAATGTATAGGTCGTTCTATGTGCCATTAGAACTTCATAAAAAGAAGTTACACTCCCAGAGATAATCAGCCTTCCAGATGATGTTGAATATTTTCACATGTAACTTCAAGTTGTATCATGTTCCCTGTGGTACTTTTTTCAGTGAGTTAGGTAGGCCTATATAAGACTCACAAAAACTATGAAATTACACACTAATAATCCAAAAACATATAACAAGTGTGAACGAACAAACAAACAGACAAATAAATAAATAAATAAATAAATAAATTATTTATTAACGCCAGCCTACTGTTAAATGTATTTTGTACTAATTTTACAGGTGCCAGTGTGTCGTACAACATCATTGTACCTGTTGTGTTGTCTGTTGCAGTTGTCACCGCAGCACCATTGATAATTTTGTACGTGAAGAGGTACGTAACATCCAATCAAATGTCACTGCACATAACTGATCCATGGTATCACTAGTTGATCGGACTTATCGTGTTGACTTCAACGTTAACTCGTTCGGCGCAACAGTCAATTGGAAATGGTATCTTGACATCACAGAAATCTGCATTTTATCATGGCCGAAAACGACGCTATCCCTCTTCAGAATGCAATTTCCTTCTTCAGATTCGAGCTAGGTTCTGCAGATTTGACCTACGCCCTCAAGATTTGACCTAGCCTCCGCAAATTTGAGCTAGGCTCTGCATAGGGAAGTTACTGCACGTCTTGCAGTTGTAATTTGCACACTCACGCATGGTGGCTATCTGTACTCTTCTTATTGTCCTTCACAGACACCAATCAGGATATATTATTTCAAACCTTTTTAAAAGATGCTTATTCCTATGAATATATTGCTCACAACATTATAATCGCCACTTGGTTGCTGCGTCCGGTGTCACCTGCTTGTCGTAATCTCACGTTCATTTTCTAGTTAATGACTGTATTGACCTCTTCGGCATTCCCTTTTCCCACAGAAAGAAGGGAAAGATTACCAAGGGTTCTAAGTGTTTTGGATCAAATTCTTCTGATGAAAGAAACTCGAGTCAGAGTCATTTAAATGTTGATGAAGAAACTCACAGGCATGAGGCTGACGACCGCGAGCAAATAGTTGTAGATGTGTTTGGCAGAGATTCTGGCCTTGAAGATAAAAGTTCCAAATCCCAGAACAGGTAATTGATCATATAAACCAATCACAAATACACTGCAAGTTCTGAGGGTTAGGTAGATCCCTTAATCAAATAGTACTCTGAGCAGTCAAGGAAACTGGGAAGACACTCCATTTTACGGAATTGATATCAAGTCATCGTAATGACGTTAAGTTGCTTTTTTCTTTAGCTGTCACAAATTCCATATTTGTCATTCGGATGCTTATAAAACTGTATTGTAAAGTGTATTAAACAACACTATAAACTATTTGAATGTGCGATTTAAAATACGATTCCAAATGTTTCTTCTTTGTGCGTAGTTTTCTGTGTGTGTTTTTTGCCTGAATGTTTTGTTGATTTTGCAAAAGAAGAAAGTATGAAGAATAAGCAGATCGTAGGTCACCATAAAGAACAACAGTTTTAGCAGACGTAGCATAACTTTGTACGTTTTGTTAGTTCGTGTGCAGCAGAAGGTGACTTCACTGAAAAAACTACGTAACATGTCACTTTACATTTGTGTTCAAGCAGATTGTCCCCTCTGTAAATGTGTCTGCTTAGAATTTTTCTTAATGCAGCTTAATGATTGTAAGGAAAACACCCGCCCTTGTGTTTGCAACACTTACCCCACATTTCTATAGTACCAATTTGTTTAATTTTTATGGCCAGAGTGTTTACAGGTGATACTTCAAAAATTACAAATTAATAATCAGAGTGATCTATTGATCAGCATAGATTACACCCCAAAAAGAAGAAGATTTATACGAGAAAATCTGAATCACCGTAAGAAAATATTTTACTTAATATGTATACTATGAGAGGAAAGTATTTAATTGATACAAAGTCAGACTACAGCCTTAGAGAAGACAGGTTTTTTATTATTATAATAACTTTGAATACACAAATTTGTTGACGGCAGTGATGTTCGAGCTATCAGCAAACGGTTACCGAAAAGACCTTTTTGGCCTCAGATATACAGTTCATAGATATTATTTTGCATAATCTAAAAACGTGCGCTTACTTAGTAATGGCAATGTCACGTCTTCAAACATTGCGTGAAAATGTTATACAAGCCCAATGGTAGCAATTGTTCGAGGAATTGTTCTGCATTACTTTTGAAGCAATAGGTTTGCCATTTGAAAACTATTGAAATCAACATGCAAGAGGATACAACAGCGCGAGAATAAATTGTTTGTTAACTTACCTCTTCAAGATTCGCGACCTAATAAGTATGTTCTCTCCCTAGATCGATGTCCTGAACGAGTTTGATCTTTTTATTTATCGCCGTATTTCAATTTCTATTTTCCTCTAGAAAGGAGAAAAGATGTCGGACTCCGCTATGTTGTTGCTGTAAAGCGCTTCTATCCAAATCTTCTGAAAAGAGAAATGAGATTTACCAGCTTGAACCAAAAGAAAGTGATGGAGCTATGGACGCAAATAATCCCGCCTAGGACCTGGATGCGGTAGTGACAGTAATTTTGCACCAGTGGGTGTGGCGGCTCGTGATCCGCTGAACAGAGATACAGAAACAATACAGCACAACTTTAAAAAAAAGTCCGAAGTTGAAGCAAAAGGTGATAATATTTCAACTGTGACGCTAGACCACACACGTCGCCGAGAGCGAACTGAGAATATGAGAGAGAATTTTCTAATCGGAGATCGAAAAGAATTATCGTCTGCAAAACAGAGTAGTAGAGATGGAGAAAAGACAAATTTTGTTGCATTAGCATCACCTACTGATATGAAGGCCTACTACTGGAGAAATGATTCAGCGATGGCACAGCAAAACAGTCAAATGGAGTCTCGGGGCAATGCGCTAGGGGTTACGATTTCAGCTACAAAGCCCGGTGGTGAACCTGGACAAAATGGAATCATGGGATGGCTTGACCGTATCGGATATCAGGCAGAAGTAAAGTCTGCAAACGGTAGAAATGCTGATGGAAAAGAGATGATTGATTTTGTACATGAGAATGAAAATGCCTCAGCAACGACACTGAACAGCACTAAAATCAAGAGAAGGAGAGACGCAAAGGGGGGTATAGTTTCAACTGAGACCTCTGGTGGCGAACCCGAACAAGATAAAGATGGGAATATGAGACAGCGTGAATTTTCCGGATATCGAGCAGAAATGATGCCTGGGAAAGAGAGATGGAGAGATGGAGGAGATATTATTCGTACATCTGCATTGCCAGTTGGATCAGATGATGTTAAAGTTGCTGTAGTGAAAGACCAGCTTGAACATTTAGGAAGTAAAGCTTTCGAAAAGACGACCGACGCATTGACCGTGGCGGATTCCAAGAGAAAAGGTGACAACGTTGGGAGAAATGGCACAGAGGGAGACACTGCCGCTTCTGTAACTGCATTGCCAGTTGCATCAGACGATGTTACAGTTCATAAAGATGACGATCACTTACTTGAACCCAAACAAGACAAGGATGGGAATACAAGACAGTGTAACTTCATCGAATATCGAGCAAACGTGATGCCTGCGAAAGAGAGAAGCAAGGACGGAG
Organism: Ptychodera flava; assembly: GCF_041260155.1. Taxonomy (NCBI): domain Eukaryota; kingdom Metazoa; phylum Hemichordata; class Enteropneusta; family Ptychoderidae; genus Ptychodera; species Ptychodera flava. The sequence goes on from NC_091941.1 coordinate 10,404,239, forward strand.
AAGATACGATTCGTACATCTACATTGCCGGTTGAATCAGACGAAGTTAAAGTTGCCGTGCTTAAAGATAACAATCACTTACCTGAACCAACACAAGACAATGATGGGAATATGAGACAGCGTGACTTCATCGAATATCGAGCAAAAGTGACGCCAGCGAAAGAGAGAAGCAAAGACGGAGAGGAAGCTATTCGCACATCTACATTACCAGTTGAATCAGATGATGTTAAAGTTGCCGTACTTAAACTTGAAGATGATGATCACTCAAACCAAGGTATGATGAAAATAATGGGAAAATCGGAAGATGCTACGAAAAGCGTACCCGGTAAGACCAATAGTGACTTTTTTGAGTCTGGCGAGGTGAAAGTCAGCGACAACCCTATTGACGAAATCCCTGGTCATCAAGAAGTCAAAGAGTCCGGAGGAATCGCGCGAAGGCATACACAGTCAGCGGAAGAATCTGGCGGTGAACCTGAACAAGACATGGACGGGAATACGGAACGGCGTGACATCATCAGACATCGATTAACAGTGATGCCTGCGAAAAAGAAAAGCACACATGGAGAAGATGCTATTCGTACATCGACATTGCCAGTTGAATCAGATGATGTTAGATTTGCCGTGATTTATAAAGATGACCGTCACTTTGACCGAGCAGATATTAAAATATTGGAGAGTGAAAATGGAAAGAGGGCAACTGAAGATTCGACTCCAGCGGAATACAAGAAGGGTGGCGCTGCAGAAAACGTCCCCAGTATGACAAACAGTGACTCTGGTGAGTCTCGCGACTCTGGTAAGTCTTGCTAGGTGAAAATCAGCGACAGCCCTGATGATGGTGATCGAGAAGTCAACGAACTTGGAGCAAACAATGAAGCAAACAATAATTCAACGACTGACATTTTTGACGAAGATGAAAGTGGCGAAGAAAAAGAACCACACGTTGACAAGTAGAATCAGAGGAGGTTTGAGTAACAGTAGCTGTGGGTCCATAGCTGTGGTGTTTTCAGACGGGATTCATGCCTTTTACGGGCTGGTTTTGACTTTTACCATTTTGGTGGCGGGGTTAAAATGGTAAAAGTCAAAACCAGCCCGTAAAAGGCATGAATCCCGTCTGAAAACACCACAGCTATGGACCCACAGCTTGAGTATTAGTTGCCCCTGTGCAGTGCCCCAGTTAAAGGTGGCGTTAATTTCGATTTTCAGGTTGAGAAGAAACTCATTTTTCAAGGCAGCAGTTCCAGTTCTAGATGTCAATAATAATTTCATGTTCTGTAACGTTAAATCTATTGTCATCCTATATCAAGCTCTCAGTCGAGTGATTTCATATCGAGACTGCAGAGCCTACATCAAGGAAGCGTGGAGAGCGCCACCAACGGCGAAAACCGTAATCCAAGCCATGCTTCTCAACATGCTCGTACAAGATGCATGACATAGATCCACTTTCTGGTAATTATCCCCGATGTCTAGTAGACTGGTTTAACTCATGCAACAAGTTGAACTGTATTCATTACTTGGTACATTTTAACAGCCTGGCAAAGCCACGGGCAATATCTAAAATACATGTATGTTTACAGCAGCTAGTTCATAATCGTAAAGGATGCAAATATTTTTTTCGAAGCAATCGAATCTTCTCTGGCCGTACCAATCAAGCATTGCTGTTGAGGTCCGATTAACTTTTATACTATATGTCATCAATACTACAGTTTTTTTGACATCGAATAATGCGGCTTAAAAGTATAATATATCTAGTTTTACTGATAAAGTTGAACCACTGACCGAAACAACCTATGTCAGAGTGTCACGTCATGAAATTTATCGGAATTTTATCGGATTCGTACTTACAGCCTGTGGTGCCTATTGTCAATCAACAAAGGATATGCAAAAAGGGGGAAAGAAACACTCGGAACATTCCCGCCAAAAAGGTGGTTCTATAACTGAGTTAGGTTTTTATAATTTTCACCGAGCAACTCCTTCACACAACAGTTGTTATGATAAGAATGAACAAACTATAGCACAATTTATTTGCACTCAAATTAGAGCAATTCATATGTACAAAGTTATTTGGGACGAATATTTTGACGGATCTTTGACTGATCTGGTGATCTGTATCGATATTTTCTTAGCAGGGAATAAGTTCTTAATTTTGGAGATCGTAGATCTAAACTGCTGGACAACAAATTTGATATCTGATCGATTGTCGATTTTGATTTCTAATAATAAGAACTCTATATTTTTATATTTCATGATCCATTGAACATGCTTAGAAACATGCAACGCGAGGCGTATCATGAACAGTTTCAGTTTACGGTAATTCACACCATGGTAACAGAACGTTTTGGTCTTTTGTTAAAACTTTGCTAAACCGTTCTCTTTCATACTCAATTATAAAATTCAGGGGTCATCGCGCAAGCGACACTGCTGTTGATTTAAGAATCACGGCACTGTTCAGTAAACATTTGTATCAACACAATGTCTGCATGAACACCGATATAAATAATAAATCAAATAAGAAAACAGAAATGGCGCAGAAAATTATAGCCATCAGAGCAGAGCTACTTCAGATATATAAGATTCATATGCATGGGAAATATTGGAAATACAACCTCACAATATGTTGACGTGTGTTTGAAAACCTGTCTGCCATATGTCGAGTGACGTTTGTCGATTTGTCGCTCCGATGGCTGAAAAAAATTACGAATTCATGTTTGTCATGTCACATGACATCTTTGAGATTCATGATATAGTCTACGTGTATCTTGAAATAACAATAGTACAATGCACTCATACAAGTCGATGTTTTGAATCAATACCAATCGTAATGAATTTTCGTTCTTTAATTGTCACAAAAAGAAATGTCAAGCATGTCCTTTCTTCATAAGTTTAATGTATTTGTCAGTGCTCAGTGGTGTGTTTTGATGTAAAATGTTTTAGAGATGATATATTGTTCCAGTCGATATGACTTGGCATAGTGTTTTAGTTTTTAACTTTTATTTTCCATTGTTCATGAATGTGCTATACAATGACAGCGTATATCTCTTATCAAATATTTACTAGTTTTGTTGTCGGTGAAGTTAGTATTCTGTAGCAGACGTATGGTTGCTTTACCGAGGCTGAGCGCGATAAAATATGGAATTTGAAGAATTTTATGATTTGTACTAAGCAAACTAAAATTCTTTCAAAGCAAGATAAATTCCACATTAATTTTCAATCAAACACAGCTGCATTGTGTTTCAAAGCCGTATCAGAGTGACCTGTGACTTCTATGTAAGCATGTATGTTATCATTCAAAGGAACTTCTGTCAGCACCGAGATACCACATTGCTCACGTCAACAGACGACATATGTTTTAAACATCCGTGAAATCGAATGCCTGGCTGGAGATGCCGATCTTGAGATGCCACACCCGTGATGTATTCCATGCCATTTACAAAACGATGCAACATCCGCTGTCATAGATTTTATTCTGATGACTATAGAGGGGGATTGTTGATGATCGCCATTGGCTGATGATGCTCACACTGGTCCTTGACGTTGGCACTTTGACATTGACATTTTAATAGTCACTGAGTGTGATTGTTATACTGAACAGGAACTGTATAGAAAAGCTGTTGACACTGACAATGACACTCACTGTATTGGTCATCGATAGCCATCGTTACTAACAGTTGTCGGTAGTTGTAAGGTTTGTGTCAGGTTATCAATATTTGCACTAGAGATTTGTACATTTGTAATGTTAACTGCAGTTTCTTGTCGTAACCCCCAAAGCATGGTGAGATACACAGTGTTGAGCTTTTCAAGTCAGTTTGTACATATATATATATATATACTGCATTGTCATTGTTGAAAAGTGAATGCTGGTCTAGACTAGACCACAAGAGTTAACAATAATACTGCATTTTACACACATGGACACTATATTGAAAAGCCATACAGCTGGTAGGCTATTTCAACGTGTTTTGGGGAGTAGAACAAAGACTTGAAATTGACATACAGAACAACAATAGAAATAACATGTATCATAAAAAGTTACAGCTACTGTTCCTATGAGAATCAAATTTCATCGGAAGCAATAATATGCATGTCTACTTTACAATTCATTACAACAGATTGTATGAAAGGAATTCGGTCAAGCAAAATGAATTTATGACATTTTGAAAAGAGTAGAGTGAGAGAATGTCGAAGGACCTCCTTTGTTCGTCCTGGTATTGCAGCCATCATTTCCTTTGAAGCTGTGATTTGATGACTTCCTCACGGTTCGATCTTTGTCAGCTTTCTGTACTTTCAGATCCTTGTGAGATCTATTTCTGTTTCCGTTTAGAGTGGTGTCAGATTTTTATGAACCGGGAAGTGATGTCAATTCAATTCAGTGTCGCACCACAACGTTGACAAAGCAGAAGTGGAAATTCCAGTGGGAGTCCCTGACAAATTATCTCTCACCCATTCCCAGCTATTTTGGCATAATTGCATGTTGACAACCAACCGTTTTATTTAATTCCCGATCTGATTAAAATCAGATCTAGAGGGGTTGGCTTGTCTTCTTCGTCTATTTGCTATGTCCCTTTGCCCTTGTCCTTGATCTTTCGTTGGCCCTCGCGATAAGCTAAGACAGTAAACGCAAAAGCCGTGCAGTGCGAAGACCAAACACATCACTATATTATATTGTAATCAGTTTGATGTATTGCATACAATATATCATGTCTGCATGGAACTGATAATTTGTTGTCAACCGTATCGTGTTCAGATTGTGAGCATAGTGTGCCGCACGATGTTTCTCACCTATTGCTGTATTATCTGAAATATGGTGCTTCCGATCATGATAGGTTGTGTCAACTATTTTCTGTATTCTAGGTATCAAGTGCCTTTATAGGTGTGTGTGTGTGTGTGTGTGTGTGTGTGTGTGTGTTTTAGAAGCTACGGCCCTTCCTGTTTTGTCCAAATAGGAATACTCGTTGTCCAGTCCATTGTACTCAGAATGAGCTGTCATGTCAAAACCTATTTAATATACCTTGCAGCAACATTTCAATCAGTCGCCGTGCATGAGTACACTCTGACGTCATCACAGGGGAGGGGTGGATACTTTGATTTCAAAGTGCAGTATTCTTTTATTAGTCTTCGTTGCCATTATTAAAGATCGCGTAACATTATATGACCCTTAAGTCTTTTCACAAAAACAAGTAACAAAACACTCGGTAAAACGGATTACAGTGTTTGCATTCTGCTTTAACGGATCCTTTAATAAAGAAACAGATTCGTGGGCAGAAGGCAGACATAGGAAAATTTTTCACTTGTCTGGGACAATAACGTGCCGTGCTCGAAACACTTGCTGCCTACATGGAAGATACTCGAAGAGTTCAACTTGGTATTATCCAATCATCTTCGATCAATACATAATTCAATTTCGTGTTGAGAACGTGAAGCAAAGCCACCAAATTTATGTCAACCTTCATCTGTGACCATGGATGACTCCAATTTCATGTTGCCATTAGTTTTGCAATACCAAATGTATAAAAGAGCGACCATTCAAATACAACATTTTTCTGATGAACTAATGTATAATCTGTGACTTCATAAACTTGAAGCTATGTAGGCATGGATGTTTTCTTTTCCGTTATCAGTAAGTTTACTTATTAAAAACAAAGCAACAAAATTATTGCCGTAATTTATAAAAAAATGCTCTTGAGGGTAAATTCCGAGAATGCTGTGCTGACCAATTGATTAAAAAATAACCAATGACTCAACTATTGTCGATTTGCCACACCTGAAAATCTCATGAAATCTGGGACGGGCTATGGGAGAGCCACGCCAATCTCTGTCTTAAATTGTGTGACAAGCAGACACGAGAAAATATGCACATTAAATGCTACTCTCCTGACGGTAAGATTGGCATTTTAGAGCGCTTGATAAAGCAACCTGCAGGTGCTTGGAGTCACCTGAGTCATGACCACACCATTGTGCGACTGTTACCTGGGGAGGATTCGACCAACTTACCCTATCTCCACTGGGAGTTTTTCTCTGAAAGCTACTCTATACTTTATGGCATTAAACTGCAGGCCAAGAAGGCACTCATTCAAGGCGCCATGTCACGATACCATATTATGTAGATATAGCTGTAACCCGTATCTCAGATTTGTCAAGGCTGTCAAGGGCTTTTGAGAGACATTCCTACAACTATCTATGAAGGAACGCAAACACGACCGATTCAGCAGGTTAAGAATACCCTTTGCCGGTCTCATCTATTTTTGGGAACGAACTATGGTGTGATAGAGAATAATTCGAGTATCTTTGTTTAACGACTGTCTTAAAGTGTCAACCAAGCAGATATCAAGTTAAAATCTAGCATAGCTACACGTCTGCGCTATAATACTACCAGTACAATTCGAAGACACGCCTCCGAATGTCACAAATCAAACAACTCGATCGGCCAGCAGGAACTAAAACACGGCAATAATAGCTAGAACAGAATTACAACAGCGGGGAAAGATATGAACTCTGTGAACAGTGTTGCAATCTGAATGAACTGAAAGCTGAATTTCCGAGTTTCCCTGACAACCACTACGTAAACATGGGTGTTCTGACACTTTCGTTGATATGTGGCTTGGTACAAACATTGGCAAACTCTAAGGTAAGTTTAGCTTTCTTTCCGCTGTGAACTCCCTTTGACAGTTTGCCCTCGTCGTGGTAAACGGCATTATCTGCACAAGTGACCCGCAGAAGTGTTCTGTAGGAGACGGAACTTGTTGGAGAATCAAACACAATGCAAGTTACTGGGAGGCCGAGTCAAGGCAGCAACATGCGACTCTGTAAGATGTGTTAAATCTATGGCAACAGCATTGTCCTAGATCTCAAAAGATGAATAACCACAAACATCATCACCCAAACCATCTCTCTTTCATATGTTAACTGTTTTCTCCCCTGAACAATATTCACGGGTTCGCTTTCATATGAGAAAGATTTCATTTTGATCATCGTCGATTTCTATGCTTGTAATTTTTCGAATGAATGAGGACAAGGCGATACAGTCATGGTGGTTTTTTTATACCAGGGATTCAAGGAATGTTGTATAATCAAAAGTCACGATGACGAGATACTTCAACTTCAAACAGTAGCAGCGGAATATTTTCAAAATGAGTTTTTTTGGCTATCGAACTTATTTACACCGTAGAAACTGGTTCCTCACGGTTGCAGCAATCCCGTCGAAATTTTTCAACCCATGTCGTAGTTCTACATGGCTTCTCCCACGAACCCATGTAGACGCCCTATAAACACGATGCCGATACGATCTTATCTTCGGCCAACTATGTGCAAATACAGCCTACAGTATACTGTAAGTGGGGGAAAAGGTCAGGCTAAATATATCATGCATTTTGATGACCACTGACATTAGACTTGGAGCTTCTACACATAGTTTCTATTCGAGATCACATTGGATTACCGTTTATAAAGCAATGACGACTAAGAATATGGCGTATGTCTAGAATAAAAAGCATAACACAAATGTGATCACAGATGAACTATCCGTTTGTTCGTGAACTATTGTTAAGATACGAAACTATTTATGCCTTGTGATACCCTAAATGATTTATAGGCTCGCAATGGTTAAAGTACTGAATTTATACCGTATAGTAAAGGAGCTCTCAGTGTAAAAAGGGGATGATGATTTTATACATTATAGCCCAAACATGGGACTATGTGCCCGAGGGCGTGTGACCATTTGCCCTCCTATACGTCGGGCAAATGGTCTCCTGCCCCGAGGGTACATATTCCCATGTTTGGGATATAATGTTTTTATTACATGCCTCTCTTACACAGTTTTCACTCAAAATATTTAGATTTATTGGCAAATGATAATCCGATGCTTTATTTCCATCTTAGACGAAAATCTGTTAACAATGGAACGATTTTCATAATCGAATGGCGCAATGATATATTTAAACTACTGTTATGCGGTTTATCAATTGTTTTTCTGCAAAATTTTCCAAAACCGGATTTCCTGTGCAAACATGATGAAATTTCGACATTTTTACGTATAAAAGTTGTCAAGTTGAAAATAGTTCCGGTTCACTTTCTGTCCTATGATGACTATGTGGCCCCTGGCGTCATAGACGAGTTACCATTGAATCCTATGGAGCGCGCGACGTTCGATATACGAGGCATGTAATAAACATATAGTCAGACCGATTACTGGACAATCATTATATGATGAACAGTTTGTGTGTGTGTGTGTGTGTGTGTGTGTGTGTGTGTGTGTGTGTGTGTGTATGTGTGTGAAAGGCGGATGTCGTATTTCTATAATAGCCAAGTTTTGCACACTCTGCAACGAAAGTATCTGTTACATCAAAGTGGTTTTTATCGCACAAGAGCATGCGTTTCGCTGTTATCGGTGCATCATTCATGATATGAACACAGTAAAGTAATGATGTTACAATATACACATATTGACTGGCCATGAGGGCAACAGCATACGTCTGTAACCCGAGGGACTGTGAGTCACCCTAAAAACAGACTGTTTCCCGAGGCCGTAGGCCGAGGGAAACAGTCTGTTTTGGGGGTGACTCACAGGCCCGAGGGGTTAAAGACGTATGATGTTGCCCTCATGGCCAGTCAATATGTGTTTTGTAACACATCTCCTCCGTAGCAATGCATAAGAACATACTATGCACAAAACTGGTCGCATGTACGCCTACGATGTAATATGTTGGAGTGGTTCAGTGAGAAAAAGTTTTTCCCAAAAGGATCTGCAAAACGTTCAATACACCGTTGATATAGTTTTTGTCCGTATCGAGTCCTTGTTGGAAACCAAAGCATTCAATTCTTCTTCAGAAAGTAGGATAACCCAAGAAATTTCTCGACTATCGATTCGATCGGCCGCAGACGACATCTTTGTTTACATTCCGGTCCGCGTTCGCGTCAATGTCGTTTGTAACGTCAGCGGGCATCATTTTTCGGAACTGATGCCTGGCAGGCAACAGTTCAAACAAATGATGCCTGATGACGTCGTTTACGTGGATCAGCACAAAAAGAACGCATCCCACGTGACTATCAATTGGCGAATTAGAATACAGACTGCGGATGAGGTGCGTTACAATAATTTATGTGCAGTTGGGCGTTTATAGCAATTCCCTCGAGAAGTTTCCTAATACCGTAAACAACAACTTGAGAATTCGCACTCATAAAATTGACAAAAAAATAAATGTTACCTTACCCCAGGGGCGGTTTTGTTAAACAAATATCCTTTACCAAATTCCGCCGGCCCACTCCTTCATTGTAACTGAAAGTCCCCTTAGAGACGATACCAAAGGGAAGATAGAATGACACAACTTACAGACGTTTTCATTCTTACTGTAATATAACCCTTCAGTGTGTTGAAAGACAAAGTATTGCCTTGCTAACACAAGGAATTGTGTACAATATCGAATAGATTTCTGTCGAGACTAAAAATCCCGCTTTCAACGATAACATTGGACATTTCGAAGTTTTACACAGTTCGGTAGGATTCTAGGCTAGAACAGGGACTGCATTGTACAGACCGAAACAATAATACTAAATAACACTCAAGCTAAGGTTACAGCGACAGGACTCTCAACTAGGACTGACTCCAATTTACCATTCATATGTGTAACGCTTAGCATGTAAATTTATGGCGTTATCAAAGTTGATATTGTTTGATCTAAATATGGTTGTAGTGTAATGTGAAAATTAGGATATTACAAAAGCGGTTGATTTCTACAACGATAAATCGGGCGATGTAACCCCATGAAAGACAAAGAGATCAAACTCCAAGATTGTAAACAATGACATGATAAATCGTTAAGTGCAAATAGGACAGTAATTTGACCTAGCAATAATTATGACAGGGTAAAATATTGACTGCGACCTATGTCAGCTGTATGAGTCACGATCTTATATTAATCACTGGTCATATCTCAGTTGGTTAACATGCCGTAAAAATCAACCCCTGTAATGTGAAGCGTCAAAGTTGATTCCAAATGAAATAAGACTTCGTAACTGAATGAAATAAATGAACAGAATGCATGATTGATCCTCGTCACTGGCAAAACTAATCACAGTCCCTCAACTGTGGAAGAACAGAGATTCCTCAACTGTGGAGGGACTGTGATCTGTCCTCTGAATAAGATATTATTAAACATTTCTTCTCTTTCATATTTTAGTGTTACTATTGTTACCATTATTCTTATATTTCAAAACATCGTTAGTCTTGCAAATATGCCTTTATAACTCAAATGTCTCTTTCTGAAGACGGTGGACCTCAGAAAGGTTATCAAAACACGACTTCATCCAAGCTTATGCGAAATACAAAAGCAAATAAAGAATTCATTTGAAAACAAAGTTAGAGGTACTGAGAAAATCTAATCGCAATGAAGCTGCCAAAAGAACGTTTTCCGATTTTTCAAAGAGATGAATCCCTCTCTGACACACATATATGATCCATGGGATCCATCGCGATGCGATTTTCTCAGTAGTTTCTAACTTTGTTTTCAAATGTATTTTTTATTTGTTTTTTTAATTTGAGAAAGTGTTATGCTCAATTTATTTGCATATCTTGTCGATTTACCCAACAAACGTTCTTTGCCAACTTTGTATCGTCCTATAAAAAAGTCTCGTTCCTTTACATCAGGAGACAAAAAAAGACGCGGGGCGCTCCGAATGAAAAAGAACAGACGGATATATGTTTGACGTTTAAAGAGAGATGAATTTGTAGAGAGCACTAGAGAAATTGAGATGCAGAGACCAGAGTAGGGGGTAAGAGTACGGTCACAATGGGTTGACACAGATAGGGAATGTGACCTTTAGGTGAGGGAGAGCTCTGACAGAAACGTCGACTATGGTGATGCGACCGCGACGAAGACTACAAATGCATGGGATTACGTAAGACGCTATCGGAGGAAGATGGCGATGATGACGATAATGACGAAGACGACGACGAAGACGACGACGACGACGACGACGATGATGATGATGATGATAAGCATCATCATCAACATCATCATCATCATTATCATGACGAAGATGATGATGATGATGATGATGATGGTGGTGGTGGTGGTGGTGGTGGTTGTGGTGGCGGCGGTGGTGTTGATGATGATGATGATTAATGATAAATGATGATGACGATGAATGATGATGACAGCGACAATGATGATGGTGGTGGTGACGGTGACAAAACAACAATTATCGCTTTGGTCCTTTCCGTTCACAAACACCTCTGGGGCGGGAGATGGGGCTTGAAAAACATGAGGCTACATTGGGGGCTTGAAGATACTGTGGTACTGAAAGGGGATTTGAAAAAGTGCTGCTGATTGGAAGAATCATAGTGGACTATTGTTAGAACAAAAAGTAACCCCAAAACACATTCCTCTACAGTGAAGTCAGACTAACATAAACTTTGGGGGAAAATGAGTTTTCCAGGGTCTGTTGACTAGTAAAGTACTCTTTGATGTTTTATTTGCAGTCTCCTCTATTTCCACTCCTTCACCACTTTTGGAAAGTCTGGTATTCAGTTTATCGCCATGGCGTTCATTTCTATGGCGATTTTCGTCATCACATGCAAACAAATTTGCCTTTCCTAGTTTTCAGAGTATAAGAATTTATAAAATTGCTCCAAAAATGTTAAATTTAAAAGTTTTCTCACTCAGGAAAGTGGTATCCCCCCGTGACCCTCCCAAGTCAGCAAGCTGGTCGGCTATTTGTTTCTCTTTGCCACTTATATATATATATATATATATATATATATATATATATATATATATATATATATATATATATATATATATATATATATATATATATATATATATATAACATTTAACATTTCAGAGAACCATGCTTTTGAAGGGACAAAGTCGGCCATTGTCTAAAAATTTTTCGATGGCAAAAATCTCCAGTCAAATCAATAGGCGACCCAAATTGTGACCATAGATGGCTTCATGGATATGTAAAACAGCCCTCTTGCTCTTTATGACAACGTTCAATGTTTATCTGGGCGTCCATGCGATTTGAATTTTCCGCCATGGTTGAACTATCACATAACGAATTACTACGCACACTTCTTCACGTCATCGTATGCATGGTTTGGAAGAGTGCGTGAGTGGTCTGTGACCTTCATACTAACTTCAACACAATGGAAACAAAACTACTGTAAAGTAGTGAAAATTAAAATGGCATTTGCTTGTAAGTTTATTCGATCGAATGACACGGACTGTGAAACAGAAATAAACCATAGACCAAATGGTTCTATCTATGATAAAACGAAAACGATATGTATATTAAAGATTGCTTGGGTGATAGTGGAACAGGTACAGAGTAAAACATTTTCTTTGCATTTTACGGTGAGAAAATTTTGATACACCTTTATCTTCGTAGACTTTCAAGATATTCAGGTCATTTTCCTGCCATTCCTTTTTTTTCAAACATGACATGATCAAGATGAGCACATGTTGAACTTTGAAGCATCGCACCAGGAAGCGCGACTTGAACATCGGACATCGTGACACCGTCGGGTACTGTCGATCGATACTGCTCACGATTGTCAGTTACCTCTTGACACACAAAATATGTTTGAATGTTATTGAATGGGCGATTTCTCTGTGCCTCATGCAATTATTTGTATCAGTTGAACAGTATTTCGAACCACAAGTGAGTACATGGCAATGACGGTGACTTGATATGGTAGCATTCACCCTTGTTCTTCATGGCAGTCTTTGCAGCGTTTGCTGATTGACAGTGGTTTGTCAAAGTCAAAGACCGCTAAGGCTGCGTTTACAAATAACGATCGAGGGGGGGGGGGGGCTGAAGGAATCGCGATTAAAATCTTATTTTTTGCAGACCCCCCCCCTTAATACCCTTAAAAAATTTCAAATGTCCCCCTCTATATATGATCAAAAATTTTTCAAGTCCCCCTAACTATCAGGGGCACGCATATTTGTATAGGATGTGCGCGCAGACAAAATAAATATGCTCCATTCCGCTCGCAGATGTTCAACATTACCTGTTATTAGTACTTTTTTTATTATTAGTTTTTTATTGAGTTACAGTAATGCTTTTACAAAGTTATGTTTGATTAAATCTGGAAATATCTGGAAAGCTGTACAATCAAGAAAAATAAATAAATACCATACATTGTTAATTGTTTGCATTGAATGTTTGGTCCTAAGTAACAAGTTTTAAGTATCCAGCCCATTTCTTTATATGAAAGTATAATTTGTTCTTCTGTTTGCAATATTATATTCGATTTTTTGTATTGACTGTACATATTGTTTATAAGCTATAAATTCTATCTTCACCTTTTTACAACGACTAATGTATATAAACCTTTTACCAAGAAGAATAAGAAAGTTTACAAGACATGAGAGACTTGGATCTCCAAGAACAATTTGCCAACCTTTTAGTTTACTCTGCAACCCTAGTTTACAACCCCAAAGGAGAAAAAAATTATCCCAAAATAACATAACATATTCACATTCACATAACAAATGCATCAAAGTTTCCTCTTCCTGCTTGCAACATGTGCATAAAAAGCTTTCAACTCTTGGGGGTTTCATTTTATACAGTTTAACATTTGTCATTAAAATATTGTGAAGAATCTTAAATTGAAACTCACGAAGTTTTGTATCAATAGTAATTTTCTGTGGCAACTGATAAAATTCACCCCAGGAGTTAAAATGCAAATCAAATATGTGAGAAAAATAATGTTCTGCTCGAGGCCTATAAAAATATTCTCAATGATTTTTTCAGTGATCATTTTTGTCGTACATTTACTTAAAGCTACCAAATCATTCCCCAACTGTACTCTGGCTTCCCCTTCGGGTTCATGGAAATCTACATTTTGGCCCATTCTATTAGGTATGGCCTTCATTAACCCAAACCACCTCAGAATTGAAGACTGCGGAACTCCCTTATTTCGAATATTTTCCCAACTGATTTTATGGCCATTCTCTGTGTAGAGTTGGTCAAGATAATAAATGCCAATATTTGCGAAATCCCGATAAAACACTGATTTACCTGCAATTAAAATATCTTTGTTATTCCACATAATTTTTCTCTGTGGAGAGACTTGGTCTAAAGAGGGCTGTTCTGTTTGCAACTCTGACCAAGTCTTTAACATGCTATGGAAAAAACCTGTTACCTCTATATTAAGTAAATCAATATTAAAATTACATTTCAACAATAAATCTATACCTCCTATTGGATATAAAATTCTCTTCAAAAACAATTTCCATGGATGCTTTAAAGAATCATCACAATATCTCTTTATCCAATTGACTCTCGCTGCTTTATATTTAGCATAAATATCTGGCATTTCCAGTCCCCCATTTGCCTTTTTACCTATAACAGTGTGTCTCGCTATTTTGTCTGGGCCACGCCACAGAAATTTGTACAACATACCATTAATTTCCTTAAGTTTTACATTGGGAATATCTGTTATTGACATTACATACTGAACTTTAGACAGCCCCATTAATTAATGATTTGTATCTTTCCCAGCAGTGTAAGATCTCTGCTTTTCCAAAAATTGAGCGAAGTTTTTAATTTCTCGATTGGTCCTGCAATATTCATATTGGAAGCAGCTTCTTTGTCATATGAGATATAAATACCCACAATCTTGATTGGTTCTCTAGGCCATTTGACTTTAAGTGGCTTTTTCTTACACTTTTTCATTTTTCCAAGCCACAGTGCTTCTGACTTATCATAATTAATTTTCAAACCCGAAAAACTTTGAAATGCATTTAAGAGTGTAAACAGATTTTTCGCTGATCTCACATCCTTTAAAAAACATGTTAGGTCATCAGCAAAGGAGGCATTCTTAATTTCCTTACCACAAATTTGAATACCTTTAATACCTTCTTGACTACGTAACTCTATCAAAAAAATTCTAAACTAAGTATAAACAGTGCTGGGGATATGCTATCACCTTGTCTCACACCCCTACTCAATGGAAAGTACCCTGTAGTCGTACCTTTGTCCATAACACAACTTTCAATGTTACGTATATAAAGACTTCACCCAATGAATGAACGAATGTCCAAAATTAAATGCCTGAAGTGCTTTTAATAGGAAATCCCACTCCAAACTATCAAAAGCCTTGTTCCAAATCGATTGTCAAAAGTATACCTGGTAAATTTATTTCATGTGTATAAGACATAATACTTTCAATTAAACGTATAACATCCCCTATATATCTATTGCTAACAAATGCTGACTGAGTGTCATGAATAATTTTGGAAGTACTTTTTCTAAACGCTTTGACAAACACTTTGTACAAATCTTGTAGTCCATATTAAACAATGACACAGGTCTCCGCTTTTTGATATATCTGCGATCCTTCCCTTTTTTTCTAAAAGAGTAATTACACCCTGTCTTTGTGAGGGTGACATCTGCCCCTTTTCAAAACCGTTATTTAGAGCTGCAACCAATTTTGTACCCAGAATATGCCAAAACTGTTTGTAAAACTCTGCTGTTATCCCATCATTACCAGGTGTTTTGTTATTTGGTAAATCTCTCATTGCAAATGTGGCTTCCTCTAAGGTAATTAACCCCTCACAGAAATCTGAATCCTCCTGGGACAGCTTTGGAATATTACAGTTATTATAAAATAAATTCTGATCAGTACCGTTATTCACATTGACAGACGGTATTTTTGAAGAGTACAGGTCCTGATAGAACTCTTTAATTTCTTGATTTATCTCCATAGGATTAACAAGAATTAAATTTTCCTTCATGGAGAGTAATTTATTAATAAGCAGCTTTCTGTAGTTTGCCTTTTCCAAACCTAAGAAATACTTGTTGTTCTTTTCCCCAAGTTCATACCAATTACACCTAGATCTAACAATACAACCCTCTGTAATATAGTCCATTTCAGTCTGTAAATCTTCTTTGACTAAGTTGTATTCCCGGGAAATTAGTTCGTTCTCGGGGTCCGCTTCTAACCAATTTTCAATTTCTCTAATTCTCTGTTCAAGTTTTAAGATCTTAAGTCTTCTCTCTTTGGCCTTTCTTTTGCTATAGTTAATTGTACACTTCTTAATTTTAAACTTTACCCAGTCCCACTCTACAGCAGGATCAGTAATTTCAGGGTTACCTGTCCACTGAATAAGATTCTCTTCCATCAAATCTACATAGTTAGGATCCCTCAATACACTGTTATTAAATTTCCAGTATGATGGTCCCCTTTTAGTCTGCTCCCACCTCATGGATAACACAATGGCAGAGTGGTTAGAGCAACACATGGCACAATTGTTGCGTCTGTGATATCAGACTGTAAATTATCAGTTGTCAGAAAATAATCAATTCTACGTACTCATAACTACATTTGGGTTGAACGTTTCCATGTGAAGGATTTCTTGTTTGGGTTCAAAACCCTCCATACATCAATTAAGTCAAAAGTCTCCATTATTTCATTAAAACTCTTAATTGAATACTTCAAGGGGTCTGGGTTTCCACCATATCGGTCTAACACCGTGTTTAAAGCAACGTTGTGGTCGCCTCCCCAAATAATATAAGCAAATGGGTCCGAGACAATATTCTTTAGTTTAGAAAGCAAGTCATTTAAAAATCTGACATGACTGCCCTGATTATTAGGTGCATATGAATTGACTAAAATAAAATGTTTCTCTGCTAAGTAAGTATCTATAATAACAAATCTTCCTTGTGGGTCAGTGATGGTATTTCTGATCTCAAATCGATATTTCTAAAAATAGTCACCACACCTCTACTGAGGTTTGTACCATGGGAAAATTCCATATGACCATTAAGTTGACTTGTCCAATATTTTACGGAATCAATTGTACTGTGAGTTTCTTGCAACATAATAATATTGGCTTTACTATCTTTCAGCCATTTGAACACCTGTTTACGTTTCTTGAAACTACTAAGACCTCTTACATTCAATGACAGAACTTTGATTTCAGACATAATTAGCAATCAATGCATAATTGTAAATAAAATGCTTTCCAGATTCTATAGTAACTCTATTTTTTGCAAGACGAACAAAAGTGAAGTTATTAGTACTTTGTAAAGTCATATTTCTAAGGCAGTTTTAAAATTGATTATCATTTTTAAATGCATCAGTGAACTTTTGGATTTACAGTATCAGTCTAAGCCAACTTGAGATAATCTAAATCTGGCCAGGTCAATTGCTCCAGCCCGGAAAGAGCACACAAAATGATGATCATGAGAAAGTATGTGAATTCTGGCTAATTGCCATATTGTTAAAAACTGAGTACAGTGACCTACCAAAAATTTGTTTAAAAAGTACAAGACACATATGAATTAGATGCTACTGAAAATTGACAATATTGGAATGTTAAAATATTCTATTAAACAAATGTTTTAATCTCTGAAATTTTGGGTGTAATAATGGCAAATTGGTTAAAAAATAAGTAATCACATCTAGTCACATATTTTTCATTTAGTCTTTACTGTTCAAAATGTTACTTTTGTATTATTTTATGACGTGAATATGAATATTTAGAAAATTGAACGTGGTGACCCTATCTTTTTTCTTTAATATTATTCTCATATGCCAGAAATATCCTGGTCTTCCATGTGTTGCTCTCTGGCCTAATCTTGTGTACAAGTATGTTTCACAGTCATGAGCGTAATTTGACACAAACTCTTCTTCAACTACCACGTACATCAGAGTCAGAGCTGTCTCTGTCACTGTTCAGGTATGCAGTGACAGTGACACTGCAGTAGCAGGGTAGTATCTAGAAGGCAGTAGCTCTATTAACTTTGACAATTTGACAACATTTTTGTTCAGTTTGTACAACTACGTTCTTGTTCTACTCCCTACAGCATGTTGAACTGTCCAGTATTCAGCTTGCTATCACACAGCCCGTGTATGTATACCATGCATTGTATCACCGACAACTGACTGTCACTGATTAAATTATCACACCTATGTACATGTACATATTTATATATACAAGCTTTGTCGACAAACGAATGTTGTGTGTTTGATTATGCTGTAGGGAGACAGCAAGAAATTGTAGTTGATACATTACACAGAAATATTGCAAAAATCATCAACATCAATCATCAACTAGGCTCGTTTGGTTTTTATGAGATAAAAGTCATGAAATGTGACAAATGGTTCAGATTACTAACATTACAACAATAGGATGACATAAAAATGGTATTCATTTTCATTGAATTACCTACAAAAACTTTGAATTGGAAAATGTAAAACATAAGAGGGAACCAACAAATTTTTAAGTCCCTCTACAGGAAGAGCAAAATTTTCAAGTCCCCCTCTACTTCCCTAAAAATTTTCGAATTCCCCCTGAATTCCTCCAGCCCCCCCCCCAATCATTTTTTGTGAACGCAGCCTAAACGAATACAAACAACCGCTTACATGAAATAGGCCTTGATCAGTAATTAGATACCGTACAATTCATATCACGAACATATCGTTTTAACCTATATTAGTACAATGTTGTGTTCGTACAGCTGTAACCACAAGACTGTACATTCCTGTAGACATGACACCCACTGCCACTTGTACTGCAGAGTTAGAACATTTTTGGATGGACCCTCCCCAGTCAGCAAACTGGCCGCCTCTCTCTGTGCCACTTCTATATGCAACATTTCAGAGAACTATGCTTGATACACTAGTGTATACATTCATCAGGTTAAGGAGAATCACCTAATTTTCATTTGTCCACGTTCATTTTTTCTTTTTTTCTGATGTTTAACTCCCCAGGTATCCGCTAATATGGCGTCTGCTGAAAGTTATTGTTTTGATTCGCCAACTCGACGTTTGAATACCTCCTCATTAGATAGGATACGTTTGCAATGCGATTGTCGGGGTTTACCTGATATGCCGCCGGCTCCATGCTTCAGTGACAATCCGCCGCCAGAGTGTTTCGCGACAACTGAAGGTACGTGCATCACAACATAACGTGGTTACTTTTGAGATAAATGTGATGACAATGGGAGGCCTAGGGATTGATTAGATCGCTGAATTCATGGCTTGTCTTACACACAAAAAAGACAGTTAAGTTGTGGCGCATACGTTGCTAAGAGCGTCTATATATACTTATGCATGTCATGGCAGTAAATGCGCCGAGTCCAAAGTATTCAGAAACTACCTTCACTATAGGTAAAAATTGCCAGACTGGAGCGAGAAAGCGACGCTTTCTCGCAATTGGTGAGAATCTGTTGTTATTCTCCCTACTGGCTGTCAGTGAGACATTTTGAACTCTCACTGGTGAGCAGTGAGAAATGCACTCCTTGGTGAGAATCAAGGATGGTAACAGATTCTCACCAGTAAGACTGGAAATTATCACCAAGCCTGGCCAGAATGGTTATTTTACTGTGAGAATCGACCAGACTAACCGTTCATTGGTGAGAATCTGCTAGACTCATTATTCACTGGTGAGCATTAACCAGATTGATTCTCACCAGTGAACTACAACTCTAGCTGATTCTCACCAATTCCACGGTGAGACTGGTTTAATCTCATCAGTGAATGATAAGTATGATACATTCTCACCGTGAAAATAACCATTTTCACCGTGCTTGGTGAGAATTTCCAGAATCACCGGTGAGAATCTGTCATCATACAAGGAGTGCATTTCTCACTGTTCACTAAGGAGAATTTAAAAAGTCTCACTGAGAGTAGTGAGAGTAATAAGAGATTCTCACCGATTGCGAGAAAGCGTCACTTTCTCCAGTCTCGCAATTTTTTCCTATAGTGCTTGAGAGTCGGAAATGACAAATGTCTTATAATTATATCATCAGTAATAAATACAATCTGAACCTCCAACCAGGTCCACCCACCAGCTCCAAAGCTCCAACCTCCCGCCAAACCTCTAGCTCGATAAAAACATCTATCGCAAGCCAAACCACCTCATCTCATGTCACCACGGAGTCCACTGGACGCCAGACGACACCTACTGAGCAAGACTCAACGCCAACCCACCGCGAAACATCAACCTCTCATCACACGGTGTCATCGACACAGACTGCACCAAAAGAATCGTCACCGGAGACATCGCCGATGGTAACAACATCTACAGTTCGAACATCTACCGGTATGACATCGGAAGAAGCAACGACAAATAAACCTGATGACGGTAGGAATTTCATTGTATATTTTCAATATTCCTCAATCCATGTATGCATGCATGCATGCAAGCATTCATGCGGGGTATGCGGAGCGTGTGGCAATTGCACCGAATGCCGCTTCGAAGCGTAATTGAAAGGCCAAAAAAAAAAAAATCATCGGGTGCAAACAGTGTGGCTAACGTAGAATAACTCAAGATTTACTTGGTACTTGAAGTTTTTCGAAATTATCTTAATGACTACATATCAATATTATTCTCAATTGGTTGGCACTGCATACTGAGTATACCCTTATTTACATATTTTCATGGATTTTTGTAATTAGGCAACATATCACACCGAACGCACTGAATTTAGTTGAACTTCAGACGTGCATCGGTCACACTTAAATTTACTTATGCTGAAAGTTTTATGGGTATTGTATAATGATGTCAGCTCATTGAAAAAATGAACGAACTGTTTGAAGCTACGTATCAAAACTGGTTTTGAAGCTCTTCCATAATGCCATGTTTAACTTTATGTGTTCTTCAGGATCAATCCTTTTGAATTTGACATGAGGATACTGAATCCAGTTTATAATTCTCCTCAATTTTACAGGTTTAAATATATTACTCATCGTCATCGTGGTTTTATCAATCGTTTTTCTTATTATCATCATTGTAATTGTGATAATCGTCTGCATGAAGAGGTGAGTTTCAGAAAATTACTTGTCACTTGTACACGACTGATCCACCATACTTTCACGAACTTGGTTGGACTTAGATGCGTATCATGGTGACTGTACCTCAAGTTAAGCTACCAATATCCAGATCATGAATGTCCTACAATCGTAGAAATTCACATGATTGTAGTCCATACGCATATCATAGAATAACCTCATTCTTCTCTTCACAACCGTTGACTGGTACAGAAGTGAGGGCGCCTTTCACGAATAGATGTTATTAGGAAAATCCATTTTCTGCAAGAAGAATGCACTGTGATTCAAAGGCATACTTCTAAATCCCTGGCTCTTGTTAACAAACCTTTTGACCTTGTGTAAATGATGACAGTCTTTTTGTTTCCTTTTAAAAGACTAACCAGGTTACGTTACAGTAGAATAATCCTCGAGGACAGTTCAAGGCGCTTTTAAATATCTGCTTGTTGGGATCATTTTGAAGATTGTCAAGGAAATGAGGCTTTCACTGTTTTAATTTTCAATATCTAAATCGGATATCTATTTTTCTATTGACTTGCTTTAAATTCAACGGTCATTTTCAATGTTAAATTTTGGCAAAATTCACTACCTTTGTTTATCTAATACGAACATTCGTTCGTTGTCGTACACTTGTTATTTTGTACCCAGAGTGTACCTAGTTTTGTACCTAGTATTCCATGTTACCTTGATATCACAAAAAGGTGAACCCTTTAAATGTCTTTATTTTCAGCTTTCACATGTTCTAGATTTCTTATTTACAGGAAAGGCTGCATTTCTTTAAAAGTTTGTGCAATATAATTCTTAGTGAGTTCATTTTCATTGTGTACAGTGTTCAGCATGAAATCGTTTTCCGACTGTTCTTTCGAATAAAGCATGATGGGTAGGAATAAAGCATGATGGGTAGAGGTAGTTTGTTTGTAAGGTAGAATGCACCTCGGGATAGATATTCGGACTCTCAAAATTTTGCAATTTTTTCCTGCTTTCCATTCGTAGCGGCTCATTTTGAAGCTGTTGGCTTAAGGAAAACTTTCACCGTCTTAATTTTTCGAAAATCTAAAATTTTATTTTTCCCCATAGCGCTGACACAGGTCATTTGGAGTTTCAAATATCCATAAATGTTAGGTAATATGTGTTTCTGTAGTATCAAACTTTGCATGGTGACCCCTGATTTTTTTATTCTCGATTTGGTAAGAATGGTTGAGAATGGAGAGAATTGTTTCATTGAGAAAAGTCTGAGCTAAGTTCAAGTCTTTCACTTTCGAGGCGCGCACTGCCTTAAAACAGAAAATTAACAGTCACACGAACTTTGTCATTTGGTTTTTATATTTCAGTGTTTACTAGTACTTTTTTGACAGACAAAATACACAACGTATGATTAACAGTTGCTTAGACCATAGACTCAATAGTTTTTTGGGGTCTATGCTTGGACTGACTTTGCACATCTTTCTCTCAAAGCTGAAAATTAATACGCATGCTCAGAATCGTACCCATATGCATGGGGAGGTCACATCTTGTAGGGGTGGGAGTAGACTCTCTCACAGCCCCTCGCCTGCTTCACCTCTGACCATAATACCGCCCTCAGAAGGTGAGCCGAGCGAAGCTCGGCTCAGCGAGCCGGATCACATGCAGTTGTCTTCTAAGTTGAAATATTGTGTTCCTCTCTCTACCGTATCATTTCAAGTTTGCATTTTGTTAACGGTATGCATTCATTGAAATCATTTCACATCCGTTTCCTTATAGGAGGAACCAAGGATTCTTTGATTTATTGCGTTCTTGGCGAGCAGTGTATGGATCCAAACCGCAGGACAAGGAAAACGCCGATCAGAATACATCAGCATACCCTAACAAAGCTTACGAACCGAACGACTGCGAGCAAGCATTTGGGGAAGGATCGAAAGATGGACTTTTAAAAGACGAGAAGACGGTAAACAGCAGCACCTACGAAGGAAATGTTTACGTGACGAGGGGCGAGACAGAAGTTGAACTTTGCAGTGGCCTAGATACAACACACAACGACCCTGAAACGAAGTCTAAAGTGGAAACGAAGGAGGATGCAAACTCGAATTTAATGTCTGACATCGAAGCCGAGGGGAAGAAAAGTGTTGAACAGACTGCTAATCTTGAAAATCAACCAGAGCAAAAGCCTGCCGAAGAACCAAGTACAGGTGGACAGAAGACGACTCAGGAAAAGACGATGATCATGGAAGATGCCGAGACAAAAGGCGACGAATCTGAAAACTTACCTGAACAAACTAAGACGGACGTTGACCCCGAAGATCGTCAAGAAATCAAAATGAGCAAAAGCCAGGCAGAGCAAAAGCCTGCCGAAGAACCAAGTACAGACGGGGAGAAAACGACTCAGGGATCGATGATGCACATGGCGGATTCCGAGAAAGAAGGCGGCGAATCCGAAAACGTATCTGGACAAACTGAGACGGACGGTGACCCCGCTGCGTCTTATGAAAATAAAGTGAGTAACAACCCAGATGACAAAACTCTCAAAGATCAAGAAGTTGGAGAGCCGGAAGAAAAAACGGAAGCAAAGATGGATTCAACAGCGGAGGATGCCGAAGATGGAGATGACAGTGACGAAGATGAGCCGGTTGAGACTGCATCTGCTCTTGCAGCTGAATCAGAGAACGTTAAAATTGCGGTGGTGAAAGAGGACGATAAGGTCCACCAAGGCAGTGTTTCCACTTTGGAAAGTACATAACTTCAGTGCAACGTATCTTAGTTCCGTCATTCTTTCGTTGGTCTTGTCGTCGCATGCATGAGAGCAGTTACGTATCATTCTCTTTTCTGACCTCGGAGTTTTTGCGGAACAAGCGCGAGAGGGCGCTATCAAGTGCGCGATGCGCAACTCAGAGCCAAACTGTATCCATTTGTTGTGCACAAGCCCCGACGTCTTGGCAATTCAAGCGAGATAAAAAATGCTGGATTATTTAACTATACTTACTCGCCACAGAAGATGAGCACGGTCGCGGATATGTGCATTTACAGTCTCTAGGTAACTGCCTTCAAAAATATACAGATGGTTAATTCTTGGCAGTAACAGCAGTAAAATCATTCCTGTGGATGCATCAACCATCAACGCATTTTTTAAAGTTGCATACGACCGAATGACATATATTTCGAATGAATGTTTTTGACGGTATGAGAATAGCATGTCGATGCATACATAATATCTTGTAATGCTACATTAGGGAACCTTCAGTAATTACATGGGGAGGTGGGCCGGGAGAATTGAGGGAAGGTCACGTTTTAGAAAACTGTCGGGGGGGTTTACATTTTATAAACCTATCTTTGGAGGGGGGGGGGGGTCACTTTTACAGAAGATGATATTATGGCCAAACCTTTGATTGTCCATTTGACATTTCCCGAAAAGAAAATCACCAACGAAAAACGTTGAGTCTTTTAAATACATACACATTATCGACAAGCTTCACAAACAAATAAGATGTAATGGTATCCCACAATAAACACTTTGAACAGTTAAAGGGTGAGTCCTGCCACATTTTGAGACTTTTTCGTTTGACTTTGGGCATATACTATAGTTCTGGTTGTCAATGAAATTGGTATTAATAAAACAAACATTTACACACAAACTGAAGCTTATTTGAGCGGTTTTTAGACGGTTGTATTATGTTATTTCGACGAAAACACGGGAAAAGTTACACTTTTCGATTTCCATCATGGCGACATTTTCCGGAAATTGCCGAGCTCGCCCCGTTTTGGCGTAAGTAGCTGTGACGTCACTAATAGAATGGGTGATGGTGACTTCGTGCATTGACTATGGAGATAGTGATAATTTCATGAGTGAAAGCAGTGCAACTGAGAATATCATCGTCACAGAAGATATGACAAAGGTGTTCAGAATTTACAGGCCTGCAAATTTTAACAGTCGGAACCTTAACTTAAACGAGAACAAGAGCGGAACTCTTGTTGACCGTCGCGTCAGTGACAAGCCCACCGTGACCACAGTCAAACACACCAGTGCACTACCGTACACACAACCGCAAGCTAACAAAATATAAATATAAGTCTGGAGTTGCCATCCCACCTTATTATTACTTCTCAACACAAATTGCCTCGTTCAAAATCTGTATATAAAAATTTGAATTACACCATGACGCTTGTAGATAAATGTAGTAGAGATCAAGTTGAAAATTGTCCACCGTTCATAACACACATCTTTCCTATCATTCAACAGCTGGAAGTGGAACAGGCTGAGCGAGGGTCATGTTAGCATAAACACCAAAGGTAGTATTCTCGCCGCAAAATCTTCAGTTTGGCGTTATAAAACCTCACATGAAAATTGGCACTTTTAAAAATATGTGACCGTAAAGACATGTCTAGCCAAATTCTCGGGAAGAGATACATTAAAATTGACATGATGTAAATATCGGGCACACTGGCACCCGAGGCCGGGCGGCTCAGCCGGCCATTTCTGTGACGGAGCATCCGTTTTTAGGGTCTATGGACGGAGTGATCAGCTACGCTTCCGCAGTTTTTTTTCTTGATTAAGTGTCAGCGATATAAAGCACAGTGTTCATTGTTTCATGACTGCGAAATTCTCAAAGAAGCTAAAATATTTTAGGGGAGACTTAGTCGAGCAGAAGGGAACAGATGACGACAACGCGACTGCTTCGTCAACAGTATCACAGTGGATAGAGGGACTGTGACAGTATAAACTTCTTTGCTACACGTTGTGTCACTGTTAGTGTTACTGGCAGCGCCGTGCTGTATTATACACAACCTATCGTTCAGTCTCGCAAAGAGTCAGTCAATCACTACGTAAACTTTTTAGGAATATAAAATTAGATATCTCCTAACGTTACTAATTATAGAGTCACACATGCATGGGATCTAGTACTTGTATTCATTTATTTATTTACAGTCACTTTCGTAAAGCATCTCAATCGGTGATCAGTCTTGGGGATGTAAACACGGCCATACTTCTCCGCGGCCCCCGCATCCTTGACATGTTTTGGGCAACCTGTCGCAGTCTTGCTGCTGTTCTCGCACTTGTCCACAGTTGATGATGATACACGCGAAGCTTTCTGGTGACAATGGTCGTACTGGTACGGCATTGCGATTACATAATCGATGTAGTAACTCCAGGAATTGAAGTCTATCTTACCGTACATCTGGCTTCCGAACCGTGTTTATTCTAAGTCACGGCACTCGAAAATGTGCACCGCAGAAAACGCTTGTCTGAATGCCTCTTTTCCGACCCTTTCTTGTAATTTTGTCAAATGCGGCTAATACATCATCCTAAAATGCAATAAACTGACAATGGCTGCAGTTACTTCAGCCACCAAAGGCGTAACTTCTCACCATGTTGAAGCCACAGCGGTAAGCATTCGCTATGGCCGAGGTGAACACACTCACTCGTACATTCTATTAGTTACGTCATTTCCGGTGGCAATGCCCGCGAATTCCGAAACGACCCGAATGGCAGCTAACTTCAAAGTCGCACACATATTGCATTTTAATAATATTTAACCGCGTCGTTTCATTGGGGTGATGCATTTATTTGATAAAGTAGGGGTGGCAAAATCATATAGCATGGCTCATTTTAAGCAAAATTAACTTTGAATTTATGCGGGACATACACTTTAAACTGATAAAGACAAGAGACAAAATTATATGGGACAGGTGGCAAAGTGTATATCAATCATTAAATTCTATAAATGCACAGATATCTAGGTTTATGTTTTATACTGGAGAAAAACTGTTCATGGTTCTCTCGTAGACTACCAGGTATAGTGAATCAATGAAATCCAAAAATCCAATTTCTTGTACACACATCATGTTTTACTTCCCACTTCAAGCAAAGTACATTTGCATATATTATCAAACATATATAAATGTACAGATATAGTTTGTTGTGTGGGGAAAATTGTCAATAGTTTGCCTGATAGACTCCCATGTATGATGATTTTATATTTTTTGGTGAATCACCATGTCAGCCCTATCTTGCCTCCTTGTAGTACGTAGAATATGGTGACCCTCCTGGAAATGTATAACCCTTCAAATAATGTTTGCGTGATAAATTGCGACCCTCCCTCTAAAACGCCAGGCCCCCCCCCTGTAATTTCTGTCCGTAACTGACATAACAATTGAAACAATTGTTATGTAAATTAGCTGATATTGTTTCAGTTATTCCTTGGGAAGATATTGCAGTGATGGGGTAGGGTCAAGTTTTAGAATGTCGGACAAGGGGAGGGTCACATTTTGAACGAACAATTATATATATATTATATATATATATATATATATATATATATATATATATATAAAGTCTTCTAATTAAGCGTATAAAATTTACATAGCAGCGATTCTATTGTTATATAAGCTGTCACAGTGTCGGACCATCGTGCTTACCAAATTTATTATTGAGAGTTATGAAGTTTTTAAGACACTGGTTGTGTTTTGTTCACAACAAGTTAATTTTGATATGACCAGTTCGCAAGGACGGCAACGTGCGGTAGGCAGTGGGGGACTAGGATCTGATATCACACTGGGCTCTTCCGAGTCTCTAATAGAGATGTCTGGCTGCTTCCTTGCCTCTACCGTCTGGATGACTCTCCCATACTTTACAAACAAGTTAGGAACAAGATACTACATACATTCATTTCCATGGTAGTGGAACTGTTAAAAGAGTTCGCCGGCCGACATTTTAAAGAAATCAAGTTGTACAAAATAGATTATTATTATTATCATCGTCATCCATATAACCCAGAGTCTATAACTATTAGGCATTTTACGTGTAACTATCCGTACTGATAATCGAAAAGGGGGCTGGATGACTCGGAGGGTATACTCAGTGGGAGTGATTGGGAGGCGGAAAATCTCTCACCCTAGATTAATGTATATTCGACAGAGAGCTTTTTACAATTGTACTTTAAATTAAGTTGCTCGATTTTCTCCAAAATAAACACCAAGTAAAATGTCTTTGTCAGTCCGTGAATTTTATAGACTTCTTTGTATCCGCTGTCAAGGACGTAAAGCAAACAACGCGTATGGTTGTTGCCACAAACGCAATGAGACAAGTATAAGTGGTTTACGACTAAAGCACAACTCAAATAACACTGTGAGCATGCTTCTCGCGAGTCCTCTGCGGACAAATTAGCATCTGTCGTCTTTAGTTGGAAAATGTCCCTTTGTCTTATCAAAGACAGTGTAGGCTAAGCGAGACTCCTACTGTATATGGTATTATCGGTAGCAAGGCATAGCGTAATTTTCCCACAATGTGCATTGAAATTAAGATTTACAAAAAGGCTTAAAATTTGCGGCCTTCAACTGCAAACCTTTGGGTAGAGTTTGATAAACTTTACTTTTGAAAATAAATTTCGCAAAGATAGCTGGCATGCTACAGTACTCCCTTGATCGTGTCCGGAAGAGTATACTTTTTTCCATCACCCGTCAGATTATTTCCTTACATGTTAAAGTGTTTCTCAAACACTCGGATAATCTGAGACAGATATGTGTGATCGCCCGTGACATCGACGAGGATTTTCTCGAAAACGAAGAGACAGATTGATGTATCAGCAGTGAGTTATGGTTCGCCAGTGGAAAATCTCTGTAATTCCAACTCTACTTGTACCAGACTTACCCAACTGGAGGTCATTCAAGGTCACCGGTATGCCGAAGTGATTAAATTAGCATACATAGCATGTAAACTGAAGTATGTGATATCTTACTACTTTTTTTCGCTTTCGCAAGACAACACGATGTTGACGGATGAGTAAGCTTGTGAAAGAACGAAAGGGATACTTTGCTTTTTTAACAGGCGGAGGATGTAAGTTTCGTCACAGTCACTCGTGATCTATTCAGCTCTGGGACTATTCGCCCGATAGACGTGTGTAGAGGTTTTTTCTCGCTTATGTACACACGTCTATGGGGCGAATAGTCCCAGAGCTGAATAGATCACGAGTGACTGTGGGTGATCCTTCGAGCTATAGTGGGAAACATACATGCCAAAGTTTTGAGACCACAGGGGGCTCGTACTTGTTTATTTGTGTCTGTGTTTGTTTGTGTGTATGTGTTTGTGTTTGTTTATTTGTTATTTAATAAAATAACAGCGAAAAGCTATTTTGTTAATATTTGTCAATAAAGAGCACTTTATTTATTTGTTTGTTTATTTGTTTGTTTGTTTGTTGATATGTATTTCCGATGGTTAGGGTTAGGGTTAGGCTTAAGTTTGGGTTAGGGTTAGGGTTAGGGTTAGGCATAAGTTAGGGTTAGGGTTAGGGTTAGACTTATTCACTCCCTCTATATATAGGGAGTGAATAAGTCTAACCCTAACCCTAACCCTACATATCAACAAACAAACAAATAAACAAACAAATAAATAAAGTGCTCTTTATTGACAAATATTAACAAAATAGCTTTTCGCTGTTATTTTATTAAAAATAACAAATAAACAAACACATACACATAAACAAACACAGACACAAACAAGTACGAGCCCCCTGTGGTGAGACGAAAAACAGTCATCCTATTATGCACTGATGGTGCTTTTTTCCATATGACTACGTGCCAACAACAAATGTGACTTACTTTAAGCAGATAATAACTACTGGCGGATGATTTACGGCTGTAAATGCCACGATAAGGAACAGTAAGGGACCGTTCAGTTTTTACGGCCTGGGGGGCGGCAAAATCTTGTCGCCCGGTGTTCAAAAAATATAGACCCCCCTGCATTTTTCGTGAAAAAAAGATGACCCCCCCCTTTGTCAGACGAAAAAAATTGATGAACCCCCCCCCCCCCCCCGCCCGCTGAAAAATAACCAAAACCCATATGTCAAATTTACCCGCACGGTTTGGATTTGAACTCCTGTACGCGGCGCACTTTATTCGTGTAGCAGAGATGCCAGTGCACAAACTTCTCAGCCACATCCATTGAAACGTCTGTTAATTAGGACAACTGTAAGGCAATTTTTAACTTCATTTCCATAGACAACTTATGTCCATGGACATTGTATAAAGTAAACTTTATTGGAGTGGTTCGCCAAAGGCAGCCCTTCGGTTAAGAGGGTCATGGGCCATTACGTAAAGTCAACTTTATTCTAGAGGGCCACCAAAGATGGCCCGCCGGTAAAGAGAGTCGATCATGGTCATTGCATAAAGTAAACTATACTGGACAGGGCCGCTGGAGGCGTCCGGCCTTTAAGTTGGTCATGGGGTATTACATAAAGTCAATTTATTGTAGTGGGCCGCCGCAGGCGGCCTGCCGGTAAAGAGGGTCGATCATGGCCATTGCATGAAGTAAACCTAATTGGAGTCACAGGCCGCCAAAGGCGTCTGCCCATTAAGAGGGTCATGGGTAATACATAAAGTATAGTTATTGTAGTGGGCCGCCGAAGGCGGCCTGCCGGTAAAGAGGGTCGGTCATGGCCGTGGCATAAAGTGAACTTTATTGTTGGTATTATATTTTTGAAAATGTGGTGACCCTCCCCTTTTCCTACCAGTGAAAAAGCAATGACCCCCCCCCTTCGCGGATTCCAAAATTACGATGACCCCCCCCCTGGATTTTGCCGGCCCCCCCCCGGCCGTAAAAACTGAACGGTCCCTAAGTAGTCTCAGCATTTTTCAAATCACAAACTAACTTTCTGAAAGTTTAGTCCTAATACTGCATTAAAGCGCGACCTCTTCGAGGTGTGACGTTGAAACTCTCATTCATTGTTTATATCATGTTCCTTGGGCTGGTAAGAGCCGTAGCTGATAGTTTTGCAGTCTGCGGATTGTTTGTCCCTCAAGCCAAGGGGTGTTGTTGTAAAAAACTGCAACAACACGCCTTGAGTTCAGAGTTCAGGAGATGTTAGAGTCATACGTTGACTGTAGATAACACCAGGAGCCGTGACCATTGTGCGAAATGACCACTGCACCATGAAAGCGTAGTTATGGAGCGATTAAGTTGTCCCGGTTGAAATACACATAGGTTTTTTGCCAACAGATTACTGTTAAGGATATTTGCGGAAACCTCTGAACTATTTCCCTTTGTAGCCTTTGTACACAAGACTGAGGAACCTTGACCAGTCGAAGTTTCAAGCAAATAATCGATTTTGGAACGCCAGCTGTACGAGGAAGTAAGTCGGGGACTGGACAAGACGCACGAAAGGTGGGGCTGGATTTTCTTTCTTAATTTTGTTGTCACTTGGCCGTTACAATGTCGACAACTCAAAGAGTGTCAAGACTTTGACTTTGAAGGTCTGGGTTGGGAGTTACTGGGTTGTCATGGTGCCAATAGGCCCAACAAAGACAGGGCGTGTACACGCCATCAGTAATTTGACCTAACTTTATATTCGACCAATCATCTACGCTTTCATTTGAACAGAAAGAAAAGTACTCTACTCCACCGTAGCTGCTTCACCGAGATACACAATGCGTTTATACAGTAAACTCAAGTTTATCACTTGCTGCTGGTACACAGTAAGTGAGGCTACCCACAATTCCCCTTGATTTGTTCACTCAGACATTTTTTGCTAAAGGCTTTTTCAATTTTATCAGTTTCTTAACAATTTTTAATTTACAATTTAAATTCAGGATTATTTGTTAACAATATGTTCCAAAATTATTGATTATGTTTAAAATTCAAGAGTAAATTGAATGAGAAGTCGATGTTTGGAGGTGCTAAAAATTGCACACCTCATCATACCACCTGTCAGACATGCAAATTTCCTTTGTTACGAACATTTAAAAAAATCAATACCCTTTCTATTACCAACACATATGCAACTTATTCCCTTAGTTTCCTTGAAAATATTGTGTATGGCTGTCAAAAATCTATGTCGACAAAATTACAAAATTGCTATCTCCTCCGCGGAAAAAGGGTTGATCATCTCATTATTCACAGTGAGAAATCAGGAAATTATGATGAACAGAACAATGTTGCCATAATTTTGAAATATGGACCGAGTTGTTCTGTGTACAGAAGAAATTTGCTTCAGTTCAGTGAGTGATCTTCGTGTGTACGGATCATGGAGAATTGTGGGTAACCTCCTTTACTGTGTGGTATATGATCGGATCAAACAAGCACACTTCGCCGAGACAAACTTGCTGTTCATGAGACCTTGACTTGAAGTCGATAACTCTTGTCTGTTTACTTCAGTTTCTTCTGTGTTCGATGACTATGGAGTCAACATGGCACACAAATCGAAAAGTGTTCCATTTCAACTCTTCCACCTTTGGTTACAAAAGTGTTTAGTACACTTCAAAGTGTAATACATATATAAACCATATGCAGTTGGACGTGATGTTGTTCACACTGGCAACCAGTGATTTTGGCCAAGGCAAAATTGAAGAGCTTCAGTGTGCGTTTATGTAGCTCAAATGTCCAATACTATTTAAGGAGATTTCAACATCATTCTAAAACGAACGGCTCAACATTTGATATGTTTGCGCTGTCAACTTGTCCACCTTTTGTACTGAAGCCAGTCCACCCAATTAATAAGTCGTCATACATGGTACAAAGATCAAGAGATAAACGAATATTTGAATAGTAGCGTTTTGCACATGGCATGGCATTGCAAATTTTGACAGCAATATTTTTAATGTTTGACCGCAATTAGATTAATTTTACTGGTCAGATGACACTGAAGTCACTTAGACCGCGTATGACTTGTAAGTGGTCTACAGTGGCCGGGTTCACGCTGTTTTAACAATTCGAAAAAAGTGAACTGCAGCACAGCACAAGTAAGAGCTGTGCGGGCTCAGGTTTATCCTCAAGCAGCAGATACAGATTGAAATTTCAGGGGAGATTTATGAGTAAAGTCTGTAAAGTGAACTCCAAAGGCTGCAATCAAGTTGCTAAACTGACAGGCGAGTGAGGGGGTTAAGCTGTTGATGACAAAGTCACGGTTCTGCGCTCAGCTGGAGGACAACATTGTCCCGAGATGGGTTAAAAGACTGAAAAGAGGACTTGGAGGGCAACCGTGTCGCGCTCTGCTTTAGGAGGGAAACTTATTATATAACATAAACTCATTCTCTCATGCCTGATGTAACACCTCTGTTTAGCCTGATGAAACACTGCAATCGAACACTTTTGAAGGAAGTGAAAAACGACCTTCTTTGCAGCAAGAGAAGAATTGGAGACTCGTCTAGCATTGCGATAGGGGTTGGCGATACGCCAGGGCCGAGGCATTCAATAGAAGATTCAATTTGCTTTTTGTTTGAAGGGCGAGACGCATTACAAAGAAATGGAGATGAGCTGAAGCCTAGGTGGAAAGGCCTGCAATGATTTATATGTTACAGCAGGGCGTGGGTGCATAGCAAGAGAAATTTAGACGAAGAAAAATCCCCGCAGGGCGTGTGTGTATTAAGTTTTGAATGCACCAAAAAGTATATGCACTGTGAATATCAATGAGAATCAAGAAGTGAATTTCCATGCGGACCAAAATAACTTCCCTATTTACATTCTCAGGAACGCACCATTAGATATTTGGTAGGTATCTTCAGGGATGCACCATTAGATATTGGGTAGGTATCTTCAGGGATGCACCATTTGGAAGGGTTGTCAGAATGACAATACACTTGTATTGTTCGCCTTCCAGATTTGGCTTCAGTTTTCGGAGATACACGCCATTGTTTTCTAGGAGCATCTATATGCTTCCATTTTTCACCGCCAGTCCTAGAGGTCAATCCCTCGAGGTAATGAAATGGGACATGTTATCCCACTTTGTTTCTGTCACAACAGACATGAAAAATAGACTTATTGGTATATGCATGACAAATTAATCGACCGATTTCTCTCTACCAGAAAAAATCCTTTGAAATTCATATTTTTGTTAGCTTTGTAAAGGAAAGGGCAACATAACCGATCATGTACCCCTGGTGAAGGATGTAGTACCCGAAGAAGAAGTTGAATTCAAAAAATACGAGCTTTTAACATCACCTATTGTCTGGATTCTTAGGAGCTTTAGTGCTACATTCGTCTCCTGAACAATACGTGTTCATAAATCGAACAACGGCGGAGTGAAAGCGTGACATTCTCGCCTCAATAAAGTTCAAGGAATGTATTGAAGTAGGCCCTGTAGAACTTGAAATTTAAGTTCCTTCTCATCAGAGATTGATTATTGCCACAAAATCTACTCGCATTTGTATAATGTCTCTTTGAATAATTTTATTGTCATGATTGATAAGTATTTTTCAGATTATACTTGCTGCACAGTATGGTTGTTTTCTGGGGGTGTGGCTTGCTAACTTTTTGCTCATTTGCATAATTAATGATTTTAGAAAAAACGGATATACATTGAGAACCACTGCACACAATTTGATGAGATTTGTAAAATATAATGATCAAACCAAGATATATCATCAGTGAAAGGTATTAAGGGATGACATGAAAGATAGTTGCTAATTTGCATATTTAATGAACTTTCCTTATCAGGGATATATATCTTAATTGACTGGATCCAAATTGACGAAATTTGGCATGTATATAGAATATACTATGATTTAACATTATGGTAGGTCATTAAGCATTTTTACTGTGGCCAATTCCTAATTTGCATATTAAATGAACTTTCCTAATTAGGGATATATCTGAATTGACGAAACTTGCTACATATATTGAAGATACTACAGGGCTCGAAATAAGCAGTAGTCCCGCGTCCACAGACTACCAACTTTTCCCTTGGGCTACCAAAGTCCATGAAATGGTAGCCCACACGGACTACCAAAGCCTGGGACATGAAATACTTGGCGTGCGATGTCCGTCACTTTCGGACGAGCTAAATGCAGTCAACATGTAGTTTCATTTGTTTGAAGCAATTATCCTTTCATCTGTGAAGAGTTTTTTCTGGTGACTATTACAATTTTCACTGCTATGTTGTTATTTTCACAAGATGCAGAGCGTTTGATACTAGAATGTTGAGTTACTTTTCCGTGTGCAGTCTTTGCATGCCAGTTCACACCATGCTGTTGATCGGCAGCATACAAGACGTACTTGTGTCAAGTTTTGGGGTTTTGATGCTGAAATTTCACAAAACTGTCACTTCTATATCAAGAGATTGTGTAATCAGTTTGATTTGAAATAGTAATATAAAACACTGTGTCAGTTAAGCTTGGCTGAGTTTCGCTGTCTTTTATCTATGGTTGTCGATCAGTATCAATGTATTACGTTCTGTATAGAGAGACTCTGGTGTAACAAGGCATGCCAGTTCATAAAGATCATGAGAATATTTTTTTCTGTTTTTCTTTACTCAAGTTACAATTTCTTTGGATGTGTAAGCCGGTTTTGAAAGTGATAGAAAGTGTTAAAATGTATATAAATTATCATAAATTAAGCGTTCGTGACACATAACGTGGGGTTTCTCGAGTTGAAGCCACTATTTTGTGTTGCTGAACAGGGGCTTATACTCGGACGAGTAAAGTATCTCTAAACTAAAATATTCATGGACTACCAGCCATTGTCACTGGGCTACCAACTTCAGCAAATGGTAGCCCAAGTGGACTACCAGGGTAAAAAGTTGATTTCGAGCCCTGTACTACAATACAACATTCTTGAAAGTCATTAAGCATTTTTGCTTCAGCCAATTCCAAATTTGCGTATTTAACGAATCTGTAAATGTTTTATCACCATGCTGCATCCTACTATAATCTGAAGAGTTTGGTCGTCTAATGCGCCAGAGCAAGCAAGTCATGCCGTTACAAATATGTAGCATAAGACTATAATTCTACATATTTTGTTAAAAATACTACTAATGCTGAAGTTTTTTATACCGAGAAAGACATTATAAGTATGCTTGATTTCCTCAGCGACAACATACTTGTTGAATTTGGAGGACACGTTTTCCAACAGTGTATAGGAATCCCTATGGTACTGACTGTACTCCCTTGCTTGCTGACTTATTTCTGTACACTCACACGAGGCAGAATGTATCCAGAACTTAATCAAACTGAAAAACGTCTCTGTAGTTAGAACTTCAACTTAACATTTAGATGCATAGATGATGTTATTTCAAGGAATAACTCCAAATTAAGTGACTATCTCGCTATGATTTATCCTCCAGAATTGGAGATTAAAGAAACTACAGAAACGGCCTCTTCTACTTCATATCTGGATATTTTCCTTGAATTTGACTCTAATGGTCATCTTTCTACTAGGCTATATGACAAGAGAGATGATTTCAACTTTAGTATTATCAATTTCCCACAACTCATCAGTAATATTCCGCACTCACAATCTTATGGGGTATACATTTCCCAGCTTATTCGATATGCAAGAGCATACAGTTCATATGGTGATTTTGTAGAGAGACATGGCCATCTCTCTTACAAACAGTTAAATCGATTGCCACCAGAGACAGACTTGTCTCAACATTCAAACGCTTTTTTGGCAGGTATCACAAGCTGGTAGATAAATACAGCATCTCTCTTCGACAAATGATTGCTGATGGCATCAGTGACATTGGACCTTAGTTGGTGACCACTACCTATTTGACTTACAGATTGGTATATGGCGGGTGCCACATGTTGGGCAGGATGCACTTACTATTTTCAAAACACCTGACATCACTTCTTGGCCTTTTGGCCGGAGGTCCATATATCTTTCTTTCATGAATTTGACTTTGTTGTATGTACTTGTGCTTTACTGTCTGTTCTGCACTGTTTTGTGTCTATGTTTAACTAGTGTATTACGAATTTTGACCTAATATTATGGATTACGGATGGGTATGATTGCGATTAATTTACTAATCTATGGACGCTGTCATCAGATTATCACCGAATTAACTTTGACAAAGTCAACAACGAACCTTGTTGTTGACTTTATCAAAGTTAACCCGGTGATAATCTGGTGACAGCATCCACAGATAAGTAATTTAAACCTTGCTTGCTTTGGCGAATTAGGCAATCAAACTAGTCAGAACTTCGCGTAAGATTGTCAAACCACAAATAGTTGGCACGGCGAAGGAGAAAAGACATCGTTACAAAACCAGTGCCAAAATAAGACAAAGACACCGAAGTTGCAAAGTAAGGTTGAAAGAATAAATTTATTAGCGATCCATATCATAGTTAAACCATAGCAAGAAGAACCTTGTGCTGAGACCAAGACACCCCTACCCCTACCCCTGGGACGGACTTTTGTGCAATCCCCTATGGTGGATGTGACCATAAATGTCAACGATCGTTTCAACATGAAAAAGTAATGATTTGCTCCGCTACTCTTGATAAAAAAACATAAAAAGAGGCGATTTAGAGTAGATATGTTAGGATCTTAATACTAGGAAGTATGGGTGACGACGATGGAATAAAGATAGTGATCGTGACTAGTGATGCCTCTGTTTACATAGGCCAATAGCGCGTATCATTGATCCTTTGCAAACTCGTCATGGTGGACCACAGTCCCCGCTGGATGAACTGTTTTGGGGGAACTGTTGACCTCTCTTGCTATGACTTGTTTTCAGGCTTTTTTTATAGACATGCAGGTACTTGCAAAATGCATAGCAATGTAGTGACCCGGAAACCATATGGCCGATATAGTGCTATAACACGACATGTAAGTCCCCATTGTACATTTATTTCACAACAAACATGGACTTTCGTATATGTGCCATAATACAAATTACTTATACCAAGATTGATTGCAATCCATCTGCTGATACAATTCTGCCAGATAGCTCCAGATACGATAAAATTATAACGAAATGGCCGTCCAATGGCCACCTTTGATCATATGGCGACAAGGAACCCGCTTCTGCCAGTGGCCCACCAGTGGTTAATGTTTTAATCCTTATCAGTGTTATCACAGAGTGGACTGTGTAGGGTTTTGAGAAAGCGTTCATTTTGTTTTAAATGTATTGTTGTTCTGCTATGGATTTTTATAATCTAGAATAAATAAATAAATATATAAACTAATAATAATAATAATAATAATAATAATAAAATAATAATATATAACGTCTATATGTACATCATTGTCCGCCTTTGTGTATTTTTGTTTAGTTCTGCATGGTCACTCAGCTACCAGGGTGGTTCGTTTCACAAAATAAATTGACAACGCATACTTTTATTGCCAAGTTTTGGATGAAGAAAGTAGCATTTAATTAAACTGAATTGAATTTGTGAATTTGTACCACAGTACATTGTCCTTGTACTAAGTTTGAATGAAATAGTCGTTCCAGGCATGTCTGGATAATTGCCGCAGACGAAAGAACGGACGGATACCAATCCATTTGTCCTCCAGCCCAATATTTTCGTCCTATAGCGGACAGAAAGAGAAGCCGCTAACGATATCGACTCCATTTGAAGGGAATAATTGTAGCTACAAAGTTTTTTCTGATCGATAACAAGAGGGTTCTGGTCCGGGGTCTTTCAGCGTCCCAAAATGTAGACGCATGGATGTAATTACGCTTCCAAAAACCTCTCAGTAACCTGACAATATATTTGATCCCTCGTCGCATTGAACAGAAGAAAATTTAGGATGTCTTCACAATCGTTACTGTACAGTCAATGATATGTCTGATCGTTTAAAAATGCCTCCTGACAGCAAGTATTTTAGTCACAACAACAACGACCGTCACCATAGAAACGAAGTTCTTATTTAATTTAATTTCCACATTTCAGAATAAAACAAGTAAATTCCAAGATTAAAATTAGGTACAATGAAAGGAAATGTCACGTGGTGTTTCGCCGACGTGTCAGCACCGGCAAAAAGTGTCTATCTTCACTGTCAGTGTCTAGAGAAACCACCTACACCACCAACACCAATAACGCCAATACCAACAACACCAATACCAATATCCTCAACGCAGGTTTCACCAACTGAAATAACAGGTAAATATCATATATATCACTCAGCTACCATATTCATACGGCCTCAGTAATGTTTGACGCCATCAGGAGCTGCTGTTTTTGTAAACATATTCACGTGACTGGAAGATGAAAGAGAATTCAGAAACTTAAGTAACATATATTATTACTTAGACTTGGTTCAAGTCTATGATTTGTGAATGTTTGAGTGCAGTGAACGCGATGGTTTGTGTTTTGTTTTCATGTGAAACGCGTGGGTCGAGTGGACGCGATGAGTGGGGTGAGCGCTATACAGGAAGTTTCACAGGTGAATCCGGCTGAAACTAACTCACTACTGCGCAGACTCATGCATTCAATCGCTGGGAAAACTTGGCCAGGGCTGCCAAATTCCAAATAGGTTGGTACGAAATAGGAGAGACAAAAGAGAAACTACTATAAATGATTTTATTTTTTTTAAATTCGCCGACTTGAACCAAGTCTAATTATTACTTTGTACTTGAAGTAACTTGTGTTATTATTTATAACGCTCTGCTTTTAGCATCGAACACTCTAATTTTCCACGAGTATATCTAATATATATATATATATATATATATATATATATATACAATTACTTCAAGTACAAAGTAATGAAATCTATTATTTATGTTTCATGCATTTAAGTAATAGATTTCATTAACTTTGAACTTGAAGTAATTTGTTTATTTATAACGCTCTGCACAAGGGCATCTGTATACTAATATATATATATATATATTATATATATATATATATATATATATATATTTATCACATGAACTGGCCCGAATTCCCACCTGTGTGACGTAGAACAGGACGGATAAGAAATCCGAATTACCCCTGTTGTACGTCATCAACCGGAACTTTTTCTTTCATGGTACCGTTCATACATGCAGGCGTCCTCGCGACACGAATAGATTTGTTGTGATCGGTGCCGTGCTAGCTCGCACGTTATTTTTACAAAAAGGTGACCCGATAAGTTCAGACATGGAAACATAGAAGGCATATTTGTCCAACGAAATTTCAAGTCGCTAAAACAATAGCTTTTCCCGAGAATCGAATCGATATACCGACGATCGTTATTTTAATGGCTCAGTAACGTCTCGGCTCCAGTCGAGCCGTGTGGACGTCGTACCTGGCGATCCCGGTTGGCGACAAAACCGAAACGTACACCTCAAACTGAATAAATGAGTATAGTATAATCTTCGGGAAAGCGACATAGGAGGCACATACAAGCCTAAAGTCATTCGACTAACAACGATCAATTTCCTTAATCACACAAAAACTCCGTAAAGTCTCGCTCGGAATCAAACTTGCAGCGCGGCATAATGCTGTAGCGAAGACATAAGCTGTCGAGCTGTGTGCAGCGCTGTGGAATCCCATGTACTTCGAAAGTTGACTCAGACAACACTCAAAACAGAGTTTCCGTCAACAAAATTAGGATGTATCCATGGACGAGATATGTGTCAATGCAAACATCAAAGTTCGTAAGACGAAAACATTGATGACCGAGATCGGGATTGACGAGTTGCCGGACGAGTTGACACCGGCCGCGGCAGAGACAGGTGACGGCAACGTTGTGGGCACAGACATATGCAATGAGTGTGTCATCGAACGGAATCTTTCGCGCTCGCAAAGGTCGTAAACTTCTGTGATATTTTGAAAGCCACGGCATCTCTGAGAATGAGAATTACTTTTTCGATCGTGTCGTCTCATTTACTTCATAAATATAATTGTAAATATTCTAAGTAACGCTGAATACTATGATTATCCGTCGCTACTGGACGCTAGCACGGTGAAAGCTATGTCCGCCGATGGCCAACTTGCCTTGGCATCGGTACAGCGCGAGACAATGATTGACACGTTCACGTGACCGAATCCGTACGTCTGGTTGGTGGAGATACCCTTTAGTGTAGCAAATTTCAGCTTGATGGGATTTATGAATGAAAGTATCTCCTGGGTGACGGGCCACTTTACTCTTTAAATGAAAGTAATCCGCGTAAGTAAAACACAAATCGCGACGAAATTCATGCAATTTATTACGATAATTTTGATCCATCTACGTCAAAAGAAAAATAAGAAGACTGTTCATGTGATAAATATATAATCCCATGGTATTTTTCTCTGTTTGACGTCATCGTATACGAGTGTTTTTCGCGGAGCCGTACAACTTCGAGCCGAACGATGACGTCAAACAGAGAAAAATACCATGGGATTATATATATATATATATATATATATATATATATATATATATATATATATATATATATATATATATATATATATATATATATATAGTCTTTGAATATCCCGTGTTGTTCCCGGCAGTCGTCCATGTTAATGGTCAGCGCGTCGCCCGTTATTTCTATAATGAAGGCAATAATGTCAGTGTAATCGATGAAATTGACAGCTGCAAGTAATGAATAACTTTATTAACTTTTCAAGACACAGCGCACTGTATATACACGGCCTGGTATGGTTTTTTTGGCAATTAATCTTTTATTGTATGTCTATTCTTTCCAGACTCTACTGACAACACTGCAATCATTATCCCTGTCTGCGTTGGCTCACTTGTGTTGGTAGCGATATTCATTTTTGTCTGGTGGTACTGTCGACGTCGGTAAGTTTTTATTCTCATCTTTACAGGGTTTGCAATAAACCACACGAGATTGTTGATGACGCTGCTCACCCCCGCCTCATAAAGTTATTGTTTAACCCTTTTCCTGCCAGACAGTAATAACTGTATCACTCCCCATCAGCCAAGTCAGTAAAAAGCTGCGGTATTGAGCCAAAACATGACGTATTTTCACCCACTTGGCTTGGTACATCATAGCATCTTTTGTCCAAAAAAAAAATCCACTTTACAGTATTATCTTTTCAACAGCCTTCAAATGTACAGTATTATGTTAAAATACATCATATTGAATATGCTGTGTTTCATTAATTTTAACCATCTTGAAATATGGACATGGCAGGAAAAGGGTTAAAGATACGGAAGATTACTAATCGGACAATAAATATCAAATGTTGTGCACATAGGTCCATAATGATTGATTGGTGAACAAATAAACAAATTATGCAAAGAAGGTACATTATTTCAAAATTTAGAAATATTATTCAGAAACAAGAGGCAGTTTACGGTATATGACGCAAG
Source organism: Ptychodera flava (assembly GCF_041260155.1). NCBI lineage: Eukaryota > Metazoa > Hemichordata > Enteropneusta > Ptychoderidae > Ptychodera > Ptychodera flava. The sequence continues at coordinate 10,445,946 of NC_091941.1, forward strand.
TTTTACGTGTAATACGTGAGTTTGTGAAAGCCGTGCGCCAGAGGGACTACACCGATATACAAAGAATGTCATGGTGTCAGCACTCATTCAGCCACCGGAACTCAGTGTCGGGGGAGTCACTTTATGCAGGAATCACCCGTGAAATTCATTCTCCAGTTTAAATGACGTCGGCATAATTCAGCATCGAGTGTAGTCTAAAATGTCGTTTTCGGGAAAAAGTTTTTAACAAAGAGATGCGTGCTCAATATCTGTGGCTAATCGACTAACTAAGGAATACACTATTCCTTCGTATATTTGCGATAGATACCTCCAGGACTCTTATTTTCTAAGACTTTATCTTGCTCTGCGTGAAAACACGGCGTTTTGTCATATGAATATCAAACAACAGCCCAATATTGTAGGCTATTGACGGTTGTTGTTATACAGGATATTGCGAGACAGCTACCCTGCGTCCTGGGGGCATCGTTAGAAAGAACCTACGGAAAGACCTAGCAGTGTCCACAATTTAAGTATATTAATTTATTCCGAATTACTATGCCGCGCATCTTAAAGTTGTTAGGCTTGTGAAATTTTGACAAGTGTAACAGTTATTCTGTGTTTAAGTTTCAAAGGCCTCACATTCTCGAAATGACAGACACTTTATGATCCATGATACAGAATTCATATCTGAAAGAATGTACCATGCTTTACCGGTTGTGGTGCCGGTGGTCAGTTCGATCGTAGTACCCCGGATACACCACATTGCTAAGTATCTATGATGAGGTACTGTCGTATACGTCAGTTATGGTCAACAGTAAGATTCCCAGTTAATATGGACACGTGAACACGCGAGATTCCTTTAAGTTTTCGTGTGTATAGGCTCACTGTCATACAGTGAATGATTATACACTTCTAAAATTATAACTGGCATATATGCTTTACTCATCAAAGCTTTAGATGAAATCTTTCATGTCCAGTATCTAACACCTTATGGCAACCTATGAGCAGTACTAATATAACTTGCTCATTTCATCAGACTATCAGATTCACCAGATCTCTGCGAGATTTCATGATTACAATAATTAGATTCTAATACGTGGCACTTTTACTCCTACCAATAAATCAATTTCTACAAAAAGAAAGATTTGGTTAGTGTTTAGTGTTTTCATCATATATGTTTGCTTTTTGGACTGAATAGAAAATTTTTCGTTTTCTGTTAAAATGTACTCAAGATGCCATAGATTTCGCACCTTCCGCTAATTTGAATTTCCTGCCGACAGTTCCCATCATCAGAGACGCTATTTTGTCTTTGCGTCCAAAAAACAGATGTACCATATTTTGATTTTGGCATGGCCTTAAATGATATTTTTTTATCATTGCTTAAAATGGTATCAAATTAGGGTTTTCAATAGTATTGTTTCATAAAACCAACTTATTTTCAAGCTATTCGCCCCAAAGTTGGTTTAGATACGAAGCTTTAGTCTTGCTAGACTGAAAGATTCCGTCGCGTGCGGGCGCTCCGGCGCACTGCGACCTTTGTGGTAAAGGGTCGTATGTACGGCGCTTATCTGACAAAACGTACTTTATATCTTACAAAAAACCAACTAATTACTAGTACTGCTTGTAGCCTTACTCATTTGTGGAAAGTAATCCCTCACACGATATTTTGTCTGTTAAAACACACAAACGAAATCTTAATTAGAGCATTTTAAAATCACAAACATCACAATAGCCGTATAATAGTTAAAAAATACAGTAAATTTCATTGATTGCGTAAAATCGCCGAGCACCTCAATCAATCACTGTGTATACATCGATCAACACATAGAGGCTGTAGAGGAGAGGGCACGAGGTCGCAGTGCGCCGGAGCGCCCGCACGCGACGGAATCTTTCAGTCTATAGTCTTGCATAAGACAATGCATTCTATACAATATGCCATGTTATTGTTAACATGTTAAGTCTAGTCTAGATAATTACTTTGGACATTACATACAGAGGTTGAACTGAGAGGTTGAACACTGATCATCTGATTATATAGAGTCTGTTAAGATTATCCGATCAATATGTCCATGTAATGTTATGTTCCTGTGAAAAACCGTCACAGTAGGCCCTTTTTGCACTTTAATGTGTTGTACCTCGCTTGGCAGCCGGCAACGAGATCCAAACGGTAAAAATCTGTTGACTGTAGATGGCAAACTGGATGCTGAGAAGAATGGCCATGACAATCCTGCATACATGAAGCAGCCCAACGGATCTACAAAAGAAAAAAGTGTCAACGATGGTCCCCAGAATGGGGAGAAGCAGAATAACGCATGCGAAGTTATTTCAGAGGAGGGAAAGCAGATTTGTATGGGAATGATTTCCAACGACACCTCACAGCTGGGAGAGGGTCCTGAAAAACCTAACGTGGAAGGCTCAACGCAAAGGTAAGTAGCATAGATAAACAAAGAAGTGAGATAACATGTTGTAAAATAACCTTACCAAAGCATGAAATCTAAGGGACGGGCCATTACATTGTCAGAGGACATCGTCGTACACCACGCCCTCTTCGGCGAGTCTCATCACCCAACGCCAACTTTTGCGTAGGTCAGCGGAGCGGAAATTATCGCTCTGGCCTGCGAGAATGTGTCAGAGGAGATTGTCAGATGAGAATCAATGCGTTGCATTCAATGGTTTCTGGTAAAAGGCAGCGTATGTATTTTTTACCCCTTAATTCCACTTTCTTCATCTTCCAGTCACATGAATATGTTTACAAAAACAGCAGCTCGTGATGACGTCAAACATTACTGAGGCCGTACAGTTTTTCCCAAATAGTCCATACTCGATTATAGTTTTGCATGTGAATCTCGAGACTTTCGTGGCATCGACCGTGCGTTCGTTTCCGGTTGCAATTTTCTCTTTATTTGAAACTTGTTTATGGTTCAATAACGGGACAATAGTTGTAACTTATCATAAAATTTTCAATATTATTGTTCAGTAAAACGAACACATTTTCAAGTTCTTCGCCCTAAAGTAGACTGAGATACAAAGCATTAGTCTTGCAGTAGACAATGCATTATATACAATGTGTTATGTTATTGTTTACATAGATGAAGTCTAGTCTAGTAGGCGTTCACCCCAGGATCAACGCAACAGCCTACCATTAGTGTGTCCGTCTGCTGATGTTTAGTCCTTCAATTTATTATATATTTTGATTCTTACAATATGCCAACAGACTTGGAGCAAGCCTAGGCCGGGAGTGTTAAAGCAAAGTTTAATGAAATTGCAATAATTATCATTGAAGCAGAGGGGAAATAATCGCAATCATACCAATCCATAATCCAATAACACTAGGTCAGAATTCGTAAGACAATAGTTGTAAACATAGACACAAAACAGCAAAGAACAGACAGTAATTCATGAAAGAAAGATATATGGACCTCTGGCCAAAAGACCAAGAAGTGATGTCAGGTGTTTCGAAAATAGTAAGCGCATCTTGCCCCACATGAATATATCCTTGTGATTAATGACTAAGAATAACAGCGGTTTTAAAACACTTTTTCAAAGCAAGATTAACATACATCGTTGTACCATCACACTCACAGTTCAGATGTAAGGCATCAGATAATGCGCAAGTTCAACAAGTAGCGGCAACCAAAACTGTAAAGCAATATATGCTAACCGTGTTATGAATGAGGCGTTTCTAAGTCGCCAATAATTGTTGCAATTTTATGTAAATTTATAAACGTCTCAGTCGCTCAAACGCCGCGCCGGTGGGCAATAATTTCGGTCACTGTGGTAAAAGCTGATTAAAAGATGATGAAATTATTCAAAATGATAAGCCGCCAAGTTATCATCTTCCTTTCACAAAGTGAAATGTGTTTATCGACCAGCCGGAATGTGCCACAGAATGACCAAACTGACGAACTCTTGGAATATTTTCACACTTCTTCATCAGAAAAATAATAATAAAGTAATGTATATGTCGCTCTTCGTTTGGCAGCAATAAAGCGTCCATATCCGATGGCAAAGTGTCATCTCAAAGTGATAAACAGCATCCTGAGAAGATCAACAGTGAAAGTAAGGAAGGCACGAAACAGCCGAGAAAAGACGAGCCTGATTATGTCGTAAAAGAGAATAGTCAGCCTATTAACACTGCAGTTGAAAGTCCGAACGCCAATACATCATCTTACGTCATACCAGACATTAAACAGACCCCGGCGAAGGAGAATGCTAAAGAAAGTGCAGCAGATGAAGACGGAGATGAACTTGTGAAACCAGCAGAAGTAGAACAAGCAGATGTTATCAGGGAAGCTTCACTCATAACAGAAAATGAATCGGAAAGTTCCAAGGGAAGCACAAAAAGGGTTTGAATAAGAGGAAAGGGATTTACTACTGATTTGGGGATTTATACACGCCGATGTATAATTGTTGTCATGAAAAACCAAGTGTATATTGTATCAGAATCCAAATTAATCATCGCTAAACTTCAGCTGTATCTGCTTTCAACCGTTACAATTCAAGGAACAAATACTATCAACGCCAAGTCAAAACATTATGCCGAGTTAAAGATGCCACCAACAATACTGAGTAGAAGTTCAGTCAAGAAAGGTTAATTTTCAATACCTCGTATACACAGTGTTAGGAACCTGCCATTTTGAGGGATATTCTTGTACCGAGAGAGACCGTCCCTCAGTACAGTAGGATCAAACTCATGCGTAATGTTGAAAAAGTGGGTTTTCATCAAATTCTCCACAAGCCTAGGCCTGCAAACGCAACATAATCAGATAGTTTTTTAAACAAGCCGGCATAATGAATTAGCATCTTTGTCATTCTCAAGATTTTAAATTGACTTTACTTGGATAAATATTGTGAGACAAAAGACGCGTATGACATCTCAGACTCAGTGCATGTTTGTGTCAAGACGTTGACCGTATTAGAGGGCACAATTCAACTTGCTTTCTTTCGACCACCTCGCGTGTTACCATACATGCGTGTCACATGACATGCAGTAATCTCAGTGCCGACATGCATGAAGACAGAATGCTAAATGTTCAAAACCATAAACTTATTTAGTTTTACCTGTATATATCCACAGAATGAACATTGAACCAGATATTTCTCATAAACAAATTTGCTGTATATTATACAGATTGCGACTTTTCAACAGTCAATGATAGCAGTGTTTCAGAAGTGTTTCTTCTTAGATTCTTGAACATCAAACCCTTCAGTTTTTCTGCCACGTATTCATTTATATATGACAACATAATTGTTTCTGGCAGATTTATCAACAGATGGTCTGATTACAATTGCCAAAATATTAAGCTTATATTTCATTTGCTTGAGTACTCCAGACGCTGTCGGACAAATTTACAGACTGTTAAGTAGAACTCACAAAATACTCAGAAGACATGTTTTGATGGTGCAGTGCAAAAGGCGCGTGGCTCATGTTTTGGTCAAAACTGATGTTTTTGATATATATTTTTTAAGAATGTGAAATGCATCTTTTATGACAATTTTGATTACAAAAGTCAATATAACTCATGTTTCCGTAGGGACGTAACTTGACTTACGACCCTTTTGCACGAGAAAGTCAGTGCACAAACCGTACCTACGCCTGTTTTGCACGGGCAAAATGTAAAAAATATCAAAATGTAAAAACATCTTATTGTAGGATACTATATTCATGAATATTTCATACAAAAAAAAACAAAAACAGAAAATCGACCTGTGCATAAAATAGGCAACATATGATGAGTTACGCCCTTGCGTAACTCAAGATGAGGTACTTCCTGTTTTGCTCAAAATGGCAGTGCAAGATAGGCGTAACTCCATATTTTTTCACTTAACATAAAAATGATTTCATAATTATAACATTCATTTATGACATTTTATATATCAATGATATTTTTCCCTCACTAATTAAACCATTAACTACAAACAAATTGAATTTTAGAGTTACAGGCTTTTAAAACATTTACCCTCTAACTCAGTTTGTTGAAAAAGTGAGTTACGCCCCTCTTGCAATGGGCCATCGATTTGTTGACAAATCAGTACACTTTACTTTCATGACTTAAATATATGTTTAAGAGATCTCTTATGTTACAATCAATTTACTCCAGGTTCAAAAGTTGTAAAAATTAACATCTTTCTTAAACGAGGCCTCGTTTGATTTCTGTGTATGGTAACATTTTTACCTTGCCATCTCACAATCCCAGTTGATGAATGTAAATATGAAAAGAATTTTTATAAACATACACTTTAGTACTAAACAATGTGTTAAGGTTTTACTGTCTTTTTTACCCAGCGTGCGACTGCTGCTCGTTGAGGTCGCACTCACTTCAACAAAATCTGCATCCTAAAGTAGAGATCTAGACCAGTGCAAAATATCAGCTAACAAGAATGCGGTTTTGAATTCAAGCATTTCGTAGACGCATGCTCGTCTACAAATATTGAATCATCGAGCAAGACTGAAGAGTGCTGGACCCATGGTCTGATGATGTAAAAGCTGTTGTACAATTCAACAATATCTGAAATTGGACTCTCTAAATTGGACTTACCCAACTGGAGGTCATTCAAGGTCACCCGTATGCCGAAGTCATTACATAGCATACGTATATGGAAAGCCGTCACTGTCTTAGGCAGCTGTTTCCAACCCAACAATGTGCATTGGCATTATGATTATACCATTAACATTATGATGATGTTCATTTACTCTATTGTGATGCCGATTTACACAATAGTGATGTCCATTTACATCGTGATGATGTCCATTTACATTATGATGATGCCCATTCACATCGTGATGATGTCCATTTACATTATGCTGATACTCTTTTACATTATGATGATGCCCATTTATATCATTGTGATGGGCATTTACATAATGATGATGGGCATTTACATTATGATGATGAGCATTCACATTATGATGATGTCCATTTACATTATGATGATGTCCATTTACATAATGATGATGTCCATTTATATCATGGTGATGTCCATTTATATCATGGTGATGTCCATTTATATCATGATGATGTCCATTTACATTATGATGATGCCCATTTGCATTATAATGATGTGCATTCACATTATGATGATGTCTATTTACATCGTGATGATGGGCATTTACATTATCATGATACCATTTACATTATGATGATGTCCATTTACATTGTAATGCTGTCCATTTTCATCTTGATGATACCGAATGACGTTATGATTATGGGCATTTACATAGTGGTGATGTCCATTTACATCATGACGGCCATTCACATGTTTGTGATGTCCATTTATATCATTATGATCCATATTTGTGTCATGATGATACCTATTTACAAATAGTGTTCATAACTTTATGATGATGTCCGTACAATTTGTGGTGATGCTCTATCACATCGTTATGGTGGCCATTTACTTCGTTATGGGGGCCATTTACTTCGTTATGATGGTCAAATTTCCCAGAACCCCATGCGAAATCTTAGACATGCGCATTCGTTTAAACTAGCTGAAACGTTTGTCGGAGATCGAGAGTAATACTCAACACAGTATCCAGTAAGAATGGATAGTATCTTGAGAGAGTTATCTCTGCAAACACTTAAGCCAAGATTCCAACAACAGACGCACGTCCTGTTCACTGTGACAGAGAAAACCGCAATCGGAGAAGGAGATATGGCGGTCCGACGACTACATGGAGTGATGGACTCATTTATTAGCGACAATGACATTGACTCTACTCTAAGCGTAAAAGCCGAAAGGAAAGAGAAGAGAGAGAGAGAAAAAATCAATCAATTGCAAGCTATTAGGGTAGGGAGGGAGGGAGAGGAACGCTCTTGGGTTCTGATTAACTATTAGGTAGCCTCGTCCGTAGACCGTCCCACTCACAGCCTCGAACCCGGCCCATTTAAACTACAATAAAACAAGTATTATTGTTGCCTATGCCTATACTGATAACATACAGACAGACACAAGTGTTGGGGGTCAAGGTCAACAACTTTATTCCCATGTTGACTGGCTATGAGCCGATTTCCGCCAAAAGCCCCCAACATTAGTAGTAGGCGCTAGCCCTCCGGCGCCCTGGAAATAGCGTCATTGTCGCTATTGATTGCTTTCTTAGGTAACTTTACAAGCACGGACACTCCATTTTATGAAAAGATCGTTTGTGATCTAAGTCGAGGGCTAGCAAACACGAGACTACCCTCCGGGGTATCCATCGACTACCTCATATGTAACGTAGTAACAATAAACAGCAAATACACGGATCATTTCAACCATTATCTTTGTGTAAAAATATATTCATATTTTAACCATGGCTAGTAAGCATTCCGTCGATATCCGGAACGACAACCGAAAAGTCCGGTGAGTTAATTCAAACACACTTTGCCCATATCGCTCAAACAGTTAAAAGGTTTCACGATAGCGGTTTTAACAAAGGGGAATCTGGTTTTTTTTTGTGTGTCTCCATTTTATGCCACAACTTCTCGTATAAAACCAAGATGCAATCTGTCATCGAATTGGTACTGCAATCAACCAAGCTAAAAAGATTGCTGATCAATACAAAAAACAGCATCTGGCAAAGAAAATCAAAAACTGATAAAGCTGCCATATTAAAGTAATCAAAGTCGGCGGCATGAATTAAATAAACCAATACTCTCCTCAGACCAAACCTATTTCAAAGGCCGTTTACAGAAAATATTGTTAACGAAACCATGAAACCTGGGAATGGCTAAACACAGAGAAGTAAGATTTATTTCTCGAAACAGCCTTTCACAACATGCTTTTCAAACACCGGAAAGCAGGCACCAATATCGACCCGAAATCTATTACAAAGTCCATGAAAATTGACACAAAACCAAAAGTTCGGATGATCGATTTAATTGTCTAAAACAAACTAATCGTACAACATTTACTGTTAACATAACGAGCACTAGCAACGCTCAAAATAGCCCTAAAACAAAATCCTTATGAGCGTCCAGGAATTCCGGTCGATGCTGGGTCATGTTAATTATAATATGACACCACACACCCGATCGCTCACTATAGAGTCAGTCAATAGTGGCTAACTCTCTCAATAACGAATCTGGCTTCTCCTCGAGGACGAAGATGACTTCATCACACAACCAAGCGGCGGGGGTACAAAACAAGAGAGCGACTGATGAAGGAACCCCATTTTTGGTTCCGAAACACCGTTAAGACGAATCACTCAATCAACAAACCGGTTTACTGGGGACCCAGATCACAAAGCACTATCGATTCACCGATTTCTCGCCATGTATTCAACACAAAATAAATGCAATGATCCTTTTATTCACCATATCGTAATATTAAACAAACTTGGTAGAGCCGATGTGTGGAGTTGCCCTCATTTTCCTTTATATTGAAATTTAGAATAAACATAATGTCAATAATTATCATGGTATGCAAATAGCCATCACCATAAAGTTAATGAGCATCATCATAATGTAAATGGGCATCGTCATAATTTAAATGGGCATCATTATAATGTAAACGGGTATCATCATAATGTAAATGCCCATCACCACGATGTAAATGGGTATCATCATGATGTAAATGGACATCACCATGATGTAAATGGGTATCATCATGATGTAAATGCCCATCATCATGATGTTAATGGGTAAAATCATGATATAAAAGGGTATCACCATAAAGTTAATGAGCATCATCATAATGTAAATGAGCATTATCATATGTAAATGATTATCATCATAATGTAAATGGACATTATCATAATGTAAATGGACATCATCATATGTAAATGATTATCATCATAATGTAAATGGACATTATCATAATGTAAATGGACATCACCATAATGTAAATGAACATCATTATAATGTAAATGGACATCATCATGATATAAATGGACATCATCAAAATGTAAATGACCATCATTATAATGTAAATGGACATCATCATGATATAAATGGACATCATCATGGTGTAAATGGACATCATCAAAATGTAAATGCCCATCACAATAATGTAAATGGGTATCATCATAATGTAAATGAACATCATCATAATGTAAATGAACATCATCATAATGTAAATGGACATCATCATAATATAAATGGACATCATCATAATGTAAATGGACATCATCATAATATAAATGGACATCATACTGTAAATGGACATCATCATAATATAAATGGACATCATCAAAATGTTAATTACCATCATTATAATGTAAATGGACATCATCATAATGTAAATGGACATCATCATAATGTAAATGAACATCATCATAATGTAAATGGGTATCATCATAATGTAAATGGACATCACCATAACGTAAATGCCCATCATCATAATGTAAATGAACATCATCATAATGTAAATGGACATCATCATAATATAAATGGACATCATCAAAATGTTAATTACCATCATTATAATGTAAAGGACATCATCATAATGTAAATGGGTATCATCATAATGTAACTGGGTATCATCATAATGAAAATGGACATCATCATCATGTAAATGGGTATCATCATAATGTAAATGGACATCATCATAATGTAAATGGACATCATCAAGATGTAAATGGTCATCACTATTATGTAAATCGGCATCACGATAGAGTAAATGAACATCATCATAATGTTAATGGTATAATAATGATGCCAATGCACATTATTGAGTTGGAAACACCTCCCTAAGACAGTGACGGCTTTACATATACGTAGCATGTAAACTGAAGTATGTGATATCTGATCACAAGTTTTTTTTTCGCTTTCGTAAGACAACACGATGTTGACGGATGAGTAAGAAAGAACGAAAGGGATACTTTGCTTTTTTAACAGGCGGGGGATGTAAGTTTCATTGTCAATTTAGTTCTCGTGGTTCGCCGGGTGATCCTTCGAGCTATAGTAGGAGACATACACGGCAAAGAGGCACAGTTGTCAGACGATAAACAGTCATCCTAGTATGCACTGGCGGTGCTTTTTTCCACATGACTACGTGCCAACAATTAATGTGACATACTTTAAGCAGGTAAAAACTACTGGCGGAAGATTTACGGTTCTAGATGCCACGATAAGGAACAGTAAGTAGCCTCAGAACACAAACTGACTTTCCGAAAGTTTAGTCCTAAGCTAAGGGAGCATTCGTTATTTACGGGGAGGGGGGGGCCGGTGGAATTTGAGCGACAAATGAAACGTAAAAAGCGACCCCCCCTCCAAATCAAATTTCTAAAATTTGACCCCCCCTCAATTCATCAATTGTAAAATGTGACCCCCCCCCCCCATGAAAAAAAAAATTTCATCAGATTTGATTCATTATCCCTTCGCACCCTGTGGCCCCGGGCTGAAAAAGTTTCCTCACATACTAGAGAATCAACATTTTTGGTGAAATGCCAAAATCAAATTTTTGCACACACATGAACTTGTAATCGCTGTAGTCTAATCAAGTACACTAATATCAATAATCAAGAGTACATAAATACACAGATTTACCTAGTTTTATATTGGAAAAAAATTATTCATAGTTTCCATATAGACAAGATAGTGAATCAACATTTCGGTGACATTCCAAAATCAAATTTCTTGCACAAACATCCACTTGTTACCACCCTAGTCTAATCAAGTAAATTAATATCAATAATCAAGCGTACATAAATACACAGATTTAACTAGTTATGTTATGGAAAAAAATTATTTATAGTTTCCTCTGACAAGATAGTGAATTAACAATTCGGTGAAATTCCAAAATCATATTTCTTGCTCACACATGCACTGGTAACTACCCTAGTCTTATCAAGTACATTAATATCAATAATCAAGAATCTATAAATACACAGATTTAGCTAGTTTTGTATTTAAAATAAATTATTCATAGCTTCTCATAGATTATGTATGGAGGACCTGTGTATTTTCTATTTTGCCTGGGAGTTCTTGTGTGTTATCACTGTATACCTAGGGAGTCCAAGACGGGAATTATCCAGAGAGTGTTTTACGTTGCATGCTGCACTGGCACTGGAAGGTTTGAGTGTCAGCGTGTGCTTTTTAAGTCAGATATTTCTCTATTTTGAGTCTTACTCAAGTCAGCAGATATGTAAAGAAACCGGTGAGTGGCAGAGATCGAATTTTGTGCGGATCGGACAGTTTATTTAAACCCTACGCCATGCTCTACTTTAGTCGATGGAACGAACATTGCTCACACAAGTGAAAGCCGTGCCGTATCTTTGCAATATATGCACTGCTAAGATGATAATATCACCACAAGTTGAAAGCTGATCTTTCTGCAGCAAATTGTGTGTTAACTGTGAACTTTATTCCGTTTATGAGTTCAGTCAGATGTCTGAGATTGTCATGAGAACATTATTTATGATTGTTCCACTGAACTTTTGTCGATGCGCGGAGTTAGCAGAGTAAGACTTCAGATTAGTTCGGCCTGTCCCGACCGGAAGTAAACAAAAGTTCTAAGAATATTAGTAAGATGGCTGCTCCCGTGGTAGCTGAACTGGACGCTGCTTAGCAGTGAATTGCGTGTGTTGTCGCCGACTTTCATGTGCAGACATTACACGGGACTTACAATTGTGCTCATCATCGAACATTAGTTAAAGTCGCGTGTGAACTATTTGTGTTTCCCAGCCGTTTCCCAGCCGCGTGGTCAAGTCTGAGGTACCTCTGCGGTACCGTTAAGTTTTCCATAGAAATTGTTAAGCATTTAGAAAGGGTTGAACAGTTTTGTTCTGAAAGTGTGTTCGACTCCTGCCGTCGGGAGGTCGATCAGTACGGTTACTGTTACCATGGAGTAATATTTATAGTTTTGGGTACGGTTTTACTATTTTATATGTAGACCCCGATATTTGACACAATATATACAGAAGTTGTTTGTTACATTATATGACTGTGTGTTGGTTCCTCATTTCGGCAGATCGTCCATGTAGCCGACACGAACACGAAGTGTGTGTTACCGGCTACCAAAAACTATGAAAAATAGTAAAGAATGACCTACAAAATCACTATCAGTTTTAAGTTGCAGGTAGAATAAGTCTGTGCCTTAAAAATTGTAAAAAATACTAAAAAAATAGTAGAAAGTGAAGAACCAGCTGAAAGTTAGTTGAGGAGACCTTGACCGCATATCATTTGCATCTCATTGTCGGCTACATGGACTGTGTGCCCCCTCATTTTTGGCAATTTTTCATGCCCCATGCTGTGTAGCCCTGCGTACAGGTGTGTGCACGTGTGTTCCCAGCATTATATGGCCTCTACCACAGCCCTGCAATGGTCTTTGAACAGACTTGAGGTCTCTGCGGCCTGGATCTGGACCGCAATGAAGACTAAACGGTCTTTTTGGCCGAAATTCTGCTCTATTGGGGCAAAATCCTTTCCCTGCCTACCTTTACCTCCTAACCAATCCCAGAAAAGATGCGATTGACTTCTCCTAACGTCCAAAACCGCTCATTTTCTGAAACATATTGACCCCAGTTATCTCCACAGACCGTTGCAGGGCAGCGTGGTGGAGGCCGTATACGCCAGGAACACACAGACCTGTACTCAGGGCTACATGCTCTGTTGCTGCTCTAGAGAGGTTAACGCCAGTTCGGACTTGTTGGCCCTGCTACAGAAATAAATTTGGCTGAGCTTCGGTCGGTTATTATTCTGCCGTCTCGAAACATCGGTTACACAAGCAACATTTCGGTGAAATTCCAAAGTCAATTTTGTTTTCCATAACTCAACACAAACCTTTGTAAAATTTGACCCCCCCTTCAATCATTGATTGTAAAATTTGACCCCCCCTGAAAAGCGGTTTTGTAAAAGTCAACCCCCCCCTGATTTCCACCGACCCCCCCCTCCCCGTAAATAACGAATGCTCCCTAAGACACTGCAGTAGAGCGCTTCCTTTTCGAGATGTGGCATTGGAACTCTCATTTATTGTTAATATCATGTTCCTTCGGCTGGAAATAGCCGTAGCTGATAGTTTTGCAGTCTGCGGATTGTTTGTCCCTCAAGCCAAGGGCTGTTGTTTTAAAAAACTGCAACAACATGCCTTGAGTTCAGAGTTCAGGAGATGTTAGAGTCATGTGTTGGACTGTAAATAACACCAAGCGTCCGTGGCTATTGTGCGAGATGAACACTGTCGCGTAGCGTAGTTATGGAGCGATTGAGTTGTCCCGGTTGAAATACACATTGGTTCCTTTGCCAACAGATTGCTGCTAAGGATATTTGCGGAAACTTTTGAACTATTTCCCTTTGTAACCTTTGTACACAAGACTGAGGAACCTTGACCAGTCGAAGTTTCAAGCAAATAATCGATTTTAGAACGCCTGCTGTACGAGGAAGTAAGTGGGGACCCGGGGCTGGACAAGACGCACGAAAGGTAGGGCTGGATTTTCTTTCTTAATTTTTGTTGTCACGTGGCTGTTACAATTTCGACAACTCAAAGAGTGTCAAGACTTTGACTTTGAAGGTCTGGGTTGGGAGTTACTGGGTTGTCATGGTGCCAATTGGCCCAACAAAGACAGGGCGTGTACACGCCATCAGTAATTTGACCTAACTTTATATTCGACCAATCGTCTACGCTTTTATTTGAACAGAAAGGTACTCTACTCTAACCGTGGCTGCTTCACCGAGATACACAATGCGTTTATACAGTAAACTCAAGTTTATCACTTGTTGCTGGTAGATGATCGGATCAAACCAGCACACTTCGCCGAGACAAACTTGCTGTTCATGAGACCCGGTAGTGACCTTGACTTGAAGTCGATAACTCTTGTCTGTTTACTTCAGTTACTTCCGTGTTCGATGACTATGGAGTCAACATGGCACACAAATCGAAAATAATCGTGTTCCGTTTCAACTCTTCCACCTTTGATTACAAAAGAATATTTACGAAAAGCGTTTCGTACACGAAAAACGTTTCACTTCAAAGTGTAATACATATGTAAACCATATGCAGTTGGACGTGATGTTGTTCACACTGACAGCGAGTGATTTTGGTCAAGGCAAAATTGAAGAGCTTCAGTATGCGTTTATGTAGCCAAAATGTCCAATACTATTTAAGGAGATTTCAACATCATTTTAAAACGAACGGCTCTACACTCGATATGTTTGCGCTATCAACTTGTCCACCTTTTGTACTGAAGCCAATCCGCCCAATTAATAAGTCGTCACACATGGTACAAAGATCAAGAGATAAACGAATATTTGGATAGTAGCGTTTTGCACATGGCATGCACTCAGACTCGCTATACACTATTATATTTGCAAATTTTGGCAGCAATTTTTTTAATGTTTGACCGCAATTAGATTAATTTTACTGGTCAGATTACATCGCCTACAGTGGCCGCACAACTAAATTCCGGGTTCACGCTGTTTTAACAATTCGTAAAAAGTGAACTGCAGCACAGCACAAGTAAGAGCTGTGTGGGCTCAGGTTTATCCTCAAGCAGCAGATACAGATTGAAGTTTCAGGGGAGATTTATGCGTAAAGTGAACTCCCAAGGCTGCAATCAAGTTGCTAAACTGACAGGCGAGTGAGGGGGTTATAGCTGTTGATGACAAAGTCACGGTTCTGCGCTCAGCTGGAGGACAACATTGTCCCGAGATGGGTTAAAAAGGACATGGAGGGCAACCGTGTCCCGCTCTGCTTTAGGAGGGAAACTTATTATATAACATAAACTCATTCTCTATGCCTGATGTAACACCTCTGTTTAGCCTGATGAAACACTGCAATCGGACACTTTTGAAGGAAGTGAAAAACGACCTTCTTTGAAGCAAGAGAAGAATTGGGTTGGCGATACGCCAGGGCCGAGGCATTCAATAGAAGATTCAATTTGAAATGAAAGGGGACACACTTTGCTTTTTGTTTGAAGGGCGAGACGCATTACAAAGAAATGGAGATGAGCTGAAGCCTAGGTGGAAAGGCCTGCTAATGATTTATATGTTACAGCAGGGCGTAGGTGCATAGCAAGAGAAATTTAGACGAAGAAAAATCCCCGCAGGGCGTGTGTGTATTAAGTTTGGAATGTACCAAAAAGTATATGCACTGTGAATATCAATGAGCGTAGAATCAAGAAGTGAATTTCCATGCGGACCAAAATAACTTCCCTATTTACATCCTCAGGAACGCACCATTAGAT
This sequence comes from Ptychodera flava, assembly GCF_041260155.1. Taxonomy (NCBI): domain Eukaryota; kingdom Metazoa; phylum Hemichordata; class Enteropneusta; family Ptychoderidae; genus Ptychodera; species Ptychodera flava. The sequence goes on from NC_091941.1 coordinate 10,462,021, forward strand.
ATTGGGTAGGTATCTTCAGGGATGCACCATTTGGAAGGGTTGTCAGAATGACTATACACTTGCATTGTTCGCCTTCCAGATTTGGCTTCAGTTTTCGGAGATACACGCCATTGTTTTCTAGGAGCATCTATATGCTTCCATTTTTCACCGCCAGTCCTAGAGGTCAATCCCTCGAGGTAATGAAATGGGACATGTTATCCCACTTTGTTTCTGTCACAATAGACATGAAAAATAGACTTATTGGTATATGCATGACAAATTAATCGACACACTTTTTCCTACCAGAAATATTTTTGTTAGCTTTGTAAAGAAAAGGGCAACGTAACCGATCATGTGCCCCTGGTGAAGGATGTAGTACCCGAAGAAGAAGTTGAATTCAGAAAATACGAGCTTTTGATTTCACCTATTGTTTGGATTCCGAGGGTCTTTAGTGCTCCATTGGTCTCCTAAACAAAACGTGTCCATAAATCGAACAACGGCGGAGTGTAAGCGTGACATTCTAGCCTCAATAAAGTTCAAGGAATGTATCGAAGTAAACCCTGTAAAATTTTAGTTCCTTCTCGCCAGAGATGGATTACTGCCATAAAATCTACTCGCATTTCTGTAATGTCTCTTTGAATAATTTTATTTTCATGATTGATAAGTATTTTTCAGATGATACTTGCTGCACAATGTGGTTGTTTTCTGCACGTCATATAGACCTCCTTTTGTACATCTTTCATTCGATTTTGATGTACACCGATTTCAATTTAATTCAACTTTGAAGCAGTGACGATCACCTTTTTGTGGTCCCTCCATACCGGCCCTGTCTCAATAATTTCTCACCTGCCATTGTTTTTCACTTTTTTTCTGTAGTTTCTTTGGCTATTTTTCCCGAAGTGTACGATGTATGATATATTCATATGATTTTGTTTACATTTTACACTTCTTTTTGTTTTGATTTATGATATCCATTTTATCTGGAGGGAAAATATATTAAATTATGAAACCATTAATATCCCACAACTCTAGCCGAAATAAAATTCCATAGGCGCACTTTCTCGATCCAAATGTTATTTCCCCGGATGTAAACCAGCCCCAGTTTTCGCGCAAACATTTCGGAGGGCAATGTTCCACGGAGCTTCATATCGAAAAAACACTAACCCCCTCCCTGTGGTTTGTTCCCAGTCCCTGAGTACCGCTTCAAGTCACGGACAGAACAGTCAGTGTCACAGAAGGAGGTGAAATAATATTGTCAGTACCTGAAATGGAATTTAGCATTATTTTAGCTGTCGACTATTCCCACTAGATGCAAACTTCGCGCACGGTACAGCGAGGCTGGACTTGTGTTTGACGCTCTCATTGTGCTGTCAAGAATCATTCGGTTTCACTGGTTATTTTAGATTGAGTTATTTCGGAGTGAACAATAACACCACAGAAAGGGAAGTTAGTTATAGATGATAAAGTTCGATGGTTTGAGATCTGCGCAAGTCGCAGGTCACCGGAGCAAACCTTTCTGTCGGAACATTTCCAATACCGCATAGATATAACGCATCTCAGTGTAATCGATGTCTGTATCAGTGCCGTGGTAACGTTTTTACGGGAAATATGTGCAAGGCAGAAGTTTCAAGGCTGATCGAATCTCATCTACAGGGTCATGGAAGAAAATCATTTTCTTTTGCTGTACAACGACATTCCAGTAAGTACATGCCTCACAGGTGCATGCATATGGAATGACACAGTTACCACAGTTACCACACCCGAACGAGTACTGCGCATGTGTGATGAATAACTATATTTTGTTTCATTTTCACCGACATAAAATCAAAGAAAAAAGTTGTGAACATTTCATAATAGCGATTCGCCATTGTTTTGCTTGTATAGGGTGAAACGGAAAAAATATCAAAGCTTGTTTAACTACCTCCATGGTCGGTGCTAAATTAGCCACGTCTCAAATATTATATTATATATTAAGGCATAGATAACATTGTATTTTTCTTGAGAATTTCAAAAGTAACAGGGATTTGTTGCAATGATTTTCTCTCTTGGCTTTCTTGGGCAGACAGTAGTGCTCTACAATTCTGCTAGCTTCTGTGTGACATTCATTTTCGCTGAACTAAACTAAAACAGTTTAAAGTACAGCCTAGGCTACTAGACTTTGTAACTGGGAGTCAGAAGGGACACACATGTGCATGACTCACTTTTTTCATACCTAGGTTATAATTAAATTTCTAAGAAATTTAGATGTAAGATTCCCAATACAAGTAAAGTAAAAGGTTGCAAACCACTGGATTTTCTAGTCTCTCATCATTGGTAACGTGATCAGATTTCTCAATGTCCTACCTGCTTACCTGAAACGTGACCCTTTCTTTAACCTAAGGTCACGAGTTGTTGTTTGGTTTTCCCATTGGTAGTATGCCGTCTTTCAACAATACAGAAAAGTATCAACCATACCAATAGGTCGATCATTTCAGTGTAATATTATATAGGATTTTAAGGACGTTTTTAATTTTAATTTTCCGTTGTACTGAGTTTTTTTATCACGTGATGCGACAATAAGTGAATCATACTACTACGTCACACGTATGCTTGATTTTGCAGATGTGATCATGATGAAATGAACACGTTGATTTTATTTTAATTTGAAAAGTAATCGACAACTTAGACCGTCAGCGGGCGTGCAATAGAGGTAATATCACCGAAAAACGTGATCTTATGGCCAAAGCTCAATTTTATTGTAATTTGTCGACATCAAAATATCTCTCGATTTTCGCAGATATAATTTTGAATTCCATGCAATACCAGTCCGTGATTGTGTAAACGTTTGGTGTAAATTCTCTTGAATAGGTGCATTTTCATGGAATGATTTTATAGTTTGAAAGTAGAATTACAAAATACTGTAGTACAAACTCCGAAAATATATTTTAAAAAATAATAAAAGACTGAAGTTTGGCAAATTACCATCTGGGCTCTGAACAAACCCCAGGGTATTCAGGAAATAAAATATTCTTCACAAATCTGGGGCTGATGTGCCGTTATAACTGAATAATAAAAAAGACTTCCCAAGTTGTCGTGAATAGTGACAATCGATCAATCAGATATAACCTTCCGAGCACGCTGCTGCTAAGCAACACATCTGTGCAATAGTTATGACAAATCAATGCGCGGTGTTACATTATCAAAGATTAACAAAAGATACATATCCTGTTGCAGATTTGGTTTCGTCTCTTATAGCTTTTTTAATAGCTTGGTCTGTGCCTTAAATTGTCTGTATTGTTTATGCAACAGTGGGCTTTCGAACAACGGTCTGTGAGTAAGTAATATGTTTTTTCGTATCATCTAAACTTCAAAATGGTTTGAAATGATAACAAGGTAATGCAAGAATTTGAAGTGGTTTTCTAACGGTCTTTTTAAATATTTTCCGCTCTGTGTTTTACTGGTGATACTTGACTTTTCAGATTTGCTTTGTTTATTTCTAGGGTCACATAATACAACCTTCTTAAATTTTCCCTTGTTGACAACCTCAATTCCGAACATATCTCATATCACTACATTGAATACTAACTGATCGTAAGGCCAAGAAAAATAAAAAGTTTATTTCTCATCCTAGACATATTGCAAAAATGGTGTGGTGACAAGAGTTTTATTTTCTTCTCATTTTTTTATTCTTCAACCAACAAGAACGCGCAAAACATGAAAACAATATAGGAATGCACACAGAGATAAATGCACAGCATAGCAACATATCTGTGTTTGGCTTTTAGTACAGCAATGCACAGTTTTGAAAGCTTAATATAACAATGACATATGTGTACAGTTCTGAATGGAATGTTAGTGTCAGTAATTTTATTTACAGTTCTGTTTTATACAGCACCGTGTTATGCACTATCGTCGCTTATTTTTTCGTTTATTTTTTTTTCATTTTATTTCCCCGTGAGCAGAAAAAAGGTGGACACGGCGGGTCTGAATTGACGCGCGCGAGGATGAGAAAAAAACTTTTTATCTTTTCCTGCCTAATAAGCAAGTTTTCAAATTGTTCGTGCTTGTGGTGTTATTTCATTACTGATATGCTAATTGTGAAGGATGACGCTCTACTATGCTCCACTATAGTCTTCTATCAGGGTACCTGGCCTTCCACAGTTTCCCCTGGAGACACATCTATACATCGGTCACTCCAATAAACAAACGGCATTTCCTAAGGTTATCGGATCAAACGAGGAGATGACTTCACAAGAGGCTGTTCGAGACAACTCTATGTTTTTTAAGGAAGAAGGAAATAGACAGTTCGGTGGTTCAAAATTTTCGAGAACGATATTGTTATCACGCAAGTTGCTTTTGCCGGTTAGAGAATGAATCGGATTTGTTTGTATCTCGGTGCCTGCGGTTTCACACACAAGCGCGCGCTGTGTTGCTTAGTTAGAGCGCCTCCTACGGCCTCTTGATAAAAAAAACAATGCGGCGATATAAAATGAGACATGTTAGGGTGTGAACTTTGTGTCTGGCCTTAAATACAAGTGAGTATTGGTGACGACGATGAGGATAAAGATAGTGATAGTAAAAGTAGTGACGAAGTCACAGAGGAACGGTTTACATTGCCAATAAAATCGCGAGTATCATTGATCCTTTACAAAATAGTCCACGCTGGATCAACTGTTTATGGGGAGCTGTTGATCTCTCTTGCTGAGACTTGCTTACAGGTTTTTATAGACATGCAGGTACTTGCATTGCTCTGCATGTCAAGGCTGTGTGTTACCGGCGTGGTGGGAGGACGTATAACTCCGGTATACCGTTAACACACACAGCCCTGCTACGCAGCAGTGCTAGTACTTGCAAATGCATAGCTTTGTAGTGACCTGGAGACCGTATAGCCAATATAAGGCTGCAACTAAAGTTGACGAATATATGTGTCATAATACAATGTACTTGTACCAAGATTGATTGCAATCCATATGCTGATACAATTCTGCCAAATAGTTGCAGATACGATAAAATCATAACGGAAGGACCGTCCAATGGCCATCTTGGATCATATCGCGACATACGCCGTTATTTATTTTTGAGTTCTGCATCCATGGTATGGCAATGGTCACTCAGCGGCCAAGGTGGTTCGTTTCACAAAGTAAATCGACAACCCAGAATTTTATTGCCCAGTTTTGGATCAATAAAGTGATATTGATTTGAATGGCATTTGTACCTGACAGTACATTGTTCTATGTTTCAATGAAATCGGTGCAGGCATATCTGAATAATTGCTGCAGACGAAAGAACGGACGGATCCAAACCCATAAGTCCTCCGGTCTGGTATACCGTTCTAGGGCACAGAAGAGAAGTCGCTAATGATATCGACTTGATCATTTTGGAACAATTGAAATGAAAAAGTTGATAATAATAAAGTTCCGGTTCGGGGTATTTCAACGTCTCGAAATGGAGACACATGGAAATGATTACGCTTATAAAAAGTGTTAAAGTAACCTTAAATCATATAAAATTACTCAGGCTTTATGAAAGACATAAAAATTAGCACAGGAAAACTCTCATTGTATAGAAAGTAGCCTGAAAATAGATTTTATTCCTCATAACATCAAACAGAAGAAAATTTAAGATGTCTTTATATTTGCAACGATTAGATACCAAGATATAGTTCATAATTATCTCTTTACAGCAAAACGACGTGCTTCGTATTTTTCTAATCACAACAGCAACACTAGTCGCCATGAAAACAAATTTCTCATTTAATTTAATTTCTACATTTCAGCTTATAACAAGTAAAATTCAAGATTATAGTTATTCGCGATGGACGATGGTGGCATATGTTTCGCCGACGTGTTAGAATTGGCAAGCCCTCTTCACTGTCGTGAGTGTCCACCGTTTCCCGATCCACCAGACCCACCTCCAACAGCAGAACCACCGACGATAATAACCCCAACGCAGATACTGCCATCTGAATATCCAAAGCAAACACCAGGTGAATATATCTTATCTTTGAATATCCATGCTATTCGTGATATAAATTCCAGTCATTAATTTCAAGTTGACATTCAATTCTTGATGACTCCATTGATTTGTCTAACCCATTAGATTTTACGAAATACTCTTTTATGTATAGGACTGGTCAGTTTCTTTGGCCAAAGGGATCGGTAGATTGGTTTGTTTTAAAATTTGAAATAGGAGATTAATTGTGTTTTCGGGCGTGAGAGGGAACAAATCGCTGATAATAATAATAGAAAAATATATTGTTGCATTTCAATAATTACATGCATTTTTATTATTAGACCGATTGACATGATCATTTCTTACCTACACACTGAGATCTATCTTTGAACTAAAATGGTGAGATGTTGATATCATAGATAATGAAGTCCTGAAGAACATCACACTTTTTTATCGTTTTGCACATCTCATTCTTGCATCGTTTGCACCAGTGCCACAGGGTCCAAATACTACCTGGTCTGACCATCGTCGTAAACTACGCGCCTCTTTACGGCAACAGCTCAGCGCTACCCGTCAAGATTGATTTTTGCGTAGGTCAGCGGAGCGGAAATTATTGCTCTGGCTCGCGAGAATGAGTCCGACCTGTGTCACTGTGTTGCAATAACTTCACTACATCCGAATAGTATTACGTAGCAAGGAAAAGAGTCAGAGAACTTTAGATTTGGACATGCAAGCAATTCTGTGTCCTTGAACAAGGTACTGTTACCAATTGTCTCAGCTCGTACCTTACCAAGGGACAGTGTACTTAAATTGATGATTTAAATGAGCCGATATACCCTCATATTCTGGTGGTGGTGGTGGTAGGTCCGGTACTAGAATGTAGTTTTGCTACAGGAAAGGGATATATGTGGAAATGCATGGTTTTGTTATGAAAACCAGTCCAAATGTTAATTCAGTGCTTAATTTCAGTGGATATTAACAGAAAAGCAGGGAAACAGTCTAGGGAGAAACGTTTTGGAATTGTACCACATAAATGGTATGTTCGGGTCAGGACAGGGCCAGGCTGCACTCTGCGCGTATTTCAATGTTTAATTTATTGATGGTAGTCTAAGATTGTAAAACCCGATGTGCACAATGCGCAATTTCTAAAATCACACAGGGTACATTATGATCTTTATCAGAACATGCCAAATAATTCTGCTTCTGCAGTTTTAACCAGGCACATACATTTTGCGAGTTTTAAGTGTTATCACAAATTAAAAGTAAACTGAGAACATATGACATCGCCTGTTACCCTGCAATATAACGTTGACGCATATATGGTAAAATGCACAGAGGGCTCAAATATTAGCCTTTTGTCCGAGAGTGCTGAACGAACAACTTGATTGTAGTGATTGGGACGGTGACTTAGAATTGATAAACTATAACCCTGTCACTGTATAAACATTTGGAATCAAAACCTGACATACACAGTATGTACTTTCGCAACAAAAATCACGTCGAGCCCTGCAGAGGCATAACCCTGTCGAATATTATAACGATGCTCTAATCGATGAAATGGCATTAGCAAATACTAAGGAACTTTCAGAACCTTCTAAGACACAGTGCACTTTATAAACGAAGATTTGGTATTTGTATTGATGTTGTCTGTTTTTGTATTTCTATTTTTTCCAGATGATACTGACTACACTCCAGTCATTATCTCAGTCAGTGTTTGTTTGGTTTTGTTGGCAGTGATAGCTTTTCTTGTCTGGTATTGCCGTCGGCGTCGATATTGTCTGTAAGTTTTTCTCATCTTTTCAGCGTCAGCAAGCCACATTTAATCGTTGGTGGCGCTAATTGGCTTCGGCGTATCAATGTTTAATGTTGTTTTTTAGATCAATGTGTACAGATCCGAAAAGTCTTATTTAGCGAGCTATAAGTATCAAGCAACTTTAGAGGTTCATAATCTTATAAAAAATGGGAGTTTATGGAGGGACTATTTTTGTGCTACTCGTGTTGTCAACGCTGTACTAGATTTTGCGGGCGTTATAATAACTGGGGAATACTACATACCCGTACGTAACATGGCAGTGCAAATTCGGATAGCGAAGGAGAATTGTTTGTCTTTATTTGATTTCATTTTCAACATCAAACAACAAGGGGCATGTATACCCTTTGGTTAAACCCTACACATGGTAATAAGTTGACATAGAAAACCGTCGTACGGCGGGTGAGCAAGGTGTATATATCACTGCATGTGTAACTCTCCACTGTGCATTAGAACGTTTTGACGAGATAAGTTTCGGAGTTGTTACTTTGGTAAAAGTTGCAACTTAATCACACTTTGAAAATATAAACAGAGAAACTACTTTTATCGAATTGATACCCGATACGTGTGTTACGATTGTAATTTTTAGGTAAAAGTATTACACGAGATATGTATAATTTTGTTGAACCCATGACGAACATTCACTACGCGAGTGGAATTATGAACAATTTCACATGGTAGAATGTGGAGGGACTTCCTTTAATTAGCTCAAGTATCATTATCGGTGTTTCTTTTGTTAACTCAGGTATCATTGCCAATGTGTTAATTGACATACAATACAACTATCGGCCGGTCAATTGAAATGGACTGGAAAATAATCAACAACTTTACTTTTCATTAAGCACGGACAAAAGATGTTTACTGACATTGACCATGATACTGGTACTCGAGTGGACACCTAAGCTAAAACAATCAAGTGTGACACCGATATGGTTACGTCACTTTGGTCAACGCCTAATTAACTTTGGAATGAAACAATAGCTTATACATTAATCAAATTCTAGCTCCACAAATCTTGACTATGTAACGTTAGTAACTGTTATTTGTAGAAGTCGGTATTTATCAAAACAAGATCATTAATATTAAAAAGCGTCGGTTTGTATGCCGAGTCAGGAGAATATCCTAAAACTTCCTCCAAATCAAGTATTTGGATTTTCATCTTTTATCCAATCAATTACTTTTCATACTTTTTAGCCAATGTACGATTACTTCCTGTCAAGTATTTTACGTGTTCGGGCTACGCCCTGAAAAATTGTCTATTTAATGGGAAGTTTTGAGACGTACGAGCATGACTTTTGGTTGGTCCCTGCTGACAGCGTATCAATAAACATCATCCATTTCAACTTAAAAGTTCTCTGCGTAGTAGTATCCTGTATTACCACTCACCGAGCTCATTCCCTGACTAAAGTTGTCGACCGCAAAAAGAGACGGGCAACACGTGCTACAGATCATGTGTACATTCCACTGTGTTACAATCCGAATTACATTGTATATCCATAAAATAAGAACATCACCGCTTCTGAATAGTCCATGGGTCACATGACCAACCATCGATCGTTCGCGTTCATGCCATTCGATGTACAATAGATATTTTAACCATTCTGACAAACTGACTTACTCGAGATTAAATACCATCTGTCGCCCTAGATGATTCTAACCTTACAGATTTTGTCAGTTGGGTCGATTATTCAGGTTTTATTAACAGATTTCATAGTTGAAAGTTGACATAATAATCGTCATTTAATAGATTTTGCGGGCAAGTCAATCGATCCCATCCGGGCCCAAGACTCTTGCCATTAGTTTGCATAAAATTTATTCATTTATTTGTTATTCTAATGTAAAGTACTGTCATTCCATGTTTTGTAGGAAGAAACCAGAAGAAGACCTTTTGAAAGAAAACGAAAACAAAGGACAAGATATTAATCTCGCGAAAACTACTTTTGAGAATGAAACAAGCGGGAAAGGTAATGAACAGCTTAACGGAACCGCGAACGAAAGTGGTGCCGGCACAAGTCGCCCAGAAGACGAAAAGGCGCAAAATTCAACACTCTCAGTTGAGTCGGCGAAGTTAGAGACAGAGAAGCAGAACAAAAAGCAGGGGAGCACAGTGACTTCGACAGGGAGTGATACGGTTAGCCAAGGGAAAAGTGAAAAGGGCAATAAAGAGGGTCTCAACAGCAGTTCGATCGCCGCCAAGAAACAGCCCGCAAAAGAAAGTGATGCCAGCAAAAGTCGCCCAGAAGACGAAAAGAAGCAAAATTTAACGCACTCAGTTGAGTCGGAGAAGGGTAAGCTAGAGAAGCAGAACCTAACGCAAGGGAGCACAATGACTTCAACAGAGAGTGATACGGTTAGCCAAGGAAAAGGTGAAAAAGGCAATGAAGAGGGTATCAACAACAGTTCGATCGCCGCCAAGGAACAATCCACAAAAGAAAGTGATGCCGGCAAAAGTCGCCCAGAAGATGAAAAGAAGCAAAATTTAACGCACTCAGTTGAGTCGGAGAAGTTAGAGACAGAGAAGCAGAACAACAAGCAGGGGAGCACAGTGACTTCGACAGAGAGTGATACGGTTAGCCAAGGGAAAAGTGAAAAGGGCAATAAAGAGGGTCTCAACAGCAGTTCGATCGCCGCCAAGAAACAGCCCGCAAAAGAAAGTGATGCCAGCAAAAGTCGCCCAGAAGACGAAAAGAAGCAAAATTTAACGCACTCAGTTGAGTCGGAGAAGGGTAAGCTAGAGAAGCAGAACCTAACGCAAGGGAGCACAATGACTTCAACAGAGAGTGATACGGTTAGCCAAGGAAAAGGTGAAAAAGGCAATGAAGGGGGTCTCAACAGCAGTTCGATCGCCGCCAAGGAACAATCCACAAAAGAAAGTGATGCCGGCAAAAGTCGCCCAGAAGACGAAAAGAAGCAAAATTTAACGCACTCAGTTGAGTCGGAGAAGGGTAAGCTAGAGAAACAGAACAACAAGCAGGAGAGCACAGCGATTTCAACTGAGAGTGATACGGTTAGCCAAGGGGAAAGTGAAAAGGGCAATGAAGCGGGTATCAACAGCAGTTCGAGCTCCGCCAAGGAACAGTCGACCGATGGCAATGATACCAATGCAGATAAGACTGACCATGTCGCCGCGGACAAAACTAATCCATCAAATGTCACAGAAGCCGATAAATCGAACTCGGCCAAGGATGGCGCTGACAAAGAAGTAGAACAAGACGAACAGGATGAAGGGTTTGTCTCTGCAGCTCAACCTAAAGCAGATAATGTCAAGGAAGCTTCAGTAAAAAAGATGGGAAGCGAAGCAATACAAACAAAAGTTTAATGAAAGGAAATTATTATGATTGCTGTTGTTGTATGTAGAATTCATCATTGACGCCAATTTATGATCGTCATTGTGAGGAAATGAATTCATAAAATACCTACGAAGCCAGAATATCCACCGGGAATCACTCTTGCGATCAAATCTGTGACATCTTTTGAAAGAAACAATGAGTCATACCATATCAATGTTTAATGTTAAGATAAAAGCGCAACAATGTTCGTCAAAACATTACATCAAAGAGTACTAATTGACAGTGTGTATATTAAAGGTATAATGTCACCTGTTCCAATTTTGCCACAGTTATCATAGAAAGAGAAATCTAACCAATCACAGAAATTAAGCGGGTGGCCTCTTTTGAAAAACAGCGCCCTCACATGGGCATTTTGAATACCAAGGAACGCCCCTTTGACCATATATGGGCATATTTAGATTACAGGTAACTACCGTAATATCCACTCCGCTGTAGGAGAATTCATTAAATGTTTAACATGTGTAACAGGAACTTAAATACTTTAATTCAAAATCCCCCTAGAAGCCAGTGATCGCATCATATGAGATTCCATTTATTTATATTACAACAAGTGTACTTCTCTTTCCATACTCAGAGATTTTCCGATGTGTAAACTATCGTTCGCATAAAGCAAAGCAGTCTTTGGCTATATTTGGTATCAACACATCATGTGAAAAACCTTCCTAAAATATTACACTTTTAAAGACAGATTGTTTACCAGGTAATATAAACGTTCATGAAGTGACATTTTGTTGACAAAATAATACACATATATGCATAAATATTATAAAGAATTGAGCTCAATTTTCAACACATAATGTGAAAAATGTGTGGCTTATAAATGTGATGAAATTTTAATCCACTCACAATTAACGCCGATTATTGTATGATAGCAGGCTATAAAGAAACTCCATGGCCACTACTAAGCAATTTATGTTTCATCGCTTGTTTTACCGCACGTGCGACTACTGCCTGTTGCTTGTCACACTCTTTTCAACAAAATCTTCACCCATTGATAACGGCCAAATGCAAACACACACCCTAAGATAACTTTCAACCGTACTTCCATAGCCTAGCATTGCTCTTTTATTCTCCAGTCTTGCCTAGATGGCATATTTTATTCGAAAGTGTCTCTATGAAATACCTGAAAGTGTTAGCATATAGCGTGCGTGTTCTTCGTTGTTTTGCATGGCCGCTATCAATGCACTCAAAGCAAAGAACTGGTATGTGCCCGAAGGAGGATGTAGCCCAGTAATCTTGAGGTATACCACCAGTTTAATCAGACTGGACCAGGTACATTAACCCCTCTAGATCAACATTACATCGTCACAAGATTGCACATCCTAACACTGGTAGCTGATGGGCCAGCTGATGGATCCTCTGTTTGAGGACAACTACGGTCTTTTTTCTAGGCTAAAGCGCGACGTGTATTAGTGAAATGGTATAGGACTCACTTAGGCCTACAGACAGCACACGCGTTATACGCTTCTCCGAATCGTTAATAATTTACTGTTCCTATAATAGATATAATTCGTTGACACACTTCTTGAATTCAGATCTCAACTACTATCAATTATCCAACGAAAAGACGGCGACAATCTACAGTATTTGGTGTTAAAGGTAACAATATTTCTTCATATCGGTCATTTACGTAGTCTGCAAATGTTACTAACCTCAATGGGCGTAAGTGAAGTCAGTAACAACACATTGGCGTACAGACACGTAGTCGGAAAAATGATAACACACAGCCATGGCACGATGGAGTATGACGCACGTAAAATAGCATGGGCAACGCCTATGCCCTCTTCTCGATGTATAAGTTTTTTACGGCATCATCGTTTTAATCTCAATTTAAACGGACGCTCATCAGTTAGTCTGTATGATATCGCTGCAATCGTTTAAAATGTGGACACATCATATAGGCCTATATCGAACAGATGTATTATACAACCATATAATGTACGGTTGATATCCCTAATAATATGGCCTACTAAAGTGCCGTTGTTTAGTGTCTACGTCGCATTTGTATGAGGTAAAGGCAACGATTGTTGCCAGGGGTCATGCCAAGTAATGCAGCTTTATTGCTCTCTGGATTCGAGGCTTTTTGCCGTGCAAACACTGCTATAGCTGTCCAGCGTGTCAGTGCTTCCAACAGACAGGCGACCATTTCGTCAAATTAAATATTGACAGTGTCTCCATCAGGCAGCACGGCAGCATATCAGGTGTGGAGTTAATTTTACGGCGCTACGGTCAAAGGTCATGGCGAAGAACGGTACAGAATTTTGCTACGCCAATGCTCGAAACTACATCGGAACCTTATCTTGTTCTTGTACCGGATCACTGCCAGACCCACCGACAGGACCACCAGCTGTGCCAACGATAGAACCAATTACAGCAACTATACCCAATTCAACGATCATAGAACCAACAATATCCTCTGGGAACGGTTCGTATTTTCAAATTTTCTACGAGGTCTGCAAACCAGTAAACGATAATTCACAGGGCTGACCTTGTTATGATATTCTGTAAATGTTAGACCAAATACACGTGTGTAAAAATACACGTGTGTTACCGGTAACCCGACCTAGCCTTAAGCTATTTAAAAGCAACCTAACCCTAAACATTTTTATCAGCATTTTTCGAAACAGAGCACGACTGTCGTCAAATTTGCAACTGCTTTTTGATGGGTTGCACCTCACTATAGTAGTACGTGCCTCGACGATGAAAGACTTATATCCCTGCTTAAATTCTCCTTAAGGAAACTTTAAATCCCCCTCTTTCGAAATCAAGAATAAAAATCGGGGGTAATCATGCACAATTTGGTACAAGGTAACCTTAAACAATTGAAAATAGTACAAATCAAATTTTCGATTTCACAAACATAGGTCGACGAACCTTAGTTAATCCATGAGCATCAAAATGAGTCCCGCAAGTTGTAAATCAGTAAATTTATTGCAAAAAGTTTAAGATTCCGAATTCTGTCCCAGAGGTGCATTCTATCTTCAAAGTAGGAAAATCGTCTGACCCTGCTGAGGCATGTTATCAACAATAATATCATGGAGGCTTAATCAATATGAAGTATTATGACGAGAGCCTACTCAGATAGGAAGTTACTGATTAAACTCAAAAAGCCAACCATATAGGCAGTGATCTGATAAATATTTTCTCAGGATCATACATTTGCGAAATTTTCAGAGAGTACATACACACAAACATACACACACATACACACACATACACACACACGCACACACACACACACACACAAACAAAAGGAAAAAAACGAAATGTCTTTTGCCACTTTGAATTCTATGATTTTCCAACCTATTTTTTATGTACGCTTTCTTCTCGATCAGGTGATAATATAGTAGAAATCATAAGCCTTTAGGGATTTTGCATTTTGAAGTCTCGAACAAATTGTTAGATGATATTTTGTTTTTGACAAATCCAACTTAATTAGGGCAAACTGAACAAAATTTGTGACAACAGCAGTATAAAGCTTGTACAGGAGAGATTTATTTATCGGGGAATCTTTACGTAACACGTTACTGAAAGTAACAACACAGGAACAGACGACATACCTTGTTGAGCTCTAATCCCTGAACAACCAAAAAATATGTCAGATTTCTGGTTTGTGCCACGAGCATTGCGTTATTTTTAGCGAAGGGGTAAGATTTTTATCAGGACACGCCCTTTTACGTGAGCATATGCTGAATGGGTTGAAATGGCAAATGGTGAAACAAAACACAAAAAAGCAAAAGTTAAACACGCAGAAAAAATTGTATGTGTCTGACTTTTGCACTCTCAAATGCTTTCGGATTGAATCGCTTATCACCTTTACCCGATAGTTAAATTCAGGCCCCATATCTCAGTATTAAAGAAAAAAAACCTTTGCAATCATCTTTCAAGGAATTTTAGATCACGGTCTCGCATTTAAAAAACAATTAAAATTGTCGAAATGTACACTGTCATCCTTTCCAGGGTATTATATGCAAGTATTTTATCCAGGGTATTTTATTTTTTCCATCACATACTTTCTGTCCTCCTTCTATCCTAATGTAACTATTTATACTTTATGCCATACGTAACCGATGGGGATAGCAGTAGTTCTCTATATCGACGGAAGTCCCTCCATGTTTTAATCAAGAAAACAATCTCAACAGCATCTTTGTGAAACAAAACAAAACAATTTAAAACGGAAAAAACGTATTAGGTGGGGATGTACTAACTACGTTTCATTTCAGGATCAGACATTGGTTTGATATTTGGATTATCCTTTGGAGGAGCTGTCCTTGTGATAATCGTTATAGCTGCAATTTACTGCTATCGCAAACGGTAAGTCCTTGACGTCATACTACAACAGGCTACAACCTTAAACTGACATTTCATCGACATTACATATAATTTTGAAGATCAAACGATTAAAACAGAAGTCCTCGTCTTCTCGAATACTTTTTTTCTGACTGGCGAAGTATTTAGATTGTTGAGTTTAACTATATGAGAATTTACAACATATATTCTATATTCCTTATGGTGAGAGGCAGCATCCCTGGTTTTAAATACCAACAGAATGCGGTTGTTTTGCCGAATTACACTATACTTTTTACTGTTGGCCAATCTTAACGGGAAAGGGTCATCATAACTGCGCCAAACGGTCGTATTGGACCCAAACGACCCATCTAAAAACTGTATCCACAGTACGTTAGTGATTGATAATGTCAAACATATTTGCCATAATGTATATCGTAAAATTTCGACGTTGCAGATATGTTCACGTGATGCATCTAGATACCGTGCACGCATTGTTCATTAAAAAGTCGCAAAGGCGCGTGCGCAGTTCCGACGACGCCTCTTTAACGAGTGTAGCATGCTAGTAGGGTTAGCTAACCCATTCCGGACACCTTCCCATGATGACCACTTGGTAGTGGTTCAAAGTGACCCTATTGTTATCGTCATTTTCTGTTTGTCTCTAGACCTAGTAAATTATTTATTTACCTTAAGTAATACTGATTATCGAACCTGTTTGATGTCATGTTACCATTTCCTTCGCCATCTAACATCTATTTTCCGTCATATATTTGTCAAATATTTCTACATGAAGGAAAACGGAAAAGGATGACGAGTCGAACAACGATGAAGAACGTACTGAGAACGGGAAAATTGATTCAATGACGAACCCCGGTTATGAACTCGAGATTCCCGGAAACCAACACAAAGCGTCCAACCCTTGGCCGCCGACTGAAACTTCAGTTGGTCAGAGTATCAACGGGGCTCACCAATAATTATTGAATCAAGCAGTGTGAATCACTTGTTACCTAGATCGGACACTCGGATAACCATTTCTCTGAGGTCATCAGTAAGAAAACAAGTAGAATATTCGAGACGTTAACGAGAATTCTTTCATTCAACGAGAAACGCTCGACCAATTTGCTTAAATGAATCGATATTAATCATTGTATTGATTGAAGTCTCATACAGGAAGCATTTGATAGCATACCCTTTTTCAACTTACCTAAAACAATACACCCGGTAGATTGAAAGTCTGAAATTATGTCAAACGTACACACACTTCTGATTAGACAAATAATTGCAACATATCCGGGTTCATATCTTGATGAAAATTACTTATCAGAATCAGTACCTAGTTGAATTATTCTGTCATTTAGTGAAACATTTACATTTAATGTCACACTCAACATGATACATATTCAAAACTAATTCCGGACACGGATATGTTGATATATCGTGTAACTGTGGTTATGGCCACGACAGCAGATGACAGGGAATATTTTAAGATGGCAGTTTGTTTAATCAGCTTTATCAAAATCAAATCGATTAGCTTTAGAGGATTTCTAAAGGAAAACGAAAATACTTCTCACCATGTTATATTCACAATAGTCTCAATAGTTATCGCCAACGAGAACCAGGGATTCAACTGGGACTATAGGTCACATTAACCACTGGCAGAGAGTAGATGCTTTTGCTCTATACCAACCCAATGAGTCTACGGTTTCCCTAGCAGATGGTGAATCTGGAATGATGTCAAACGCAAGCTTACTGAACTTTCACCAAATATGTTTTTATTATATCATTCAAGTCAAACATGTTGTGATCATGGTAACATAAGAATATTTGTGTAGTACGACACTGTCCGCTGCTTTTTGCCGCTCAGCAGGACGGCCTTCAATGGACTGGAACGAACATATGTACTGCGTCATCATCAGAACACGGATAAATACTAATATCATCGCCTGAATACATGGGGTTATGTGCCCGAGAGCAGGTGACAATTTGCCCGACGCCAGGAGGGCAAATTGTCACCTGCTTCAAGGGCACATAAACCCATGTATACAGGCAATAATATCTTTATTACATGCCTCTTCACAGCTAAAAATCATTAGTTACATGCAGGGCATTTTCAAACAATTTTACAATTATCGACCAGTATCGAACAGATTTTAACGAAAGTCTAAATAGCAATTAGCGTATGGATATTTTACATCTAGCGTCTACTTTGACGTCGAAAATGTCGAAGGGCTTCACTGGACCGGGTAACCATGGAAACCGGGTCAGTACATCGTTCACCAGCCTGCTAACTCCCTGGATGTTTCTATTCAAATCAATGCACTAATTTGTACTCACATAGAGGCATGTAATAAATTAACTACAGACTCTCCACGCACCGCTTGTGCAGTGACTGTGCATAAACACAAGGTTGTAATTCTTTGCTCACTGCCGGAAATGTTTGAACCAGTCAGCGAGGGTCCATTGATAAACTATTCTGTGTGCAATCATTCGCCGATTTTACCAGCTCTATATGTAAGTTACCACGTTAAAAATGCAAAGGACACTTGAACACGTATGGAGCGTAATAATTAGGCCAGCGCGTCATAATTATACAGTTTTGAAACATTATGTAGTGACATTTACAAATAAATTTCATTCCAAATGTTCAGAAAGCTTGAACAGCAAATTATCTCAGACGGAGATTTCATTTATTAGAGCGAATGATAGACCACTGGGCGCAAACTGCTCAAGTCGTGTTTTACGATAACTGTACAAGATTGTTTATTGCTAAATAAAAATATATATTTAATTCCACGAATCATTCCTGTTGCCAATCTTTTCATCACATGTACGAAATGGTGTTACAGTGTTTTGTTCGTAACATCATCTGATAAGCCTGTTGTTTCTTCAGAACTTTACCAATCACGCGGTCTAGTGTAAAGAACAGCCATCGGTGTGCTTTCTGGTAAAAAAAACCCCCAAAACCAGAAGACCTTTTAGGGTATGGTCGTTTATCACAGAAACACCACATCATGTACTGTCTCTTGCACCGTACTCATGTGTCCAATACCATAGTTCCCCCCCCCCCAGGTTACCTGCCCAGACGATACGGAAAGTGTGCCACATTAGCTACCGAGTAAATTTACGTTACACCTACAAGCATAGACCCTCGAGAATGCTACAAGTGACAAAATTACTAAGGTGGTAAAGCGTAAGTTAATCAGTAGGGGGTCGCGTTATCCATGCCAAAATGTCAAAGTTTACAGAGTCGCTTGCAAGTTGTTTAATTTGTCGACGTGCAAGTCGTGTCTCGTGACCATAAATATTGACTAAATTTACGATCTGACCAATATACCAAGTCAAACAGAAAACGAATAAACATGTTAAGTCAATGTTTATACTATATTGACCTGCTAGACTTTTTAAGTGTTGACCTCTGCTTTTGCTCTAAAAAGGAAAATTATTTCCCCAAATAGACGGACAATTAGTTTAATGATGGCAATGATTTGTCTTCCAAACTTTCACAATTTTTTCTGCAAATTTCATGTGAATTTGTTTTTTAAAAACTCGGCAGGGCTGCAGAATATTAACAAATTTTGCTGTGCAGACTTTTCCTTCGCTTTCTACTGTCCGCTCCCAAGATCTAGAGGTCGACCCCTTATTTGTGGCATATCCGTCTGACCTTCGACACGGCTTCTCCGAAATTTCTTCGCTGTGTCCTGGTGCGATGTTTGTCCTGATTGATCTAGGATGGACACCATTTATAACTCAAATGTTTCAAGCGCACCATAGGGGTGTCAATACTGCCATCCTGCTGTGTGTGTGTGTGTGTGTGTGTGTGTGTGTGTGTGTGTGTGTGTGTCAAAATACAGAAATACTAGTACTCAATTTTGGATTTCATTCATTCTTTCTATAGACTCATGAATTCCAAAACACATTTGGACATATAATGACACAGGGTTAAGTGCTGGTATACGAAGATCAAGACATTTATTTTTGTGAACTATCACAATTCATTCACTATCTGTTTTTGAGAAGATTGTGAGTAAACATATTTTAAATGAGTGCCGAAGTTTTGGTACCTCAAGAAGAAAATATAAATTCTCAAAACTTTCATATGATTGTGGTAGCGTGTAGATGAGTAAGCAACTTGAAGAACTCTGTAAAAATACTATAAATTGTCAGCAGGATATCAGACACGAAGCCTCTAACACTTCCGCTGTTATGTACAAGACTTTGACATCAATGAGAGAGAGAGAGAGAGAGAGAGAGAGAGAGAGAGAGAGAGAGAGAGAGAGAGAGGGGGGGGGTAATACAAATCATATTTAAATAAGAAGTACATAGGCCGGTAAGTTCATCCGCTTGTTTGAAGATAGGTTCAAATTTTGTTTTATGTCGATATCACTACATGCTCCAAAGCAATCAGTTAACCAATAGTGGACGATTTCACGGTAATTAAGCCTTCCATAATTCTGGTACGGTACATTTCCATAAAATACTCTATTTGGTAAATATTATGTTACATGAATATTACATGTGAGTTGGTATACATTTATACTGGGATAAAAAGTAGTGGGAAACGAAAAATAACGGATGCATAGTATTC
Source organism: Ptychodera flava (assembly GCF_041260155.1). Classification (NCBI taxonomy): domain Eukaryota; kingdom Metazoa; phylum Hemichordata; class Enteropneusta; family Ptychoderidae; genus Ptychodera; species Ptychodera flava. The sequence goes on from NC_091941.1 coordinate 10,481,963, forward strand.
TATCACAGATACCTACAGTTGAGTTGAGACTGAAAAAGTGATAAAATACATTGAGGACAGAGTATCAATACAAGAACTAGACTGGTAAGTATGTATTATAGGGAAATCGTAAAATGACAGATAAATAAAATCTATCTGTCTGTCTGTCTTTCTGTCTGTATGAATCTATTCTATCTACCTATCTATCTATCTATCTATCTATCTATCTATCTATCTATCTATCTATCTCTATCTATCTATCTATCTATCTATCTATCTATCTGGTATACTATGTATGTATGTATGTATGTATGTATGTATGTATGTATGTATGTATGTATGTATGTATGTATGTATGTATGTATGTATGTATGTATGTATGTATGTATGTATGTATGTATGTATGTATGTATGTATGTATGTATGTATGTATGTATGTATGTATGTATGTATGTATGTATGTATGTATGTATGTATGTATGTATGTATGTATGTACGTACGTACGCATGTATGTATGCATGCATGCATGCATATATGCATGTATGTATGTATGTATGTATGTATGTATGTATGTATGTATGTATGTATGTATGTATGTATGTATGTATGTATGTATGTATGTATGTATGTATGTATGCATGCATGTATGTATGTATGTATGTATGTATGTATCTTTCTATCTATCTCTATCTATATGATATAAAATGTGAGTATGGAAGAACGCTACTTACTGTATGCATTGGCTTGGAATAGGCCAAACCCGGAATTCGAATCGACCACGGTACAAACAAAGCCATGTGCGCAAACGCGCACAGACGTACGTGTATTTCCATACACGTTCAGAACACATGTGGGTTTGTTTGTACCGGCATCACGTGATTATTTGGGCGTACTGAGTATGTAGAACGGCGTACGCATCGCGTCCTTTTTATTCGGAGTAGAACCATTCTCTTAGAACCTCCATGAAAAGAGTTTTGCGGGTGGGTTTGGATGTGGTTTGGTGTGGATAATAACTGTATTCAGAAGACAGAACCTACATCAATTATTACAAAGTTTTACCAATGAAAGCGTTAATTCCTAGGCACGTACAGGTTTCTTAACTTAACGATGTAAGAACTATAATTGTGAGAAGGTACAAGGTAGCTGGGGCATTGATCGGTTAGCCATCATTGATTAACATTCTTTTGCCAATCTGATTGGCTATGGCTTTTTCAGTCATTTTTGCTCTGTTTGTACAGTACTGCCATACCTATATTCTGAAAATATGCTGAAGTGCCTAGTGTCAACATTGTCGTTACAGCGTGTACACTTCTTACGTCTGATGTTATGATTGAAAACTTGATCCTAGTCCAGACAAGAACTTATTTTAAGACAATAATATTGCATATTTATTTATAAGACAATAATATTGCATTCAGAAAACAATGCCATGTTTGGAAAGTTAATATTTTGTATTTAAATATATCTCAGGGAGAGGAGAAAGAAAGTGTACACGTTTTCTACAAAACAATGAAAATTATATCAAAGGTCACAGCTATTTCGCCATTAACAGCCACAAAGCATCCGATCAAATATCTATGTTATTTACATAATAATAAGTTTGCATATTAATGCATGATATAGAGTGCATATTAAGTACGACAGGTTATTGCCCTGACTACTATGTTTGTAACAGAAGTATCCTTATCAGTGTGTTTATAACCAGTTACACATTATTGTGTAAAACTTAATACTGTAAGACAAAAATTCCCGATTTGTAAAATTTGCCTCAACTTCTTGAATAAAGAATTTGAAAGTTTCAAATTTCCTCTGAACAAATTAAGTTTCTTGTAATTCTAAAACCTAATAATATTTAACATCAACTGGATCAGAATAATGTGCCCCCACCAGCCAAAATCTATCAACAGGACAAATTATCCAACAAAACAGTATTTTCTGCGGCAGAACTGTCATACGCTTTCTCCTGAGAGTCGTAGAGGTAACATCGCTTATCTTAATAGGCTTAAAGCATTTTCGATCAGGTAATATTGAATCCGAATTTTCTTTCCCCGCGGGACGATCGTGTCTAGGTGCAGATGGAATACCCGATGCAAGTGTCCCCCCACCCCCACCCCCACCCCCCGCGGCACTCACCCCTATTTTGCACATGAAGGAAATTCGGCGAAAGGAAAATTACAAATCGTCGTCAGTTTCATGTGTAAGTGCATGCACCTAGCCATTTTTATTTACTCCAAATACTAATTAGTATCTTACTATGACGTGAAAAATCCGAAATAGACTTAAATCAGTGTAAATGCAGTCAACAGTGACCACGCTATGTCAGTGAGGTATGTCACTGAATACTAATTTATGTAGACTTTTTATGCAAATGACAACTTCTAATATGGCTGATCGATCGGACTGTAGGCCCGCTATACAATTCACTTGGTTCCGTGTTTATTTATGAAGGGAAAGTTGTATCGGCGCTCTGACCCGTTGACCTTATGAGGTGTGTTCAGTGTTTCGGCACGCAAAGCTTTGGCCGGCGGGGATGGATACATTTTATACGCATTATTCTACCGTTATGTAATAAACCGTACTTCTCTTCGCTAGTCGGCCTTCGTACGACTACTGGAGTTGTAAAACTGTGAGAAAAAAGTCGCAAACAGCTTAGTTTATAATTTGAAATACTAATTCATGCCTGAATACAAATGAATGCAAGGAAAATCATGATAGACGAAATTTTGTTCAATGTTGTTTCATTGATATCGGAAATATACTGATGTATCCAGAAATACAAGTTTACAAATATAGTGTGAATAAATTTTGCTACTTGAATATGTAGGGGTGCCTAGATTTAAATATTTGATAAAAATTATTTGTTGCTTGGTATGCTTTTCGCAAAACTGGTGCTGAATAAAAGAATGAATTAAGGTGTGGAAGTATTAATATGATTTCTAACCATATTTATATGAGCTCCACCCAGTACCAATGACCATAGACAAATTAGACACTTGAGATACCATGGGGAACAAAAATTTCATTTGATCAGTTATTCTTTTTCATTTTTAAACAGCTAATTATAGCTTAACGAGGAAGGGAATCGAGAGAAAATTCCAAAATCCCCAACTAGATTAGAAACAAAATACACAACAATCATTAATGGCTTAGTCATGTCACGGTCTCCAAGCTAATTCTGTTTTGGGAATAATATGCAAATTTGTAGTCAACTTGCTTTATATTTCAGGGGGATATAACCATTTAGTGAGATATCTTGCTGATAATAATGACTCGCGAACTGACTTTACAATTTACAAAGAGAACTGAAAGTATCTGAAGTAGGCCTATTTGCATTTTCTATTTGGATATCTATGTTGGCAACGAATTTCATCATGTCAAGGCACTTCAGCAATTTTAGCTCTGACGCTTCGCTAGACTCAATCATTTTGGTGGCGCACAAAGCTCTTACACAACCATGACAACATATTAGGCCTAAATTGGGAACTATTTCATTCATTCAGCAGGGTTCTGCGAAGCATCTTGTTATTGATATTGATTAAATCTAAAATTGTAATTGTTTGCTAAATGTGCGTTCTGCTGCGTCCAGTTTACTTCAAGCAAGAACATAAATATCCACGTATTTTTCTGAGTGACTGCTTGACGATGCACTTTACCTTATGACTGGGGCTGGGACTCGATCGCTCATCAAAGCTCCTGCGATCCTGCATATGGATCAGCGTTCCAGCGCCGCTTGACAGACTGTGATATGGACGTAAGAAATATAATGTCGCCCTCTTCGACAGAAGACTGGTAGATGACGTCATACAACCTTTGACCGTCATATTTTTACTTCCTCATTCGTCGAATCTTCTACGTTGTCGTCTTGGCCGCGGGATTTAATCAAAATTCGGCTCAAAATACCGCTAACGAGTGACTACTCCCGAAGTTTATCTTTTTGAGCCAAACAAAACCGTCGCCGGGTAGCCAGGAGAAAGGAAGCTCGGCTATCGTTGTTGTGTGGTGCCGTTATTACACACATTGTTTATTGTACCTTCGGCCTTCCTTTGTGATTGAAAAATATGATGAGTCTCCGGAAGGAGGTATCGTTGACGGCAATGCCCACTACGTATTCGGTTATTTCCGAATAAGTGATATGTGATAGACCTCTATATTTGTCACAGATCAGGAAGTGTCATACATGTCATATGGTAGTTGACCAGTTATTGTGTAGTACTTCGACTCTCCTTTTCGTTTCCGTGTGAGCTCTCTTTGAACTTTAGCATGCACAGGAACATTGGAACTATACAATACGGGAATATGGAGAAACAGCTGAACATAGACAGTTTTATTTACATTTTACTGGTAAGTACAGAAATTGTAAAATTCTAAATGTCATACATACCAACTGTCGTAAAATCCAGAGATCTGGACAGTACTTCCAGAAGAACCACGGTAATACCGGATACAGTATGGCAGTACAAAACACTTGTCAGTCTGAATATTTGTCGCTATGCCAACTCATTAGTCTGTTTAGCATGGACTAATCGATGTGCAAAATGAAGCTGTTTTTCGTCTTTCCCATGCTACTGCAGATCTAATAGAGCATCATCGAAAAGTTGAAGCATCCACCCCTGGAATATAATATGTTATTTTTTATGTTGCCATGGCAGCAGACATTACAGAATTTACGTCGTTTTAAACCAGTTTTCTGTATAAGATAAAATATGTATGTGCCAATGTGCCCAAAAATGTCAGCAAAACAAATTATATTTACGCAGTTGCTATGGTGATAGGATAGATTCTGACAGTTGGCTTGGCACCATAGATATATTGAACTAGTCTTGCCCACTGTCTATGCTTGCACTTTACACAGTGCTGTTATGCGTATGTGTAATTATATGTTTAACTAACAGAAAGACAGAAACAGGATATGCAGTTTTCATTGTTATAATGAAGTCTCATTTTGTATTTAGTGTGATCAATTATGACACATTATCAGCCTCAGCTGATAATATGTCATAATTGACAATTCATAAGTGACAATATCACTCAGTTTGTGTATAAAAATATAATAATGATACAATGTACAGTTAAATTTACAGACAAATTCCATGAAAATCACCAATGGGAATCGCAACGAGCCTTACTTAGTGTTACACTTACAGGAAATCCTATGGTCCTACGATAATGACGTAGATGATCATACATGGTCCTTGGACCAGGCAATGATTATCCTGACTCATACATTGTGTGAACTTACTCTTTCTCAACTAATTATGACCATGAACAAATTGACAATTCCAAATGAGTATACACATTCAGTGGCAGCATTGTAGGACAACAAGTTAAGGAATTCCTATAGCGTATCCATAACCCTCTTCCAAGGTGATCTCAAACCCTGTATTCCTGCAGGAATTTTACCACTGTTGATCATACAACATTTGTGCATTTGGTATTTCAGTGCCAATTTATTTCTAAAGTTTCAATAATTTAATATGATTTTAAGCTCAATTGGAAAAAAAATGAAAAAAGAAAATCAAGAATAGCAACATTTCTCAAGACATCAAACTTACTACTGGTGTATGTCTCCAAGGGCAAACAAAATATTCTATTTGAAGTTTCCAAGTAGCTTCATCAAGGGCAAACTGTTTCTCACATCTGCAAGGACTTGAGTTTTTTTCTTCATCCACAGTACTTGTAACTCAGTCCATGGTGTGATGACAGTTTAAAATCGTGTAAATTTTTTTCCTTCTCTGTTTTTGTAGTTTTCTGCCATAATGACTCTGTCTGGAGTTTACTCAGAAGAATATTGCCATGGAAGAAGTGTCATAGTTAACCTTACTTGTTCAGAGTGTCCACCAGATTTTCCTCTTCCTCCTCCCGTTCCACCAGATGTACCGGTACCTCCGTCAGGTAATGTCTCTCTTACTGTCTTTTTGTCCATGACAAATTCCTGTTTTAAGTTTCGTATTTTAATTTTGTTACTTTCTTTGTTGTCAAAATTTCAGTTCTTATGTAATGTAGTCTGAAATTAAAAAATAAGCTGTTCTGATGGACTATGCAGTTGATTATGTCATCTTTGAGTGTTTCAATCAAGATGTCCTGTACCAGCTTCTGCAACAACAAAATACAATTAACTGTTTGAGTGCTATGCTTTTTCCAACCAAAATTTTAGTACAATTTTTTTACCAATTTTTCTGTAATTTTTTTTGATAATTTTGGACCAAGTGGACCTCACATGTTATTGGCTAAAGCTTTTTATCAAAATTTTGGCTGAATTCTGAAGAAATTGACCGGGGTATATCTTATAAAGGCAACAAAAATTGACTTTGGCGGTCAAGAGCAAAGCATGATGTCTCTCGAGATTACAACCTTGATCCTAAAGGCTAATCTAGTTAACATTTGACTGTATGTATATGCATATCTCTCGGCTCTGAGGTTTGACAGCCCTGTTACCAAGAGCATTTCCTAAACCAAGATAACTATATCTTATTTGCAAGCAGCTTTAAATACACAATTACAAACTATTTTTCCCTCTAACAATTAAAGGTTATCGTGGATTTCCCTATAAAAAGGATTTTATAAGGCATGCAAGTGAACATGAACTTTGCCCCACTGGTTGTGATTTCTTTACTCCAGTGCCAGCAACATTTTGCCTTATGCCTGACCTTCTTATAATCAGTGCTTTTGAAATCAACAACATGATAGTTGTAGCAATTGCACAAGATGCTTTTACACATTTTGTGATTTTCATATCAATCAATCCAATGTTATAGAATCAGTACATACGGATACAATTTAAATTAGTTTAAAACTGTTGACAGTCACTTGTTAATATCGTCTTTATAACTTTTTGCAACCAATGCTCAGCCTCAGTTGTGATGTCAGTGTAACTAAGGCCATATTCTGAATATGTAGTTTATGAGCAGAGGGATTATGCAAGATAAATTCTGAATATCATAAGAGTGTCTCGCTTGACTCAGGTGAACAGGGTACGTGTAACAAATAAATATCATATCGTCTCTGAGATACCCAAACATTCCACTTATGTCAGTGCCAAAAGTACAAAGGACAACAAACTCCTCCAGTAATTACATATATACGTATTCTTAGTAAAGTATACAATCCCAATAGAAAGGTGTGCCATAATATTAGAAACCATAATTTGGCTTATATAAGTGTTTGAAACGTGACATTCTGACACAACAAATTGTTAACCCTTTGCACCCTGACCCCCTGGTGACCTCTGATGTCATACGGACATTTTTTTCCGAGCCGGGGTCAAAGGGTTAAACTCTGGGGACAACTGTAAAAGCACATTGAAGATTGTCCTTTAACCCTTTTCCTGCCAAGTCCATATTTCACCATCAGCTCAAGATGGTTAAAATTAATGAAACACAACATATTCCATATGGTGTATTTTAACATAATACTGTACATTTGAAGGCTGTTGTAAACATAAATACTGTAACCTTGATTTTTGGGACTAAAGATGCTATAGTAAACCATGCCAAGTCGGTGAAAATATGTCATGTTTTGGCTCAATACCGCTTTTTACTGACTTGGTTGATGGGGATTGATACTGTCTGGCAGGAAAAGGGTTAACTGTTTATGTCAGAATGGAAACAAATATCAGAAACAAAGGAGTAGCATATCAATGAGCCAACTTCACTGGTACTGTAGAAATGTCATTAAAATTGACATCACTTCATAACCATAATGGAAAGGTGATCAGTTCAGTTGGTATACTGCTGTCCTCTATTTGTAACCAATAAAGTATGAACAAGTGTTTCACCAAACTCTTGAACGTTGGATTCATAGTGCAATTTCTTAACTAATTGGTAATTCCAAACCAGAAATTAACCTTGCATCATTCCGACAGTTGCTTTACATGTAGTTATCAATGTATGAACTTGTTTATCCAGGGTTACTTATGTTACCTATATGGAAAGCAAATCTCATTTAAAGGATCTGTATGGATGTGCATTCCTCAATTAGGCTAGAATTTTGTAGGAATCGCTAAGTTCTGTTCTGTTCTACCGCCTATTAGACTAATTTTGAAGTTCTCAGTGTGAATTAATTTTTTTGCTGTCTTATTTTATGGATATCAAAAATTAGATTTTTTGCTCACAGAGTTAAGACAAGGATGTCAGCCATTTTGAATTTCAGATGTCAGTAAATGTATAGTTTGTCTCTCTCAATGTCAAGATTTGCACAGTAACCTCAGATTTTTATTGTTGATTATGGGAGAATGGTTAAAGTTACTTTTCTAGACCCTGGAGATTTACTCTTGATTATGAGAGAATGGTTTAAACATTTCTACAGGAAAGTTTCAGTAAAAGTTTATTTTTCAGTTTATAGATGCGTATAGTATATATGTTGCTTGTTGACTCAATTCCAACTTAACCCAAGCTGGCTGCCTTTCAGTGTGCCTTCTAACAAACTTGTCTTTCTAAAAACTTTGCTGCAATTTGGCAAATTGTGGAAAATTCGTCACAATTGCGTCACAGGCAATGTGTTTGTCAATATGTCACGGCAGGTCATATCGGCTTAGAGGGCACACTGCTGCCTTTATTTGCGTTTCTGATAAACAATTTATTAATCTAGTTTTGAAGTATTTGAGCGCTTGCTGTCAACCTTACCACATATTTCCATTTGCGTTTCTGTAGTGAATGGCACTTTACCACCCACAGTGCAGGTGTCTGTTCATGCTACCTCCATCCCATTGGCTATGACAGCCACCGCTAACGCTACCATTGAACCAATAAAATCCAGTAGCTTTTCGTCATCTGCCACAGCCACCTTACCTAATCCGACTCAACCGTTTTCTACGACGCAAGAACCGATTGGTCCAGGTGGTATAAAATGCGGAATTTTGTAAATGCTCCATTGACCTATGCAATGTGGGTGAACGTATGCATAACACTTTGACTTCATGGTGAATGTTTACCATCAGTTTGTCTGTACCAGATTGTCATCTCTCTGGACCAGACATTCTGTGTTTTCTTGATATTGCAACTTCTAGATTTGAAATTAGCTGAAAAAGATGAATTACCTGATGTTTGGCCAATGCAATTAAAGGGAAAAAAGGAATGAAGCAAAAGTTGGCTAGCACCCAATCGATTTGCCCAGTGCTGTGAATGGAAAGTTTCTCTCACTAATGGCACGATTTGATGATCTTAGAAAGATCTTTAATTACTCAAAACTTTGTGATGAGACAATGGATAATTAAAATCTTCAAGATGTATTCCTCAGCCTGTGCATGCGCAAAACATTGCAGCACAGCTCACATACAGTTCAGTTGTAGGAAAAGAATCAGAAGTGAAAATATCAATGTGGCGTTCATAAAATTCCATCTTTAACTCTCATCCCTGAAGTCACGAATAAAGTGTATGTACACCCACATTTGATTATCTCATTGATTTTCAACCATGTAAATGATGTGTAATTGTTATGTAAATGAATGTAAATATATGATAATAAATACATCTATCTGTAATAAAACGTAAAATTAATCAATCTCGGTAACATGGTCTGTGTTATAATTGAGAAACACATTAAAATTAAAGGGTCATTAATGTATCATTTTATCGTAAAATTGAACTCTTGGGCAAATCATGGTGGGGGGACACATTTCTGTGAATTGTCAACATGTAGTACTTATCAACTATTTTTCATACATTAGAATTTCAATTCTGAGCCACAAGAGCAAACAGATGGTATACTGTAATTTTGAAACTTTAAAATATACATGTATGTAGTCATTCACATGTTTGGCTTTCATATCTCCCTAGAGTTCAGTTTTACAAATTGATTATCATAAAAATTGATAAACTCTCTTTAATTTTCCTGTAAACTGTAACTGCACATCTTATCTTACCATGAGAGCAATGCCCTTTGACCTAGCTGACATTCATCATCTCTTTAGACTGTTTGTCTGTTATGAGTAAATGGTATCATCACTATGGCTACCATAAGATGTTGTCATGGTAACATTCAACAGTAAATAGTGGATGTACATGTATTTAGTCTCATTACATTGTCTGTTGTTTATGATGTTTCTGTGTATCAAATGCATCCATGTTTATTTCCTGAATCTGTAGTTTGAATTTAGTTTTACCATGAACAGATGATGAAATGATAAAAATAAAGCAGTTTAAATTGTGCTGTAGGGCTGGATGGAAATTTTGCAACCTGTTATGATGATTTGTGGAAAATTCAGCAAAGAAGACAGTATTGACAATTTGAAATCAATGTTGTAACAGCAGATATCAAGCATTATTTGCACCAATGGAACAGTGAAAATTATTTTGATGATTTATCATGGTTATTCTCATCCAATTCCTATCTTCAATTCTTTTTGTACATGTTATTAATTATATTTATATCCTAAGACTAAACTAATTCCGTTGCTTTCCTTTGCTGGCCATTGTTTTGCCCTCAAGGCAGACATATGTTGGATTAAAGCCAAGAACCTTTTGTTTTGCTACTTAGACATAAATCATTTTGTGATGACAGAAGGTTGAGATGTACATTGTTACTCGTATCTAGGCTGATGTATTTCACTCAATAGTGCAACTTTTTTATGCATTTTATGACGGATTTAAATGTACATGTACCCCTGATATAAATCCATGATTGAATTTAGGACAAGGCTAGCGTGCTTGCACCAATAAAGCCTATTTGTATTTAAACAAAGTCAAACAAGTCATATATTCAAGAACAAGACCATGAATTCATGTATCTCAGTCCAGTCATATATGATGAAGGATTGTTTCCTCATATCTAGACATAGACAGGTGTAAAAACACTTATAAGTCTGCAAACTGCAGATTGATAAACTGTAGTCTCTGATTACTAACTGATCTTACAATCTCTCATTACACATTTTTTTACATGTCCACAGTAATTTTGTTTGCTATCAAAGAACTACCGTTTACTTGTTTTGTCTGAAATCCACACATTTCTGAGTTGTCCTGTCCATCAAATCCCCCCTTATTCTCTCATTCTCCTAATTCTCTAAGATCAGATTACCTGTACTATCCAAAGCTTAATGTAAAACAGTATGGGGTAGTTACACAGCCTGTCATAAAATTCATAGATTTTTATGCCCATTTTACCTTTCAAATGTTTGAGGTGTCATTAGTCAGTGTAGGAATTTGTGACACGTTGGTTTGCAGGTGACCTTCATCAGTTCCCTGCCTTCCCAAAATACCCTAGTGATAATTATGACTTATACTCTATACCTGGTGTACCTCACCTCAGAAAACCAAAAATTGACAATTGTTTCAACCTTTCCATCAGGCTGGTAAATGTAAATTTTCACTTGCGTATCCAAAAGTGTACCTGGGCATGGACACAGTCAATTATTTCATACCCTGTTTTGGTCATGAACAGTCAAATCAGATTTACCAATACAGCATCAAAATTCATCGTAGCAGTAAAATACCATTCAGGAGCATGCATTGAATGTCTTTATAGTCAATTAATCCTGATACAGACCCAGATCTGTGGTTTTGCTGTACTGTGACTTAACTTCCATGACCCTTAAGCTCTTTTCTTTAAGGTTATTGAAGAGAAATCTGTGCTAGAGTCATGTACCGTGTCTGGAGTTGAAACGTAGAACTCCTTTGAGTGAACTCCTATTGTGTTAGGCTGACAATAGTCCCTAGTCCCTTCTTGACCTAAAATACTGACATACCTTCTGTTGAAAGTGCTGTAAAATTGGTACAAATTATTTGCTTTTCACTGATCAGCAAGAGCTGAAGGCAAGCTGGTGAATGCCTGAGTGCATGGTCGAAGTTTTGTCTGCATCGACTCATAACTTCTCACTTTTATGCAACCATCAATGTAAAACCCCATTCCCTGACCGTAGGCTTTCACTTAGGTGATTTGGAAATCAGTCTTGTGAGTTTGCCCCACTTCCTTGGAATATTACAAGGATATTAGAGAACTTTCTCACCTACATGGGGACACTAATAAGACTTTCCCACAATCCTCTACACACAGCTACAATGGAATAAAATTTATCTGTAAAAATACCCTCCTTTTTGACTTCTTTCAACAAAGATATCACAATTTGTAACTTAAGATACAAACACATGCAATTTGGAAAAGTAATAAATGTAGTTGCTATGATAAATTCAACTATTTGTGCACACTCTGAGGCTTACAACCAAGTCAGATTGTAGCCAAATCTTGTTTTATGAAACTCTGTCACTTTTCCTTTTGGTGGAAGTGTAACATTTGAACTAATCTTTAAAATTTGTTTTATAATTCTGACTCGTGTTTTTTTCTCAGGGTTGCACTTCTTCTAAGAACCAAGGGAATCTGATTGTCTTTTCTTTTTTCTATTTTGTGTTAATTTTAGAGAAAGTAGCCCATTAAAGCTCCAATAGCTGTAACTGTTGATGTGTTTTCTGCCATTTTTGTTCTGGTTTTGAAATACACCTGTCCTTGTTTCATCCATAAACTCAAAGTCATGCAGAGTGCCAAGTGTTGAGTTCATCAACACTGTCTGTGTTGGTACATGGTCAATACTGTCGTTACGTTTATGATTGAGGTCTCAGACCAGAATCCATTCATCAACAATGATATAGCATTCTGTGCATAATGTGTTGCATTTTCAATGCTATTACTTTAACAAGAAGGTTTTTTCCTGGAACAAAATAATGGAAACATAAAATATGTTACAGCAATTGTACCTTGAGGGCAACATCTGTTTTGCCTGAGTGACTCTTTTCTGTTGCTAATTTCTTATATTGTGTTTTGTTTCTATGACCTGTCATTGCACCATCCATAATCAAGATGTTGCTATGGAAACATTCATGTGACTTAATTATATATTATGTTTGTGGCAAGTCGCTGAAAATACATGCAGGATTGTACTGTTTAATTTGAATAGCAGTATGGAACAGGAATTTGCAAAGCGCTTTTACTTAACAGCATTCCTTTGATGTCATGAAGTTTATGTATTCACGGTCTGTGCACATTCAAATGTAATCTGTAATGTGTAAAGAGAGCAGTTGTGTTTTACACGAGTAAGAATAACAGACTCCATGCCGATGACCCTGTGACCTCATTTCAGAGCAGTTCATTTGAATACCCAATTTCCCATCATGCAAGAGCTTCACATCAATATCAATACGTGTATACTGACACAAAAGACAATCGCCACTTTGCTTGGTCTTGTGTTTCTTACCTTGCACATCTCTGCTCAGACATTTTATCAATATACATGTATGCTGAAACAATTATTCCTTGCCGAAGACATCCACAAACGCAACTTGAAATTTTGATTTTTTTTATTTTTGTTGACACTGTCTTTACTCTGCTCCAACATTTCACCCATGTTTTGCGTTACAAGTGACATGCTCACCATTGGCTTGGACTCACTCTCCTGCATGCAATTTGTGTTTTCTCTTCTTACATGCTGTGCAAACCCGCAGGCAACGCCACCGATGTCAGCAAGCCGTCGCCAGGTCAGCTTCCCCTCGCTTCCTTTCCTTGCATGCAGTGTGGATGCAGTAACATCACACAAATTTCCATCTTTTGATATCTTTCACATTCAAAGCCAAAGTGTACTTTGGCAGCAATCCAGAAATTATGTTTTCAAGCACAGAACCTTGAAGGTTTCTTGACTGATAGAAAACAATACCTATGGAAAACATGGTTTTTTGGTTCGGATTTCATCTTCAGATAACAATAATTACTGCTGTAGTTGTTCCAAAATAGATTGTACAGTTCATGTGGCTCTTTCTTTACAATAGTAATCGTACTACCATACATGTATTCCAGAGATGTCTCACAAGGAACCGTAGAATTTGACAACATCTTTTTCTTCCAAATTTTCAATATTTCTCTATTACACTAGTAATTTAAAAAAAGAACTATCTAATCATATTTTATGCCGTAATAATCTCTGACCTCTATGATCATTGGTTGATGTGATTGTAAATTCCCTGTGTGTATGAACTATAAAGTTGCATTGAAATCGTTATGGTAACAGAAATTCTCTACAGTACAAGAATGCACAAGTATGCAAGGAATACTGGTACTTGTTTTAAAATTATAATTTAAATTCAGTGTTACTTTTTTCTTTGCAGGTGGATGTGATACTACGTGCATAGCACTGGCAACCACAGGAAGCATAATAGTAGTGTTAATCATCATATTTATTATTCTTTTCTATGCCTATAAAAAGAAAAAGTGGTAAGTAACTGCAATTATAAAAAAAAAAATAATTTTTTTAGTTTTTGTCGGCTTTAAAAACTCAAAATGTATTAATTTGCATAGAGACAGACTCAAGTTGTTGCTTTAGGTGTGAGACACTGTCCACCTTACCCTCTGGTGCCTTGTTCCGATGACCACCGAAATTTCAAGAGTTCAGTATCACTGTCCACAATACCAGAACACTTGACTGATGTATGGTACTGTGGTGGCAAGTTTGATATACTGCTAGTTTCAACATATATTCAGGGGAGCACATAAAAAATGAGAGAGTTCACCATAAACAATACAGCTAATATATGGAACCATAAATGCTGCAAAACTTATCAAAAGTAGGAGTCCATTATGCTTAAAAGCCTGAACTTTGAGTTGAATTATCAACAAATACATATGATTTGGATATTCCCTCCATTAGACAGTGGATAGAAAGATACACATTCTGTAAGCAACATGCACTGTTTAGTTGTACAGTTAATCGATGTGAATTGCCCTACAAAGGAAACACCATTAGTCTCCTTCAGTTTGTTTCATTCAAAATCAAGCAATACAGCTGTTTTGTCAATATTCAAATTTTGTATTTTGTTTGCAAAAGAAAATGTGATTTTCTCAAAGAGATAACATATCATATTGATGGTGCAAATACTGCGATCTGATTGGTGGAGATGTGAAAATAAATGAGCTATATTCGCGGCATAGCATGGTTGGAACAGCCATGAGGGCAGCAACAAAGAACTTTCTTTCTTCTCCACCCTGAACTGTGTAGAAATACCACGTATTGGCCATGCCAACATGACCCATTGCATACAATAAACAATGTTATCATTTACGAATGAATTCTAGTGCAGACCAAATTCCATCGTTAACAACAACACCAGACATTGTACAGGTTTTGTTGACAAGCTGAACCTGGGGCATTTTGACATAATATTGTGAATGGAATAAAAACCATACTTACAAAGATACAAAAAAATACATCAAAAATTACAGCAAGAACTGAGCATTAACCACTGAAATCTTGTGTGGAAATGTTGGGTTACTATAAATAGTGGCAGAACATGTAGCATTTAATAATTTGTCTGAACTATAGTTGCTGAGTATAAAACTATGTTAGTAGATATATATGTGTGCCTCAGTCAACTGTAGACTGTGAATTCTCATTGTAAATATTTTAATATGTCTAGATTCTGAAACTCACTTTAATCAAATTGTGATCAGATAAAATTTGTTTGTTGTGGGAAGGGTCAGATTGGCAGTACTGTTACAAGAAGACTACATTGAAAATCCAATAAATTCAAGTTGTATATCAATGATTTATGTCACAAATATATATTTGCCCTTTGATATCTTTTGTAAGTTGGGTCCAAGCCCAATTTCTAAAACCATTTCAGAGATATAATGTGGAAACTATGTCATATATAAAGATCCATACGACACAAATCTGGCATATTATGGCTTTGAAAGACAGTCTACATTCTATACTTAATAATATCATAAAATCAAAGGTATATGTTTCAAATACATGTGTTAGATCTGTTTCCCACAATGTCAAGTCAAGACTGATTATTTATGAAATGGATGGTGTACATAGGAGGTACACTGTAATTAGTCCCCACGGACACCGTCCGGGGGGACTTATAGGTTTGGTCATGTCCGTGCGTCCGTCCGTCCGTCCGTCCGTCCGTCCGTTCACGCAGATATCTCAGAGACGCCTGGAGCGATTTCGTTCAAACTTGGTACAAGGATAGTAACCTACCTCATACAGATGCACGTCGATTTGTTTCACAATGCGATCAAATTTGGCCGTGTTAGAGGACTTTTTAGTTTTCACCTCCATTGACTCCCATGTATAAGGCAGTCCATAGACTCCCATGTATAAGGCAGTCCATAGACTTCCATGTATAAGGCAGTCCATAGACTCCCATGTATAAGGCAGTCCATAGACACCCATGTATAAGGCAGTCCATAGACTCCCATGTATAAGGCCAAGAAAAATAAAAATTTGTTTCTCATCGTATTCATATTGCAAAAAGGATGCAGTGACACAGTTTTTAGTGCCCATAGATAAAGTCCAGGGGGCTTATAGATTGGGTCATGTCCGTCCGTGAGTCAATCCGTTCACACAGATGTCTCAGACACTTTGACAAAATGTCACGTGACCTTGGTGACCTTTGACCTTGAATATACATATTTGTCCGTAACTCAGTAACCACAAGTGCTAAACCTTTCGTATATGGTATGATAGGACACCCTATGACACCACATATTGTACCTCACATTAATTATTCACCTATCTAATTTTGAGCAAGCCAATAGACAAGGAGGTCTGATTTTTGGTATATATGGATAACTTAGCACTACAATTTTTTGACAAAGTGTCATGTGACCTTGGTGACCTTTGACCTCAAATATACATATTTGTCCATAACTCAGTAACCACAAGTGCTACACCCTTCATATTTGGTATGATGGGACACCTTATGACGCCACATATTGTACCTCATTAATTATGTGCATATCTAATTTTGAGTGAGCCAATAGAGCCAGAGGTCTGATTTTTGGTATGTAGGGATAACTTAGCAATACAATTTTTTACATGTCACGTGACCTCAATGACCTTTGACCTCAAATATACATATTTGTGCAATAACTCAGTAACCACAAGTGCTACACTCTTCATATTTGGTATGATGGGATATGACGCCACATATTGTACCTCATTAATTATGCACCTATCTAATTTTGAGCGAGCCAATAGAGCTAGAGGTCTGATTTTTGGTATATAGGGATAACTTAGCAATACAATTTTTTTGACAAAATGTCACGTGACTTTGGTGACCTTTGACCTCAAATATACATATTTGTGCATAACTCAGTAACCACAAGTGCTACACCCTTCATATTTGGTATGATGGGACACCTTATTACGCCACATATTGTACCTCATTAATTATGTGCATATCTAATTTTGAGCGAGCCAATAGAGCTAGAGGTCTGATTTTTGGTATATAGGGATAACTTAGCAATACAATTTTTTTGACAAAATGTCACGTTACCTTGGTGACCTTTGACCTCAAATATACATATTTGTCCATAACCCAGTAACCACAAATGCTACATCCTTCATAGTTGGTATGATGGGACACCTTATGACGCCACATATTGTACCTCATTAATTATGCACATATCTAATTTTGAGCGAGCCAATAGACCTAGAGGTATGATTTTTGGTATTTAGGGATAGACTAAAGGATAGACATTGTTTGACAAAATGTCATGTGACCTCGATAACCTTTTACCTAAAATACACGATTATGTCAATAAATAAGTAACACAAGTGCTATGTCCTTTATATTTAGTAGGATGGGAGACCTTATGACAACACATGCTTTACCTCATTAATTATGTACATATATAATTGTGGGCAAGCCAATAGAGCTTGAGGTCTGAATTTTGGCATATATGGTTTGATTAGCAATACAATTTTTTTTTCAAAATGTCACGTGACCTTGATGACCTTTGACCTTGATTATGCATATATATATGCATAACTCAGTAACCACAAGTTCTTTACGCTTCAATTTCGATAGGATAATAGACCTTAAGATGTAACATGTTGTACCTCATTTATTATGCGCATATGTATTTCTTGGCTGGCCAATACAGCTAGAGGTCTGATCTTTTTTCCCGATTTAGAACCATAACTCAGACATGCCTCTTGTTTCAAATTGGGAACAATGACATAGTCCTATGTGCCCATTCATCTGAACATATACACTCCAGTGATACTTGTTAATGACCACATTTCCCTGCCCCATCAAGACTAATACTCCTATTACAAGTGGGGACTATGTCATTGTCAATGACTTGTTTTATTATGTTTCAAAGCAGGGACCATGGAGACACTCCACGTCAGGACTATTGACCCTTTGAGAGCTGTAATTTTTCCCTACAAAATTTTACTGCAACATTTTACCACTTTTTTTGCTGTTTTCACCGTGTCTATAAGCCCAGACAAAATCAATTGTGCTATTGTACATAACATTAATGATATTGCACCATCAATGCACGGTATGTGTTTTTGACACAGAGGAAGTTGAAGTTCCATCACAATTAATGCTGGAGTGATCACTGTGAGTAAAATACTAGAAATCGAATGACCTCTGACCTCTCATTTTATCTATGTCCACAGGTGTTTCAAAAAGAAAGAACCAGAAAAAGGAGCAAAGGTTATTTATCCCAATCCTTCAGCAGCAACAGCGGAAAGTGGTACGTTCTTTATTTTAATCCTAGAACAGTGAGTCCCTCCAAGCTGTATTGGTTGCATAATCATAGCTCACTTTTGACACCATTCTTGTCAGCAAATATTATTTCTGGTTGATTCAGTTTGTCAGGTGCATAGCACTCAGTCCACATGTCAGATCACCTCTAAGCAAAGTCCATTGGCCAAAATTGTACAAGCTGTAGGTGACAGGCTAGTCATAACAGCCAAATATGAAATTGGGGCCAGATTTGAAAGTTAGTAATGATATGTTATAAACTCTAAAATCATCATCTTTATGTATCTAAAATTGCTCACAAACCACTGATCCCAATCAGCTTTTTTCATTGAATGTCACTTCAAATGCCTTGATGTGATTTGTCACTTTACATTTGATGTCATAGGCCTTGGCAGTGTTCCGAAGAGTGCCACCAACGGTGACAGTCCAACTCACAAGACAAGTCCCTCCAAGTCGGTGACTGAGAGTCCAAGAACACAAGAACATCACCAAAAGAGACGCAGACATAAATCTCCCCAGAGTCCTACACATTCCAATAGAGTGAGTCCTCAAAGGGAAAATCCTCTGAGCAAAAGCACTGACCCACTGGTTGATCCAGATGCCAAATATGTGTACCCTGGAACCCCTCCGGAGCAAGCTGACGGCGCCATGGTCGACCAGGAAAGTCCCAAGAAAAAGAAGAAAAAGAAGAAGAAACAGAAGAAGAAGAGTGATGAGGTAGAATTGACTCAACCAAATCTGAAGAACATGACGACATCATCACACCAAGCAAATGAATTACCTCCGGTTAATGTTCCTACTCTGTCGCCTATGCCAAATCCATCAAAACCAAGACCATTACCCTTGCCTCCACTCGGTTCTAACGCTCACACGTAGACAAGTCTAGAACTCATTCTGAAGTAATGCAAAATAAATGTATTTTTATTGTTTCCCTATCATCAAGTGCACATAATGTCTTAGTTTCAGTTTTTATTCCCTCCGTTGTTTTTATCGTCAGCTTCACCGTCCATATACTAGTCAGACTTAATGGTGGAAGTCGGCATCCATGCTTTATATGTACTATACCTTCTGAGTCTTCTTTGTCAGACTTGTCATCAAAACTTCAAACCCTTCTTTTTGGATATGCAGGAGAAATATCTGATAATATACAGACTAATGTTGTAATATATTGTATATTAAGTAGAATTGTGTACAGTTTAGTCTACTCTCAGTACATTTTACATTCAACCTATATTGGACCTACATCATCTCAAATATCAAGCATTTTTGAAGAAAAGGGGCTTTTTATCATAACTGACAAAATGCCTTCAATTTACGCAATTTTTTTCCCAAGAAGCTGAATAAAGGCAGTGGATATCAGGGACCAAACATTTTTGGTTTCTAAGAGGTTCATAGTGGAGATAATTTATGAGCAAAGATGTAAAACAAAGCATCACCAATTTTGTACACAACTCATCCCTGATATTGAATTTAAAAAGTGGTTGCATTCCAAGAAGATTTGAATTATTTTATTACACTGAGATGTATTACAACTCCGATATCTACAAATCTTTGGGCTATGATGTGCAGGGATGTGAATTTGAACATTAGAAAGCCACTTTTTGAGTACCTGACATTACATAACTGGTCTACGTATGCATGCACTTTGATCTATCAGTAGCAAGAACCTATCAGTCCTCTGCAGTGAGGTCATAAAAAGGGTGAAGAAGAGAAAGAAGACTAACAGTGGAAGCTTTTTGTACTCAAAGAAAGGCCATTTTGATACGTAAGACTTTCGCCTGTACTACAGTATTACCTGTAAATTGTAGATTGTTTCAATCTATGTTGGACTGCTAACAAGTGAAATTAATGGAAGTTTATTTCACACTTTATTTACAGTATCATTTTGACGTATATTTTTTAAGTCCAAGATGGTTTGTCAGGGAGAGATTTCTTTACCAAGGCCATTATTTCACTGATTTCATGTATGTAATGTCATCAATTTCATGAATGGCAAATAGGAAAGGAAATCCTCAAGAAATGCCCGTCCAAATTTAACTGCTATAGATTTCTTTCGCCCCCACAAAAAGATATTTTGCAAAATTTTGTATTAGAGTACTCAATGGAGAATTGACTCATTTTGATGTACATGCTTGAGTGAAAGACGACAGTGAGGGTTTTTCAAATTCATGACATTCATTGTAGTTGCGTTTTACCAATTGCACTTGTTATCCAGCTTCCTGTGCACTGTAAATTTCCAGCTACGGTGTTCACAAGTGGTGAAAGCGCCCTCACTGCACCTAATTAGTTACATTTTTTAGGGATGTTGCCATGGGCACTGTTTGTTTATAGGTTGATATGTCACATAAAAAGTATCACAACAATGGTAGTTTAGATACAGTGTCTCGGTTCACAGCTTTTAATGCTGACTCCATGTATTCATACCATGGAGAAATGATTGATTTTATGCCGTTAGTTGATTGTTATTCAGGATAATAGTCTGTATTGAGACATGTTTTGAATAACGTAAAGGGGGTTAAGGTACGATGATAACTCAGTTTATATGAGCAAACCTGCTTTCTGAACCGTAGAAATTTGCATACTTGTCAAGACAAGACATTGTTCAAATGCTTATTTTTGGACTCTAACGATCAAAAGATAGTACCAAGCAGAAATGTGTTTAGGAGGTGTGGGGGTCAAAATTCTAGCAAATCTAATTATTTGTAGATTTATGTATAAGTCTTGATTTCTTGACGTTGTTTTAATATTCCCCTTTTCTCGGTCAGCTCCACAGTGAGAGATGTAGGGCTTATCAGATAGGCTGATTGTCAGTTACAGTCTGTGAAATTCTTGTTTAGCTGTCGCTACCTATTGAAAAAAATTCCAAGACTGATAAAACATTTACATCTGTTTCAGAAGTGCAGTCATATTTTTAAAGTTTATCTTCCATTTGCAGTAGTGTTACTTAAACTAAGGTATACAGTCACCTGTAATCTAAATACGCCCACATATGGTCAAAGGGGCGTTCCTTGGTATTCAAAATGCCCATGTGATGGCGCTGTTTTTAAAAAGCGGCCACCCGCTTAAAATCTGTGATTGGTTAGATTTTCTCTTTCCATGGTAACTGTGGCAAAATTGGAACGGGTGACAGTATACTTAAACTAAGGCAAAGTCTGAAGCATATTTTAGTTTATTTTTATTTTGAATGTGAGAACGGCAAAAAATAATTTTAGCCCAATGAAGCTCTACATATACATGAAACTATATACTGATATAAATCAAGTGTGTAATAAATTTTCTGTTTAGCAAAGGTAAAACTTATTATAAATCATCAAAAGTCCACAGAGTATTTGATGTAATGACTTGTTAATGTTTAACTCACTGAAAATAGCAGTGAAGCTTTGTCTGAATTGGAAATCAGGCATTCTCATTTCAATGAGGTTGAATCATCCTCTCACACTGGGGTGCATAGAACAACGCAGTGTTTCTATGGTTTTCATATCAGAAGTTGTATTTTTGAGGCTGGTATTTGTAGATTTATTCTCATTCTCCACAGGAGTACATGTATAATTTTGTGTCGGGTATTGTCAAACAAATTTTATCAATTCATGAGAAATTTCTGAAAGTGCCAACAGAGAATAATTTTTTTAAAAACTGCAGCATTCATTGTTCAATACTGATTACAGCGCTTGTCATTTGAATTTGGAGTTTCAATGAGTTTGGTACACATGGATTTCTTGCCTGTAACCAGTGTTTTTGTTAAGGCTGGTACCAGTAAATGTTACCAGGGTTCCCCTTGGTACATCAATACAATCAAATAGAGGGACAGGAGAAATGTTACCGGGGTTCCCAAATCATTTACCAATGTTCCAGAACCTTAGCAAAAACACTGGTAATGTACATGTTGTTTTTACTCTGACAAACAAAATTAGTGGATGTGAAGACTGCCGAATCATGCCACATGTTTCAAAATAGAAACACTGTAGCAGAGCTTTTACCTCTCGCAGAAGTGACAGTTACAGTATTTGTTTTGATTCAAGCGTATGATTGGCTCAAAACTTTGCAGCCCGGTTAACCCATGGAGGTAGCTCAAAGAGTGTACTACCTCCAATGGTCAACCATAAGGTTCAACCATTTTAACAACAAGGGGTGTTATTTGTATGGATAAGCCATTTTTTATAGGTGATGTTGTAATAAATGCAAAATTTGAACTAGTATTAATGACCAAAACTTCATATAGAACCCAAAAACATAGCTTTGGCATGCTTCTGATTTGTAAGTTGTCACCGAAGGCTCATCAGTTTTGACAGCTTCCTATGAACTCAGCATCAACATCGAGTGATACTCATTGTCCACTGCTGCAGTGCATTTGTAGTTTCTCCGGGTGAGTTACTAGACCGATCCGGCAAAAAAAATACTTAAATGTTCTGTACTGTCGATGAACGTGCGGCAATCTTCACATCTTTTGATGTTGAGTGTTTGAGTAAAACAACTTGTACTTCAAAGAAAAGAAATCCGTGTGTGTGCCAAACACTGAAACTCCAAACTCAAATGACAAACACTGTTATTGTGCAAGATGTAAATTCGTCCATATTAGCATTACAAGAGCATATTTTTAAATATTTGAATCAAATCAAAAATAATATTTTAATATCTCAAGAACATTTCTGTATAATATGTGTCAGTTCATTCACATATGTAAAAATTTTGAAATTTTCATTTCAAATTGTACTGTTATCTTATTCAATAAATGTTTGACAACTGTAGAACAGTGAATCACAAATGTTTCAATATTGTTTTTACTAGATATCACTACATGTTCTAGTTGTATGGTTATTTCAAGCTGGGCTGTAGTGTCTGCTGCATAAAGTATGGAATACCGTCTTTCAGACTGCTTTACTAAGATCAGTCCATAACTGCACAGAATTTATCATCTTGATTTAACAACTTGGAGGCAACAAATTCAATAAGTGAAAGTTGTCATTTTATTTCATATTTTATGTCTGTGGCTTTTTAACCTTGATACAAGGTTAGCAAGATAGAAATACATCTACCTGTATAGTCCTTCTCACTGCTTATAGCATTTTTTTGGCAACCGCCCTTTATTTGGTCTGTGCATCTCATGTTAAAATGTTCAGCATGCTCATTAATGTATGGCGCCCTCGTGGAGCACAATCATAGCAAGTCTTGAATCAGTTTAGACTGATCGCTTATCATGCCTAATATCACAACAGTGCAGTATCTCTCTCCAATGTCTGAGGACTCTAATGACAGGTTAGGGCGCCCTCAGTGGATGAGACGAAACCAGACAGTTTAAAATGTAAATGTACTTCAAAATGCATGCAGTGACAAAGGAAAATCAGGTAATATGAGTATGCACTTAACACGTACTGTTGGTACTGTATGAATGGTACTTAAATAAAAGCTTTCCTTGTTTGCAATTAGTAATCTGTGAAATGCTTCAATTGCTAAAAATGATTTTATACATGAAAAAGTCTATGAATTACAGACCTTGTTGACGACATTGGCACAATAGCTTCGCATTTTTCAGTAGTTTACATAAAAATAGCCCAACAACTTGAAACTTCACATACAAAAACTAGAGAGGCATTTTTGCCGTCACAATTAACAAAAGTCTCAGATTGGCTCTGCTAGTGGTTGCTTCAGTTATTGGTGATCTTACATTTAACAATTTTCCCTTTAAATGTTAATTTTGTTAGACCATGTTTTGTAGTACAGAGATTACATTGGTAAGAGCAATGAGCAAGGGGTTCATCACAGCAAGACTTGTACAGATTCACTCATCGCATTGGATCAAGTTGTCGAGTTTCCCATCTGAGTAACGGTGAGGGCGCACTACACACAATCTGTCTGGTCCACCAATATGATCGAGTGGTCGCGTCAGTTTGGCACTTCTCAACTTTTCTTAAAGCTTCGAAACTTGTATGCATGATCTGATCGACAGTTCTACTAAGACTCAAAGCTTCAGCAGATAGACGTTTTGCGTTATTTCGTGATTTTACTTGCCTACAAATACGTTTTATGTCAAGTGATCTCACCCAAAAGGCTTGTTACATCTAACCTTTTCACATTACACTTGTACGAGTGAAGTATCCGAATTGCGTGAAATACATGTATTTGGTCTTATCGCGTAAATCCAAACATTGTTGCTTTTAAAAGTCGTCTGTACAAAATTATTGTGAAAATCGGTTTAATATTTACTTTACTGACGCATTATGAAAGGATTACCTCCTCGAAAAAAATTCATAATTATTTTAATGTCCTGTGGATTAGATAAACGGTAGAGAAATGGAACTTGGTTCAAGTAGCTTGATTGGGAGACACTGATGAAAAGATGGACAGGGTAATGTGCAAAATCTGGCAGAAATGCCAGTTTATGGACTCTTCGGTCTCTCTTCTGAAAATCATTTACATATTCCACACTTGAAACCGTCGTCTTCCCCCGATCTATTTGCTCCCACAATTCAGCATCCTTTGAGGAATGTCTGTTGTTCGGCGATTCCAGAAAACAGCCTCAGTTCGGTTTTCAAGCTAGCTAGCAAGAAAATAAAGAGGAGTGTTGGTGCAAATTAACGAATTCAAAGACTTTATTTAGGTCCTTCACATCACGGTAAAAGAGACGGCATTTTAAATGACACCCCTCTTCAAAATTCATCAGAAAATAGCGCCCATTGGTGTTCAGATAAGAAAGAATGAAAAAGAGGAAAGCTGTCAAGTGGTTGTCCGGAGAATACAGCCAGCTCAAGTACTTCGTAACTCTCAATTGCTTTCTTGTGAAAGTGCAGTTTCAAAGGCGTAACACATACACTCAGCAGCGCTGAGTTTATTGTTCTTTTGAAAAGATACTTAAAAACTATCTACTGTTGATTGACCAATCAGAGTGCTCAATTCAGGGTGTTTTATCTACTCGTAAAGCCTTGGTCACCAAATTCCAGAAACGAATGACAGCGCCGTAGTAAAGTACTGTCCAATCAAAAGTGAACATGTCATATTCTGTAGATATCTGGTACGTTTTAATATTCAAATTTTGTAACACAGCGGAAACCAAAATCTGCTGTGCCCTAGGACATTTATATAATGTGCCCTAGGGCATTTATAGGATGTTCCATTACATTGGAAGGCTATTTCACAAATAAAAGTTTTAATTCATATCCTAAACATGTTACATTGACAAAGGGGACGGTTGACGTAAACACATTGAAAACGAAAATACATCAGTTAGGGGCGATAGTTTTTAAGTCGGATAAAACCCTCGTACTCGGGCTCTTCTGGTATATAAAGTCCAACCCTACGATAAAATGTCTCGGCCTGCGGCCTCGACATTTTATCGTTGGGTTGGACTTTATATACCAGAAGAGCCCTCGTACTCGGGCTTTATCCTATACAGAGTTTCCTTTGAAGAAAACTCACCAACACTTACGACCATTAGCTCTCCTTGTAGACTTGAGGTGAAAGGTCAACTTTCGAAGAGCGTCTCCCCCACCAGCACCTGGAATCAGTCGGTAAGATTGAAATACAATGTGAAATTATCGCCTTTGTCTCTCGAATCGTAAATCATGCGCATCAAGATAAACACACGCAAATTTTCTAAACTTTCACATACACTTATATATTATAATATTGCATTCTTCAGCTGGTTTGTGAATTCATTTTATATTATCATTGGGCACCAATTACGCCCTATCGTTGTCTTTTTTCGTTTTCATAACCTGTCCAAGACTTACATATTAACTCAGAAGACATACGTAGACGATGCCCAGTCAAAATCTTTTGTCAATTCAACAAGATCGATAAGTGAAGGAAAAAGGCGATAATAAAATAAATCGATATTGGAGGTCGAAATAGTTTGGGTACATACCACTTTTGATTTTTTTTCATATAAAGTGAAGTGCCTACTGTCGTCGAGACGATCAAGATAGCCACGACGATACCAAGAATACATCCCGTCCGACAGCCGCCAGTGACCCAAGACTCTGTAGGGCAAAGGAACGACGTAAATGAGTGATCTACAGTCACAAATTTGTGTGAATTCATTCAGTCATCGTTGATTGTTTCAGCGAATGACTGATATCTTATACTACTGTCGCTTGTGCTAAATCCTCTCATTCGGTTTATACAGATTGTACGTGACTAAATCGGCCGGTCAGAATTTATATCCACAGGCGCTCGGATGTTCAGTTTTTCTTACCACATATAGAAAGCGCATGTGGTCAAGTCACGTCGAATTTCTGATATCAATACACGCATGGCGCAGAAATCGTTCACGGACACGCATGTAAAACACGGAATTTGGGATGTCTTTACGTTAATTCCGATCTACCCGGACGAATGGGACAGAGTCACCGTATTTTGGTTTTATATCATGAAACACCTTCTAAAATTACGTTGATCATTCGCCAAAGTTTTATATGACGAAAGATAAACATTTAGATTATTTATTCCTGGAGGATGTGTCACCATCTTTTTTGCAGTCAGTATACAGCGTTATTAAGTTATGCATGTTTTGTCGACAATTCTTTCAACATATTTCAAGTTCATGGCTGATATAGGTAAATTGTTAGGTTAAACGATGACAGGGATGGCAAAACTAATGATTTACCCCAGCAACCGTCTAAGAACGAGGAGTCATTTCTTTTCACATGTCAAGCAGATAATAAAATTTACAGTATACCTTGTGCCATTGGAAGGAATTTCATCTCACTTTATTACTTTACTAATATTTTAAAACGGCTTAGAAAATATTGCCAGGCTATCACTTACCCTCTTTTGGCGGCTTTGGAAGAATAAACTTTGGAGGTTTGGTGACGGTACAGCTAATTGCAAACCTGTTTTCATGGTTACCAGCGAAGCATTTTCGCACTGGCAGGGTGGAATTCGATGACGCAGGGTTTGTCACAGATGTGCAGACCTAAGTAAAAACATCGAATGGCGGGAAATGTGAAAAGTTTTACAGCTGTAAACAGAGCAAAAATGCAGTGGGCAGGTCTTTGTCCTTCACAAATAATACGATTGGGAATATGATTATTGCATGGCGATGAAAGAATGTACACTTCTCATTTTGTTATAATATCCAGCCTTTTTGAAAGTAGTCATTAAATAAATTTTAATTAGAATTTTTTTATGCCACAAGTAATTTTATTACACTTAATTAATGTTCCCACATAGTTCAGACTGTGTCAAATTAATGAAAGCGATATTGGAAAAGCAGTACCTAACAACTATGTCCATATTAAAAATGTAATGATTTACGCATCTTGTACACCGACAAAAATACAAAGACTAGTCAATTTCATTATAGTCATCTTTATGGTCGAGTCAGATGTAATGAGACGAAAAATTTCCATCGAGACCGTGGTAATTGGTCAAACATTTTTTTACGATGATATTTCAAAACGAAGGTATCAATTTATTATTTATTAAGTATATTATGGACTTTGCCTATCCCGGCCTGAGGTGGCAATGCTGTTTGTGATTATGATCATGACGGCGTTGGCGAAACTTTATACACTTCGCCTTGGCTATGAAAATGCATGAATTTAAGGAAAATCTGGTACCAATCGGTTTATATGAAGACTGTCTTTACAGTTATAACAACATATATAACGTCAATTTATTTGGGAAATAGAGCATTGAATGGTTAAAAACTACGGACCAAATTAACACTGTTTCTGCCGCTAGCGTTGGTACACAGTATACGAACACGTGTATATGGTGCCGTCCCTTCGGTAATGTGAAATTGCATGTTGCAGGTCAGTGGTGCTAAATGTCAAGAAAGATTTCAAATTCTTGCTCATTTCTTTTCGCAAGGGAAAGCATTTGCAAATATACTTCCCGCGCCATTTTCTTCCCAGAATTTTAAAACACGTCGATGTTTTGTAACGGTTTACGTATAAGTAAGTACTGTGATGTGTAACATCAAGTCGGAACATGCCCGCTTTCAATTTTTTTCAGTTCCAGTCCTTGAAAGAAGAGAAACGTTTTTTGTGTCACAGTGCAACTTTTCAAATAAATTGCCCTCATTAAAGGAAATTGAATGTGGTCTGCATTTTAATTTCCTTTTTCCATATTGTCGAGGTACAAAGTTAATAGCGGTGTTCTCCAGTGTTCGATTACAGCCTAGGCAGAATGCTGCTGCAAGACAGTGTATAACGTGTTGCCGTCTGTAGGTCTGTAGGTCTGAATTTGTATTTTGACATACAATGAGAGCGCCATTTGGTTTATCAAAAACTCGTCATCTTTTAATTTCTCGAAGCTTTGAACAACTCATCTTATCGTCGCGACTTTCATTACCTAATGCTTGCTGACATAACGGTCGTAAATTATTAATTTCTTCGACAGAAAGTGACCATGGTTAAGGTTTTGTCTACACTGAATACGTACTTGTTCTAATAACAACTCTAATTTATTCAAATAAGCTGATGAAGAATCAATTATTTATATGTGCTACACAACCCGTTGTTCATTATTTTCATTTTTGTTAACCTTTTATTTTACATCTACGAATAATTTGAGAGTAGTGTTCCTTGCAACTGTAAAATCTCTCGGTGTCAGGACAAAAAAAAATAATTGTGGACAAGTGCAAATTTTGCATTTGGAAAATAATTAGATTTCGAAATCGAGCATTAAGATCATTATGCCTCGGTCTGTATCTCTACTTGAAAGAGAGAGGGCGGTGCAAATGTTGACCCATTGCACCGATACTAAATCAACGCATAGGTTCCAGGAAATTTGCATATCTAGGGACTGTCTCGTTTAAAAAATACAAAAAAAGTAAAGAGATGGCCGCATAACCAGACGACAAGGTGTGGTACCTAGATATGTCGTGAGTTTGTGCTGTTGCAGATGTTACAGTCTAGATAAAGATACAAAATTATCATCTGCGACTCTCTCCGAGCTGAAACATTGAGGACAATACCTTTAGTTGTGTAGCACCTATGTGTGTCGAGCTATACAAGGTCTGCAGGAGCAACTAACTGACAATTTATTCTTTATTGCGATTATATTACCTTCACATACTCCTTAAGTACTGTAAGTACGCCAAAAACATTTAATAAAGGCACCCAGACTGGAAAACATACATGTCCCAATTAATCTGACAAGGTGTGTCTATAGATACTCGTCAGATTCTTCAGTCTGGGGCTGTGAGGTTGATTATTTTTTTCGGACATCGAAACGCGACTGACCCCATTTGAAAAAAACAAAAAACAAAAACAGGCTGACCCCCTATTCCAACTTTCGAAACAAAAGTGACCCCCTCCCCAACAAAAGGTGAATATAAAAACACACACACACACACACACACACACACACACACTCCTCTCTCTCTCTCTCTCTCTCTCTCTCTCTCTCTCTCTCTCTCTCTCTCTCTCTCTCTCTCTCTATATATATATATATCTCTCTATATATATATATATATATATATATATACATGAAATTGTTGACATTTTTCAAACTTTCACAGTATTTTGAATGAGCTATGAATGTATTTCCTGTGCATGACAGATGTCTAGGACTGTTGTACAGAAATATCTTTAAACACAAATACCTTTTAAACGTCTGAACTTAAGTTTTCATAAAAGAATCATTTATTTCCAGTCTGTGGCAATACATCATGTAGGGCATAAGTTACATAAATAGAACACATTTTTATGTGATAAGTTGAACCCATGATCTCCGTTCCGTATCGTTCAGAAAAAAACAGGGTTTTTCATTTCAGCGAT
The DNA here is from genome assembly GCF_041260155.1 of Ptychodera flava. Lineage (NCBI taxonomy): Eukaryota > Metazoa > Hemichordata > Enteropneusta > Ptychoderidae > Ptychodera > Ptychodera flava. The sequence goes on from NC_091941.1 coordinate 10,512,148, forward strand.
ATCTTAGTCTGGCGACCGACGCCTGATGACTTTCCATGATGTACAGTTATATCGACTCCATCCGTTGCTAAGTGATGGCCATCATGATGGCAAAACGATCCAATGTCGATCGCCGACAACGACGATGACGATACACGTAATCTGGCGTAATCGACTGCTGAGAAATGGCCCGACGACGCTATTCCCGGATATCAGTTCACACTCAACGGATTTTGAATGTGATCAGGGTATGCAGACTGCAGATGAGACACTGATGAGAGACGGATTACGCTCACTTAAAATACACGTGAATAATTTATATGCATTCTTACCATCCTGCATAGCCAAGTCGGGGACTGAACAGACTGAAACTAGACTCTTGCACCCAATTAGTGATACCTATAGGTTGTATCACAGAACGTCGGTATGGTACTTTCATACTCACCACAGGCGTTTATGATACTCACCACCGTCAGGAACAGAATCATATACCGATGAGTTGAGAAAACCTCGTAAATTGGGGATTGTTTCATGCCTCCTTCACCGATAGCCACAAGTTCATTTCATGAATTGGTCATGGACAGAAAGAAAACAAAACTGTTTCGATTATACTGGATCTATGAGAATACTACTGTCAGTACTGGTACATCGTCGCAATACATGCTTACAGATGCGCAAGCGTGAATTTTTAAAATTTCTCTCTCGCTCTCGCTCGTATTCGAATTACGAATTGATGATCGTGGTGCTAGCGGCATACGCCCTCTGTAGTTTGAAGTAGTTAATTCTTGTCAATTCTCAAGCCAATTGAAGACGGTTCGATGAAAATGTCAGGCATCAGTTAACATGTCGGAACTACCAGCCCAAGGTGAAAATTTTACTCCAGCTTTATACTGAGGTAATTTCTTCATCTGCTCCATGGCAATCCTATCCGTTGGTGACCACCTTGAAGAGAAGGAAAGTTGCCAAATGGGAAATTAACCCGATTTGAACTGCATACAACGAAAAGTATCAAATCAGTTTGTTAGGCATACATATGGTAGATAGAAAAAAATGTAAAAGACTTTGTAATATTAAAACAAACAGAGAGAGAAAGAGAGTGCGACAGACTTGAGCACGTAATCAATAATCTGTGCACATGATGTGTGTGGTGTTTGTTTGTTTGTGTGTTTGGTGTGTGTGAGTATGTGAATTATACACACACACGTACACACACATACACACACACATATATATGTATATATATATATATATATATATATATATATATATATATATTATATATATGTGTGTGTGTGTGTGTGTATATATATATATATATATATATATATATATATATATATATATATATATATATTTGTTTGTTTATATATTTATTTATTTATTATCATTTGTTACCTGCCTAAACGTTCGGGAATATTACACAAAACGTTCTTATAGGACGTCAGATCGACAAAAAACTACAGACTACTTGAAGATCCGTTGTTTTTTCTGTTGCAATCGCTATGTATGGTAAAGTTGATTAAGTTAATATCAGTGTTTATCAGTGTTTTCTGTCAGTCGCCTGTCAATCTAAGAGGATCGTGGACAGGTTCATCATTTTTAATGCATATTTATTTCGTCTTTCATAAGTCTTGACAGCTCATAATGACATAATTACATTCTTTGAAAAATACTAAGCAGAATGTCATTTTTTTAGCTTGCGCACTCAGATACAGCTCATTTCTTAACATCATTATTGAAGAAAAAGTTCTGTGAATATTACTGAGACGATACTTATAAATAGATCATTTGCAACCAAATAATAAAATTTACAATTTTTTTCAATTGCCTTTGTTTTCAAAGTTATTGCTCCTATAACAGTTTCAAACTCTAGAGTAACCCTACTTCTACAACATCACTTACTATATTTTCTGTCATCTCCCAAATATTTCTGGCCACAATACAATCCAAAATCTGTGTCTTAGTGTATCTACTTCACGACAATACGTACACAATGGAGCTTCAATTTTTTTCCATTGAAATAATCTGAGATTTGTTGGTACTAGTCGTATGGAAAATTTCCGGTAAAAGCTATGTAACTTTGTCTCTGGTGTGACTTTTTTCGCTAACAGCCATACGTTTCTTTCATTAAATATACATTTACACTCTCTGTTCCACATTTGAATTGCATTTGTATTCGTTAAGAAGTCTTCTAACAACAATTTATAGACAATTTTTGTTGAAAGTTTTGAAATGTCGATTTCTTCACTTCCCTTACTAAACATAAAAGGATGCAATATGTGATCTACCACTGGTACAAAAACTCTGTATAAGAAATTCCACAACAATGTCTTTTTGTTATCTCTTTTGCATTTCGATCTCGTGTTAAACCATACTTTCAGACAATCGATATAAAACCCAGACAACATGTTAGTGATCTCATGAGGCAAATTATTAGGATCAATATGTGATCTCAATATACTCTCATTGCAATTTGGTTGTAAAAAGAAGGAAAACAGTATTTTCCACGCTGCTTTGTTGTCATCAAAAAATTTTCTAAACCATGTAAATTTTAAAGCAAGTGTAAGCTCGTAGAAACTTGGAATATTTAAACCTCCCTTTTCTATAGGTGACAATAAAACACCCTTTTTATTTTATATTTGGAACAATCGATGAAATCAAAAACTAATTGGTCAACTTTTTTGACAACTTTCGAAGGAACATCTAATACTGCTGCTAAGTATAAAAGATTAGATAAACCAAGACTCTTCGTAATTAAAACTTTACCATGTGGAGTTAAGTTTCTCATTTTCCAGGACTTCAAAGTGCTCTCTAATTTTTCGAGCTTTGGCTGCCAATTTAACTCATCGCATTTCTGTTTATTGTGCCCAACATATACCCCAAATACTTTTACAGGTTCCGTTGTCCACTTTAACTTTCCACATACTTTCTTTGAATCTTTCAAACTCCCCAGCCAAACAGCCTTAGTTTTGTCTTTATTGATTTTTTAAACAGATTCTTTCTGAAATTGATTCATGATACCCAAAAACTCTATTAATAGATTTCTCGTTTCTGACAAAAACGGTAGTGTCATCTACTAATTGAGCAATACGAACTTCTTTTTCTTCTACTTCACTCGGTAACTGAATACCATCAATCTCTTTACATTGTCTAATTCTACACGCTAATATTTCTACACATTATATGAACAACTGGGCACTCAGTGGACATCCTTATCGCACTCCCCTTTTTAAATTTACAAATTCTGTCATCCAACCATTATTATTTACACTACTATAAATGTCACTGTACATTACATTTAAACCACTTGATAACTTTTTCGCCAAAATTGAAAACATTTAACACTTCTTCTATATATTTCCAGTTAACAGAATCAAAGCTTTTTCAAAGTCAATAAAAAGGACTGCAACTGGTATTTTGTATCTGTAAGTGTAATCCAACATATCTTGTATCAATCTCAAAACTTCTCCAGCTTGTCTACCTTTAATATAGCCAACTTGATCGCAGCTGATCACTGTTGGTAGAACTGTTTTTAATCTATTTGCCAACACTTGTGCCAATATTTTATAATCAGTGCACAGAAGACTGATGGGTCTCCAATTTTTTAAAAGCTCAGGGTTGCTTTTCTTGTGTAATAATGTGATAATACCTCTTTTCTGTGACACTGAAATGTTCTCATAGGACGTCAGATCGACAAAAAAGTACAGACTACTTGAAGATCCGTTGTTTTTTTCTGTTGCAATCGCTATGTATGGCAAAGTTGATTAAGTTAGTATCAGTGTTTATCGGTGTTTTCTGTCAGTCGCCTGTCAGTCTAAGAGGATCGTGAACAGGTTCATCATATCAGTCTGGAAGGGCGAGAAAAACCAGTATTCAGTATGTTCCCACTGCAGGTTGCACGTTGAAGATGTGGTTCAATTCATTTCGAATTTCAGCTCGGATACACTTACTTACTTACTTACTTACTTACTTACTTACATACTTACTTACTTACTTACTTACTTACTTACTTACTTACTTACTTACTTACTTACTTACTTGCTTGCTTGCTTGCTTGCTTACTTACTTACTTACTTACTTACTTACTTACTTACTTACTTACTTACTTACTTTACTTACTTACTTACTTTACTTACTTACTTACTTACTTACTTACTTACTTACTTACTTACTTACTTACTTACTTACTTACTTACTTACTTACTTACTTACTTACTTACTTACTTACTTACTTACTTACTTACTTACTTACTCACTTACTCACTTACTTACTTACTTACTTACTTACTTACTTACTTACTTACTTACTTACTTACTTACTTACTTACTTACTTACTTACTTACTTTACTTACTTACTTACTTTACTTACATTACTTACTTACTTACTTACTTACTTACTTACTTACTTACTTACTTACTTACTTACTTACTTACTTACTTACTTACTTACTTACTTGCTTGCTTGCTTGCTTGCTTACTTACTTACTTACTTACTTACTTTTTCTGCTGGGAAATGTCATCAATTGTCTAGACTGCCTGATGCTTCAATATTCCCAAACTAGATCGCCTGCACTCACTGCATTTCATATTGATATAGGACAAGACGATCGTTCACCATGATAAGCCTTAAATATACGTTCATTTCAAATTTCAGACAGGGGACTTACACGTATTTTGTCAGTTGTGCCGTAAGGGCGTCCATAACTATCATGGCGCCATCTCAAAAAAATAAATCTTTCTTTCCAGGCTGACGAGAGCATCCCGGTCAGCTAGCTGTTATAAAATTAAATTTGGGTCTCGTATATTAAGTAAGAAAGCAATCAGGTTGGCCTTCTCTGCCTCTAATTTTGTTAAAACTCGGTCGGAATGAGGTACGCCAGATAGCAAGGTAGAATGACCCTTAGGGACGGATATTCAAAACTTTTACAATATTCATTTGGCCTATCACTTGTCGGGGTTCATTTTGAAGATGAATAAATAAAGTTTTCAGCTTCTTAGTTTTGTGAAAATCGGGAATTTAACTCCCTAAAGATAATGCAGGGATTGCAGCCATTTTGAATGTCAAATATTTGTAATTATTTTCCCATCGACTGTACTGCCTCGGCCAGGCACCTGACGCAGTTCTTGTGAGAGTCTTCCAACATAGCCATTGATTTATCATTCTCATCGTAAATTATCTTCTTTGGAGGACCGTCACAAAGGGATATAAATAACAAGTTTTTCACTCTTAGACATCGTGCTACGGGTGTTGAGTTCACAGGACACACCTCGTGCTGACCCGAATCTGTCAGTCGGTGGTCGCAAATTCGCTGAAAGTGTACTGAACTCTCACACATTACGAGAGACAAAAGTCTCAATTGCTCGCACCTATCACTGTCACAACTTGAAGTTATCTGAAACTGAAAATTGAGAGGAGGATGCAACAGGTGCCGCCAACTAAGCTGTTCGTGCAAAAGGTGTTCGTGCGCAGTTTATAAGCAAGCGTGAAAATTTCAAAACTAATCAGCGGGTGGGGAGGAAAAACCGATATTTATTATGGGCGGGGAAGAAATTTCATTTTTTTCCAGTGGGCGGGAGACAATTTTGACTGTGGGTACCGGATAATACGTATAGAGGTAGGGGAAAGCCGTGGTTGATAGAACTTGAGGGGAGATCAAAAGCGCCTAACTTAGAGGGGAGCAATGTTCCATTTTAATCAGATTGATTTCAGGTAAAATTTTCATTTCAGCTTTTAATTCGTGCAACAGTCTGTTGGTTATCGTGTCGCGTTTTTCACACCGGACAGAAATCACCATGCAATCACAAAGCCAATTTACAATAAATTTGATGTCTACACGTAGCAGACCGCCATATGCAGATCCGCAATACCATCGCCTTGCTTGTCAAACTGGCAGTTTGGCTTAGCTATGTGCACAGGCAGCTTGATGAGATTCTGACTGGAAACGTAGTGATAGCAAATGTTCTGACCCGGGTATGTGATTGCTGGAGAACCTATCCAATAAGTCATTGAGCGTAATCTCGTTTCGGGTAACCTTATCCGATGTCGAAGTTACATAAAGTGTACAGAACAAGAGAACTTTGTGATCATTATACCATCATCGTTTCGATCTAATCGAGATTTTTAGTTCGAGGACGATAAGAAGATTGTCTCTGTTGGTCCCGTTTCTTAATTCGATACGCAGAGAATGGGAACGGTTACGAAATGAATGCGCCTAGATCTAAGCCACGCACTGATGCTATACTCTGTACCTCTTGATCTTAATTTTTGTCGTTCTACTTTTTGATATCGTGAAAACATGGAATAGTTCATCAGCGTTTTTCAAACATTTTACATTTGTTAACTCTGAACTCTAACCAGTTTGAATCTGGTTAATCATAATAATAAAAATGTCATCATTGAGGAGGTGTTCTGCGCAAATATGGACTCTCTCTCTCTCTCTCTCTCTCTTCTCTCTCTCTCTCTCTCTCTCTCTCTCTCTCTCTCTCTTTCTCTCTGTCCATAACGTTACATCACCATTGTTCTCAAAAGGCCTTGCAAAAATTGATGACCACGCCCAATGTAACATATAATGACTCATTTTCTGTATCTCAAAAACATGTGACTACCTGTGTAGAGTTCACTGATTGCATTTTACCGCTATACCACTCTAATCCACCTAGATTACTCATGGACTTGACCACGTCAACCACCATCATGTCTGAGATCAACTAAGGTAGTTCGCGCCTTTTGCCCAAACTTTCCGACTGAAAACTTGAACAATTCCTTTCGAAATCATGAATTGAAATCAGGGGTCACTGTCCAACATTAGGTATGAGAGAAACAAATTTCCCGCCATTTGCCGACACTTGAACTTCAAAATGGCTGCCATTCCTGCGTTAACTCTATGAGCAAAAATAAACGGTTCGATTTTCACAAATGTACAGCTTCAAAATGAGCCCTAGCAAGTGAAAAGCCAAAAGAGTATTGTATAAGTTTGAGAGTCCGAATATCTGTCCCTGAGGTGCATGATACCTCAACAATTCAACAAGACGACGTCCATAAAATGATTGAAAGATGGTTTGAGAAGTCTTTTTCACTCTTTTTGAATAAATAACTCTATTAAAAACCTTTCTAGCAATCCTATAGATGTCATTATTTATTCGACTTTATATTTGTTTTTATTATCTTAGCAACACTATAAAAACTAAAAATGCTCATTTGCATCACAATGACTGATAAGGCTGGGCATATTGCGGTGAGTGGAGATTCTGATACTTTGTCAGACGAAGATCGAGACGACGAACATGCTATGGCATCGAATCAAGACACGCATGAGACACCGTATACGAAAATCTCACTTGAAAAATTTGATAAATTGCCAAGAGATAACTGGATTGCTGAAATACGTTCAGAAACAAATGATGACATTAGTGAAATCCATCGATTACGTAATGAACTTTTCAAGTTAGCCAAGCAAATACCTGTCTGTCCAGATGGTGTTTTGGCGCGCAGACTAAATCGTAGAAACGCGAGAGCATCAGTTGGTGAAAAGCTGTTGGAAGACTGCTATGAACTTTGCAGGTTTCTTGACGAAGAAAATCCTTCAATTATTACACCGCTGTTGAAGCAAGGATACTTCTCTAACAGTCAGACTATGAATCTCCTATATTCTGCACGCGACGAAAATGAAGAGGATGTCGAACTTCAAAATACCATCGTGAACCACACGGACATGTCTTTGAAAGACAACGTGGCATCCATAATGGCTGATGTCCTTGCCATGAAACAGGAACATGAATCTGACGTGAGTAGTCTGCGCAAAGAAATAGAAATTCTTAAAAAGTCATCCTCTAAAACTATTGCAGATTTGGAGAACACTAAATCAACAGTTTCAACGTTGATGAAAACTGTAGATGCAGTACGAAGTGAAACTGTGGCTTTTGAAGCCAATTCGAAATCTCAGTTAAAACTCTTGAATCAGCAAGTAAAGGGGATACTGTCGGATTTGGAGAACCAATCCGACAGGAATGGTCAACTGTTGTCAAAGCTGAATATCCTCGAAAAGAAAGTGAATAAACGCCCTTCTGGTCAACATGTATTCACCGCGCAAAATACCAATCATACAGCGCCATTTCCCAAGCCATCCTATCGCGACGTCGCTTTGACCTGCGAGCATGGTAAGAATTATGAGTTGCCAGATAAAAACTACGATAATGAAGATGACAGTGTGCTTGTCCAGGATGAACCAGTTTCTACCAATACTCTGCCTCGAATTAATTCAAGAGAACGAGATACGCATTCCGAAGACCCAAAGTCTATTTCAGGTTTTTGTGAACAAAATACCACGTTGCCACAAAAGACTGGAGAACAGTCAAGCATTTCAAGTGTTGTAACACGACAGGTTACAACTCCATCCGAGATACCGACTTCAGCCGCTACATCTGATGTATTTGAAAATTTGCAGCCCGCACTTGATACAGCGCAGTTGACGCGGGAGCCGATCCCAGAGAAATTGCAATCTGGTAATTATCCATCTCACTCAGCAATTGCTAACTCTCGTAGTGACACTGACTTTGGTTTTGAAGGTGTTTCTCAAAGGCCTCGAACACAGAGAATGTACGTTGGCGGCATCAAAGCCGGCACCTCCCGTGAGCAAATTGAAAATCATTTAAAGAAACACAATATCGAATTTACGATGGTAAGAATTATTGCTAGCAAACGTATAGGAGCCGTGGCGGCTAAGATTAATGTACGTTTAAAGTATGTAGATGCTCTCCTTACCACAAACTTTTGGCCCCGCAATGTATTTTGCAGAAGGTGGTTGGGAGAACAAAAATTTTCAGAACATTCGAGTTTTAGACGAAATCAAAATACACAAGCAGGACAACAACCTAACATTCAAAGCACAGATGACTAGTTATCTTACCTTTGCATTTGCTATACTCTGTTTTTCATCTTTAATGCATTCTAATTCTGAATGTAACACGTTGCGGATTGGTTGTTGGAATGTTTGTGGGGTGATGTCTACTGTTCCATACTTGACGACAATGCTTCACAACATTGATATTCTAGCTATAAGTGAGCATTGGTTGTTTCCGCATTCAATTAATTTTCTAAATTCTATCGATCTCAACTTCACCTCATTTGGTGTTGTTGATAGAGCGTTGGAAGACAACGCAAATATTGTTTCTCTTCGGGGACAAGGGGGAGTTGCCTTCCTCGTAAGAAAAACCTTACTTTCATGTGTTGACTTTTTAGATCTGGGTGATGACCGAGTTATTGGCCTCAAAATTGATTACGCGCCTACTAAATGTGCTTTTATTTTCGCGGTTTACTTGCCACCTGTTAATTATGCAGTTGATGATTATGCAGATTACATTACCTTTCTAGATGACCTCTATTCAACGTACTCGCCTGATGGTGACGTCATTTTTCTTGGCGACTTCAATGCAAATTTATTCGGGCCTCGCCGCCCTGGTCTTCCAACTTCAACACGAGATAAAGCTCTTCAACAGTTTGTTACTTCATGTGATCTTCTGCCAACAAATTTACTGAATGTTTGCACAGGTCCGATAGAAACATTTTGGTCGTTCAGTGGACAGAGTACGTCCACAATAGATTCTATACTTGTACCGTCAAATCTTGCAGAAGGGATAAAGTCATGCCGAGTTCTCGATGACTCTGCTTTAAACCTTTCAGACCACTTTCCTATTCTCTGCAACTTAACTCTGCAAATTTCGCACAGTCAGCCCATTATTTCACATAAAACACGTCTAGCATGGTCGAAACTCGACCCGGACCGTATTAAAGATTCATATACCAAGTCGCTCTCTGAAAATTTAGATCGGCTTGCCCTTAACGCAGCTAACGGAGAGATGCTTTCTTGTCCCCCCGACATTGATCGTTTCACAGATAAACTGGTCAATGTTATGCGCGATACTGCACAGCAATGTATTCCAGCTTCTCGTTTTAAACCCTATTTGAAGCCCTATTGGAAGGATATCAAACAATTTCACAAACGGGCCTGGGAGCTTAGAAATAAGTGGATTCAAGCAGGGAGACCTCGTGGTCTACAACATGAATCCTTTCGCAAGTACAAAGATTCTAAACGTGAATTTAGGAGAGAATTAAGAAAACGACAACGCCAAGCTGAAAGGGAAAAGTATGACTTCATTGAAAACTGTTTAGAACTTGATCAGTCTCTCTTTTGGCGTAGCATCAACCTTCGCAGAAAAAAATCTGACGCTTTCCCAGTTCTGAAAGTTAATGGCGTGAAAATTTCTGATCCCGACTGTGTTGTAAATGCATTCGCACACCACTTCAAGCAACTTTACGAACCGTCAGAAGATGAAGTGTTCTCAGCTCGTTTTAAATACCAGATCGATAACGAAATTCGTAAATTGGTTAACGACAGTCAACGTAATACTGACACCATTCTTTGTAAACCTTTGTCAGCTGATGAAATCACGCGTGCTATAGGGAAACTAAAACGTAATAAAGCAGGTGGCCCTGATAATTTAACGTATGAGCATATTATCTTCGGAGGGCCTTCACTCGTGAATTCTTTGTTACACCTGTTCAATTCAATCATCACCGTTGAATATGTTCCCTTCTCGTTCAAAACTGCTTTTCCTTGTTCCAATTTTCAAGGGTGGTGACAAAAATCGTTTCGATGCTTCAAATTATAGAGGCATTTCTTTGCTTTCTTCACTGCAGAAACTTTTTGAACTTTGCATTTCACAGCGTTTACAGCCCTGGCTTGCAAGAAAAAACAAATTCCGCATCCCTTACAAGCCGGTTATCAACCGGGTCAAAGCAATATCACGACAGCTTTCTGCATACTAGAAACAATTTATTACCATGTAGAAAGACGCAGCAAAATTTTTCTATGTAGTTTAGATGTTCATAAAGCATTCGATTCAGTATGGTGGAACGGACTTTTTCATAAATTGTATTCTGATGGCCTTAACTCAAAAGTTTGGAGGATTCTGCGAACCATGTTCTATGGCCAAGAATGTCAAATTGCCTTGGGAATGTATGTTTCACACAAATACCCTATTTTCCAAGGTGTGCGTCAGGGAAGTGTTCTCTCCACTTCTTTATTCCTACTTTATGTAAATGACCTTTTCAAAGAACTGGAAAACAGTAATGTGGGTTGTTATATTGGCTCCTCGTTTGTAGGCTCGCCCTCCTTAGCGGATGATATTTCAATTTTAGCGCCAACTCGCGCTACTTGCCAGAAATTACTTGATATAGTTTGTGCTTATTGTTCAAATTGGAGACTGCAACTTTCTCCATCAAAGAGTAAACTTTTAGTTTTCGGAGAAACAAAGCGAGAACGCCACCACCAACGCAATCTTTCGTTACATAATTCTCCTGTCACAGAAGTTGACTCTATCACTATTGTTGGCATGCAAATTACCAATACACTATCTTCGATAGATCGCACATTATCTGCCTGTAAAAAAGCCAGGAGATTGATAAACTCGCTTCGCAGTGTGGGTATTGGACCGCATGGTCTAAATCCAATTCTTAGCTGTGAAGTCTGGAAACGTGTGTGCCTTCCAGCTGCTTTTCATGGATGTGAGCTTTGGTCTCTCACAAAAACTGAGCTGATTATGCTTGAGAAAAGTCAGCGTTATGCTGCTAAAATCATACAGGGTTTCCCCATCAGAACTGCCACTGACTTCGCTTTAAGTGCTTTAGGTCTAATTTCAATTGAAGCCTATATTGACAAATGTAAACTGTTATTTTTTGGAAATCTTTGCAACTGTAATATTCTTTCAACAAGAAAATGTATTTTTTTACATCGTCTTTTTGAATTCAAACTGTCTTCTACAGAGAAATCTTTAGGATTTATTGCTGATACTGTTAAGATCATTTCAAAATACGATCTGACATGCTTTTTTGATGAATTTTGCGCCACTGGCTATTTCCCGCCAAAACCTATTTGGAAAACAATTGTGAATGATGCCATCCATGAGAATGAAAATAATTGCTGGAGACAAAGATTGGAAAGTAGAGATGATATGTTGGTTTACTCTCGATTGCACACTAAGTTAGCTCCATTTCACTTGTTCACATATTTACGCAATTTTCCTGAGCGCCGTGAAACTGTTTACAGTATTATGAAACTTCTCACCTTTCCTAGAAATGAAGTCTGTTTTAAGTGTCAAAATACAGTTGATGATGTTTTGACTCATTTGTTAACTTCCTGTTGTCATACAACAATAGCAAGAGACTCTTTTTGGAACCGTCTTTTCGACAAAATGAGCATTACCGTTTCTGCAACACTTTACAACTTAAATGACCTTGACTTTATTAGTAATATTTTAGGAGATTGTATTTACATGATTAACTACCAGCAGTCTGGTGAACAAGCAACTCTTCAAGAAATTGTGCTGGACTTTGTGCAAATGTGCCTTGAGAACTGAACTTAGTACCGTGTATTGCTTTCTGTCAGAAGCTTACTTGTATAATTTAGTGGGTTTTTTGTGTTTTTTTGAGTAACTTTTTTCCCTTAATACCTCTGTAATTTAATGTGTTGATGTAACTCTTCTCATGTTTTGAGGAGGAATAAAGGAACAACAACAACAACAACAACTTACTTACTTACTTACTTACTTACTTACTTACTTACTTACTTACTTACTTACTTACTTACTTACTTACTTACTTACTTACTTACTTACTTACTTACGTACTTACTTACTTACTTACTTACTTACTTACTTACTTACTTACTTACTTACTTACTTACTTACTTACTTACTTACTTACTTACTTACTTACTTACTTACTTACTCACTTACTCACTTACTTACTTACTTACTTACTTACTTACTTACTTACTTACTTACTTACTTACTTACTTACTTACTTACTTACTTACTTACTTACTTACTTACTTACTTACTTACTTACTTACTTACTTACTTACTTACTTACTTACTTACTTACTTACTTACTTACTTACTTACTTACTTACTTACTTACTTACTTACTTACTTACTTACTTACTTACTTACTTACTTACTTACTTACTTACTTACTTACTTACTTACTTTTTTTCTGCTGGGAAATGTCATCAATTGTCTAGACTGCCTGATGCTTCAATATTCCCAAACTAGATCGCCTGCACTCACTGCATTTCATATTGATATTGGACCAGACGATCGTTCACCATGATAAGCCTTAAATATACGTTCATTTCAAATTTCAGACAGGGGACTTACACGTATTTTGTCAGTTGTGCCGTAAGGGCGTCCATAACTATCATGGCGCCATCTCAAAAAAATAAATCTTTCTTTCCAGGCTGACTAGAGCTCCCGGTCAGCTAGCTGTTATAAAATTAAATTTGGGTCTCGTATATTAATTAAGAAAGCAATCAGGTTGGCCTTCTCTGCCTCTAATTTTGTTAAAACTCGGTCGGAATGAGGTACGCCAGATAGCAAGGTAGAATGACCCTTAGGGACAGATATTCAAAACTTTTACAATATTCATTTGGCCTATCACTTGTCGGGGTTCATTTTGAAGATGAGTAAATAAAGTTTTCAGCTTCTTAGTTTTGTGAAAATCGGGAATTTAACTCCCTAAAGATAATGCAGGGATTGCAGCCATTTTGAATGTCAAATATTTGTAATTATTTTCCCATCGACTGTACTGCCTCGGCCAGGCACCTGACGCAGTTCTTGTGAGAGTCTTCCAACATAGCCATTGATTTATCATTCTCATCGTAAATTATCTTCTTTGGAGGACCGTCACAAAGGGATATAAATAACAAGTTTTTCACTCTTAGACATCGTGCTACGGGTGTTGAGTTCACAGGACACGCCTCGTGCTTACCCGAATCTGTCAGTCGGTGGTCGCAAAATTCGCTGAAAGTGTACTGAACTCTCACACATTACGAGAGACATCAAAGTCTCATCAGTCTGTCTCAATTGCTCGCACCCGTCACACCTTGAAGTTATCTGAAACTGAAAAATGAAAGGAGGATGCAACAGGTGCCGCCAACTAAGCTGTTCATGCAAAAGGTGTTCGTGCGCAGTTAATCAGCAAGCGTGAAAATTTCAAAACTAATCAGCGGGTGGGGAGAAAAAACCGATATCCATTATGGGCGGGGAAGAAATTTAATTTTTTTCGAGTGGGCGGGGAGACAATTTTGACTGTGGGTACCGGATAATACGTATAGAGGTAGGGGAAAGCCATGGTTGATAGAACTTGAGGGGAGATCAAAAGCGCCTAACTTAGAGGGGAGCAATGTTCCATTTTAATCAGATTGATTTCAGGTAAAATTTTCATTTCAGCTTTTAATTCGTGCAACAGTCTGTTGGTTATCGTGTCGCGTTTTTCACACCGGACAGAAATCACCATGCAATCACAAAGCCAATTTACAATAAATTTGATGTCTACACGTAGCAGACCGCCATATGCAGATCCGCAATACCATCGCCTGGCTTGTCAAACTGGCAGTTTGGCTTAGCTATGTGCACAGGCAGCTTGATGAGATTCTGACTGGATACGTAGTGATAGCAAATGTTCTGACCCCGGCATGTGATTGCTGAAGAACTTATCCAATAAGTCATTGAGCGTAAGCCTAATCTCGTTTTGGGTGACCTTATCCGATGTCGAAGTTACATAAAGTCAAATGTGCAGAACAAGAGACCTGTGTGATCATTATAACATCATCGTTTCGATCTAATCGAGATTTTTAGTTCGAGGACGATAAGAAGATTGTCTCTGATGGTCCCGTTTCCTGCGTTTCTTAATTCGATATGCCGACAGTGGGAACGGTTACGAAATGAATGCGCCTAGATCTAAGCCACGCACTGATGCTATACTCTGTACCTCTTGATCTTAATTTTTGTCGTTCTACTTTTTGATATCGTGATAACATGGAATAGTTCATCAGCGTTTTTCAAACATTTTACATATGTTAACTCTGAACTCTAACCAGTTTGAATCTGGTTAATCATAATAATAAAAATGTCATCATTGAGGAGGTGTTCTGCGCAAATATGGACTCTCTCTCTCTCTCTCTCTCTCTCTCTCTCTCTCTCTCTCTCTCTCTCTCTCTCTCTCTCTCTCTCTCTCTCCATAACGTTACATCACCATTGTTCTCAAAAGGCCTTGCAAAAATTGATGACCACGCCCAATGTAACATATAATGACTCATTTTCTGTATCTCAAAAACATGTGACTACCTGTGTAGAGTTCACTGATTGCATATTACCGCTATACCACTCTAATCCACCCTAGATTACTCATGGACTTGACCACGTCAACCACCATCATGTCTGAGATCAACTAAGGTAGTTCGCGCCTTTTGCCCAAACTTTCCGACTGAAAACTTGAACAATTCCCTTTCGAAATCATGAATTGAAATCAGGGGTCACTGTGCAACATAAGGTATGAGAGAAACAAATTTCCCGCCATTTGCCGACACTTGAACTTCAAAATGGCTGCCATTCCTGCGTTAACTCTATGAGCAAAAATAAACGGTTCGATTTTCACAAATGTACAGCTTCAGATTGAGCCCTAGCAAGTGAAAAGCCAAAAGAGTATTGTATAAGTTTGAGAGTCCGAATATCTGTCCCTGAGGTGCATGATACCTCAACAATTCAACAAGACGACGTCCATAAAATGATTGAAAGATGGTTTGAGAAGTCTTTTTCACTCTTTTTGAATAAATAACTCTATTAAAAACCTTTCTAGCAATCCTATAGATGTCATAATTTATTCGACTTTATATTTGTTTTTATTATCTTAGCAACACTATATAAAACTAAAAATGCTCAGTCTGTTCTCTTGCTGTTCCTGTGTTGCTCCGTGTGTTATGAAAGATAAATTTAAGCAGAAGCAATCGCACTATTTAATCATATAGTGTCCACAGCTTGCCTACTAAGGGGGTTTGCACGGCAAAAGGAACAGCATGAAAATGTTATCGCCAAAAATTAGATACGCTATGACATACAAGAAGTGATAAGTATCTCCTATCACTAACTTTAACTTATTGAATCGAGAAATCGCAATACAAGACAACTGGTTGTGTGTCAAGCACCATGGCGTCGCTGTTGGCTAAGACGTTATGCTTCATCCTGCTCCTTGCCGTGTCTTCCGCATCAGACCCGGAGTTCGTATATGAAGATGTCTTCAACGATCCGGAGAGAGACGCACTTTACTACGACACATTCCCAGAGGGTTTCATCTGGAGCTCTGCGACTTCAGCTTACCAGATCGAAGGAGCGTGGAACGAAGACGGCAAAGGACCGAGTATCTGGGACACCTGGACTCACGAAGGTGGCCATGTCTATAACGACGAGACAGGTGATATTGCCTGCGACAGTTACCATAAATACAAAGAGGACGTCGCTATGATGAAGAACTTAGGTTTGACATATTACAGGTTTTCCATCGCTTGGTCACGGGTTTTGCCAAATGGCACCATAGACAATATAAACGAGCTTGGCATACAATACTATAACAATCTGATCGATGAACTAATAGCAAACGGTATCCAGCCTATGGTTACTTTGTACCACTGGGATCTACCTCAAGCACTTCACGACAGCTACGGAGGATGGATGAGCGAAGACATCGTGGATGACTTCGCCAACTACGCATCTCTTTGCTTCCATAGGTTTGGCGACAGAGTGAAATTCTGGATTACTTTCAACGAACCGTGGATCATATCATTGCTCGGTTACGAAAGCGGCGTGTTCGCACCTGGCGTACAAGATTCAGGGACAACTCCATACACCGTCACCCACAATCTCATCAAGTCACATGCAAGAGCTTGGCACGTCTACAACGACAACTACAGAAGCACCCAGAAGGGCGAAGTGGGCATCACGTTGAACTCCGACTGGAATGAGCCGTACAACAGAAGCAATCCCGACCACGTCGCAGCGTCGGATCAAGCCATGCAGTTCAACCTGGGCTGGTTTGCTCACCCCATCTTCAAAAACGGCGACTACCCAGAAATCATGAAGACTAGAATCGCCGACATCAGCGCCCAGCAAGGTTACCCAAAGTCACGGTTGCCAGAATTCACCGAGGAAGAGAAAGCTTACATCGCCAAAACGGGGGATTTCTTTGGTTTGAATCACTACAGTTCAAACTATGTTGTCAATGCCGACAGCGTTGACTACAGCACTCCACCGAGCTGGGGCAAAGACGCGAATATCCCTACTTGGAAAGAAGGAGAGTGGCCGTCATCGGGCTCGAGTTGGCTGCAGGCCGTACCCTGGGGGATCCGACAAATTTTGATCTGGATCGACACAGAGTACGACGGAATCGAGACCTATGTCACAGAGAACGGTGTGTCAACGAAAGATGTCTTTGAACTGAATGATGAAAGCAGAATTAAATTCTACAAGTCTTACATCAATGAAGTACTGAAGGGTAAGTGCAAATACAACCATTATGAAATAAAAACAAAACCAAAAGCGATATTGATTCTCTCTGTGCAACCGTCCTACGAAAGATGTTGTTTCCCTATTTTACTGCACCTTGTACACAAGCAGTTTTGTTTATTTGTTTCTCAATGAACTCTGACGAACCAGACAAGTTTTACTTATACTTGACGCAGGCAAATTTCTATTTTATTTCAAGCTTACGTATCTGTTGGTGACTTTTTCATTTAAAGGTAGTTCGTGGTTCGAAATAGAACGGCTTAAATATTTGCTCAAGCTTTTCCTAAGGAAACTTTAAACAACTCCCTCCGACGTCAACAACAAAAATTAGGGGTCACATTGATATATATGGCACAAAAGAAATAACTTTTACAATACCAAATATTTACTGGCACTTAAAATTCAAAGTGGCCGCCATTCCTGTGTTAACGGTGTTGGGAAATATTAAATTTTCATAAAAATAAGCTGGTGAAAACTGTATTTACTCCACTAGCTTAATTGAACTTCCACGAGTGGCACTACCAAACTAGTACCGTAAAAAGTTTAAGATTTCAAATATCTATCCCCGAGGCGCATTTTAGCTGTTTTAGCTGTCCTTGACCGCTAGCGTTGCGTCATCGTAATCGAGAAGCTTCACAACCATATCAGTCAGGTATAAAACATTAACATATAGCACCCGTTTGGTAAATGCAGTTTGGAGTCTAAACAAATGCTCTTCCCAATCGGACTGATAATATCGTGTAAATCTAAGGTCATAGCAATCGTTGAGATCATCGTTTTTATTTTGATCTGATAATTAGTAATGTTCCTATGATAATAAATTTTGGAAAGAAGAAACCTGACCCTCTTTAGGCAATATTGAATATTACTCTGTATTCTAGACGTTTTCAGGATTAGTGTAACGGCCTTCGATCCGAGTCTACTCGCCAAAAGATGTAAAGGGTCAAGCATCTAAAGGTTTTGAAAAAGGCAGCTGCGTCAACGCTTAAAGGGAGGCGGTCGTTGGAACTGAGCGTGTGCGACTTTCTAGTTTACAAACAATATATATAACAATTTGGGAGATAACTTATTTGATATCATTCTCCCATTTGCAATATATTGGGTATAGGTCGATGTCAAACGTTCATGTCACTGTATGTACATTTTTATTTTTTTTTTGAGGAATTTGACAGAATACAAACTATTTAGAATAGTGCATAGTGTCAACAATAACAACTAGAAGCTTCAGGTCAAACAACCTTTGAATAACAATTTGGGAGCAGATAACCCATGTGTTATTTGTAGTTTCCTCATAGCCTACAATGTATAGTGAATCAACATTTCGGTAAAATTCCAAAACCCAATTTCTTGCACACACATGCACTTGTAACCACCTTAGTCTAATCAAGTACATTAATATCAATAATTAAGCATACATAAATACACAGATTTGCCGAGTTTTGTATTTAAAAAAGTATTCATAGTTTCCTCATAGACTACAATGTACAGTGGATCAACATTTCGGTGAATTTCCAAAATCATATTTCTTGCATACACATGGACTTGTAACCACCTTAGTCTAATCAAGTACATTAATATCAATAATCAAGCATACATAAATACACAGACTTGCCGAGTTTTGTATTAAAAAATATTCATAGTTTCCTCATAGACTATAATGTATATTGAATCAACATTTTAGGCGAAATTCCAAAATCAAATTTCTTGTACACAAATGCACATGAAACCACCTTCTTCTAATCAAGTACAATTATGTCATTTATTCAGGGTCCATATATGCAGAAATAGTGCATGTTTTTAATTGGGAAAAATTATTTACAGTTTTGTCATAGACTCCCATGTATAGTGGATCAACATTTTTAGCGAAATTCCAAAATCAAATTTCTTGTTCACATGTGCACTTGTAAACAACCCATGCTAATCAAGTACATTTATATCAGTTATTAAACGTCTATAGATGAACAGATATTGCTAGTTTTATATTGGAAAATACACGTTCATAGTTTTCTCATAGACTAGCATGTATAGTGAATCAACATTATTGATGAAATCTAAAAATTACATTTTTTGTACACGAACGCACTTTTTGCCCGCCACTTCAAGCAAAGTACATTTACATGAATTATCACACACATATGATTTGATATTTTTTGGACAAAAGCATTATATCAGCCACATTTTGCCTTCCTTTTGGGAGGAGGGACTTCAAATGTATAGCAAGTCAGAATGGGGGACTTGCGGGTTTGTTAGGGGGTATTGAGTCACACTTATTTTCATGCACGGATAAGCGGGTCACTAATTTTTGTGCTAGAACTTATGAAGGGTAGCTATTTGTGATGCATCGGTGTTTCGAAAAACACCGGCCCACCCCCTGCAATTTATGTCCAGTCCCTAACCTCTTAGAGTTATACTTCATAGGTGACCAGAGAGACCGCCCTTTTGACGGGCACCCCTACGACCGGTGTTCACCCTGTATCTAGTCTACGTTGGCGATTGATGAAAGTTAAAACACGTTTGTTAAGGGATCCTTCAGTAATTACACGGGGGGTGGGCCGGGGGAATTTGGGGAGGGTCACTTTTTAGAAAACTGTTCAAGGGGGAGGGTCACTTTTTATAAATCTATCTGGGGGGGGTAGGGTCACTTTTTACAGAAGCTGATTTTATGGCCAAACCTTTGATTGTCTGTGTGATATTTGCTGAATAGGAAATCACAAACGAAATACGCCGATTCTTTTAAATACGTACACATTATCCACAAGTTTCACAAGCAGAGAAGATGCAGTGTTATCCTACATTAAACACTTTGAACAGTTAAAACTGATGAAAGAATACAGACAGGTGGAAAGTGTATATCAATTATCAAATGTACATAAATGCAAAGATATAGTTATTTTTATATTGGAAAAAATTGTGCATAGTTTTCTTAGACTACCATGTACAGTGAAACAACATTTCGGTGAAATTCCAAAATCAAATTTCTTGCACAACTATGGACTTATAACCACTCTAGTCTAATCAAGAACATTAATTTCAATAATCAAGCATACATAAATGCACAGATTTACCTAATTTAATACAGGAAAAAATTATTCATAGTTTCATCATAGACTAAAATTGCGACTGTCCCTCCAAAAACACCAGCCCTTCTCTCCGTAATTTGTCCCTAACTTACATAACAATTAAACACATTGTTATGTAAATTAGCTGATACTGTTTCAGTTATTACTGGGGAGAATACTGCAGTGGTTGGGGTGGGGTCAAGTTTTAGAATGTCAGACAAGAGGGAGGGTCACATTTTACAGTACAGGTGTGCGCGGAATTCCCCCGGCCCACCCCTTTAATTATTGAAGGCTCCCTAATGATAAATATCGTAAAATTTAAATGTTACAGCTATGTTTATGTGATGCATCGAGATATCATGCATGAAATAGATTGTTTGTAAACAAGAAAGTCGCACTCGCGCAGTTCCGACAACCGTCTCCCTTTCAAATGCATGGTTTTCTTCTTACATCGATTCTGCAATGTGTCCATTGGCTCACAGTGAATTCTTATCTGACTTTGAACAGACAGAGGGGTTGCTCTGAACCAAGTGATTTCGGTACTGACCTTTCGCAACAATTTGTAAAGCTGTCTTCTATACTTCTACCATGGTCATCCATAAAAGTACACCATCTGAACAAACAACGTACATACATAGCAACCATTTGTCATCATAATTCATAAGT
The DNA here is from genome assembly GCF_041260155.1 of Ptychodera flava. Taxonomy (NCBI): domain Eukaryota; kingdom Metazoa; phylum Hemichordata; class Enteropneusta; family Ptychoderidae; genus Ptychodera; species Ptychodera flava. The sequence continues at coordinate 10,533,247 of NC_091941.1, forward strand.
AAAAAACGTTGGGTGTGGCATGTGTGACTGGCAGTTATGCTTATGCGTAAAGCCATATCTCTACAGAGATAAGACCTGCATGCCTAGCTATCAGACCATATTACTGGCATAGCTTCGGCTATATCGTAAAATACCTACGTTTGACAGGCTGCAATTTTTGTATTTATTCAAATTTTAGCCGTGAAGATCGACGGAGCAAACTGCCGAGGTTACACAGCCTGGTCTCTCATGGACAACTTTGAGTGGGGTTCAGGATACAGCGAACGATTCGGTATGCATTACGTCGATTTCACCGACGACGACCGACCACGTCAGCCGAAGAACTCCGCTTTGTACTACTCCTCGCTCGCCAAGGATAACGGATACGTCGTGGGTAGTAGCTGCGCCGCAGTCGTTTCGACGTCACTTCTTCTGTTGACACTGTTTTCAAGTCTGTTCAGGTCGCTTTGTTAATTTAATAAATTGTGAATCTGATAGAATCATGGGAACTTTTTGTATGCATGCAAACAAACTATAGATCACCCTCAATATTTCGGAGCATGTAAAGTTTGATGTCTCACCGAAAGAAATTTTTAAATTCGAAGTTTCATTTCGATAGTTATCGGGTCTTACGTAGTTTTGCAAGACAGCATTTGGGTATAGACAGAGATGTCATGTAAATATTGTTGGAATTTATCATTATCATATTTAGCAAGGGGGCCCAAGAATGCTATCTTACAAGAACAGGACAATGAAAGTTTATCATTTTCAACATCACCCTTACTATAATTCCTAAAGTGGTTTAACGCGCACTGTGATGAATTTTCCTTGAACCTTCAATTACTTTTTCATCTGTTTGTAAGCTACCGTTTTTATTCTACTCGCAAATCACATGTCGAAATTTTTGTTAACCCTTTAAGTGCTGTAATTTTCTCCCGCCAAAATTCTAGTGCAATATTTTACCAATTTTTATGAATTTTTCTTTAAATTATTTTGATAATTTTGGACCAAATGGACATCACATTTCATTGGCTATAGTTTTTTCTCAAAATTTTGGCAAAAATCTGAGAATAATTGACTGGGGTTAAAAAGGGGACAAAAATAGACTTTTGCGCTCATAGGGTTAACCCTTAATTGTCAAGACACCCTGTGGAAGTGTGATAACCAATGCCTTTGTTGACAACTGAATTTGAGTAAAGGGACTAGAATTATTTATCAACAACATCACAAATTGTAAACAATGCGTTTTGTTTGCAAGGCTAATACCTTGTATTTCCACACATTTTATGGAGAAGAAGTGAATGTGCTCGTTTTTCTAGAACAAAAATTGATAAAAATATTCTCTAAAGTTACAGTTGTTGTGTACTCATTGAAGTGGCATCCCATGATGACTCTTGTGCTGAGGATCCAACCTTCAGATGGCCACGTCAACTTTTTGTGACGAGGGTCCAGTGTTCATTTCAGTATATATTTAAAGTCCCTCAATCGTTGTCATTTTTTATACACTATAGAAATAAACTAAAACTTATCGAGCCCTTCACAGTCTCGCCACAATACGTTCACGTTACTCGCGTCATTTGCATAATTTTGAAGCGGTGAAATTTAGGTTGAGGAAAAGAAGCGGTGAGAGACGGAAACCATTGCAATGTATCCATTTTCGAAAAGCGTTCTGGCAACTTTAGGAACATGTGTATATTCATGGACGTCATTGTGAAGTCTTAAACACTGCTGGCTTTGCACATTTTACAGAGATTTACAGTCCAAAATATCATACAGACCATACAGTTCATAGGATTAAGATTCAATAACAAAAATCACATGGAAATTAACAGGATGACTGAGCATACAGTGGATTTTCGTCGAAACAGTTGCTTTTAATGCGACATCATCACCGAAATACTTGTGTCCTAGATTTGCCTCAAAGAAGGCCATCATCATGTTTCGCTAAAAAGCGTGTTTTATGGCAGCGTCTGTGTGGTTAGAGAGACTGTGGTCTCCGTTAACTATTTATTTCTATGCCACAATATTTGTAGTTATCTTAATAGTCCATAATTCTAGGGATGTGATTTTTGTGATGTAATTATTTTCACAGAATTGCGTCTTATCACAAAAGTAACTACTTGTCGCCTGGGGTGTGTAATACTCAAGAGGGTCTGCAAGCCTGGAGTAAGGGCGTGCATGCTCCACTACTCTTGTACTCATTTTTACCACCCCTATCGAAGAACTAAAGGCGGATTCCTACATGAATACTGACAAAGAATTTTTTTCAATTCAATCAGTGAAAGCGGTCATTTTATTTCATTTTTTGTGTCTGTGGCTTTTTCTTTGCCTTTCAACGTTGATACAAGGTTAGCAAGAATAAAATACATCTACCTGTATAGTCCTTCTCACTGCTTATAGCATTTTTTTGGCAACCGCCCTTTACAGTGCGTTTCACCTAGGTACCGCAACTCAGCGTATGAGACGGACACAATCCACGTACGAAACACACAATTAGCTTGGTTATCACGGACACATTTCAAAGCCACCGACTCGTCGTTTTATTACAGTAAACCAGCATGGGGCAGCCGCTGTCTAGACTGAGAGATAAAGAGTTGACCAGACTTGATCTACAATGTAACTTTTTCTTGTACAATTTCAGCTAAGAGTTCAAGAGGTGAAGGTATTCTCAACAGAAACTAACTAAAAGCCATACATTGTAGATCAAGTGTATCTCTCAGTCTAGACAGAGCGGCTGTCCCATGCTGGTTTACTGTAATAAGTCGACGAGTCGGTGACTTTGAAATGTGTCCGTGATACCCAAGCTAATCGTGTGTTCTGTACGTGGATTGTGTCCGTCTCGTACGCTGAGTTGCGGTACCTAGGTGAAATGCACTGTATTTGGTCTGTGCATCATCTCATGTCAAAATGTTCAGCATGCTCATTAATGTATGGCGCCCTCATGGAGCACAATCATAGACCGATTGGATCATGCGCAATATCACAACAGTATCTCTAATGGCAGGTTAGGGCGCCGTCAGTGGATGAGACGAAACCAGACCGTTTAAAATGTAAATGTACATGTACTTCAAAATACAGTGACAAAGCAAAATAGGCACACCAGGCGTACTGTTGGCACTGTATAAATGGTACTTAAAGGCTTTCCTTGTTTGCAATTAGTAATCTGTGAAATGCTTCAATTGCTAAAAATGATTATGTATATATGAAAAAGTCTATGCATTACGGACCTTGTTGACGTTATTGGCACAATAGCTTCGCATTATTCAGTACTTTACATAAAAATAGCCCAACAACTTGAAACATCACATAGAAAAACTAGAGAAATATTTTTGCAATTCAATTAACAAAAGTCTCTGATTGGCTCTGCCAGTGGTTGCTTCAGTTTTAAAGTTGAACCCGTGATCTCCGTCACACAACGCACGCCATATCGTTCAGAATACACCACAGTCACCTGTGATCTATTCAGCTCTGGGCCATAGACGTGTGTACATATACCTGAGAGGAAGAAAGTCAGGAAACCAAATGGCTAATTCGTATAGGGATTATGCCACCATGTCATCTTCGACGTTCGATTTTACTGTGAAAATTAGCAAGTTCATCTATCATGTAACCGTCGATCGTTCCCTATCATTCTCAAAATTCATACCTGGTACTTAATTTGCTTCAAAAATGCTAGTTTCGTGTGATTTTCGGCCGATAACATGGTGGCATAATCCCTATACGAAATAGCCATTTGGTTTCCTGACTTTCTTCCTCTCAGGCATATGTACACACTATGGGGCGCATAGGCCCAGAGCTGAATAGATCACAGGTGACTGTGGAATAAACAGGGTTTTTCATTTCAGCGATATCTTGCTCTGGCGACCGATGCGCCTGATGACTTTCCATGATGTACAGTTATATCGACTCCATCCGTTGCTAAGTGATGGCCATCATGATGGCAAAACGATGCAATGTCGATCGCCGACGATGACGATGACGATACACGTAATCTGGCGTAATCGACTGCTGAGAAATGGCTCGACGACGCTATTCCCGAATATCATTTCACACTCAACGGATTTTGAATATGATCAGGGTATGCAGACTGCAGATGAGACACTGATGAGAGATGGGTTACGCTCACTAAATACACGTGAATAATTGAATACGCATTCTTACCATCCTGCATAGCAAAGTCAGGGACTGAAACTAGACTCTTGCACCCAATTAGTGAAACGTATAGGTTGTACCATAAAACGTCGGTACGGTACATGTTTATACTCACCACAGGCGTCTATGATACTCACCACCGCCAGGAACAGAATCATATACCAATGAGTTGAGAAAACCTCGTAAATTGGGGATTGTTTCATTCCTCCTGCACCGATAGCCACAAGTTGATTTCATCAATGGCGCATGAACAGAAAGAAAAAAAATTTCGATTATACTGAATCTAGGAGGATACTACTGCCAGTACTGGTACATCGTCGCAATACATGCTTACAGATGCACAAGCGTAATTTTTTAAAATTTCTCTCTCGCTCTCACTCGTATTCGAATTACGAATTGATGATCGTGGTGCGAGCGGCGTACGCCCTCTGTAGTTTGAAGCAATTAATTCTTGTTTATCTGCCAGTTCTCAAGCCAACTGAAGACGGTTCAATGAAAATGTCAGGGATCAGTTGACATGTCGGAACTACCAGCCCTACGTCAAAATTTTACTCCTGCTTTGTACTGAGGTAATTTCTTCATCTGCTCCACGGCAACACAGTGAGGAAATCTTTCATCCTATCAGTTGATGACCACCTTGAAGGAAAGTTGTCAAATGGGAAATTAACCCGATTTGAATTATCTTGGATAATTGCATAGAACGAAAATATAAATTCAGACATACATATGGTAGACAGAAAAAAATATCAAAATCTTTGTAAAATTAAAATAAACAGAGAGAGAATGAGAGAATGACAGACTTTAATAGGCATATAATAATCTGTGCACTTGATGTGTGTGTTTGTTTGTTTGTGTGGTGTGTGTGAATATGTGAATTATATATATATATATATATATATATATATAATATATATATATATATATATATATATATATATATATATATATATATATGTATGTATATATATTATTTCTTTATCGTGTGTTACCTGCCTAAACATTCGGGAATATTACACAAAACGTTCTCATAGGACGTCAGATCGACGAAAAAGTACAGACTACTTGAAGATCCGTTGTTTTTTCTGTTGCAATCGCTATGTATGGCAAAGTTGATTAAGTTAGTATCAGTGTTTATCGGTGTTTTCTGACAGTCGCCTGTCAATCTAAGAGAATCGTGAACAGGTTCATCATATCAGTCTGGAAGGGCGAGAAAAACCAATATTCAGTATGTTCCCACTGCAGGTTGCACGTTGAAGATGTTGTTCTTCAATTCATTTCGAATTTCAGCTCAGATACACTCACTTACTTACTTACTTACTTACTTACTTACATACTTACTTACTTACTTACTTACTTACTTACTTACTTACTTACTTGCTTGCTTGCTTGCTTGCTTACTTACTTACTTACTTACTTACTTACTTTTTCTGCTGGGAAATGTCATCAATTGTCTAGACTGCCTGATGCTCCAATATTCCCAGACTAGGTCGCCTGCACTCACTGCATTTCATATTGATATGGGACCAGACGATCGTTGACCATGATAAGCCTTAAATATACGTTCATTTCAAATTTCAGACAGGCGACTTATTTTGTCAGTTGTGCCGTAAGGGCGTCCATAACTATCATGGCGCCATCTCAAAAAAATAAATCTTTCTTTCCAGGCTGATTAGAGCATCCTGGTCAGCTAGCTGTTATAAAATTAAATTTGGGTTTCGTACATTAGCAATCAGGGTGGCCTTCTCTGTATGATTTTGTTAAAACTGGGTCGGAACGAGGTACGCCAGTTAGCAAGCTAGAATGCCCCTTGGGAACAGATATTCAAATTCTCAAACGTTTACAATATTCATTTGGCCTATCACTTGTCGGGGTTCATTTTGAAGCTTATGAGTAAATAAAGTTTTCAGCTTCTTAGTTTCGTGAAAATCGGAATTTTAACTCCCCCCCCCCTTAAAGGTAATGCAGGGATTGCCGCCATTTTGAATGTCAAATATCTGTAAAAAATATTGGGTAATTTGTTTATCTAGTTCCAAAATTTTGCACGGTGATCTCTGAAGTTTATTCTTGATATTGAAAGGGAATAGTGGAAGGATTTAAGTTTGTCTTTCACTTCGATGCGAGGACTGTCTTAAAATTATTTCCTTTAAAATAGACAATATATCAAAGAATGTGATGAATTTTTGCTGTCATTTGCAGTGTATCATTTTCCCATCGACTGTACTGCCTCGGCCAGGCACCTGACGCAGTTCTTGTGAGAGTCTTCCAACATAGCCATTGATTTATCATTCTCATCGTAAATTATCTTCTTGGGAGGACCGTCACGATGGGACATAAATAACAAGTTTTTCACGCTTAGAAGTCGTGCTACAGGTGCTGAGTTCACAGGACACACCTCGTGCTGACCCGAATCTGTCAGTCGGTGGTCGCAAATTTCACTGAAAGTGCGCTGAACTCTCACACATTACGAGAGACATCGAAGTCTCATCAGTCTGTTTCAATTGCTCGTACTTATCACCGGCACACCTTGCAGTTATCTGAAACTGACAAATGAAAGTGAAATGAGGATGCAACAAAGCAAACTGCAAATCACGTGTAGCATTCGACGATTTCATTCTTTTCCATATTAAATCTATCTAGGTGTTAGTATCCACCAATGGTCTCAGACCGAAAGTCTCCCGGTGTGGTCTTTTGCGAGCAAACGTCAAGATTCTGAGCTACCCTGAGCTAAAAGTCAAATGAAAAGTCTCCTTCTAAATGCCGTACAGAAAACTGTGTCCAGTTATCATAAAATGTGACAGCAAACACTAATGTGATGTCGGTGTCATGATATTTTACCCTGCGTGATATAAGTCGTCTGTTTAGAATCAGGCGATGGAGACTTGATGTCTGTCGGCTAGTCATATAAAGGGCATCGAAAAGGGCAAAAGTCAATCATTTTATCATTGTTAAAACTTCATGACTGATGAAAAGTATGGTTTTCGAGGTTCTTAAACATAATACAGCGTATAATAAAATTGGCGGATTTGTGCCTCAAGTACGTTAGAGTCGACAGTCCTTCTATATTTTAATGCAAATATGATACATTTCTGGTAAAATTTTCATTTTAATATTTTAATTGAAGAACGTCCACCTGCAGCTTTTACAGTCTGTTGGTTATCGTGTCGTGCAAAGCAGGTGCTGAGTATGGACCAATTTACAATTGATTTGATGTCTACACGTAGCAGACCGCCACATGCAGATATAAGATCCGCAGTACCAACACCTTGCTTGTCACACTGGCTGTTTGGCTTATCTATGTTCACAGGCAGCTTGATGAGATCCTGACTGGCTTAGAGAAATCGTGTTGTTGTTGTTGTTGTTGTTGTGTGTACGGTATAACTAGTGATGGCGTGATTTTACCGTTGTTATTTATGACATTTACGGACCTATTACTGGTAAATTGCCTATAACCGACATATAGACTATTTTGCCTGTAGGGCTTTCCCTCGCCATTCTCGTCTTTGTTATGCAGAGAAGTATTTGAAGCTCGACTGTGATACTGCCACTGAAACATACGGGAGACGTGGTTATTTACAGCCTGGGGATCGGAGGAATTTCATTGGAAACTCCGAAATTTCAAGTAACCCCCTTGCCAGCCATGTTAAATTTGAGTCACCCCCTGTCTAACTCAGAAATGTTGACTGACCATTTAGAAAAGTTAAATACCAATACATGTATTTGTAAAATTTACAAAAATACAGCAATAGTAAAGACCTTTCAAATTCTGATGTACCCTTATCATCGGTTATCTCATGGCTGTTGAAAAAAGGTGAAACCAACAAAATGAAATTCAAAGTGGCAAGAAAAGATCACGCTATAACCAGTATACAACCATATAGTATTGTTTACTTTGGATGGGTATCATGACAGGGGTTTCACTAGGATATCTGACTGGGCAGGGGGAGAACACGCGACAGGCTGAGGGGGAAAGTGACAGACAGTGGTATCCCCATGCCTGCGTGGAAAATTTTGAGAAATTGATGTGTGCAATCACTATAGGGAAAAATTGTGAGACTAGAGCGAGAAAATGACGCTTTCTCGCAATCAGTGAGAATCTATTCTTATTCTCACCACTGTCAGTGAGAAAATTTTTATCTCTTCTGGAGATTGGTGAGAAATGCACTCCTTGGCGAGAATCAAGTGTGAGAACAAATTCTCACCAGTGAGAATGGAAATTCTCACCAAGTACAGTGAGCATTGAAATTCACTCTAGTGGCGAGAATCATCAAGACTCCCCATTCATTGGCGAGAATCAGAATGAATCAGAATGAATGGGGAGTCTTGGTGATTCTCGCCAGTGAATTTCAATTCTCACTGTACTTGGTGATAATTTCCATTCTCACCAGTGAGAATTTGTTCTCACACTTGATTCTCGCCAAGGAGTGCATTTCTCACCAATCTCAAGTTGAGATTAAAATTTTCTCACCGACAGCGGTGAGAATAAGAACAGATTCTCACTGATTGCGAGAAAGCGTCATTTTTCGCTCTAGTCTCGCAATTTTTCCCTATAGTGAATGGTGAAGTCTGGTGCAATCTAAGAGGTGTTTTTAATTTGCCTTTTTACCAAGTAAAACTGTTATAACACCCAAAGGGGAGAGCACGAAAGGGGGATGTCCCCCCTCTCGCATCGAAAATTTTGATAAATTGATGTGTGTAATGATGTAATCTGATAGGTGTCTCAATTTCTTTTGCACTCAGTAAAATTGTTTGAAAATGACATTGAACACTGATATTTTATAATTCTTTTATTTTTGCATGATCAGTGTTTGAGTCACAATATTCAAAAACCAAACGATGACAGTACATTTTGTGAAAAACAGTTCTCAGTTTGCCATAGATTGAAGACCAAAGAATATGCAGGAATGAAAAAACCTGAGACCTTCTTGTGTCATTTCTCCAGCTGCTAGCTTCTAATGAAAAGCCTGAATAAGTATGGTTAAATGTCAATGAAAAGCCTGAATAAGTATGGTTAAATGTCAAAATGGTTATTGAAACAAACCTTTCTAGCAATCCTACAGATGCCACAATTTATTCGACTTTATATTTGTTTTTATTATGTTAGCAACGCTATATAAAAATAAAAATGCTCAATCTTTTCTCTTGCTGTTCCTGTGTTGTTCCATGTGAGTTTAAGTAAAGTTATGAAAGATAAATTAAAGCAGAAGCTATAACAGTATTTAACGATATATTATATATATATATATATTTATGTATATATATATATATATATATATATATATATATATATATATATATATATATATATATATATATATATATTGTCCACAGCTTGCCCACAAAGGGGGGGGTTACACGGCAAATGGAACAGCATGAAAATGTGTCAACAGTTTGATATACAAGAAGTGATAAGTATCTCCTACCACTAACTTTAACTCATTGAATCGAGAAATCGCGATACAAGACAACTGGTTGTGTGTCAAGCACCATGGCGTCGCTGTTGGCTAAGACGTTATGCTTCATCCTGCTCCTTGCCGTCTCTTCCGCATCAGACCCGGAGTTCGTATACGACGATGTCTTCAACGATCCGGAGAGAGACGCACTTTACTACGACACATTCCCAGAGGGTTTCATCTGGAGCTCTGCGACTTCAGCTTACCAGATCGAAGGAGCCTGGAACGAAGACGGCAAAGGACCGAGTATCTGGGACACCTGGACTCACGAAGGTGGCAATGTCCATAACGACGAGACAGGTGATGTTGCCTGCGACAGTTACCATAAATACAAAGAGGACGTTGCTATGATGAAGAACTTAGGTTTGAAATATTACAGGTTTTCCATCGCTTGGTCACGGGTTTTGCCAAACGGCACCATAGACAATATCAACGAGCTTGGCATACAATACTACAACAATCTGATCGATGAACTAATAGCAAACGGTATCCAGCCTATGGTTACTTTGTACCACTGGGATCTACCTCAAGCACTTCACGACAGCTACGGAGGATGGATGAGCGAAGACATCGTGGAGGACTTCGCCAACTACGCATCTCTTTGCTTCGAAAGGTTCGGCGACAGAGTGAAATTCTGGCTTACTTTCAACGAACCGTGGATCATATCATTGCTCGGTTACGAAAGCGGCGTGTTCGCACCTGGCGTACAAGAATCAGGGACAACTCCGTACATCGTCACCCACAATCTCATCAAGTCACACGCAAGAGCTTGGCACATTTACGATGAAGAATACAGAAGCACCCAGGAGGGCGAAGTGGGCATCACGTTGAACTCCGACTGGAATGAGCCGCACAACAGAAGCAATCCCGACCACGTCGCAGCGTCCGATCAAGCCATGCAGTTCAACCTGGGCTGGTTTGCGCACCCAATTTACAAAAACGGCGACTACCCAGAAATCATGAAGACTAGAATCGCCAACATTAGCGCCCAGCAAGGTTACCCCAAGTCACGGTTGCCAGAATTCACCGAGGAAGAGAAAGCTTACATCGCCAAAACGGGGGATTTCTTTGGTTTGAATCACTACAGTTCAAACTATGTTGTCAATGCCGACAGCGTTGACTACAGCACTCCACCGAGCTGGGGCAAAGACGCGAATATCCCTACTTGGAAAGAAGAAGAGTGGCCGTCATCGGGCTCGGATTGGCTGAAGCCCGTACCCTGGGGGATCCGACAAATTTTGATCTGGATCGACAAAGAGTACGACGGAATCGAGAGCTATGTCACAGAGAACGGTGTGTCAACGAAAGATGTCTTTGAACTGAATGATGAAAGCAGAATTAAATTCTACAAGTCTTACATCAATGAAGTACTGAAGGGTAAGTGCAAACACAACCATTATGAAATAATGACAAAACAAAAAGCGATATTGATTCTCTCTGTGCAACCGTCCTATGAAAGATGTTGTTTCCCTATTTTACTGCACCTTGAACACAAGCAGTTTTGTCTATTTGTTTCCTAATGAACTTGGACGAATCAGACAAGTGTTACTTATACTTGAAGCAGGCAAACTTCTATTTTATTTCAAGCCTACGTATCTGTTGCTGACTTGTTCATTTAAAGGGCGGTGGTCGTCGGAACGGCGCATGTGCAACTTTCTTGGTTACAAACATTGTATTTCGTGCACTATATATAGATGCATCATGTCAAAATAGCTGCAACTTTTAAATTTTAAAACGTACATCAAGACAAACATGTTTTAACTTTCAAAAATCGCCAACGTTGCTCGGATACAGAGTTTATATCGGTCGTAGGGGTCCCTAGCGACCTTTGAGCGCCGTTCCAACGACCACCACCCTTTAAGGTAGTACGTGGTTCGAAATAGAACGGCTTAAACTTTTGCTCAAGCTTTTCCTAAGGAAACTTTAAACAACATCTTCCTACGTCAACAACAAAAATCAGGGGTCGCAATGCAAAATATGGCTCGAGAGAAACAGCTTTTACAATACCCAATATGTGTACCGGCTCTTGAAATTCAAAGTGGCCGCCATTCCTGTGTTAACGCTGTTGCGAAATCTTACATTTTCGATTTTTTCACAAAAATAAGCTGGTGAAAGCTGTATTTACTCCATTAGCTTAATTGAACTTCCACGGGTGGCACTACCAAACCAGTACCGTAAAAAGTTTGAGATTTCAAATATCTATCCCCGAGGCGCATTTTAGCAGTTTTAGCTGTCCTTGACCGCTAGCGTTGCGTCATCGTAATCGAGAAGCTTCATAACCATATCAGTCAGGCAAACATTAACATATAGCACCCGTTTGGTAAATGCAGTTTGGAGTCCAAACAAATGCTCTTCCCAATCGGACTGATAATATCGTGTAAATCTAAGGTCATAGCAATTGTTGAGATCATCGTTTTTATTTTGATCTGATGATTAGTTTAAATTTTGGAAAGAAGAAACCTGACTTGATTAATATAATAAGGCAGAATGAATGTACCTCATGGATGGGATAATCGGAGTCTCAAATTTTTCCAATACTTTTCTTGGTGCTCATTGTCAAGATATTGCAGTAAGAAAAAATTTCACCGTTTTATTTTTCCGAAAATTTCCCAAGTTTACACAGTGAGGGCAATCATCTTGAATTTCAAATAACGGTAATTATATCATAGCTTTGTCAATAGTGAATTTTGTGACCCCCCCCCCCCCCGCCATTATTACTGATAATGTTTCTGAATATCCATTATCGTAGCCTCAGCTGTTTTCTACATCTGCAAAGTTCCTGGCATAACCAAGTTTGCTTCGTCCATTGTGGGCCGAGAGGGAGGGAATATGATTTGTTTTTCGAGTTTGAATTTCGAACTTTGCACGGTGACCCCTGATATTTATTTTTTTATTTGGTAATAGGATGGTTCAAAGTTCCAGCGAGGAATGTTTGAACGAGTCGCATTTAACATTCTTACCTATTCGAGTGTTTACAGTTATGTCTGCCGACATGGCCAAAACAGTCAACCCTTTTGACCTGTCGAGAAAGTAGAGGAGTTTATGAAACATCAATTCGTATTTTATTCTAACACTTACTTACTTACTTGAGTGGGCAATCGCTGTGTCTGCTAAATGTCTGTCTTGCCCACTCAGACAAAAAAAATAGTGCTGGGACTTCAATTCTTACTTTAATTTACTGTCGATGTTTATTGCTGTGTCTACTAATGCGGCTTAACACTCAGATAACCTTTTGTCTTGTCCAATCAGAGAAGTCGTATTTTATTTGAAATAACCCGTTACAGTTATACTGCATCTAGGTGACCAGAGAGACCGCCCTTTGACTGGCATCCATTTAATAAAACCTGCTAAAAACCTTGAAGGAAAGTGGTCGTCGGAACTCTGCTCAGAGGTTGCCAGGGACACCTACAACTAGTGTTGACAGTGTTTCTAGTGTACGTTGGCGATTGATGAAAGTTAAAACACGTTTTTTAACAATAAATGTCGTAAAATTTAAATGTTACAGTTATGTTTACATGATGCATCTAGATATCATGCATGAAATTCATTGTTTGTAAACAAGAAAGTCGCACACGCGCAGTTCCGACGACCGCCTCCCTTTCAAATGCATGGTTTTTTTCTTACATCGATTCTGCAATGTGTCCATTGGCTCACAGTGAATTCTTATCTGACTTTGAACAGACAGAGGGGTTGCTCTGAACCAAGTGATTTCGGTACTGACCTTTGGCAACAATTTGTAAAGCTGTCTTCTATACTTCTATCAGAAATACCATTGTCACCCCTGAAAGCGCACCATCTGAACAAACAACGTACCAAATACAGAGCAACCATTTGTCATCATAATTCATAAGTAAACAATAACGTTGGGTGTGACATGTGTGGCTGACAGTTATGCTTATGCGTAAAGCCATATCTCTACAGAGATAAGACCTGCATGCCTAGCTATCAGATCAAATTATCGGCATAGCTTCGGCTATATCGTAAAATACCTGACGTTTGATAAGCTGCATTTGTTTTCATATATTCAAATTTTAGCTGTGAAGATCGATGGAGCAAACTGCCGAGGTTACGCAGCCTGGTCTCTCATGGACAACTTTGAGTGGGGTGCAGGATACAGCGAACGATTCGGTATGCATTACGTCGATTTCACCGACGACGACCGACCACGTCAGCCGAAGAACTCCGCCTTGTTCTACTCCTCGCTCGTCAAGGATAACGGATACGTCGTGGGTAGTAGCTGCGTTGCAGTCATTTCGACGTCACTTCTTCTGTTGACACTGTTTTCAAGTCTGTTCAGGTCGCTTTGTTAATTTAATAAATTGTGAATCTGATAGAATCATGGGAACTTTTTGTATGCATGCAAACAAACTATATATCACCCTCAATATTTCGGAGCATGTAAAATTTGATGTCTCACCGAAAGAAATTTTAAACTCCAAGTGCCATTTCGATAGTTATCGGGTCTTACGTAGTTTTGCAAGACAGCATTTGGGCATAGACAGAGATGTCATGTAAATATTGTTGGAATTTATCATTATCATATTTAGCAAGGGTGACCGAGAATGCTATCTTACAAGAACAGAACGATGAAAGTTTATTATTTTCAACATCACCCTTACATGTAATTCTTAATGTGGTTGTAACCTGCACTGTGTTGAATTTTCCCTGAACTTTCAATTACTTTTTAATTGTAAACAATGCGTTTTGTTTGCAAGGCCAATACCTTGTATTTCAACACATTTTGCGAAGAAGAAGTGAATATGCTCGTTTTTCTAGAACAAAAATTAAAATATTCTCTAAAGTTACAGCTGTTGTGTACTCATTGAAGTGGCATCCCATGATGACTCTTGTGCTGAGGATCCAACCTTCAGATGGCCACGTCAACTTTTTGTGACGAGGGTCCGGTGTTCATTTCAGTATATATTTAAATTCCCTGAATCGTTGTCATTTTTTATACACGTTAGAAATAAAATCAAACTTATCGAGCCCTTCACGGTCTTGTCACAATACTTACTCTCGTCATTTGCATAATTTTGAAGCGATGAAATTTAGGTTTAGAAACTAGAAGCACGTGAAGAAAAGAAGCAGTGAGGGACAGAAACCATTGTACCCATTTTAGAAAAGCGTTCTGGCAACTTTAGGAACATGTGTATATTCAGTGACGTCATTGTGAAGTCTTAAACACTGCTAGTGTTGTATATTTTAGAGATTTACAGTCCAAAATATCATACAGACCATACTGTTCATAGGATTAAGATTCAGTAACAAAAATCACATGGAAATTAACATAGGATGACTGAGCATACAGTGAATATTGGTCGAAACGGACTCTTTTAATGCGACATCATCACCGAAATACTTCTCTCCTAGATGTGCCTCAAAGAAGGTCATCGCGTTTCGCTGAAAAGCGTGTTTGATGGCAGCGTCTGTGTGGTTAGAGAGACTGTGGTATCTGTTAACAATCGATTTCAATGCCACAGTATTTGGATTTGTCTTAAATAGTCCATAATTCTAGGGAATTAGACCCCGTGCAAGGCCGTGCATGCATGCATGCATGCATACACGGCCTTTATATACATAGCCCTGTAAGTGAAAACACCATGGATGTAAAAAAGAAACGTACTGACATTCCGTCCAGAACGACAAATCACATATATGATATAGAGTAATTTTGTGATCAGCCCTAACTTTAGATATCTGATTTCGACTTCATTGTCGATATTTTTTGAGATATGGAAAAAGTCAACAACGGCAAATGCTGTATTGAGAAACGAGAAAGCGACCTGTCGTGTCACCTTACCCTTTCACCTGCACTGACATATTTGGACAGGCGGTAATTTATGGATGCTGGCACTTCTCGTGAAAAAAAAACTTTGACTGAGAAAGGGCGATTACCTTTAAAACAGTAAAAAACAACGCCAAATATAAAGCTATATGTCATCACAAATCTAGGAGATACGATAACTCTGTCAGTAATATCATATTGATAAGATTGTCCTCCATTTGCAATAGCCATTAATCAACTTATCACTGTACCGCCGAGGTTGTATCCATTCCTTTGTGAGTGCAATTTGCTTAATAATCTTCAGGGGTTTTTTCGGGTGCAATTGTTCGCAACAGGCCCGCGAGATGAAAACAAAGTTTCATGACGCTCCCCGAGAAAGTGGAGTGACTTCTTACAAGTTACAAAGGTAACATACATCCAAAAATGACAGTTTGAAGCATTTTATCTTTCCGTGCTCGACGAAACTTTAATCCACTTTCCTTCACAATTTAAGAAGTAAATTCAATTCAATTCACCGATATTTGAAATGAAATGGCCACCAATGCTATATAGGGAAATCGTAGCTATAGCTGTGGACTGGAAGTCCGTCGCTGGAAGAAGGACCGTACTGAACCCTTCCTCTGTAGCCCTATAATTATACAGCCCTGCCCCGCGAGCGAGGCATCTTCCTGTCCAGTGCAGCTGTACAGGGAGCGATGCTACAAGATGAACTTTTTAAAAATCTCTCAGTAAGGTCTATATTTCAATCATCAGGTGATATGATCACTCAGACCGATTATCAGCGTGAGCTTATCCTAGCAGAAGCTGTGTTCTATCGGAACACGCACGAGAAGCGTGACACGAAATTAGCATGCGTGTATTTATATTACCATGTATAGGGACCTATGTATACATCTATATCAGTAGGTCACATCATAGACCTCAGATATGGTCAAATTCTTGCTATGTTGCATACTACAGTATGTGAACTTTATTTTAATGTATGCGTAATAATCTTGGCACCTTATCACAATTCTTTCATCATGTACATCGCAGAAAAAACTCGACCTCAAATCAAATATGCACATTCCCCTACAAACTAAAAATGCATACTCCTGTTTAACTTTGTGATTTTTCCCTCCTAACTAACCTTACGAACTAAGGCAAATATTTACACGAGAACGGAAACATGACATCTGCCTTGTCTTCTCGCGTTTCCATAGAAATATACCACCGAACTGTACCTATAAATTTGTTATTGTAAATACATTCCTACTTGAATAACCTCGCCTGGTAAATCTGCTTTGTACGACAATAAACTTCAGCTTCTTTGATATATGACTATTAAGGATAAAATCTTCATGAAGACCATTGTCGTCATTTCACTAACAAACTACGAAATAATGTCATGTAAGGAGAGTCAATATCTTCATCGAGACAGATAAGCAAATATGTCTACTTTTTAAAAAAGTCTATCGCAAATTTTTGGCCATCGTCTGTCTCAAAGATTTTTCCCCGTAAAACTTTTAAACAGACTTCGCAACAGACTCATTTCCTGTAGCCTGAAACTTTGATATTTACGCTTCAGGTAGACAAAAATGAACGAAAGATATAATAGAAGAAAATGTCCCTCAATTTTAAACTTGGTACAAAATAATTATCAAAATTGCGAACAGACCATTAATTGGTTACAATTACAAAGTCAGCAGTGATGAAATGACCTCATAAGTCTCGGTATATCAACAATCAAACAGCTGTTTCAAAGTTTTGGGCCATGCAACAAAAATCAACACAAGAGTACCAAGAAAGGCCAAGCGAGAACAAGATAAATGTGTGGCCCCGCTCACGAATCCATTGCTTCGTATCATATCAGCGTAAAACTTAACAGATGCTTTGGGAGTTCGGGGGCGATCATCGTCTTCAAAGTCAACGTAGTGTAATCCAAATCGTTGTGTATACGCAGATGTCCATTCAAAGTTGTCCATCAGAGACCAAGCAAAGTAACCCTGAACATTCACCCCGTCCAATTTTATGGCTGAAAGAAAAGAAGCAACGGCGCTGTGAGTATATTACTGTGTGTGTGTGTGTGTGTGAGAGAGAGAGAGAGAGAGAGAGAGAGAGAGAGAGAGAGAGAGAGAGAGAGAGAGAGAGAGAGAGAGAGAGAGAGAGTGTGTATTTCTTTTCTCGACTATTGTAGTATATTTGGCATACTCCCAAAAGTGTCACAGTTTGCATTGTCTGGTACGTTGATTATCAAATTAACCTTTATATACGTGTGTGCGGAACATTGATGTACACTCAGTCGTTGCATGTCTTGTTCATTTGTCAGCTATGACAATGCTCGCCAAATATATATTACAGCGCTGCATGTCGGGAAGATGAGTTCCGTGTATTCGTTCAGAAATTAACCCCAGGACAAGCCGAGAAACTTCACGTATGGAACAAATATTGAACAAAAATTGTCATTAGGTAAAATCGCAAGAAGTACACGTATTCTAATTTAATTTGAGACATTGGCATTGGCACATATTCTTCTGAAGAGGCAGAGTAAATGAATGGTTGTTTCATTGCATCCATACCTTTCAAGGTTTCCGATAAGTAGGCCTTGTAGAAGGCTATCCGACTTTCGTCGTTTAAATCGCTGGTGTCTGGAGTGGAGACTCCATTTTCAGTTATCATAATCATAGGGTCGTTGTATTCTTTCTTCAGCCAGTTTAGCAGTCGTCTTAGACCCCATGGTACTGGCCGCAGCCACTCTGATCCTGATGTGGGCCAATTATCTTTCTGGTGTCTCTCAATGTCCTGGAACATGCAATTGACATAATTATGAAATGTGCAGAGACACAACAGTGATTGGGCAGCTAGTACTACCATGGTAACGCAGGGATGATGTGCACGGGTATGCGTTAATGAGATGAAATATTCTTAGGTGGTGAGTGCAGTCTGCATACGCAGCATAGGGGTAGAGTAACCGTAACATATTGCACAGCGTTCTATCTTCATCCATAAATATGTAAATGTTTGCAAAACAACTTAACTTCAAAACTAACTCAAACTTTCTATCTCCGACTGCTGTAGCATAATGCTGGCTCAGAAGTGATACACGAAGATCAAAATCATCTCCAAAAGACCATTTCATGTAATATACTTTCATTAATTTTCATGTTCATACACTTTCGAATTACTAGCAATCTCCATAAAATAAGACGAACATCTATTTCAACGTTAGATGGCGTTCTGATTTTGAAGTCGCGTGATTTGCTGTTTATTGACTGAAAATTTCACTCTTTCACCAGAACCACAATTGACCTTGATGTAACATTTTTTTTTGTGGTAAAACACGCAAACAATGGCTGCGAGCCAAACAAAGAAACGGGGACTATGTCAACAACCATTACCTGGTCTAGTTCATAGTGTGGTTCGGAGCCCTCATTGACATGGTGGGCACACACGGTTGTCGTATACTGGTTCAAAGCGAAAAAATCTGCCGTGCCTTTGATGTAGTTTTTCTCTTCTTCAGTAAACTCAGGCAATCGAGACTGTGTCAAGTTCTGAGCCAAACTCTTGTTACCAACTTGCCATTTCATTATGTCTGGGTAGTCGCCGTTTATGAAAATCGGATGGGCGTACCTGTGAGATGAAAGAAGAACGAATGGTAAAATAGCCGAGTCATTCTGGAAAATATTCATGTTTTATTATTTAGAAAGGGTCATTTTGTACGTTTGTGAGTGTAAACGCAATCTATTTTAATTGGGCTGCCAATCTACTTGGAACTTTTAATTGTGTAGATCGAAGACCTCCACACAAACAAATGTTCAGTTTGAATTCGTCAAGTTTTCGTGCTATGGCTCTTGGTAAAACAACTACATTTAGTTAACTTAACAATATCGTAAAGTCAGTCCATCCCTGCATTATCAGCCAATGACACAGCAAGAAAGTTGTCAGAACACGTTTCATCTATAAAACAATTACGGGCGTTCACTTCTCACTGAATTGGCCCAACGCCAATGAGAACATCAATCACATAAGGGCATGAAATATGTTTGCTAGCTAGGGTAAACTAAACAAAATAAAATGCTTATCAGGTTGATCTTGCAAACTACTTTTGAAGATTATTCGAGCCCTTTCTATTGCCTGTATACTGGCATAATATCTCGACACACTGTCACCTGTGTACACAGTGCTGAACGAGTAGTGTCGCACGTACGAACCGCGTGTTCCTCGGGGCAAGCGACCAATTCAGAATTTCGGCCTCTAGGTAGATGCTTTCAATATAAATTGGTTTGGGCGGCTGTCTTTAGTCTACAGCTCTGGGTGTATACCGTGAGAATGACTATTGTTTTTATGCCTGAATAAAAGTATCATAACTGAGAAATCTGTGCGCATTGATCACTTAAGTAGGTGAACAATCATTTGGTAGATTTGGCAGAAAGTCCTCTTTCTGATGTATTGATTCTAAAATGGGAAATTGACCCTAATCATGCAGGGTAGAGGTTGTATTCATAGAACGCTCATTCTCTATCATATCATGTAGACCAACCTAAAATCTGGGGATATTAGCCGACCATGGGTGTCTTTACAGAGATGACGTCAGGTTTTTACTTTGCAGCAGAATGCGCCGTGGGGACAGATTCAGAATATCGGATTTTTACAATAGTTTTCTTGTCTGTCGCTTGGGGGAGGCCTCATTTTGAAGTCAAGTAAGTTTTCACCGTCTTACTTTATGAAAATTGAAAATCGAAAATTTATTTTTCCCATGGAGATAACACGGGGATGGCGGCCACTTTGAATTTCAAATTTCGGTAAATCTTATTTGTAATTCGTTTCTCTGGTACCATGATTTGCACAGTGGCCCCGATTTTTATTCTTCATTTTGAAAAATAACGGTTGAAATTTTCCGTAGGACAAGTTTTAAATTTGAGCAATACTTTAAGTCTTTCAGTTTCGACCGAAATTGTGGAAGTCGATATTTGGGTGGTGTACCATCTCCTTAGGTTGGATAAGGAAAGGTTTGTGCAACTTTGGTCAGATTTGATTTGTAGAGGTACCTGGAATTCTGGGCTTAAAGCGCGATTTGAATTATGGAAGGGGGAGGGGCATCAGGAATAAGATATACTTACCACCCTGCAGTGAACTGCATGTATGTATCGGCAGCCGCAACATCGGCTGGATCATCGGGGTTATCTGGTTCGCCCCAGTCCGTGCTTACCACAATAGCGATTAAACCACCTTGGGACGCCTTGTATTTCTCTTGGTAGATGTTGTAAGCTTTAGCGTGTGCTTTGATGATTGTATGAGCGGCTCGATAGGGAGCGTAGCCAGGGTTGTCGATTCCCGGAGCGAATACTGCTATACCATAACCTAACCAGGTGACCACATATGGTTCGTTGAAAGTCGCCCAGTATTTGACCCTCGGCCCAAACTCCTTAAAACAAAGATCTGCGTAATCTTTGAAAATGTCCGCCAAATCGTCGTTTTCCCAGCCACCGATATCTTGCAATGCTTGGGGCAGATCCCAGTGGTAAAGTGTTATCATTGGTTCGATATTTGCTTCTATCAAACTGTCCAACAGTTTGTTGTAGTAGTCAATACCTGGTTGATTGATATTGCCGATGGTCCCGTCAGGTAAGATACGCGGCCAGGAGAGCGAGAAACGATAGTGTGACACCCCGAGGGATTTCAACATATCCACATCGTCTTGGTACTTGTTGTAACTATCGCATGCAACGTCACCGTTGTGATCCATCTTTTCGTGCGAAAAAGTATCCCAAATACTTGGGCCTTTGCCGTCTGCGTCCCAGCCGCCTTCGATTTGGTAGGCAGACGTGGCGCTTCCCCAGATGAAATTCTCTGGAAAACTATCCACGAGAACAGCGTCTCGGTCGGGATCGTTAAAGACCGGGTAGGGGTATTCGTTGTCCGCTTGACAAAAAACCAGATATAAGCTTAAGTGGAGAATGAAGAACGACAAGACGCGACTGAAGGAAGAAGCCATTGTTGCAAATGCCGTGGGTTCCTTCAATGAGTGTATCTTACGATGTTAAACGGGACAATAAACGTTTTCAGACTGATAACGACGGTTTCCCATATCTGGCGTTTGGTTTTGAGAAAGTTTATGACAGCTGTTCCATTATAAACCAACACCCCTTCTGGTAGCTTTTCAGAACAGTCGCAGGAAATAGGCTGTTGGCTAGAAGTTCTAGTTTCATGGTGAAAAGATACAGGTAAGGGACTTGACAGAAATTACAGGGGGGTGGTGTTTTTCAAAATGACGCTGCGTGAAAAATAGTGACCCTTCAAAAGCGTTTGCGTAAAAACAGTAACCCTCCCCAATATCCATGCGCAAAAAACAGTGACCCTCCCCCTGTGTATGACATTCCATTCAATAATGTCTTAATTTACATCTAATTTCTCAATTGACCTTTGAACTTTCAAAGAATACTTTTAGTGCACTTGACCAGAATAGAATGGTTCAAAGTGCATAAGTGTACAAGAAATTTTATTTTGGAATGTCAAAGAAAATGTGGATCCACCATACACGGAAGTCTATGTGAAAATTATGAATATCTTTTTTTCAATATAAAACTAGCAATATCTGTGCATTTATAGGCGTTGGACAATTTACATAGGATGGTTGCAAGTGCATATGTGTACAAGATATTTGAATTGGGTATTTCAGAGAAAATGTGGATCCATTATATAAGGTAGTCCATGAGAAAACTATGAACATTTTTTCCAATATAAAATTTGCTATATCTAAGCAGTTGAAGTTGGACAATTGACATAAATGTAACTGATTAGAATAATGCTAACGAGTGCAAATGTACACAAGAAATTAGATTTTGGAATTTTACTCTTGCAGGGTCACTATGATTTGCACAGCATCATTCTGAAAAACACCGGCCCTCCCCCTCGTAATGTCTGTCCAGTCCCTGATTCTTGATGAGCAGCACGAATTTTCATAGTTTTCAAAAGTTTATTGAAAAACAATCCGACAAAAGCCATGTTTTAGTACCTTTATGGTGATTTTATGGAGAGACACAGCAATCTCTCTTGCAAGTTTGTTAATCAAGGTCACTCAAGAAAAGGCTTGTCTCTACATTAAAAGGCTTTTTCGCAGGTACCATGAACTGATAAATAAGTATGATGTATCACTTAAACAAATAATCACTAATGGCATCAGTGACATTTTGTCTGTAGATTAAGACTTCCTGTTTTGACATACAGATTGATATATAGCGATTGCCATGCGGGGCAGAATGTGCTTACCATTTTCGAAATACCTTACATTACTTCTCGGTTGTCTTTACCGGAGGTCCATATATTTTTCTTCCACGGATTTGATTTTGTTGTGTGCACCGGCACTTGTTTGATGTCTATCTGTGCTGTGTTGTTTGTGTTTGCCATATCAAGTTTGTCACTGTGGAACTTATGACAATGATGTAGATTATGGCTCAGTACTATTGTTTTGCTGATTTCTCATATTTCGACATTTTAATTAATCATCATAAACGCAATGATACCTGTATGTTCTGCGCTGTGGGTTGCAGGAATGAATAGTAGGGGTCATTGTGAGGTAACGTATTGTTGGTATCACACTGTGTGTCACAGCGACATCACTGATATCGTGAAGTAACGTATTGTTGGTATCACACTGTGTGTCACAGCGACATCACTGATAGTGTCAGTCATCGTGAGGTAACGTATTGTTGGTATCACACTGTGTGTCACAGCGACATCACTGATATCGTGAGGTAACGTATTGTTGGTATCACACTGTGTGTCACAGCGACATCACTGATATAGTGTTAGTCATCGTGAGGTAACGTATTGTTGGTATCACACTGTGTGTCACAGCGACATCACTGATAGTGTCAGTCATCGTGAGGTAACGTATTGTTGGTATCACACTGTGTGTCACAGCGACATCACTGATATAGTGTTAGTCATCGTGAGGTAACGTATTGTTGGTATCACACTGTGTGTCACAGCGACATCACTGATAGTGTTAGTCATCGTGAGGTAACGTATTGTTGGTATCACACTGTGTGTCACAGCGACATCACTGATAGTGTCAGTCATCGTGAGGTAACGTATTGTTGGTATCACACTGTGTGTCACAGCGACATCACTGATATCGTGAGGTAACGTATTGTTGGTATCACACTGTGTGTCACAGCGACATCACTGATAGTGTCAGTCATCGTGAGGTAACGTATTGTTGGTATCACACTGTGTGTCACAGCGACATCACTGATAGTGTCAGTCATCGTGAGGTAACGTATTGTTGGTATCACACTGTGTGTCACAGCGACATCACTGATAGTGTTAGTCATCGTGAGGTAACGTATTGTTGGTATCACACTGTGTCACAGCGACATCACTGATAGTGTTAGTCATCGTGAGGTAACGTATTGTTGGTATCACACTGTGTGTCACAGCGACATCACTGATAGTGTCAGTCATCGTGAGGTAACGTATTGTTGGTATCACACTGTGTGTCACAGCGACATCACTGATAGTGTCAGTCATCGTGAGGTAACGTATTGTTGTATCACACTGTGTGTCACAGCGACATCACTGATAGTGTTAGTCTTCCATTTGAAGAGTCAAGGCAGAACTGTTCGCTTTATCTTGGAATAAATTACAGTGAATATTCGTCGGGTAAACGTTCAGTGAATTTTTCAGGTTTGGCGACACATTCTTGTCTTATTTATTCTGCTGCATCTGAACTAGATATCACATATATACTTAAGACTGTTTATATCGGCGTCACGGCAAGGCGTTCTGCGATTGGTGTTGGTGGTTTGATTTTGGTAAAAGTACAAAATAGAAGCAAATATTGAGAACGCCAGCCTCAGTGGCTTTCCCATAGCAGCGCCTTAGTTTGGACCACCGAGTCGGCTTTTGACTGTCTTTATGGTAATGAGAGAAAATACTCGTAGTTTCCAGACTGAACTGATATGGTAAAATGTATTCTCTGAGTGCCGCTGTCTACCAACTTCCATTATACTTTTCAAATATATACAAACAATACGATTGGAACTAATTTGGGAGAATTTGATCATTATATTTTTCAAATTTCTCAAAAGCATTAGGTGCCCTGTAGCTGAATGTTCCAAATTACTCATAAATGCAAGTGCAATGTTTAATGAAAAGCAGATGGGCTTACATTGGCAGATTAAACCGACACTAGTTCACTATCCAATTATTCTAAAAACGTTCCAATCGTGTTAAACATATAAATTCAATTGTCGAAGAGTAAAAAAGTGTTGAACTTGACAACTCTGTTTCTTCAAGTGTTACATGAATTATGAAGGTTTTGTACATGCATTCATTCACTGTTTGCAAACAAAACTTATTACCGTATAGAGTAGTGGTGTGACAAGATTTCTAACACATCCATTCACTGAAGTACCTTTTCTGGTTGCAGAAGCTTTCTCGTTGAACAACATCCTTGTTTATTTACGTTGGATAAGAGTTACTTCACCAAGAATATAACGTTTTCGAGAGAGGTCAACGCAGGACGAGCAAACCACCTTACACGGGTGGATCGCTGTCCCTTCATCTCCCAAGTTTGACCTCTCTGCAGAGGAGAAACATGAGAAATGAGCACGAGTCTCAAACTCGCGATCCACAACACCAAACAACCCTGTACTTCGTATAAGCCACAAGTGGAGCTAACACATGGATGAATGATTTTTACACCATAGCAGCACGATAACCAAGCTTACAGAAAACTTCAAGATCAATAGACAACTTTGCAATCCGATTGAGGGCGCCTTTTTGGGTGATACCGATTTTTCCACATAACGATCGAACCTATTATCATATGAAGCGTTGACGGGAAAATAAAAAAGAGCGCTCTCAACGGCTAGCGGCTATTAAGTACATTTCACTGCTCTACATGGGCATATTCAAAATGGTGATGGTGTTCGGAGCTGACTGTCTCTGCTGGTTGCAGAAGAGAATGGTTCGATCGTGGAAAAACTAGTTAATGGTATTCTAATGTACATCAACTCAATGTCTTATGTTACTTGAATAAACAGCTAGTGGATTTCATTCGATTACAAACTTGGCAATTTTAAGGTATTTTTATGTCTTATAATACGTTTTCCTCCCATTGACAGAGCGAGGCCAGGGCGATGTCACGTGCCAAACCTGGGCAGCTGTTGGAGACTGACATGTAATTTACCTTTCTATCATGCGTTTTCTTTCTCGGATTACATGACGCATTTCTCCTCATTGAGTTCGTCCCATCGTCAGTTAAACGACTGAATTGCGCAGGATTGATGTTGACACTTTGCGTTTACTAAAGATACTCTAAGGGAGCGTTCAGTTATTATGGCCGGGGATGGGCCGGCAAATTCTTCCTGCGCATCAGTCAAAATAAGTGAACCCCCCTACCCATTGTACCAAAAAATTGATGACCCCCCCTTTCAAGATGACAAAAATTTCATGAACCCCCCCCCCCCACACACACACACACACACACACATTGCTTGAGTAAAGCTGCACACACAAACACCTCGGGGTATGGAGCAATAGAATCCCCCCCCCAAAAAAAGAGCTTAGATTTTTTCAAATGACCTTCCTTACAAAACGCAAAAGGTGTTAATTCTCAGATTTCCCCTTCTGACTTGCAACTGGTATAATTTTGAAATTACCCCTCAAAGGGGTTGGACAGAAAGTACTGGTGGATCGCAATATTTTTGCGCAAGCGTGTGTGTACAAAATTTTGATATTTGGATTTAATTAAAAATCAGCTGTTGATAATGTTGATTCACCATACATGGTATACATATATTTTCTCATACATGTATGAGAAATCTATGTAATACTTTTTCAATGCAAAACTATATCTATGCATTTATAGATATTTGATAATTTACATACATGTACTTAAATGAAATAGGGTTGTTACAACTGGCATGTGGACAAAAAGTTTGACCTTAGAATTTCACCAAAATGTTCATCCACTATACATGGGAGTCAATGATAAAATTGTGAATAATTTTTTTTCAAATGAAAAACTTGGTATACTTGTGCATATACAGATGTTCAATAATTAACATAATTTTACTTGATTAGAATATGATGGTTAAAGGTGCATATTATGTGTACAAGAAATCTGATTATGGAACTTCACTGAAAATGTTCATCCACTTTACATGGGAGTCTATGAGGAAAGTATGAATAATTTTTTTCCAATACAAAAATAGGTAAACCCATGTATTTATGTACTCTTGATTATTGATATCAATGTACTTGATTAGATTAGGGTGGTAAAAAATGGATGAGTTCGCAAGACATTGGATTTTGGAATTATACCAAAATGTAGATTCACTGTACATGGGAGTCTATGAGGAAAATGAATAATTTTTTTCCAATACAAAACTATCAAAATCTGTGTATTTATAGACATTTGATAATTCATTTGAAAGTACTTAGGTAGCCTAGGATGGTTAAAGATATGTGTGCAAGAAATTGGATTTTGGAATTTCACCGAAATGTTGATTCACTATACATTGGAGTCTATGAGAAAACTAAGAATAATTTTTTTACAATGCTAAACTAAATTAATTTGTGCTTTTATAGGTGTTTTATAATTGATACAAATGTACTTGATTCAAATAGGGTATTTAAAAGTTCAGATGTGGACAACAATTATGATATTGGAATTTCACCTAAAAGTATTATTTAACTTTTCATGGTACTAGTAGTCTCGAACAGGTATTAACTGTTAAATAATTTCCCTAACAAAACTTGCTATATCTCTAATATGTAAGTAATAGGAATTGTTCATCGCCCTCAGTGCAGTGATCTTGATTTACAATAAGACAAGCCGCAGAGTTGTCAAGTCAAGATGTTCATGTGACAGATAATTATACTTTTGTCCAGATTTACAGGTGAATAACTTCAGAGAATGAAATCATGCAACAAATCATTTTATCTCCCAGAATATTTCTGAACACTGAAACTGCTTTTTGACGGAACGGATACTTATGAAAATTAAGTGACCCCCCCTTTGAGCTGTTTGAAAAATACATGACCCCCCCCCCTTTGCAGTTTTCAAATTTGAGGTAACCCCCCCCCCCTGGATTTTGCCGGCCCACCCCCGGCCATAATAACTGAACGCTCCCTAATGTCAAAAGCTGAATGTCATGTGACTCCATATGCATCTTAAGGTAGAACGTGCCTCGGGGACAGATATTCGGATTTCTACAATTCTTTTCTGATCTACCACTTGTGGGGGCTCATTTTAAAGCTTTTGGAGAAAGGAAAACCTTAACTCCTTAGTTTTTCGAAAATCCAAAAGTGAATTTTTACCACTAGAGTAAACACAGGGATGGCGGCCATTTTGAATTTCAAATATCGCAAAATGTTTTGTAATTTGTTTCGCTAGTTCCAAACTTTTACCTCCGATTTTTATTGTTGATTTGGTAAGAGACTGGTTGAAAGTTTCATTTAGGAAAGTTTCAGCAAGTCTTTCACTGTCGATGAGCATACTACCTAAATTCCAACAACTCAATTTCAACTGAATTACGTTAACATGAAAATGTTCTTCTAAGAGAAAATAAATTTGTCCTTAGTCGTTCTATACAGTTTTCAACTTTTCAAGACTATTATTCCAGTATAAGTTAATGCAAAATGATAATTCACTACTTCCTCGTTTTTCAAAATGTTTATTGCCTTGAAATCGTTCATATACACATGCTGAGAAAAAAAAATACTCGGGGGTTTGTTTGCACGGTCCCTCTATAGGGACCATAGAAGTTCAATGTCACAGGTTAAAAGTAAACACAAGTAAATCTAAATAGAAAATATACAAGCATATTATCGAATTTTTTGTAATTTCTGTTAAACTGAGGGACGAAATTAATCATACAGTGAAACTTACTAATACTAACAAACTTTCGCCTTGTAAAGAATATTAAGTTACTATTACACAAAGATTCAAAGTTCAAGTCCACGCAACAACACTGACATGAGAACACCGAAAACTGCAAAGTATGAAACAGACATGCGTGTTGTTCCGCTGACGTCGACGAATCCGTTGTTTCGTATCATATCACTGTAAAATTTGGTAGACTCCTTTGGAGTTCGAGGGCGATCATCGTCATCGAAGTCAACGTAGTGCAGTCCAAATCTTTGTGAATAGGCGGATGTCCATTCGAAGTTGTCCATCAACGACCAAGCAAAGTAACCCTGGACATTCACTCCGTCTAATTGTATGGCTGGAAGAAAAAAGAGTATTGTATGAAGTTGATCATTTACTCGGAATAGGATGCAGAGAGAGAGAGAGAGAGAGAGAGAGAGAGAGAGAGAGAGAGAGAGAGAGAGAGAGAGAGAGAGAGCGAGAGAGACAGAGAGTCAGGGACAGACACAGGCAGGCAGACAGACAGACAGACAGAGACAGACAGTAGGATGCAGAGACAGACAGACAGGAAACAGAGGAGGGAGAGAGGGGATAGGCAGACAAACTGAAACAAAGATAGAGAAAGAGGCAGAGACAAACGGGGCAGGGAAAAGGGGTGAAGAAGGAAAGGGAGGGGTAAAAGTTATATATCAGTGGATGGAACATGTTATATCCTATCAATTGGTACATTTTGAGCTTTCTGAATAACCGAAAGCTTTATATTCGAGAAATTCAACTACAGAGATCTGGAACCTGACTTGCCCACAGATATTAAAGGAAACTTGTCTTTGAGTAAAGTTGACTGCAGCCGGTGTGTGCCATCCATCCGAAATTGTACCTCAAGGGGAGCAACAGACGAAATCTAGTTGCTCTACACATACCTTTCAAAGTTTCCGACAGGTAAGCCTCGTAGAATGTGATTCTACTAGTGTCGTTCAACTCGCTGATGTCTTGAGTGGAGACTCCATTCTCTGTTACCATGATGATAGGGTTATTGTACTCGTCCTTCAACCAGTTCAGTAGCCGTCGTAACCCCCATGGTACCGGTCGCAGCCAACTGGAACCCGACGTGGGCCACCAATCTTTCTGGTATCTTACAACGTCCTGGGGAAAGATGAGATGAAAAATAAAAATGGAAATACGGATCAGGTGCACATGATTTATGGCTACTCAGTGGGTGGGGGAGTCACAATATTCACATGTTTCGTACGCTTCTTTGCTGTCTCTTTGGCATATGCATTTATGCAATCAATATTTCCAGAATTTAAACTTGAAGAAGTGGTCTATAGGGTGTGATTTAAAAACGTTAGGTCTTCGGTTGCGCATGATTCGATTTTCTGGGGACTTTTTGAACAGTGTTTTTTTACGTATACAAGCTATGATGGCCGGTGGCTTCCCCTCGGAGTCATTTTGTCAGCGCTGTGCAACTCTTGGCCATATCGAAATCGAAGTTACTCCATGGCCGTTCACTTTTAATGAAAATGTCAGACAATTCTGGTCGTGAATTCCCGTAAGGCCTACGGGAGTGTGTGGCCACAAATAGACAGACGAGATGCATTTCCATACACATGGCTATATTCGCTGTGACTTTATCATTTATTTTCAAGCAAAGAAAAGCTACCTATAATGTTTGGAAGTTGACCGCATCAAACTATTTTGTACAATGAAATGTTGGTACCGCCTACACGGTATGAAAATGGCTGCCTGTGAGTAACATCTACCACATGCCACAACACATGCCTCATATCACGTACAAGGCCACTGGCGTTTCGTTAATCATTGAAGTTCAGCGAGCATTTTAAGATTATCAACTCCATCAGTCCCTTTACGCGTGATCAAAATTCACGCAAATACCGATATACGGAGCAATGTTCAGATACACTGATTTGCATGCATGCCTTTAATACAATTTATAACGAACCGGATTAAATATAATTTATCAAAACTTCATAAGCCAGGACACAAATCGCGTGCCTTCAAAAACAATATGAACACACTGCATTGGTATACACCCCAGAGTCACTACTGTTACACAATAGATAACGATGTGCCATCTATACAAATCACGTTTCCGTGACATGTTCTGATTAGACCGAGCTACCGGAGACAATGCGCGAGCTTGTTTCTAAAGGTCACCGAGGGAAGTTTTCTCAAGCAAGATATTTACACCTGTCCGAAAGTCAAAAGGGAGGCCAAGAAACGTGTATAATTTCTGAGTGTTTACCTGGTCCGCTTCGTAATTCGGATCGGAGCCTTCGTTGACGTGATGAGTACAGATGCTCGTCGTGTACTGATTCAAACCAAAGTAGTCTGCCGTGCCTTTGATGTAGTTTTTCTCCTCTTCGGTAAATTCAGGCAATCGAGACTGTGTCAAGTTCTGAGCCAAACTCTTGTTACCCACTTGCCATTTCATTACATCCGGGTAGTCGCCGTTTATGAAAATCGGATGGGCGTACCTGCAAGGGGAAAATGATGCCTGATTTCCTGGGTCTCGAAATGACAGAACTTATCTTGTTCATTTTAAGAAAGAATCAACATTTATGTTATTGTTAAGACTACTGAAAGAAAACCTATAGATTGGATAGTACATCGTTTCAGTTATCTTTGTCTGAACTTCCATATTGCGTCAATTAAGGTGCGATCATTGCAGCTTTTATCGCTGGTTTTCAACTTCATATAAATGATATTGCGTAGAACGTGTCAAATATGAATGTTGACCAACAAAAGAACGAAAGTCATGTGGTTAATTATTTTGGTGTGCAGGAACTTCTTGTCACAACTCATTTTGACATGACAGCAGCAAAGTTTAACCGTCTTGACAGATCTCGAGCAGCTCAGTACTAGAAGTTGGGCCAGGTCTAACTTACGATATACGCTATTAGTGTCATAGTGCTTGAAATTTATAAGCTATGTGATATAATAATGTTATATCTACTCGCAAGTGCTGTGAATGGTTGTCCTTTTTGTGCCTTAAACCGCGAATAATGCATATCGAATCATAGGGCGAGAGGGGGCATTGGTGATACTTACC
Source organism: Ptychodera flava (assembly GCF_041260155.1). Lineage (NCBI taxonomy): Eukaryota > Metazoa > Hemichordata > Enteropneusta > Ptychoderidae > Ptychodera > Ptychodera flava. The sequence continues at coordinate 10,564,542 of NC_091941.1, forward strand.
ATCCCGCTGTGAACTGGATGTAGGTGTCGGCAGCCGCTACATCTTCCGGATCGTCAGGATTCTCTGGTTCGCCCCAGTCCGTGCTCAGGACAATTGAAATTAAACCACCTTGCGACTTGTATTTCTCTTGGTAGACATTGTAAGCTTTAGCGTGTGCCTTGATGATGGTGTGAGCAGCTCGGTAGGGAGCGTAGCCAGGGTCGTAGATTCCCGGAGCGAATACTCCTATCCCGTAACCCAACCAGGTGACTACGTACGGTTCGTTGAAAGTCACCCAGTATTTGACTCTTGGTCCGAACTCCTTAAAACAGAGATCTGCATAGTCTTTGAAAATGTCCGCCAAATCATCGTTTTCCCAGCCACCGATATCTTGCAATGCTTGGGGCAGATCCCAGTGGTAAAGTGTTATCATTGGTTCGATATTTGCTTCTATCAAACTGTCCAACAGTTTGTTGTAGTAGTCAATACCTGGTTGATTGATATTACCGATGGTCCCGTCAGGTAAGATACGCGGCCATGAAACAGAGAAACGGTAATGTGACACTCCGAGGGCTTTCAGTATGTCTACATCGTCCTGATACTTATTGTAACTGTCGCATGCAACGTCGCCAGTTGAATCCCCCATGTAATTATGGGTGAATGTATCCCAAATACTGGGGCCTTTACCGTCTGCATCCCAGCCGCCTTCGATTTGGTAGGCAGATGTTGCACTCCCCCAGATGAAATCTTTCGGGAAACTCTTCAAGAAGAGTGCATCCCGGTCGGGATCGTTAAAGACTGGGTAGGAAAACTGGTCGTCAGACTGACAAGCCACGACGGAGAGGGAAAAGAGCAAAATCACGACGGCACGACCAAGGGAAGCCATTGTAAGAACGTTGTTGGTCGGTCTCTCGGCAATACTGTCGAAGGGAGTCCGTCGAGGTATATTTCTATTCAATGACTTGTGTAATGGAGTGATCTTGTGGAATTCATAATATGGATTAATTTTGTTTGACATTCAGGTTTAGGATAGATACCAACAGCTCTTCATTTAGGCATCAACACCCCTCCTCTGGTAGTTTCATAACGTGCCCTGTATACAGGATCACACGCCACGCCTCATCCTAAAGTCGACCTTGGACTTTGACCTCAGAAGTTCCTCGGATAGTAATTCCAAATCTCTTGGCACTTTTTAAAATCAAAGCCATTGAGAATTTTGCTAGGGAGACAGATGGTTTGACAAGACAGTAGGCCTATCACGTTAGGCCAAGATTGGATTTTTTTAATTAATGAGGAATTTCTAAACACCTTTTAGGTTACTATAAAGCAGAACTGGAAGAGGTGTCAGTAAGTAATATGATCGTGAATTTACGCATTTTGATGTTCAATGAGAGACTGCGGAAGTAGTTATGTTAATTTGCAGTTTACACGTGTGAATTGATATGAAAATGAATCCCTTCAGTTTATGTAATTTGTAATTTTGTGTCAGAGCCTTCGCCAATAACACCATCGCGAGTCCAGTGCAGTCCGCGCAGAACAATGCAGAAATCATAAGATAAGCTAGAGGGTGGAGTTCACGCGTAGTTATGATAGGTATATTAGACACAAACCCAGTGTGGTTTGCGAAGATAGGGATGAACAAAGATTACGTAATAAGCTGAGGTAGATGTGAAGTTGGTGAGATGTAGAGTCGATATGATACAGGTGATATAGCTGTGCACAGCAAGAAAATTACGAAATGCCACTTCAAAAAGGCAGAGTCGACTTGAGAGGTGACCACAGTCTCTTGATGGGCTATTCAGCTCTGGGACTATTCGCCCCATAGACGAGTGTACAGAAGCGAGAAACACTTCTGTACACTCGTCTATGGGGCGAATAGTCCCAGAGCTGAATAGCCCACCAAACGACTGTGGAGGTGACCTGCGTAACTCATTATGAAACCGGAATAAAATTCCGACTCTGAGTTAACGGGGCATTCTCATTTGCCATGAATGGATGGGTTTTAATTTGACACCATGAACACGATAGAGACTTAACCTTGACTGTAGCAGGCCTAAATGGGATCAATCTTGATTATTGTAAATCTACGTCGGCTGATGCTGTCGCTGTTTGTAAACTGACATATTCATGATATTGCAAGATTATAAGTCCGTAGTGGTTAAACCTACGAATTCTAGGTTAAAAAAAGAAGCTGATAATAAGAATTTTAAAAGTTAATCGACGACTGTAGTCGTTGATCACCAGACATTTCAAAGACCCTACGTTGACTTGTCCCTTGAAATGTCAATAAATTTACCGTTCAAAAAAGGTAACGATGTATGTGCTAACACTAAGTTCGTTAAAATCGTTAGCAAATTTGCGTACCTGAACTAACCAGAGGCGCTGGTGAAGTCGAGTATGGGTGAAGAGCAGTGTTACTCTATTACGACAAGGTACTCCGCACGCAACTTCACCAGCGTCTGTGACCTTGACCAGCCCACTTAGTACTTGTCGCATCTCTAGTATTTTTCCTCAAAGAATCAATTTTCAAACTTTTTCATCGTATGAACACCATGTATGAGAGCTATCATTATGAATCTTGCCTGGGCGTACATGGCGGTAGTTGCTCAGCTCGCGATCACTCCGCTAGTACGCGACAGCGTTTGCTGAAAACGTTTATTCTTCACCATAGGCATCGATAACACAGACCAGTCTTTTCAGATTACGGGACAGTTGTTTTTGATTTTTTTTCTTCAAGAAGAAAACTTTGTTGATATTGGGTAGATTTGCCAACATCAAAACATTATCTTCTAAGTAAAATTTTGTGTTTGCAAGGATAACATAGAGAATGAATGAAACAACCTCTTCCATGAAAAATGGTCGAGAAGTAATATAGGCCGCCTAATATTCGAAATATGATTAAGCTTAAGCTTAACACGTGGAGAGTTCAGTGCAGAGTAAGCTTAGGCCTAGGTCTAGCCCCTTCAACGTAGGAACAAGCAGACCTGAGATGCACACAAATCAAATTGCATCCTTCTTTCAGTTGCATCGACCAGTTTTCTTCCAGCTGTATGCTGTACCACGCAACGGTCCCTCCACAAATATCTTGAAGTACGGTCCCTCTATAGACATGATAGACGTGCTTGTTCGAAGGCATCGTTTGTTGTGAATACCCATCATCCCCCGCTTTACAGAAAGATATTCAAAATGGCTGCGCCCAGTGACGATCTTTCAGGGTGCTTCGTTCGGGAGTTTGAACTCAAAAATTCTACAGTATTACGCGTAAATCAGTTTGAAGTTGGCGATGTAGGTTGTGTCGTTTGGGATGCTGCTCTCGTATTTGCTTCGTATTTACAAACCGAGGATTTTTCCAAAAGCTATGGCACTCTATCTGGAAAGAGTGTCGTTGAGCTTGGCTCAGGAACTGGCATCGTCGGTCTCACGGCAGCTGTACTGGGGTACGAACTTGCATGCAGTAGGCCTTCTTGTACTTGTACCTTTCGTAGAATTGAGCTTCACACACAGCACACTCACATTAGTAACCCGTCACCTTGTCGTAACTTCGAAAATGTCTCGCGGTAGTCCATTTTGTAAAGCAGTTCGCAATCTGCACTTGTAATCCGCTTTTAAATCAACATTGCCCATTTAAACTAGCATTTGCGAGATTACCAGTGGTCAGGTCAATGATACCAAGGCTTCTAGTCGTTATCATGTCATCATTTTGGTCTTCTGTGTCTATGTAGCCTAACCCGTAGTCCCTCTAGCACGATTGCAGTTTCCATAACAAAGGAAAACAAAGACGGAAACCCCTCGTATATTACACCTCAGTTAATCCAGATCCCTGGCCTTTTCAAGCGGTTTAAAAAAGTAAGCTTTCATACTTCCCTTCATATGCTTAATGATCCGGGACTATGAACTGGCCTACTTAATTTCTTTCCAATCTTGGTGAACAACAACCCCCGCCCCTTCTCCGTTGATTTATTCGTTCCGATTGAAATTTTACGTCTATTAGGCCTACTTCTATTGATAGAAGAGCTTGTATCATATTTAATCGAGTCACCTTAATATGTAGGAAGGATGAATAAATGTATAGGCCTATTCTTGAAAACTAAAAGCTCCAATGCTCTAATTATAATGTGACATCGACATACTGATCGACTCACCTCGTCAAGTTTCTATAACGGTATATAAGCTTAGGCCCTACGTGCGATCGTCGCTGACCAGATATTAAAAGTCGTTCCCATCGTTAGGTATACGTTTGCCACGGACTAACTGCGATAGCTGGCCAGACTTAACTCAAAGCACCGATATCGCAGAATCTCACCGGCCGTTCGGTGCCCCTGCAGAAACCCACAGTAGGCCTACATGTCGTGATGGGGTTTTATGATCAAGGTTCTTGTCTGACTTATATACAGAACTGCGAACGACACCAGTTCATGCTGAGAACACAAGCTTTATTACTGAACACGCCATGAGATAAAAGGGCGCCAACCGGAACACAACTGTAGCAATTACATGTAAAGGCGCCAAAGCGCATGCACCGAATGTAAAGAACACCAAAGGATAAACATTTTTTTGGCGGGAGATTATAGTCCACAGTCATTGGACGAAAGTTACCGAAGAGTCTGATTGGTAGAAGGATAACACATAGGCTCTGCTTAGTCCTATTAATAATGTTCAAATGATGTGTCATTTGTTCTCCGACATTCTCCCGGCGACGAAAGATAATCTTGAACACTTTCAATATGAATTATCAATAAATGATTCGTTTGAACAAAAAACTTAGAAATTTCAAAGAGTTAATTGACTCAACAGTTACAACAATTTATGAAAGTTCGGATATTCTCATCCTGGCTGCAATGGCTGCATCTCTGGACGGTCTCCCTGACTCTGGCGGGTCATTGGTTTTCTCAGTAGAAATTTCTTGCCGATGGGTGTCTTCCCGCTCGTTCATATCTTTGTCTTCAGATGATGATAATTCTTGAGAGGCTACCTCAAGAGGGTATAACTTGTGTATAGGGCGGTTTATTGTCGTCTTGCGTGTAGCATTCAAGTCCGCTGCGATCTGTATCCATTGAGAGTTCAATTCAGCATCGAGCGGTTCGTCCCAAGGGAGCCCGCGTTTCCATAGTGACTGCACAAAGAGTTTAGCTCTGATGTGAACTGGAGCTACGAAGCCCAGTGGGTCGTACAGTGTAGCGGAGGAACTGAGAACATCTCGTTTCGTTATCAATTCATTTGGAATAGGCTCGCTATTATTTTCTGAGTAGGTCATCGTGTCGCTTTCTGGTTCCCAACGCAGGCCGAGTACTGGTACATCACGAGAGGGTTCGTAGATATCGTCCTGTTTTGCGAGTTCACATAGTCGTTCACTGTTGGACGTCCATGAGCGTAGCTTGAACCCACACGACTGCATGAGGTGGTTTGCGTCGTTGTAATATGACACGGCCTTCTCATCAGACTCTGCACCGTCTATCACATTGTCAACATAAATATTATGTTTGAGGTCATCAGCAGTCGGTATGGAGGCATTACTTTCCAAGTGAGTCTTGATACAGCGTTGAGCATGAATGGGGAACAAGCCGCCCCAAACAGAACAGACTTGAATTGATAAACATCAAATGGACTTTCGGGATCACGAATGTCCGATAACCAAAGAAATTTGGTGTATTGACGCTCGTCTTCCTCTAGACGTATGTTTAAGAATGCCTTTTCAATGTCACTGACGAAAGCGATTCGGTTAGCGCGAAATCGTAGCAAAATGGCAGGTAAATCATTGATTAATGACGGCCCAGTTTGAAGACAGTCGTTTAGACTTGCCGAGTCAGCATTTTGTTTGCTACTGCAGTCGTATACAATACGTATTGGAGTGGTAACTGAGTCCTTCTTGACAGCTCGATGCGGCAAATAATGTCCTTCAGTTTTGTTGTCATCTTGAATCTTCTCGACGAAGTCTCGGCGCAGTTGATCGGTGATGATATCGTCATATCTCTTCGTTAAGTCAGGGGCCAAACGGCGAACCATAGCGCGCGTGCGATTTTCAGTTGCCGCATAGTTTGAAGGCAGTGGCGGATGATCAGTTTTCCATGGTAAACGGGCTATGTATTTACCATTTTCAACACGTAGATGAGTGTCCCGATATGTTTCGAAGTCGGTATTTTCATCATTTTGCGAGTCTGCCTTCACTCCGATGAGCTCTAAATTCCACCAGTTTCGTATGTCATCGTCGGTGTGTGTTTCTACGTTCACGTGATGAATATTAATGTCAGAGTCCAATTTCCCACGCTTTCCAGTAGGACCGGACAACAAGTAGCCGAACTTAGATGATATTGCAGTTGGACCTGCCCCGCGCACGATATGGTTTCCAACAAAGTTCCAATATTGATCAGCTCCGATGAGCACATCAATTTCCATAGTTTTAACATTGGAAACGGGTGGGCAAGCTTTAATCCCCGTAGATGGTCTGAGTTGAGTATTTCTGCTGACACGTGGTTGAATAGGTTGGACGAAATCTCGGGAATTATCAGGGCGTTGACAGTACTGGTATGTCCATTCTGTTCGTGCAAAGTTACCATTGCACTTTTCATGGAATGAATTTGTTTCGAATTGTCCCCGAATGTTGACAGGCTCACGTTCTCATGAGTGTCCGATTTCAAGTTGAGTTTGTCAGCAAATCGCTGCGTGATAAAAGTTCTGTTGGACCCATCGTCGAACAGCACGGTAGCATTGATAGGTTTCCTATCGCCGACCGACATAGGAATGACTGCCGTCTTGAGGAGAACCGATCCGTTGGGTGTAGATTTCCCCTTTGTGTCGTCTGTCTTCGCCAATGCCACATGAACTTCAGAAGTTCCCTTTTTCTCAGACGTTGTAGCTGATTTGGTGTCATGATGAAGGGTAGAGTGATGTTTACGCTTGCAGATCTTGCAAGTGTAACGAGACTTGCAATCGCTCACGCGATGCTTTCCAAGGCAATTGTAACAGAGACGATCGCGTTTGACAATGTCTAAGCGACGTTTCGGGTCGGTGACAACTTGGCAATCACTTGTGTAGTGATTTCCCTTACAAAACACGCATGTTTTGATTCTCAAAGGCTTTGTTGTGCGCGTAGATGCGGCCTTAGTATGAAATGAAGCGGTCATATTAGACTGTGTTGCTGTGTCCGCAACCGATAACTCATCGAGTGGAACTCCGGCTTGAATGGCGTCGATTTCCCGTAGGATGGCTTTGCGCAACTCTGGTAAAGTCCAAGCCTTGTTTCCGTGATCTCTTGCGATTTGTTTCCGAATATTGTTAGGTAGTTTATCTCGAATCATGGGAATGAGAAGCTCTCCATAAGCGTTCTCTTCTTTGCCAAGTGATTGTAAACCGCGAATATGACTTTCTAATGTGTCATAAAACAATCTCAGACTGTTAATGTCACTCGTAGGTTGAGGAATCTGCCACAGTGCAGTCATGTGCGCATCGATGATCAAATGATTCTGTCCGTAGCGTTCGATGAGTAGCTCTAAAGCATGGTCGTAGTTGGAGTTTGTCAAGGCGAGACCGCTAATCGTACGGGCAGCTTCATCAGTTAAAACGCTGCGTAAGTATGTGAACTTTTGAAGTTCTCGAGGTTCTTATCATTATGGATGGACGATTTGAAAGTGTCGTAGAAACTCACCCACTCGAGTACGTTTCCTGAGAAAGTTTTCAGCTGTAGTTTCGGTAATGCGACCGTTTTCTTCGATGTGTCTTGAGTAGCGGTGTCGGAGTTCGCCGATGGGCCAGTCACATTGTTCGGTTTGTTGTTTTTGATGAAATCAGTGATCTTGTCGTTTCTCTCGAATATCTCGGACATGTAGTCGCCGGATTCTTGGCTCGCAGCATCGTAGCTTGCTTCATCCGTATTATCTAAGATATCTTCTTCGATCTTAGTTAAAGATTCGTATTTCTGAGTCAGTTGAGTGTTCAATGCTGTGAGTATCCTGTAAGCTTCAGTCTTGTTCTCAGCTGCAGCGAACGTTGATGTGAGTTGTTCTGCACGGTTGAACAGCCTCGTCATTTGGGCACGTTGTCCCCTGCGCTTGAGTTTCAACTTGGCCAATTTCGTTGCCATTTGCTCGGCTTGAGTTGGTTGCTGCTCCTCGTCAGACATCCTTATCCTGGTCTCGGCACCAAAAAATGTCGTGATGGGGTTTTATGATCAAGGTTCTTGTCTGACTTATATACAGAACTGCGAACGACACCAGTTCATGCTGAGAACACAAGCTTTATTACTGAACACGCCATGAGATAAAAAGGGCGCCAACCGGAACACAACTGTAGCAATTACATGTAAAGGCGCCAAAGCGCATGCACCGAATGTAACAGAACACCAAAGGATAAACATTTTTTTTGGCGGGAGATTATAGTCCACAGTCATTGGACGAAAGTTACCGAAGAGTCTGATTGGTAGAAGGATAACACATAGGCTCTGCTTAGTCCTATTAATAATGTTCAAATGATGTGTCATTTGTTCTCCGACACTACACCAAATTAGGCCTACCTTATAAATTCAAACCATAGACAGTAGAAGCGTGACTATGTTCAAACCAGAAACGATTGCTGGATGTTTAGTTTCGAAAAACTAAACCAGTTGCTCCAAAGATGAGAGGCATATCTATTCACTGCCACAGATGCCGCCGCCAACGCTGCCTATAGACTATTTGTCAGCCGACAAGCGATTTCTAGTATCATGTCTTGTTGCTGGCATTATTAACGAGTTAGAAGAACGTATAACGTAGAAGGATGAGTATCTGAGATAAGTAGTAGGCCTAGGCCTATATTGTTACATGAAATGTGTTACCGTAAGAGAGGATAGTAAGGCCTACTTAGTTTAAATTGTTATCAGAATAAAAATACACAAAAATGAAAAAAAAATGATGTTGTAAACTTTTTGGTCAAAATGACCAATAGCAATGGTTCGGCCTACTGTCGAATGTTTGCATCAAAATGACCATTAATAGCAATGGTTCGGCCTACTGTCGAATGTTTGCATCAAAATGACCATTAATAGCAATGGTTCGGCCTACTGTCGAATGTTTGCATCAAAATGACCATTAATAGCAATGGTTCGGCCTACTGTCGAATGTTCGCATACTGAGGATTATCAATGACGACATTCACGACTGTCTTCTCGCGTGTATTGACACACTGAGTTTTGCAGTGACAATATGGCAGGACCTTGCTCGCGCGGCCAGTCTTGTCGTCAACGTTGTCACAGTGTTTTACTTATCCAGCCCACTGAATCAAACAGAGCAATGTGTTACCTTTCAGAGCCAATGTTTTACTGACAGACCTCGAAGACTTCGTTCCGCTGTTGGAATTAAACATCAAAACAAACGAGACGCACTCGCAAGGAACGTCAAAGGCACAAACTTTGAAGTGGTAAGTTTACTTAGTACATTTTACTATTATGACACGGAAAGCGTGATAGGCCATTTGAGTCCCGTTGTCGTTAGAATAATTGTAAAGACATTTTTCATCCATAGCTTCAATCCATTTCATTAATTGTGGCACCTATAGTATTACAATATAATCTCTAATACGAAAGGTTTCCCCGACGTGGAGTACGGCTAATTGTTAATGCTTCTTTCCGATAAGGTCGTTATAATGTTGCTATTACATGTAGGCCTAATATTGGTTTAACATTGAAAACACAGATATATATACTCGTCTCCTCTACATTCATGTGACTTACACTCGACTTTCTTTTAGAAGCATATCCTAGTTTTGATATCGATCCTGAAAAATTTGTTTTGTTGTTTGCAGGGGAGAAGATGTCAGTATAGCATGTCCAGATTTTTTGTTCATATCAGATTGCATTTATTACGATGAGGTAATTGAATTTCAAATAAGCAAACTTGTCTTTCATCACAATCAAGAATAGACTTCGTACATTTCTTAAAAGCCAAGAATAGACTTCGTACATTTCTTAAAAGCCAGCCTCTCCCGGATTTTACACGTTATATATCATCATGTATATGATACATGATGTATAGATATATACACAGATATATACCAGCATCCGTTGTTTTTGCTGATTAGTATAGCGCCACCTACAGACCCTGTTACTCAGAAGTCGCACCCTCCGGGATTGAAATGACTTGAACCAAAAACGAGACAATATTCGGCAAATCTTGTTTCCACAACACGTATTTCACAGTATTGAGCATATAATAATCCGTAATTCATTAATTTTGTCCCACAAAATATTCATAATTTTCCAGTCCACCGAACCTCTAGTGACATCCATTACAGACCTGAGCGACAAACACACGCATGTTATAATGTCATACGAGAAAAGAACCTCAGAAAATAAGTTGGCACTGGAAAGAAAGTTCTTCAAGGTAAGCGGGCAAATGATACATTACCACGGTACGTTAGATTCCGAGGTAAAGATTCTTGTGTAAAAATCATCACTTGGTATTTTGTTTTAAAACTACAGCGATGCAGAAAACAGGCTTTGATGGTACTGTTTACTAGTATATCTGTGACGCATACAAGCATCGATTTTTTTTCCGAACATCGTGATTGCATGGCCATTATAATCTTCTGCCTTTTGTTGAGTGTCAACTCTTCTTCTCTATGTCAACTTTGACATTGAACATTTGCATTAGAAGAGCCTCCTGACCCAATACAATTCAATAATAATCTTAATCTTGATCTTACCATCTGTCAGTGATTTAAGTCTCCCCTGTTTCCTTACTGTGTGCATTGATGTGTTCGACTGCTCGCATTTGAATACATTAGAGGGAGGGGATCATGGATACTGCACCTTTGGTGTGTGACTTTCTTGTTAAAAACAATGTATTTCATGCACGATATCTAGATGCATCGCGTCAACATGACTTCAACATTTAAAGTTTACGACGTATATTATGGCAAACATTTTTCAACTTTCATCGATCGTCAAAATACCTCAGATACAGTGTTTACATTGGTCGTGCGGCCATTTTGAATTTCAAATATCTAAAAATGTTGGGTAATTTGTTTCGCTGGTTCCAAACTTTGCACGGTGACCCCCATTTTTTATTTTTGATTTGGCAAGAGAATGGGTGAAAGTTTCATTCAGGGTCTCATACGACCTTTGAGCGCAGTTCCGACGACCTCCCCCCTCTTTAAGCTTACACACGATTTATTTTTTCATGTTACTTTCACGTCAGCTTATCGAGGAAGACTTCAAGGTTGAGACGATAGCACTGGAGAGGCACGATGACGTATTTCGGAGTGAAGACATCCTTTTAATTCACATGACAAAAAGATGACCAATAAGATCGTCGTGAATTTTTGAGCTTATAACACAGCAACATCATAACAGGGTTTTCCTCATCACACACATGTCAACATATCTCTGCGATGACAAACTTCTCGATACTTGAAAGCCCGTCGAGTTTCATTTTCAGCCGTACAGTGTAAACTGATCCACCATTTTTAGTCATTTTGCAATGACATGAAACAAAATGTAGAAAGAAAATACACGACGTCTATCTGGAATATCATTCGATCATTTTTTTCATTGAAACGAGGAATTTTCCGCTAGGGGAGTGAAGGGTACTGTTATGTTCTCCATAATAACTGACTTGAAGCTCATCCAACTCACAACCCTCCCTCCCTGTTTATTGTTGCTTGCTGACTTCATAAATTCAACCAGTACTTCCTCCTCAAGGTTTTCTAGGGTAAAATTGTTCATCCATATGATCAAGTAAAGCACAGATCAAGTTTGACCGACATTACGCTTGTCACAAGCACGGAGTCTGCAAGAAGCAAAACACGCGTCGCAAACACAATTATCGCTGCCTATTCAGTAGGAACGGTGTCAGGGCACTATGATAGAATCGAGCCTGCAGAACTGGGTGTATGGCACGGATCAATGGCCGACATTACATATGTCACACGCACGGAGTCTGCAACAAGCAGATCACATGTCGAATATATCTGGCTCGGTGATATCGGTCACGTCATACTTAACTTGAAATACTCATATGCAGAGTTGTAGGCGTGGTCAGATCATTTAAATGACAGAAATATGAATGAATGATGAGATTTCGTATCTGATTTCACCGTATAGATAGCTGCCAACTCAGTGACAGATTTCCATAACGCCGTTGTTCTAATAATAACGGGATATAGATTTCACAAAGTGGATCAATGCAAACCACATGGCACCCAAGTCAAATTTCAATTGTATATTACATGAAATTTGTATTTTTTTTGTGAAATAAATTACTAAATAAGTGTTAAGTTGATCTCACCGTTGTAATATTAAAATACATTGTGTATGTGTGTGTGTTTACATGTTTACGGGACAAGACGCGTGTACGGACCAAAATAAAATTATCAGGTCTGTGACCGATGATTACTAGCACAGCCGCAAAATTAAAAGTATCTTGTTATATTCTAATATACAGCCACATCGGTAGTTGTTTTATGCACTATAAACATAGTCAATGATGTGAAAGAGGAAAATGCGTGTCAGCTGTTACGGGGATTACAGGCTGCCTGGCACTCGGATAGGCGGACTGTTGGTACACATCTACCTCTTGTTGCTAACTAATAGCAACTTTGAAACCTGAGGCCGACCTCTCTGCCACGCGTCGCCAGCACCAATTATCGCCGCTTATTCATTAGGAACGGTGACCAAACAGATTTGAATTCATCCGGGCACTATGGCAGAATCGGAGGCTTCGTCCGGCGGCAACAAGCCCAGCAGCAGTGGAATACAGGACGTCATCATGTCGACCAAGACTAGGCTGATGGCCTTCTACCTACCAATGGCCAAAGAGCGCTGCCAGAATTTGACTGCCAAACTGACGGAATCATTCCATGGTTGCAAGGGTGTTACCGTAAACGCGTATGAATGTGCCTCCTCGAAGGTGAGGCTATGGTTTGGAGATGTTTGCTTGACGACAACGATGCGGAGGGTCCGTCGGTTCCCCCGTTCAGCGAAGTTTCCACCGTTTCACATCTTGTTGATATTACTAGCAGTCGTCGCCATCATATATCTATTATCCAATCGCTCCGGGGCGGGACATCACTACAGTATACACTACCTGCCAGAAGATCGAAGCCCGTTCTTTGTCTACCCAAGGGTCTTCAACAACCCCGAGAGGGATTCTTTTATGTACGGCACTTTCCCAAATGACTTTCTCTGGGGGGTGGCGACTTCGGCTCATCAGATAGAAGGTAGCGGTAACGTGTACAGCATATCTGGCAAAGGGCAGAGCATATGGGACACGTTCAGCCGTCAGCCTGGTGCTATCAGTAACGGAGACAGTGCTGATATAGCTTGCGACAGTTATAACAAATACAAAGAAGATGTAGAACTCTTAAAACTACTTGGGGTGAAGTTTTACAGGTTTTCTCTGAGCTGGTCGCGCATCATGCCTGACGGGACGATGGCGACTATAAATGAAGCAGGTATTAAATACTACAACAATTTGATTGATGCGCTCCTAGAGGCTGGCATTATTCCCATGGTAACGCTCTATCACTGGGACCTGCCTCAGGCACTGCAGGATAAATATGGTGGATGGGCCGACGAAGCTATAATTCGGGATTTCAACACATACGCAAGGCTGTGTTTCGAGAGATTCGGCAACCGAGTCAAATACTGGATCACGATAAACGAACCGTGGGTCATCACAGAGCTTGGCTACGGCAGAGGAGTCCACGCCCCTGGGCTGACGGAAGACGGCACGACGACGTACATGGTGGCCCACAACCTAATCAAATCGCACGCCAAAGTGTGGCATACCTACGACGACGAATTCAGGGTGCATCAACGCGGCAAAGTGGGACTGGCATTGAATTCGGAGTGGGTCGAGTCTGGGGACGCACGTGTAGCCGACCGAATGCTTCAGTTCATGCTGGGTTGGTTCGCCCACCCCATCTTTGTCAACGGTGACTATCCCGAAATCATGAAGGTCCGAATAGCCGCCAAGAGTCACCATCAAGGTCTGAACAACACAAGATTACCAGAGTTTACAAAACCGGAGCAGGAATACATCAGAGGAACCGCTGACTTCCTCGGTCTGAACCACTATACCAGCGTGTACGTGACCGAAAATCCCGTCGAAGACAATTACTTTCCACCGAGTTGGGAGAAGGATCATAACCTAGCCAAATGGTATGGACACAGCTGGCCAAGTTCAGGATCATCGTGGCTCAAAGTCGTGCCCTGGGGAATGAGGAGATTACTGGAGTGGATCAAAAAACAATACAACAATCCTCCTGTTATCATCACAGAGAACGGATTTTCATCGAGAAATGTGTACGATTTGAACGATTTAGACCGAGTTGGTTATCTTATGGCTTACATTGACGAAGTCTTGAAAGGTAAGGATTGCGTCTCAGACTTGGGATATCAGTAAACTCGTCAGCCTTTAAGTGCAATTCAGGTTCCCTAACATACACATACCCTTCCACGCATACACACATACATTATAGGCTACACCTGGAAACTTTCAAAGATTTACTGCGTCAAAATACCTTCCAAACATATATGTATATCCTTAGTTGTTTTTCCGTGGAAAGTCGTTTAATCAATCAATCAATCAATCAAGAAAAAGAATTTCCGAAAATACGAGAAGTGATTTGTGTTTAGCACTGAAGTTTCTACCAAATGGGAGTCAAATACATTTAATTCAGTTAGGCTAGGTCAGGAAATGGACAATCGCTGACAACAGGTATCAATTGCAACGAGGTCACTTTTTCAGTATTTGAGAAATCAATTTATCAAGTTAGGACCTTCGTAAAAGACACTATTGAATATTTCAGTAGGTAATTTCATCCTCATGCAATACGGACAGATAACGGTCACTTGCGAAACGATACACGACGAGCGAGCGCTGCGTGGTATGCATTGGAAAAATAGGAAATGCATATCACACAGCGGCCGTCGTGTATCGTTTCACAGGCGGCTGTGGGACAGATCGATCACCACAGAAATTGATCACAGAATACATGCTGACTTTTTATGTGAGCTGAAAGCTGCTCGCACGACTAAACTGTGACAGGGTATTGACACCAATACCATTCATAATCAATGTTATTATTAGTGTTTGGCTTTGTGAAAGTATTTCACGAGTCCGTAGGAAGACCACCGCTTTGTCCATTTAACAAACCTGATACAATCGTCCAAAGCATGTCCTCGTTAGAGCTGTGCAAATTCATCCGTGGACGCAGTCACTACATATGAAAACTTAAATTTCAGTGTACAGTGTAGATTAAAAGCATGTTTTATAATACTATTGATTACATCAAAATGAAACTAGAGCGACCAAATTGTTTGATTGTCAAATTTCGCATTAGCGCATTACACGGAGCATCCAACTGAAAATATTACATGGGAAAATTCTCGTAATGAATAAATGGCAGACTTGTAGCTTTGTTTTCTGTGGGAAACCGATTATCCCGGATTAGGTCACAGCTGATCAAGATGCGGCATCTGTGCTAATGCTCTATTTACAGAATTTTGTGTCGCAACAAAGTGTTCATTGATGTTCGATCTATCAATGTTAATATTTTACAAAAGACAGAAAACGTTCAAAAATAGTTGACCTGACGACTAGCCACAGCGATGAGTGACTCTATATCAGTTTTCTCTTGGTCGCCGTAATTCCTCGAATATTGCGGTTGTCTTGGTTATCAAATTATACAGAATATTTTCAAAACCTTGGGCCGCCATCGTCGAAACTTTCTAATTCCACATTCAGCAAGTCTGAATGTCGATGGCAAATTCTCCTAATATTTAACGACAACAGTGAATATTTGATTCAAAATACTATTCTAACAGCTTGTCCTCGGCGGAGTGTTCGCTGACAGTGATATTCGTTTCAGTTTCTTCGACACTGTACAAACATTATCAACTATACCTGCTACGTTTTATTAAAAAAACAAAAAACACCTCACATTCTGAACTTGTTTACCTATTCATTTTCTCGACAGCCATTGAACTTGATCAAGTAAACGTGAAAGGTTATGCAGCGTGGTCGCTGATGGACAATTTCGAATGGTCGGAAGGATACACTGAGCGCTTCGGTCTGTTCTACGTCGACTTCGAAGACGAGGAAAGACCACGAATTCAAAAGGATTCGGCCGTCTTCTACTCTCAAGTTGTGCACGACAACGGATTCCCAAGTTCAGCGCCGCTATCTTCTGCATCAAATCACCTCGCCTTGTACACACAATTACTGTTTGTGATTTCCGTGTGGTTTAGTATTTGCTTTTAATTTGTAAACGTTTTTATACGAACTGCTGGGATCATTGAACATGGCAGGGTCGGGATAAGAGTTTGTTCGCGGACTTAGAAAACTACTGAGAGAACTGTGACTGTGAAGTAGAAAAGTGACGTGGGTTGATCAGCAGCGACCAGCAGCTGGTTGTGTGTAGTTGATGCGAGTAAGGAGTCTGAACACTGACTGAAATGAAATAATTTCTGTCATTTGACAAATTTCGGGAAGGCTGATTACTGAGTTCAGTACAAAAGACTGTGATACCAGGCCTAGATATGAAAGGCTGAGAAAATGTGGGATGTAGGACGAGATACATAAAATGGGAAAATCGAACATTACATTTTGTAAAAGATTTATATGGTCCTAGCGATGTAAAAATGAAGACATAAAAATGGCAACTATTTTATTACACAGATTAGCTTGGTTTGATTGTACCTACACGTCAAGACACTCGAAGGTGGACGCTTTCCAGAGCTGTAAAAACGCTCGAAGTGTGAAGTTTTAAGATAGTCGATTTTTATGCCTATACACTCCTTGTGTACTGCAATCACTTTTATTTATTCAAATTGTTTACTGTACGGATATATTGTACTCTTATCAGATCAGTAATAAAAGTGACAAAGTATTAATAACCAGCGGTGTGCAGTAGATCATTATTTGAAATTTATCGACAATTAAATATTTTTTTGCATGAGTTAAGTAATCGGTGAAAAGGGATTCAATACAATAAATTGTGGTGTTTTTTAAAATTTATTGTCATCAGATTCTGTATTATCATTAAATCCGCATTAAATTAACGACACGTTCTGAAAAGATAATAAACTGATTAATGTGTTTTAAGTTTTCTACTGGTACTGTAGCTGGTTCCTGCAGCAACTTGCTCGAATAATCGAAAATTACATGTGTTGAAAAAACTTGAACGTAAGGAAACTCGAAATAGAACCGGAAAGGAACAACATCCGACACTGCAGTTTCATTTCAGTGGGGGATATAGAATATCGTTTTGTAACTATCATTTATTATCGTGCATCAGCTGTGATAGCGATCATCGCGTCCGTAAATAAAATACGTTGCACCATGTGACACACCCAGGCTACGCTCCTCTCCCTCTGCCATGCACAAAAGACAGTGCCACGCATGAACCCACAAATCAGTGCGAATACAGGACAATTTGTCAGTGGCTCGCACTTGGTTTCTGTCGCTCCCAAGGTCTATGATAACAACGGAGGTCTACTTGTTTCGCATCTTGATAAACTATGACCACTGAAGAACGGCCAAAAACTGAATTCGCTTGGAAGCACATCTATTCGGCGGTGGTATCCCGGGCACAAAAATGGAACTTTCGCTACAGCAGACGTACGTGCACTGTGTTTGCTATTGGGGTCATTTCGTTAATTTGGTTACTCTATCTCATCAGCGGTGGGGTTGGTGGAGGCGGGGGTGTTATAGACAGTCACCTTCGCTACGTCTACCCAGACATCTACAGCAACCCCGAGAATGACACCTTCTACTTCGACACCTTCCCGGAGGATTTCATCTGGAGCACTGCAACCTCGGCATACCAGATCGAAGGTGGGTGGAATGCCGATGGGAAAGGAGAGAGTATTTGGGACGAGTTTTCCCATGATCCTATGCTTATCCATGACGGACAGAATGGTGACGTTGCATGCGACAGTTACCACTCCTGGGAACGAGATATCGAGATACTCAAGGAGCTTAATGTCAAGGCGTATCGATTTTCAATCAGTTGGTCGAGGATCCTCCCGGATGGCACTATTTCCAACATAAATGAAGCTGGTATAGATTATTACAATAAATTAATCGACGGTTTAATAGCTGCTGGTATTACACCGTTTGTGACCCTTTATCACTGGGATCTACCGTTGAACTTGCATCGAACGTACGCAGGTTGGCTACGTGCGAACATCATCGAGGATTTCGATAATTTCGCAAAGCTTTGCTTTACGCGATTCGGCGATCGAGTCAAGCGCTGGATAACCCTGAACGAACCTTGGGTAGTTGCGCAGTTAGGGTACGGTAGTTTTAGTAAAGCACCCGGGGTTGCCGGTGACGGTTTGAAAAGTTACGTCGCGGCTCATAATCTCATCAGGGCGCACGCGAAAGTTTGGCACACTTACGACAGAGACTTTCGGCCTACACAAAATGGCATCATCGGCATTTCGTTAAACTGTGACTGGGCCGAGCCGAGCCGATCGGGCGGTGTCGACGCCGAAGCCTCTGAAAGAATGCTGCAGTTCTTCATCGGATGGTTTGCGCATCCAATATTCGTCAACGGCGACTATCCGGAAACGATGAAGAGCCGAATCGCTGAAAAGAGTAAAATGCAAGGTTACAAGTATAGCCGCTTACCAACTTTCACGGAAGAAGAGCAAAAACTCATCGCTGGAACGTCGGATTTCTTAGGGCTGAATCACTACACGACGACCTATGCATCAGCCGCGCCAGAAGACAACTCAGTGCCGCCCGGCTGGGGTAAAGACCACGGGATCCAGAAATGGTTCGGTAAAGCTTGGCCAGGTTCTGGATCAGGTTGGTTAAAAAGCGTTCCGTGGGGTTTGCGGAAACTGCTTGGGTGGATCAAGAAGGAGTACAACGATCCGGATATCTATATCACCGAAAACGGTTTCTCCGGCAGAGAACCCGAAAACCTCGAAGACGTCGGAAGAGTTCGGTATTATCTTTCATACATAGACGAAGTCTTGAAAGGCAAGTTATGTGATACACTTCTGTTCAGCAAAATTACTTATTTAAAAGCCATAACAATAAATTTGAGGGTACTTTTCTAGACAGCGTCATCTGAGGCAATGTGTGGTTGAGTGAACGAGTAATGCACACTTTTGTACGCGTGCGCTAACAAAGGGGAAGTACGCAATGGTAGGACCCCGAACGCATTGATTCATATGCCCTATGTCTCACGTTTGCACATTTTATTCACCACCGGCATGCTGAAACTTAATCATCGACAGAAATTCAGGAAATGGCGTCATCCATTGTAGAGCGATTTAAACATAATATTATTCTGCATCGATGATCATAAACACGTTTATAACGATACACCATTATTTGTGTTGCGCACGAAGAACCATTAAGTGCGACATAATCCAAATGAATAACAGAAAACCAAAAAAATATATAATCCAAATGAATAACAGAAAACCAAAAAAATATATATTTTTTCCATAATGGGCAATTATTTCTATTGAGTTGTAATGAAATGTACTTATATATATATATATATATATATATATATATATATATAATATATATATATATATATATATATATATATATAATATATATATCTTATTAGCACTTTGCTTTTCTGCCATGTTTATTCATGGTATTGTTCCGAAACATCTCATGACCACTGTTTTGGTTCCGATTCCTAAAGACAGGGGAGGTGACATTTGTGATAAGTCAAATTATCGACCCATTGCTGTTGCGACAACTTTATCTAAAATTCTTGAAAGAGTTTGGTTGCACCGCTGTACGGATTCTCTCGTAACCACCGATAATCAGTTCGGCTTTAAGCCTAATCATAGTACAGACATGTCAATTTTTATCTTGAAAGAGACTCTCAACTATTATAAAAAACATAATACCCCTGTGTTTGTTACTTTCATGGACGCCTCTAAGGCCTTTGATTACGTTAGACATGACATTTTATTTGAAAAACTTTTAACTAGAGGCGTACACCCATATCTTATTAGAGTACTGTCATACCTTTATAGATATCAGGACTTTGTTATCAGATGGAATGGGTGCCTTTCTGAACCATTCCATTCAATGAACGGGGTTAAACAGGGAGATATTACATCGCCGACACTCTTCACTGTTTATTTAGATAATCTTAGCAAATCACTTGCTTCTCTACCGTATGGTTGTCTCATTGGTGACTTTAAGATCAATCATCTGATATACGCAGATGACCTTGTTATTTTTTCCACCGGTTCTTACGGGCAGCAAATGTTAGTAAACGCTTGTGGTCATTATGGCAACGAATGCTCAATACTCTTTAATGAGAAAAAAACTGTATGTATGTTAATACAACCGAATGTAAGGAAGCTGCGACAAGCTCCGATATATTTGAATAATAGAATGCTTAACTATGTTTATGTGTATAAGTACCTTGGACACGTTATAACTTCTGATCTAAAAGATGACGATGACATTCAAGCTCAGACTCGCCTTGTTTTATGCGAGAGGCAATGCTCTTATTCGAGATTTAAATTTGCATCGCTTTCAGTTAAAAATCACCTGTTTACTGTTTTCTGTGATGTCCCTTATTGTACGTATCTTTGGTCTAATTTTTCTGTAAATGTTTTTAAGACAATGAGAAAAGCTTTTTATCAGGTTTATCGTAAATTGACAGGTTTCACATACAATCATGTGCAAAGTAACAGCCTTTTGTTTGTTAACTTATCGATTTTAACATTTGACGAACTGTTTAGAAAAAAGTCAGTGGGTTTTCTCAGTAGATTGCATATCTCTGATAACCCCCTTATTTCAGCAGTTTTGAATTTTTCCATTTTCACATATAGTAAATTATGGAAAAAACTGGTGTAATTGGATTTTTTAACTCCTTTTCTGTCATTTACTTTTTATTTTTCTGTTTTTGTATATGGATTATTATATCTGAAATAAACAATAATATATACTATATATATATATATATTGTCGTGGCGGCTAACAAGCTTTTGGTCTAATGTTTCGCGTTGTCATGTGCAACGTATAATATTCCAGGCGCCATTTAAACTAATATTTTCTCTGCCATCTTCCTACAGCTATTAAAATTGATGGTGTGAAGGTAAGGGGTTACACAGCCTGGTCACTGATGGATAACTTCGAATGGGCGGCAGGTTATTCCGAGAGATTCGGTCTCTATCACGTTGATTTCAATGACGACAGCAGACCGAGAAGACCAAAGATGTCAGCAAAATTTTACGCCATGGTTGTCCAAAACAATGGGTTCCCCGAGGAATCTGAGTCAGACATTTTGTCATTTCTACAGCCACAGTTGGATTGATAGGCATACAGCTTTTTGTTTTCTTCTGGTGTGACGTTTTCCGCTGTTGGTGATCCGGGCACTGTTTCTGAACACGGCTATTTCGAGACTGAATTTTGAGGTTGCTGACGTGAATGTGAGGGCGCTATTGAGTCAGCGGATCCTACTATCTCGAAAGACAGACCGGACTCCAGTTATTGTACTGTAAATTTTGCAGACTGTTACGGAACTTACGATGCGTTTTGATCAGCGCAGCGTACACAGATGATAAAAATGACGCTAACATGATGTGTATCAACATCGGGCGAGACAAGGAGCTGATTTTGTTAAAACAAAGTTGCGCTGCGAGGCCTAGGCCCAGGTGGGGCCTGGCTAGCCAACTGTTCGCATCTCGCATCAACAGGTGGATATTCGGGCTCAAACGTCATGTAAAAGGCGCCCCCAACGTTACACTTGCAATATCGTTCTAGGTGTCACTTATATCATAGACAGTATATGCTTACGTATATAGGGCAGCAAAACGTAAACTATAACCGCTTTCAACGAATGAAAAGTCACTTAATTAAACACTTGGATAGACAGAGTCATACATTTCTTAAATCTCTTCTGTGACTTGAGCATTGTGAGCATGGAACTGTAAGGTTTAAAGTGTGGCACAAACTGATTATGGTAGTACACATTGTATATTGACACTACAACAGCAAAGTAGGGCATAATTTCTAAAAAAGTTTTTATTTAGAAGAAAGAAGTATATTTGAGTGGTAAAAGAAAGCACATGAAAATAGGAAATAAAAGTCTATTGTGTTGGTAACACTGCTACGACTTTGAGAGTTTCCTTTTTACTGAGTCTCTGAAGAAGGTGAAAATCACTTTGCTGGCAGTTCTACAGGCGTCAAGGCAGGTATGGTACTGAAAATGAGAGACAATGCATGGTTACACCATTTCACTGAAAACTGCATATGTGTATACCGTATATTTAAACACATGATCAACAACAAAATTGGGTTCTGTCGTGAAGAAAAATACTACATGTCATATTCTGCGTCATGTAATCAGAGTGAGCAGGAAAAATATCAACAAAATGGCTGCCTGGTGGCCATATTAGATCCTACAGTGAATAAATTTGACATGCACACGTAAGTCATAGTGTGTAGGCTGGATGGATGGAGCCTGATCTAAAAGTCCTGTAGCCTATGTCTGTGGGGACCAAGAACAACACTGTTCCTTCTCAAGTTTGCATTGTACTTATATGATTTTCAAAAAAAGGCAGCTATGCTATTGACAATAGAAGGGCTTATCTCAGCTTGGTTGTGTGACTGATGGATAGACAAAACGCACACAGTGTAATCTCTCATATGCCAGTCAATGCACTGTAATGTCATTCCTACAACACAATAAATTGCAGACTACAGCAAAAACAAAATGTTCTCTGATGAAAAAGGTGTCATGTTTGCCTCTTTTCATAGAAAGACACAGCAGTAGGCAAATTATCCCTGTGACACCACTTTGAACCTTTTGCTTTCTGACACTGCAGCCTCTCAGAAATGCAAGCTTTTTCTATTGTTCCTTTTGTCCATTGTGTTTCTCATTTTTTACAAAATATGAAATCTATTATTGATGGAAAACAACATGTGTAAATCTAATCAGCGAGAGTATGTAGACATAGATTACCTGTTCAAGTGTGAAGACACCTTGCGTATGTGATGTGATGACATTGTAATGTTGACTGTCGAAGGCAAACGTAAACACTGCTTTTGCTTCCTAAGACAGAAATAGACGTATTCTCTTTGTGAATAATCAATGGGCGATCACAAATGTGCGGTTAATCAACTCTTTTGAAGTACTGGGAGTTGATATGGGTTGGAAAATTCAAATGTTGGTCAAAGCTGCTGTCTAAATTAATTCTCTTGTTGAGTGATATTGGACATGGGAAAACACTGAGAGAGACTGCCACTGTGCATAACTGACAGTGCCTTTTTGAAGACTTGATACTGAGACACAAATCAGATATATGCAATGCTAAGTCCAGTCTGATACACACACTGCATATATACCGGTAACCCACCAGGTGTAAAATTAACATGAACTTTAGTAAAATAGTCGGTACACTATGGTTGCACCTTCAGGCCCTTAATATTAGTATTGTCAGCCTTCTTCTAGCCCCTTTCAGTACAAAATTCTCTGTAGTTGTGTTGGGCTGGTTGACTTGGGGAGTCAGTGATTTGACAGCCATTCACACTCTAGACAAAGTGTCATCAACTTCAACAAATATCATTTCAGACTGATTTCTGACCTGATCTGAATTTTTCTGGAACAATAGAAAATTGAAAACTATAGCATTCAATTGCATTGTTAGTGACTATATTTCACCCAATTCAAAGCACAAAAGACACAATTTTAAGTGATATCTCCACCTTTTCCTGTTTGTCTGTCGGGTCCAATATTATACTGTCTTCATTGTCCAATGCACATGTGACAGAAGCAACCAAATACTTCATAGGTAATCCAGCATCTAACATAGCCATACATGCACCGTTTATACAACAGGAAAGGAACTGTACATGGTGTTGAGGTTTAATTTTGTTTATATCATATTACACTTTAGAATTTAGATAGTAGAAGAAGCCTGCCATTGATGTCAAACCGCATAAAGTTGCAGTCAGTGAAATAAAAAATTGTAACGTTTTTGCTTAAGCCTGAATACTGGATATCAAATATTGACATCGGTCTCTCAATGGCCCAATTTCTAAACTGTTATGCATCTAGTATGTACTACCAAGTTTTGCCTTGCAGTATCTTCACAATCACTTTTCAGTTACCAAACTCTGTTTACCTAGGGAGTATACACACCAAGATATTTGAAATATTTGAATATTTTGGTGGTGCATAGGTCTGTATAATTTTTCATACAAATCAGTGCGTAAAGAAATAATGCAAATTAGCCAACTCTGCAGCTTGTGCTGCTGTTGCAGTTGTAACGCCATCATTCTGCAAATCCATTTAAGAAACTGGAGAAACCCTGGCATCAAAGATCTGTCCCATGACCACAGAAACAAAAAAAAATGATGAATTTGACAAGGATACTGATCCAGAATTGTGAAGAGTCTGTATAATGATTGTCATGGATGATCTTGGATGAAGTGATGATAACACAACAGTTTCACATGTGTTTCTGATTAGTCTCTCTTGAAATTTTTCAGCACAACCTGCGATAGAGAAGGACATGGCAAAGTCATATCAGATGTGGCAGCAAAAAAGCAATCTTGTAGCAGATATTGACAATACTAGAAATGCACATGTGTGTTAGAGAATTAAAAATTGCTGTCAATATTTTGGTCTGGTTTATCTTCAGTTTGGAAAAACAAAAACAACTAACAGTAATTGTAGGAATATCTTATTCACGGTTTTGTAGCAAAGCTAAATTTTCACAAATACAGCACACACTGAATTTAATTTATGTAAACTCTTCTTTCAAACCTGTTTGCATTTCCTATATGTACTACAGTACTCTATGCACAATGGCGATTGTATTTTTGGCACATGGCGACATACTGCACTTCACTAGTGGAATTTGCTTAAATAACTTTGTTTTTGGATATAGCTGCTCTTCTTGTGAAGTGACTGTGTAAAAAACAACATGGCTATGAACCAATGACAGTCACCACTGAAGGTACATGGACTTAATACCTGGAATTCCAATCTTGGGTTTGTAGATGACTTCAAGTGTGGCTTTATCCATGATTTCTTTACTTAGTTTGATTTCTGCTGGACCATACACAGCTACCATTACAGATGTATCTCCTGTCAAACAGTAAGTGATTATCAGATATGCAACTTCAGTAATCTATTTCAACCAGTAAACAACATGCACTGGCAAGACCTCCTTTAGGCCCCCTTGGATACATGAAATCACTGTAATTTTGATGCTTTTCACGGATGAAGCGCATCAAATATAACCTTGAAAAGGTTTGAGAATGAGGTAAGGCTTTTTAAGGGTTGGCAGTTATTATGTAGTATTATCCTACATAAAAAGGGCAGACGGTTGAGGAGTGGCCCTAAGGAAGTTTTTACCACAAACTTATACTTTGAATTCAAACACAAATTTTCTCAATGTTCATCTACCAACTGCAATCAATGTGATGACAAACTAGAAACAGACTAGAGTTATGAAACTTCATATTAATCGTTGTATTTATTTTTTCAGGTATATGTTCCTTGAGTATAACAGTAACACTGTAGCCACATAAAATGGTCCCACTTTGCTAAAAGCACAACATGGGGATGATGGTTGTGGCAAACTTTGGTGATGAATGGGTCACCCATCATAAAATCATCCCCTCTAGGCTTTTCAGTCTATATTAAAACTGACTGTGCTTGGGGCTGGCATCGTGACATATATGACCATAATTTTGTCTGGGTGAAAAAAGCTGAAGTATTTTCCACCTGGTGCACTCAATCAATGATTACACAATACATATGGTCTACCCACAGGGTGATAAAACCTGGACTGGAGCATCAAGTGCACAGGGGAGCCACGATAAGCAAACAAACAAACAAACACATAAATAAATATGAGAAAACAATAAATTGAAAAAGAATTGACTACACAACACATGCAAAATATTCAAGATGCGACGTCAGAATCACCAGTGAGTGGTGATACTGATGTCGCATCTTGAACATGTTATTTACTTTAATGTTTTCTCTTACATTTATGTGTTTGCTTGTTTGTTTATTCATTTGTTTATCCTGGTTTTCCTATGTTGAGACATGACGATGGAGGTCAATTGAGACATGGGGTTGTGCCTCCAAGGTCGAGAGAAAGGTTGAGGTTTCCTTTGGATGATCGGATGATAAGTTGTATACTATTGCTTTCCCTTACATTTATTTATTTGTTTGCTTGTTTGTTTATTTGTTTGTTTGCTTATCCTGGCTTTCCTTTGTCGAAACATGGAGGTACAAGCGGGTTGTACCACCATGGAGCTCCATGGTCGACAGTAAGGTAGAGATGTTGGTTTTGGATGAATCGGGGATGATACATTGAAATTATCGCAGCTGTGCCGACATTGGCGACCGATGTAAGCAGACAACACTTTACACGCAATGTGTCGTTAGGGATACATGGTACACCTTCTGAACGAGGCAATACAGACGACTGAGAAGTGTGTATTGAACGACAAAATATCCACTGACTGAGTTCGACATGGGTCGGGAAGAGTTTCCTGCATTTTCCAAGTTGATTTTGTTAGTCTCATTTACCTTGAGTATAGGAAGCCGAGCCATCTGGTCTGGAGAGAAAATTCTGTTCACAGTTTTGAGTTCGAAGCTCACGATCTGAACAGTCACCTTCCATCGCAACGACACTCTGCATGATGAAAATGAATCAGCGAGGGATCACAACTTCCTGTGTTGACGTCGATTGCACATGTTTACGTCAGCGCATGCGTACTACTATTTAGCCCTCTAAGTTCCTTGTTTTCTGTCTGAACTTCAGATATTAACAGCGAAGATTCACGGCATATTCTTTTTAGGGAAGTGCAATACTGTTCAAATATAGAAATGAAACTGCAGTTTTGTAGTATCAGTTGTCCAAGAAATCTATTTTAGTAACATTATGAAAACAAGTTGTTCTGCTAAAAATATTGTGAAGTTAGAGGGTTTTCCATCGTGGCACATGAAAACGAGGCTTCCTGTATATTTCAGACGACTGTCAAATTTCCGTAATCACCGAAAAGTGGCAGTCTTCGCCGTAAACAGAGCTTGAAATGGATGCGCCCGCCGGGTTTAGACATCGTAAGTGTACGTTGACTTTTGGGGTTCTCTAGGTGTAAACTGCTTGCAATTGCCGTGTCGTATCACTTCGTTGTCTTGCCAATTTAAGTTGACGCCTTGCCGTAGTCTTTTACGTATTGCACCGTTTTAGTGAAAACCTGATGTGCATGCCGAACAGATGTTTCTGTTTACTTGAAAAGTTACGTTTATTTTCTTTTTTAACTGCACGATGTGAGTTTAAACATTGAACTTCACGTTTGCATAGCTTTGACGTTTATTTCATCGTTATTTTAACGAAGCAGTTCTACTATTTTAAAGAAGACCTGCCGGTACCACTTTATTCTGGGCAGTCATTATCATATCAATGCTCTGAATAGTCAAGACAGTGGTGGCTTACTGTCTTCATTGCTTATTACAATTTAATCAGAGTTACCAAGCGATGAAGCTGGCTTGTCAAAGTATTGAAATAAAACTTTGTAAAATTAACTATGGTTGATAACCTTTAAATGATGATTTTGTGAATTGATAACTTCAAGTTCAATGGAGTGTCCCACATCAGTACTTTCCATCCAAACTGAGTTAGGATGCAGTGTCATGTGCAAGTCTTTTTACCACAACATTCACAGTAGATACAGCCTTCAGGTTTCTGTGTTCCTGGTGTTTCACTGCCTTGACCATAGCTGCAAAATTGTAGCTCTACGGTGAGGCGGTCGGTGAGTTTTGATTTTTGCGACCTCGCTCACCAGTAGAGCTACAATGCCGAAGGCCCTGTAGCATACAAAATAAGCGCGCCACACATGGCGCGGCATTTTCATGTAAAATCCCACATATTTACTGCATTTGGTCGTACCGATTTATCACTACTGAAGACGAAACACTATACTACACTAACCTTGTCGTTTATGGGGTTTGGTATTAGCACAGACACGTCGATCGCGTTCCATAAACATTGAGCGTGTTTCTGGGAGCCGCCATTACCGGAAGTTGGTAATGGCGGCTCCAAGAAATGTTTTTGTAACGCGATCGACGTATTTGAACTTATACCAAACCCCATACACGACAAGGTTAGTGTAGTATAGTATTAATCTTCAGTAGTGACAAATCAGTATGACCAAATGCAGTAAATATATGGGATTTTACATCAAAATGCCATGCCATGTGCAGCGTGCTTATTTTGTATGCTACAGGGCCTTCGGCATTGTAGCGCTACTGGTGAGCGAGGTCGCAAAAACCAAACTCACCGTAGAGCTACAATTTTGCAGCTACCTTGACCACCTCAACAGTGAAGCCAAGCAGTATGGGTTTGAAGAAAACAGTGATGCTTGGCTTCTATGAAAATGATCATGTGAAATACACATGTATTTGCTGGCAAAGCAACATTTAACCGCAGTCCCTCTATGACCATGATCATGGAGCTAGAAAGCTCCATGCCGTGATTAACCACATAGTGGTGGCAGTGGTCAGATATGTGCTTTGCCAGTTTTTATTTGACACCGTCATTTTATCAGGATTCCATGACCATGTTATTCTATGTTGAGTAAAGCTATTTGTAAACTGCTATGACAGAAAGTTGCATGTAGTGGTGTAGTGTATTCTAGACTAGTGTAGTCTAGGGTAGTGTTGTGTGGTGTCATGTAGTGTAGTAAAGTGTGGTGTAGTGTAGTGTAGTGTAGTGTTTTGTACTGTGCTGTAGTGCAGTGTGTAGCGGAGTGTACAGTAGTGTAGTGATGTGCAATGAAGTCTAGTGTTGTGTAGTGTACAGATAAATTCAACAATTTTAAAAGGACAAAGTGCATTTTCACTTATTAATGAAAAAATCTTTTTTATAAAAGTCCAGTCATAAGAGTACATGGTGTACAGATAAAATATACTGATAATAAGATGAACATATACTGATAGAATAGTACTTTGAACAAATATTTGTTTTTGAACAATACTGAAATCAGACTAAATTGTTATGGCTACCTAGTAGTTCTACACTACAGGTAGTCTTCATTTGAACTTATTTGTTTATGACCTCCAACCATCCTACAAACTCAGTGTTTTTTGCTAAGGTTAGGGGCATTTGTAAATGATTTAGGAATCCCGGTAACATTGCTGGTAACATTTCTACTGCCCGTAATATTATTGTATTGATATATCCAGGGGAACCCCAGTAACGTGTATACAAACACTGATACTTGCTATTCTTCAACCAAAGTTCACTAGACAGGTGTTACCCACCGGGATGGATTGATGTGATCAGTGACTCAAAACAAGCTTATGGTTTGTAAAACAAAGCAATCTTGTCATAACGGCTATGTTGCTGTGCTTGATCCACTTCTTACTCTGCACAGAATGGCTGCAATCCATTTGGTTAGTATATCGTAGTACCTTATGCCGCACACATACGAAATACATACTGAACTCTCTGCACTATGCCATTGAGGGCCTCAGGTATCCCCAAAACGCTTTATGTCATCTAATATTTTAAAGTCGCTTGAACAGATTATTTTACTTCTGCTGGCAGTCGCCTGTGTCTTTCAAAGGTTTTGGAGTTAATTTAATTTAGGAGGTTTTTCAGGGGCCTAAAGACAGTGCAATCACTATAGCATTTAGCCATTTGATGAGAATGTGTGAACCCTGTTACCACAAGAGGTGATTGTTGTATGTATGTACACGCGATGTGATGTGGCAGACCATGCATTAGTATTGTTCTTGGTGCACATTGTTTTTCTTTAGGCGTGTTTTTCATGGCAAACTTGGTGAATCTCAGTGGCTGTATTGTGTGTTTGATACATTGTGTCATATTTCGAACTTTGCAAATGAGAATCATGTCCAATAAAGCAAAAGAGGTTTTTGAAACTTAAGAAAAGGCTTGTACATGTAAATTAATAGGATATTAGATACTAGTAGTGTATCAGGTGAATTGATCATACATCAGCAAAAATCAAACAATATTGGTCTAGATACACTAGCATCGTAGTGTAGTGTAGTGTAGTGTAGTGTAGTGTAGTGTACATGTCGTGTAGTTCAGTGTAGTATAGTGTAGTGTTGTGTAGTGTAGTGTAGTGTACATGTAGTGTTGTGTAGTGTAGTGTAGTGTAGTGTAGTGTAGTGTAGTGTAGTGTGGTGTGGTGTAGGTAGTGTAGTGTACATGTAGTGTAGTGTGGTGTGGTGTGGTGTAGTGTAGTGTAGTGTAGTGTACATGTAGTGTAGTGTAGTGTAGTGTCGTATCGTGTCGTGTAGTGTTGTATGGCATAGTGTAGTGTAGTGTGATTGTCAAACCTAAACAGCTTTTATACTTGAAGTAATTTTAATCCTTTTTTACCAAATTCAATTTTGTTTAAGCAATTTAGTAAATGTAATTGTGATGTTTCAAAATAATCATCTGCATTCAAACCATGATGGGCACTGAATTGTGTGTAGTGTCGGGCAATAGTTTTATTGCCAAGTTCAGCAGAAATGGAACATAATTATGACATAATTATGACAAAAGTCACTTAATGTTAATTCTGGTAATTATAAACTCTGAGGGTGAAAAGGATCGACCCTACCACCCACCTGTTCATCAGTCACTGTCAGAGCAGGTTGATGAAACGAAAACCAGTAAAGCATAACATTTTCCATACAACCATTTTTAATTGACTGGGGATATACATGATAGGTATATTTAAATTGACCACTTTACAGTATAAAGGAACCTGTCCTGTGTATACAAACATTTTAATTTCAGTGACTTGTCTTGCTATGAATATAAAATTTATGTGAACATTGTGATTTTTACTGATTTGACCTGATAGTATTTGTCAGAAGGAATCTTCTGGGTATTGTGACCATTTTATGCTAATTAGCTTTGAATGACCTGACCCAAGGTCAATGAAATAGCATGTAGATAGGTTTGCCCTTTTCAGTTGCGTTCAGCATGGACAGTTTCCATATATCATGAAGTACTGTGTAAAGTGACCAGTGTGTGAATGAGATATGCAAACCTCTGTGAATGAGTCATATACTTCATTGAAAGTTCATGAGACAGACTTTGCATGACTCATACTTGTTAATGTTGTATTGTATAGGGTCTGCTTTGATAGACAAGATACTGTGATGTTAGCCTATCTCTTGAAAGAACAAGACTGTAGGGATTCTGAAGTCAACAGGTCTAAAAATACTTATGGTGATTTAGTGTGTCAGAGCTTAGATGAAGGTGAATTTTGTATGAATAAGCTGCAGTTTGTTCAACAGTAATACGTGGTAGTTTAATAATGGAGCAAATCAAAAATATGTTTCAACAACAAATTATTTCCACAACCAAATCAGGCATGAAATTGACAATCCATTTCCTCTAAAGAAAAGAGAGAGATGCACATTACATATTGACCAATTCCTAGGATCAGTGACAATAACTGAAAAAACTGGTTAATATGATTCATGTCATGATGTGTACCTTGATATGCTACGTCAGAGTTAGTTACCATTATTCTGAAATCATACAGGCTGTTCAGATTTGCACCAGCACTGTTTCATGAGGACAGTTATATACTGTAAAAGCATTATTCATTTGGATTTAGTTTCGCTATTTTTCGCTGAAACATAAAATCGGCTAAAATTAAATCCCAGTGAAAATGTTAAATAACAATTGAATACATTGTTTTATTAGTGAAAACAGTGAACTTAAATCCTAGTGAAATGTCTCAAACATCAAAATAGTGAAAATAAATCCCTGTTAAAATTAATGATTTCACAGTGCCATCGCTGTTTCCACTGTTGTTACCTATAATGCAACAACTGAGTCTGTTGCTTTAAATAATTCACTGATTCTTAAATTACTGGTACTTTTGCTTCATATCTAGTAGACTTAGTATCGCTACACACATAATAGATGCTCTACATATAAGTAAAATAGCCACCAATAGCTTTGCTCAACTCACAACTTGGGGGGAAAATAGCATTTTCGTTATCTATGTTCTATAAACTAAGGCCAACCTCATTAGTAACCACATTGTGTATTCTCAAATGAGTGTTTTGTCCCAGACAATATGGTTATCTAAATTAATCAATGTTGGCCTAGAGTGTAAGTGCTGAAAGCTTGGCAGATGTATCTTGATGCCCTCAACTCAAACAGCACACAAGGCATGTAGTGATTGGCAATTCAACATTACTACGGTGACTAATGCAATCAATGTGTCAACTTAATAATATCAAAGTAAGCATTGCCTTTAAGTTGCAATTTCTAACATTAGCATGCAAGCAGTTACACTGATATTGGTGTTGGTGATTTCTATATTTTCCTTTTATTTAAATGACTAATATCTTCCAGTTTTCAGTTAATATTATTGTGTTGCAGTTTTCAGTGCATTTGTCTCTCATTTGCCAATTTTGTTGTATATTTGTTACAGTTTTGTTAATGTTATGTCAGTGTACAATTATGCATTACATGTTCTGTGTTTTAGTACCATACATTGACCCAACAGCTTTCAATCAGTGGAAACCAGGCCATGATAAGTGCTATGAACATTGGTAATGCACCCAATGAACAAGGACTCCTACTCATGCTGCTGTTGATATCAATGGTACAGTCATACAGAGAGATGGCGTGACATCAGCATCATCACTCAATGTTCAGAAGCCTCTGGTTCATCTGCTGAAAAGCATCTCTAACAGAATAGAATACGGATGGATTGAATTTAAAAAATTCATGGTTTCTTCCATCAAATATTCTCAACAGACTTCCTTGAAACAGAAAAGTGTTGGCAGGAGATGTAACAAGCGAGAAATTGTATTGCTGAGTCTATCAGAATAGACCTTTATCAATTAGAGATATATGTTTGTGTCGCTTACCATTGTATACCATCAGGTTCTATGCTTGCATATAGATTTCAGTGCACACATTTGTCCCAGTTAAGATTCATTCATTGCTTGCTTTGAATTATGCATAGCTTCACACATGTCTATATCTGTGTTGCTGTTGTCCAGAATGACGCGTGATGATGTATGCAATAACAATCACAGTATATTCCTGAATAATCTAACCCTTTCACCCATGTTTCCCAGTGTACAGGTCAATTCATCTGACTGAAAACAAAAGAGCCTGGATGTGCCGAAATCCAGTGATGACATGATTAAATTACATGTTTGGATACATTGCATGATTCTGTCAAAATGTAAAATACATTTCAATATGTTCAAAGATTACATTGAGGATATCTTCGATTGAAACACATTGAATGTTTACTCTGTAATTATGCATGTTGAGAATACACAGATGTTCATTTAATTGAAATGTGTACACAAGATTAAACAAAATTCAAGAAGTAAATCCCTTTGCATTTCTGACCTTCTGGAAACATATCTGAATTACCTATATGGATTTAGGCATGAGAGGGTTAATTATCAGTGTTATATGTGGTGTGTTCAGCAAGGTGCAATTTTGATTTGCTGGACTTTATCTACCTACACATGATTTATAAAGGTTAAAAACTCAGTATAGCCATCTAAACTTTTACATGACAGTGTATGAACTTTCTCTGTTTCAGTATGATGTGTTCCTTAAGGACAATGGTGCTCTCAAATTCAATCATTCATGTAAATGTCTCAGTAGGAGTAGGTGAATTACAAGAAAGTATAATACTATTGACCAGGGCTCAGAATATACCCCAGTTACAAATCCAAGCACTTCTTGGCAGGCAAATTTAAATTATCATTCCCCATTCTCCATTCCAAAATACCGGCTTAGAATGTGTTCTTGTGTTTAAACTCTCATTTGTGCAATCAAAAAGTTGTAAACCTGTCCAAGCCATCTGCTCTTATCTCTGTTTCAGAACTTGTGCATCTTGCTTTGCAAAAAACAGCTTTGAAACTGTAGTGACTTGCCAGGTTACCTATACCATTTTATTCTTACGGTGCCTGTGTAATACTAACCTTCTAAATATTACTCATGGACCTTGTCTCTGAGATACATATAGAAAGCAACATTTTAATAATAGTAAGCATCAATAATAATAAAGTATTTGTAATGCGAAATTTCTACCATGCCTGTCATTTTAATTTGGTTCATATTTTTAACAGCCTCCCAGAAGCAGGGACGCAGCCGAGCCCAGAAAGGTACCCGACGGGAAGGCCCACCACAGCTTTTTGATGACACCAGCACACAACCACCACCAGCCCAGTATGAAAGCCAACCGGGTTACAATACATCAATGGGAATGGGTGGGAATGTTGGAGGACCCATGATGCAGGGCCAGGGATGTTGAATGACCCCATGGCAAACATGGCCATGCAGTATGGGGCTTCGTTAGCGGGACATGCTGGTCAAATGATGGAACAAAATGTGAGTTAAATTTAAACGGTGGAATTATTTCTAATAGAGTAACTTCAAGCATGTATGAATTATAACTGATAGGTTTGTATTCAGTGTTAGATGATACTTTAATAAAACCAGTATTGTACCTTGTATCTCTTGCAAAACAATATAAAATATTTTGCAATGTCATGCATCTACGATACTTTGCTCTTTTAAGAGACATATTTAAACTAAAATCTGAATAATTGAGTATTTCAAATAGGACTAACCATGGAGTTAACAATATTTTTAGAATTTGTAGCAGACATCTACCGGTATAAACTTTGCTCATTAATCATTGTCAATGCATTTTATTTGCCTGCAGGTTGATCGGCTAGTTTCTGTCAGCAAACTTAAATACTATTTTGCGGTGGACACATCCTACGTTGGAAAAAAGTTAGCCTTGCTTTGTTTTCCATTTACACACACAGTAAGTATGTATTGTAGTGATATTTCACATAACCTTGATGACTTCTTCTAATCTGTCAGAGTTTTTGCATTTTACCTTCAGTGATGAGATGATTCAGAATAATTTATTTTATGGAAAATGAGTTTTCTGTGAAGGGAAATAAAAACTGCATGTCTATGCGATGATTTCTAGACCTACATGACGTGCATCATTCTGTAATGACAGTTGTTTTGCAGTGTCTCATGCCATTTATAGTGAAGATAAACTGCTTCTTTGAAAACAGCATCAGTCATCCTGCAATCGACCTATTACTGTACTGGACAAACAGTCCTGTCAAATCCATTGAAATAGAGATGACAATGGAGAAAAGTTCATAGTAAACAGGGCTGGTCTTTTTAATATCACATCATATATAATACCGGTACAATATCTGCAGAATAATCTAAATATGAATCAATTAACTATATTCCTCTTTTGGGTATTTTTTCTAGAATTGGTCAATTCATTACAACAATCAAGATGAACCTGTTGCTCCACGCTACGAAATAAACGCACCAGATTTATACATACCAGTCATGGCCTTTGTCACATATATTTTGGTTGCTGGTTACGTTCTCGGCACACAAAACAGGTACTTAAAAATGTGATTTCTGTAACGGAGAAAACATTCCAGGGTTATGTAAAATGACATTGTAATTTTGACTTTTATGCCTTTTTTTGCGTTATGGTCTTTACACAAAAAGAATCCTTGAGTGATGAAAGCTAAGCAACTCCAACACCATTATAGTCCAATGTAATAATTTTGTCCTTAATCTCTATGCCATGGATCCAAAACTACCTAAAATAATCCATTATCTTAATCCCAGGGGTCCCAGAGAACTGTCAGGATTCTATATCTAATACTGTAAAAGAAAAAATATTTTATAACTGAAACAAAATATTCTTTAAAAGAGAGACACACTACAGCAGATATCTCCATCAAATGAAAATATGAAAATGATGAAGACATTTGCCATGAGTAGTAACTTTGATTCTCTTTTGATCCAAGTATGTTACCAATTACCAATATTGTGGAAATATTATTGAGTCGCTTTGAGCTGTGTAGTTTTACTCATTTGATATCGCATCAATGTTTGTGTTGTGTTAATGTCTTTTACAACAGTGGTCATTTCAACAACAGTATTGTCTTTCCTGTTGAACAGATTTGATCCGGAGCAGCTCGGTATACAAGCCAGTTCAGCGTGGTCTGGCTAATAATAGAACTTGCCGTCATCATTTTAACTTTATACGTCATGAATATTCAATCACAAATCAGATACTTGGATTTAGTGGCATTTTGTGGTTACAAATACGTGGGGTAAGTCCGTCTCATCATCTATGTGCTCCATTTCTTCATAAGGTTTAAAACATTTTTACGGATGTAACCATTGTTTATGAGATAATTGTATGCAGTCATTATAACTCAGCAATGATGAAATCTGACAGCTGAACACTGTCCTGTTACTCTTGAACTCTGTATTCTATCTCAAAGAATTGCTGAATTCATGATGAGCATTTCAGTGAGTGATTTGATTGTTGAATTTGTTACGATCATAACAATGAACCAGTATCTTTACCAGTTTAATTCAATCTTGATAATATGGTATGATAGACTTTTGTTGCAAGTTGGATACAGTGCATTTCAGGAATGACGTACAGTTTTCATGAATGCTGTGTAATCATGAGTCATTGAGGAGAATTAACACTATAACAATTGTATTTTTACCAACTGAAGATGTTCAAAGTTAATATGTGTATAATGTGACGTTCAACTGCTACGATAACATTCTCATAAGAACTAGCTTAAATAAGGAAAGTAGAACTCTTTCATCCGATTCCATATTCACACAATTGATTTGATACTACATCATTGTAAATTGCTTACCTCTTTGCAACTGTATCTGTGGGTGGTAAAATAGAGACATCAAGGATCACAATTAAAGGTATACAGTCACCTGTAATCTAAATATGCCCATATTGGTCAAATGGGCGTTCTTGGTATTCAAAATGCCCATGTGAGGGCGCTGTTTTTAAAAAGCGGCCACCCACTTAAAATCTGTGATGGTTAGATTTTCTCTTTCCATGGTAACTGTGACAAAATTGAAACAGGTGACAGTATAAATTAAGCTTTGGCTGATGTGAATGTGACTACTGTAGCCATCAACATCAGTTTTTTTCAATATCAATCAGAGAAAGGACTTTCCTTTTAATTTTCAGTAGTACGGATGTTGCCTGTGTTGGTCATGTAAGTCCTCATGTTCACTGACAAGCCATGCATAACTGATTATTTTCTGTGTTTATCTTTCAGGATGATCTTAATTTTGCTGTCTGGGTTGTGTTTTAAGGCCATGGGATACTACATTGCACTTCTTTACATGTCAACATGCATAGTCTTCTTTCTGGTGAGTGAAAACCTCAGCCAATCCGTGGGTTCTATTTAAGTGACTCTGTTTGGGAGAGTGTCATGATTTGGCTTTGTCTGTAAACTCTCACAAATATGAGAACATAGCTGTCCAAATATGTACTCATTTGGAAGGTCAAGTGAGGGCATGAGATGTAAATTAATCCTGTGAAGATTTCAGCTCTAGTTTTTCTGTCATTTGCCAATATACTTGAATTCACATAATTTAAATAGTTTCAAGTGGAATTAATTGATTTGAACAAATTAAGTACTGACATCAACGGCAATAGATAAAAAGTGAGTAAATTATATAATAACTAATAATAAGTAATAAACTGCTATTGACAAATGATTGCATATTCATTCTGAATGGTTCTCAAATAGGCCCAGAATTGAACTTTGAACATGATCTGTGTTCTTCCAGTTATGTCATAGCATGGAAGATTCCACAGGTTTTGGCTTTTCCAATAAATGACAACCCAGGAATGACACCTGTTGATCAGGCTTATAACAATGCACCATTGATCGTTCATTCAAATCATTGTCACAGTTTTAAAGAAATGCAGCACCTCATTGGCCAGAAATCTAATTCAGTGTACAGAATCATACCAAAACAATGAAAAAGGTTTCTTCATTTGAGGTAAAGACTGGTTTTAATATTCTTTGAACAACCAAATTTTAGCTCGACCTTGGTCATTTGCTTCTAAGAGAAGAAATTGAAAGGTTTTGAATGTTGATTTTTTTTGGTATGAAAACTGTTACATCAACTTTGCTAAAAATTTTTGCTATGGTCTGACAATTTTAGGTACGGACACTGAAGGTGCTCATCTTACCAGAAAGCCATCCAAACAGTGTTGTGATGGGTCGGAAACGAGGCACCTACCTCTTGTTGTTCATCGCCGCCATCCAGCCAATCTTCATGTACTGGCTCACGTCAAACATCAGTACATTCAGACAAGTCATAGACTAAAACCCAAACATGAACAAATGGATACTCCACTGATGCAAAGAACTCTGAGGACTCATGGAAAAAAACCAAATATCGTACTTCATTGGATATTTTGAAGTACAGACAGTGGGAACACTAGAATGATGACTAGAGCAGAACTCTGTACATTGTTTACTTTGCATTTTTGATTTGCAACGTCTCAAGACTCTGTGAGTAGCTTACAGATGCTACAAAGCTAATGACATCACAGTTGTCCTTATGTGTCCTTCTGAGACCTGTCAGTCTACAGTGAACAGCATCACATCAGAGACTGCTATGAGTCATCAGATCAACCCTTGCCATGAATATCATTTTGAAAATCTGATCAGTTTACCTGAAGGGGTTATTACTCTTTAGAAAAATACAAATAAAAAGTTGAATAGATACATGAATTATCAAACTTTTAATCACAAAATTCCTTTCAAATTATACAGGCCTCATTAATTGTGTCGGCCAACTGTGTACAGAATCATGCATCAGATGTCGTTTTACTTTTCCTTGCTTTATTTTTTTGTAATTATCAATTATTGAAAATCCGTATCCATATGTAGCTATTAATGAGCACTGTATAACCATCAAGGAGCAAGACATTTTTCGTAGAATGTCAGTCTGCAAAAGTTGGGACCTGCCAGACATTTATTTAATATAGTGGTACCTTCAAAATCGTCATTTTGCATCCTGAGTTTAAATGCACAATAAATACAGAAAAGACAGCCACATTTCCAGCCAATGTTACAATCACAGAGAATAGAAATGGAAATGTGGTCATCACTGATTTTGTTCTTTGCCAATATCACAAGTGGATGCTCCAAATGTGTGTTTAAGTGGACACATTAGAGCAGACCTGTTTCAAATATCTTTCAAGGCCTTATGCACACAGTGTAATATTTTTAAGGTAAGATGTATTGATGATATTATCTGTGTGTTTTTGTAAAACGTGAGTGGGTGAAAGTGAATACCCACCTTCAAAACAATGGAAGAGTGAAATAAAAAAACAGACCGATAAAGTAACACTGTGTGATATGCTATATTTGAAGTACTGAGCTGCCATTTTCATTGACCGCTGTGGATATCTGTTGTGTGTTTGGGCCAAGAGATTTTGTTCAAAAATCGTAAGAGTACTGATGGAGTCAAATGAAGTGTGCAGCACATATACTGTTTTTTCACTGGATGTGATCTCATTGAAAACGGATATTTCTGTTTTTCAAATTTAAAGAGTTTCAATTCAATAATTCTGATAAGAAAATTTTCCAAAGGATGTGACTCATTTTCTTGGTCATTTGTGAGTCAACCTCAACAATTACCCTTTCCAGTCCCGAGTGAAATACATCACCACTTAACATACTTTATGCAAGGTTTTTAAAAATGTCTGCTCCTCCAATCACTTAGAATAGCAAGACTGGATCATTTGGGAATGTCAAAATTGTGCAAATAGCACTCACAACCATACAGACATTCACTGTGATAACACTACCATGCCTTCATCAGAGACAATATTCACAGGTCTGAACAATCAGTGTATCCCTGACCACAGAGGCTGCACAATGCAAGTCCTAACTCAAACTATCAAATCGTATCTTCAAGGTAAACCATTTCATTCTCCCTACGGCTACGATGCTCGCAAACAAAATTTTTTTCGTCTTCTCGAGGACACGTACAAATTTCACATTTGCCGCTAGAGGGCGCTCATACTCCAACACTGGTACCGAGTACGACTGAGGATTTTATCACAAAGTTTTCAAGCCTTGTAAGACTTGATGGAGAAGAATGCATCCTGAATGCATTTATATGATGATCTTTGTAGTTAAATGACTGATTTTTTTTTCAGACAAGTTGCTTTGTAATTTTAACGCATTCACAGTTATGTAGATTTGTTGTATTTCGCATTTGTTGAAATAAATTTATCTTTTTAAAAAAAGAAGTTCGACGGGCTGCGCCGGCAGACCACAGGTAATATAAATGCCAGACTGGCAGTCCTGAAAGAATTATTTTGGTCCTCCTGAAATACTGTCAAAATAATAATCCTTTTTAAGGAAACTGCCAATTGTCTTCTTGAGAACTTCTACATCGACTTTGTGTGAAGTAGCGCAAAGGAGGTGATCAAAAAGTGGTAACTGTGCAACGCGGTATCATGGTTGGAACGCAGACACCTTGCACCAGTGACGTCAGTTCAGGTGTGCGGAATCGGTAGCATGACAGTGTTCAGGTATAACAAGTCAATAAGACTGTGATCGGTTTACAAGAACTCAAAATTCACGAAACAATTATGTAGTCAGTCAGGCCTGTAGGCATATATCTGATCTTTAAAACACCTGTGTACCTGTATCACTGCATCATTGTTTGAATATTCAAGAGTTTGCCATCGAAAAGTGAATTTTCATCATACCTAATGTTACATAAAACGTGATGAAACGAAAAATTGACAACTATTTCATAAGGTCAGCTTCTTGATTAATAGACATACCATGCCATGTAACTGGTTAATCGTTGATTTTCAGATGTTCTGGCAATATGCACTAGGCTTTGTAAGAGATTAGGCCTACAGTGTGGGCAAGATCCATCGACCGATCTGTCTCATTTTGGTAATTTTGTGGTATTCTGTTAATGTTTCGTATTGTGCCATGCGCACTGAATTACCGACCTCAAAACACGACTGTCGTTCAGATTCATTTCTTATGTCACACTGCAGCCCCTTCTTCTAATCATACTCCCAATCATAGGACATCTTGAAGGGAATAAAACACATTGCATTCTGCCATGGCAAAATGTGCTTATG
The DNA here is from genome assembly GCF_041260155.1 of Ptychodera flava. Lineage (NCBI taxonomy): Eukaryota > Metazoa > Hemichordata > Enteropneusta > Ptychoderidae > Ptychodera > Ptychodera flava. The sequence continues at coordinate 10,605,485 of NC_091941.1, forward strand.
TGAGCAATAAAGCTGACGACACACGTACAACACAGCGTTGAGTGCAAAAACATGACCGTGTAACAGGAAGCAAAAGTCGTCAAACAACGTCAACCAAAGACTCTTTGCGTCAAAAGCTGCAGTTTGATGACTTGTACCCATCAATCACTGACCACACGGGTTTTTGGAATATTTAGATCAAATTGTCAGACTACAAAAAGGCCATTCACCTGTCAAACGTTTTTTATGACAAAAAGTGTAAGCGAATTCCGTCCTCCCTCCGATATGTATCTAGCAATGTTTTGCCAAGTACATGAAAAAAAAAGAGATATGTCTGCTGAAGTATATTCTCCCCGTCTATATGCCATCCTACATAGTCACAATAAACAATTTATAGTTTAAAGATGTCATGAATAATAAAAAACACCATGGTGCACCCGATTAGAAGTCGGGTACTCAATCGCTTCACTCAACCTGCGAACAAATTAAAATGTTTTCTTAAATGGTTATATGCACATTCAACCATAGACAACAGGCTGCAAATTTACAAACCATACAAATTACACTTTGGTCAATTTCACCTCCTTATGTCGTTACTCAAGACGTAATCATTCTAAACGGAATACATTTATGAACTAGACGAAACTACCACACGTAGATATGTATATAAGATTGACATGGGAGTCGTCATGGCTAATATTTCTGCCTCTCACATCTTCTGTGAAGATGACGTGCAATGCTGTTCACTGATTCGTGACAATGGAAACTGATTGAATTTGGGCTGATTGAATTTGGCAAAAAAAACCCCCAAAACAATGGAAGATGATTGAATTTGCCAAAAGACAAAAAGAGTTTTTCGATTTTGCCTGGAAAGAAAGCCAGGATATCTGTATAACATACGTTGGCAGGGAGTATGTAACTCATGGAACAATGAGTATCGGGTGAATATGAAACAATTGATTCGGCTTGTTGTTCCAGAACTGTTTCAAATTGCTCAAGTCCAACCAAAATGGAAAATAGTTATTTTTTGTCGACAAAAAACAGTTTCATAAGACAGAGCGTTACCTTCAGTATATTGAAGCGTAAATCACGTGATCGAGGTGAATGACAACGGAAGGGTGCTCATATATGTTGACAGCTTTTCACAAAATCGTAATCAACACCTTGCGCTAATGGTTAAGCATAGCATAGCAACCCTCAGTGAGCGACAACACGGACATGATGAATTAAGTCACTCAAATGTTTACAATGAGTATCTCGAGCCCAGAATACAGGGATAGGCCGATGTCTTTTTGATGTTTTATATGAAGTTATGGTAGAGAAAGGAAACTTACAATTGCCAAAACACAGTAAATATACCAAGAGAAGCATGTGTTGTTAATATTCAGTCTATTCTGGACTACTGAGATATCTCAGAAATATGTTAACTTGAAAGCTACTGCTGTCTAACAACAGTGGATTGGGGTAAACAAACAAAAGAGAATGCCATTGAATATTTCGAATTCCCTTCGGACAATCTGGGAGTTTCGGTCACCACAACGACCGGATTTCCAGTACATTCATCACGAAGGGTGGAGACGCACTTAGTCCTGAATTTCGTACAGGTATACCACGGACGATAAAACCACAAACTCTACAATTTTAAGTTAAACCATCGGGATAAAAGTCTACATTTTGCCCAAATACTTGGGTCAAACCCCTACATGTTGCAAAACAAGGGATAAAAAGTCTACAGTTTGTCAAATGACATTTCTTGGTCAAAATTACACAATACACGAAAACAGGTTGGGGGAGGGCAGAACAGTGGTACATATGTGCATATCCTTCTTGTGGCAGTCCCCGGGCCCCCCTCCTCCCCGATTCAACATATCCGAAGACGTTTTGCACATATGTTCAGACGTGGTTATCCCTCAATTTTTCTCGACGTAAATAAATGTAAAAAAGTATACATTTTATCAACATTTCTTTGGTCTAAAGTCTACATTAGGCGAAGGGGGGGGGGGGCAAAACAGCGATACATATGTATGCCTTTCTTATCCCCCACTCCTTCAATATATCAGGGGACATTCTTGTCAGTGAGGGTTTACACACATGGATATCTCCAACTTGTTATGAACTTTATTGTAACTTTTCTACAAAGAGTGAACCTAGATGTGTGATTGCTAATGGCAACCTTGAAAGTTTTCACAAGATTGCGAGACAAACAGAACAGAAAAGTGGGTCAAATAATTGCTCCCATAAAATCGTTTTGGGATAAGACAATTTTTCAAGGTTACTATGAATAAGTCACGATCCCCACAAGAAAGGATAACGAAATCAGTACGCCTCTAACAGAAAGGTCGCTGTAAAAAAAGTCTCTCCAAATATCTTATCATATTCGGCACAATGATTTTGCTTCCTGTGAACACTTTGAATAATTTGTTCAATGTGTACATTTTAAAAACACACCACCAGCATCGAAATTTAATAAACGATGGATGTTAAATTGGTTTAATGTAGCATTACGTGTTGCCTATGTAAAGCCACATAAACTTACACTACCCTTTTTTAGATGTACATACTCATATAAGATGGATTTGTATGCTTGAGACCACAACATCCACATGTCTCACTACATACATACAAACATGTACATGTACACCTGTAAATAATTCAGGTGTATGAAAAGATACACATGCATCCATGTACCAGAATCACACGCAGACAAATTTTACGCCAAACGATGAATTAGCGCCCCCTTGACCTCTTTTGAACCCATTTAAAACCCCACCATGACCCATTTTGTCGAATTTCCAAGTCTCGCAAAAAGCGAGAACTTTCCCTTGCGAGAGTAAAATAAACAAGATGGCGGAGCGACAGACAGCTCACGCTGGTAAGTCAGTTACATCGGGGGCTAAACCCGTCCCGATGAACTTATTTGCGACTTGGGAAGTTGACAGAACATCACACAACTGTATACCCAGGTAAGTGCCAATTTTCTTGAAAGTCTCCACCGATATTGAGTCAATATCGCCCAAAATATGACTGATCGTGTTAACGGTTCATGCCATGGGACAACTTTAACACCCGCCTGTGATTCAGTGATACCGTAGACTGAGCGGAAGGGCTAGGTATTCCTGATCGTAGAGGCACGATGAGAGATTGTTTACATTCTTCATCGGCGATCCTGTGCCTGTTTTACAAACAATCACACTACTTCCCCCCTTTTTCATCGACGTTCACACCCCATCAACGACGGTGCTCTTACACGGCGCACCATACGATCGACAAGGTCCAATATTCAAATGTTTGCTGTAACATTTCTATTTGTGTAATATTTCTATTTGGCGTTTTTGTCACTGTATGGTAGCTGAACGTTACAATTAATAAAGTCTGCCGATCGAGTGGTGTACCCGGGGTCTTACATGTCACCCGGACCGTAATGCTTGAAAATGGATACCTGCTAAACAAATATACGTCTGTCAGTGTCAATGTCATCAAATGATTGTTCTTCGGAAACGGAAACGTCGCCCGTATGATCAGTCAAATTGTAACGGTTTGTATTAACGAACGAGAGTCAATGACCTATACAAGTTTGTAGCTGTTCCCTGATTCAACCGTACAAATTTCATCAAGTTTCGTTGCCAATGCCTCATAACTGGCAATACCATCGCCAGTTGAATTGTCGATTCAAAAAATTTATACACTGTGTCAGATGAAGGAAGCAATTGAAAAAATATTGGTTCTATCTTTAATGTACAAAAATGTTTATTATGGTTTGGAAGTGTCGATTGCACACTCTAGCTGGAAGTGGAAGATTTTCGTGTCAGTCATCAGATTCAGAGGTCATAATGAAAAAGTTACAGATGATCAATTATTTTTAATGACTAGTTTACCCTGATTGTCACATACAGTATAAATACTGGTTGCCAACCCTTTGCAAATACAAACACAAACTTTTTTATGATTGCATATAAAAGGTTTACCTCATATAGCATCAAAGTATCCACCAGCACCACAACAACACAAAAAGGGAATTACGGCTTATATGACTCATGCAAACTCTATTACAATAGCATGTATTCATTCATTATGATTCAGCTCATTCATCAGTACAGTGTGTTCACTCATTTCAATGCGCCTCGCCGAACCAGTAATACTCTTGAAATCCATGTTTAGTTTGATACACATACTGCATACATATGAAACCTGGGGGCAGAAGTATTCAAAATGAGGACTGATGTAATGTAATATTGCCAGGAATTCTTTTTGAAATGCTTTTTGCTGTGATGGCTGTGCTCGGTGTCAAAGTATGGCTATACCTGATTGTTTGAGCCTTTTCAGTGAACTGCTCGTGGATTATTATTGCCCTTAGCATAGATATGAGTTAAACAATGGTATTCACTGTATAAATTTGTTATGAATTTTCGTACTTGAGTTTTAAATGGGCTCAGTTCGAGTGACTTGCAATTACTACACTTTGAAAATAGTCTCCTTGTAATGTTTATGTAATTTTCATACTTGCATTTTGACACAAATGGTGTTAGATTACATGCCAAAGTTGCAATAAATCAGCAAAAATCTGCTGGCACTCAGAATAAAGGTAGCACATTTTATTTCACAGAGGTTATTTGTGTCAGTTTGTCCGCCACAATGTATGACTTCAAATGAGTGGTATTATCTCAGTGGTAATTAGGATGTTTGCCAAGATAGTTTCATGCATATTTTAAAAAAAAGAACAGCGTACAGAAGCATTAGCTTTCAATGTTCGACAGCTCCCATGTACTGGTAATGGGCTTGACATTGCCTATAAACTACCACAACATTCAACCAGTCGCGTGTGCTGGGGAAACTCTGATTAGTATGCGGACGTAACACAAGTCTGCGCCGAGTTATTGATACTGAGGCTGCCTGAAGGAAATTCTGAATTACATAAAAATGATAGAAGCAATTGTTGTTATCACTCTGGCATAGCTGTGAATCGGTTTCCTTTCAAACATTGACAGCGTCCACGGCCTTGATTTGTTGTCGGATCAGTTCAGCGTGCAGAGGTTGTGTGTGCGTCATTCCAGAAGATTATCGAGATAAAAGGACAGAGTGAAGAACTCTGTTATGTTCACGCAATGTGGAAGAGTTCAGTGGGATCATATGTCTAAACAGCTGTTCTGTTTGACATCACCAACCATGGTTCAGTTAGTGGGGAATTATTTCTGTATTTTCTCACATGTTATCCCTTCTGTATCACTACTAACCCCTGCTTGATATTCCGAGGGGAATAGAAAGGAAAGATGTCGTTGGATGAAAAATTATTTTATAAGTTAACTGAGTGTTGATGCATTTTTTTGTCAGAGTTCACACAGTGTAATTAATCTGTCTTTGATTTTTGATGTACAAAACATTTATTCTGTTGGTTTCAGGTTATGCAGCTTACGACTTACAAGACTTATAGTATTGAAGCCACTGGAGAGTGACTTGAGCTCAGTGGTTATCGCTGTCAAAATGCAGGTGAGCGTTTCACTGTGTAGCGCAGCATGTAAATTACTGTTCGTTGCAAGGACAGATACATGTTGATTATCCAGAGCTTCACATCAGAAGGAGAGCTGGAGAGAGATTTATCTTGTGCATTGGACTGTGAAAATCTCACTAACCATACCGAGAAATATGAACTTTCAAAAGTAGTAGTGTTTTAGATTTTGTTTCATCTAACATTGTTCTCAAATAAGGTTTCACAGTGTGAGAAGAAATCTTAAATCCTTTTCTGAAATCTTAATGTTCTGAAAGTTTTAATGTCATATCGTGGCTCCATTCTGTATCTTAATATGTATTTGTTTCCTGAGAAACCCAGATCTATTAGCTGTGATTCAAGGTTATCAGATACAGTAGGAGGGAAGTTAAATGTCAGCATTTTACGTAGCACTCTCCAGATTATCACCGACCAAATAAAAGGATTCTTGTAGCAGCGAGGAAGTTACCATGACAACATTTTCTTCAAGGCACAAAAATAATGCATTTATATGTAGCTCTGTTGGAGTGAGTGTATGTGTTTGACTACATGCAGCTGCACCCGTGGTGTGTATTTGTGTGGGAATCACATATGTGTGTGTGCATGTTTGCTTTCAGTGAATGCTATCATGAGCTTCTGATCGTGAGGTCATGGTAATATGTCAGTTAGTTGTCCTGTTGACCTTGTAATCCTAGAGAGAACATAAAATGCCGAGCTGAACTTTGTATTTGGCATGCATAAATTTCCCCCTACATTTGCTTGGGTATCTTATTTTTGCAAGATATTTATGGCATAATACGCCTGGTATTTTTACATAACACTCATTGTCAGGCAACAGATGTCAAATACAGGAGGTGGAAATTAAATGAGAAAGGATAGAACTAATTGCTGTCCAGGTTCCAAGGACTTAACATTATACAATTAATGCTGTATTAGTTTCCGGGGAAATGTCACTGTATTTGGTCAGAAGTGACCAGTCATAGAGTAAATTGAGTGGGCATTTTTAGTAAATTATAATGATTGAAATTGCCTCTACATGGGCTGTCACATCCTTGTGTGTGTGAACTCACATTTCAATTTCTTCTACAGTGTGATTGTAACATGAAAATTTTTGCCTTATGATGAAATCTTTTTTTTTAAATTCTCATATTAAACCCCATCGCTTACTCTTGCTTCCAATGGTTTAAGCCTTGTGTGACCTTTCTGGACTTATTTCATATTGCAACCTTTGAACTGGGAACTTGGATCATGAAATCCAAATATGCGAGAGAGAGTATAGGCCAATGCACTTTTGTGTCAAGCAGATGATATCGTATTGTGATGCAGTATTTTTATGGAGCACTGGGACTGGTGACTGCCCAGAGATCAAACCTGTATGGTGCAACTATAGTTAGGGACAACTTCCATGTTTAGCAGTGCATTCATACTAATTGTCAATTCTGTGTACATCCAATCACCATCTTTGGTTGATTTGCTTTTTGATTTAAAGTGCAGAATGTGAAGCGCAATTCAAGTCATCACAGAATTTTAATTCCTCATCGCATTCGCTTCTAAAACGACAATTGTGATTTAGCCTCTTCACCCTGTAGATCAAATAATTTCCATTTTATATAGGAAGTTCAACACCCATGCTCATAACTTCTCTCCAAATATTGAAGTGAAATTAAATTACTTCTTGTACATGCAAAAAAATACATATATTTCAATTGACCTCAATATCTGAGGAGATAGTATCCAGTGAATGTGGTGTTCAGTTGATAAAATTGAAAGAAAACCTATCAAATGTATGTATGGAGAGGGGAAAAAAACATTCCAGGGAACAGAAAAAAACGATGCTCTTATCTTGTTTAGAATTCCAGGCATGTTTCCTTGTGAGCACACACAATCTCATAGAAATTGCCCATGGCACTCTGTCTGCATTGTGTTTGACATTGCCTATTTTGAAATGTCATGTCTCTCACGCCGCAATTTGCAAAAAAAAAATCATATCATAAACAGGATGTAGTTGTGGCAGGCTGGGCCTGAGAAAATGCTATCACCCACTGGTTGAGTTTTGAATAAAAAAGAGGTTTGATATTGCACATTTGATATACTGGCTGAGGTTTCACAGAAGTGCGAATTTGACAATGCATACATGTCGAGGAAGTTTTCAATGCATTTACAGGGCCTATGTATTCAGAGTGAATGAGGGGGAACTGTTGTATTTTACAGCTTTTTATTTGTGCGCCAGGTGATGATAATGACCATTTTATGGCATTTTCATGTTCCGTAAAATGACATTTTACTGTTGTTTGAACCACAGCCATTCATTGTATGGTGCAAAGCCTCAGAGCAGTGGTAGCTAGAGTGTGTATTGATCCAGAAAACACCTGCATGGTTAGTTTTACGCACAGTCGCCATGAATGCCTCTGTTTTGTTGTCAGTGGCGTGGTTTCAAACGTAATGAAGTATAAACTGTGAAATGCAGTTAAGGACCTAATGAAATGGCTCATAGTCAGTTTCCACTTAGCACAATCAACCAATTCATGCATTTAAGATGTACTTAATTAGTGGATTTGGCTGAATTAACTGTCAGTGTATTAAATTCAAATATTTTGTATGTCAAAGTTGACTTTGAAGTATGTCAGGTTAAAATAACTAAGTGAGGAAGTAATATCTTATAATATGATTATCGCTATTCTGAAAACAAACAGTGTATGGATATAATGAATTATAGTACATCATTTCATCCATAGAATAGCATTGTTTGTAGTCTAATGGCATAGGTTGTTACAAGTGGATTAAACATTTAATTCATTAAAATGTCTGATATAAAGGACATTGAACAGAACATGTGATTGTGTTTGTACTCATTAAATGCTCTGATGTTTTTTTGGTATTTCTGTACTGGTAATGGGTCACATGAGTTTTTCTGATAAAATCCATTGATAGGATGGTTGTAGGTTTGGCCTTTGGTTTTATCTGTAGGGATATTCAGTCTGAAAATTTTACGAAATTACTGAATTAAATTTTGAAATGAGTACTTATATCATCCACAGATTAGCTTTTCAACTCAAGAGATGTTGACAGTTCCTAGTATTTTATCACAGAGACTTTCCATGCTGTCCTTGGTGTGTTGAATATTGGCGTAAGCAAGACATGCTCTATGTGCTGAATTTCTGTACAACAAAGATCTGTCACCCTGAATAGTGATTAATCCAGCAGTTATTGATGAACAGTGTGTGACATGTGTAGTGTCTATTGTGTAGTGGTTTGTGTCAATACATGACTGTATCCTTCAGTTATAAAGCGGTGTCATTGATGCGTGTGTGGGTGCAGTTTAGTGTGTGTGTGTGTATTTGTGTGTAAACAGACGGGTTACCTTGTGTTTTTGTGCCCTACTCTGTTCCTCAGGAATGTTGTTATGGGTCACCGACAGGCCAATGTGACCCCACTGTTTGTTCAGCATTGATACATTTAAATTTTCAAAGTTCATTATGAGGACGTTAAACTGGTCTGTTTATCACATACAGTGTATCATCCTGATGATGTCATCACATACTACAGAGTACTTTGAAGTCACTGCAGTGCACAGATCCACATTTATGTTTGTGGTATGCTTCAGTTAAAGTTGCCCTCACAAAGTTGCCACTACAAAATCCATACATTTAATGTCATGTAATTTATTCATAATATACTCATCATTATCAAAACAGCATCTATTACAGGTACTTTTAAGATCAATTTGTCATGATAAAATTTAAAATTTATGAGAAAAAATGTTACCAAACAAAATTTGATTTGGATATACTGTGTACCAATAGATTTTGATAGTTAGGAAGAGACGCCTGCCTTTGATGTGAATTGTAAATTACAGAAGATAGGTCTGTGTTATGAGGAAAATAGGAATATAGAACTTCCTTGCTGACTCACGGACGAATGAACTATGTTGTTTTCAGTGTTTCATTTTGTAATCTAAGAGATATGTCAGTATTTACATTTACAGTTATCCAAAGTCATTTCACTTGATGTTATGAATCAGGGACGTGGATGTGATTATCTGATAATATCACCGGATATGATTGCTGAGAGTTTTAAGTGTCCCTGAACTTAATCTGTGTCAATTATTGCTACCATCTTTGTATGCTTAACAGAGTATTAATAAAGCAGTACCCATTTTTTGACAGTTAATATTCTTATAGACAATTAACTTCGCCATTATCATTTTAAATTTTAATAAGTCTTAAAACTGGCATTGCTTTAATTACTTACAATGACATGTACCGTCCCTTAATAAATCAATGTGGAGTGTTCCTGACACAGTCAAGATGATGTGACTGTGTAGATTTTGTAAGTGACATACAACATTACAATGAATATGTAAATTCAGTTCATGTGAAGTAATGATTACTCTGCACTATGAAGATTTATATGTGCTTGACTGTGTTTGGAAATATTTGCTTCTAAATTCATATGATGAGACCTATTGTTTTGGAGACTACTCAAATCTCCACACCTCTGTGGACAGGACATGCAACAGAACTTTATCTGTTTGTGAAGGGTATGTTGTTTCTCTATTGAGGATACTTTTACTCTTGACAAGGATGTCTTAATTGACTGGTTTCACTGTGTTATGATAAGCTGTCAAATGGTGCCCAGCACACAGCAACACAACAGTGTGATGCAATCATGGCAAACCATTGCATCAAAAAAATAATAACCTGATCCGTTTCATACAAAGAAATGATAACTTGAAAGTGACAAAGATTACTTTGCAATCAACTGGGTGTTATATGTATTCTGCACCCTGCTGGTGCCCTGTCAGATTAAAATACTTATTTATTATCATCTTAGAGAAATAACAGTTATTGTTATACACTTGATTATGGTGTGTATCAGCTGTTATTACGGATCATTATATGATAATACAGATGTCATGTGTGTACACCATGTCTGCGTGTGGCCCTGTTGAGTAATAGCTATAAATAGCTAGAATATAGCGAAATGGGTATCAGTGCATTTTCAGTAGTTTGAACACCAATTGGCATGACTCAAGACTTCAATAAATTCAATTCATCCAGGACTTCGGAAAGTAACATGATCAGCCGTCACTGTAGACAAAGATGAGTTACAGGAACTAGAGCAATGTGATGGGATAGGTCATCTCATAAAAAATGTCACCTTTATAGCTAAAAATATTTTTTTTGTGATTTGATCAAACTTTTTATTTTCTTTTTTTACATTCTTATCGTATCTGTGTATTTATAAATAATGTGTCACCAGTACATGGATAAGTTTATTTATTGCCAGACAGTGAGTGGCTGTATAACCATTTTTCCCTCTTTACATTTTACCACTGTAGTCATATTATTTATGCTGGCAGTGTTCGACTTCAGGTCATAAACAGAATGCCCAAACAAACAGATGTACATGCCAACGGAAATTCTGCAGTGGCCTACAGTTATGTCAGCAGAGAGATTAAATGTATAATGTTATCACATGATATTTCAAAAGCCTGTAAATTTAAATATGAATAGTTACTGATGCCGTGATATACCTCCAACTGATACAAGAAAATCTGCTGGCAAATTGTTATTACCTGTGGGGTTTTTTGTGCACACTGGATTGACAGGAGATCTCAATTGACAGAGAATCTAAGCTCTGCTTTTTCCCCCCAGGTATTTAGAAGCCACATTCCATGCAAGATCTACCATGATAAAAACAAGAATGAATCCTCCCCGTTTATTTTTTCTGAAAGGGACATTTCAAAAGAGAATTGTAAACACCTGTTTGATCCGCTCAGATGATTATATGTGCTTTGTGAATGCATTCACTCATCTAACTTCATAGAATTGCAACAAAAGATAGATTATGGACTCCAGAGTTTGATTGGCTGTTCCAATATGCCTTCATTTGCATAATCTCAAACACTTGCATGTTCTCCGTCTATAGCTGCACCCTGACATGTGTACGATAGTCTCACCATAGGTTAGATTAAACCAAAATCCATCGCCAGTTCATATAATAAAAATCACTTAGCTGTTTCTCCCATTTTAATAGTAGTATTGTATTTGCTCCCAGGACTGCACTCATTTGCATAATCTCAAACACTTGTATGTTTCTTCCTCTAAAGCTACATTTTTAACATTAGATGATGTCAAAACCACAACCAAAAACTTTCACCAATTTGCAAAGTAACAAAAATCCTCACATTTCACCCTGTTGAGTCGCATTTTCATTTGTCGCATCACACAAAACTAGATTGATCGATTAATTTCCCATTTTCTAAAGGCAGCTGCTTGTAGAGTTTTGATAAATTTTCTTTTGTTAATCAGGTCAAAAGAAGAATTTGTAGCAAATTAAAAAATTGTGTTGCAACTCAATCCTGTTGATCCATTTCTGCAGGAATTTGTCAATGTCAGTAACTATGGCGAGCACGCATTGGTATAAAGTCTGCAACATTGTTTTCAAAGCCCCTCTTTCAAACTTCATTTTGCTGGACTAAGTTTTCATATCAGATCATAAAATCACAGCTGTAGGATACGATTGTGCCTGTATGTGTGGAACCTGACAGTTTGTCTTGTTGGACATTAGAAAAAATGTTTGACGAGGCCAAAGGGAATACGTTGTCAAGAATCTTGCCTTCATTTCAAACTGAATATAGTGTCTAGTTGGAAAGAAATAAAAAGGAAGTGTTGCGTGTGAAAATTTGTCTGTCTTTTTAGATGTTTGTCCTTAGTTGTCTTGCCTCAAACTGTTACCACTTGAATCGATACCCATTTGTGTGGCCCAGTTCACATCATGATCAAATTTATTTTTGTGTGAAACACGCAAATATTAATCTACACCTTTTCAGATCTGCATTTCATATATTTGATGAATTAGTGTCTGAATTGAAATGTGGCAATGTGTGTGTATGTATTTACTGTATACAGATGTTCAATATCCAAATTCTGATGTTGATCTCGATAAGCATATATTGATGTGCGTGTACAAAATTCTTGAAAAGCTCAAACAAGAGCAGTTTATAAATGTCTGTACATAGCAGTGTGCAAAAACATTTGCAAGAACAATTACAATATAATCCTAAATAAAATAGATATAAACTCCTGTGAAAACGTGTACTCCTTGTGTTTACCAGTAGTCGTTTATTTTTATGTACATTATCAACAAAATAAATCTTTATGTCACTGAGATTTGTAAATTTTCCTTTGTTTTCAACAGAGCATGAAAAGAACTCTTAGATCCAATGAAATTTTTATACCACAAGGCGGAGTCTTGGACACCGATCTTGATTTATCATTTTCACTTCAGGTAAGTGTCTCTGTTTTTCCAGCCTTGAAATGTGCCTAGTCTGTCACGTTGCCATGGAAATTCCATAGGGTGTTTTATCACGTCCATGAAATCTCTCCCACTTCAAGTGTTGTTGCATGTTTTGTATCTACATTTGATTCTTATCGTTTGCTGTCATCTTTCCCCAACATCGTCTTTAAGTGTCCATCAATGACTTGCCTGTGATTATTTCTGTCTGTTATCTCTGTAAAGAAAGATATCAAAATCGAGATACGTAAGTACTCAGAAGTGATTGAAAAATTGGAATTCACTTCTCAGTAGAAACTGCACACAGATTTCTGCAAGATCGTGGCAGCCCAGCCAAGCAAAGACGGTGTACAAACAAAACGCTGGCAACTCTTCTGTCATTGGATACCAGTACTTCCTCTTTTAAAGTTCTCATTAATAAGGTTGCCTTGACCCTATATTTTGAGCAATACCCTTCTGCTAGTTTTGAAATTTGCTCATTTATTTTTACAATTAAACTACTAAGGGACAAAGTACATTGTAGTTAATGAGCTAATGAGCAAGTGCATGTACTGTCTAAGTTTTAGGAGCCTGGATAATTTCAGTTGATATTTCAGAGGGTAAAATGCTTTGATGTGTGGTGTATTGTGATGTTGTATGTTATAGTATCATGTTCTGTGTTGTGACATGAGATATATGATATGATATGACGTATGACATGACATTATGTGATATGCTATGATATGATATGACGGTACATTATGACATGACATGGCATAATGTGACATGATATGACATGACATGGCATAATGTGACATGATATGACATGAATGGCATAATGTGATATGGCATGGCATGGCATAATATGACATGATATGACATGACATGGCATAATGTGACATGATATGACATGAATGATATGACACAATTTGACATGAAGTTAAATCATGATAATACATTTCAACAGGATTTGCAACTTGCGTATGATATGTCATATTTCTATGGTGTAATATGATATTTAAGTATACATGATCTTTTATAACTTCATAATATCCACAAGTTCGTTTATAACATTCTTCAAGATTCACACTCTACCTTGCCTTCCGACTCAATGTTGTGAAAGTGACAATACAGATATGAAAATAGCATATGCCACCAGTATTAATTTTAGAACAAGATCTCAGGCGGACTATTTCATGCGTGTGCTCTCTTTTGTGGAACCCTGAATTTTCTGGCATTTGTTATGAACTTATGATATCAGATATTTTGGCATATCTCTGCATGGTCCAAAGCAACAGTTTCGGTGAGAAATATACACAAAAGAGCCATCAGCTACCATTAATTCAGTACATAATGACATAGCAATGTACAAGTACTCGTGATAGCATTCTGATGATAAATGGTTTTAACATAGGATACTTATTGATCATGTTGTTATTGTTGTCTGTTTTCTCATTTGCCTATAAAATTGAAGAACACCACTTTGCTGTTGTTATTTCAATCATATTCGTGTCTTTGCAAATTGGACTTCCCATCTGCTGGAAATACTGAACAGGTTTATCGGGAAAGAAGCTCAATCTCACACGTACCCTTCCCAATACAGGATGGATTGTAATATTCAGACCCGTAACTCATTATCTCTCTGATACTTCCAGCCATTGAAGCCCAATTATTATGGTGTTCCTGTTCTTGTACATATATTTGTAACATCATCAATATGAGTGCAAAAACAGCAGCAGAAAAATCAGCCTTGTTGAATTTTATCAGCAAATAAATCATAAATAAGAACAAGAACCAAATTTACTTAGTTGACTGTGGTTTCAGTATGTCTCAGTGTTTTGATGATCCTGGTGGCACACCTCACAAGAAGACCACCATATATGGTGTATATTACATATTTACCGTACTCGTCCGAGTATAAGCCCCCGGTTGGGCAACACTAAACAGCGGTAAAACTAGGGGAGGGGCTTATACTCGAGCAACCCCATGTTATCTGGCATGGACGCTTAATTTATGCTAATTTTATGCACGATTTTTTTCAACACCACTCGATCTTTCTATCGCTTTCAAAATCGACTTACACATCCAAAGAAATTGATTGTACAATCTCTGAATACAGAAGTGACATTTTGGTGAAATTTCAGCGTCGAAAAAACCCCAAACTTGAAACAAAGACGTCATGTATGCTGCTGATCAACAGTAATGTGAACAGGCATGCATTGCCCACACGGAAAGGCAACTCAATATTCCAATATCAAACTGTCTACATCTTGTGAAAACAACAACATAGCAGTGAAAATTGTAATAGTCACCAGGAACAGTTCACAAATGAATGGATAATTTCTTCAAACAAAAGAAACTGCATGTTGCAAGCATGAAAACATCGTGGCCGTGAATGAAAATAAACAATGGCGGACGTGAGTGAGACTATTCTATTTAGGCGACAGGGGTGAGTAGGGTCAAAGAATCAAGATAGTACTGGAAAACGTGTCATTTTCCTTACGATATTGTCAAGGGAACTCGTTTCCCATTGTTTTAATATCTTTTAATGGTTTCTTTATTATCTAAAATAATTTTACCAAGTTAAATGACCAAATATACTCTCCTAACCTTTCTGTATTTGAGTTACACTAGGGTAGGGCTTATACACGGATGTAATGCATTTTCTAAAATCCTCTAAAATCAGTAGGGGGGCTTATACACGAGCAGGGGCTTATACTCGGACGAGTACGGTAGTATTTTCATCGTGCATGAACAAAAGATAAAGGTATGGAAGTTTTCCTGAACGTGTGCTGCAGGGGTAACTGATTTATTGAAATTCAAAAGCATTAGGACAATTGCATGATGAAAATTTGAATAAATTATGATACTTCTTGTTTCCTGAAGATAATATCCTTTTGAAAGAGGGACGACATTGTCAACGGTGGTTTTGTCATGTGCAGGAAGGCTAAGACATTATGGTGGTGGACCTGACACTAATTTATCAATTATAATCGAGTTAGGGGCCGTCGATAATAAAAGCTGACGCACAAGAAACGTAATTCCTTCGTTTTACTTGAAACCCCCTCCCTCCCCCCTCAAAACGAAAGTTCTTATGCGAAATCAATTTCGTATTATGATGCCGATTCTGACAAACCCACAAGTACCTCTCCGAACTGCACGCCCATGAAAAAATACCAGAAGTGCACATTAATTAATAAACCTTCACTTTACGCGTTTCACTTTTTGAGACAGAATATTTCAATGTATTTCGTACGTAGGGAAACGTTTCACGTACTTGTTTCACTTTGAAAAAGCATACAAGTTTTTATTTCACATTTATGTCTTTTCGTTGTCTTTTTTGTCTCCGTATTTTGTGGTCATTCTGTTCTCGATGAACGCAAAGGTAGTATTGTTTTCTCGCCGCAAAGTCGCACTCGAAAAAACCAATAGACGAAATCCGTATGCGATTTTGACGCACATAAAACGAAATAAGCTTTTACCCCCTCCCCCCCCCCCTAACGAAAGAATTACGTTTGTCGTGCGTCAGCTTTTAATATCGACGGCCCCTTAAAATCACCATTTACACGTGCACGTAGTTATGGAAAGCCAAACTAACCCAGGTATCATTTTAACATTTTATATAAAATAACATGTGTGGCATTCCATGTTATGCTGATACATTTTAGATCATCACATAAATGTTACAGTTTGACAGGTTTACCTTTGCCCGGTACGTTTATATCATGTATAATTTATGATTTTGGGGTTGGTTTGCCAAAATAATGTACTAGTATGGGGTCGGCATGTGAAAGATACCTGAAAGACCATTGCTGAACTATTTCATAGCTTTTAATGAACAGACCAGTTCATTTTAATCTTCTGGCAGTGTGTCACTGTAGGTTTGTGTGAAATTTAGGTCAACAGCCAGCCATGGTGAAGCAAAGCAATAAAACAGACATCAGTTTCATGGATAATCTTTATGGTCAATAAAAACAAATCAGCGTGTAAATGGTTCACATCTTGCAGTAGATAGTGTTTGCACATGTGCAGCACAAGCTCTGCTCAGAATGAAATGACTGGCAAAACAATCCACAGTGTAGTACTTGTACGTTATCATACCAGCAAATATACCATACATGTATGTTATTTATTTTTTATCATCCTGGTAATCATCCACTCTCTTGGACAATAATTTTAGGTTAGCATAGTATGAACATCAGTTGTGTTTCTGAGAAAGTGAAGAAATTTGATATTTCATTTCGTAGCTTATAAAATGGTTCAAATTCAGTACAGTAATATTGAAAGACCATTCAAGGTGACCTAGAAATCTAATAACACCTCCATCGGTTGTAATATACGTTATGATCTGATCTGCCGTAAACAGCATTCGTTGTGCAGGTTTTTCACTCTCTTTCTATCTCTCTGATGTTGAATTACCTCTGTCACCTCAATGGTTTGGTCCATCTGTTGGTTTCTATGGTTATGCTTGACCTATATACAGGGTCATGGGTGAAGAAAGGTTCCAATGCGGATGTTTGTGTAACGGTTTTACAGTATACTCACGTAGAGAAGATCACGAACCAGACACAGACACTGTGTCAAGGCTATTCAAGATCATGAAATGATGTGGGCTGTTTCTTTCCTATTACACTATTTTCGATATTGTTATTCCAGTCAGTTAGCACTAACATGTTTTATAAACGATTTGAACATTAAAATTTAAAAAAAAATGCGTCATCACTTTTACATACCTCCACTTTGGCTTCATGTTTTGCAACTCAATAGGTTTAATATCATTTGAACACGTATTCTCAAGGAAGAAATTAAAATGGCTAAACCAGTGACTTTGACGTGCTAGATGTTCAGGTCTTGTTGTATGCCTACCGGTATTTCATAAGCCCTGCGAATGTCCTGTTTGGTAAACAGCTTGCATTATGGAAACAACAAAAAGGAAATGCATAAACACATCTTTCCTATCACTTGCCATGTGAAGAATACTGTCGTGAAGGGTACATCATAGTTTTCTAGGCAGAAAGCTGAATTTTATGACCTGTAATGTAATGCTAGGGTCTGAATCTTTGAATCTCAGGGATAAAAATCAGACGGAGACTAATGATCAAACTGGTTTCCTCTTTAGCAATGCTGCATCCCTCCCTCTGCATATTAATGAGTTTGCCCTTTGAATAACGGATGTGCCTGGATATAAACTGCCGTGTTCTATAGACATACTGACTGTGCTGGAAAAAAAAATTGACAATTGCTTTCAAACCTGATTTGCATGTGCCCTTGTACTCTTTCAGAATCTGGTTGTACACTGTACTAACATCCCTGTTGTGTCGAACTGTGTACAAGCTGTCAGTCTGTTTATAATATATCCGCATGTATCCATATTTGGCATATGAATCTGCTGAATACTGGTTTGTTTTCTGAAGTAGGATATTTGTCTTGAATGATTTATAGTCTCTTAAAAGTTTCTGCAGCTGATTCGTAAAATGTTTATATTTTTTCTCAAACAATGTTGAACCATCACTGGCATCAGTGTTACATTTTAAACTGATCTTCAATGAACAGGTCACTCTGCAACCACCATCTTTTCCTCTGCTGACATATCCGAGTTGCTTTTCTGCCCTTGTATCAGAGTGAACCGTGAACAATTACAAAAGTCATGATTTATTTAATGAATTTGTTTGCTTTTAATTTTACAGTGAGAGTTAGTTGTTAGCTCATCATTGAAAAGTAGTGTTACTTTTACTGTGAAGTTTGGAATTAAACTCTTTTAAACAGATCCCTCAACCTACCAGTATTATATTGCTGATTGTAATTATAATATGTAATCAAATTTTTTTGTATGTTAGGTAATAAAGTTTATTTCTTGTCTTTTACCTTCTATCTAATCAGCTGTATGTTCTGCTTGTCATTGCATTTAATCTATCATGAACCATACCAGCCAGAGTTTGAAGTTGATCATTTCTGCGTAAATTCTTTCAATCAGTAAAGTTTTACACAGGGTCGAATCAACATAGCCAAGTTGAATGGCATTTACCACAGTGCATGAAATGACATGAAAAAGTTGAAGAGAAATGCCATGAACTGATTTTCAGAAGGCGAAAAGCCTCTACCACACACTTACTGACTAAAGTAATGGTGTCTGTTTTCAACTTTGACAATAAGTCTTCTCTGAGCTATTAACTGTCCTTTTATGTCTCACTCAATGGTCCTGTCTGGACACTTTAAGATGTTCGTAGTTCTTTTGTGAGCTTCACCACATAATCAATACTCCATTGTTGGTAGGTACATGCAGGTGACACTAGTGTGTGGGTTTGTTCTTGTCTCGGAATCCCCAACGCTGTCTCAGAGTATTGATTGTCTTTCCATTAAACACGCTATTATCACCTTGAGTACAACAACGATAGCAAGTCTAGGAACCAGAATACCTGTGTAAAGGTCAACCGCAACAATGCCAGTCTTCTTTTATAACGGGCATGCCATAAGTTTTGAGTTGCCATGCATGTGTTGTACTCCTGAGGAATGAGGCATACAGTGGCACAGAGAGTACTGTGCAGGGAGTTCTGTGTGTTGGTTTTGGTATTTACCAAGTTGATAGTGCTACTGCCACCTCCTTTGATGTTACTAAGATAAAAAAAATTGGTTTTTGAATTGCTATAGCCTGGTCTGATTTGTGACTGAAGGACATCTGATGATTTCGGAGAGAATCTGTGATATTTATGAAGGAATAATCATGATCTTTTTTTGCATTACTCTATGCATTCGACATCACCAGGTCTGGCAGACTGTATTAATATATTCTTTCATCATTGTCAGTGTACACTAAGTTGGAACTGTTTTTGTTTTCGAGATGAAATTTCCAGTTAAAATTTGCTATACATCAAACGTACCGGTATGTCATTTAACAAGGACATAGGAGCACTTTCATTAAAAGAAAGATATATTTCTCCATTAAAATGGAACAATTTTTCCAGACACAAACATTAAATATTAAAAAATATTGAACATTCCAGTTTGCTTCATTATAATTTTCATCATAAAAAGTCGCATTTCAAGTAAGTACCATTTTCTTTTTCAATATATTAGATATTCCAACTCTGATAAATTAGATTAGTTGAGTGATATAATTTAATAATTTAGAGATAATTTGTAATTGGCATAGCAAACTGTCGCAAGTTAGCTTTTGAATATTACCTAAGTATTCAGAGTGTGGTGTAAACAGGAAACTGTCAATTTTATCAGATTTGAAAGTTCTCTGCTGAAAACTTCATATCTAAACAACCCTTGACTCACCTCGAGGAAAGAGGTTGATGTCTTATCATCTTTTTACTACCATTGTTGACTGTAATACATGGCTGAAAAATAACAGTTTAAAAACTTCTGCATATTTTGTGCTATAATCAAAAGGAAACCCCAAGCTATTCACCGCCATAATCAAGAATAAAATTCAGTTGTCATTTTGAAAATGTGGGATTACCAAATCAAATCACTCCATATACCAATAAAAAAATTCAAAATGGCTTCCCAGAGATGCCCGTAACTTCTAGGGAAACCATTGAATTTTTTAATTTGTCTCAAAAAAAATGCTGAAAACTTCGTACTCTCTAAATGTCACAAACTGCTTATGTGTATGATAGAGACCAATGAAGAATCATGATAGTTGAAGAATCTGAATGTACATCTGTAAGCGTTCTTCCTTAATGCCTCTCAAAATTCTTTAACTTCTGATGGTTGTGTTAATTATAAAATGCAATGCCCGCAAATTACTGTTTATAGTTAGGTTTATTCCAATATTACAAGCTAAGTGTTAGTGCACATACTGTGTTTTCAGAAGCACAAGCTGTGACTATGAAAATTTCAAAGTCCAATCTCGTTGATATGTAGTAATAAGCTATTAAAGTGACCATCTATTGCAAGTGTAAATATCACATCAATTTGATCATATTGTGTAGATTGGTCAATTCACCAGGCTTGAATGCAGTTATTAATTACATTTTATTGCAGCTTGACAGGTCAGATTTGATGACGTAATTTATAACGCGGAATGCCATCACAATTCAAGCTTCAATAATGTGATCTGACTTTAATTAGCATTGTTCAAAAGCAAAGCACTTGATTGAATTACGGTCGCACAAGAATGGCACTTCGTGAATGTTTTCCTAGCTGACCTAGTGCGTGTGTAGGGGAAAGCTGATGTAAAGCGAACTCACTTTCACGACCACACGCAATTTTGTTTTGGTAGTTGCTCAATTTTTGGACCTCATGACATCTGATTGTAAAGGCATAACTCTCAAGGCAAAACTTTGCGTGGGGTTCACATTTATATTAATAATTATGAATGAAAGGGAGGTTCAGAAATGGTATTTCCCTTTCATTATTTTGTATGTCATATTGATTGCTAGAAACTGCTATTACAAAATTAAATTAACCACTGGAATATGGTGTCATGACGCTAGCAAGCATGAAGCACTCTGGAAAATTACAAGAAGATATAATTGCGGCATGAGCAATAATATCAAAAATACAGAAAAATATCTTGCAATGTATTATATAGGAAATTGTCATTTTACAAAATTCTTATTATATGTAGATCAGCATTGATATGGTTATATGTATGTTACCTGTCATGTAATTTGAAAGTCAAATCCAGTTTTGTGGAATTAGTCAAGTGTTTCCGCATAAACTACAGGTATTCGTGTTTTATTGCTTTTATAGCATATACTTGAGGACTTTAGAAAGCAAATAAGGCGATATTTTTCCTAATTTCACATACAAAACGTATGATACATAAATTCAATTGCAGCCCAAAGTACAAAAATGAACAATTAATGTGTGCACTCATAAATAGAGGCCTTTTTAGGTGTCCGTGGGGACTTATAGGTTTGGTCATGTCCGTGCGTGCGTGCGTCCGTCCGTGCGTCCGTCCGTTCACGCAGATATCTCTGAGATGCCTGGAGCGATTTCATTCAAACTTGGTACAAGGATTACTTCATATGTCATACAGATGCACGTCAATTTGTTTTGTGATACGATCCAATATGGCCGCCAGGCGGCCATTTTATTACGATTTTTTCATGTACAGAGCCATAACTCAGGCATGTTCCAACCGATTTTATTCAAAGTTGGTACAAGGACATCGACCAATGTCATAGATATGCACGTCAATTTGTTTTGTGATACAATCCAATATGGCCGCCAGGCGGCCATTTTATTACGATTTTTTCATGTACAGAGCCATAACTCAGGCATGTTCCAACCGATTTTATTCAAAGTTGGTACAAGGACATCGACCAATGTCATAGCTGTGCACGTCAATTTGTTTTGTGATACGATCCAATATGGCCGCCAGGCGGCCATTTTATTACGATTTTTTCATGTACAGAGCCATTACTCAGGCATGTTTCGACCGATTTTATTCAGAGTTGGTACAAGGACATTGACCAATGTCATAGATATGCACGTCAATTTGTTTTGTGATACAATCCAATATGGCCGCCAGGCGGCCATTTTATTACGATTTTTTCATGTAAAGAGCCATTACTCAGGCACGTTTCAACCGATTTTATTCAAAGTTGGTACAAGCTTATTGACAAATGTCATAGCTGTACATGGCAATTTGTTTTGTGATACGATCCAAAATGGCCGCTGTGCGGCCATTTTATTACGATTTTTTCATGTACAGAGCCATAACTCAGGCATATCTCAACCGATTTATTCAAAGTTGGTACAAGGACATTGACCTATGTCATAGCTATGCACATCAATTTGTTTTGTGATGCGATCCAATATGGCCACTGTGCGACCATTTTGTTACGATTTTTTCATGTCCTGAACCATAACTCAGACATGTATCAAGCGAATTCATTCAAAAGTATTTGTATCACAGACCTAATGAAGAGGACTCTATCCTCTCTGAGGACCTGTAATCAAAATACCCATTAACAAGTGGGGACTGTGTCATCAACGATGACTTTTTGCATGTACATCAGTTACCAATATTATACATGTGTGGGTGGGTACCTTTACTTGTGCCTGGTTAGCATTGTGGTCAATGCAGGGACTTGAATACAAGGAGAGATAAGTTGTTGATAGAAGAATCTGTTGCATTTGTGTATATCTCTTGATGTAAATGGCCCAATAAGGCAAAAGTTTATGCAGACTATCAGGTCAGGGTTTCAGAAAGGAGTTCTCCTAAATTTTTAATAGCTGTGTATATCTCTACTTGGAATGCTTTTTGAGTCGAATTGACCTTTCTTTTCCTATCTTCAATTAGAATTTTTTAATTAAATGGACCACTTCACATTTCCTGGAAGCTGTTGAACCACTTAATAAGTTGCCATGGTGATTCTTGACAAGACACAGAATCATGAAAACAAGTTAATTTCAGCTCCATCCATTGACACCATGTCTCAACCATTGTGTTTCCTGTCAGAGTGAACCGTGAAGTCATATAGGGTACATGGTATCAGTCTTGCCATCATTAATCATCATATGCGTGAGCTATTCAATGAAAAGGACAATGCTACCGAATGTGTGCTGGCTGTGGCATTGACTGGGCAAGTTTCAGCTTCTGAAATAAGTAGCTCATGGTGAAGGACGGTAATCTGGCTGTTCAATGGCAAACCAACAAACTGCATAGATACTGACAATATTAGACTTTCATCAATAAACCACACAGTGCTATTAATATAAAAAATGCAAGTAAACTGTTGGTGAAGGAATTAAGATCTATGTAACGACACCGCTGAATATGAGATATTTGAAGGTCAAGTGTATGCCATTGCCAAGCTATTGGTCATCTTGACACAGTTTACTTCTTTTCTATGAAAGTAACGCAATTTAGGAAAAGGTAATTCACTCATGCTCTCAAAAGATGAAGACAATTTGATCAATCCTGTTAAAAGGCTGACAAGGTTCATAGAAACTATAATTGAGCAGCTCGTCATGCTGTGCATCAGTTCATTAGGCCATGGTAATTATCTAGTCCGGTGGCACTGCTCTGTGTGAAGTCTGGTGTATGTGTTTAAAAATGGCTTCAAATTTTCAGTAGCAAACCATGTTACTGACTGATGACTGTGACAAAATACCGGTAAATTTACTTTCTTGTAACTTACAATATTTATTTTATATAAATTATTATTTATTGATAATGAAACTTGTTTTGATACCCAAGAATTAACTTTGGTTTGTGGATGCAAATTTGGTATCTGCAGTGAATAGCTGAAGTGTGAATTTATATAATAAGGTATAATGCACATGCCTTGGGAACAGATATTTACACTCTCAAACTTTTGCAATATTCTTTTGACCTACCACTTGTGGGGGCTCATTTCGAAGCTGATGGGGTAAATAAAATTTTCACCTGCCAAGTTTTTTTTGAAAATCAGAAATTTCATTTTCCCTCATAAAGATAACGCGGGGATGGCGGCCATTTTTAATTTCAAATATCGGTAAATATTGGGTAATTTGTTTCTATTGCACTAAAATTTGCATGGTGACCCCCTGACTTTATTTTTGATTTTGAAAGAGAATGGTTGGAAGTTTGCTTTAGGAAAGTTTGAGCAAAGTTTCAGTCTTTCATTTTCAAGGTGGCTGAACGTGCAGATTTATGATAGTGGAAGAATACTTGATAATATTTACATTTTAGTATTAAATTATAGTTATTGTGATCTTTGTAAAATGACTTTATAGACATTTGTAAAGTCCTTTGAGGCTTCATAATATACAACAATCAGTGGAGCATACATAAAGTTGTTCAAGTATGTAAGTACATATTGTGTATAGAGACAGACAACACTGTGTAGAATATGATAGTATTAGCTTTTGAGATTTCCAGTGTATCTATTTTGCAAAGTAAATAATGTTTAAAGAAAACAATGAAAACTTCCATTCATATATTGACAATATTTTTACATGGTAATTTCAGTCAGCCCAAGATACTCAGTACACCATAGTTATGAACATGTAAGAAGCTGATAATGTACACATGTTACCAGACTCTGTTAACCCAGTGTACCAAGATTAGGGTGTACTGTGTGTGATGGATGTGGTGTTCAAAAGAAATGCGTGTGATACTAGAGTGTACAGTATGGACAAATTATGATGTAAATCACGTTTTCTGTTTCATTCTCTGTTATACAGAATGTTCAAATCAGAGAATGTCATGTTTATATGTGACTTGAGTTTCCTGTTCAGCAGTGTTGATTTCCAGCCAGGTCTTTAGATGGAATTACAATTCCAGGAACAAGCCCTATTTTTTTGATCCATTTCTAAAATGTAAAAGTGAATGGCTAGTGGCGGTGGAATACATAATCAGTACCAGCGTTTGTTGTCAATAGATTCCAATTTACTTTTGTAAAATGAAGCGCTAGACGTGTGGATGATACTACAGAGATGATATCTTTAGAATTCCATTAAAAGTTTATTGCATTTTTTTAATAGCCTCAGTTGACTCAGTTCTGTTATGTACTTCTTATGTTTGCCAGTTGTTTCAACATGTCCGTAGTCAGAACTAAATAATGCAAAATGTTGAAATGGGAAACGGTATACTTGTATAGAGGTATTTACAATCAATATATAGTGCTAGTTGTTGGCAGTGGTGAGTTTAGTCCAAATTATAAACAACACATTCATAGAACAGAGTTGTACAAGAGCAATCGTATTATTCAGAATATCAGGCCTTAGACATTTCAATGTGCTTCTATAGGGTTAACGGACGTAAATCTGGGATGCAACTGTACATCACTGGACTTGTACCTGAAATAGTAAAAATAACAGTCTTAGTTTCAAGCGTCACGATCGGTGACACTTGAAATATGATCGTTATTTTATGGAGAGGAAAAAAGAGAGAGGGAAGCAGCTGTAGAAGATTTAAATTGTTCACTCATCACATAATTGCTACTGAGCTTGTAACCTTGGTATTTCCATAGCAACCATTATGCTCTTGGTTGTCACCATTGTATAGAGACTCATCTAGAGCCAGCTCGAGGCAGTATTTATAGCTTTCTCCACTTTGAAAGATACGCTGCTCAGAGAGTATGAAGTTGAGAACCAGTCTGATGCAGAGTAATTTTTGAATGGATGTTTATTCGTAGGGTGCACACATATGTCAGTTCTTGGTACATTGCAGTTAATTGGAAAAACATTTTTCCAAAGTGCGTAATGATGTGCTAAGTAATTTTTTAGAAGTTCACAGGACACATCATATCCAATTGAAGTATGAAGGTTCTGTATTTTACACATTGTTGGTTTAGGCCAAATGAAAAAAATATTTTTTTAAGGTAGCCAGACCTAATGAGTAAAAACCTACCGACCCTAGACATTTGTTTTGTGTGAATTTTCTAAAATTTACAGTATTGCGTTGGTCTCAGCCAACAAAATTTAAAAAGTATCTATGACCTATCTACCCTAATTTTTCCGAGGCTTGATACCGGAAACATGGCCTTATCCAAATCAGTAATGCTTATGAGGGATTTACAGTATGCAGTGAGAGATTGCAATGTTTTTCAGATAGCTATGCCATAGTATCAACAGAACCCATTTCAAATAAATCATTTATGCAAGTTGTTCAGTATTATCTGAAATAGTTACTTTCTCAGAATCTTGTGTACCTGGAAATCAATGGCATTACCGTATGTAATAGAAGTGTAATACAATGGCACGCCAGTTTGCATTTCCTGGTACATTTGTATTGTATAACCTTGGTACCAACAAAATGCAAATGGACAAACACAAATTCTGTACCTGTGTATTACTACCAGAACTTCACATGGAGCTTTGATTTCAAATTACCCGAGGATAGAAACATTTGTATTTCTCTCAGTTGTTAGGATTTATCATAGTTTGAACTATTTTGTGATGACCTTCAAATTCTCTTCTTATCAGTCTCTGTATGTTTTCACAAACAGCCAGACAGTAGCAAGCAATCATTGTTTTTCCAAAATAATTTGAAAACAACAGCCCCTAATACAATGATATATGATTCACATATGGATGATTCACATTTCAATGGACCTGTAATTGAATATATGTGTGAATAAATCCCATTTGGTGATTTCCGTAGTATACAGCAGACTGTCAAATATATAGTTTTGTGCAGATTTTGCTGAGTTGCTGTAATATTTAATATGCATTACACTGGACAGTAGTTTGTTTTCCTATGAGTTGAGTTTGACTTTTGCCCCCTGTGCACTGCACATAGATTAATACAGAAATATGATTTTGATGAAGTGCAGTTGAAGAGTACGCCATATTGCAAGTTCATATAATCTGTCAAAAAACACTCCATTCTGAACTCGTTACTTGACCCGGTAGCGGGAATCGTTAAGGGGGAAGTTCAGTGTATTTTCCATATGCTACCCAGTTCAGTGTGATTGATCAATCACAATGGACTAGCTGTCATAGCAGCCATTGTGCGTCATCCGTACACTGATGATGCTCGCCATACTCGTTTCCATGGTTCATATTTTGCAAACGTCAGTGTTAAGGATGGAGACTCTGGGAGCAATCACCATGGAGTATAATTGGCAGTGAATTTGCATGCCAACCATGAACTACATTCCAGATTGGATACACCAGAGGTTAACATGCTGCCCTCAAATCCATGATTTACTCTGCAAAGTTATTACAGTAGCAATGTGTTCAGCCATCTTTTGAGTAGCCTGGATTCACTGCCATTTTTCATTCAGGCATCTTCAGTGCATTGGTTAGGCTCTTGTTATAGGACACACATAAATAACATGTATAGATTAGATTTCATAGTCAATAGCATTGAGCAACACAATTTTGCAGAGGTGTGGCTGTGAAAACTAGGTCAAGATGAAAACATACCCTTGTGGAATACAGAAATGTTTTTATAATTTTTCCTTTCAACAAATTTGATTTTATTTTAAATTGTAGTATTCAGTTACTAGTAACTAATTTGGTAGCAATTATTATGTCATTCACCGGGGAATAGATACTTGCAAAATACATCTTTTGTTTGGCTCCTAATATATGATACAGTGTTTGTGTTTGGACCACTCATATAACCTAAGAGTAGATGTATTGTTAACCACAAATGATACAGCAGCTAAGTAAATCTTTTATCTCAATTTGATATATGTGCTTATATATATATATATATATATATATATATATATATATATATATATATACAGACACACACACAGACACACATCTATGTCATATTGGAATGTGAAACTGTTCAGAAATGAAATATATATGCAACGAATCCAAATAAATTGCGGATGGATATGTATATGTACACCAAGCTGTAATTCTACAGTATTGGGTCACAGATGGTCACACATATCCGCATAAACATGACTAAATATAGAGGCAATGTGAACATGAGCCAGAAGAAAATGTTAAGCTCCAGATGAAAAAATGTCTCATACCTGACCTAGATCCTATTTTTAGAAAAAACTCAAGAGTGATCATAGCATTAATGTAGCACTAAGATTACATACACTGGTTTTTGTATAGACTACCCTAAAATAGAATGCAAGAAGAAATTAATATCTTAGTAAAATCGTGATAATATCTTACAATCTAAATTGTGAAACAAAGTGATATTAAATTCTGGTATTTTAAAAAACCTTTTTGATGAAATTTGATAAACATATTTTTGGATTGAAGTTTTTCAATAAAATAATGACCTAAAGTGTCAGGATTACATATGATATCAGTTTCTAGAATGTCTTTGTACCTAGAGAAAATAAAAGTAGAGCTACATATTGTAGAACATTGGCAGGGTTTAGCCTGTTCACCCCTATTCACTGTGAACAGGTCCATGATCACCATTGATAACATCAAATTTGGGCCAAACCATGGTGATGAATGGGTTAATAGTAATATCAACCTGATGCAAACATACAGGTAGCTGAAGATCCAGAGTCAGTCATGTAAAAATTGCTGTATTGATTTTACTATTTGTTTTGATTTGTTGTGCATTTATAATTTCTTACTGGTAATCTGATAATTGAAGATTGGGAGGAATATGGCTACAATATTTTGCTTTCTTAGCTTTCATGAGAAGAAGAAATATTGCCTTCTTCCGCATTTGATAGTATGCTGCCAGGAGTTAATTATTTATGGCTTTATGTTTTCAAGGTCACTGGATGACACACCTGGCAATTTACAATTTGAAGTTCAATTACAGTTGTAATTCAGTCACACAACAATAATCACTGATCAACTATATTCAACATGCTGAAAATTATCGTCTTTGTCAGCGGTGAATTAACAATTACTGGGGTCAATATACACTGAAAGTTGCAGAACTTACGTTCTGAAAACAAAATAATATAAAAATAAAGAAAGAGAAGTATGTTATAATTACTCTGTGATAAGATTGTACAATTTATGTGTACCAGTATTGTGAGTGAAAAAATTTGACCAACTTTAATAGCAATTCCTGAGAGGCAGGGTACAATTCTGCAAGATATATACAGCATGAGTGTCATATATAGCAAGATAAGTGTTGACATTTAACATTAAAAACTGTTCAGATGTAACCTATAAATTTACCCTAGTATATCTCAGTTCGTTCAGAGTTGTTCTTGACATGGCTCAAAACAATATAAAAAAGATTCACTCAACGTTTTCGTCCTGCAAAACTATGGCATGTCATGTGAAATTAACGGTCATCCGACCTTCATACAGAGAGACAATCAAGCGGGGTTGTTTCAACCTGTCTCGTCAATTCATCTTGGCATTGTTTTTCTTGTTCTGTGTTTCTTCAAATAAAGTCAATGTTGTGCATTCCAACCCATTGAAATTTCAATGACATCCACATTCAAGTAATTGTCTGCTGGCCAAAGCTTAAAGCTCTCAAGTGTTGTTCGGTTTACAGTAGCCAGAGGATATGGTGTGTAGCACGTTGATAAAAAAACAAGTGACATTATACAGAGGAGTATATAAACACATGGCCTGTCTAGAATATTTTTACCCTTTAAGTGATTAATAAATGACAACCACTTAAATATATCTGCTATCAAGCTTCTGAATCCTAAATACCAAAATGTCCAAATTTTGTACCAGACTCATCAGCTTTGGTTGTGTTTTTTCACGCACGGTGTAGCCTGTAGGCCATGGCAGACCTTTACGTGTACATATATGCATATCAGTGACGTGCAGTTGTCACATTTCACTGACGCGATACCCTTTCTGGTAGATAGAAATAGTTACAGGATGTGTTGAGACTGGAAACAGAACAAGTCAATTTATCATTTCCCCTGTCACATGTTTTGCTGGTACTAAATTTGGCTGCTCATGTGTTCCGATAGAATTACAGAAGTGTAACACAAAGCTTTTGGCTTTAGTGTGTGCTTATTGTTGATTGGCAGTCTTTGAATCAAGGCAGTAGCTGATCAAGAAACATTGAAAATTTCCCTGGTTTTTTCCCTAGGTCCTTGAAATACAATAGAGCTTAAAAAAAATACAAAAAATGAAGATTTATGATTGTTACAATATGAATTTTTCATTTCTCCTTTTGTTGGGATCATTAATGTTTGCTATAGGAAGCAATTTTTTATGACCTTACTTTTGGCATTTATAGCTCTGAACATGAGTTTACATTTTGTTCCATGGTAATTATCATCAGCTCAAGGTTCATTGCTGTGGTTTCCAATCACTGTATATCAACCAACAACAGCAATGTTGCTGGTGATTTATTGTCTACGACCGGATAGTTTTTTTGTCCGTTTATACCCCCCTCCCAAGCCCCTTTTTGGTAAAAATTTGCATCAGTGGAACTTCTTAGCCCAAAGGGTTTTAACTAACTTTTAAGGCTGTTTTATTTCAAATTTTACTTCTCAATTTAACCTTATTGTTTTCATAGCTTCCTTTGTGCTGTGAGTTATGTTACATACCTACAATCCTACATGTATTGTGTTTATGCACTCACCATGGACAATGCATGCTATGTTATAATTGTGAAATTTAAAGATATTATAAAATTCACTATCATAAATGTGGATACTGGTAATATTTTACAGGAACTGTAAAGTACATCTATTCCATTTCCCTAGACCAATGTTATGATAGACAGGATGGTATGAACATGGACTTGCTCATAGTTACTTCTATGGACAAGTGATTTGTAGACAAAGTTATTTGTACATTTTGTTGTTTGAGATTGCCGGTACATCTCATAAAACTGGCGTACATGTATCTGTATGTCTGAATGTTGTGTATGTGGTGTACATCAAAACATGTAAAATCTATGTTTGTACTTTGCGTGGTACATCCTGAGGATGTGCTTGTATCTGAAAGTTGTGTAGGACCATTTCCAGATGATGTGTACTTTTCCCATTGCCATTGGCATAAGTTACTAACATCATTCAGAGCAATCTAAATTATCCTTGTATGGAAATGACACCTGAACATAAATAATTGTCAGAATTTACGGAAGGAGATCTTATGGCTGGTAAAAAGACAGTACATGTTAATGTTAATGTATACTAGTGATAAAAAACATGGATGACATGTTCAGCTTGTCTGCAGGCAAAACAGGCATTTGTGACTGAATGCATGATTAACTGCTACATGTATGATTAAGCTGACAGCTTTAACTGTAAGATATGGCTTATGACTTGACTGAAAAGGATTTCTGAAAATACGTATGGTATTTCAGGTTGTCCTCTTCAGAAACAGTGTAGGACTTCAATCAATTTCAAAAATATTTGTTTTGATTTTTAGTTGTTTCCCAGGGAAATAAGCTTTTGGAAAATTAACCTCAAAATTACACCATACACTATTGTTACAGTAGGCTGTGTCTATTTATCAACACTATATGTCCAGCATGGTGAGCAAAAGTATACACTCTGGTAACCTCTCACCTCCCCTCCCCTCCCCCTCCAATAAATAATAAAAATTCTATGAACTACATTCACTGCTACAATTTAAGTAGATTGATACATATCTATCATCCAGCACACTTCAAGACTTGGGCTACTCTAATTCCATAGTAAAGACTTGAAGGGCATCTACCCAACATTACTACTGTTACTTTGACAATGCATTTAATTGTAATTGACTGAAAAAAAAACCTGTTAAAACATCAGCTGTTCTTCTTTCTAATGAATAATATTCACAAGAAATAAACTGATATGAATGAAAGGAGAACAAAAACAAAATTTATTTCATGAAGAGTTTGGCATGTCGTAATGAACCCTTTCAAAATATCCAACAATGCTACAAAGAATAGTATGCCCGGTTATTGTTGTTAATCAAATGTAGATACATTTATCAAAGGCCTCTTAATGAAATGTGAATAAATGGAATTTTACAATAATCAAATGGCAATATGTATGTATTCAATCAAGTGTTTCACTTGAGTTTCTCGTTCATATATATATATATATATATATATATATATATATATATATATATATATATATATATATATATATATATATATATATATATATATATATATATATATATATATATATATATATATATATATATATATATATATATATATATATATATATATATATAGACAGAGTAAATTTTTGGTGTCTAATGTTTGCACTTGTTTGTTTGTGCAGATCTGTATACACATTGCTGCTTTTCAACTTCAAAATGTTTTTCAGCAAATTATTAGGTATGTTATGTATGTGATACATGACGTGTGAATTTTTGACCAGAGTAAAATTCAGTCCCCAACAATAACATTGTGTATGATACACATAGAGGCTGCATCAACAAGTTGAACACTGGGTTTTTGACACAATTTTCGATGTTGAAGTTGAACAGGAAGTTAAGTTTTGGTTGTTTATTACCGACAGAGCAAAAGTTAAATGATATAAACCTACAGCTGATGAAGCATGGTTATATCATGGACAGTTGTCAGATGGATAAATTTGTCCCGGTACAGTGTGCAGCACCAGTGTATCACACATCAATCACCACTTGCTATGCAAATCTGTCTACATTTACATCAGCTCCTACCGTAAATCCATGATTTATCAACCAGATGCCATTTTCATAATTCTAATGTCACTTTGTATTTGCATTTTTCTCTCTTTCAGTATCCTCATTTTCTGAAACGAGAGGGCAACAAACTCCAAATAATGCTTCAAAGAAGAAAACGTTACAAGAATAGGACCATATTAGGATTCAAGACTTTAGCAGTTGGTTTAGTTAGCATGTCACAGGTCAGTCCATATCCAGTGTATTTGAAGTCTCTTTTCAGTGATCATTAAAACAATTTTTATTCTCTGACCAAGAGAACGTACCGTGCCCTTTCAAATCCAAGTATTCCATCTCTGTATAATGGCAGCATTGCACATCTTAAACTCTCTAGAAATTTACTAGAGCCACATCCCCAGGTAAAGACTGTCTCCCCTTTCATGAACCAGCCACATCATGGTCACAGGCTGTAGCTGATGTGTTGACCTACAAAATGTGGCAGGTATATGAGTTTCAGACTTTAGATAATGTAGCTGCCTCAGAATTAAGCCAGTGGGTGAGTGGGATCATCCAATTGTCGTGGTCCAAGACTTTGGCCAAATTGGAATGGTCCTAGTCTGTAACCAATATTGAGGTGCCATTATTTACCTTTTGAGCACCAATTTTTGTCAGCTTTATAAAATTTACCCCAGTCAATTTTTTTCTAATTTTTGCCAAAAACTTTGAGTCCAAAATTATCAAAAAATTTACAGAAATTTCATAAAAATTGGTAAAATGTTGCACTAAAATTTTGGTGGGAAAATTACAACACTCAAAGGGTTAATGCTAGTCACTAGGCAGTACAATGTGTTCACACTTCCATGTCAATTGTGATGTTGGTCAGTCAGCCTGATGAGACTCTTACCTTACCTTATAACCAGTGGCATTTGAGACTGTCACACCGAGAATCCCTTGTGCAGTAGTTATTTGTTCTTCATGCCGTACATAAATGATACGGTACTTCAGGCTTTGCTCATGCAAGATCTTATTTTAACAGCAGACACAAACAGTGACTGCACTGTTATTGTCTTTCAAATCAGTTAGAATCCTCAGGTAGGCAGTCTCTCCACTTTACATTGTCTGCAACATCCAGAGGGGAAAAAAGACCTCAGTTCAATTTTGACGTGCTTCCCTCTACCTGTGATGTACACAATATTTAAAAAAAAAACATCAATGTGGTGATCAAAGAGTGATTAGCATGGAATTATTTGAACAATATTATTTGAACAGGTTCATTCTAAACAGAAAACCAAAGAATAAAAGTTGTATTTTTCATTCTTTTATGTGAAGATTTTCAGTATGTCGTCAATTAGCATGATAGAATTATAATCATAATAATGTAAATTACTTTCCCTGTTAATCTGTCTGTTCATTTACATATACTAGAGTATGCCAACAGTCAAGCATAAACAAAACTAACTTTGTCAGAGCTTTTGAGACATATATTTACGATGAGTCAAGCGACAATGAGGTTGTTCCGTGCAGCATATACAGTTGACAAGGAGCCTTGATTGCTTTCCGTGGCACAGCAACTGTCAAGTGTTTGGTCTGTACATCCTGTGCGTAAATGAAAATTGACAGGGTGGATGCATTGAAAAGACTTAACAAAGACAGCAAATAACTGAGGATGTATAAAGATTCACTGACTGAGAAGTCTGAAGCACAGGTGTGTACGATGACATTACGTGGGGACTGTGAATTGTAGGTTTTGACTAGGAGCAAATGTCAAATGTACAGACTATATGAACTGCAATTCAGGGCTTGTATGCACTTCTCTGAAATTTATTAACCCAACCAAAAGGCTGTCTCAATTGTGTTTTTAGAAACATGCATTTTGTTTGCTTGAAGTGTTTGCCAACTTGTTTCCATCAAAAAGGGAAGTGTTGTAATTGTGCAAGTAGGTTACTGTTCAGCAGATTGCTGTATCAAACAGACCACCGTAAAGATAGAAATCTCGTAATTTCATCGTCATTTCTTTATGTTAAGCAGTTCATAGGTGCAACCTTGTCTTTTCTAAACTTCATCTTTCTGCCACAGCTCAAATCAATGTAAGTTACCTTTGTGATACCAATCCTGACTATCAAAATTGCAACTACCCAACTATATGCTTTCAACTCGGGCTGTATTTCGTTCAAACAAAATCATCTTGCAAGATGAAGCTGCTTGGAAAGGATTCATCTGATTGGTGGATTGTCATTATTTATAGCAACTTTTAAATTAGGAGTCTGAAACTAGGGCTATTTTCTATCAGATTGGCAGTTCAGATATAATTCAATAGGAACAGTGAGCTTCAGCCAACCAATTGGCTGAAAATTTCTTGACATGCTGCATATTACCTAAGCTTCTGAGACATTACACATTAGTAGCCTAAAGTCATCATCTGAGAATAGTCCAACATCATTGCCGTGTGTAGCCCAAAGTCATTGCCTGAGTATAGCCAATGTCATTGCCTGAGTATAGCCAATGTCATTGCCTGAGTATAGTCCAACATCATTGCCTTAGTATAGTCTGTCATTGCCTTAGTATAGTCCAACGTCATTGCCTGAGCACAGTCCAACGTCATTGCTTTAGTATAGCCAATGTCATTGCCTGAGTATAGTCCAACGTCATTGCCTTAGTATAGTCCAACGTCATTGCCTGAGTATAGTCCAACGAATTGCCTTAGTATAGCCAATGTCATTGCCTGAGTATAGTCCAACGTCATTGCCTTAGTATAGCCAATGTCATTGCCTGAGTATAGTCCAACGTCATTGCCTTAGTATAGCCAATGTCATTGCCTGAGTATAGTCCATCGTCATTGCCTTAGTATAGTCCAACGTCATTGCCTGAGTATAGTAAAACGTCATTGCCTTAGTATAGCCAATGTCATTGCCTGAGTGTAGTCCAACGTCATTGCCTTAGTATAGCCAATGTCATTGCCTGAGTATAGTCCATCGTCATTGCCTTAGTATAGTCCAATGTCATTGCCTGAGTATAGTAAAACGTCATTGCCTTAGTATAGCCAATGTCATTGCCTGAGTGTAGTCCAACGTCATTGCCTTAGTATAGTCCAACGTCATTGCCTGAGTATAGTCCAACGAATTGCCTCAGTATAGCCAATGTCATTGCCTGAGTATAGTCCAATGTCATTGCCTGAGTGTAGTCCAACGTCATTGCTTGAGTATAGCCAATGTCATTGCCTGAGCACAGTCCAACGTAGCCTAGAATCCTATTCGTCCGCTTGCCTCCGTACCTCCGACCCATTCCCGGAGGTACGGAGGCAAGCGGACGAATAGGATTCTAGGCTAAGTCCAATGTCATTGCCTGAGTACAGTCAAATGTCAATTCCTGAATATAACCAAACGTCATTGCCTGAGTACATGTATGCACAATTCACTTGAATTGTATATGACTTGAATCTGTAACATCATCTGCTTTGATCAACTTCACATGCATCACATTGAATCCCAAACTCAGTGACAACAAGACTTCAGACATAACTTAGGGCTAAACGTGTTGCTGGTCATGATATGTCTTGTGCCTTCTGACACCTCTTATCACATTGCACCCCATGATCCCTGTCACAGCATCATCTTGTCAACACTCATCATGATACTGTACCTTTGTAACACACATCACAACCCCATCTCAACACACCTGTGCTACATGTATGGCTCAATACCGTGTGAAGTGGGTCATGACACTGCTCTCAACCTATTCACCCCCATTTCCCAATAAACAGAACCAACTTTACTGTGGAAAACACTGGAATTTTACTGAAATTCTGGGGGTGATCATCATGAAAGGGTTACGGATAATTGAGATATTTGTAGTTCATATTCTCTTTACCCTGTTGCATCTGCATCTTCAGCTGTACTGCTTTTATCGTGTGGGAAATTGATTTTAAAATATGGAGAAAGTTTTCTTTCAAATCAACTGAGAGAGTTCTCTTTTAAACTATGAAAGTTGATGCAAAATCTGTATCGTTCTGCTGGGTGACCATACCGTCAATCAATCATACAACGTAGGGAATGCAAATCAACATGGTTCATTGTGCACCAACATTCCTACGTAGCATTTATTTGCAGGGTCAGTCATGAAATGAGGAAATTGACAGAGTCACTTTGATGGATAGAGAAGTCAAGCAGGGAACAGCTTTCATTAAAATGTCAAACACACATGAGCCAGCTAATGGAAGTATGCCACATCCAGAGTGCTTTGTGGTCACTTATCGCAAATGGGAATGTTCAAAAGGAGGGAACGGGAGCCTTTTCCAGGATTGCCTCCAGATTGACTGATTTAAATTTCAAATATTTGATAACGGAGAGTCACTTTGATTTACAGCCCATTTTACAAGCAACATGCACTGTATATTCTAACTTTTGAATCCCCAGGGATGGTTGTACCTGGGAGAAGTTGTTCGTTTTAATATAGGAATATGATTTCCAGGCCTTTGTTAATCCGAGTCATGTACTTCAGCCTTCCAACATAAAGATATTTTTCCATAACGAGGGGAAAAACTCAGCGAATCAAGAATTTTGATCAGAAAAAGAGTAAAGGGCACGATATGATTGGCAATGAAAATAGTACATTTCATCCTGAATTTGAAGAAGACGGTAATTACTGGCAGTCAAGCTACATCATTAGATGCACTGAGCCTAGCCATGAATAATACAGCCCTTGTTAGGGAATGTCATAGCCAGAGGAATTTGGAGCATCCTGTTTGGATAGCGTACTGTTGATAGTCAAATTTGACATCTGTGCGCGTAAAGGTTGATGTTGATGTCGCTTTAAAAAGTTTCGGTTTTGAAATCAGATGGACAACATTCTTGACAACAGCGTTCTCAAACAGGAAATGATATAGTGAGAAAACTGACCAAATTACATTAATATCCAGATGCCATGGAGAAACTACAATATCAGCAGGTGATATACACCCTTACATTTAAATAAAATGAGTATGGTTAGCTGTCATTTGATTAATGCTCTACAACTAAATTGGTCAAATATATGCGAAATAATTGCCACTTTCATCAGTGAAATGAAAGACAGGCGACTACATCCTCTCATGAGTGAAATGTGTAATTTACACCTTTATGTGTGCCATGTAAATTGACAGAACATTTGAAAGGATTGAATTTTAAGAGGAAAAGTGAGATTGATTATCCTTTTCTGAAGTACTTAAATCCCTCTGAATTTTTTCTCCATTCTCTCTTTCAACTACATGTACATGATATTGAATATCGTGTAATACTGGTATTTTAAGAAATAAACCACACCCAGCAACAGTATGTTACGAGATTCTGCTCAGTTCATTACATATGTGCATTAGTGATAGCTAGTGCATATATTGAGTGAACTGGTCAAAATAAAGTATATGCCGCAGCCCATTTCAGAGGTTGTTTATTACTATGATGTCACAACATTGCAATGAAATTTGGTGTGAAATATCAAAAAAGGGAAAGCTCGTGCCTGTTCCAACCAAGCTATGCTGCAAATGTAGAATGCTTATCTTCACGTCTTGGCCAATCAGATCACAGTATTTGTGCCATCAATGTAATAAATAATACAAAACATGATAGATTAGATCTCTAAAGGTTGTCATTGAATTTTTCTGATGTGATCATTGTAAATGAGAGGGTAAATATCCTGCCCACTTGAGAAATAGATAAATTAATGCCATGGTGTACATGTACTTTAAACTGCTTTACATGCTTGGAAAACTACTTGCTTTCATTTAAAACAGTCGTTACTGACATGAGGGGCTCACTGCTTGCTTTGGCAGGTCTCATCTCAAAAATATTCAGCCGTCAATTTGTAATGCGCACTGCAAAAGAATAGAGATTTGAATATTAAACACTGAAAATGAATGTGTAGTGGCATATGACAACATTTGCATACTGAATGCTGTCAAATCACTGTTCTCCAACCAGGAGATATTGAAGAAGATAACTACAGAGTGCTTTGATGAAGCTATAAAACCAAGTCAAGGAAAAGTCATACATTAATCTTTTTACAGAAGTATGATATAAGTGAAAGGAGATCATCACTGAGTGAAGTGCTTGAGTGATATATTTGTTAGATTGCTTGATACAAACATAAATATTGAAAAACATGGTGAGATTGTGGGCATTGATATTTCCCAGAGGGACAACTGTGGTAGAGAAATAAATTTTCTAGAGTCATTATATCTATATACACATCCAGACACAGAGTCTGTCAGTTCCACTCAGTTTATGGCTTTTTTTGGCCTTCTGATATGATGATACCAATCTGAGAGCCATAATTGCGTGTCAAAAATAAAAAGATTTTCATCTTTTAACCATAGACCCTAGAGTGTTTGCATGACCACACAGATTCTTATTAAAGTGTTCTAGAACATGGCCCCTTAAAACTTTCAGGATTTATCCCCGTCCCACTTTTGGAATAGCGACTGTAACTGTTACCATATTTCGTCATATTATAATAAGTTTATAAACTCTGCTGGAGCATGTGGTAACAGATCCAAGACCTATTGTATTGTTTAAAAATTAGCATATTTAGCACAAATAATGACCTCGCTTTACTTGGTGATTATTTCTACCATACAGTCAAACCTGTCATAGTGGTCACCCTTACAGAGCGGTCACCTCTCTATAGTGGTCGCTTTGTGGCAGTCCTGTGGCATTTACATGTTAAAGGCCCTCTACAGAACAGCCACCTCTCTTATGTGGTCAGTGGTCACATGGAATTGCTCCATTTTGGTACAAAACCTGTATATAATGGTCAATATATCTGACTCTCAATGACCTCTATCAAAAAATGCTCAGACTGGAAAACACGAAATAAGTCTACTTTTACTGATTTTACATCTGCATTACAAGTTTTCAGAAACTAAACAGCTGTTCTATGTTTTTTAAACAGATTTATGTTTTGTACTTTTATAATTGCTTTTATCTTTCCCTAAATTCACCACTTAGTGCACCACCTACACCGAAAGTAATGCTACACCCACCCTCTATAGAAAGGCCACCTCCATATAGTGGTCACTTTTTCTTGGTCCATTTAGTGACCACTATACACAGGTTTGACTGTATATGCTAATTTTCCCCAGGGATGTCTTACATCCTCTCCTACCTACCCTCCTTTGCCATTTATAATCTCGTAGTTATTTTACCGAAAATAGAGCATAAGATAAGAGAAAATGGACTAGAAATTACTGTTTATTACGTGATATGACCAAATAGCTGGCAGAAAGCCCTTTGTTATTGAGATCTGCCTCACACATGCCTTGACTTGTATCTGCTAAAGAGGACACGGGAACAATACTTATGTGTTATGAATTTGTTCTATGATATTACCAAAAATAGCTAATACCATGGTGGCATTTTGTTAATACAGTATTGTAATGACCAAAACCCAAAAATTGTTCAGACATTCCTACACAACGTGTTTTTCAAATTTAGTGCAAGGACATTTACAGGTATTGCTGGTGAAACTCAGCGTATCTTCAATAAGAAAACATAACATTCATCAGAATCAACCACCCTTGGTAGTTAAATATCATAAATGTTTTCCTTCTTTTTAATAAACCAGTCCAGCATGATTCTAGCCAAGGTCGACGTCTCAGGTGTTGGTTTCTTCAGCTTCTGTAAGGAACTTCTTGTCATTCATATCAGTGACCAAAGTTGTGATTATACTTGCACTCAGGCTATTTGAAGATATTTTGAACAAAAATGATAATGAGCAGAAGTGGTACCTGTTTGCAACTGTACCACATTTGAAAATTCACCCCACCCCAACTAGTTTTCCCCTCTCCCCAACCCCAACTCCATCTTCCAATTTAGCCTTCCTTGTTAGCAAATCCAGGCAAACAACCAAATCCTAATCCCTGCACAAAAATGCTGACATGTTTGACTTTTTTCCAATTTGCTTGGCTGGCAAATAAGTAATATTTCTTTGCCCATTGGTGATAAAAATTTCACATTCCTGTCCTTTCCCTGTCCTGGCTGTGATACAAAACAGAAATATGCCAGCCAGCCTTGCTAGGAAAGTACTTACACTCACCTTTATTTGTGAATTTCGTTGGTTGCCACCTCTCTCTCTCATATACGATGATGTAAGAACACCATATGTACTTGCTCCCCAATATGCCGGTTGTAATTTAATTTTATGATTGATTCCATGATATCAGGCGGCAAAAGTCATTAAAATGATCTTGGTGAAATTGATCATTGTAATCAATTAGTAGATTAGCACATGACGTGAATGACATCATCATTTATCCATATGTCAAACAATACACAATGTTTTACAGTGGGACTCTCACAAGCAGTTATACCGAGTCAAATTTGATAAGTAATTTCTTAAAATTAGGATGAACATTTCTTAACAGTTGTACAAATATGTAATTGTCATGGTTAGCATTTGGAGTGTAACTGCCTTGATGATGCATAGAATGCATAGAATTATAGATGCATAGAATTATACATGGGATGGCCTGGATTACTGGTACCAGCTTCTGACTTCCCTTGACACCCTGTGTATCGTCAGTATTATTATACATGGGATGGATTACTGGTACCAGCTTCTGACTTCCCTTGACACCCTGTGTATCGTCAGTATTACTGATACTACCATCACAAATGTCACCATCAACCCTACCATCAGCACTCTCGTCATTACAGTCAGGGTCATCGTCGCAGTCAGGGTCATCATCATCATCATCATCATCATCATCATCATCATCATCATCATCATCATCATCATCACAATCTTCATTGCCATCATCACCATCATCATCACCACCATCATCATTATCATCATCATCATCATCATCATTATCAATATCATCAAAATTTATCATCATTATCAATATCACAAACATCATAATCACAGCATGATCGCCATCTTGTATATTAATGCGTGAAATATCTGTACCCCATTGGATGTACCCCAGTGTGTGTATTGAAGTAAAACTTTTTTTTGTTCAAATGTATTAGCATCAACAGGAAGTGAAAGTTTCATTACCATACTTAATTCACCAACATCCTCCTTCATGCTCAAAATAATGGACAGTTGGTATATCTAACAATCCGAAATGGTGCAATAGAAAGTTACGGCATTGACAAATATACTCGGAATGAGCAATGCATACATAGCATTTTGCCAAAACAAGGCAGGATGCTCCAAATCTTAGACTACACTTTCTTTTCATTCTGAAGGGCATGTAAACATTACATTCTATTCTGAGAAGTCAGAGGATGAATCATACCTACAAGGCTACATTTTCAAAAAATTGGATCTACACGAGGTTTTTATGGTAAAAGTAGTTTTTTAGCAATTAATCCTTTGTGTGTAAAGAATGTGAAAGCAGCCTTCGTCATGCGTAATTGTTTAATAACTACAAACCTTGCAAATGAATGTTTGAAAGACTCTGTCACATAAACATGTTTATTTTTTCAGCACTTTTCAAGGATGTGTGTGTGTGCACTTTCAGGGTTTCATAGGTGGGAAGACTTCATTGTTTGGCTTCATCAACGTCAGGAAGGAAAACGCTAGAAACTATTTTAAGGAATGGAATCTGAATAACAGGATGCCACTCAGCTTTGAAATTCTACCCGTCATCTGTGCAGGACTGAAATTGCTTTCAATGATATGTATTCAGTTTGCATTGACATTGGGAAGCAAAGTTAGGAGAGGTTTTTGATCAATTGGTGAATGTGTGAGAGATGTGTTTGTTACCGAAATATCATTTTAAAATCATTTTTTCATGATAAGCGAGCATTATATGTCCTGTTTTTTTCAGTTGTGAACT
The DNA here is from genome assembly GCF_041260155.1 of Ptychodera flava. Taxonomy (NCBI): domain Eukaryota; kingdom Metazoa; phylum Hemichordata; class Enteropneusta; family Ptychoderidae; genus Ptychodera; species Ptychodera flava. Next base: position 10,647,946 of record NC_091941.1, read on the forward strand.
AGTAATCGTTTTTGTACAATTGAGAAACAAACCACAGAATTTAACTGTGCTTTGTAGGTCACACAGCACATTTATCAAAGTATTTTTTCATGATTGCAATGTTTGAAATCGTGGATGGAACAGTATGCAGCCACATACTAAAATTGCATTTACACAACATCGGATCAGGTTTGACAAAAAATGCATTTGAAACTGCTGATTGTGACAGTGGTGACAAAGCAAACATTTGCACGGAAAGTGTAAAACTGAATGAGGTAACAGCTTTCTGTCATTATGTATAACAAAATTTGATATATGAATGTGTTCAGCGAATTGGGTCAAAGAGTGGTGTTTTTCAGGGCAACATCTGTGTTTCGTAAACTAAGTTAAGATCTTTTGTGCCTACTTACAATATCATGGAGAATTTTGTTGATAGGGTTAACAGCTTGTCAAGTGGGCCTAGAAAATTTTACTGAGAGACATCTAAGTTGTTGATGTTAAGCTTTAAGTGCACTTAATACTTGGGGAACTGCACATGTTTTGTGCATAGATGTTGTATGTTTTGTGCATGTATGTTGTCATTTCAGAACATTTCTGATCACAATTTTAGATTTCAGCCCCTCAAAATGTCACAAAATACCGGCAAATACAATTCAAAGGATTGCAGTCTGTGTTATGGTTCATGTGATCTCTCAGGCCATTGTACAACATTTACTGATCCTGAAGTTTATCAACTGTGCATTGCTTGAGAGATTTTATTTCAAATCTTGTTGCCCTGGTGCATCCCCATGAGCAAATTGATAAACAATATACTCCAGTCTAGACCTCCTCTGAAACTGATACTTTATCTGCTCAGTGATATTGAACCAACAAATACCGTGTATAAAACTCAGCCAACATCACTTGAAAAATTCTTTTTATGCCACAGAGCCATTGCCTCTGTATTTGAATATTGTACTTGGTGTATTATAGGCATACAATTTATTTGCGTCGATATCTAAGCAGAAGGAAATTAAAAGTCTGGATTCAAAATGACTCATCACTGATAAACGATGCATCAATCACCCACACAACATGTGCTGACAAGCAAAGCGTTTTCACAGTGCTGTCAGAAACAGAACTGGAAATCATCTGTGTATGCAATAAACAGATCAAGGATACTGAGAATGTTTGCTAAAAGCTGCAGCTACTGGTTTGTGGTGATATCTCTGATACAGAGGGCACTTTATTGTAATTGTTCAAGTTTTGATAAGTATGTTTGAGAATCACCATGAAAATAAACCCATCAGCATAAAAGTCAGAATACAATCATGGCACGCACTGTAAACATGATTAATCACTGTATGTCAGTTGCTTTGCAAATCGTTTTGACATACCAAATGCATAAAGTCATCGACTTTCGAAACCGTGCCTTTATACTTGAATTATTTTCTGCAACCGTCTTCTATGGTGTTTTGACATACTGGTGTACGATTCGCAGAATTACAATGCGAAAAAAATCAAAACAACCTTTTAACTATCATCAATGTCAAAGTGGTTGTTTGGCGAGTCTCCTTGCTCATTTCAAACTTTTTGTTTTCATTTTGTTGCAGGTCTTACAGAAGTCTGTGGACAATGAATTAAATTTATACAGCAATACAAAAGATGGGCGGGCCCATGTAGCACAGGTATTCGTGTACGGTTTAGCAAGCCAACCTGTTGATCAAGAGGACCACATTAGGCGGAAGCGTAGAGGCAATGGTACGCTCCCTCATTTACATACATGCTAACAATGAAAATTCAAAAGTCAGACTGGCTTTGTATATCATTATTAATGGCCTTGATGGTGATAATAATAAATTATTGTCAATCATTTATGATGAACACATGTATTTATATACCATACTGCATGTGAAATAACACACAAAGCATTTTGTAGACAAAACAAAATTTGTTGCATGCCTCTGGTCTAACCCATTCTTTATTAACAAAACAATTACATGCATCTGGTGTGAAATTGGTACTGTAGCTTAGAATAGATTTGTCGCCTGTCGGTGTCGTGTCAGTTCATGTACGTTGGTGTCACAAGTTGATTGTCGTGGTGTACTTGTCTATTCTTATTCTGTCTTTACCTTTTTTCTGTAAAAAATCCAACATTAATTAAACGATCATCCATATAATCACACTTTGTAGCAGATTTCAAATCTGGAACAATTTTCTGTGAAAACTCTTGAGTGTTGGATGTAGACGTAGTTTTCTCCTTTCTATTCCTGTCCTTCTCTCTTTAGTTTCTTTGCATGGCTCTCCAGCTCATAAGTCTGGTAGGTACTCCTCCACTACATTTCGTAGCAATTTTTCACCAGCGTACAATCCCACCACCAAATCTGCATGACGGTGTGTGTGTCCTGATAGTCCCACAAATGTCACTCCCAAAAATGTCACAGAAAAATTATCACACGTGTTGCAGCTCTCGCTTTTTTATCAGACTGAGACAAAATGGAGGCTACCAGCACTGGAGGGGGTTTGGGATTGACACAACAAGGAGGGCCCTTTGATCAGACAGAAAATTTTCAGTGCCTTTCCAAGTCTTTGTCTGACCACATCAGTACAAAAAGTCAGTATCGTAATTTGATATCAATCACATTTGTTTGAAAGTGTCTGTAAAAAGCTAGAAAAAATTTGCTCCTGTTACTGATTAAGTAAATGCAATTCATATTTTTATGTCAAAGTCTGCCCATAAACTTTGAACTTTCTTCAGTTTTGAATTATTTCCAGGGTTTTACCATTCCTCTGACTTCATACTGTATCTACATCCACTGAATTTCTTGCAGTTTATTTTTTGCATCATTATTGCCAAAACAAACCGATTAAAAGGAAAAAGCTGTCAAGAAACTCTTGTAAGAAATATTTGTTGCCATGGTGTTTATGCTGACAAATCAAGCATTTTCTCAACCAATTGCAGCTTGCTAAAATACCAGTATATTTCATAATGTTGAGTAACTTTCAGCTTTGTTACAGCAAATATTGTGGAACTATATAAATTTGAACGACTATCAAAACTAGTAGGCTGTTTCTAGCTTGTGTATGTCTGCTGAATCATGACAGCTGCGTCTCCACCCCATCAAGAAGTGAATATCGCTGGATTATCTTTCCAGTCGTCAGGTCCTTGTGCACCTTGAGATTTCTGTATTTTTCCACTGTGCAGAGCAAAGTTGAAAACAAAAAGATAAATCCTAGCTGAATTGTCAATCTATGCACAATCATCAGTTCCATCTTCAGTTCTCTCGTCTGATGGCCGATGTTTTTTTGTTATTCCTCTGTAATGAGCAAAATGACTTCTTAAAGTTGTATTTTAACTGGTACAAATTTGTAGACTTGTTGTGTCTAAATTCAGAATTTCTTGTGTCTATTTCTAGTGTTTTTAACGATAAATTCAGTGTTCTGCATTTTGAAATGTGTTTTCCTCCATTAACGTAAGATGTGAAATGTCTGTGGTGCATGTCACCTTAGTTCATTTTGCATGAATGTTTTCAAAGTCCTGTAAAATCTATCGACAGCACTGTTTCATTTCCTGTAAACTGTGCAGAATAACGGTACGTCTTCTGTCTTTTCCCTTTGTGCATAAGATCGCTCACCTGACGTCTACAACTACAGCGATGAAGATGAGGAATCCTTCTCCTCGGATCAAGAGGGCAGCGACAGCGGAGATCTAATTGCCGATAAGGTATCACAGTGCATGCAACATCACAAGTTTTTATTTTCTAATGGTTGTAAGGGGCTGAGGTCATCACTAATTGGTTTGTCATAGACATACTGCCCCACGGTGCAGTGCGTGTAGGCCTCCTGTCTGGCAAATAATGTACTTTGCATGCAAGGAATGCTGTTTTGTGTTTCTATTTCTGACCACATCTCGTAGATGGAGCTGATCAAAATGCCATGCCTCAGGAATACAGAGCCCTGCAAATTTGATCCTTGGTGACCCAAAGTCTCGTTTGTGTCTGCTACAGAAATGCATGTTGTATGTAATAAAAGGGGGTTGGGGGCTCTGAGACAGGTGGTTTCGTATCATGTACATAGTGGCGCAGTACCCGTGAAATGCAAAGATATTGGCTGATATAGGTAGAGCTAACCCGATAGTTTGGATGCATTAGTGCACAGATTAATTAATTATTGATTGACAATGCTATGGTGGACTGATATTTAGGTTGAAAATGCTCATCTGATAAAAATCAAATGATTCAGTGGAATTTTGGACTGCATTGCAGAATTAGATAGTTACTGAATGTATTGATAGGTATCGGGCTGGTTAGCCATTAGCATTTTGTTGGGTTGGTAATGGGCTAATTACCAAAGCCTTGATAAGTTTCTGTCTTAATTGGTCAGGTTGAGGAGATGAGTTTATAGATAAGTTCATTTGAGGAGGGTTGATCTATTGGCTCGCGAACTTTGGCTGTTGGAATGTTGGTGAATTGCAACTATGGAATTGTTGGTGAATTGAGGTTACACTGAACTGTGGGCTAATTTGGGGTCGTGGGCGTAGTCAGGCTGCTGGAGCAAAGCAGTATGGGTGCATTGTATATCATGGTAATATTAGTGCATTTTGCTTTTCGAATAGTGGATGAACTCTGACTGAGGAATCACAGGCAATTTTGTGCGGATGGAAGTTACCGTAAGGGTAAAATGAGACTGGAATTATCGATGATTTATGCTTGCAGAGTTGTGAGCAAATTTTGCATGCAGAACTGTCCGATGCAACTTGGCAAATCTACAGAGATTTGAATGTGGATGCAGCAAAGGTTGCATTTTAACATGATGTCATGGGAGAAATGGTGCTGGTTCATTTATTTTGCAACTACATGCATGACTGAAGAGTGTATATTAACATACAGATTGGTTTGGAGGGGTTATGTAGGGGTTTTGAAAGAAAAGTGTAATAAACGTTGGTTGAAGGGTATGTGATGTGGGCTTTCTTGTTCTGTACATTAATACAATGTTAACCTCTTTTCTCCCCTTGATAAATCTAGTAGACCTAATTCTTTGTAAAGTAACCATACGAATGTTATTTTTTTTGACCAACACGGTCTGATGAACTTTTTCTATGGGTTGGTGTGGGGTATTTTGATAGGGAGGTGCAGTGTCCCTGTATCTGGCTGGTTTAGTTGATGATGAGTCTCTCTCAAGAGTCAAGGTAATGTCCCAACATTTTTCTGCTGCTATGGTTCTTCGGGTGCTACATGTATATGTGTTTTTTTTTCTCCCACACAACATATCTGGTGATTCATTTCAAACATTTCCAAACCTCCATTACCAGTCAGTGAAGTTTTCTAAAATCCATATCAGAGATACATTCCAGGTACATTGGCCTCTATGCATGACAACAGCTTTAAGCCACTTGATTTCAGAATGCATAATAAAAGTAGCCCCTTCGCCAGTACTGGAGATTTTAGGTTGTAAGCACCTTTGAAACAAAAGTTTTAAACTTAGGTTTTGAAATTCGGGTCACTGTAGTAACTTTTCAAATAGAGAAGCAAAACGACCTCCAATTTACTGGTATTGAAACGACCACTGTTCTGTATGTTGACTGAGTCAAAAAAACCCCAAATATCTGATTTTCACTTCACAAAAACATGATGATATTAAAAAGTCAGTTTTCTCGTGAAAATTCAAAGTAAGTCCACACATGGATAAAGAATGAAGTTTGAGCATTTGAAAATCCATCACCAATGCGCATTCATCCATAAATTATACCTGTGCTACTTGTACAAGTAAGTCAATGACTATGCCCAAAGTTTAGGGAAATGAAGGAATGTATACAAAACTTAAAGCAGACGTCCACCCATATAATTGCTGTTTTATCGCAGTATTCAGGGTTTGATACAGGTAATGTTGATTTAATATGCAAAAGACAGGTGTAATCAAACAGCTTCATGTATGAGCTGTAGACTAAATGAATGCTGGTCATGGTGCATACACTGATAATATTCACAGACTTAAATGTTCTGCTGGATAGAAGCCCAGCAGACTGCATTTGCATCTATGCACACAACCTAGACTAGAGGAAACTGTAAACACAGTGATTGAGAGCAAACTCACTCAAGGATAGCGTTTCCCAATATACAATTTGAATTCAGTCTCACAGCAACCACCAATCAAATCTAAATACCTATTAATGGTAATAGTCAACCACTAGCTTGGCAGCAAGATTCTAAAAAAACTAAGACTTTCCATGTATGATAACATCCACATTCATTTGTCATACTGGGATTCTAGACTAGTTTGGTTTGGTTTCAAGCATTCATTTATGTGGTGTTTTGCCTGGGAATCTAGTGATGCATCTATCACTGCCATTTCTCAGATATGGATCACCTTCAACACCAGACAGTTTGTTTTCATTAAAATGCTTTCCAATATGGCTGGCTAGTTGCTTGTGTAGTGGCTACTTTTGTCGTATTGATGAATTCTTTGCAAGTTAACAGCATTGATCAAAGCCTAGTGCGTCATTGCATATACTCAGAATGATCCAACACTGCCAACTGTGTGCAAATCTGGAAAATGTTATCATAGGATTGTAAAAATTGTTCAAACAACAAACATAGCTGTGCATTTGAAACTCCCCATGTGTGGTTATTATGGAGTTGACAAATAACTTGTTATCCCAGTTTTAATTGTACATGTGAAATGGTCATCTTTTCTTTAAATGAATCGGCATCAATGACTAGATCTATATATTCATTTCTCAGATGAGTACATGCATTAGTATAATCATTAAAGTCAGATGGACAACTGACTGTCTGAATGTGTGACAAGACAGTACAAGACAAAGCTAGCGTTCTCCATTCTATTACCTAGGTGAACACACAGCCCACAACATTTCATTTTGAGTCAGCAATTCATAACAGTGTCTGTATCCATGCAATCATGGTGTCATCTTTTCTTGGTTCTTGTAGCAAACATGTCTTTGTATTCTCTGATATAAAATCAGAATTACTGTACTGACCATCTGCTTCTCAATAAACTTTACAGGATCTGTTGGGTGAAGAAGAACAAGAGAGATCTGTGAAACCATCAAGAGGCAAACTTCGAGCAAGTAGTAGGGTATGTATTCATTGAATGCCACTGCCAGTAGTAGGGTATGTATTCATTGAATGCCACTGCCAGTAGTAGGGTATGTATTCATTGAATGCCACTGCCAGTAGTAGGGTATGTATTCATTGAATACCACTGCCAGTAGTAGGGTGTGTATTCATTGAATGCCACTGCCAGTAGTAGGGTATGTATTCATTGAATGCCACTGCCAGTAGTAGGGTATGTATTCATTGAATGCCACTGCCAGTAGTAGGGTATGTATTCATTGAATGCCACTGCCAGTAGTAGGGTATGTATTCATTGAATGCCACTGCCAGTAGTAAGGTATGTATTCATTGAATACCACTGCCAGTAGTAGGGTATGTATTCATTGAATGCCACTGCAAGTAGTAGGGTGTGTATTCATTGAATGCTACTGCCAGTAGTAGGGTGTGTATTCATTGAATGCTACTGCCAGTAGTAGGGTGTGTATTCATTGAATGCCACTGCCAGTAGGTGTGTATTCATTGAATGCCACTGCCAGTAGTAGGGTATGTATTCATTGAATGCCACTGCCAGTAGTAGGGTATGTATTCATTGAATGCCACTGCCAGTAGTAGGGTATGTATTCATTGAATGCCACTGCCAGTAGTAGGGTATGTATTCATTGAATGCCACTGCCAGTAGTAGGGTATGTATTCATTGAATGCCACTGCCAGTAGTAAGGTATGTATTCATTGAATGCCACTGCCAGTAGTAGGGTATGTATTCATTGAATGCCACTGCAAGTAGTAGGGTGTGTATTCATTGAATGCTAATGCCAGTAGCAAGGTGTGTATTCATTGAATGCCACTGCCAGTAGTAGGGTATGTATTCATTGAATGCCACTGCCAGTAGTAGGGTGTGTATTCATTGAATGCCACTGCCAGTAGTAGGGTATGTATTCATTGAATGCTACTGCCAGTTGTTGGGTATGTATTCATTGAATGCTACTGCCAGTTGTTTGGTATGTATTCATTGAATGCCACTGCCAGTAGTAGGGTATGTATTCATTGAATGCCACTGCCAGTAGTAGGATGTGTATATATTGGATGCCACTGCAAGTAGTAGGATATGTATTCATTGAATGCCACTGCAAGTAGTAGGGTATGTATTCATTGAATGCCACTGCCAGTAGTAGGGTATGTATTCATTGAATGCCACTGCCAGTAGTAGGGTATGTATTCATTGAATGCCACTGCCAGTAGTAGGGTATGTATTCATTGAATACCATGCCAGTAGTAGGGTGTGTATTCATTGAATGCCACTGCCAGTGTAGGGTATGTATTCATTGAATGCCACTGCCAGTAGTAAGGTATGTATTCATTGAATACCACTGCCAGTAGTAGGGTATGTATTCATTGAATGCCACTGCCAGTAGTAGGGTATGTATTCATTGAATGCCACTGCCAGTAGTAGGTTGTGTATTCATTGGATGCCACTGCAAGTAGTAGGATATGTATTCATTGAATGCCACTGCCAGTAGTAGGGTATGTATTCATTGAATGCCACTGCCAGCAGTAGGTTATGCATTCATTGAATGCCACTGCCAGTAGTAGGGTATGTATTAATTGACTGCCAAGAATAATAGATACATGTAAGACATGTTCTATTTTGCTGTCTCTAAAATCACGTGCTATCTTAAAAACAGGTTGATAGTTGATTGAGGGCACACTTTTCTAGTTTCTGTTCAATCAACAAATCCACATGTGCTGCTTGTGAATTTCTAAACTCCGAGTCAGTTGTCTGTGACTCTACAATATAAATTTACCAATCCATCTCAGAGCTGTTGCTTTCCCATTATCGTAAAAGTTTAACGTGTATAATATATCTGTCAACCTCATTCAGTTAAGTCTATCTTTATCTGTGCTCTTTATAGCAAAGGAATTTCAAACAGAAGTTCATTGCACTCCTGAAGAAGTTCAAAGTAGCTGAGGGAGTGGAGGCTGAGCAGGACTTGTACGCCGATCAAGATCAACCTACCGTCGACGATGATTTCTTAGATGACGATCTAGATGATTTGAATGTTAGTGATAGTGGTCCTGAAATGGAAGACAACATGAGTATAGAGTCTACACCCAAACCTGTCCTAAGGTATCGTCACTGAAAATTTTTCTGCATATTTAAAATTCTTGACTCTGTCAAGTCCTTTTTTCTGATATTTACATTCCAACATTTTGTAGCAAAACTATTAATAAATACAGTCATATCCTTTCAGTAACAATATAATTTTGTTGGCTCATACATTTACCATGCTCCCAGGCAGTATTGATATTTCTTGTTGCCTTTATTAAATTTTTCAAAACTTTATTGCCTGAAAGTTTTTCGTAGTTAAGTTTTACATGTATACTGAAAAGAATTGTGGTGTTGTGGAACAACACACAGGAATTAAAGAAGGAAGCAAAGGTTTAGGGAAAATTGAAGAAAATACTGTTACAACCAGAATTATGATGCAATGCAAGATATGTAGCCATTACATGAGAAAGCCATGAAAGAGTGGATGTCGCATTTTGCTGTGTATAATTTATGAGTCATTCTGATCATAATTTACCATCTTTGCTGAATCAAGTAACTTGCAAAGTCTGAGGAATTCTTCCTCAAACAACAGTTTTGATATTTCATGGGAGAAATGAAATTGCTATGTCCTCAGAGGACACAGACATTATTGTTTGTCTCTAGGATTGAACTTTGACCTTATGGAAGATGTAAGGGAAACATACATGCAAATGAAGAGTGACAATGTAATCACTAAATGCTTACCTTTTTGTCGTCTAAAAATGTTACAAAAAGTTGTTCTGTATCATTGCTTTGATACAATTTCATAATTAATGTTTGTGAGTTTTTCCAGCAAGGTTTTGACAAGTACTCAATATTTCAGGACATGTGTCAACTGTATTGCTAATTCTGTCTTGGCCTTTCTTTCATTTGCAGGCCCTTCTTTACCAGTTCCCAGCAAATTCCAACATCCAACTCTCAAGCCGAGGAGATGGAGCCCTCTTCTGGCGGCAACGTCAGCAGTAGAGTCAACGAGGAAAACAATAGGAAAGCTGATAGCGACTCCCAGCAGGTAAAGTGACCTTAATTGACCTTAGAATCAGCATGCATGACAGCTCAGTGTTTTAACTGCCATGTAATATCTGTTTCTGGCGCCAGTGCCTCATTACCTTGACATATTGATGCAGGGTTAGTGGCAGTGTCTAATACAGATGTAAGACAGTGCTGGTTGAACTGAGGTTTTTCCAATACCGGAATTGTCCATATGTGCCTTGTCTGCCATCATTCAACATACATATATGGACCATTGATCTGTGAATGGTTTTTCAGATATCTGAATTACCACTGTAGGGTGTCTTGACATGGATCTCAGAAAAGGTCAACTGAGATGGAATTTCTAGAGGATTGGAATGGCATGGCAGGCTTTTCATGAGACGCTAGCAGCCGGAGAAATTGCACTGCTGGGGAGGTCAATTCTCAAGCTATAAAATCCCATAGTTGAAATCAAACAATGAATGAAAGTCTGTGTGTAATGAAATGGCAAAGTGTATTTATGTGGATTTTGGATAAAATTAAAAAACCAACATCGCCAGATTTTTATCCCATGTGTTTCTCAACTTCCTGTTTGCTATGTGTTTTGGGATGGTCCAAAATGTGAGCTTGTCAATCATTGATTGCTGTTTTCTAAAATAATTTTAAACAAACAACTTTCGTCAGTGTCTTTAGATTATTGCATTTGCGAAGTTGCTATCGGATTTACATCAAAATAAAGCTGCAGTCAATTTGAATGATGAAACACAGTTGTGAACGCGTCAGCCCTGTACTGCAGTTTGGGGATTTGTGACAACTATTGAAACATCTAGTCAACTGATATGATGTGGTATTTCATTATATATGATCTGAAAAGAATAATATTTCATGACTTTACGGTGTTTGTATGGCATAGATTATTTCCAGATCAGTAACAATGGGTTAGCAATGAGTTTTCAAATTTCAGATCGTGTTAGATAAAAAACAAAACTTAACAGTTAGAAAGAACAGAGGCAAAGATATTGCATGCCATGAAAATATTGAAATTACTTGGAAATGAAATTTTTGACAATACAGACCGTGATATGAATGAGAGGTAAAAACAATGTGCAGAGTTAGAAACTTTTATTTCAGTGCAGTTTTATCCTCGTTGTTATACTTGTAAATTTAAACAGATGATACCGTATTGTTCAACCAGTATTTACAAGAAAGTAATTCAAATCCCAGCCTCCAGATTCATGGATTCAAAGATTTCTCAAGTGCCCAATACGTGAAGAAGACGTGATGAATTGTAATGATGGTGCATCACACCATTGAGAGCCATAATACCATCATCTAATTGTAGTCATCAACATTCAAATATCAGCCAATAATTGAGCCCGTGATCGCTCCCTTGGTGTACATTTGGAGGTGGACATTGCCAAGAAGTTCAGCAATTTTCAAGATAATTGGCATCTTGGGTGCTGCTTTTCTGGATTAGTTTAATATTGGACTGAAATGAGTGAATCCCCGTATCTGTGTCATACATACACCAAGTAACAAGACTTGCATCTATGCACATCACACGCACACATACACACACAGACACATGCTGCATAGTGTGTGAGACTATAATATCAGTTCTCTCTTCATTGGTAGCAACTTAATTTATACACAACAAAAACTGTGACTACAAGTCATTTTACTACAAGACAGAAATCATCGACATTTGTTACGTCTGCCTGTAAATAAGTGGTAAAACACAGTCATTGTGTGGTGTAAACTTTCCTTTGTCATCTTCTTGTCACAGTCGTCTGTGTCAAGACCTCACCAAAACTGAAGGTTTAATTGTTGACATTAGTCTTTTGACAAGGTATTCTGCTTTTTGTTCCGACACTTCCCTATCTCAGTGCTAGATGATCACTGTGCAGTACTGTTGAAAAGTTGCAAAATATTGAGGGAACAAAGTTAAAGCATATATAATCATACTGATAGCTGGCAATAGAGTGTTATCGCATATAACAATTGCCATGTTATAGAACCCATCAGAGTTCAGTTTCACAGGTATTTGTCACTACCTATCAGAATAATGGGTCTATATTGTGCTATTTCATGGACATTTTGCCAGGTCTGCTAAGTGTATTACCGCTATAGTTGAGGGCAGTACTCTTCTGTTGAATATAAGCAATTACTCATGTCTGTAATTTTTTAATGTTACGTGTTCCCTATTGGTTATATTTATTCTAGCAAGTGTCAATAACTCAGATTTACAATGCCTCGCTATAGCTTTATGAGTGCATCAGTATTTGTATTTCAAAAGCACAGCCTCACTACTTCGACACTGTAACTTTCATGTCTACTCCTATGTCTGTGTGAAATTTTATGTTAATTTATGCAAAATGTCACAATCAATTAGCCAATCGGTATCGGGCAAAATCTTAAGTGTTCCATTTCCAGGTAACAGCCGTTCATTTTCACCCTACCTCAAGGTATACTCATACTGCTGGGTTTTTTTCGAAGAAAAAATCAGAGGTGATTGATCGGTGCAATACACATGGAAAGATAATAGTCAACCTTTTTGACCACTGGCTATTATTTAATGACATCGATTTTATGCAGTTCGCCGGAGTGAGTCAAGAGTTCATGAAAATGTTGATGCAGCGTGATTAAAATACCACTAAGAATGCAAATTACACAATGAAGGTCTACCGTTTAAATTGTAGCGTTTTACATAAAATGAAGGTGACAGTTTCGTAACATGAGAATTTCATCACCTATTATTTTTACCAAGCTCAATTTGGCTGAATGTCTGTTCTTTGCCCTTGGTACATCCAAAAATGTAACAGATTTTGGTTAAAAACAGCCAAAAATAGAAAGTGTTGTTCTGGTATTTTTAAAGATAATCACAAATAGACAGTAAGCTGATGGACATTGAATGAATAACCTTAAAAAAAAACTGAAATTCTGTTGAATAATATGAGAATTTTTCTGGTGAGTTTAAGTTGAACAGATTTTGAGCATGCTTTCAGTTAAATTCAACACAGAAATTGTAGACCATTGAGTAAAAAGTAAGACATTCTTTTAAAAAAAAGGAAAGGAGAAAAAACATAACACATTTGGTATTCCTTTACTGTTCCACTCTACAGAAGAATACGGCAGACGACACTTGGCAAGACACCAACAAATCAGAGATATCGGTCAACAGTCCCAGCAAAGACAACAAAACAGCGTTGTCTGCGTCACCCACTACTAGTACTATCAAGACTAACTTTGCAAGGGATAGAAGTCTATCATTGAGGGAGAAGAGAACAACTCCAAAAGATCCCAAACCTCTTGAAAGGCGAAACAGCACAGGTCATGCTGATAACAAAGTAAGTGTTATTTAAGGTAGTTTGCACCTCAAAAATGCAAGACTTGAACTTTTGCTCAAACTTTCCTCAATTAAATTTAAACCATTTCCTTTCAAAATCAAGAATAAAAATCGGGGGTCACAGTGCAAATTTTGGTACCAGAGAAACCAATCATATTTCCAATATTTGAAATTCAAAAAAGGTAGCATCCATGTCCTATCTTCATATATGGGGAAAATAAATTCCCTATTTTCACAAATTAAGCTGGTCAAAACTTTACTTACTCCATAAGCTTCAAAATGAGCCTCCACTTATAAAAGTTTGAGAGTCCAAATATCTGTCTCTGAGGCACATTCTACCTAACACTAGTAACAGGCATTTGTGTCACTGTTTAGTTTTCCTTTTTTATTCATGTATGAACTTTCATTTCCAGTTTTGTGTGGTTAGACAAGTAGTCTTTACTTTCGGTCACCAATTCAAAGGGATTTAGTTAGCTCTTTTCCTACCACCAATCTTGAATTTTTACAGGAGGGGGCATGTGAAAAAGTATATTTCCAATAACGTTTAGTGCTATTGACATTCCATGAGCATGCGTGGCCCATATGCCATATATAGGTACATGCAAATTTACACAAAATAAAGTCCTTTTAAAATATTTTTGTGACCGGTTAATTTTCTATAAAATCTGTTCAAGGATTTTAAGTTTACTGAAATTAATTTCTTTGTACACTTACCATGATTGCGATTGTACTAGTGTGCAGGTATTTCTTCTGTTGTATGTGACCATATTGACAGAGAGACCTTCAGTTATTTTGAAAGTGAACGTGTCTGTTTTGAAAACGTTCATGTAGAACAACGGTATGCTGTCTTTCTAGGTACTCAACATGTCAGAGCGTATCCTAATGGTACACATTGCACACACTTTGAGAAAATTCAAAATGCAAACAAAGAGAGAAAGAGAAAAATTTGTACTTAGAAGATGAGTTTTGACTTTTCTGTATAAAGTCACACAGTGATGTGTTTGTGTAGCCTCTAAGATAATCCAAATTTACTTTTTGCAGAATCCAAGACGATCACTGCCAGATCAGTTGTCCAGTGCTTGGCCATCGGAAGACCAGATACCGGATGATATTATACTCATCAATACAGTAGAATGGCAGGGTCAGGTGAGTGGAATACAGACATTTCAACAATAAATATAAATGCTTGAATACTGATATCCTGAAATTTCAGATAGTACCGGCATTCATGGAAAAGAACAACCTGGTATCCAGAGAGATAAATTTGATGAGTTGGCCTGTCTGAGCAACAGTAGTATCAAACCTGATAATTATGGTGTGCATACTGTATACCTGGTATACTTTTCCTTCCATCGCAGCAAACCAAATTCAGTGCTTATTTCCGTACGTTCATGAGGCTGGAAGCTAAATTTCATGCACCCGGTCCAAAATTTGACTTTCCCCAGGCAGGTAGGCAGACAGCTATTTCCAACTCCATTTACACATACCGGTAGTATCATTTCACTGGAAATTCAAAATTTCCAACGTTTGCAAGGTGATACCACGAATTGTCAGATCAGTGAATGTAATGATTTCACTGGAAAAAACTCACAGCATCGTCTCACTTGAAAATACTGATTCTGTAATTCCAATTGAAGAGTCAGTAGGGTCACTTTATTAGATAACTAGACTGCCTAAATGATTACTTTGTTGATGATAAATGGTTGTCATGGAGAGTTTTCCCACGACAATTGAATTGCAAAGACTCAGGCATCTAAGCATCTTGATGGACCTTTTCCCAGGTGAATTATTTTGTAATGAACAGCCCCAAAGGATAGGTATGCCATGACATTTTGATCAGTTCACCACATATATGATAATGGGTGCAGAGGTGGAGTGAACTGGTCACAACTGAGTGGTATACCCATTGCTGAGGTGGTTTATTGCTAGTATTGTAGTACAAAAATATATTGAAATTTTGGTGAGAAATGTTAAAAAGGATTTTTCTTTAAAGGAGAACTGGTGTGAAACAATAAAAAAGGGATTTTGTTTATTAAATTATAACTCAACTGTGCTAATAATATTGCAAATTATATCATACCAGTATATTGATGATGCAAATACAGCGATCTGATTGGTCGAGACGCGAAAAGAACCGTGGTATATTGGCGATATACCACGGCTGCCATACGCGCGAGCTCTCAGCTTGAGCAAAAATCCGTTTATGACGTTCTACGCCAAAATTTCAATATACTGTTATGATATAATAGTAATAAATCACACCCAGCGACGGTATACCACTCGATTTTGACCAGTTCACTTCATATATGCACTCATTATCGCTCGTGCATATATGTCGTGAACTGGTCAAAATCTTGTGGTATACCGTCGCTGGGGTAATTTATTGCTTAAATGTAGCATTGTTATTTTCACATCTCAACCAATCAGATCATTATGTTTTCAACATCAATATACTTGCACGATAGAATTTGTAATATTTTGTTTTTTAGGGATCAAATATTGCATACCTACAGAGTGGCTAGATGTAACATTACTTTAACAAAACATTTGCTCAAAGAGAGCATAAAGAAATATTTTTGTTGATCTATAGCTGCTGTCACGAGCCCTTGAAGAGAGAAATCACACAGTGATTTGTACCTGTTCCAGCGCTGATGTCCAGGCCACATTTGCATTCATTGTCAATAGGATACAGAAGTTGTAAGTAAAAACATTCGTCTTCAACTTTTTTGTCTCTTCATTGTACAAAAGAACTTTCATTGAGTGGCATGTCCAGGCATTAATTTAATGATTAAAATCACCTCCATATCTGGAAGTGAAATTCCAGCCATCCACTTTTTACAACATGCGTGTTATCACCTGATCAAACACCCTCATTTCAGTGTCCTTTATCTGTGTGTACTTCATCTTGCCTGGACTAATATGACTGTGAAAGTTCATAATAGCGTAATGCCGTTAACAGCACCAGTAATTCATAACATGTTCTGCCTACATTGTGGCGTTTTGTTTTCGACGTTAATTTCATTTCATTTTTTAAAAAAAACTCTAGCAGTTATTTTTTTTCTCAATTTTATTTTAGCGCATTATCCTTTGTTGTATGTTGAGCCCCCCAGGTTCCAGAGTCATTTACTTGCATGAATTGTTTAAGTTAGAATGTTTGCTGTTTTTATTAACACAGACACAATGGCCCCAAGACCAAGAGGAACACAAGGTTTGACCACAAACACTCCCTCTAGTTCATTCCACTCTTTCACTGGCAGGCATCAGCTATTCTTCTGATGAATTGGCCCCTTTAAATGACACACAGAATATATATATATATATATATATATATATTATATATATATATATATATATATATATATATATATATATATATATATATATATATATATATATATATATATATATATATATTATATATATATATATTTCCAAATTATTTTGAATTTTTTATGAATGAGGAATGAAATAATGATATTGTCTAATTAATGACTTGAAAAGAAGATGAAAGTGTATTTTGAAATGAGTTCCTGATGTCAGTGAAAGGTTTACTGAGTAGTAATTAGTGTTTACCCATGTTCTATCCCACTAATGTACTCTCTTCTGTGTAAATGGCTTTTTTATGCTACTGCTCTAGTGAATTTGGAATGAAATTAAACAAAAAAAATCAACATGCAATGCCTCGGCTTTCACAAACCGCTTGAATTCTGAAGCCTGTATGTTGATTTTTTTCTCTCTGTTCTTCATATGTTTTTTTGGATAACTACTTAAACCTACTTAATCTTGTCTTTGAAGTGTGGAGGTTAAACAAAGGGTAAAGATCTTACATATTGACTTCAATGTGATCCCCCTTTTCATGTATCATATTGCTATCGTAGTTTACCGGTACTTCTGTTTCCTTCCCATAGCTCTACTGAGTGACACGCCTATGGAGAGCGCCCTCTAGTGATAAACTCAGCTTCAATTTTTTAACCATCTAATTCCTGTAGTTCTGCAGCCATTTCTCATAACTTCTCCTGGCCACCTGATCCAACCATTTCCTCTTCATTTCTAGATGTGGACATCCATCTCATATTAACATTACTCGGGCCGTAAGGTTACCTACCTCGTGTGAACAAATCTCTCAGTTTATTTTGTAACTAGAAATGCTATAATGTTGAAGGATTTGAATTGGTAAGACTGAAATGGTGATATGTGTTGTGGAATTTCTTCTGTTGATTAGTTCAAAGTTCTATGATCACCCCACGATTTCAGTCCTATCTTATCCTATAACATTCTAGTGTTTTGAGTTACGCCATGCAGTTTGAAACTCATCTTGCAGCTGGGTATTTTACAAACCTATCTTGTTTTGATTTTTAGTTGTAATACCAACTCAGCCAATCCGCCGCCCTTGAAGTTGGCAGTCGCTGGTAGTGACGCTTTTTTCAACTCAGTACTTAGACCCTACGTGGAGCAGTTTTCAGCCAAATCACCAGACTGGCAAAATTACATCAGGTTTCTGATCATACCCTTGGGTAGGTACCAAAGGATGTGTGCAGTTGACTGGTGTCTGTCTTTTGCGTGGATTTGACAACATGCTTCCGTTTAGCCTCAAAATTAATCAAGAAAATCAAGAAAATTTTCCTACATATGGACTTTTGTATGCTGCCCACTGTAAATTATTACAGTTCGATAATATTCTGCTGGTTAGCATAACTTTACAGGACCCAATTCCAAATGAGTTTGTACTCAGTGAAAAGAATCTTATCGTTTGTGAAAAACACATCAATATGCTATCATTGAAACCTTGCTCAGCCTACATAGTACAGGGTAAAATTCAACATTATTGTACACACATGCTGTTACCATTGAAGTTGTCAGCTGACACCAATCAAGGACATTGCAAATCTCATAAAAATAACAACAACAAAGTAGACTTTACACATCTTGTGAAATTAATATACATTTCAGTCCACCGTCTTGGACATTTAACTGATGATGTACATTGACAATTGTGAATAAAGATGTTTGATTCTAACCAAATGCAACTTGTCTATTAAAATGCATATTGTTATCAATAGCAGCTGAAGTTCAAAGTAAACAATCTTCAGAAGACTCATGTCTTATCTGTTATCCACCAGCCCTTGGGCTTTCAGATCCCTGCTCATGCAGTACCAATAACCCCGCTCTATCACCCCCTCCGCAATCCCCATGTGTACGGACTGAACTGCAAGACTTCTCAATGTTAGCAAAGTATGTCAGTGGAGAGCTGAAGCATGACAGACCGAAATAAAAACCTCACCAGTCATAAATATCTGTAAAAAAAAACCATCGAATGCTTGATTCTGATAACAGAGCCAGTCAGATTAGAAAATGGAAAGTACCAGTACGGTAGTATTAAAATGTCACAGCTTGTAAAAATTAAAGGATTTGTTTGTACCTTGCTGTTCAAATATTGAAGAGTTTCCGGTTGCAAAGTTGATATGCTCCAGTGAAGCATCACTTTACAGTATATGTCAGGCAAGGATGTCTTTGATTCAGCTGATACACCGTATTTTACTGTATGTTGACATTCTATGAGATCCCTATTTAAACATACTCATGCACTCAGCCGACATGTCATGCTTTGTATAGGTTTTCAGCGTGTATCTTGCAGTGAAAATATCAGGATTTCTTCTCAATAGTGATAGAAAAATTACAGTCTAAACTATGTCATCTCTCAAATTATTTTAAAATCATTGATTGATAGAGTATTAAAAGACAACACAACTATTGTGGCATGTCTTTGCCTAGTGCAGAAAACTTCACACATCACGCCTTCAATATATTCTCCAAATCAAATCCAAATCCAACAAGCAGCATCGCTTTTGTTATTTTTTTTCCCGGACTGATTAAACCTAAATAAATAGATTTCTCACTTACATTTTGATACTTTGTACATCAATGAATTTCCGAATAGCACAACACTGGGTGATGCAAGTGCCAGAAAGTGGTAATCTTGTTGTAATTTATTGATTGTACCCTGTGTGTTTTTTTCCCTTCAGGTGCCAATTCTCTTGCTAAGTACCTAGCATCAGTAGACAACCGTTACAGCTCTCTCTTCATGGACTCCCTCTGGAGGGAAGCATTTGAGAAGGCTGACAAAGAGAATATAGGTGAGTACTGAGAAAGTTGACTTTACAAATGACGTATTCCAAAGGGGAATTTTCAAGAGAGGGTGCTATTTCGAAAACCTATTGATTTCTTAAAGCCATCTGAGAAGTGAGATTCATAGAGTAAAATTTACTATTGCAGGAAATTTAAGCTTATATTAACTTTCCATTTTGTACTACAGATGAAATGAAAAATCCCCAGATTTTAATTTCTGTAAATAATACTTACTTTCAAGACAAACAATAGCCTTAATTGATTCTAACACCTGACGAAACTACAAAGGAATTTTTCACAATCCAAAATAGTAAAAATCATAAAAAGATACAGCTACTCAGAGGGACATAGAAAAGAAAGCGTTGCAGATTTTGAGTTACAATAAGGCATCTTTGTGTAGCTAAAGACAAATATTACTGTAAAATTCATAATCACCTAGAGTTGATACTAATACGGCAGATTCCATACGGACATTGACATTTGATATGATTCATTTCAACAGATTATTCAGAGTTAGTTCACCGTGTGAGTAGGTATCTTCATGATGCAAATCTAGTCTTTTCACTTCCCATTGCTGAAGCCATGGTCAACTATAGAAACAACTCAGAGGAAGACTCGGTCCAGAAATTTGTCCCCTTCATCAATGTAAGTCAGCTATTACTTTGAAACCTGTCTTTTACATTACTGAAGCGGAAAGGGCAATTTTGTGAACTACTTTCTTTGCAACCATGAAGTCTAAGCGTACAGCTCAATGCGAATAAGGCATGCAAAAATTTTAATGTGAGTTCTTAAATGAGAATATATAGAACCACATCAGGGATTATTGATGACGCAGATCATTTGCATACACTGGGTGGGATTTTTTCAACAATCCCATAGAAGAATTAATATTAGGGGGTAAACATTATCTGTTACACACTATGGGGGCATTTGGCACATTCAATCATCACCTACGGTCTAAATATCATGGAAACAGCCGATGAGGGATTTGTCTCCATGGGTAAAATCATGAACGTTGAACACAATCATTATGTCGCTGGTTGAACCATAATAAATACCTTCCACTGTCCCTTCAGAGCAAACACCAAGTGGAAATATCTACTGGATGATGACAGTAATATTTGATACCCAATTTAGTTGCTACAATCAATGAATGAATGAATCATAGACAATAAATTTGAATAATTATGATTGGCAGTTGCAATCTCTGACCAACAACACAACATTTTTGAAATTTATTTTGGACTCAAGAGTAGTTGCTATATATTCACAGACATTATATGAAAGATTCAATTACAATGAACACCTTAAACATGGAAAAATTACGGGATTCCTGGACCGAACACAACTAGTCCGATTCGAAGCTTGACTTTTTTACATGTGCCTAGACTTACGAAATTCTGGGTTTTATAGGGGAGGTTCCTGTTTAAAAAGAAAATTTTGTGCAGACTGCACATTCAAAATCCTCTCTATACATGGATGTCGTATGAATAGAAAATTGCTAACGCCAGATAAGGTGTTCCACTGTACAAGATGTGTCTGTGTGTACTGCGATGAAACACGGAGAATGGTTGACAGGCATGGTCAAATCTCAGTGGAAATGTCATACATGGATGATAGGGCAAACCCCCTCAAGGTGTAGCTTTTCAATTTTGGCAGTTGCCAACACACAGCATTGCATGAGTCAAGTGGTTGGACTGTGAACTGTTCAATATCTCAAGCAGAGGAAGGGAAGTGTAGACCTTGTCGTCAATTATGATTAATTCTCTATCAAAACCGCATCAGTAAACTACAATGGTATATAAAAATTGATGGTTCATGAAAGTTTGTGTTATCAGCTTCCCTTCAATTCGCTGACTTTAAGATTTGAAATATTCATTTCAGTATTTGATTTTGTCCGTCCATCGAGTGATGTGTCCAATAGCCCCTATAAACATACATATATTTTGTTTGTGATTAATGAGGAAATTACTTACTGAAAATGAATGTATTTTGAACGTGCGTTAAAGATCAGAGGAAACTACAAAAAAACGCCGGCATCCATTTATCATGTCGAGATATGCCAGAAGATGTTGATTGATGGTTACTGCCTGAGGGCAGGGGGTGTATTTCTAAATTTTTACAATTAATCATACTGATGCTGAATGTCAGTGGGTATGGCTTTGCTGTAGGTATGCTCTTTTAGAATTTAATAGGAAGATAGCTTGTTTTCCTTGAGAAAACATTTTGCAAACAAGGATTTCATAAACATCAGTATTGAATTTTGGGTGAACATTAAAAAGATTGAAACATGAGTTTTTGCAAAATTTAAGTGTGTGTGCAATAAAAATGCTAAAACCTTAAGTTAAAAAATAATTCCAAACCTCTCAATTTTGTGACATATTATTTTTTTTATTTCCAGGCTATTTGCATTGAATCTGTTGTGTTCCAATTGTAGAATTGTGTTATGATTTACAGTGACAAGTTGCAAAACAATGAAAAATGAAAGAATAGCATTATCCAATAAATGTTCAAATAAGAGCTGCATCATTCATCATTATAACAGGGCATTGCATAAAGTACAGGGTATCTTGCTCAAAATCACTCTTTATTGCAAAGATTCATTCAATTTTTATTCATTTGTTAACCAAGGATCAAAATATTGGTAGGGTTCACCTTTTTGCAAGACAAGCTTTCATATGTAAATGTATGTAAATTTATGCAAATCACTTGATTTCCTGGCTCCCTGTTTTTCCCGTGTTCAACATTTCAAAAAAAGTTAAGTCTGCTGTGGTCAAATTTTGTGAAATTTTCACATCATGTTCTTTAAATATTATATATCAAAATGAAAATCTTATATTTTGAATAAGAGTCATTTTAATGTTGCTTATCATGATTTTTACTCTTTTTATTGAGTGTCAGTCTTTTAATCCTTTTCATTTAAAAATAAGAATAGATAATTCAAAGCAAAATTGTCGTTTATTTCAACATATACTCTAGTTTCAAATGAGATATTACATTTCATAAAGTGTCAAGTTTTTCAACATTGAGAATTTCTGTCCCAAATATGTACCCCTTCATCCTTTGAGTAAACTATTGCTACGATACTAAATTTTGTATTCTCTGCTTTTAGAAAATATGTAATACGAGGGTTTTCATTTCATCTTTGATAAGAATACTGCTTTGATAAAAGTGTTAGTTATGTCATAGACAGTTTCTGTTACTGTCTATGGTTATGTGCAACACTACTTTTAATGACAAATATGCTTTTGACTTATCCAAAAAGTTTGTATTTCTTTGAATACAAAAAGATCACCTAGATGTGATTATGACACTTTACATTGCCAACATTTTCTTATTGAATACCATGTTGTTCACCTGTTCATAATTATCCTGTTATATCCCGTTGTTCACATAATACACTGTATGTAGACCCTTGTGAAGTAAACTGAAGTGGAAAATATTGAACCCCTCATTTTGCTGTACACTGCAACATTCAATTGCGTGTGACTTCACGTAAACATAGTCATTATGATACATAGCTGATAGAGGTTAAAATTGTCAAAGCCAGTGAAGTGATACAATACACTCTCATGGCTGGTCAGATTTGATCAGATAAATATAGGGAGATGTAAAAAATGATGTCGATTTATGGAATCTGTTGATTCCTATGATTGGATCAGGGACGATGTGCATGTTCAGTGAGGTATCAGTTCATAAACAGTCTTTCACAATAGATACGTAGAATAAATTGAAGTTTGTGAGGATTTAATAGGAGGACAATATAAGCAGTTGATATGTGCCGTCGAGAAGCAGCACCAGTTTTATAATACAGGGTAGCATAGAAAATCAAGTTACAGAATTCACCGTAGATTTTATTTTAGAACCAAACATCTGAGCTAAATTCAGAACACCTTAAACAGGGTGATGTTTACTTTCTTCACCAAATTTAGCTAAGACTTTTCATGATACTTTTGTCGGCGTCATTGATGACCTCTGTAAACTGCATCGATTGTGTAAGCCGCCGTACAGCCGATGCCGATTTTCAACAAACATCCGACATCAAATTGATGAAATTTAATCTGTATACCGGCGCATGAATATTTGATAGCACTGATCTGATTTCTTTGCGTCATCTTGGGTTTTTTAGGATGTGAGAGTGGGATCAACAGAAGCTATTAGTACACTGTCAGGTAAGCTATGAAATGTCAAACAATCATCTCTGTTAAGCTGTGATTGTCTGCTGAAAATTGATACAGATGTATTTGAATGGACTGTGTGGTAGCTCTAGAGTGTACAGATGAATTATTTCATCGCAAAAAAATTGTCCCAAGAAATTGTTCCCGGTGACATTTGTATATTACAGAGAACTGACTTAAAGAAGAATGAGGAAATCAAAATTACTGAGTCTTGTACTTCGCATGATAATCTGGTCTTTTGAAGGACTTTTCCTATTTTCAGAATTTGTCCTTTGTAATTGTGAAACACTTTGACCTTCAATCAGCCATCTGCCGTTGAATGTAACCAGCGATTTCACAATTGATCAGCTTCTAATGTGTCACAAAAAATCAAACATCACTTTTAAAACTGATAAATATACCAAGAAATGTGCTACCATCAATCTGCATGTTTCTAATTCCATTCTAATCCACACCATAATAAAGTGAAACAATCATAGAATATTTTATATGATTTTATATCCATCCAGGTGATTGGGAAGAATTTGGAACACAATCTCAAACCATACTGTCTTCAAGTCCACCGACCGTCACTCAGTTAGCCTCCAAAGAATCCAGCACGCCTCCGTCTAGTCCAGCAATTAGCATCACCACATCCACATCAAGGTATTGTTACGTGCAGAGAAAACGAACAAAAGGGTGAACTCAGCAGTTAACGTTTAAACAAAATTTATTACGAAAATAAAACTAATTGCTAAGTCAGGGATAGAGTACAAGCTTTAAAAGTGTTACAGACTACTTATCTCAGCTGGGACGGCAGAGCTCCAGTCTCAGAGTTGTAACAGTCAGTCGGATGAATGAACAGTCCTTTGGCTTGCAGGCTTGAAACTGCACAAAGTCCACAGTATAAATCCAGCGTTGACAGTGAAGGTCTTGAAAAGTCTTGAGAATGACTACTGCTGGAGTTTAGTAACACACAAGAGACACGATCCCAAAAGTCTGACTGGAAGCTGTGCACGTCCCTTTTATAAAGGCATGTAAGAACAATCTAGAACCTTTTATTGACATGCTAATTACTGTTCTAAAATTATCTCCCTTACACAACTAATCAACTTTCCAGAACATTCCAAACATGACTAATTGAATTCAAGGTTGTGAGGTCATCAAGGGCAGTGACCTTGGAATGTTCTAGACTGATTGAACTCAGGTCATGATGAGTGTGGGGGAAATGACCTACATAACACACCCCCTCTTCAAAAAAAGAAAATTTTTCAAAGAAAAATCTTTCTTTTACAAATGTAATCTTAAAAGTGTGAACAACAATAAGTTCTAAATACGAGAGAGACAGTCTGCAATTAAATTGTCTCAGCCTTTGATATGTCTAATGTCAAGATTAAACTCCTGTAACATTAAACTCCATCTTAGCAATCTCTGATTTTTGCCTTTAAATTTCTGCAGAAAAACAAGAGGGTTGTGATCAATATAAACCACTATTGGCTGATTTGAAGAAGTAACATAAACTTCAAAATGCTGTAAAGCTAATATCAAAGATAAACCACTCTTTTTCAATTGTAGAGTAGTTTCTCTGGGATTTGTTAAATTTGCGTGAAAAATAGCAAACAGGATGATCTACACCATGACTATCCTCTTGCAATTTGGTATTGGAAAACTTGAAATGGCACTGAACTTGGCATAAAGTATGCATGGCAAAGTCCAGTTACTTTTACTGGGTTCAATAAAGTCATTGTCCAGCAGGTATTGACTTCTTCCTGGAGATATTTCGCTTTTGTTGGATTCAGTCTGTATGGATGTTGTTTTACAGGCTTACTGTCCCCAACATCAACGTCGTGATAGATGACGTTCGTCCTCGTTGGAACATCTTGAAACAGGTGTTTATATTCGTGGAGCAGTTCTTTCACCTGTTGTTGTTGTCCTGGCTGGAGGTGTGCCAACTTTGTAGACTCCAGCTTCTCCAGGATTTCTGAGTTCTGAAGCTTGACCGAGCCCAGCTTTGAGTTTAGAGTATTTTCACTCAAGTCAGTTTCAGTATCACTATCTTCATAATGGCTTGAACTGACTGCACTGACAGGCTGAGTTATAGTAGGATTATCCCTATCCAAATATGGCTTAAGCATATTTATGTGACATAGCTGTTTTTGTTTTCGCCTGTCAGGTGTTATTATGATGTAATTTAAATCACTCAATTTCTTATCAATTAGGTATGGCCCAAAGTAACGAGCATGGAGTGGTTTGCCAGGAATTGGAAGTAGAACAAGAACTTTTTGACCTGGTTCAAACTTCCGTTTTGAGGTGTTTTTATCATATTTGGTTTTCATTGACTGCTGAGATGACTCAAGATTTTCTCTGGCTAATTCACATGCTTTAGAGAGCTTTGTACGAAAATCTGAGACATATTGCAAAATATTCAGACAATCATCATCGTCTGATAGGAATTTCTCTTTAACGAGCTTAAGTGGGCCACGGACTGTGTGTCCAAATACAAGCTCAAATGGGCTAAAACCAAGAGACTCTTGAATTGACTCTCTAACAGCAAAGAGCAAAAAATGAATTCCTTCATCCCACTGCTTCTCTGTGTCAAACAGTAGGTCCTAATCATGTTTTTCAAAGTTTGATGAAATCGCTCAAGAGCACCCTGACTTTCTGGATGATAGGCGGATGACCTATACTGTTTAATGCCTAGCTGATCCATTACTTGTTGAAAAATACCAGACATAAAGTTGGAGCCTTGATCGGACTGGACACATTTAGGGAGGCCAAATAAAGTGAAAAATTTGACTAAAGCTCTCACTATAGTCTTTGTCTTTATGTTTCTCAGTGGTATGGCTTCTGGGAACCGAGGTTGATGTACACATAATTGTCAACATATACTCATTTCCTGATCTTGTTTTTGGTAGGGGCCCAACACAGTCTATTAGTATCCTACTAAATGGTTCTTGAAATGCAGGAATTGGCTGTAAAGGGGCCTTTGGAATGGTCTGATTGGCTTTCCTACCATTTGACATGTGTGACAAGTTTTACAGAAATGTGCTACATCCTGCCTGAGATTAGGCCAATAAAAGTGACTGAGAATTTTGTGATAAGTTTTCCTGACTCCTAAGTGACCAGCCCAGGGCGTTTCATGGGCCAGGCGCAATATTTCAGCACGATAGGGCTTTGGAACCACAATTTGATGTTTTATAGCCCAATCGTCATCAACCAAAACATCTGGAGGTCTCCATTTACGCATGAGAATACCAGACTTTGTATAATAGGAAACAGAGCTATCTGAAGTTTTACCTTCATCATCTACCCTGTCAAACAAAGACAAAATATCTGGGTCTTTGTGTTGTTCTGCAATGAGATTTGATATAGAAAATGTCTGACTTTGGTCAGCAGAAGTTTTACTGGAAGTTTCAAATCCACGAGGGATAACGGAATGATCCGTGTCAAACACCTGACTGAGGAAGGTGTCATTTAAGTCAACATCTGTGACATTATTTTTGAGAGTATTTTGATTCTCAGAAGTTTTCTTTGACATGGCTCGAGTAATGGCACATGATGGGAAAAGGCCGGGAATGTCTTCCTCTATTGGCTCTGGATTTTGATCTAAACTAGGATTATCAGTCACAAGTGGATTAGTAATGACCTTGTCCCCAGCAAGGTCGTTTCCAAGAAGAAGGTGAATCCCTTCAAAAGGCAAAAAAGGCCTAATACCTAAAGCCACAGGTCCAGAAACAAAGTCCGAAGACAAATAGACATTATGGAGAGGAACAGGAATGTAGTCATTACAATCTACCCCCTTAATAAGAACTTTAGAACCTGAAAATGACTTTTCAGAAAACGGCAGGGTATCTGCCAACAAAAGAGACTGGGAAGCCCCGGTATCTCTTAAATTTTGACAGGGGTAGCGGAAGAGAAATCACTAGAAAGTGATATAAAACCATCATGAATAAATGGTTCGAAAATACCCATAATGCTATCTTGAGAAGAATTGACCTTGACCTCATTAATTGGGGATGAGAGGGGTTTAACCTCAGAAAATGTGTTGCACACATTATTAGACTCTAATTGAGTTGATGAAGAAATAAAGCCGGTTGGCTTAGATCCACTTTGACCACTTTGACCTTCACGTTTTCTTTTCAATTTGAAACACTCTGACATTAAATGGCCGTCTTTCTTACAATAATTACAAGAAAGTGTACCGAACTGTTTGTCAGAAGGAGATTGAGACTTGGATTTGATGATGTGGAAGTGTTACTTGAACTCTGTGAACTGTTGTCATTTGATTTTCTACTGTCCTTTGAAAAATTCTTGGATGAAAAGGAGGAGTTAAATTTACCTGCATTGTTTCTGTATGAAAAGGACTGGGATGGTTTGCTGAGAAATGAAGATTTGTGGGTCAATGAATAATCATCGGCCAAACGTGCAGCAACCTCTAATGTATCTGCCTTTGTTCATTGATAAACGTCTTGATGTCACTCCGGATGCACCTTTTAAATTCCTCAATCAAAACAAGTTGTCGTAATTTGTCATAATTCTGACTAACCTTTTCAGAAGAACACCAACGATCAAACAGTTGTTCTTTTGTTCGAGCAAATTCAACATAAGTTTGATCTTTTACCTTCTCACAATCCCTAAATTTCTGACGGTAAGCTTCAGGCACCAATTCATAGCCCTTGAGAATTAATTCCTTCACAGAATCATAATCTGAAGCCTGCTCTACTGACAACTGAATGTAAATTTCTCTGGCTTTACCCACCAAAGCACTCTGCAAAAGCATAGACCAGGACTCCTTAGGCCAATTCAGACTCTGAGCAATTTTCTCAAAATGGAGAAAATATTTGTCAACATCCTTTTCTTGGAAAGGGGGAACTAACCTGAAATGCTTAGTAATGTCAAACTGTCCGAAGGGAAGAATTTTCCTGACTGTCCAAGCTCCAAACGTTTCATTTCTAATCTTTCCTGCCTATCTTTCTCTCTCTGTCTTTCTTCCATTTCTAATTGCATTGTATTTTTTCTTTTTCTAATGCCTGTCTCTCTTTTTCCATTTGTAATTCTAGTTTCTTGATCTCCAATTTGTCTGCAATTCTAATTCTAATTTTCTGAGTTCAGAGGTAGACTCGGGCTCATAATCTTTCAGGGTGGATTCCTCAAATTGGCCTAAATCAACCAGATGTTTGGCAATACGGTACTGTATTTCCCTCTTGCGCATAGATCTTTTAACTTCTACTTTAAGGAAATTTGCCAGTGCTATGAGGTTGTCTTTTCTGAGGGAATTAAATGTGTCCTGATCAAGGTCATCCATAAATTCGTCTGGTTTAAATTCCGCCATGATTAAATTTCGCTGAGTTCACAGTATACAGTAGTTTTAAAAGCTGTCAAAATGTTGTCAAACGGCTCAAAATATTCGCTCCCGGACGAGCCCCCAATTTTGTTACGTGCAGAGAAAACGAACAAAAAGGGTGAACTCAGCAGTTAACGTTTAAACAAAATTTATTACGAAAATAAAACTAATTGCTAAGTCAGGGATAGAGTACAAGCTTTAAAAGTGTACAGACTACTTATCTCAGCTGGGACGGCAGAGCTCCAGTCTCAGAGTTGTAACAGTCAGTCGGATGAATGAACAGTCCTTTGGCTTGCAGGCTTGAAGCTGCACAAAGTCCACAGTATAAATCCAGCGTTGACAGTGAAGGTCTTGAAAAGTCTGAGAATGACTACTGCTGGAGTTTAGTAACACACAAGAGACACGATCCCAAAAGTCTGACTGGAAGCTGTGCACGTCCCTTTTATAAAGGCATGTAAGAAAATCTAGAACTTTTATTGACATGCTAATTACTGTTCTAAAATTATCTCCCTTACACAACTAATCAACTTTCCAGAACATTCCAAACATGACTAATTGAATTCAAGGTTGTGAGGTCATCAAGGGCAGTGACCTTGGGAATGTTCTAGACTGATTGAACTCAGGTCATGATGAGTGTGGGGAAATGACCTACATAACAATAGAATTGTGATACAAGAGAACAGTGAACCCT
The DNA here is from genome assembly GCF_041260155.1 of Ptychodera flava. Taxonomy (NCBI): domain Eukaryota; kingdom Metazoa; phylum Hemichordata; class Enteropneusta; family Ptychoderidae; genus Ptychodera; species Ptychodera flava. The sequence continues at coordinate 10,677,699 of NC_091941.1, forward strand.
GAGGTTCCCACACACACACACGTTATGATTTCTGTACATTTTAATCATTTCACTGGGTTTAGATACAGTGTATGATGGTGTGATACGACTTATTTCTCAAATAACACCAAATTTACAAAAATAATTTGCAAAGACTGCGACTCATAAATGAGAACCAGTGTGTCCTTGCAACCACGCAAAATAATCAGTTGCCAGTGATTTGAAGTTGTAAAGCAACATGACATAAACCAAGTATGACGTTGACTTCACTTAAAGACAGCACATTTTAATAGAGGAAACTAAAGAAGCAACAGAGATTAACCATGCTAGGTACCAGCACAAAATCTTATAAGCAGAGGGATGGAAGGACTGTGCTTCAAGCAAGCTTTTTTCTAGCTTGTTCCAGTCAGATCCTTGATTGGCAGAGAGTGGGGATTTTTTTTAAACTCTGCTTATGACATGTGAGACTGTTTGTCTGTTCTGCTGCAGACTGATATCCAGTTACATGAGAATATCAAATACTCAGTGCCAATCTCCTAGAAATTCATTTTGTGAAACGATTCACCTGGGGGAGTTAATATCAGATAGTCTGAGCGTTGATTATGCTGTCTTATAATATTGCAAGCAAATTACTGGACTCATTTGATTTGTCAATTTATATTGACTTATGTGGCGATTCAATGTACCGGTATTAGCAAAAGGATCTGTGCAGAGTTGTAATGTTGATTAACTGCAGTTTTCATTTGGTGGATGTGCAGTCCCCGATCACTGTGTGTAAGTGTGTGTCTGTGTTTGTCTCACAGTTAGTGAGCCTGTTTGTGTCTTTCTGTATGTCTGTCTCTCTGTGAGTGGTTTTCTTTCTGTCTATTTCTCAGTATCTGTTTGTGTCGCTCCATTTCCGTGTCTCTCTCCATGAATTTGTGTCTCTGTTTCTCTCTGCCAGTGTATATGTTTGTTCTTTCTGCGGCCATTACATAATTTTCCATAGAGTCACAGAACAATTTACATAGTCGTTTTTGACAATTGATAGTTTTCATTTCGGGAATCAGGATTTATTTTTGCAGCATGCTTGACGTCACATTAGGAAATTTCTGAGAATTCAAAATGACTTACTCAATTTATGCAATTTCACCAACCCACAGTCAGATCAGTGATATCATTATATCAAGCCCTCAAGGGTTGAATGACCTCTTTTGAAACTCACCCCATTTGCTCAGTCGTTTTTCATTCTTTATTGTTATATCACTGTGAAGCCTTTGCTGTGAGTTGGAAATATTCACAATAGTCTCAGCACATCTTTTTTTCATCCTAGTGCTTTCAACTAAATTTGGTTTCAGATTTTTCTCAGTTTTCCTTATGTGTATAGATAAATTTTAAACCATAAAGCGAATTTTGAAATTTATCATAAACACGATTTACCGGCAAGCAATCCCTGATAGAAAGAGTCTTATCTGTCTTATTTTTGTTTCATGTGCAACATCCAATGACTTATTAAATTCATCAGGGAAATATATTGCATATATTTGTACGTGTTCTATTTTTTTCATCAAACAAAGTTATAGCTTCAGTTTGCAAACATGTTGCGTTACATCATGTCACAAGCATTACTTTTTTAGTTTATATGTCTTCGTTGATAAGTAAATAGTAATAATCTTAATGGGGGAGGAGGGGACATATCCAGTGCTGGCCATTAATGTTTTGGATAGTGCTGATTGTGACTGTGATCCTAGATTTGTTACCATACATAGCATACTTTGTGCGTCATCTGCTAGTGCCCTCAGAAATTAGGCCAAATTTTGTCTTTTGGCACCCATCTTTATTACTTCAGCTTGAATTCAGCTCCTTTGATATGTGCCTTCTTGTTTCAATCGCAACATAGGTTGACTAAAATGCTGATTTCCCAATCATGACGTAGGTGGAGTAGAATCCTGATTTCCCAGTTCCTGTAAGAGCCGTTTCCAAAGATCTAAGTCAAAATTCCCTGACGAATATTAATTTTGCATATTTAATGACGGATCAATGAAGTCATTAAGAATAAGCCCTCTTGAATTTTGCAGTCCTATCTCAGTTCCGGCCAGTAGCAGCAGTACTAACACTGCCTCTGAACTCATGGATTTACAAGTTGAATACTGGACCAACGTGACAACGCCGGGAGGCAGCAGTAGCAGCAGCAGCAAGTTCAAGGACAACAGCATGAAATGTTCCCTGAAGACCACGTTCAGGTCGCTGAATATCTGTCGTCTGCCCAGCTCTGGAGATTCAACCTTGACCTCAACTCTTTCACTTGTTGTTGTAACCAAGGAGAAAAACAAGAAAAGTGAGTCATTTGTCAGTTTTTGCCTACACCAGTGTTGTGCCATTGTTTTTGACAAAGGAACAATATTTCTATAGTATTTTTCTGAATCATGCTGTTTACTAGGGGCATAGACTCAGCTGATATCTCTGCCTTGTTATCTTCATTTCCATATCTCATGCCTTTTGAGTAAATTTTTTATCGCGTATAACAAAAAAATGACTTGTCTGTGTTCTTGTCAGCACTTTTTTATCTCAGCATTGTACTTTGTTCCAGTTCCATCAGATGCATTTCCATTCCCTTTCCATAATTCATATTCTCTTTCTAAACAAACTACTCCCAAGATCATGTAGAAATGTCTTATGTTTAACTTGTCAATTTAGACTATAGGTGTGTTCTGCCCAGTGTTGTCATTGACAACTGAATTCAGTTCAGATTAGAATTTATTTGTCAACTTAACAATGCATATTGTACAAAGCATGGCATGATGTATTTCTTCAATATACTATACCGAGGAGAAAAGAAACTACACAAAAAATATGAAACTGAAAATAATGAAAATTGTTAGGAAACTGTATAGCTTATCATTGTTTTAATCATTTGATGACGTATGTGCTAATAAATATGCTGGAATTTTTTTTGTTAATGATATGAATTGTTCATTTTGATAAGTATATCATTCTGGTTTTTTTATCCTACACAGTCATGAGAATTGGCAAGAGACCCAAGGAGACGGAATCAAAAAGTCAAGTTGTCGATGGCATCAACCGATTGATTTGTATGTGCAAGAGCCATACCAATCCACTCAAAGGTAAATTTCAGCTGCATATCATATGTTGGTTCTGTGTGATTTTTTGTATCAATTTATTTCAATAATTCACCTCTCATGTTGCTTCCAGAATCAGTGTAATTTATTGAGGTTGATTAGGTCGTGTGTCAAAGGTGATTGTAGACATAGATAATTTATGTGAAAATAGAATTACCGCTCAGTAACAGGAATCAGTTGTAATTGGTATTTGAGTTATTATTTTGATAGGATATCCAAACAAGACTTTTATAATTCATTTTAGTTGAAAATGCGAAATGTCTAAATTGGTGTATTAAAGTGAATAACTTGTGATCTGTAAAATCATGTGTTATCCTGAAATTGGTTAAAGTTCTCACTGACACAGTTGTTGTGTGCAGCTTACCGTAGACTTCAGGTCTTCTCAAAGTTACCCTTCAAAGTTGACTGAAAGTCACAGACTCTGCTTTTTGGTAAAGGGTGTTAATACTTTCAAGTCAATATCGTTGCCAGTAGTAAAATACAATAAACCCTTTTTACGTAAAGCTTTGCAACTGTTACTGACCCTCAGTAAAATTTGCTGTCCTGTCAGAGGCAAACGCTAGCAAAGTGTGGTTTGAATTCAAATGCAAGGCAAAGAGACTGAATTGAGTGACTCTTTACTGTGCTGTCTGAATTTAATCATATTGCTTGCATAGATATAGTCAAACATACATATTTGAAGACTTAACCCTTTGAGTCCTGTAATTTTTTCCCACCAAAATTTTAGTGCAACATTTTATCGATTTTTGTAAATTTTTCTGTAATTTTTTGATAATTTTGGACCAAAAAGATATAAAATTTCACTGGCTAAAGTTTTTTATCAAAATTTTGTCAAAATCTGTATAAAAATGACTTGGGTATATTTTATAAAGACGAGAAAAACTGACTTTGGCATTCAAAGGGCTAACTACATCAGCCACTGTAGCATGAATATCCTGTCAGACATGACTATATGTTCTAATCGATGTCAGTCAGCTACTCCATAACTTGCAATAGCGACTTTTCAATCCTGGAGTTGGTCAAGAATTCTGTAACATGACAGCATCAATGTCAAATAAATGACTAATCCAAAGTTTGGCTCCACTTTATGTCGTGTTTGGTTGTTTTGCTCTTTCAGTGAACATCGATGGAATGGAGTGGCCCAGCGTTAAATTCTTCCAGATCTCTGCCCAGTGGTCAACTCATATCAAACACTTTCCTCTCCTGATGTTCGCACACAGCCATGAAATGCCACACTGAAAATACTCCAAGCTCAGAGCAATCAGAGAAAAAAAAAACTTTGAATGTCTTCCCGATCAAGGTGCTTTGAACAATGACGACTCGCGAATTGTCATTGGTCGTCTGAGCCACATGATTGGCACATGATCCGAAGAGACAAGTTTTGCAACATGTTGACGTGTTGAAGCAGAGGCGGTTAATGAGCTGTGAAGCCACGTTCCTTTTTGAGGGCAAGTCAATTTATTTGCCTCACGATGTACCGTAAGGCTAGGTGATGTACACTGGTTGCCGGGAGGCACCACCACAATTCTACTCAACTATTATGTTACATGGTCTGAAAGATGAAATATAGTACTGTACAGCGTACTCAATGTAAGTTACAATGTAAACGGGAAATTGCAATGGTATTTTGTTGCAGAGGATAAAATTACAGGCTCAGTATTAAAGATTTTTCGAAACAACAGATCTTCAACACATTTCCATAGTAACAAGCCCAGGCTTTGAAAACGGAATGATTAAAGAGAGTATGCCATGCGCTTGCTTATACAATAATTTTCATGTCTATCTGGTATGTTCCAGACACAAATGAATAGACCTTTATTAGCCAAATTGCAAAAAAAAATTAGTTTCTTCATGGAATTTCACAGAATACTGCCAAGTTTTCCCACCTTCATTGGTTATTGCGTGAGTGAAATTTAAAAAAATTCAACTCCTTTGAAATCTTCAAATGAAGCACAAAATAATGATAATTTCTCACTGTATTTTGAGTCTGGTTGGCTCATTACCTCCAAAATCAAAATTAGTTTAGTAAGGACGAGAATGTGCCAAAGTGCCAAATATTGTTTGTTTGTTTTTTACTTGGCGGAATAGGTATGTTGAATTAGAACATGCACGGTTACAGACAACTCCTACCAACAGAATTTTGCAATTCCCATGAAAAATAAACTTATGATTCAATTTGTTTCATTGTGTAAAGCTGCTCTGTTAATAGTCCAAAGTCGCCAAGCAGGTTTGTGAAAATATTTCAGGGGCCATGGTGCAACTTTTAGAGGGTGCAAGAAATTGAAAAAAGTCACTGATGACACAAAGGGTTCATGGTAGTTGATTTGTAGAACATTTTGAAATAGGTTAAGAATAAGAGTACAATTAGAATAGTCCAAAATACTGATGGCTGAACAATAACTTGCTCGAGCTACTTTGAAATAGCATATTTTGGTAAACGGTTTTCCTTTAATTTGCCGTACTTTCATGCTGAGTCAGCAGTTTCCAACAGATCCACAGAAATTGGCATAGCCCAGTCAAAGTAGTTCCATTGAGCTCCAGTATCACTGTGCTGAAGATATCTTCCAAATTAAATTTTCCATAGGAATAAGCATCGTCTGTAACAACCAGGGACATACATAATAATCTCCATTATCTTTTTGAACACCTTTTTTCAGGTTTTAATACGTTCTTTTGTAACCAAAATTACATTTTGCTGGTAGTCAAAACATTAACCCTTTCACCACCATGGTTTGACCCAAAGTCATTGTTATCAATGGTGTTTGTGGACCGGTTTACAGGAAATTAGGGGTGGACAGATTAAATATTGACACCAGTGTATTTGCCAAGCTTGGATTTAAAATAATACCAAGGTTTTGAAGTCTGTTATCATAGTCTAGCACATGTTGAGTGGAAAGGAGTTTTTTCAGTGCAAAAAAATGGTTCATGCCAAATTCAGTGTTGAAAAACATTTGAAAATGAGTAAGCTTTCTCTGAAGCAGTATTTTCATTCCACAAAAGAGAGAAGACTAATGAAATATTCTCAAAGAATGATTATCTGTTTAGAAATGAAATGGCTGTATGATATTAGGTCAGCATAGCTGGTCTCCAACACACTGCAATTTTGCCAACTGCTTGGTCAATCGGTATTACGAGCCAACAATTTTTAATTTTTTTGAAATTGCTATGTATAAACTTTGTTTAAAAACAATGTTTTCTTGTTTTGTTTTGTTTTGTATCCAGTATGATGTCCTTTAACCTTGACAATAGAGGGGGTAGGGGACAAAAACATGTTCTATTTGTAAACTGTTCCTGGGTGTGTAGTTATCTTGGATACGTACTGTCATGTTTTGTCCAGTAAAGTTTTGCAGACTTGTCTGTAATGTGCAAAGCATAAGGTGGCAATTTGAAGTGTAGAATATCACGGTTATTGTGTTTTTAATAAGCCAAGTGTTTGACAAAAGGGTGCAATCTTACAGGTTTTACAATGCTGCTCAACTCTTGAACTCACACTTTTGTAGATATTGTACGTGTAATATGTGCAGTCAGTCAAAAAAGAGGCTTGTTCATATTCTTTGCATTTTGTGTATATTTTTTTTTCTATCAGAGTTTATTATTGTAAACTGAGGCAGTCATAAATGCGCCAGTTGAAATATTATGGGTCAGGAACCTCACAGTTGTGCTACACAAAAGCGACAAGTCCCTCGGTCACAATCCGTCAAATTTTAACATTAAACAGCCACTTTGATATTTTGAATTTGAGAGCTGAGACAGAAACCACCACAAAAGCAATGGTTTGATAAACCCTGCTATGCAAAATTTTCACCAACTTCAGAGATGTTCACTGAAACAAACCTTACTTGTTTTATCAGAAAACTTTTATCAGAGAATCGTTAAATGAACTACACCATGGTTATTCTCTTATGTTAACCAAAATCTTACTCCAAAAAAATGGGAAAGAGAGCTCCCCGATGTTGCTCTACCAATTGAGTTACATTACATTTGGCTCATGTATTTTTCAATGTTTGGAAGGGGACGTGGAATACAATATTAGTAGACTCTTTTACATTGTAAATATACCTGTTTATCCCAGCATTATATATTAATTTCAAATTATAATTATGTAATTATTCTATCCTTCTCTTTAAAAGTTTTATAAAATATAAAGTATCTTGTAATGGCTACTCATCATGAAAGTCACACTAGACAAACAAGGCGACACACAGACAACTCATAAACACCGCAGAAAATAATAGCTTGTCAATAAATGGCCACAACATTTACAGTATTAGTGAATTCTGATGTAAGATTTTACCATATTTTCTTTTCTTTTCTAAGCATTATTGCATTTCAAACAGTGCTTTGTCTTTTTTCAATGTCTGCCAGTTGGTTTGCCATATTTATTATTTTTCAATCAACTCCGTTTCATTCTTCTAAGTGTTCAACTTTCCAGTACCTCATAATGTTGTCATTTAGCACAAAAGAGAAAGTAATTCTTTTTTCTTATACAACTGAAAAAAAAAACATGGAGAAAAGTCCTATTTTGTATATTATATTTGGTATTGATATTATGAAGTTAGACTAGAACGGCAATACACATAAAAGTGCATGAATGGTCCCTTTTAAAGAGGAAATTTAATGTCTTGAAAAAAAAATCTTGTTATTGTGCTATTTCATAATACTACTTATGCTGCCATGGGTTTAACAGAACTGCAACACTGTTCAAAGGTGAGGCAGAAATGTTAACGGATCAGTTCAACCAGAAATAAAAGTCAGAAATGGCATTCAGCTAGACTGTCCTGTGTCTTGTGTGTTATTCTTGGGGGGGGGGGGGGGGGGGGGGGGGGGGGGGGGGAGATTCTTTTCATGGAGCACCTTGCCCATCCAAGCAGAATCTGTTTTACATCCTCTTCCCTGTAATCATGTTCCATAGTGGGAATTCACTGTTAAATTTGCCATGAGCAGTTTTCAATTTAGTAGTATCTACTAATCTATGTCACCCTTGTCAGTGAGAGAGAACTTTTGAGAATGAATCAGTGTTGCTGATAAATCTTCACTTAACATGTAACATGACAGCTGATTGGTGTTCTAATGTCCCTTAACATGTAACATGGCAGCTGATTGGTGCTCTGATTTCATAAAATCATGCCAAGTGACATGACTGCTGATTCAAAGTACAGGCATCTTGACAACATCCATATCAATATGAAGAGAACCCAAAACATTGATGAAAGCAAGATGCCTGGAAAGTCACCTTTGTTTATTTGTGTTGTCTCATAAAATGGTTGTATTCTTGCAGAATTCAAAATTTTATTCTCTGTCATCCAATTTCATTACTGCTGTGTATGCCATTGTGCAATGTACCATGTCTTCATGTGGGAGAATAATGTATGTGTGACATGCAGAATCTATCTTCCACATACATTGTGTACCCAGATTTCATATTTTGCAGAACTTCAGTAAAAATTTACTTTCTCATTTTACTGAGGAGTGCAATCAGTCTTGGTGTAACAACATTGAATGTGTATTTTACAGTGATTGAATGTGTATTTGACAGTGAAATTATTTACTGACAAAAATCAAAATTTCTGTCATCGAAATATTTTAGGTCATATTTTTCAAGTTACAGACAGCGAAAACATGTCAATCCTCATGAATCATGAAAGTCAAAAAGATTCATATTTTCTGAAGTTGGCAGCTTTGTCACTAAAATGTCCAACTCTGGTGGTCATGTAAGGAATATTGCCAATATGGTAATGATTCATAACATGAAGGACACTCCAAATATTTAAAGCTGCATTAACAAGGGCCTTGGGCTGTAAATTTTTTGAGAAATAATTCTTTACTAGAGGCACACTGTGGTTTGGAATGGATAATTTCGTGTTCTGTAAGCCTTGGAATTCCAATAGAAGTTCCATAGAGGGCAGAGACCCTTTGCATGTGCCACAGCTATTATGATAAAAAATCGTCCACACTCGAGCAATACAAGATATCAGATTTGGTAAATTAAACACACTGGGGTAGCTTTCCCTTCTTAACAAAAAAAACACCAGTCTTTAAAAAAGAAGTACTTTTAATGTAGAACCTCAAAAGATACATATGACCATGTACAAAGAGGTTGGCAAAAATGTTTGTCGACAATACACACCTCCAATGACTTAACATTTATACCAATTCTCGACCGCAGGCCATCCGGGTACTTGTGGGTTCTTACGTCATTTTTGCGTCACAGCGCCGTGGGGAAGTTCGGATTTTTCAGCCACCAAAGCAATATTCAAAGTTTCAATATACATAAATGACATAACCTTTAGTTCTAATTTTTTTCCACACAATTTCTGTATCATTCTCTCTTCTGTATCATCTGATCTCTCATTCACCTCGCTCATATGCGTTTCACCTACTGACGTCACTCCCCAGTTGAGATACAAGATATCAGATTTGGTAAATTAAACACACTGGGGTAGCTTTCCCTTCTTAACAAAAAAACACCAGTCTTTAAAAAAGAAGTACTTTTAATGTAGAACCTCAAAAGATACATATGACCATGTACAAAGAGGTTGGCAAAAATGTTTGTCGACAATACACACCTCCAATGACTTAACATTTATACCAATTCTCGACCGCAGGCCATCCGGGTACTTGTGGGTTCTTACGTCATTTTTGCGTCACAGCGCCGTGGGGAAGTTCGGATTTTTCAGCCACTAAAGCAATATTCAAAGTTTCAATATACATAAATGACAAAACCTTTAGTTCTAATTTTTTCCCACACAATTTCTGTATCATTCTCTCTTCTGTATCATCTGATCTCTCATTCACCTCGCTCGTATGCGTTTCACCTACTGACGTCACTCCGCGGTGGAGAATAATTGATTTTGTTGAAGACACGTCCTGCATACATTGCAGATGAGTCTATTGTGTACTAACAAATGACAGAACATGGTTCAGTTCAAAGAGCATATTTCTTGATTTGCTTCCAGAAACAAGAAAAGTCTGCACCACTTGGCCAGTCGCCTGCTTCATTCTACCAGATTTTCCTCACATTTATATTTTCAAAGCAAACTGTAAAAGTTCTCACCTGTTACTGAAACTGAAAAAGTGTTTAAGGAGACTATAAAAAATTCTAACTTTATTTGAAAACTTGAAACCTTGAAATACATGACTCTTTTTGACACAAAAGTAAACTTAAAGACCAGGTTAACAAAATACTCTTCAAAATATGTAGATAGCTGAAACAATATCAAAGTTCATCTATTGAAGAGCTGTTTCTCTCCATCCATCCATGCATACAATCATTCCTGAATTTTTCAGCTGACGTGCAAAAGGGCAAGGCAACCGAGGTGTTGCCACTTTGTGTCACAGCTCGTTGCTAATGTACAGGTATTGCTATCGTGACAACCATGTTGAAATGTTATTAACTGACCATTAAGTCACTTTCAGAAAGTGGATGGTGTCGTCAAGACAACTGATGATGACCTCCTTTTCTCCATCATTGTCTACATCGGCTGTTGCCATGGAGTTGACCCAATCGGATGTTGTGTATTTTGTTATCAGCTGCCAAGAAGGAAAGATAATGGATATTACCAAATTTGGTAAAATGACTTTAAGGGAGAGCAGCAGGTAAAATTGTACGATGTACTAAAAACAGGGGGCAAGGATTATGTGTCTATTCCTTGAAAGGGTTTAAGAAATATGAGGAATATGAGCACAAAAGTCAGCAGCCTGGAAATTAGTGTGTTTCTTCAGGTTTAAAATCGATACTGTAGGTAATTTCCTTTGCAGAATATAAAGATTACATAAAGAACATCTAGCAATATTAGCCATACTTTCTCTGGGGGATTTAAATACAAAGCAATAAAACTTTAACTAAAAGGATGTAGATTTTTGACATCTGGGTGCTTCATCAAGCATCCTAGGGTGCCGATGGTATGACAAGGGTATGTATGTCTGTGTGTAGCACATTTGTTTCATTTTAATTCGAAAAGCACTCAATAACATATTTGTTAAAAGGTAAACAGATTGATGTGGTTCTTTCACAGATCCTCAAAATTTATTGGGTATGATCATTTGATAATTGGTGAATTGTCTTACAGAACAGCGCCCCCAGTGTTCAATACTATTTTCCAGATATCATTTTTACAATGTACATGTATACTAGTAACTGTTATACATCACTTTTTACAATATCAATTCAATTCAATTCAAATTACTTTACTTTCCATTAATGAAACACACACAAATGGAAAATTTTCTCTAGGCACTACAACTGACCACGACTGATCACCTTGTCATTTTTGAAAATTTTGGGGATCATCAATTTTTCATAACTTTTAAGGACTCAATTTCAATTTCAAGGACTTTGCCAGCTGGTAAGGACTTTGCCAGCTGGTAAGGACTTTCCAGGTGTGTACAGACACTGCAACATCTAGTTTTTTTAAGGAGTACGAGTGACTATTTGTGATACTGCTGATGGATCCTATTGTTGTGAAAGAAATTCACCAATGCACTACCGGGTATTTTATGCAAGGTTATCTCATCTCGGATGTGTTGTTTGTAAGGAAATGTAAACACCCCACGGCTAATCTGATGTTAAATTGTAGCAGAAACCATATTGACTCATCTCACTCAAGAAAATTCCATGTAACAAATGATTCGCGTGATTTTATAGAATTACGTGATTTTAGTACTAGCACACACGTTGATATAAAAACAGAAATAAAATTAGACACTGCAGAATACACAACATGGAAGTAGCACTAAAGATGATCTACCTTTCCAGTATGGTACAGCATTACAGAATTGAAATGGCCGGCACAGAGTAGGTAATCCATTTCACCATCATCACTGGTTGGCAAGGTCATGACCTGGGTCAAAGGTAAGTGTACACTGCCATATTCAACTGAGTATATCTACAGAACGGAATAAAAAAGTATCTGATGTGTTACTGCAGAGAAATGGCTCAGCAACTGAATCAAAGAGATTAGTTAAGATTAACCATTACTGAAATAATAACATTGATTTCAATACACACATTCCAAGCAATATAAAAAATGTTTTATTGTAAAAAACTTTAAAAAGGGAAAACTTATGAAAATAGAAACAGTTATTCCGTCATAAGTGTTTGTACACTATTAACATTCCTGCACCCTGTTAGATGCCAGCATAAAAAACGCAAAGTTCAAATTTTTCTGTTTATGGAAAGTCAGGAATTACCTGAAAGTGACTCATAATGTAGATTGAGCCATCTTGACCAGCCAGTGCTATCTGTGATGTCACACCATTGATTGGACCACCAGTCTCAGCTTCTGTCTCGGGTAGAAATTGACCACTGCACATCTAGAAAAACAAATCCAAGATTAGCTCAGCTAGGTAGTAAGGCTATACATGTGAAATATCTGACCGTTGCAACGAGCATGGAGCTTTCTCTTTTGGTAGCTCCATGCAACGAGGAAGACCTTGATTTTAGAAGAGGCGGGAGCTGCCATTCTTGGGTTTTCACTTGTGAAATTGTTGGTGTTGAGAGGATCAAGTGTTCATGCATTCCAAAGCTTTGTGAACTGTGAATGCATAGGATTCATCCATCCTGATCTAAAGTTGTATTTTGATTGGAGAAAGGTAACTGTTTTTTGAGAAATTTTGCTGCGCATGCGGCATGAGAAACAGGCTAAAACACCCACTCCTTTCCATTGCACAGGCAACTGCCAGATGCGTACGGTGTGTCAACAAAAAAAAGAAGGTCAAAGGAAACACCAATGCAATGTGATAGAGTATGCATATACTTACAGCTGTGACCACTGTGTGGGTGTACAATGTCTGCACCACACTGCCTTGCTGCAGTACATGTAGACGCTGACAGTCATCACATGCCAACACATAATTACTGACATTACCTGATGAACTGCTCAAATTGGCTGCCAGTAAACATGTAACGACTGGTTGCTTTGATACACTCTGGAGATAAATCAAATATAAAAACATATTTTTCAAATAATATATACAAAATATACTACCGGTACAGGATTTCATTATTACACACACACACACACACACACACACACACACACACAGACAGATATATATATATATATATATATATATATATATATATATATATATATATATATATATATATATATATATATATATATATATATATATATATATATATATATATATATATATATATATATATGTGTGTGTGTGTGTGTGTGTATGTGTGTGTATATCAGCTTGATCACAAGATTTGTCAACAGGTAGATTTGCTATACTGTATTCAGTGTTGTAGCCAGCCTGAGGACACGCCCTTGCGATAATGTCCAAAAAACGGAACCCGTTGTCCTGCATTCTCGTGTACTGCAGGTCACCTTGGGCGTCCTCATGAGTCGACTGTGTTCAATGGGCGTAATTTGCAAGTAATATCTGTTATTGTTTTGCATGATTATTTTGAGGCTTATACTTATGTACTTTTGAAGCAGTGATTAAAGTAACTTATATGCTGCACTTGGTTGTGGTCTGACTGAGCTGTGATTTGATGCAGACACAGTATACTGTTACTATAACGGCGCTGTCCCGGTACCTTGAATTTTGTTTTGTAAAACTAATTTATAATAAAATAATACAAAATAATACAAAATTTGATTGACAGCTGACATATGTTGTCCCAAAAATGTGTAAAATATCCGCAAAACTAAATGGTAGCAGGACACAGTGTCCCCTGGTTGGACATTCCTGGCTGCAACACTGCTGCATTGTGGCATGTGATAAAACTATGTTGCTATGAAGATACAGAAAGGGCACTTACTACAATATTTGAATAAACTGAAACTCATAGAGTCAGTGTACTTTGTAATCTAGCTGTTAACTTTTGTATTACATAGACGGTAGATTTCACAGTTACACATATAAATGTGTGTGTTGAATGAGACAATAAAACAGTATTCATTGAAAGCAAAAGTCTTTGAGCACATTTACCCATATCTCTGTATTGATAGGAATCTTGAGTAAAAACGTCGAATCTCTGCAGCAATAACTTTTACACACTTATAAACTGACATGCAGAAAATTTAACTACCAATGGAATTTTATCAAAGAAAACACTCCCCATGCAATGGCATTATGATGATAGACCCTGTCTTATTCCTTATTTGCTTTTTGGCTATTCATAATGTTATTCTCAACCGCAATTCCACCACCTCAAATAGGTCATGTTGTTAGTTTGAGGTTATTGAGAGCCATTAGTAAATTAACTTTTTTAACTAACTGCTGATATCATGGTTTGTCACACTTCTACCTTTCAAATAAAATTAAGTAAATGAAAAAAAAATATCCTTGTGGCAGACTAACTTACTGTACATAGGTCTATCACAAAAGCAATTTCCAATTTCTTCCATGAAATTTTTTGATTTTCTATTGACTGGAATATTTTGCAATATGGCTTATGGCTTACAAAAAAGCTAGAGTACAGTTGCCCTGTTGACTTGAACAGTGGTGTGTGTGTGTGTATGTATATATATATATATATATATATATATATATATATATATATATATATATATATATATATATATATATATATATATATATATATATATATATATATATATATATATATATATATATATATATATATATATATACTAACCGATGATGTCCTTTCAAACAGTATCCTACATTAGCACTGAACAGTGTAGAAATAAAGTCACGTTCCCTGTACTTACATGTGAAATATTATGTCATTGATGACAGTGAGACTAGATACCATTTACTAAAAGAGCTAATTGTCACTTCTAACATTGTTTCTTTACAGAGGCATTGTCATGGCAACGGGATGAAAGCACCCATCCCCCCTTACAGATGAGTCAACCCATCACTGGGAATCCATGTTCTGAGATCTAACAAGCGTCTGTGTAACAGTTACATGTTTGTCCTCGTTAAACTTGATCGCATTAGGGCACAGATTCATGAAATGCTTGATGCATTGCTACTCAGCCTACAGGGTGTGTTTGAAAGAGCTACACCGAGAGAGAACTTTAATACTGTTCCAATTAATATTACTTCTGACAAATAAATAATCTCTCAATGAATATTATTTATTGCCCTAGGTCACAAACAAGGAAATCAAAAACATAAAGCATACATGGGCAAAGTCTATCTTTGTTTTTTCATTCATATATAAGCTTATTGCTACATACTTTTCATCCTCCTTATCACACACAATGAGTAAAAACTCAATTAGTTTGAACTGGGCATGTGTTAATAAACAAGTTATCAGCAACCGAGAACGCTAATTTGCACACTGTTCCTTTGTACCATATTTATTCAAAAACATATTCTGTCTATGAAAAAATCCAATAACATATTTACACTCTGGAAACAGACGTTAAAGCATAATCACCAATTAGAAGGATTCAATCACAAAAAGAAAGATATGTGTCCGGACAGACTTGCCTAAGTATGTGCTTCAGAAATCAGAAAATGATAGTTAAATTCTGCAATTGTCACATGACAAACTGATGTGGATGATTTAGTCACAGTGCTGGTTCTGACACCACCTTTCAGAGAATGCAGTTCAGATTCATCAGAGTAGCGGTGACATACCGGTATATATGTAGATTAACAATCCTAATACTGTACATCAAAATAAATCTGGCAGCCATATTGGATTATACTGCCAAACAAATTTATGTATATATGTACACCAAAACCTGTTAGCTTGGAACAAGGCAGTTCAGGTATGTCTGAATCATGACTTTGTTGTCGATGGAAAAACAAAATTTGCAATTCCTCCAGAACTTTATCCCTCAAACTAAAAAACAACATAGTCCAGGTCTCTCAACACATTAATGAATATGAAGTACCACTGTGATACAATATCTGAGCAGATAAATACATAACAATAAAGCCGTTTTTATATCCTCTAAATTGCAGCAAATGCTTGGTCATGTATCCATGGCAACTACTCTCAGTATTTTGATAGATTTGGTTCATGGCACACTCTGACAAGCAAATTCATGAAATCAACGATGCATCGCCAATAAAGGATTATGTGTTAGACAAGGATGACATCTACTTCAATATTGAATAACCTGTCTCGTTCTTTTGCTTACCTTGAAATAAAATATGACAAAAAAGATTTCAAAGGTCTGTGTTTCATATTAATATGATGCTAACCTCAGTGGCTTGTAGTCATTTCTCAGATTAAGAGGCTTTTTTGACGTGTATAAATGCAATTCCTTTTTAATGCATTGATGTGAGAATATGCGGATAAAATGAAAAGCCTGCATCAAGAATGAAAGAAACTAAACTTGATTACAAGCAATAAAGATATCTGCTGGGTTAATGCAAAGTGTCACCTTTCACAACCCAGGCGAATTAACTTTGGACAAAGTAATTATTTCAAGAATGATTACTTAATGGTTGGAAAACAAGATGGAAAAGAAGGCAGCATGTAAGTCAACCTAGACGTGTGCTGAGTGACACATGATATGAAACAGCAGTCTGATACAAGAATTCTGATCCTGACACAATAATGATAAGAGAGAGGGTAATTGGGAAATGTTGTCAACAACCTCACTAAACATAGTTATCACTGTTACTTCGAAAAGGAAGAAGAGTTCATTTCCTTACATCACATTTCTTCATTCAGGAAACTGCGTTTTATGAAACACCTCTGTTGCCATGGCATTATTATTTTCCATCCGCCTCCTGTGGTTACTAGGACACAGCTTAGCCTGTGATTCACGGCTTCGTCTGTTTTCTCATTTTGTGAACATTTTGAACCCAAAAGGCTGGGTAACAACGAACGAAAACAACTAACCCTAACCGTAAAAAATTGCCAGTCATGGGTACTTTTTAAGCAAATTCTTCTGAACAGTTGCATTTAATTTGCTGCTACTTTCAAACCAACACTTGAGCAAATATCAACACTTCTGTTCAAGCTACACCTGAGCAAATAATCATACCCTATTCGTCCACCCAATGCCTGACATCACTGGACAGTTGCCATGACAACAGCGACAGGGGAAATAGCCAGCTCTCATTTTTCTTCTTAATACGAAGAAGGCAAAGTACAAAATAATGTGATTTGAACAGCCACTATTAACAAGGTGTCAAGTTAGATTAAATGTGTACTTCATGTCAACAAAATCCAATGTTGTTACACTGGATAAAAATCAATTTGTTTTGGAGCTACTGATGATTTCCTTTTGAAAACGACACACGTCACAAAAACATGAAATCAGAAATACCACTCACTAACAATTGTAGGTTTGTTGCTGAATATGTCATCACACGTACGACACTGGTTTCTAATTCTGCTGACTGAAATTCACACAAAATTTGTCTATTTTGCACTTGTATTCAATATTGCATCTTGTGATCAGATCTGTTTGTTGACATTCGATATTTATCATTTCAATGATACACATGCAGCAACAGTACCAATTTTAGCCATTGTTTTAGAAAGCCTGTTAAAAACAATTTGGGGAAAATATTTATTTGTGCATATCAATGACACAACAGTGATGTCATTACATCTCCACTATAGATCTTACACGAGTCAGATCTTGTTACTGAAGTACGTGTTCTCAATAACATTAAAGCTCCATAAGCTGTTTCTTTTGGTTATTTTTTCAGAACTTTTGTTCTGTGGTTTCCCCACACTTTCTGCATTGAATCCCTAAACTGTGATTTAATGCCAAGTATTTAGCATATCAACACAACCTATATGAGTATAATTTACATTGTTATTGTTGAAAATTGCATTCAAGTCCGGACTAGAATTCATTTGTAAACAATAAACGATGATCACTGCACATATAAAAGCTGTGTTGACAAAAAGAATACTCAAAATTTCAGCATGACAAATGGAATAGGGTCAGACATGGTAGTTGATATACAGAAGCAGAATACTGAAAAACTTGCCACAAGTTACAGCTTATGTCCCTTTAAATAAATGCCATTCAAGAAGGGAAGCGTGAGACAACTGGTCCCTCACTCAACATGGTGGGGGTCACAAAATGATATTAAACATGAATGATAGTTTTTGAGCACGAATAACAGAATGTCATGCGTAAGTGTGCCATTTTTTCATTCCAATTCATGCTAAATACCATTGTTATAACGTTTATCCAGTAACACTCAGAGAGTGTATCAAAAGTGAACAGTGATGTGAAAAATGAAGATAAGTTTGTCACACTTTGCTGCAGGACAAAGACGTGATGCAAGTCTGCTTGCTGATTATTCCTAATCCAAGTTGCGGATCTGTGTTTAAATCTGGATTATTATCAGTGGCCCATGGCAAGAAAAATCTACATTGGTGAAGATATGGCTGACACTAAAGAAAAAGACAAATGACTTTCAAACCAATTTGAAGTACTTTATAACAGGGCTGTTTGTTAAAAAAAAAACATTTGAAATCAATTTGATATTTTTTAGGGGCGCAAGTTTGGGAAGCATAAATAAAGATACATGTATTGGGAGATAAAACTTTTTCCAGCTGTCTCCAAGAATGGACGCCATTTGTGGCAATGGCTCATTTATAGCATAATACTGGCAAAGAATTCAATGGCGATTGTACTGTATCACCAGACACAATTAAAGTGACCACAATTTTCTGCATAGTCCTTTGATATGAATATTCATAAGTACGGTGTGCTGACCGCTGACCGTGCGCACCATGGAGATCATTTGAAAAGTAACCCAATGAAAACAGAAATAGAGCAACATTGCCTGTATGTGCTACTGGAAAAGACAAGACTTTATTATTTGTGTGTTGTCAATGATGTCTTCCGTGAGAGCACACACAGCTTGGGTGTTCATAACAGACAGCCTGTGGAAAGATTGGCTATTTCTAGTAAGACAAGCTGTTTCCTTATGTGAATGCATTGATCCAGTTGAAAGAGATTTGATGTAACTTGGAAATGCTGGTGATTTTTACAAGTCTTTAAACCTTGATAAAAAACAAAGCCAGACATGTACATGTATACTGAAAAAAAGCATAGATATAAAGATAACAAAGAAAGACGTATGTACTGAAAAACCTTCTAGTAAGGTAGATGTTGTGAAATCGCGACTTCTCTCCCCACATAGATTTCAAAACCTATTATGTAATTTCAATTTTCTTTCCACAATGCTCAAACCATATGCTATACTACCGTATTTGATTTGATTCATGATTTTCCAACCTGTGAAACACCATAAAATACTTCAAATAGCCAGAACAGACGTGATGAAATTCCCTTTTTACACAAAAGAAGTCCCAAGGTAGACTTGCCAAACATGAGACCTAAGTTTTACACTACTCCTGGCATTACTAACTATTGAAAACAGCTAAATCTGAATTGATTGGTATGTTCTTTCAAAAACAGATCAATGTTTGATTTTCATGCTGCTTCTATGAAAGAGAGAAAAACTGTGAAAATAATTGACAGTAGATCTTTATTTACAAAATATGAAATTTAGAGAATGCAAATAAAGGGGATTTATCTCATTTACATGCAAATTACACGAATCTATCTCATTTACATGTAAATTAATACCTTTTTTAAAGGTATTCCAAGTGACAATCAGTTCTCACAGCAATATGGCAATCTCATAATTGGTGACAGATTTTTGTCCATGGTAAGTTCAAACTCTGAAACCATATGTGTATGGTCTTCAGAAGATTACTCAGAGATGTAAAGCTTATGCAAATAACCATAACTGCCTCCAAAACTGAGTTTTCATATCATTGTCATGCAGATTATAAATGCCTCATACTTCTTTGGTGTTTCCAGATCAGGAGTTGCACAGACCATGCTATGATATTCGTGACATTTGAACTCACTGGCTTTTTCCTTATCAATATTGCTAAAAATTGCAAGATTTATTGAACTTACAGTAAGACAAACCAAACTAATAGAGACAAAGAAATCAGTCAATGTCATTTTCAGTGAGTTTGTCATGTACTTTACACTCATTAAAAAATTCATATTGATAAAATGCAATATATTTCAAAATCATGCCTTTGGTAAGCCCATAAATTATTTTCCCAATGTGTACAAATAACAAAAAATTTTGCAACATAAAAAGTATGATATCTTAATTTCCAGCAGCTGTTGTTCCAATGTTATTTTGGCTTGAAAAATGTTTCTGAAAAAACATTAACTCTGAATGCGACTCAACAAAAAATCCCTTATCATTAAAAGTGCCGAAGAATAAACTTTACTTTACCTGAAGAAGTGGGATGTCTGACAATCGTAGACGCCACAAAGGCTGATATGGTAAGAAGGCATTTATGTTACCACCATTATCACCGACAACAACGCTCAAATTTCCAGCTGTTAAAAGAGAGATTACAGTGGTAATGAGAAGAAAAAGATGAGAAAGATGAGAATGAGGTTGATGTGGTGTTACCATGGTAACACTGCTTGACTTATAAAATGCAGTAAAGGAGGCACAATTGTAGGCTTTAACAATACACATATGAACTCTGACAGGATATGTTAATTGTTAAGTTCAAGATCATCTGTCATTTGGCTCTATTGCTCTTGGTTTGTACAATCAACTACCTACGATTGACACTGAACAAAAAACAAAATCATCAAAAATATAAATTTCCATGAATTATCATCATATAAGCTGGCATGGGAAATGTATTCTTACAACTTTCTCAATCTGGTATCTATCCAGCCATTCATAAAAACAGTCTATGATCTGAAATATTCATTCTTGCTGACAATTTAAGAACTGATGCGACAAGGAAAATACACAAACATTTCATTTCAGTAGAGGTATACTCCCCGTTATTCCAAAGAAATCTTCACAAAATTTTAAAATTCTTACTTGCATCATGATCCACTTGCAACTCATCAACGCTCTGTTCAGAGAAACTACATCGATTCACTATCTGTTCATTACAGAATATGGTGATGACGCCACCAGAATGGCCGACCAATAGATCAATGGAACCAAACTTTGTGATGTCATGGAGGAGCAAGCTCTGTATTGGACCACCTTTGGTTTCCAAGGTACACTTCAGCTGTAACAACAACAAAATGACAAATGTTTAACAGAACTGATCGATGTGCTCTGTATCATATCAGAGCTGTTTATATTCAATCACATGTGTGTATGTGTGTGTATGTTGGTAATAGATATGCACAGAAATTTAATAAGAATCGTCAATGTTATATACACAGGTATTAGTAACCATAGTAACTTGAACAAGTAAACAATCAAATATTGAAAAAAGACAAATCTTCATGATGCAATATTTAAATGTACATTTTAATTCTTGGTGAATCAAGTCCACATAACTTGAGTCAGGTAAAATCTTAGAATCCTTAGATCCATATCTTTTGCAGACTTTTTTTACAGTAAATGCCTCAAAATATTGGCATCAACAATTCCACATTGCGACGTTTCTCAGTGTTTTATCAGTGTTTCTGTTCTTGTCTGTTTGTTATTGTCTTTTTCATTTCAAGGTAAATATACGTTTGTTGTAAATAATTATAATACATAGAAGGCACCTCGAAATTGAAAGATAAAAACTTTTGCTCATACTATTTTACTTCAGGAAACTTTGACTATGCTCATTCAAAATCTTGAGTAAAAATAGCTGCTGACCTACAATTTCTACCACATGCACTGCTCTGCAGGGGTTGAAATTTCGTTCTGTGCGCTTAGCAGACGTGCTGAATGCGTTCCCAGTTTGCTTCCAATTGCTCTGTGAAGTGCGTGACAGGCATCCCAAAAACACTTTAATTTTCACTTTTTCCTGGTAAAATTGGACTAAAAAGGTGTATAATAATAAGGTTATTCACACATACCTGGATTTCTGTCCTCGTATACTGTACACTTTGGTATTGTCCTCGATGCTATGCGTCTCTGACAATACCTTGGTTGCACAATGTATTCAGACATAAATCCCAGTATTAGGCAAATAATCTTATATTATTTATCATTTATATAATACAAAATTGAAGTTTTCAGTGGTTTATGTGATTTCTATGACTTACTTTCAGCTCATCCCTACTTCCAGCTGTGGGGAAATCATAGACACGAATAACACCATCCTCACATCCTAAAATAATGACTTGAGTGGAATACCTGTGATGAAACAAAGAGAAGCAAGAGTTTTCATCGACAAATAAAACATAAGCATTCTGCCTCCTGTCAAGCCCATTTCATGAAATAAGCTTACTTGCTGGTCATTTAGAAAGGACCACAAAAGAGATGGAAATGTCTGCCTGCCCCTCCCCACCTGAAAAGTACTGATACAGCCTAATATTAGGGTGACCGGATGAGAGGCCCTCCTATTGCCTACAATGGGGTTGACACAAGTTTTCTGAGAGTGAATGCTCGAAATCGAAGGCATAAAGGGGGACCCAGGTAGTGATAAATTGTACAAATTCACCTTAAGTATGTAACAGTTGTGCACATTTATATCTATGAACATGGTAATGACGTGAAAATCTTGAAGTTTACGAACACATTTTGTCAACAAACGTGAGAGGGGACGCCATCTTGGAAGTCGTCTACTCGCACACGAACGGTCACTATGAGAGATCGCGTGAACGAAAACACTTGCATTTCACAGTGAATGTTGTGAAGACTAGGAAGTCAAGATGAGTGCAAACATTTCCTAAAAAGGTCTTTTTTCTTCCGAGAAACTGCTGACAAAATTTTTACTTTGAAACGGCATGATTTTTGGCAACATTTTCCAGGAGGGAAGGAATGGCCATGCGGGCAAATTGTACCTTAGATATTTTTCTACTTGTTTTGTGCTCTAAAAAAGCTCAGCTATGCAGCGCAAATTAGCGCCAACGGTTTTTCCAAAGCAGGAAGTAAAGTTCGCAATAGTGCCGTACTTGAACAACGTGCTTTTTCACCGGTGCGCACCTGTCTCTGACCAGAAACAATGGCTTGTATCCATGATACTGTAAACACAAAGGTCAGCGTGAGGACAATCTTCCGTTTTCTTTCACTGGTACTCATCAACCCATACAATATTCTCACAGAAATAATTTGGAAACTATCGATGCACCTTTCACCGGACTCATTATTGTACAGTGAGTCATCTTTGAGCCATTTTAACAATATTTGATCCGATTTTTTGTCATATTGTCTCATTATTCCTCATTACAATATTCTCAGGGAAAGAATTTGGAAACTTTGATTATCCAGAGGCTGCCAAATTATGATCATGCTAATTAGCCAAATTATTTTTTCAGATTTGGACTTTGTACCAACACTTTCAACAGGCGCCATCAAGATTTTGGCAAAAAATTTCAGTTTTAAAAATCGTCCGGTCACCCTACTAATATTATAATGGTACAACCCTACCCTAACCATAGATGCCCTACCCTAACCCATCCCATTATCAAAAACTTTCCCCAAATGTATATAAGTACACCTCATGACCTAAAGCGTGCGAAGAAGCTTGACAAGATAGTGTTGTACAGGGTGAATTAAAGCTTCCGAAGTTACAAAGCTTGCAGGGAGACCTTTTTAGGTTCGAATCTCGGGGCCTCTGGCCCAATGCGGAAAAAAAGTGTATCATATTCATGGCTGAATGGAGGAGTTGGGTAGATTTGTGTGCAAGTATGTGTCCCCCATCCTCAACTGTTTAGGACACAAGTATTGAAGTAAGCTTGTGACAAGCGAGACTGCATTCATAGACCCTTCAGAAAAATGGTTCGTTTTTGGTGTTTTTATTTTCTCTCGAGGGTTTATGCTGCAATATATCATGTTCCTTCACCGAACTGACCACACGTGGATGTATATCCTTGTAATTAACTGGTATTATCATGATCCATGATCTGATGATGGACCTGGCAACAGTGTGTGAGATCGATTCTGAAATGAGCTTGGGATTATGCTTTCTCGATGTTCCCAACTTATTCCTACCAATACCATACCATGGAGGTGTCCATGTTCCTACTTGCCTGAAAACATGGCCAACTGCTAGTCTGTTACACTTGGCTAAAACTCTTTTTAGAGCCAGACATTTGAACGACGTCTTCAGTTTCATCTCCACTATTCACAAAGGTTTGGCGAAGGCGTCCATCGAAGCTTGTATGAACAGTGAAAGGCAGCATGTGTTTCCGCGCACCCAGCTGATTCGTACTTCCGGTTTTATTCTGCTGACGACACTGACGTGAGTACGTTATTTTAGTTTCTGTTTACATATCGAAAATAATCTTGTCTTCGGCAACACACCAAAATGATTTTGAAAATTAAAGCTCAGATGAAACGCCGATTCTTCTTTAGATTGCATTTACAAATATTGGAGGGGCGGAAGGAAATGGGGGCAGGTTGAAAGTTCGGAGGGGTACCCGTAGTAGAGGGGGATTTGAAAGGTTGGCATCTGAAAATAGTTTGGTTTAGCACATTTTCATATTCCACACTTTGGTGGTTGATTCAATAGAAAAATGAATGAATGATATTATAATTATTCAATCTGATTAAAATCAGATGTAGAGAAGGCGACTTTTCCACCTTTCCTTATTCTTTGCCCTTCCCCGAGTCGTCTCCGATTTTTATTCAGATTGGTGGATAATTATATATGCCTGAACAAATCTAATTTTAGAGCATTTCATGACCTTTATTTATTTTTTTTAAATTTAATTTTCATGATAAAAACAACAAGTTAACTTTGTAACAGGGGACAAAAGCTGCAAGTGAAGGTATTGAGCTGAGGGGAGTCTAAAACGAATTAAGATTTCAATCGTTAATCCTCCAGCGCCCCCTCCCCCCACCAGTTTATGTGAATGCAGCCTTATACATTGGGGAAACTAATCGTGAATGGCGCCCACGGACAATCCCTCTAGCCCATTTCACCCCCCCCCCCCCCATCAAATGGTTTACCTCATCACTTTTTTGGGCACTACATTCGTTGACTTGTCAGCGCGCATAAAATTTCACACACGAACATAGAAACAGACACAGACACACACATCACACAGGCTTAGACTATATAGTCATAGGCCTACACATGCACACAAGAAAAAAAAGATTAAATGTATTATTGCTGTTAATCTGTTGCCTCTTCATTCGTTTGCTCAACTTTTCACCTCATGACACCTGCCCGACCTTGTTACCATCATTCTTGCTCATATAAATAATTGTTTCCTTTCCATTATGAAATTATATTTTGCATCGATCGTGTTCCAATCCTTTTTCAGATTACAGCACAGTGCAGTCTCTGTTTTAATGTTCAGAATGCTACATCTGAGATTTCGCATGAATTTCTGAATCAAGTTCTACCCCTTCACACACACACACACACACTCTCTCTCACACACTCTCTCTCTCTCTCTCTCTCTCTCTCTCTCTCTCTCTCTCTCTCTCTCTCTCAAATATATGCTGAACAAGTAGTGTGTGAATGTCGGATCGGGCTGTAGTTGTCTTACGTGTCCATATGGTCAGGGATGAGTTCCATCACGTGAAGCGTTGCGAAAGGAAAATAGACCTATTGCAAACGTCAATAAGACAAGACTGATTTCAATCTCCACAAAAAGGCAAGGGTGTCCATTTACCGTAAATGATGTTAATAAAACATACTGCTACCTAATATACTTCGAATCAAAACATCTATAATCTATGACCATCTCATACATAACGAGATATTTTCCATTTTATTCACATAAAGGTCTATTTTTGACATGATATCACTCGGGAATATAACGCACGTCTAGGTTTCTGTGCATGATCACAATGAATCGAACGAATTCTCACCACACGTTAATTCCTTCTAGGCTGATAGAAGTATCCAACTTGAAATAAACATACAGAACAATACCTGTTCGCATTTCGTTGTTATATAAACGCGTTTATACGCAAATGTGTACTTACGTAAAGGTCTTTACGAATAAAACATATCCCCAAGGTTTAATATTTCGACCAATAAGATGACTGGATTTTTGTCACCTCAAGAAGTTCAGTTCATTTCTCCGCGTCATTGCGTATGGTGATTATGACGTTGCACTTGAGAAGCTTTTGGCTTTCAAATTTTGGAGGTACTCAACATCACACAGGGGTGCGCGACAAGAGAAAAGTCAATTTGACTGGGAGTAATTTCATAGTGTGTTCTTTATCGCATAGAAAGGGACATATTTGATCGCTACACTCCCCTACACACCTTTTAATAGCCGAATGTCGCCTGCAGTGATTTTAGAAGTCACTCATGTAGAGAAAAAATACGACCATATAGGAAGAACATGCACAGCGGTACTGAGTTGTGTTTCAATAGGCTTGCGGTAAAATTAGATCCAGTTTGTTCGTATAGAACCATACAGTTAAATAATCCAGAATTCTTCCAAAATGCACTGCAATGTAGAAGGAAAAGAAATCAATGAAATTATAGTTATAATTGACACTCTATGTAAAAGGTTTCGTTGTCAACAAAGTGCCATGCTCGAAATGGGAAAGCTGGGGATCAATACAACCGTATATATACGTTGTCCACAGCGAACACCCAAGAACACATGAATAGCTCAGTTGTGCAAGCAGGGTTCTAGAAATCGCGCCCACGGCAGAGAGTTGTTGAAAATCAAGTCATAAAACCGAGCCATAAATGAACAAAATCAATAAATAGGGAGGCAAAATCACACAAATCTGATCAGATATTAAAGTTCGTAAAAACACTGCAATATCTACAAATTATCGAAAGGCGCACACAAATTACACTACGCGGCTTTATTTATTTTCTTGCCACTCGTTTTGTGTATTTATAGGGTCTACTATTCAGTACATCTTAAACCAAATTCACTGGGATATTTCCAAGGTAACGTCATAATAAATGCTGAAGTAAAATCATGCGCGTTGCATTCGCTGCGCATGGTAAATACACGCCCATCGATAGAGCACCGAGTTTTTTTGGGGAAAGCGCAACAAGCTATAGCTGAGCTCGGCGACAAGACACCAGCTTCACTTAGCCGTGACCGAAACCTTACCTTGGGTTGTTGTGAATTACTGCCTAACTTGGATATTTTATGCGTTGAATTTGTGATTCAGCCACACCACCACGCTTTCTGAGAAGAAACTCTGAGCCAACATGCCGAAGCCCAAGAAGAGCGCCGCTAAATTCGAGCAGACACTGTACGGAGAAGGGGTAAGCTTTGATTCGTAGATTAAATGCGAAATTTCGGGCGTTTTCGAGTCAATCTTGTGTCTAGATAAACTTGCGTGTTCAAACGTCTGATATTTAATATATCCAAGTATGAATTGATATGGATATCGCGAGTTGCCATCGCCATTCTCATTCAATCGCTGCATCCAACTAAATTCATCCTCTAACGATGTAGATATCATTGGATGATCCGAGGATACCTCTGAGCAATCACCGGGGAAACAGCAATATCCTTGTCAACGGTCCATTCTTCACGTGTTCGCATGTGTAGTTTTCCTATTATCCGATATTATCGAACTCGTATACATTAGTGCCCGTTGATTTCTGGAAGCTTAGCAATTGTCAACTTACAATAAGAATTGAAAATGATCCGCAAATTTATGCTTTATCTTTCTTAGCGTCAATTTTCTGACTTGTGGCTACCTATTGATTTAAAGTGACCGGCAAGGCTCATGTAGCATGCCTTATTAAACAATTCCATGGTGGCAATGCCATTGATGACTGTTCCAAAATTAATTTGAACAATTGATCTAATCGCCACCCGGCGGGTATGACACGGAGAATGCGCTGAGGTATACCTAAACCGGGGATTAGAGCGATCGATAAGGTCGGCATAAGTGGCGTTTTATTGTTTGAATATCTTGTGTAGGAAATGAGATGATGAACGGTATCTCCGAACTCAGTGAACAAGCGAAGTGTCAATCTCAGTGCTTGACTCGCACTGCACTGTAATAGGAAGTCGATTCACCTCTCTCGGAGTTTGCGCCCTGTGGAATTCGATAGGATCGCACACGTGTGAGCATAGACGCGTGTAATTGCACAGTCTCTCTCTTGGGCATACCAAATAGAGTTGATGAAAAATACATTTCTGCAAAGTTTTATTCGTCCAGTTCTTGTGAAATGTCGGATCAATAAATCGCTAGTAACGTAAGTACACTGGTGACAATTGGAGTTTTCAGAAAAGAAAATAAGCAAACAAGTGCGTTGAGCTAATCATTCTGTGCCCATTGACAAACAGGATTATATAGAATAAAATTCACATTTCATCGGTATCAAAACAAAATTGATTCTGCCGACGCATTAAAATCGCCATATGCTCAAAGATTGATGAAAACAAGGTACATATGATCTACGTCAACATTGTAAGTTGATACCACATATGATTGATGATATGATCACGACAGCACCACAGCGCCTCCTTGAGATTAATCTCATGGATTCCTTCGGTTTTCTGTATGACAATTTCTACGCTCAGACCTTTTCTTTCTCCTATGACAATGCTTTTCGAAAACACGCAAAGAAGGACGTGTTGTAAAAAAAGATAATGATATGATGAAAATCCATTGTGGACGTTTTTTGATCTGAGTTTTAGAAGTATTCGCAATCAGGCCTAAACTTTTCATACGTCTTAGCAATCCTCAGACGTTTAAACCATCGGCTCCGTGTGACGAAAAACTTGATTTATTGATACATGTCAACTTTACACGTAAAATTGCCATCACCACCACCACCACCAACACAATCATCATCATCATCATCATCATCATCATCATCATCATCATCATCATGTGATTAATGAAAACAGCTTACTGATGCTTGCTAACTATTTCATATACACTTGATACTTAAATAAAGAATACGATCAAACCACGGTATGGACAATAGTTGGAATGATACTGACATAAGTTAAATACAGTAGTACGTTGTAAGCTTATACGTACGTACCTACATGTATACACATGTCTATACACACATTCCCACATACATGCAGTGCTCACATGCAACATATATACAACCAATAAATAGGTTTTAACAGTTAAAATAGCTCCTCTGAAAAGCACACAGTTGACCATGTTGACCCTTAATAGATTTAGTTTGTTTTAACTTTGATACAAAACGTAGCACACAACTATTATGGTCCTGAATGATGCTGTGTATGTGATGATGATGATGATGATGATGATGATGATAATGATGATGATGTTTTTTGTTATTGTTGTCGTTATATTATTACAAGTTGTGGTAATAGTAGTAGAATTAGTAGTAGCTGTTACTGTTGTTGTCATAGTTTCGACAGGTCACTTGTCCGGGAAACAGCACAGGTAAATTAGTTATCTTGTTGTTGTTGTTGTTGTTTATGCTTATGTTGTTTGCCAATAGAATTGAAGAACACGAAGTCGTAGTTGTTCATTCAATCACATTGATATCATTGCAAATAAATGCAAAGGAACGCCGTTGTAACCATTGCAATGAAATCATTACGACTGAAACAACAGTTACAACAACTTGGCGTTCTTCAATTTTATTGGCAAACAACAACATATACAGCAACAGCCAGGTTACTAAGTTCGCTGTGTAGACAGTTGTGACAATGAAAGTTTAAAGAGCATACATTACAGTTGTTTAACGATACGTAATATCATCATGGCGCTAATATAGTCCACTGTTCTTTCTACATTACTGATTCTCATCCCAGTAAACTGCATGAGTTAGGAGTAGAGCAACGAGTAATATCGTGTAAACCAAGGAAAGAGAGAAATGGGGCAGGTCTGATCTTGGCAAAAGGCATATTGTACATGACATACATCAACACTGCTCACGTATAATGTGAAGCAAATAAACAGAATGAATCGTCAATTTCTTTCGTTAGGGTTGAACTGTCCATACGTATAGCTTCCAATTCGAAGCAAACACCGTAGATTGTCAACCTCGTTATGGTTTTAGCATAGTTCCTTGAGAAAGATTCCGGTTGTGTCCCCCACACATTCAGAAAGTTGCAAAGTTTGAGTGGTACTGAAACATACAGGGAATGTAAAATATCTTAAAACTTTTGCATAGCAAAATATTTTCGAAGCGATCGAGGATGGTGAATGTCTGAAGACAGCGAACACGAGTTCCGGGTGTCTCCAACGCGAAGGCAAAATTATACAGAGAATATAACTGAAATAAATACATGTATAACACGATTGGAACTAATTTGGGATAATTGGATGGTGAATCAAGGTCGTTTTAACCTGCAAATAGCTTATCTGCTTTTCTTTTTAAGTTATACACTTGTTTTTATGAGTAATTTGTAATATGGCAACATTCAGCTATATGGCACCAAACACTTTTGAGAAATTTGAAAAATATGAAGATCCAATTATCCCAAATTAGTTCCAATCGTGTTCTATGTTAATCAAGCAAGACGGGCAAGAGGCGGTCTACCAATACATGGTTGCCGTTTTGCTGGGAAATGTTCGTAACTGTCTATGCACCATGATGTCAGCAAACGCATTGTACAGTGAATGTGGTCTGGCGTGTTTGCTTCCATGCGTTTGGCGTTCAAGTGATTTGTAATCCACAGTCATGCCAACCTAACCTCTGTCTGATTTCAATACAGTCAAATTACATTGGCGATACAAAGCAAGTTTTTTTTCGCCCAAACGTGGACCCGGAAACTGGAATATGAAAACCAACTGTGAGTCTCACTATCGTTCCAAAAACAACGAGTGCCAACTTTGAAGAAATTTTCATGAAGTTCCACCATCGCATTCATCTCCAGACATGCATCGTTATGTACCTCCGGCAACGAGTATACTGTCCCCGTACGTTGAATTAGATGGAAATCGAGAAGTGGCTGATGGGCAAACAACTTTACCTGTAGGGCACAATAGACCAACAACTGCTAAAGCATTGATAAAACACACTTTTATGGTGTACTGTAGCGCATATGACAAACTGATTTTATTATGGACATTCTATACGACAAAAGTCGTGCTTGAAAATGTCGGTTTTCAGGACATGATAATTTTATTTATGATGATTTTGTTTTTCAAATATTGACAGGGAGCAACGAGCAGTAGGTCATTGACTTCGATTTGCGACAGTAGATTTGTTCCCAAAAATATCCTTTTTGATTTACTGTAATTCAGCAATGCATGTTCTAATTCGGACCATGCATCATATCAGCTTACTCTGAGAGATGCTTATGTTTCGACTTCACCTGTCATGAGGAAAATTTTAAAAAGCATTTGCAGCTAAAAGCTCATTAACATGTCGATGGAGAGATATCCTCAGTTTGCTGGGTTAGACTTCGATAAAAAGCCCACATAATTTTGTTGATGAAATTTGAGGGACTATACAAACATGTGTAAAAGAACAGCTCTACCTTACAATGGGCGAAGCCAAGCAAAGTGATAGGTGGATGATAGAGTTTTTTAAAACTGACAGTTGGTGCAAATTAATCAGTCTGTCATCAGATTCTCCTTGAATCATTCCAAAATTAAGGCTTAAAACTGACACACTCGTCTCTTGATATAGGCCTATAGGGCCTACAGAGAATCAGTCACTGCTAAATAATACTGGGCAGCTTTGAAGTAAAATTAAGTGGTTTTTTGAAAATAAAAATATCTCTAACTCACATTTGATAAGCAAGCGTATTTGAAGCAATGGCCAGACTATTGAAGGGCAGGCGGGAGTGTCTTCTTTTCTGATGCTGAAAATGTACTGTAGGCTAAGTGTTGAAATAGTGTCATTTAGAACACTTATCGCATTTGCCCTCCACAAGCCCAGTCCACAACTTTATCAAATATACATTAATATATCTGATATTTCTATGTTTATAAACACCGAATCAATACTGCAATTTAACCCTGTCAGGCCTGACTTTCTGGTAACTTACTAGAGCTACCCCTATATATGGGTTTAGGCCTGAGAGGGTGCCATATATGTAGCGTTTCTAGTCTCGGCATGTGCCAGGGTTTGGTAAACAAGCTGTAGAAGGGTGTTCAGGAGGGTGTTTCCAGATTTCTTTTACAACTTGACGTTACGCCATTTGGTGAAACTGAAAACGATAGCTCTGTTCGCAGTTTCAGGTTTGTTGCTACATATAGCTGCACGCGCGCGACATCAGACGCACTGCTGCTTGACATTCGGACAAAGTTGTTGCAGCATGCGTGCTGTTGATGTTGTTCTTGTCAGTCTTGTGGAAAATGCAGACAAATATTTGTTTTTGCATATTAATGGCAGGAAAACAACGTAATTTTGTGAACAGCGCAATTATCACATCTGATTTTTTGCGTAACCTCCATGTTTGTCATTTATTGAGTAGGCCCTAAAGCCCCATACTTTTCATCATTTTTTGACTGTGACTCCAAGTCGTAATGATCGATGACGTTTCCAGCTTTTCTTTCCTCTCTGGGCGACAACACGATTAGCCTTTAGGGCCTACAAATTCTTCCCGCATCCCTTCGGAAATCGAAAAATCCTTCCCCCTTCTCCTGTACGATTTAAATAGTAGTAGTACCCAGCCATAATCCCTCTCCATCATCCCGGAGAATTTGTACCAGTAGGCTAGGAAAAGGATCGTCGAATCCCTTAATTGGCTCACAGAATGCAAGTAGCTAGGCCTAGGCCAAAGGTCTGAGAACATGATTTCCGGACTGGCAGTTTAATACCTTTCTTGTTCTAACAGTGGCAAGAAAAATCTCACGTATCACAAAATAAATAATTGCAAACGTTGTTCCGATACCAGGATGCTCTGACGTCGTGTTAATATAGTGACATCGCTGCCTGTACGATACCTACACTTTTTTCGTGCCAAATACCTATCAGCTTATGTATGCTCTCATGGACTCACAGTGTCACACGTACGTGGACAGAGATACAGGTGTGGAAACCACGTTTGGGCAAATGCCGTGAAGGTAGATTCATAGTGTTCTGACAATGGACAACTGCCGCTAATTATTATATCGTGCATTCCACCAATTTACAAATGCCCGACATTTCCCTCCGCACTACGGAAAATTTAGTAAGTAGGTATGATGCGGAAGATGAGACCGCCATACGCGTGGGTCGCTGGGATATCTATGCAGTTTTCCTCGTTTGACGCATTGCAGGTGCGAAATATCCAACCAGATCGTCGCTTATATGGCCGCATTGAATTTTTCATATTGACGTCCAATGACTGGTGCGTTTTCTTAAACGATTGTTGGTGGGATTGGCGCGCTTGATTAAACCGCGTTACCGTTACAGAAATGTTGTTAAACAAAGTAGTACCGTTGAACTAAATAAAAACAAGGAAAATATTCATAAGCGCATTGCAGTTCGATGCGAAAGGCTTTTGTTTACCTTGCTGATGCAAACAGGGTAGGGTATGACCAATCAGTTTTTGCTTTTTGAGGTAATATTTATCATTTGCTCAGCTGCCCAGCGCAAGAACACACATATATTTGTGTAAACAGGCCCTGCAACAGTCGCTGTGTACCCAAAGCTTAGTGCATTGCTACGACCGTGTGTCAGTTGTCATCATTGTATTAGTATTATATACGAAAATTTAACACAATGGTAAGCTATTTTAATTTACTAATGATCTTGTTCTTGCATTTCACTCTTTTCGTCAAACTTATGTTGAAATTTGCGAGGTTTTTCATGGTCATTTTAGTATCCTGTGTTCGATCATTTGATGTAGACTGCGAAACTATTTGTCATCATTTCACGTGAACTCACAATGCCATCGGCCTCTATTGGATTACTCATGTTTTGCCGTCGAAATACTTTGTTTTGTCTTTGTTAAGTCAAGTCCGGGCCAGCCTTTATTTAATCGAGAGGCTTTTGTTTTTGATTGCATACTATACCGAACAGTTGCATACATCGCCGTTTCATTGTCTGTGCCATTTAACTGTCATGAATTGTGAAGGTACTCAATAGTAGGGTAATGGTAATTGGCGATATATGATATCCAGTATCTAATATATAATCTCCAGAACGACTAACATGATGGTTTTCATCATGAAATTGGTCCTTTTTTTCGATCGACAGCGCGAGCTCCAGGATAGTTGAAAATGATTTATATATGCAGTAATCCTGGAAGCGTAAGCCGAATATACCGGTCTTATTTTCGTATCCATCATCGTTCTGAAATGGTGTTATGATACTCCTGAATTATCAGCGTAATTTTTTCTGTTTTCCTCACTCGCGCAGAAAATTTTCAAAGAGTTTGTCTTTCCTTGTTTCTCTGTAGGCAGATCAACTCACCGAAGAACAAATTGCCGGTAAGTTAAAATTTAACATTGCTATCATTTGTGAAAGAGGAACCAGTATCCACTGTGTTACAGTCCTGTGTTAAAATTCGACACCGCCTTCGGGGGTAATGTTTCATCCAGCCGCGATGTGTGTATGCAGATAGAGCCTCCACATGGTGAAATTCTTGGCATGCTTCAATCCTCAACAATGTCAAGTGACAACATCATACACGTATTGTGCATTAAAGTGGCTATTTACTCTCATGGAGCAATATGGTAGATGTCCAAGGATATGATGATTAATTATTGATACAGTTACTTGAACCTTTTTTTGTGAACTCATGCAGGTTACGCCTTAAAGCCAAGTTACGGGACAGTTGATTTTACATACCAGACATGCCTTGCTCTGTAGTACCCAACAGTTCCTTTCGCGCTGTTAATAGTCCATATGCATGTCTGTGGTAATCAAATTTTGCGTTTTCCTATTCCTATTAGAATTCAAGGAGGCATTCTCCTTATTCGATAAAGACGGTGATGGCACAATCACAACAAAGGAATTGGGCACAGTTATGAGGTCACTTGGTCAGAATCCTACAGAAGCAGAACTTCAGGACATGATCAATGAAGTTGATGCTGATGGTGAGTGGAAGTAAAAATACATTTCATCACGAGGGATCAGTCATACCAGCCCGTCTCAGGGTTATCTTTGAATTGGTGAAGGTTTCAATAGTTGGATCCCTAGGGTCCATACTGACATGAATGAAAGGTAGAACTTCCCCAGGTACCCCATATTCATGTGTACTCTGCGACTTTGTACTCGATGATCCATGTTTGGTCACAATCGTGTCTTGTGATCAGGGAAAGAAGCCAAGTTTGAGTATTTTTGCATGTACCTTATGAAAAGTTTATTTTGGAAAAAAATGTTTTATATTTTCAATTGTTGGGCAATTCATACAACAGTATATGCAGAGAGATGATTAGATGTCAGGCTTGCTAAAGCAGTATGTCAGTGCATCTCTGACAGAGGTCATCAGCTTTGGTTGATTCACTAGATCAAGTGTAGGTGCACATTATGGAAACAATATCAGTAACAGTGGTTTAAGCAAGGACTCAGCAAGAGTGAAATAATGCATCTTAACACTTTTGTGATGATGTACAGTTTCACTCAGTGTCACATGTTGGTGTGATCAGCCTGACTTTTAAACTTATACAGTGAAGCATTGACACAATGTCCTCCCCACTAAATTTACATATTATGTGTGCAGCTGACACAAGGAAATTTCAATTACTTTCTAAAGTGATTCTTATGAGTTTTGGAAACTCATGAAAGTTGGGAAGGCAAACTTTTGTGAAAAGGAATTTTACAGAAGGCGGTAGCTGTATACAAGAACTATCTATAACCCAAAACTTTTTGTTTGTAGGAAATGGAACAATTGACTTCCCAGAATTCCTTACAATGATGGCAAGAAAAATGAAGGACACGGATAGTGAGGAAGAAATCAGAGAGGCGTTCCGTGTATTTGACAAAGATGGCAACGGTTTCATCAGTGCCGCTGAACTTCGTCACGTCATGACAAATTTGGGAGAAAAATTAACAGATGAAGAAGTTGATGAAATGATTCGTGAGGCTGACATCGATGGTGATGGCCAAGTCAATTATGAAGGTAAGCCTAGCTATTAGAAATGTGTCAAGAGTAATCTTCACTAGTACTGCTTGAATCAGACCAGTGCTTTAGAAGAGTAAATGTATTTGGTGTTTACCACCTTTCCTGCAAGACTGACAGTCCTTATACATCAAGTGATTACATATGTAAAGAATCCATTCACTGTAGTAAGACATTTATGGAGTAGATTCCTAGTAAAATGGATAAAGCATACAGAGCACCAATCAGTGTATGTGTTTTATGTTTCAGGAAAGTTACAGTATTATCCACTATGACAAGAAATTGACAACTTTCTTATCTCTGTTTTATTTCAGAATTTGTAACCATGATGACATCCAAGTAGACACCGCAGTCAAGCATCAGTACTTGTGCACCCATGTTCTTTTTTTCCTCCTTTTTCAAAAATCACACGTATCTTTGACTCCTAATCAAGTCCACTGCTTTTCAATTTCCATCTATTCCCACATCTCATTCATTGCCTTTCAAGTAGTAAAATAATGCTCACTAGGAGACAATCATATTGTGTGCAGGCTAGCTCGTAGCAAATTTTTTAGTTTGTTGTAAATTTTTTGTACCATATTTACATACTTGATTATTTGAATTCCAACTCAAAAAAAAAGGAAAGATGCAAATGTGTGTGAAATTGAGAGTTCATATCCAAGTTATTTGATACGAATGAATTGTCTATTCCCTACCAGCTATGTCTCTCACAAGTTATAGTTTTTAAGTAAGGACGAGAAGTTGTCATTAAAAACTGCCAATTTCCACCCTTGAATAGAACTGCTTATTTTTTTATTTTCTTTCCTTTTCTTATTCCATTGTTGTGTGGATGCTGCAAACATATGCAAGCACCATTTCAGGAAAATAAAATTGAAAGTTTTCAAGAATGATGTCATGAGGGAAATTCTTCAAGTAAGATCAAGTTTGTGTAGTGTCTGTTCTTTTTTTGTTCACAGTTCATGCTGTAAATAAATAAAAAAAAATAAACATTTTATTATTTAAAAAAATGCTGTGCCTCAGTTCCTTTGAACATGACCTTTGACTTTTTCTCAGAGTGTTTCGTGATTTATGGTCATCACTGAACCCAATGTGTTGGGGGGGGGGGGGGGTGTGGACATGTGGACTTTAAGGTTTCAAGACTGCTATCATGGAGTGTTTGTAGAAGAGGGTTAAGTTGCCAGTCCATGAAGTATCTCAAAGATTAGTGGATAGGAGGTTTCGGGACCCCCCTTGGCCGGCTTTTTTCACACTGGTTCAACAAATGCATGTTTATATTGCAAGGATGCCTGGAAATGGCAGAGTTTACAAATGCTTTGCAACATTTGTGATAGCAGTGCAAAATTTCTGCTCTGTGAACATCATGTGGATCTACACGCTATGCTTTATGTAGCATTATAGACTGACACCGAGAACAATTTCCCAATCACTGGGCAGAGATGTTAATGACCAAAAAGCCTCTGGTATGAATAAAGCTTGTATGAATATAAGCATTCTTCTACCCACTGTAGACTATGGACTGTGAGCCAAATTAGTGATATCATTCAGAAGGTGGACATTGCATGATTTTATCTTGCTAGGAACATGTCTGGTTGTGGTTGCCAGGTTGGACTGGAAGGTATCTTGCTCGAGGAGGGAATGTACTCTTCATGTTTTAGGAAGAGTGCAGCCGTGCCTTGAACATAGGCGTCACTCCACTTTCTATGGTTCAATCAACTAAGGAAAACTACCGCCAACCTGCTGTACCCAGTACTCTCTGCCTGAATGAACAATTACAAAATGTGTTTTGACGATAAATTGGGAGGAGGGTTGAACTTCAAAATGTCTAACTCATAACACTGATTGAAACTCCTGGAAAATGTTATTAACTTCTGCTATTGAACTAATCAGACACACTATGCCCCCCCCCCCCAATGATACATATTACACTATCCCGTAAAATTGAGATCAAATTGTATAAGTAAGAGTCAAGTTGTGCCAGCAATAATGACAATGCTGTATTGATGTGTTTATCGCCAAAACATTGTAAAATTCACACCCCTTCAAAGAAATGATAATTTTACACCTAGATTTAAAAAGATCGTGGGTCACAGGAAATGGATAGCAAGAAAAGTAGAACGACAATAGAATCCATTTTAAGTAGGATGCTAAAAGCAGAAAAGATTGACGCAATCATGAAAATCGGAGAGTGTATCTAACAGGGTTGGCTCGCTTTCACCAAAGAACTCGTAATTCATTATCCTTGCTCGGTTCATGTTCTCGCTAATATTCTGCACAATCAGTCTTCAATGATATGGAGAGTCCGTTGCCGTGTTAATGTTGGCTACAAGAGTAGACTGAAATCAAGCAAGTCTAATTTCCCTGATAAGTAAAAAACCACGTGGATAACGCCTAGTTAGTTTATGATTGGTCAAATGTATAATAGCGCAAAGTGTCGATGAATGTGATTGGTGAAATGAAATGAACGTAACATATCGATGGCCTAAGCACACAAGCACTTATCTGTTTGGTGAACAGAACCACAAAGCGACTAACATCAGTCAAAAGGGAAACCGTGTTTGCAGTTATTACAATTCAGCTACTGTTACACATCACTTGTTTCACTTGCCGACGTCTTTGATCATCCTGAAAAGATCCGCTGCATCGCTGTATTGCATGTCATATCGAAATGTTGAATCACCGTGCACGCGTGACATTACGAAGCAAAACGTCCCGTGCACGCAACTGAGATGTATGTTATCATGGTGGATTCACGTTCAGGCAGGTTTCGTTCACGTCTCCATCAGTATTTGCAGATCTCTACCTAGCCTCTACGTCGTTCTGTAATATTTGCAAGGTCACATCTATAAAAGAATACACGCCCTGGAAAATTTTTCAAAATTATTAAAAGTACAACTTAATTGGACAATTCTCACTTGTGGGTTTACACTTGGCCTTGTGTCACCAAACAATACTATGGGGGAAAATGCAAACGCCCTTCCTATTAGATTTGCCGGTAAATATCCACGACAAGAGATAAAACGTTATTGAGCATTTTATTAGTAAGTCCAGTAAGGTCGACATGAAGTCGTCACGTCCCAGTTGACAGACCCCTGAGACAGCCTAACACAGCCTCTATTGTCCACACCGTGCGTGTGTGTTATATGCAAAGTGGTAACCAAGGCAGTAGTGTAGGACGCCACTCAATTCGGTTCAACGGGTTTAGGTGGTAACATGGCGCCCGAAGCAACGGCGACGGGGAAACAGGGAGCTGATAAGACGGCAGGGACGGACGATGCTGCGAAGACGAAGAAAGCGAAGAAGGGTAGCAAGAAAGGAGCTGTCGACAAGCCTCCATCGAGAAGGGTGAGAGCGCCTGGCGTGTTTGTTGTGGGAGTGGGACGAGTGCTAATAGATCGCCGATCGGAGACAATCACGCACCTGTGTATGGGCCCACTTGTATTGTCCCGAGTTGGGCAATGTCAACACGTTGCGGTAAATTTGCGAAACATGGAAGTTTGTTCACTTGGGTCACACAACATTTACCTTCAAACCCGGTTACTTGCCCTAATTGTGCTACAAAATAAAAAGTTTTTGGTGTATCGTAATACGTTTTTATGGCAAAAACTACTTGTTCTACTCAATTATACATACCGACATCGCAGCCAGTGATAATCTCACAGATCAACACCTTGACGCGCCTCGATGCGTTTATTAACACAAACAGAGAAAAAAGTTTTCTTGGCGCACCATCTGCGTAGGGATGAACCGATAATTTTACATATCTTATATTGGGTTACAGGAAAGGACTGCACTGAAAGATGGTTACGAAGAACCAGTTTCCGGTAGAGAAGA
The DNA here is from genome assembly GCF_041260155.1 of Ptychodera flava. Taxonomy (NCBI): domain Eukaryota; kingdom Metazoa; phylum Hemichordata; class Enteropneusta; family Ptychoderidae; genus Ptychodera; species Ptychodera flava. The sequence goes on from NC_091941.1 coordinate 10,717,384, forward strand.
TTGGTGGCGAACGTATATTAGAGTGAGTGGAATTACTATTATGTTGGACGACGTCGACGTAGGTCTTTGCGGTTGTCGTCGTCGATGGGGTGGCCTGATTCATCGTCACAATGTAGCAAACTTCAACAACAATGTCTCTAATTGACTCATTACCCAGTAGAACATACGGAGAGCTCAATATCTGTTGCTACAGACAACTTTTGTGCTCCCTGCACGGCGCCCCGTGAAGGCGGTGATCAAACCATTTAAAAGAGTTGTCGTAATGGCCCGTAAAGAATTGTACATGATTTGTTGGTTTTTACTGTAACTTAGTCTGTGTCATTTTGTCGGAACGAATTTAAAACGGTGACAGTTCAAGGGGCAATAGACTATTCGACACGGGGCTATTACAGTAGATAATGGCATAGAAATGTTTGCTCTTCACTCATTCATTACACCACATATCCCCCGATTTTCATGTACAAACAAACGTCTGCTTTTACTTCATGAAAGGAAACACCAGTCCCCGGGTCATACGATACTAAAGATTTCCTGGAGGAGATGTTGGAAAAGAAACCTAAAACCTACTCGTTCAAGAGCGAAGGTAGGAAGCGAGAGTTAGCGGTTATACGATGGAGACAGGGAGAAACCTTGTTACCTGGTGCTTACAATCACAGGGATCTACCAGATGAACTTGACAAGACCATTAACACATATGCCTTCAGAGACACACATAGATACAGGAGAGAGCTTCCCGGACAAAGAGACAAGGTATGTCGAAGCACAACAACCTGTTGAGTCTAACCTTGTTAAACTCGTCTTGGTTACCCAGACTGCACTTGGGGGCTACCGAGACTTTACCCTGTAACATTCCTGATCCATGGATTTGGTATGATTGGTAACAATTATTATCCTGACAGATACAATTTGACTCTTTTTTATTCCAAACAGTTTAATATTTTAACATCATAACCTCTCACAGGAAATAAAATCTAAATGTCTTTCATATCAAGTGCAAATTGGCTTACCCTTTTGATGTGTTTTGTACTTGGTAAATGTGTTCTTTGAACTTTTGATTATTTTTCACAAATGCTGTAGATGGTCACATACTCTATTGTCATATTAGCATTAGATGAACGTGATACAAAATCAGCAATATCTTGATGAGTGATAAAAAAATGTATTGACCATAATACAGTGTCATTTCATTCACATGAGTTCATTCAAACACACTGAAGTCACAGTCGCATATCAATTAATTAAATGGATGTGATAGACATATTAAAAGCAATGGAAATTTTATGAATACCCCAGACATTTCTTGATAAGCTGTTATCTCCACTGGCACTCCACCTCATTGTACACCTTTGAACATGTTTAATATGTAAAAGTCCTACAAAGTAGGTCAATTCATCAGCTGTATTGGACCAAGTTTTGTTTGATAATTTGCCTGTGTTGTTGATCACATCCGTCTGGCTGAAAATATATATTTATTTACAAGTTTACCGCTTTTAGATTCCCAATGACCAAAACTAAACAATTAATCCTTCCTATTGAATTCAATGCAAACGTTAATGGCCATGTTAATGTTGATGAAGAGGTTTCACTATCCAAGGTTGACTTTTAGACTCATGGATGGATATTGTTGATGGTTAACACTATTACAGCAATTCAAATTTTAATTATTCTGTAGCTTGATTTCTTTCAAACCATGTCAAAGGACAAGGCTAGCACAGCAAATGATACAAAAAAAATTTCACAAAGATGTAGCTACAATGTGATAATTGTCAAATTGAGAATAAATGTACATTTAAAAAAAAATTGTTGTGCATTGAAATAAGTTAATTTCCCCAGTCTTTCATAGAAACACTACGCAGTACAGATCTTTGTGATGCATTTCATTTCAACGTTCAGTATTTTTTTTGGTGAAATTAATCAGAAACATCATAAATGCATGATAGTCAGAGAAGCAAGATATGTGACGAACATGAGAGGGTTTCATCTCTGGAAAGAAGACAATACTGGGTATCAGATAGCCCAATCAGCTTCCTCCAACCTTGGTTAATTTCCTTCATTGCTACTAACGACATGAAACAGACAGGCATGGATCCTGACAAACCAAGCAATCAATGAAATAGAGAAAGCAATGGACATGAAAAGTGATAGCCATTGAGTTTTCTATTACGCTGCAATATATGCAGTGAATTTTAGAAGAATTATGATATTTTAAATGCAGTAAAGTTCACATTGATTTTATTTCTCCAAGTCGATAGCCCAGAGGCCATAACTCTCAAGATATTTTACAGCTTATTGGCTCTGTTGAACCAGCTAAAATCAAAACTGCTATATTCATGGTTCCTCATTAAAATGCATTTATGACCTTGATGATTAGGTAAACATTGTACCATCTTTTGTTAATTTTTTGTCCCCTTTTCCTTGAAAAAAACTCATTTACTACAGCATATCTTAATACTTGTGTTCCAGGATTGCAATGTGGCACCCCCTGCATATAAAATGGAGGATTACTTAACCGTGGCAACCACTAAAGCACCATCAAAGTAAGTGTTGACAATACCCAGCATGCATTATTTTACCCTCATCTTGCAGCAAAAAATAGCAATTTTCCTGTCATTGATAAATTGTCTAACAAACATGAAAGATTTTAATTTCCTTTCATGTTGAAAAATATGAGTAAAATAACCGCAAACGATAACAAATATAAATATTGTATATGAATAAGTTTTGTAAGCCTTTTAAAATTATAAATATGTGCCTTCCAATGTGAAAGGAAAAATGCAGAATGGATAACTTTCAGAGGAAATTTCTTTCTGTTGCATATTTTAACAAGAAAGCAATAAAATACATGTATATTATCCATATGGTGTTCACTATGTTAAATATTGGCTCATTATTTAAAACGGAAATGTTGCACAGTGTAGGACTGTTGTAAAAATCTCATCCTCTGTTGTAAAATGTAATCATTTTGGATATCGAGTCCAATTGTGAGACAGGACTGAATATTAACATGACACAAGGGGCAGGAAACGTCTATGTACATAAGTATTTAGTATAATGCAAATATTTTCGGAGTTTTGTTCACCTGAATTGGAATCCGAATGCTCTTTGTAGGGGAGTATTTGTACTCTGGTGTCTGTATACTACAAGTACAGTGGTGTATTGTTTACATAGTCTGCCATGCCCAGGCTGTTAGTATACCGGTAACAGTTAATTTGTCTGCCATGATTTGAGTTAATTTTTGAAATTTGAAGCAATATTGTAATTCAGGATTTAGGTTCTTATACTATGATTTGATTTTTTGTGCCGATAAACATCCGTAGCAACGTTGATCTTAGTGATGCCAGCTTTTGAAAATTATGCGTACTTTTGGAGAACAATGCAAATCCATCCATAGCTCTGTGTTGCTGGTATGCTGTCATCAATGAGAAGTGTTGATCAACGGTGAATTTTACGTTTGAAATTTGGTAGTGTACTGTAAATTACATGTGTAATCAGTAATTCGCCAAGTACAGATAATTTGGTTCTTTTATTTTAGTTCACAATAAATAACAGTGTTCTGAAGCAAAGAATACAAGTTTGCGAGAAATTTTCACTGATAGAGTAGTTAACCCTTTGAGCGCCAAAGTCAATTTTTGTTGCCTGTATAAAATATAACCCAAACAATTTTTTTCATGTCCGAACATTTTGTTCTGATTTTCCAAAAATTTTGACCAAAAACTGGAGTTTATGATAAGTACTGTCCACCTGGTCCAAAATTTTCAAAAGAATTACAAAAAATTCATAAAAATTGGTAAAATGTGTCACTATAATTTTGGTGGGAAAAATTACGGCACACAGTCCATGTAGCCGACAATGAGATGCAAATGATATGCGGTCAAGGTCTCCTCAACTAACTTTCAGCTGGTTCTTCACTTTCTACTATTTTTATAGTATTTTTTACAAAGGCACAGACTTATTCTACCTGCAACTTAAAACTGATAGTGTTTTTGTAGCTCATTCTGTACTATTTTTCATAGTTTTTGGTAGCGGTAACAGACACTTCGTGTTCGTGTCGGCTACATGGACGATCTGCCAAAATTACAGCACTCAAAGGGTTTAAAATGTGGTAGGACATTTGAATGTCAGTGTGCGGAACCAACTTAATACCTGAATTGCAATGTCTTGGCTTCAAAGATCTTATTTAGCCAATTTTATGTAAAATGCACTATACCTAAAATCAAATATACAGAGTACTAGAATCTAGTAAATTTTTTCTCTCCTGTGCAGTTTTTGGCAGTTTTAAGCAAATTTTATCAGAAAACATAGCCTTAGTAACTGGTGATTTAATTATATGATGGTAAACCTGTGACTCGATCACTTAATAGTTGCTGCTTTCTATTGTATGTAACATTTCAAAATTCAGCAAATCCTACTCAACATTAAAGTGTCCAGAACTCTACGCTGTGTCTTATGATATCCAGAGAGTGTATTTGAGCATGTGTCTACTATTTGCAAGCATGTTGTAATTTAACTGTGCCATGATATATTTTGCACATAGTTTTCACTCAGACAGGTATGGGTGGAACATAGATCATTACCAATGCTACACGTAGACAACAATACACTGGCAGTTTTTTTTTATTAAAATTTTCAGCATCAAGGAGGAAACACTTACATTTGTGATGTGTGATTAGTGGGAAAAAAGTTCAAAACCATGGTTACAGCAAATATTTGTCAAGCTACAGGGTGTATTGACATTTAATCTCATTAGCAAGACAAGGGCACTGTGTATAATTTTAAAAAGTGTTAAGCAATTTGTTATTGTGTTTGTTTCAAAAATTACATCGTATGCTAATAAGCTTATTCCATTTTCGTCTGTGGGATTTATTAACCTGTGTATTCTGATGGGTTTTGTGGCAAATGTGATTTCGACTCATCTGTGTCCTTATAAAATAAGACATTCCAGTCAACATTGCATGCTTTTATATGAGACTTTTTTATCTTGCCCAAGTCAACAGACATTTTTGCAAATTTATTAGACCTTGTGTGATAAAACTGTTGACAATAAAGAGATATACTCACAAACAGGTTGACAAATGACCATAGGCTAATGAATATTAATTGTAAAAAAAAAATTGATGAAGCATAGGAACATGACAACAGGGAAAGTAAATCTCCCAAGCATAACGAAATATTGAGGCCAGAAAGTGTTCTTTGTCATGGCCTGGAGAAAAAGATATGTTAAATTTTAAAATGAATGCAGGGTTCCATTTGAAACTCGTCATGTAACCCTGGACGACACACTCAATGTTTTAGAATGATTAATGACGCATTGAATAGCATTGGAACATCATCAACAGATTGCATGCATTTTAATGGTTTCACAGCCAAGGTCACAGATATTAATAAATGTCACCGCCATTTCATCTCAATAAACTATCTCAAACAACCCTCTCAAGGTGATGACTTTTACTCCCAAAATTCTCATTGAAAATATTCAGGAGGTTTTGCTCCAATTTACAAAGCAATGCAAGCCTTTTGTTCTACAATAATGAATAATAATGAGTTTTTTAAATGACTTTTTTTGTGTCTTTTTAACAACAGACATGCAGCTTTCAAAGATACATCCCAGAGATTTCCAACCATTTACTTTAAAGCAGTAAGTATATTTTCTTTATAATCATGCAGCAAACTTAGCTTCAGGAAGGAACATCACATTTACAGTCCGTGTAAGACGTCCCATGCATGGATACTAAATTGGCAGAGTAAAACATTCCGTCCAAAGAATTTTGTCCAAGGAGTTGCATATTTCGCAAACCTGACAACTTGAATAAATAGTCTTCCTAGCAACCAGGTGTGTACTTTGAGTGTGAATGATGTAAGGCTGGCAAATGATGATTGTTTGATAGAGAGCAAAGCACTGCTCCTGATAAACCTATCTGAATCTTATAGATAGTCACGCAAATGAGCGGGAGAGGTGGTCAGACTAATCTATCAAGCGATAAAAATGTTTCTAAAAATACATGTATATATTCATGTCAGTGCCGACATAGTGTAAGGTGCAATTGTACTGCAATCAGCATTCCTGTGGTATTGACACTAAGTATTTATGAGTTACATGTATTTATTCAAATTAATCTTGTTTCACGCTCTTGTTAGGTGCTACAGTTGTAGATATGGGGCGTATACACTGTGTTACATTATTTAAAAAACAGACAAAGTCTAAAGGCCACATTTCCTTTTCAGCTTTGTCAGACTTTTTGGCCGTGAAACTGTAGGTCGAGACAGCCTTTTAATGATGGCTCGTCTATGATAACCAAAGGAGACAATATTTCTGTTTCTTTATAGTGCAAATTAAAATTGAAAACCGTTTTTGCATAAACTCTAATATTTCAGTTTTCAAACTGCAATTTTGGATAATATCCTGGATCTTCAGCGGAGGCAGGTGCAATATGATCATATCTCATTAATGTCCATTGGATTTTCAGAGGTTTTAGGACACTAAAAACATAACATAACACTGTGTAATGAAGATGAAATGAGTCGTGCTGTCGAGCTGCAGTGCTGTGAGCTGTATCTTAAAATATTAATTATTGGAGACCCACAAGAAATGAATCATTCTAGTTTGCTTCATTAATTAATAATATTGTAATGAGTGATCTGTTTCCTGTAATGGTTGCTAATTATGAAGACATGTATGTTCATAACTCTATACTGTAATGTTCGAAGAGTTTCAGTACTGCAGCAAATGGGCATCTGAAAATTTTGTGGTTTTGGCAAATGACCTACTTATTTACTTTCACCACTCTTGTAGTGTTCTGATGAGCTAACTAAAATTATGAAATATTCGTATGATGATAAGAAAATCGTTTATAAGTTAGCAAACCACCTGTGATCATTTCGTGAACTTTCACAAATCAGATTTCCACATCATTGAAAATTGCAACTGCTTTATTGCCAAATCTCTCAAACTTCTTTACTCTTGTTGCCATTAGAGATGTGGAGATGGCGATTTTATTAACCCTGCATTTTGTCCATTTTTCCTTTCTGTTTCCGTATTCAGAACAAGAATCCTGCCCCTGGTCAGTATAATTACAAACCGCCGAAGCCACTGCATCCAGTATCGTCCAGTTTCAAATCCAGAACACCAAGATTTAGCTCATCTCACACGGTAAGTCCCTCTATCTTCATGGTAATATTTACAAACCTCACTCAGGAGCTTATAAGCGCCCTGCTCCCGGATTTTATCAGAACACAAAGCGATCAATTTTAGAGCTGTCAGCTAGCTTGAACTTTACTAGCCATGAAAATGGGTAAATGCACCAACAAGGCCATTTTCCTTTGAGACATAATGCTTCTACAATTAAATAATAAAGCACTTTAATACTCTGTGTGGTTTATGGCAACAATACTGGCCTTCAGGAAGTTGATTACAGTTATACCTTGTTATTGAAAGCCGACAGTTATTGTTTGTCTTTTGTCCTACGTCATCATTGTGTCAATTCATGTTCATCATTTCAGCTGCAGTGAGTGTTTGTGAGGACAATAGATTTGTATACATTGTCTTCACTTACGTAACTCTAATGGTTGATTTATACAAACAGTGATGAATATAATGCATCTATTGTAGAAAAATCACATTAAAATGTTACTAGAAGGCATGCATTCATTGATTGAATTGCATTAATTGTCACAAACTCGTTAATTGCAAAATTTAACCTTGCTTTAACGTAATTTCAGTCGGGTATATTTGATGTCTGCCTTCAATGTCAATGTACTATATAATATAGGCATTGGGATAAAAGCAACAAGGTATCTAATAAACAAATACATGCTGTCACATAATTCCATGGCATGCTTGGTAAATCTCTACTGTTTTTAAAATACCATGGAATACAGAAGACATTTAATAAGAGGTTTTGATTTTCAGGATTACTGAAAATCAAACCCTTTCATTAGATATCTTTTAAAAGTTTAAACTCAGACTTTCTGTACCAGAGGGGCATCTGATCTACAGTTTGAGATAAGAGTGAAAATTGCTCATGTTGGAGTTCTGGTGGCTAGAGTTTCAAAAATGGACCATCTCTGAGAGGCTGGAGGCAATAGAAAGAAAAACTAACAGCAGCTTTAATATAACTACATGGAGGATTGTATTGTAGGGGAGAGAACATCCTTGCATACTAAATTTCCATAAACCCATCTTATCTTACTTGTGCTTGACTTTCCTTCAGCTATGTGACAGTTTTATTCAACTGCACTAAATAAACACATCACCTAGATTTTCATGGCTTTGATGTGACATTCTTCATATCAAGATAACTTTCCTTGTCAGTAAAGCCCTGGTAATGTCACATGTAAGGATAATGTGATTTAACTTTTACTACTCACAGATACAGCCTACTACCATAGTCATTGAAAAGGCAAAGAACGTTATTCCTTACAGGTTTTTTCAAGTCTTGTTGCACAATACATCTCACAGAATAATGAATTTTTGAAATTTTATGACAAAACGTACAATTTTCCTACCATTACCGAAATGCTAAAAATTACCTGCCATGATACTAGGCTTTTAATCACGGGCACTTCTCATTTGATCCCAAGTTCTCCTTGCATAGAGAGTGTCAGCAAACATAAACAAATGTTTTTTCTTTGTTTGACTGGTTTTAATGAAATCAGTCTTTCAAGATTGCTGCGTGGAAAGACTGTGATGAAATATATCAAAATTTCAGACTTTTGTTCCAAAGATGTGAAATGCTTCGAAAACATCTTGGATTTGGTTCAAAATGTCAGATATGACACTGTGAAAACTATTCATCTGTGAAAGCTTGACTATTAATTAATTATTTTGATGATTAATTCAAATTTATTTTCGAATCCATCATAATTCAATAACATATCAATAAATCTCTATTATTTTGTTTTCCTCCCAATCGTGAACAGAAAGTACCAGGACCTGGGACCTATGAGAAAACATTCCAGTCACCCATGCCTTCAACCATAGCCAAGATGGGACGTGCCCATGGCCTATTTTTCACCAGTGCATTCCAAACTTGAAACCATCTGACATGTATAGACTCATACAGCATGTACCGACAGAACCATTATAACTGTAAACATGTATGCTTCCCTGGGTATGATCAGTGTTTCCTTACTAGCATTTTATCCACTGGGAGTTGCTTAACAAGTAATACATAAGAACGGTCAGAAAATGTGTCTTACCTAAATTTTGATATTTTGTGTGGGTGAAAACACCTCCAGATCAATTATCAAGCTTGTCTAAAGTACGGTATTCTTGAAGGAGACACTGATCACGACTTTTTGAAATGGCAAAGTGGTGTGCTATAGTTAAAAGCTTCTGGTAATAGACAATGATGTTATATTGAATAATGAATGATTTCAACGTTAATGCATGCTCTGATATTTTTATACCAGCTCTATAAGTCGGATCATTTATTGCTAAATGCTGTAATTCAAAATAGTGTGGAATACGCATCACCAGCGAGCCTTGGGCTTGATTGCATTGATAGAATACGGATTTCCTATCACAGTTAAAGAGCTCTTTGTTAATTGCCTGCTGCATTAATTCATCCCACCTTCACTCCATCCCACCCTCCCATCTTTGGAATGTGTTGGAACGAGTGTCAAAGATAACCTTTGCCAAAGAAAAAACCGAGCACATGTACACATCTCATCCTTGTTTATGGTTGATGTCGTGTGAGTGCACTCTTACCTCCAGTATCATCTCAACATCAAAGAAGATGCGATGTTCTGCCTTTTTTGTGGTTTCACAATCGTATGCAGTTTTTGAAACTTTTTGACACTCCAGTTGTTTTCAAATGCACTCCGCAACACGAGCTTCTATTCTGACAAGATTATTCTTTGATTTTTCCAAATAAAAAAATTGCTCAATCTCTCGCAGAAATTAAACTCAACGCTGTTTTGAAGTGGCTTCAAGGTTTTCAATGGCATTTACAAAAAGTATTACGTGTGCAAATATTTTACAAGTTTTTTTAGCAAATGAGGTGCTTGTCACATTTGTAAAAATTTACTTTTACTAACTTTTAACACAAAAATATCAACCAATCACAGTATTAGAATAGCACGATGATAGCTTCACAAATGTGCCTTTGATCCATGTAAATATTATTTTAGACAATTGGTTGTGTGCAAACTAGGAAAATAGGTGTGATATTTTATGACAATAATTCACTCATGGGTGCCGGTGGTTGTTTGTAACTGACTGAAGGACATCTGAAGACGCCAGTCTAAAATACACCAGATGTTTAAGCAGTTTCCATGCAAATTTTGATCTGGATTCTGTTAAAATGTGCAACATGTATTAAAATAGACGAGTTGGCGAACACAAACCTAGTAAATGTGGATTATATCCATTTACACTCACTTTAAGACCGTCCAAAATTTTTTAACTTGGTGATACCAGTGTACGAAGTTGTTAATATTGTCCAGGGTTATTGTTTTGTGTATTTTACAGTGGTAAACAGGGAAAGTCTAAAATGATTTAGGAATTTTACTTAATTCTCCGTTTCGGAAAGTGAGATTGCTGGAGGAAAAAAGCTCACTGCCAACGTTTACTGATACCGTCCATAGTTCAAAGAGAGCTGCTAAATCCAGCCAAGTTTTGGTATAAATCTTTACTCTGAGAAGATAGAGTGTGGTATTTTAAATAATGTATATTTTGTGGTGTGAACTTAATAAACATATGCCAAAAATAAAGTTGGTTATGTGTGACTGTTTTCTTCAACTTGAGGAGTTACAGATGTGAGTGAAACTTGGATTCAGTGATAAAATGTCGCTGTGGCCATTTTCTTGTCAATTCAACTTTGTGATGAGACAGTTTATCCTGGTTTTAACATATCTTCTTGATGATTATAATCCATGGAAAAATTGTCTTTCTACAAAATATTATGGACAATCACTCAATTTCTGCCGAGATAAACCTGTCATATGAATTCCACACAGTGCTAATTTTGGTAACCGATGGACCGTACATCAACGGAAAGATAAATTCAAAATGTGAATAAAACATGAATGCGTCTACAAGACATGAAAAGTATGCGAAGCTTTAACAGACAAGAATTAAAGCTTGAGCTTCTCAAATCCGATTTAATGTTAGATGAAGGGCAGATATGATTTGATGTAGTGATGTACCCTGTTTTCAATTCATCCATTGTGTAGCATTTGAAACAAGGAAATTTAGGGAAAGCACATAATTAATATCTACTTTTGATTCTTAATTCTTGTGAATTCGTTGTACCACAAATATTATTTATTTCACTTGTATATCCTACACATTCATGTCTTCAAAAACACTTTAATAGGGTTATGAACTCTTTCATATTCTTTTGACTAAAATCCTCCATTTGTCTATTTCACCGAAGTTGCTTCAAACTGGCCACAGTAAAACAACAGTGTCACATCGACATTCTAGCAATTTGTTATGTTCCCAACAGAGAAAATTACGCAAATAATTGGAATTTGACCTTAATTGTGATTGGCAGAATGACTGTGAAAACTGGCTAGCTTGTATTTCACAAGATACCATTCACAATTATGACAGAGCATACTCGTGAGATGAGAGCTCATATTTCCACTCCTTTATGACGAACAAAATTTCCTTCATTATGGTAAAATGTCTGGCTGTATCTATACAGTGGCTGGTGTTTTATAATGGCCGAGCAGAATGCAGGTAGAGGGTAGCATTTGAAATGAGATTTCCTCTTACACAATGGAGCAGGTGTTCTTTCATTTGTGTACATCAATATGTTTTAATTCAGTGAACTATTTGGATGATAGTTCTGCTCCAGTGAGTGACATCGTCTCCACCATGTTGGTACCATTCAGAGAAGCAGTAATATTAGTTATGCAACAATGATTGATAATCTGTCAGAACTTAACGCCAACACAACAACTACATCAATACAACAATTTCTTGCCCATTTGAATACAAGTCAATATCGTGTTTTCTCCGCAGTGTTTAATCTGTTTGATTGCATGGCAACCACAACTATAGTATCAAATCACAATAGAGCCAGCCACTGACATAATAACTCTCTGAGTGAACAATCACAGTTGATTATTGACAAATTGAAAGCTGCAAAAACAATGCACATGTTGCGTAATATTTTTTTGTAATTACAAACATATAATGAACTGCTGAATTTTTTTAGAATAACACTCACGCCTTCGAACTTTGCTCTTTGTAAACACATTTAATGTGAGAGACAACCTTCTTCATACAACTATCCTGATATCCACCACAGGCAATTCCACGTTACTAATAAAAGAATCGATTTTATTGATCCTGGCTTTTCAAAAGAAACCAGCAAATCCTTCTTCCACACACAAAAGACAAACATTTACACACAAAGTATATGGCTAGAAGCCTCTAAATTTTCATATCAGAAATAATACTGTAATTTTTTTTCTTTATCTCAGATTAAACCTTGCAAATTTGACAGGTAGCACACTGACTTAGAAGGCATGCTGTTTGTGTGTACCTGGATCTAGCGGCTGCCACATGAACTGATAATTCAAAACTTCCAGGTTCAAGCTAGATTGCTCCAGCATATTTGCCTTTTCTTCACAAGTTCCTTGTCAATGATTTATAACTTCCTGAATGAAAACAGAAAGGAAATGACTAAAATTCCAGGATGTAAAAAATGTCCCAGATCTAGCATTGTACATAAAATATTGCACTGATGATAGAACTTAAAGCAGCCATGTTTAATGAATTTCAAAATGTTTAGCTGAAGAAGAAAAAATTATATTACAGATGCACAACTATGGTAACCTTCACGATAGTTATCTTCAACAAAGTACTGCGTTAGTATAAAACACTGGCTCTCTCCATCAATGTGAAAGGCTGCTTTTCTTTAATGGTGCCTGATTTGCATGTTGAAACCATACATGCTGTACATAAACCATGAAGGTAATAATATTTCATGCGCTATGTTCATGAATATTTGATGTCATTTTTCAATTACTTCATGCAAATACATTTATTTCAGACATAAGAATCTCTTGTACAAAGCTGAAAACCACCCAGAGTTATATTGCACCAATTTTGAGAGGACTTGTTCAGAATATTTATATATAATATGTACATTTTATGGTTGCTATTTGCAGACTGAAAGCCTAGGCAGACCAGCTCATTTAAGAAATAGACTGATAGTGGGACTATTATTATACAATATTTTATGACAGCTTACAACATACAAGCAGACGTTTAGGACACTCTGAGATTTAAGGTGGTACATATTCAATGAAAATCTAATGAAATTGCATCACCATTCCCAATAATTTCTCCCTTTTCATTTTTTTATAAAAAATTTTTGTGTGATAAACTACACCCTGTACAGCATGCAAGTATTGCATCAATGTATTTGGGTTTTCAGACATTTTCTCCTCAAGGGGAAATGTAACAGAAAAATGGCAGGCTCATCTATACTTTCAGTTTGAATGCTTAACTTACACATTTCTCTGAGTCTGTTGATACATTGATGCCTTTCATTTTGCAAAGTTTTTTCACAAGGATTGCAAAACCTCATATTCATGGGAATTATCATTAATTTTTAACCCAAACGCTTTGATCCATCCTCGAATGTAGAATGTACATGTAGTTGGTTTGCACATAGACCCTCGAGAAATGGTTTGCATTGTTGTTGTAAATGATGCTGGTGACTCATTCAGAGCAGCCGTGGTATTGCAGTGAATGGAATGATAGGGCTGGATGATTCCAGTTCTACAGCTGTTAGCAGACACTGACTGGCACCGTCAAACTCTCCTTGGTGTTCCAACACTGTACCAAGATTTTTCCTGTTGTGACAAATGACATCAAGCAAACAAAAATCAACAACATATAAAACAAACTTGACAACAACAAAAATTGTTTGCATTCAACCTCAGTCAATCATCTTTAAAATCACCTCTTGCAGATGAATATACAATACGTGTCTGATTATCGTGTTCTTCATAAAAGGAACGTCTCAAACTGTTCAAGTTTGTGACATGTTTCTAAAAGGATATAATATGTCACCATGGGTGTAGACAAGACGTTACTGTAATATTGGAACTGGGGAGGGGTGTAATTTTGCAAAGAGATAAAAATTTCTTTCCAGCTATACAAGATAACACAGCAAGTTTACACACACCAGGGTGAGGACTGGGTATACAAACAAATGACTGTGTTCCTAAACACTGTTTTAGAAAGTGAGGTTGAAGAGGGGACAGGTATTGAACAAAAGGATCTACATTTAGTGGCAGTCTTACTAATGACTAATGTGTGTTCAGTTATTGCATGAGTACACAACAATGAACCAGATATGAACTGTAAATGCTCACGTGTTTCATTATATATTGAAGTTATGTGTAAATTTGAACCTTTGCCACATGTTTGCAACTTCATTGAAATTATTATGATCAACATAATGAACAATAATCACCGCCGATTAATTCTAAAGGGTCATGAAGTATACAAATATGTAATTAGCTGAAATAAAAATATTAAAGTAATTTTACTGCTCTTATTGTATCACCACTTTATCTAGCAAGTGTAATTACCGTTGGCCAAGTCCTTCAAGCCATATATGCCGAGCTGTGAAAGCTCATTAGATATGCAAATTATAAATTAGCTGACATGAAAATGTGAAATGACTTTCGATATTGTTTTAATCGGGTATAATCATCAATGTACATAGCATGTTTTGCCAACTTTGATCAAGTAAATCCCTGTATATATCCCTAATAAGCAAAGTTAATTAAATATGTAAATTAGGAAGTGGCTTTAGTAAAAATGCTTAGTGATTGTCAGTTATGTTGTATCATGGTATCTGCAATATGTGTAGCAAATTTTGTCAACTTTGGTCAAGTCAATTCAGACATATATCTCTAATTAGGAAAGTTCATTAAATATGCAAATTAGGAATTGGCTGAAGAGAAAATGCTTGATGACTTTCAATAATATTGAATTATAGAGTCTTTAATATACAGAGTAAGTTTCATCAATTTTGATCAAGTCCATTAAGATAAATATACCTAATTATGAAAATTCATTTTAATATTAAAATTAGGTTTTGGCTGAAGTAAAAATGTCTTTTGACTTTCAATAATGTTATATCACAGTATCTTTGATGTATATAGTAAGTTTCAACAACTACAATCAAGTTAATTCAGACCCACCAAAAACTAATCAGTTCTTGCCATTTGCTAACTGAATATATGTACCAGATTTGATTCTGATCTGATAAGCCTTTTTTGAGATAATGGACCAACAGACAGACAGACAGACAGACAGACACACAGACGGACAGACAGACAGACAGATAGACATCGCTGCGACATATGCCCACGTGTGTAAACACGTGAGCAAAAAATGAGGCTACTTTGAACAACCTGACAACATTATCTACGATTTTGCTCATATTTTTTTTGCAGCCTTACCATGCCTGGTGTGATGTTGGATCAGTGTTGACTGCATCTCTCAACACTTTCTCAGCTAGGACTGTGTTACCCAAATAATGTAATACCATTCCTAGATGCTGCAGACTCTTCATGTGGCTGGGATTAATGGCGATTGCATTGTCGTAGTGCTTTTTAGCTTCAACAAACTCATGTTTGTGTTCATGAATCAAACCTCGCTGTAAAAACACCAAGGTGATATTTATCATTTGTTACATACACAGGTAATCTAGAATACTGCAAAGGATGCTAGTAGAGTGCTCTTTCTATGTAATTACTGAAATGAAGACCTCATAATATTTTCTAACTACCACTTTGGTGAATTTTTCTACTCCATAATTCATGTCCTGGTTACTGTCATTATTGTTTCACTTTATTTCGGACTAAATATGTCCACAGAATTCTCCCTACAATAATAAATAAAGGTATAGATAAATAAATATCATAATACAGTCTGAAGAAGTGACATTTTAGTGATACATGATTTTTGTGGTTTGTTTTTTCTTTCATCAGGGAAAACAGCCATTACTCTTTTAACTAACCATATTCAATGTCTATTCTCTGTGCCTCTTGTATCAGCCTACCACAAATAAATACATCTTCTACGGATTCCACACTTTATCTCGGTAAATACAGGTATGACATTCATTTAATGAACCTTGATAATTTGGAATTAACGACAATACTTGTTCCATTGGACTGAAGTTTCAAGATTAGAATGAGATTTTAATGCAAGGCTACAGTCTGTAGGAATTCTTGGAAATGTTTTTCTTTCATAGAAAAAGCAACAGTGTGCAGTCAATTTTAGAAATATGCAAAGGATGACTGATTTGTTTGCTTTTAATTTTAATCAACTGGAATGGCAATATTATGAAAATGTTTTCCCTCTTAATGTGTTTGTCTTTTCCAATGCCACTTTATGCAAATATGAGAGACAGGCACGACACAAAATAGAACTACATCCTTGTTCAATCAACAGCACCTAATCGAAATATACCTTCACACGGAGGTGTGTCTAGTTTGTCTTACCCATTGTACAATAAAACAATACATGCTAGTTTAAAAATATCCCTGCTATTAATTTCCTGTTTGCTAATGATGAAAGTGTCGCACCAAGAGAGGTGTTATCTTCAGGTTTCAGGATCAGTGACAATGAAAACACCCATGGGACGACAGAGATGAAAAATTCAATGGATTAACTACAAGGAAAAATTATTTTCCTTATCAACGCATTTATAATGGGTGAATCATCATCAATCACCCTCTAGCTTATTATTTGCATATTAATGACAATTTTTCTGATGGCATTTTATTTAATTTGAATTTTAAAACATGCTAGTATTCTTTTGAACAACAATTGATAATTGCTGTTTATGCAGGAAAAAGATTATTACCGTATGTGTTGACAGCACACATATTGGGCAGATAGTTAAAGCTAAAACATAACAATGAATAATCTTATGTACTCAGGGATAATTTAGAAAGAGAAACACTCTCACACCTCAAAATTTTGAGCTTCAGGTTACTTAAGCTGTATTGTGTCATTGAGATCAGTAAGTAAAATAGCTTGAAGAAAAAGTCACAGTTTCTTCCGCATCTTTATTTTTTTCATCATTCACAACTCCGCACATCCATTTTAAGATCTCAAGGGAAAATATGCTGGATGAAATTTATGAGAATCTGACGTAAAATATGTGATTATAAACTTTCATTGAAATCTCTCGATAATAGTCCATTTTCAGTCACTTCACTTCATAATATGTTTTCTTCAAAGTTACTTAACCACTTTTTTTTGCTCATCACTTTATTGAGTGCAGTACAGCTGTCTACATTATTAACAGGGAAGTGCTGCAAATGTTAATTTGTCAGGCAGATGTCCTTGTTGATTCATCTACGGCTGTTTTCATGAGCTCTAAACTCATTAAACATACTCTTAAAGTACATAAAGAACAGGAAAAACAGAGCCTGAACTTACAGATACTTCAATATATGTTACTGCACTTGCAATTATGTCAATTTTTAGCAGTAAATTTGAGTAATACTGGTACGCTGTTAAAAGATTAACACTGAAAAACCTTTTTATATATCATAAATAAAGCACCTTTGTCTTATATAAACATGCCGAAACTAGTTTTATGTCTAATGTAGATTTTAGAGAGATATCATTCATTCATGTATATATTTATTCAGTTATTCATTTATTCTTTTACAATTTGAATAGTTAGTATATTTTTTCAGATGTTTTTTATTTCAATAAATCTATCTTCAAACAGCAGACTTACCAAGTACATAACATGATGAGAAAGTGGAAAGATGCTGCTTGCTTCATGAACACACGCAGAAGCCTCACCAGGTTTGTCCATTGATAAGTAGATTTCAGCTGTAATGGGAAAAACTCCACACAATTCATGCAATTGCAATCACATGATTTATAGCCTATGTATTTGACCGCTGGCCTTCTACAATTACGGCCTGTCTAAATGATCACAACCAACGTTAAATGAGTGTGGAATCACATCAAGGGGAAAAATAAATGTGGGTGTAAAGCGTACCTGACATTGATAGTTTGGGGATTTTGTATAGTTTTGAAGCAATTAAATACATTTGCAAGCTGGCTGGTTTTGAGTGATTTGGTTTTGGACAAGGTCTTTGCTTGGCAATTTAATTTACATGATGATGTGAAATCCAACGCCAGCAATGCCACATCCATCAGGACAAGAATTTCCCACATGCTGCAGAGATTTAAAGAAGAGAAATATTTTGTTCCGTATACATCCCCTTGTAACTTATTACAATTAGAAGTGTTACTGTTAGGAGAGTTAGAAAAGTATGGTGGTGGAGAAATATTGCATAAGAATTTGACATTGGTGTTGTGTTGTGTGATTCTACAGAAAGAAAACTGAACAGACACACAGCTGTTATACTAATTAAATTGGAAGGACACATGTTAAACACTCTCGATTGGAATGTGATAATTAGCCAAAATAAATTTTAAAATAATAACGCACAACATTACTTTGACGGACAGAATCACATAAATTTTTCAGAAACTATGATGAGTTGGCTGTCATAAAAATGACTGAATTGAATTGTTCAGGGCTAATGATTTGAAACTAATTTCTACATCTTTTATTGCTTTCCATTCTAAAGTGATCAGAATACTTACCAATGGCAAGCCATATTTGTGCCTGCATTAGCCATGCTTGTTGGGGACCTTGTCTCGGCACGTAGCTATTTATCGATGAAGCAACTTCAGACAACGCCTGTTCTACCTTCGATGCAGCCAACGAATTATGAAGCGAACCTATTCAGAAGTGATCGCCCACACACAGAGATAAAAATAAAATTAGACTGACTGTCAACTGCAACATTTTTTTTCACCTTTGACATTCTTAAAAATATATTGTACATCAGGATAATCCCAGCTACCAAATCGAGGATAATCCTTTAATAACATGACTTTTAAAATGAAAGAGACCTATCCAGCCCTCAGGTTATCAGGGCCAAAGGGTCAAAGTCAAGCCTATAGAGGGCGCTCCAGCAAAATGCAATGTTAATGAGAAAGTTAATACTATCTGGTAGAATAACGAGCTACTAAACTATTGAGTCTACATGAATTGAAGTGGTAGTAACTATATCTGAGGTATGACATAGCAAACATTCAACAGAGCAGGCAGAAGGTTGTTGGACAGGAAATAAATCAGTAGGAATATGAGAAAACATGCTGAAAAGAGATGACTTGCCGATACGTGTACAAGTTACGTAACCTTTCAGTTCATGTATGAAAAAAAAAATTGTACAAATTCTC
Organism: Ptychodera flava; assembly: GCF_041260155.1. Classification (NCBI taxonomy): domain Eukaryota; kingdom Metazoa; phylum Hemichordata; class Enteropneusta; family Ptychoderidae; genus Ptychodera; species Ptychodera flava. The sequence continues at coordinate 10,736,645 of NC_091941.1, forward strand.
AAAAATGTATGACAGGTGACAAAATATGAGTAAAGAGAACTGATAATAATGAAGATGGATGTACAAATATGTGAATTTAGTCACTTACTTTTGAATGGCGATTGTACAGACTTTGCGGCTGTCGGTTTTTTGCATGCATATATGCAAAATGAAATTAAAAATAAATGAGCCATGATAATCATAGGGATATGAGGAATGAATGGAAAAGCAGGGAATTAGAATGAAAACAAATATCTGTAAAAATGATCAGTAAAGAAATACAAACATACGACCAGCTTAGGAGTGGGGGTCAAAAGGTAAAAAACCCTGCATGCTGTGTATTATAATTTACCATGAAATGATCCTGAAGTCTTGTGTGAATGCTTATACAAGTTTAAAAAAAAATTCAAAAGTTGATTTAATAGGTCAGAATTGAAAACTGATGCCTTATGAACACAAGCTGGATATTGATATTTTGACACTAATTTCGTAGGGAGTTGGGTTTTTGTGAGGTTTTTGATTGTGATGGCAATCACATGGTTTGGAGAAGCAAATGCCTCTGATGAATGGAATTAGAATTAAGATTACTAGGATAGCACACTGTGAACTGATAGGGAAAAAATGATCAGAATGTTAATACATCAGATGAAAACAAACAGAGATACAGTGGATGATTACACTGAAATTTTCAATTTGGAAATCAAGCAAAACAAAGGCAGCTTTTGTATGTTTTATTTTGGATTACCTGAATCTCTGTCATTGAAGTCAACGAGATGCATCTGTGCCAAACTTCTCTTGTCACTTGTAACTCTTTCTAGCAATCCAGTACCACGACTTGACTCACTGCAGGAAAATTCAAAAATATCGTCCATTTTATTTAAGCAAACAGCAATATCAAACTATTCATGATGTAATGTCAAATACATCAAGAACATTATCTTTTGAGTGATTTGGAGACTAAGCTATTGCACACAAATTTGATAATATGAAGTAATCAATAGTATGGGTCTTCTTTATCATGTATTATCATTTTGATTAGTTCGGAAAAAACCGTCATGCCTTCCCTAGTTTTCTTTGTCATTCCCCAAGAGTGCTTGGCTATTACAAACATGGCCTTGGATGCTGATGACCTCAATTTCAGTGCCAATAAGAGTGACACAAACAGGTGTTTGATGCAAGGCATGAGTTTGGCAAATAAAAAAGGTCACTAAGTGCAAACTTGATTCTGAGTCAGGAACTTGACTTAAAATATTTAATATGTTGAAGCATGCAATTATATAAATTATATGCACAGACTACTTTACCGTTTGGTATTATCATTGACAGTTTTTTTAATATTTTTTCACGTCACCACTACACAATGATAGAAAACACGTGCACACAATTTGCTGAGGAAAAACACCTTTGACTTTTTCTTCAGTCAATGAATTGTATAATTTTACTAAATAAATGGCATCTTACTTTGAAAGCATGGTTTCATGAACAGTCCTCCAGAGTTCTAGCATACGTTTACATGTACCAAGAGCTTCATCTGCATCGTGGACTAACTCATCTAACTTTACTTTGGTGAAAAGAAGGCTGAAAAAAAATCCAAACATTCATTTTTTCACACATTCAGTCCGTGCTTTAAAGCAAAAGAGGTGAATGAACTAACAAAAGACTAGGCTGTTTTTTTTTTCCCTCTTGTAATAAGCACAGTGCCTGGGGGAATTTGAATTCACATTAATCTTGCCACTGTAAGAGCTGTCCCCGCACTTTGACTAATCACTCAATTAAGAAACAAGTGAACAAACAAGCAGGCAGGAAAAGAGGTTGATGCCTAAACAGCATTCAATCATGCCATTCCTGTAGAATTACTTTTCCACTGTCACCCGCTGTCACATGCCTGAAAATCCTGCCGCTAAAAAGGGCACCTTAATTTTCTTTCTGTTTAATTTGGAAATTAAGTCATTCAACTTAGGATCCCCTGACTGTGAGCGTTCTACAGAAAAGCTGTCAGATCAAGGAAAAATTTCATTTCGTTATCCCCATTCTCTGCAATCTAATGCATCTACACAAAGCAGCTGAGACAGGCTCATAAATTCATCTTTACGGGTAAAACCGTTATTACTAACCTGAGATTATCTGGGTATTCGGAGAGAGCTATTTCCAAAACACTGAGGGATTCCTTGTATTTTTTCTGAGCTGACAGCAGGAGTGCCAGTAAGTGCAAGGACTCCAGGTGATCCCCTCGCAGCTTCAGGGCTTGTTTCACGTAACTGATTGCCTCGGAAACCTACATCAAATGGAGGAGTCATGGTATGCCCTTACTGGTTCTAATTCTTCCTATGCATCTGAATCAAGTATTTTTGGGTGCAGAAGGTGCTTTCAAAATTCTCAGATAGTAACTGACAGAAATAAACAACACACTCCCTTTTGTAGAATTCTTTATCATTAAACATTTTGTACAGATAGTAGATGTGGATTTTTATTCCAACCTTTTTTTCTAATGAAAATCAAGATAATCTGTTCCAAAAATATGTTAAAATATCCAGCATTAAGTTGGGTATTAAACGCCACCTACAAGTATGTTGGGCTGAATTGGGTGTATTGTCTGCACTGATATGGACATCCATGACTGTAAAATGTTACATATCAATGAGATGGCCCATGAGAATAATATGTAAATAAAACATATGCCAGGCCTAACCCCTGTGATTCATTTTGATGAGATACTCAAATGTAATAATATTTGTGTTTGAATTGTTTGCCACGGTCAAATATTGAAAAATTCATCAAATTCAGCATGCCAAGTAGAATTACTGCAACTACACCACATTTGACTGCGCTAGGATGAATGAATACAGAAAATAATATAAAAACTTACAGCAATAGTACAGTGTAGGTGTATTGCTGTGCAATTATAGATCATTATAAAATCATTATTTTTCACTTTTGCGGCTTTTTCTTGACTCAATTTTCATATTCTCTGAAAATTCTAACATATTTAGCCAAACTCAGAGATTGAACATGATAACGCAGTATATATTTTAAACATCAGAAACATCAATTGGCACTCTTGAGCTTCCAAAAAAAAAGATTCAGTCGCGTAAATGTTTATTTTCCGATGTCTTAGGTTGTGTAAACATTCTAATAATAACACGTTTACAAACTCTACCAGTACATCTCCAAGTTGCCATTGATGTTCCATGCAATCATATTTACTTTGTGATAAAACTCAGAAAAAAAAGAAACACATCAGAAACACTTGAACATAAATCCATTCATGGAGGATTACATTACTCTACATATACCTCAAATCTAAAATGTTAAATGAGCACAAACCTGTCGTGTCAAAGCCAGTTGTAAACCAATGTAGAACAGATGTTCATGATTGTTTTCATCTAGTTCATGTGCTTTGCTGAATGCTGACAGAGCTGCCTTCTGAAACTCCTGTCTTTCAGATTGCAATGTAGCTGTGTGGATGGCCAAGAAATGATAATCTGAATTTCTTTTCATTCTGTGTGCAGTTTATTGCCTGCTTTCCATGTAGAACTGTTTTGTCTTAGGGTAGTATGTGACTCGGGGACAGATATTCGGACTCCCAAACTTTTACAATTATTTTCTGGTCTACCACTTGTGGGAGCTCATTTTAAAGCTCTTGGAGTAAGAAATGTTTTCAAGATTTTAGTTTTCAAATTTCAAAAATTTTATTTTCCCCATAGAGTAAACACTGGGATGGCAGCCATTTTGAATTTCAAACATTGGTAAATGTCAGGTAATTTGTTTCTCAAGTTCAAAACTTTGCACAGTGACCCCTGATTTTTATTCTTGATTTGGTATAAGTATGGCTGAGAGTTTCATTCAGGGAAGTTTGAGCAAAAGCTTAAGTCACTCACTTTTGAGGCACATACTACCTTAACTAAACATTCAAGCACATACCATACTAGCATATTTTTGGGCATTAATCATCATAGAAACCAGGTTTGATCTAGTCAAGTGAGTGGGCCTTGCATAATGTTGTACAATAGTACTTGTGGCTGCAACTATTTCATAACAATGAATTTCTGAAAGGTACACTTGGGGAGAACCAAGGACAACAACAAGTCTGAATAAATTACCTTCATTGGATCTCAGACTGTAACCAATTCCTAAGGCTTGATAACCTTTATGGGCAAATGGATTTTCATCACCAAGTTCTGTCACTTTCCTGGCCCATTCAATACCTTCATCAAACTGCAGACAGTATGACAGGAAGGAAGAGAGATGGGACGTGTTGGCTTTAAAGCATTGGACACATAATATCAGATATTGGATATATGGATATGTGGAACAGAAATAACAAGTTTGCATTCATTCAATATTGGTGAGGATATCCTTTCTATTTTGCTGTGCCATGCCACAGCAAAGGTTTCCTGTAAAATTCTTTATATGAGATAAAATTGGCTTTTTTTTCCGCAGGAGTGTGTAACTGATAACAATCTCAGACACCAATAGCTTAAATGTAAGAGTGGAAATAATTTATATGGGTACTGTCTGTCTTTACATAGCACAGAGAGTTTTGAATGCAGTGTTTGGTGTGGAGTACGGTGTTCTCTACAAATTTGAATTTCTCTCTGTGGCACTTTGATAGTGCTTCACAGGAAAAATGTCAAACTCGGTAAAAGCCTTAGAATTCAAAATTAACGAGTGAGTATTAGACTCTTTGTTTCATTACTTGTAAAATTTACAATCTTGGTTTTCTAGATACATCACATGGCAGATACTATATCTAGTCAATTTGGATCAATGGTAGAGTTTAATCAATTATTTTGATAAGCACTACAGTTTATCCTGACTTCATTATTTTATGACATTCTGCTGATATAATTTAGAAATGAAATACTAGGCTTTACTAATGAAGCATTTAATCATTTGTTCAGAGTGTACCAATTAGATTGTTAGTAAAATAATAAGTAATATGATAAATTTATAATTGGTGTAGAAACCTAAGAATTAGTGACCAGGTAATCCATATGGCAACTTGTGTACAATTATTGACATAATTGAATCATACATCTTCATGGGAAAACACCTGAATTTTTACATAGTCAAAAGCATTCGATGTTTCGAACAGGGATATTGGAACAATACCACAACACGTTTCTGATATCCAAATGTTGATGTTGGAAAAGGTTCACATTTTGCAAATTTGCTCCTAAAAAGTCTTTCAAAATAACATTCCAATATGTGCAGATAGAAGTAATATTAGCATTACATTCATGCTGTCGATAACATTTTTTATTAAACAAGGGCAAGTCCACTGAAGGTCTGTCCATTTTAACATTCTGTTGTCCTTAATCTGTGTCTTTCTGGACTTTATTTATTCCTCTTCTGATGATCACTGATGGAACATTGTCTTTAGGAGTTATAATACAAGATACTGATTAATCTCAAATATTGAACATCATTCTTTGGTATATTCTATTTGCAAAGCCAACTTATATTTGAAATTCTTTAAAGATCATAAACCAGGATTACAGAGAATCCTTTTTTCAATTTGATCTGTAGCCTTATCAAATATTTACCGATACATCATTAGCCACATTGTTCATCAAATATAAATATCTATCAAACTGAAAATTGATATTTAGCAGTAATTAAAATAATTGCTTCTATCGTGTTGCTGGTAATGGAAGACTGGAAAGTAGAAGCTCCTTAGAGACATCACAGTTGTAATATGAGCATCAGTTTGGTGATATATGTGTATACGAGTATATAAATAAATGGACCACGGACATGCACGGCTATACATACAAACACAGTGGGACTCATAGTGATACTTTTCCTATGATATGAAACAGACAACTTGAAAATCAACGTTATCTTAACTGTTTCAACCTCATCTTGTAACGAAGAAATGGAGCTTTGTAGCATGCAAAGCACTTTTCAGATAGACTGACAAGCACATGGAAAGTGAATTGGCTATTAATGAACAACTGTTTTCAATTAAACACAGACCGAAGACAGATTTTGATGCCAGGAAACAGCTTGATAGCATATGTCTTTAACAATCAGCGCTGACCCTTCAAGCCAGGTTCAGACCTCATGGAAACTTTCAATGATGAGACCAATAGCAAAAATATTTTTCCTGGGTAATGCCAATCTGTCATTGAAAATGGTGTCTATGGTGTCTAAAGAGCAATAGAGTACCCAAATAAGTTCTGAAATGTACAGGAGAATTATTCTGAAGTCGAGAACAGAAACCTTTCAATGACCCCTTTGAAGAGTTCAAGGGGAAATATGACAGGGATACTCCTTGAAGAATTAATTCAGCTGCGCTTTCCCTAACATGTGTCATGCAGAGAATGTGTCACATGACAGAAATGTGGCCGAGGTCATGGACCTTACCTAAGCATAGCCTGACCCTGGCTCCATATCATATCTGCTTACTTAACAAACCCTCCATGGGGTGGTAGACATAGCAATACACAACATGTACCTTACTGGGGTCAGTCATATGTTTGAGCTAGATCACGTTGCATTTTATAAGTTTCAAGCGATGAACAGTGTCTTCACCAACTGAGAATAATATGTGAGTGATTTTGTTCATCAATGCATTCCTGACTGTTAATGCACTCTAACATAAACATCACCATATGCTGATGATTGTTTCTTTAATCTTTTTATCACAACATATTGCTGTAACCTAGTTTTTCTACAGCAAACTTAAACCACTGTGGAGGCATATGGGGGCGTGACAAGAATAAAATAAACTTCGTGCAACAAAGTAATGTGGCCATTTCTACAAAAAATATAAGTGATTTCATGTATACGTTGCATGTCAATAAAAATATGACAGTAAAAAGTACAACTTAGTCTGCTTATTCCTTGATATTTTTCATGGCAATTTTTCTATAACTTCCAGTACAGAGGTTGGGTGAGAAAAAGAAATCATTCTTACCTTCTGCAGATTGTTGAAGCAAAGCTTGGCAGCATGAAGCGCCACCAACGCATTATCAGGATCCAGTCTGTTACACTCTGTCAGGACTAGCAGTGCCCTTTCATACTGGAACAAGAACACAGATCATCAGCTATAACTTCAGTAATATGCCAGGAATCAGTTTTAGTCATGCAATACATCTTGAAATAAAGTACGTTTGTAACTCTCTATCATGACTCAATGAAGTAACAATAGCTGAGGTATATTTACACAGAGTAATATACTATTATCACACTGGAAACAAAACATTTTTCATTTCCGGACATTTCAAGACTGGTTTAGCAACAAAATACGACAAGGGCTAGCTGATTCCAAGGAATAGTAACTGGTGTGCTATGTGCATTGACACATGTAACATTTGATACACAATATAAAATTTCCTGTGGGTGTGGATATTTGATATTATTGTATCATTTTCATCAATGTATCTGGAAACCCGGTAGATTACATCTGTATAACGAGAGATTGTAGGCATCATGATTTTACACAAGTGGCTACAAATCCTTCTTTTTGGAATCATATGATTAAAAATAGCGTCAATGATATGACACTGTGCTCCTCAGTGCATTTAGCGGTAGGGATGCAAGGAGAGGGGTTTGGGGAATGTTGCTGAGAAAGATGCAAAGAAAGGGTTGAAATGTGAAACTGTAATAAAACCTACTGTTTTTTTAGCAGTGAGCATCCAGCTTGGTAAACATGCCATCTTGTACATGAAGGCAAAAAACATAATTTTCACATGTCCACCAAACTTGGAATTTGCACAGATCAACATAGATCATCCAAATTGATTTATCTGCAAGATTTTGTATGTTCCTTGCTACAAAATTCTGACCCAATTGAATTATAACAGGAAAATAAGCACGCATGATTGGACAGTGTGGACTGTGTATTGCATGCACTACATCTGCCGTGATAGTGGATTGCCAGACGACCACACTGCATCAAAGAACTGTAGTGTAAACGAAAATATAATTCTAAACAAACTTTCTTCGTGTCATTGATAGCCTTGATTTTCTTTGGATATTGAATGGACACATTTATTAAAGACGTCACTTTAGCTTGTCATTGATGGTGAAATGATTTTTTGCAGAAATTTGATCGGTCCAGCCAAGTACACATGCTTACTCATAACAGCTAGCTGGACTGCGATGATCACAACATTGTTTTGTGATATTCCAATACAAAATTAAAATAATTTTATTAATAGGCATTGACTATAAAGTTACAAATGTTTCCTTGGGTGTTGAAACATGTTAGCATAGTGAGTTACAAAACAACACACCAAACAGCAATATTCATGTAAGAACAACCTGCTTGATTTCCATGGACTTTCTGGTCCGCCCATCACACTGGTATGTCTGTTTCCCCTCTCGCTACCGAAAATTCTTAGTAAAGTTTCAAATTCAGTCTCAAAAGTTTTGAGTAAATTTCAAAATTGACTGCATTAATTAAATTGTCAGTTATCAACAAATTCCTTTTGTATGCCAATATAGCTCATCTCAGAACCGGACATACTTATATAAACACAAGATTTGGCAACACCCTGACAATTAAAAATAACGGACTGTCTATTGACAGGCGCCTGTCAATAGACAGAATCCGGCTATTGACGGGCGCCTGTCAATAGACAAAAATTGGCTATTGACACGCGGGACTTTTTTCGCCATATTTCACCACATTTTAGCGAAATAAACTGTTCTTCTTCTATGTAAATGAAGAAGACATTGTTCTGCCATGTAGTAATTACAAAATAAGTTCTAATACGTCGGAAACAGCACTGATTTACATTTACAAATTCTACGTGAAGTAATTCTTCAATTGCAGATACTATGATAGAAGAGTTCAGCACTGCCAAGATATGAGTATAGCACACTGAATTTTGAACCAGAGTTATGAAAATGACTGAACTGTGTCACAATAAGTTTCTTTTATTAAATCAATCGTTTCATTTTTTCTAAGATTGTAGAGACTAAAGGTTAAGGATATTAGAAACTTTAAACCAGGAAAAAATACCAATAAGTGGAAAGGATCAAAAGAAATCAACTTATTTATTTATTTCTTTACATGTTACAAAACCAGAAAGTAACACATACTTCTTTAAGGCTAGTTTTACAAGCTTACTTGTCAATGTTTGATGATGAAAAGATCGAAACAAAAAACCACGAATAAACCTCAAAAGCAACAAAAATTCCAAGCATAGATTACACGATGGTTCAGAATGTTCATTTACAAAGTTCACTCAAAATGTACTTTGAAAACGATAGTATTTTTAGTGTCAAAATTTGACAGCTCAGGGATAGAAATACTTTTTTATTTCTTGTGGCAAAAGTTTGCCACCGGATATAAAATTAGGTGGCAATTATGAAAAATCTGGTGGCAGTTTAACACATCATGTGATCGGTATAATAAAACATTTCGTCATTGCCACATACTCATTCTAATTTATAAATTCTTGAAAATATGGTGAGTACACGTCACAAAAAGTCAACCCATACTGCAGGCCTCGAAATTTTTTTTCAAACTTACTAACCGTGGGACACGTGAATTTCAATTTTACTTGCCCGAGAGGAAAAATTAATTGCCCTAAATTTCTAATAGCTGTACCAGTAATTTGTAACAGAGAGCAAGAGTTCAAAGAGGGAAAAAACAGATTCAAACATGAACTACATCTTGTTAAAATAAAGGACCATTACCAAATCTGAAATGTCGCAGAAGAAATCTTTTCTATAGATTTGGTCATCCAGAAAACATCTTTGAATTTGGAATTTTTCCACAACCTAATCCAAATTAAAATCTTTGCATAAGAGTAATAAGATTGTGTGATTTACAATGTGCATGGCTGGCTGCTACTCTTTATTATCAAGCTGAGATCACAGACAACTGCTCTGCTAGTGTTTATCTGCCAATGCATACGCACACGTACATCTTCAACCCTTTTACCTGTTTACATGTTTGCTAACTGAGCACAGATATTTTATTTTGATAAATGTATTCGTCAAAAGAGCAGATTCAAGTTTCATTTTCGTTACTCTTCAGTGCAGATTTGTTTTCTGTAAGTGAGAGCCGATCCCTAACAACCAAGGTCACGTAATTTGAAACTGTCTGCATCTCACACACTACGTAGCTGCAATATGTGGCCTCTTTGGTCGACTGAGCCCGTTTCGACTACGATGTAAACTTGTACTTTTCAACTGGGTGTTGATTTAATTACGTTGAACAGTAAGCATTGCCGAGATCCATGGCTTCGAATAAGTTTACATCCATTTTAACCAAGCATATGGTGCAACGACACTATCCCGTGAAGCCGACTGTCATACGAGTCATACACTTGCACAAAGAGAATGGCAACCACTGTCAAGAGCATACTACTTTACGGCACACATACAAAACAGTGAGTTCACTCCCTGTCGTCGGAGAGAACATGTCGCAAAACTCTATTTTTACGACTTTTTGTGTTTTACAACAGCAAGAATGATTATTTTGCGATGTCGGGCGGATTTTCAAGTGTTTTCAGAAAAAAACTTCTGAGAGTTAAAGGACTTACAATGATTGTAGGCGTGTACAGACCTAATGAAATACGTTTTCAAGCTTGAATTGTCCAGAGCTTAGTTGATTCAACCGCTGGTGCACTTGCCCGTCGGACGGGAAGCATATTGATTTTACTTGCCCGAACGCAAAGTGCACTAGCCACGATCGTCGGGCGATAGGAACACAGGCGCTCCTTAGCTGGTTAGTCTGCTAAGTAGATCGATTTTCGGCTCGATTTATCGATCCCGTTGTCGACATGCCCGCCACTGCAACCTAAATACTCACAAGGTGTGCAACACAATCACTCAAAAAACACACCACCCTATTTGTCTACTGGCCGTGCGCTCACACTAAACATTCAGAACTACATTCCCATATACCTAGTTGGATCACAAATTTAACCATCTCCTCGAAAATCATGCCAAAGAGCATGTTACTCGCGTCATCTTGAAGAAATCGGCCGTGTTTTGAGATCAAGCGGGGTGAAATGCAGCCTGCAGAACGATTCTACCATATGATGTAATTTTTTCCACTGCTGATTGGTTCAACTGTACTTCGCCAGTGACGTCTTGCAGTGACCTTTGATTTGACCCTTGATTAGCCAATCAGCAGTGGAAAAAATTACATCATATGGTAGAATCGTTCTGCAGGCTGCATTTCACCCCGCTTGATCTCAAAATACGGCCGATTTCTTCAAGATGATGCGAGTAACATGCTGTTTGGCATGATTTTCGAGGAGATGGTTAAATTTGTGATCCAACTAGGTATATGGGAATGTAGTTCTGAATGTTTAGTGTGAGCGCACGGCTAGTAGACAAATCGGGTGGTGTGTTTTTTGAGTGATTGTGTTGCACACCTTGTGAGTATTTAGGTTGCAGTGGCGGGCATATCGACAACGGGATCGATAAATCGAGCCGAAAATCGATCTACTTAGCATACTTACCAGCTAAGGAGCGCCTGTGGATAGGAATTTTTGAGCCCTGTACTGGCTAATAAATTGCAATTATTTATTATTATTAAATGATGGCTGCAGTTTGGCTTTGTTTTCAAAATGTCACAACATGCTTTTATCTTGTGCCGTGTGACTGCATATGCGGCTATCACATAGGGCAACAACATGTCAAGTGTACAAAAGCTGCTGTCATAGATATGGAGATTAGCCAATCACAAGTTTGGATTCACGCTATGTTTTCATTCATGCCAAAATGTCGCAATTAGTTTGGGGTTTTTTTGCTAATGAGTTTTTCCGCCATCAGACAACGTGTGTTCCTTCAGTGTTCCTTCATTCAAGCCGTAGGATTGATATATGATGATCCAAAATTTAGTGGCAGAAAAATACCAACAGAAAAAAAATTTGGTGGCAGATTGATAGTTTTTGGTGGCAAATGCCACTATTGCCACCGATTATTTCGAACACTGCAGCTGTACCGCGGCTACTTACTAAAAGTCTGTTGAAAAAGAGTAGCCTACTAGGCCTAAATATCGTTGTTTTTCAGGTCAACAAGTGATTGAATCAGAAACATGTGTCATGAAACAGTAAAACAACAACTGATAAATAAGTAACTTTTCTCAAGAGTAACTTGAAACGCCTCGCCTGACAGAAAATTTCATCCCGTTTCACGGAAACTGACTGCGTATTCGAGCGCCACAGCAATGAACGGTCGGGGAATCCCCGCGAAAAATCACTCACACGTATCATGCGTATGTACTCGTCCAAAACATTGATTGTTCACTTTTTAGCTATATGATTCAGCCTGCCAAAATATTTTATTTTGTAGATAAATAATTGAATTTCTTACTTTTTTATTTCGTTTGTTAATGAAAAGTCATTTTAATATATTTAGATGCTTTAAAAATTTCAAAACCCACTAAAAAGCGACTATTTGGCCAAAATTCAACGAAAGACAGGAAAACCAAGTTCGAATCATGGGCTATTTTTTCTATGAATACTCTCAGTCTCTTTAAGCTTACGCATATTACTCTCGTCGATGCACGATTTTTGCATCGAAATTTTTCACTCATTTTCGTTGGTATGACTTTGAAACTCCAGGAAGCGATTGAGAAGAAAGGGTTACCTTGAATTATTGAGGTTTTTGCTGATAATTTGCCAAATTAAATGAGAAAAAACACAACGCAAATTTCCACACGCCTTTCATGTTCGTGTGGTACAACATGTGATCATGGAGGTAGTAGGTGTTATGTAGGTCATTTCCCCCACACTCATCATGACCTGAGTTCAATCAGTCTAGAACATTCCCAAGGTCACTGCCCTTGATGACCTCACAACCTTGAATTCAATTAGTCATGTTTGGAATGTTCTGGAAAGTTGATTAGTTGTGTAAGGGAGATAATTTTAGAACAGTAATTAGCATGTCAATAAAAGTTCTAGATTGTTCTTATATGCCTTTATAAAAGGGACGTGCTCAGCTTCCAGTCAGACTTTTGGGATCGTGTCTCTTGTGTGTTACTAAACTCCAGCAGTAGTCATTCTCAAGACTTTTCAAGACCTTCACTGTCAACGCTGGATTTATATTGTGGTCTTTGTGCAGCTTCAAGCCTGCAAGCCAAAGGACTGTTCATTCATCCAACTGACTGTTACAACTCTGAGACTGGAGCTTTGCCGTCCCAGCTGAGATAAGTAGTCTGTACACTTTTAAAGCTTGTACTCTGTCCCTAACTTAGCAATTAGTTTTGTTTTCGTAATAAATTTTGTTTAAACGGAAACTGCTGAGTTCACCCTTTTGTTCGTTTTCTCTGCACGTAACAAATTGGGGGCTCGTCCGGGATACGAATATTTTGAGCCGTTTGACAACATTTTGACAGCCTTTTCAAAACTACTGTATACTGTGAACTCAGCGAAATTTAATCATGGCGGAATTTAAACCAGAGGAAATGGATGACCTTGATCAGGACACATTTGATTCCCTCAGAAAAGACGACCTCATTGCACTGGCCAATTTCCTTAAAGTAGAAGTCAAAAGATCTATGCGCAAGAGGGAAATACAGTACCGTATTGCCAAACATCTAGTTGATTTAGGCCAATTTGAGGAATCCACCCTGAAAGATTATGAGCCCGAGTCTACCTCTGAACTCAGAAAATTAGAATTAGAAATGCAGACAAATTTGGAGATCAAGAAACTAGAATTACAAATGGAAAAAGAGAGACAGGCATTAGAAAAAGAAAAAATACAAATGCAATTAGAAATGGAAGAAAAGAAGACAGAGAGAGAAAGATAGGCAGGAAAGATTAGAAATGAAACGTTTAGAGCTTGGACAGTCAGGAAAATTCTTCCCTTCAGACAAGTTTGACATCACTAAGCATTTCAGGCTAGTTCCCCCTTTCCAAGAAAAGGATGTTGATAAATATTTCCTTCATTTTGAGAAAATTGCTCAGAGTCTGAACTGGCCTAAGGAGTCCTGGTCTATGCTTTTACAGAGTGCTTTGGTGGGTAAAGCCAGAGAAATTTACATTCAATTGTCAGTAGAGCAGGCTTCAGATTATGATTCTGTGAAGGAATTAATTCTCAAGGGCTATGAGTTGGTGCCTGAAGCGTACCGTCAGAAATTTAGGGATTGTGAGAAGGTGAAGGATCAAACTTATGTTGAATTTGCTCGAACAAAAGAACAACTGTTTGATCGTTGGTGTTCTTCTGAAAAGGTCAGTCAGAATTATGAAAAATTACGACAACTTGTTTTGATTGAGGAATTTAAAAGGTGCATCCGGAGTGACATCAAGACGTTTATCAATGAACAAAAGGCAGATACATTGGAGGTTGCTGCACGTTTGGCCGATGATTATTCATTGACCCACAAATCTTCATTTCTCAGCAAACCATCCCAGTCCTTTTCATACAGAAACAATGCAGGTAAATTTAACTCCTCCTTTTCATCCAAGAATTTTTCAAAGGACAGTAGAAAATCAAATGACAACAGTTCACAGAGTTCAAGTAACACTCCCACATCATCAGATCCCAAGTCTCAATCTCCTTCTGACAAACAGTTTGGTACACTTTCTTGTAATTATTGCAAGAAAGACGGCCATTTAATGTCAGATTGTTTCAAATTGAAAAGAAAACGTGAAGGTCAAAGTGGTCAAAGTGGATCTAAGCCCACCGGCTTTATTTCTTCATCAACTCAATTAGAGTCTAATAATGTGTGTAACACATTTTCTGAGGTTAAACCCCTCTCATCCCCAATTAATGAGGTCAAGGTCAATTCTTCTCAAGATAGCATTATGGGTATTTTCGAACCATTTATTCATGATGGTTTTATATCACTTTCTAGTGATTTTTCTTCCGCTACCCCTGTCAAAATTTTAAGAGATACAGGGCTTCCCAGTCTCTTTTGTTGGCAGATACCCTGCCGTTTTCTGAAAAGTCATTTTCAGGTTCTAAAGTTCTTATTAAGGGGGTAGATTGCAATGACTACATTCCTGTTCCTCTCCATAATGTCTATTTGTCTTCGGACTTTGTTTCTGGACCTGTGGCTTTAGGTATTAGGCCTTTTTTGCCTTTCGAAGGGATTCACCTTCTTCTTGGAAACGACCTTGCTGGGGACAAGGTCATTACTAATCCACTTGTGACTGATAATCCTAGTTTAGATCAGGATCCAGAGCCAATTGAACAAGAGATACCCGATTTATTTCCTTCATGTGCCATTACTCGAGCCATGTCAAAGAAAACTTCCGAGAATCAAAATACTCTCAAAAATAATGTCACAGATGTTGACTTAAATGACACCTTTCTCAGTCAGGTGTTTGACACGGATCATTCCGTTATCCCTCGTGGATTTGAAACTTCCAGTAAAACTTCTGCTGACCAAAGTCAGACATTTTCTAGATCAAATCTCATTGCAGAACAACACAAAGACCCAGATATTTTGTCTTTGTTTGACAGGGTAGATGATGAAGGTAAAACTTCAGATAGCTCTGTTTCCTATTATACAAAATCTGGTATTCTCATGCGTAAATGGAGACCTCCAGATGTTTTGGTTGATGACGATTGGGCTATAAAACATCAAATTGTGGTTCCAAAGCCGTACCATGCTGAAATATTGCACCTGGCCCATGAAACCCCCTGGGCTGGTCACTTAGGAGTCAGGAAAACTTATCATAAAATTCTCAGTCACTTTATTGGCCTAATCTCAGGCAGGATGTAGCACATTTCTGTAAAACTTGTCACACATGTCAAATGGTAGGAAAGCCGAATCAGACCATTCCAAAGGCCCCTTTACAGCCAATTCCTGCATTTCAAGAACCATTTAGTAGGATACTAATAGACTGTGTTGGGCCCCTACCAAAAACAAGATCAGGAAATGAGTACATGTTGACAATTATGTGTACATCAACTCGGTTCCCAGAAGCCATACCACTGAGAAATATAAAGACAAAGACTATAGTGAGAGCTTTAGTCAAATTTTTCACTTTATTTGGCCTCCCTAAATGTGTCCAGTCCGATCAAGGCTCCAACTTTATGTCTGGTATTTTTCAACAAGTAATGGATCAGCTAGGCATTAAACAGTATAGGTCATCCGCCTATCATCCAGAAAGTCAGGGTGCTCTTGAGCGATTTCATCAAACTTTGAAAAACATGATTAGGACCTACTGTTTTGACACTGAGAAGCAGTGGGATGAAGGAATTCATTTTCTGCTCTTTGCTGTTAGAGAGTCAATTCAGGAGTCTCTTGGTTTTAGCCCATTTGAGCTTGTATTTGGACATACAGTCCGTGGCCCACTTAAGCTCGTTAAAGAGAAATTCCTATCAGACGATGATGATTGTCTGAATATTTTGCAATATGTGTCAGATTTTCGTACGAAACTCTCTAAAGCATGTGAATTAGCCAGAGAAAATCTTGAGTCATCTCAGCAGTCAATGAAAACCAAATACGATAAAAACCCCTCAAAACGGAAGTTTGAACCAGGTCAAAAAGTTCTTGTTCTACTTCCAATTCCTGGCAAACCACTCCATGCTCGTTACTTTGGGCCATACCTAATTGATAAAAAATTGAGCGATTTAAATTACATCATAATAACACCTGACAGGCGAAAACAAAAACAGCTATGTCACATTAATATGCTTAAGCCATATTTGGATAGGGATAATCCTACTATAACTCAGCCTGTCAGTGCAGTCAGTTCAAACCATTATGAAGATAGTGATACTGAAACTGACTTGAGTGAAAATACTCTAAACTCAAAGCTGGCTCGGTCAAGCTTCAGAACTCAGAAATCCTGGAGAAGCTGGAGTCTACAAAGTTGGCACACCTCCAGCCAGAACAACAACAACAGGTGAAAGAACTGCTCCACGAATATAAACACCTGTTTCAAGATATTCCAACGAGGACAAACATCACCTATCACAACGAAGATGTCTGCGACAGTAATCCAGTGGAACAACATCCAGACAGACTGAATCATGCAAAAGCGGAATATCTCCAAGAGGAAGCCAAGTATTTGCTGGACAATGACTTTATTGAACCCAGTAAAAGTAACTGGAGTTCGCCGTGCATACTTGTTCCCAAATCAGATCACAGTTATCGTATGTGCACGGACTTTAGGAAGGTCAACACTTTAACAAAGACAGACACTTTCCCAATCCCGAGGATTGATGACTGCATCGACCGAGTGGGAAAAGCCAAGTATGTGACGAAATTTGACCTACTGAAGGGATTTTGGCAAGTCCCTCTGACGGATCGTGCTCGTGAAATATCCGCCTTTGTTACACCAGACGGATTGTTCCAGTACAAGGTGATGCCATTCGGAATGAAGAACTCTCCGGCAACGTTCCAACGGATGATCAACGACGTCATATCCGGGCTAGACGGGTGTGCAGCTTACGTTGACGACGTAGTCCTGTATAGTGACACCTGGGAGGAACACATCAAGCTCATGCGAAAGTTCTTTGAGAGACTGAGCAAAGCAATGTTGACTGTCAACCTTGCCAAATCTGAGTTTGGTTGGGCCAAGGGTAACTTACCTCGGACATACTGTAGGACAGGGTGAGGTAAAACCTGTTGATGCCAAATTCAGTGCCATTTCAAGTTTTCCAACAACAAATTGCAAGAAGATAGTCATGGGACATCCTGTTTGCTATTTTTCACGCAAATTTAACAAATCCCAGAGAAACTACTCTACAATTGAAAAAGAGTGTTTATCTTTGATATTAGCTTTACAGCATTTTGAAGTTTATGTTACTTCTTCAAATCAGCCAATAGTGGTTTATATTGATCACAACCCTCTTGTTTTTCTGCAGAAATTTAAAGGCAAAATCAGAGATTGCTAAGATGGAGTTTAATGTTACAGGAGTTTATCTTGATATTAGACATATCAAAGGCAGAGACAATTTAATTGCAGACTGTCTTTCTCGTATTAGAGTTTATTGTTGTTCACTTTCAAGAAGTTTTACTTTAGAAAAAAAAAAAATTCGAGTACTTAAATCTTTTAAAAGATAACATTTCCAAAAGAAAGATTTTCTTTGAAAAATTTTCTTTTTTGAAGAGGGGGTGTGTTATGTAGGTCATTTCCCCCACACTCATCATGACCTGAGTTCAATCAGTCTAGAACATTCCCAAGGTCACTGCCCTTGATGACCTCACAACCTTGAATTCAATTAGTCATGTTTGGAATGTTCTGGAAAGTTGATTAGTTGTGTAAGGGAGATAATTTTAGAACAGTAATTAGCATGTCAATAAAAGTTCTAGATTGTTCTTATATGCCTTTATAAAAGGGACGTGCTCAGCTTCCAGTCAGACTTTTGGGATCGTGTCTCTTGTGTGTTACTAAACTCCAGCAGTAGTCATTCTCAAGACTTTTCAAGACCTTCACTGTCAACGCTGGATTTATATTGTGGTCTTTGTGCAGCTTCAAGCCTGCAAGCCAAAGGACTGTTCATTCATCCAACTGACTGTTACAACTCTGAGACTGGAGCTTTGCCGTCCCAGCTGAGATAAGTAGTCTGTACACTTTTAAAGCTTGTACTCTGTCCCTAACTTAGCAATTAGTTTTGTTTTCGTAATAAATTTTGTTTAAACGGAAACTGCTGAGTTCACCCTTTTGTTCGTTTTCTCTGCACGTAACAGTAGGACACTGAGGTTTCTTGCACGGTTGCGCCGATGAAATGGGAAGCTGAAATTTTCGCTCGTAATTTTACAAACGAAATCGTAAATCCACTCAAAACTTCGGAATTTTTTTGACATATTTGAAACCCATGAGGAACGCAATTCATTCTCCCCTGCACAGTAAAAAGGAGATCGAAACGACATGCATGTCAGGACCAAACGGACGCATGATGTCCGTCAACATTCATCAATCTCGTAATTTACACTGACAGAACAAAAACAATATGATCGAGCATGGACGTTCTAACGTAAGTGCATCATTGTATATCGCATTTTCATGTAAGCCAATACACTCACACGTACGCTCTAAGTTCAATTATAATGTCAATTCAACACGATCTGGTATTTTCGCTGATAGTGAGTGTGCAACGTGAGTGGTATGCCATGGAGGTATGCTATAGTCGTTAAATAACACTGATCACGTGGTGTGACAAAATAGTTTTACGGAAGTTGGTGACGGAAATGACGTCAATTTCGCCTCTCCCAACTCTATAAGCTTCCTCAGTTACGTAACTTCGTCGCTAAAAACAGATAATAGAAATGGTGACTGGATATTCCTGGTGTGCAGTGTTCCCTGTAAGGTTTTGAGTGGGTGTGAGCAACTTTGGCTTTGGTGCCTGAAAGGCATGGCAGCCACCTTGGTGCAGGAACAGCTATGTTGCGTCTTCTCTATATATGCTACTTTATCAAGTAACAAAATTCTGGTCACATAGTCACAATGTACCCTGGACACGTACGCGTACCCTGTGATTGGTAGCAACTTCACCACCAACGAGTGCTAAAACTCAAAACGCTGAAGTAAAATCGGCACTGAGATCACACCTTTCAGCCTGAGTTTTGATGTTTATTGTTACTAAAACTAATACTGATCGAAATGACTGTAACTAAAGTGTGCAAAAAATGAAATTCCACTGCTTGAGAAGTCAAAGACACTACACAACTAGTGCACAAATAAGCCTTAATGGGAACACTGCTGATGTGATCATTATTTGCATTCAAACGGTTGTAAGAAAGTTTACTTTGTCTTACTTTTCCTGCTGAAATGAGTGACAGTGCAAACTGCATCCAGAGATGAAACTCTTCAAATGAAAACCTCATAGATCTATCAAATGTCTAAACAGAAACACAAAGAGGATGATACTAGTATTAAAACGATGGGATTGAACTCAAAACAAGTATCCATACAACGCCTGTGATCTTTATGTTGGGGAATACATGTACCACAACTTGTACGTGTTCATGGCACACTGCCATACAAAGTGTGAAAACATGACAGTAGCCCATTATATGAACAATCAATATTGAAATAATACAACTGACAGTTTGCTATACAATTGTATGGGAGCCAAATTGAATGGCAGCAATGGAGCACTGGAATTGCTTAAAATCCTTCATAATTAGTGTCGCAATGCACTATTTGAGTTAATAAACCAAAGAAATGAGTATAAACTAGTACTGCTGTTTTCATAATGAGATACAGTCTGCATGCTGTAAGTGATTTCCAATACATGATTTGTTTAACAAATGCCATCTGTATTCATGAGTATTGCCATTTCGTCAAACCTTTCACAGGTTTAAATTGCTGTATCTCTTACAGATGGAAAGGATAACACATAATTTCCTTCGTGATTTCATGTTATAGAATTGCTAATGCTTCCATAATCTCACCAACTCACACATAAAGAAGAACCACTGAAGTGTTTTTTAAAAATAAAACCGGTTTAGAAACATAATCTTTCAGTTGTCCATACTCTTACCTCAGCCAGCATTTCATACTGGGCTCTTCTCACCAGGGCTATTGTCAGCAAATCATAGACAGCACAAGCATTTTGTAAAGTGTGGATGCGACTCTGTGTGTGTTCCTCAGATCTGCTCAGAATGGCTTCCTTAGTAGCCTGTTCAAATTATCAGGAATAAAAAACTTCATTAAAGCACAGTTGACACTACATACGCTACTGTATAAAAATCACACAGGTTCTTATATTTTAATATATATATATATCCAGTTTGTGAGATATTGTGAGGATTTTAGTAGAATACAAACAAAATTCTTATGTGTGTATGGGGAAAAAAAGAGTAAAAGTCTGACAGCAGAGTAAAATTGAGATTTGTCCTGTGTATTGTGAACGCTGGCAAAATTTTTTTGTTTTCAACAATATTTACGAATCAATGAGAGTAGAAGAGAATTCTCATGAACATGATGATGCTGGAATGGAAATTGTGCAAAAGTTCAGAACACATCTCTGATCCCCCCACATTGAGAAGTTTGCATCTGACCCTATCCCCATCCCAACATCTTCTAGTTTGTAAAGTTAAAATAGCTTACCAAAGATTCACTGATCAACAATAGCAGGAGAGTTTCTTCAGTTTCCTCCTTTGGAACAAACAAACTGAAATCAAGATGGAAGTCATCAAAATTATTACTGTTCTTGAATGGCACCCTGGGTTGCATTTACTGTTGCACTGGAGACAGTGAGCTTTAAACAATTCTTGATTTCATAAAAAGTCATGCAGCAGCTGGGCATATATGACTTTCATATTCCATGCTGAAGGAGCATGTGCACAGAATCATGTCCTAGAATGTTCAAGTCTGCATTGCTTGAGTTCACTCATGTTGACATGAATGTGCTGTAAGTGTAGCTCTAAAAGCATATGTACCAACCAGCAACAGAGGTGATGTGAACAGCTTTGAAATGCAAACTATCGTCAGAATAGTCATTTGATTCGTAAGTATTTATTGTTAGAATGCATATCCTTTGTATATTATTGTACATATTTTTCACCGAAATAAACTGAGTAGCGATATCTTACTACTGGTATGCATATACCATCCTGTCAACACTACACAATATGTTAGCATGATAAGAAAGACTTCCATGCAGACCACATACAGGATTTGACCAAAGGCTGAAAAGGTAATGCTTCGGATTTACCATAAGACTCAAGAAATATGTATACAAGAATAGAAATCCAAATTTATACCAGATACCTCCCAGAGCATGGTTGTTTTAAAAGTGTGACTTCCGTCACACCTGACAAACAGGGTTACCTAGATTAGGATGTTGGTGAGTCAAACGCATGGTACTATAGCTTCCTTCAAAACTGTTGGTGAGAAATTATACTAGGAATCTGACGGTGTGAATATTCCCTTCCAATCCACATCAAATATAAACTGTGTTTTTCTTATACTTGATTTCAAGTAAAAAAATTGTTTTGTATGTTTTTTAAATAGCAACATTTTACATTTTGCCCTTAAGTTCATTAAAATTTGCAATTCCTGTCGAGGATATTGCATTTTCTCATCACAGAAAGAGACACAACCAAATGGCATGAACATTTTTCTGGTACATTCTCATTTACAAATTCACATTGTTTTCCCCTTTCTATTCAAAATGTCACAATAATACAATTACAGGCAGAGTTATCCATTTAAACGCCTTTGATACACAGAAAGGACAAAAACAACATAATTCACATGCAATTAAAAAAATTAAAATCTTGATAATGATATACTGGTACTTTAGCTAATGAGGGTGTATATATGCCATGGTGGTTCTTTTAGATTCAGACAATGTGCAAACTGGAAATGTTCATTATTTTTTTATATGCGTTTTAGTATTCAGTTGAAGGACATTCTTCAGATTCCCAATTAATTGTCTTCAAGTAACTCGCAAGTCAACAGAAAACCCTATTCCTCTTTTAAAATCTTTGCTCCATTATTAATAACAAAAAATGATAGTATCAGAGCTGAGATCAGAAACATGCTTAAAAAAAGGAATAAACATAATCCAAAATTTTATTACCATAGAAAAGAAACAAGTTTCCTCTATCTTAAGTGAGAATGTTAGTAGTTTATTAGGAAGAGCTAAAGAGTATTGTATGATTTGATGATCATGCTTTAGTTAATTAAATGTGTTCAAGATGCTGGATCATGATGAAAAACTTACTTCTCATCATAGCTGGAAGAAGATGGACACGATAAAGCCATGACGAGAGAAAAAGCAAGAAATGTCAAAAAAAGGGAAAAATGGTAACCCAAAATATTTCATTATTTTTTTTTCAGGATGAGAAAGGATAGGAAAAGGAATGGAAAGAGTAGCTGAGGTGATACAAGAATTGACATGAATGGAACATAAATGAAAAAAATATGATGGTATACTCTAAGGTAGCTCTGGTAAGAAGAGGATAGTTTGGGTAACACACAGTTATGTACGGAGAAAAAAAATGGTTTTTAAAAGTACATAATATCTTACTGGAGAACCACAGACATAATCATTGAGAAGACTGCTGCAATATTACTGTCACTGCATCTCATCATAACACAGGATTTCCATTCATAACAGTTACCCACAAAATTGTTACCCAGACACATTCACATATGGACTTTGATCTACACATGCAGACTGCGACACATACATGCCTGCATATAGTTATCCATATGGGCACACTTACAGATACACATTTACATTACATACAGACTCTCAGGTACCAGACAGCAATCAATCTTTACTTGGGAAAGTGACACCACATGTAGAGCATTCCCACTTTTGTACAGGACATACATGATATTTGTATATGAAATTATCGTATGTAGGCATAATAATGTGGTCCATCTCAATAATGTTGTGAAAATGGATCACCATAAAATTCATCTTTGAACTTTGAGGACAAGAAAATGCAAATAAAGACTTACTGCTCTCCAAAGTACTGTTTTGGTCTGAGGGCTAAATTTGCACTTTTCATGCCAGCGACTTTGATTGCTGTGCCAATGACACCACCGGCACTTGGACGACTCAGTGAAGCAGACTTGTCAGCAATTGTTGATGGTGGCGGGGGAGGGTTATATGTACTTTCACAGACCCCACGCAGTAGCACCTCAGCAAGCTCTCTGGCTAGAATCATCCTCATGTTTTGAGTGGCTCTGGATTCCACTGCTCTCAACACAAGGCGAAAACGATTTATTCCTCGATCCATATCTCTGGAAGGTCAAAAAATAAACAATTTAGGTATGCGATGAACGAAACACATATTGGGAGAACATATTTGAATTATGCAAACTTTGTGAAATACTAGCAGTAAAACATAGTATCTACTGGAACCTTATTGAAGCATACATGTACTATTCTCGTTGGACTGAATATTGAAAGACAAATGACATCACAGAAAGAGATAAGAGTGAAGAAGATGTACACATAAAGTTCCATAAGTGTAAACCTGTCATCATGTGTCCTTCAGGATATAAACTGAAATGTCTACTGAGGAGAGTTAAGGTAATTTATAAACCCGAAAAACAAAATAACATGTGATTGGAATAAATTTCAAAAATTCATGAAAATATTTGTCATTACAATCATTTCACACATGTTGTAGTATCTTTGACAAAAGTTTCATACTTGATATCTAATCCTTTCCAAGTGATAGTACACAAATGTGATAGTACCTACCCCATCTGTATATGTAAAATTGGAGCTCGCTGTATGGCAGTTTCTAGAATTGGCCCGACGTAGGTGTTGGGCAGAGCTGCATAGCCAGACCCACCACTGGATGTTGACACAGTGCTTGTCCTGCCTTTCTCACACTCTTGAAGGTATAGCAAAGCAATGTCTCCTGACTTCTCATAGCATGATATGATCTGCTCTTCCATCTGAGCTAGCTTGATCTTGCTGCTTGTTTTAGAAGGTGTCTTTTCCAATGCCATACCTTTAAAAGGTCATTGCAAAATATACATATATGTGAAATATTAAAGATTGTAAAGTATCAATGAAAATTCTCAGTCTTGATTTACATAGCATTGCATTCACAGGTAGAATGCACCTTGGGCACAGATATTCTGACTTTCAAATTTTCCAAAATAGTCTTTTGGTTTGAGGCTTGTGGGGATCATTTTTGAAGTTCTTGGAGTAAATGAGGTTTCCTACCATCTTATTTTCAAAAAAAGCAAAAATGGAACTTTTCCAATGGCATTAACAAAGGGGTGGTAGCCATTTCAGTACCAAAATTTGCATGGTGACCACTAACCTTTATTCTAAATTCCGACATAGAATGGTTGAAAGTTTCATAGTGGAAAGATCGTACAAAAGTACACGTCTTTCTGTTTCGTGGCGCGTACTACTATAAGTTCTGAAAATCTACCACTGTTGTTAATGTACTTGAAACTTAAAACTTTTTGAAAAAAATCTTTCACTGTGAGGAACCAAATAGGTCAAGAAATGGTGAGTACTTTGGAAGACAGCTAGCTTGAGGTCTAATGTTATGGCTTCATATGACATACACACAGAGATATTGGTATGTACAGTACTACTCCTCATGGAATTTTTTTCAACTGTATATTTTTTCATGGGAACCATGCCACTTGGTGTCTAACAGCTGAGATAACCACACTTTGTTGCCTTTTCAGCTTGGAGTATAACAAATTTGTAAATGACTAGCGATCACATGGTCCTTTGCAAGCTATTTAATACAATTTTTATCATCAAATATCATGGAATGGTACATTTATGAGTGGGCGTTGAAGTGCATGGGTGGGTAAACAGGCAGAAGACGTATCACTCAAAAGGAACCCGTATCAAATACAAGTAACCATAGCAACAGATGAGTAAATGATGTGTGGATTCAGCTCAATACGATGGAAAGGTCGGCTGAATTCACAAGGTCATACACTTATTCATTGTTAAAGTCAATTTTTACAGAAAAACAATCTGAACTCTTATTCAATGATGCTGTGAAACATAAAATTCAGATCTTTGCAATAAAAACAAATTGATCTACTTTAACACACAGTGGGTGTGGCACAATTAATAGCACACTCTATTGAATATTTGGGTGACCTGTTACAACGCACTGTGATTATTTCTCCTTAACTTGAAAACGGCACTAACCCCTTTAGGTTAAATTCACTCCTTCCCAAGCAACGTGTCATTTAACAAATTACACACCTTTCACTGCAAAGGCCTCGGCAATCATCCGGAGCATTCTATTGCTCATACTTTCCACTGTGAGATCATCAAGACCAGCCTTGCCATAGTAAGTCAAGCATTCTTCGTAGTCACCCATGGCGTAGTACAGCTTCCCAAGCAGCAGACGAGCTTCTTGTGCCCAGCCATACTGAAAGGAAAATGTCCTTCATAATGTTCAGAGTTGTTTCCACAAAACACGTATTTCATGTAAGTGCTCCAGTATTTAATGAATTCATCTGAGTCAGTCATCTGACCTTAATATGCTTAAGAAAAACTTTTTGACTGAGTCTTACAGACAACACAGCCAAAATGTTGATCTTAAAATGTTTGTAATAAAAATCTTTCTACATTTACTGTGTGTGCTATACTGATGACTGTGACCGTATAAGCATTTCATACAAGCAATACATATACATATGATTTTTTCATTTTACTTTTAAAAGAAACAGGAATACAATGGCAGAAAAAAGCAGAAGTAAAATTTGGACAAGAAGTTCACCACAACCGCCTAAAAATATGAATATAGTAGCCATATAGTTTTATTTAGTTGATACCTAGAAACCTTGTGTACAGATCTGATACCAGCTAATGAAAATAGCTGATCAGCCGACAAATAAGATATTCTATTGATCTTTGGAGTCTTATAGGGAAGTATCATAATGTGAATTCATCAAATATGCATTTATTTTCACATGAAGTTCAAAATTTGATTTTTTTTTTTTTTTTTTTGGGGGGGGGGGGAAATGGCAATTCAGCAGAAACTGCTGCTTTCTCTGTGAGGACACTTGTCACGGCACAGAGTGCTAGAAATTCTCCTTTGACAGAATGGGACTTTGATATTTTGAATGATATATAGATATATATCATGTATAATGCAGAACCTTTTTTTTAACTTGGCATTTGTGATGAATAAATTTCTCAACATGCTAGTATTGCTTGTCAATCAGAAACCTGCTTGCGGTATCAAAAAAGCAAAAATTAAACCAATCTGCTTACAGACTCTTTTTTTTATTTGATTGGGGATAATTTTATAAATTTTGAGTGATCCAAATTTCTTTTCATAGGGTGTCCCCTGCGAAAACTAGGCAGTAATGGGATTTTTTATGAAACCTTAGAAAATCTTCAACAATCACAAGTCAGATTCTGTTGGGGCATGTAAACGTCACTATAGATAGCATAAATTATTAGTATTCTGTCATAATTGTTTGTCCTGGGATACACTGACATTTCGGTGTATGCTACTATTAAATCATTTATTCTATATAACTGTCAACTACATCAGCAACATGAAAGTGATTATTGTTGTATGTACATCCACAATTGACAATCTGCCGAGTGCAACCATCAACAATTAAATAAACTGGCATTTTCTCATGCAACTTACAATGAATAGTTGATGTCAGAATCTTACAAGTTGTGAATATTCAATGGAAAACGACACCAACAAACAATAGAATACATATAACACTTGTAT
Source organism: Ptychodera flava (assembly GCF_041260155.1). NCBI lineage: Eukaryota > Metazoa > Hemichordata > Enteropneusta > Ptychoderidae > Ptychodera > Ptychodera flava. Next base: position 10,763,658 of record NC_091941.1, read on the forward strand.
AGGAACAGAAACTGTCAATTAATTCCAGTATGATATTACTTGGAACAACAACATCATTCATATTTTATGCTATGCCCCATGACACTTGTGAAAATCACATCTGCTTCATGCATATATTCATACCTACATTAACTTCAACGGCATTTACATTTTGGCCATTTACACACAAAACACCATGACCACTTCAATCTGCATTATGGATAATGTCCATCTCCATGGTCACCCTATGACCTCATATCCTTGTACGGTACATCATTTTCAAAGGTTTTCCATCATTAAATATTGTTGATTTTTTTTTTCAAACAACAGAAAATGCAAATGTTCATAGTCAGTGGTGAGGTCCCGCAGACATCCAGTGAACAAAGGCAATGGTTTACAGGGCATATATTTTGAAAATGGCAGGAGAGCTACAATGCGCTCCCCTGAAATCATCTAGGCAAGTGCTAGGTGAGTGATTCAAGAGCTCCCTTGAAAAGAGCAGGGCGGGTGAAAATGATCAAACTTTTGAATAACACTCAGGTATGTTTTGAATTCCAAGGAGACATTACCTTATTATGTTTTAGAATTACATGTTTGAATGAAGACAAGCTGATAAAAAATTGATTTAAAGAATAAAGGATGAACCCATTAGATTTTCACATGCTCAACAACTCATTTATGCCAAACAAAACATCAATTTCTCATAACTCAAATGTATACAGTCACAAATGATAGTACAAGTTGATTAGGGTTTATGCGAGTGGAAAATAGCTCTCCTGGATTTTTGTTTGCACAAGTGGTAGGCGAGGGGAGTCATCACTCTCCTCAAAACGTAAGGTCTGGGTTTAGTTGACTGTTGCAGGGTTTACAATCAATCTGACACACCAATTCTGGTGCAAATGTCAGAATGTTATGTATACTGTCTACTGGTACAGCAAAGTTTTGAAAAATAATAGAATACATCAAAGAGCATCTTTTCTTACTCAATAAAACCAAACTAATGATAAGTTTTTGATGCACATATAGACACACACATATAGACACACATACATACATATATATATATATATATATATATATATATATATATTTATACCCCCTCATATTACCATCATTTGATATTTGCATTAGATATCATTAAAATATACACACATACCAGTATTCTATTGGCATTAAAGTAACAATGTCTTATTTCAGACCAGCCATTTCAATATAACTGTTTCTGTGTATAATCTTTTGCCACAGCTGACATTGACAGATGACATAGAAGGAAATGCATTTACCTTAGACTCTCCTTTCAAAGCTTGTTGTAGATGTTTCTTGGCTGACTCAAGCTCCTTCTTGGCAATCTTGGAACTTTCTTCCTTCAAGGGATGCTCTTTGAGGTAAATCTCCAGCTGGCTCTCACCAAGAACTAGATGTGTTAGTGTCTCTGCAAGTATATGACAAACTCAGGTAGAATGCACCTCGAACACAAACCTTTGGACTCGAAAGTTTTTACAGTGCTGTGTTGATCTTCTTCTTGTGTGGGTTTTTTATTGAAAATCTTGCAGTAAATAAAGTTTCCACTGTCATACTCTTGTGAAAATTGCAAATTTGATTTTAACCCACAGAGTACTAGACTTGCTCCAAGTCTGTGGGAATACAAATATCAAAAATGAATAAATTGAAAAAATAAACTTCAGCAGACTGTCACCTTAAGTGGTAGGCTGTTGCACAGATTGTGGGGTGAACACGATGGCTGGGCTAGTCAGTAACTGCTGATGAGAAAAGTCAAGTGACTGGGGCCAGTCTACATAGAGTTATCTCAGAGATGGTGGCCATTTTGAATTTTCAAATAACATCACATTTAAGGTAATTTGTGCCTATAATACGAAAATATGCATGTTGACCCCTGATTTTTATTCTTCATTTTGAAAGGAAATGGTTGAAACTTTCCTTGAGCCACGTTTATAAAAGTTTTAAGTGAAAAGTTCAATTTCAAGGCACATACTACCTTAAAAGCAAGCACCCAATACGATACTTAAATTTTATTAAAAGCAGCCCTGCTGGATTAGAACGTAAGAAGGTGACCTCCTTGATTTCTGATTTCAAGTTCTTGTACCCAGTTTGATTGTACAGCTGCATGTATTCATCAAGGTTCTGTTGTGTAACGTGATCATTTTTAGTCTTCTGAGAATACTTGTAGTACTTATAATACTTGTCATATCAATCATTCATCAGATGTTTGCATGTTTGCTGCAAAACCCAGATACTGCTAATGAAATGTCAATGGAATTGTCTGGAGTAAAATAAGCACTGGACTGGATTATTCACATGTAGTATATGCATACATGTAAATGGACAGGACAAAAAGGGTCCACTACAGGGACACGAGTATTGCCATCTTGTAACGATATTCCGAATTAAACATGACATGTTATTTTGCTCACTACAATATATCATATGTTTTTGGTTGTTGAATTCCCACCCTACAACCCTGTTGCCAGATCTAAACCTAAAGTATATACATGTACTTTCCTAGTATTATGGTGTTGTTTAATCTAATCTGACATGGCTCTTACACATGAAGTGTTCTCTTTGACCCTAGAGAATTTTAGAAATTAATATATTCCAAGACTTGATATAGGAATAACTCTGAAGAAGTTTTACAAATTTCTACATTGACTCAAAGAGTTTAGAAATATCGTAAGTAAGAAAGAGGGCACACTGTTTGATGATAAAATTTTTGGTATAGCTTTTAAAACTCATATTTAATATTGATATGATCATGTGTGACACACTGACGTAAAAGATTACAAATTGGGCTATGAAGTTCCATGACAAAGCATGTTACAGCAGAATTTTTTCTGTACATGTATTAAAGTTACTTGTAACAGAAAAAAATTTAATCCCTGCTACAAGGCAGGGATTGTGACTCCTTTTAGATAGGTGTTCATTATTACTGACCACATTCTGTAAAGGCAAACACCAGAAGACAGAATAAAAATACGCCATCAAAACAGACATTCAAACTGTTATTGACTGGTCTAAAACAGATGAAACATGAAACTGACAATCCTATCTTGGTATTTCACAGTGACATTCATATTCAAAGATCATTAGAGTCTAAAACTGCTTTTAATAGTAATATTCTTCAGTGCAGAAACAGGAAATGACTTTGGAATGATGCAAAAATTATTTGATAATATACAAGTATACAGATGTTGTTTAAAGCCTTTGATTGTAACATTGATTCTCACAGAGCTATGGATTTGAACATTTTCGGTAGCTACAGCTGCTGAATACATTTCATCATAGATGTCAGGAACTGCTTTTGGTGCGCAAGTATGCAGATGGATTGGAAATGGATAAATTTATTTTTCAGCCTTGAAATAATCTAATTGCCTGAGCATATATTGTAAAGAAACTAAATTTACTTTATCCTGAGCAACAATTGGAAATCAAAGACTTTCAGTCACAGTATAATTGAATTACTGATATGATATGTACATTGTGGCTAAGGCAGTGAGTGACTAATATTGAACTACGCCACTAGGGGGCGCTATACACTCGCAAGACCAGTTTCTTTTCTTTTGAATATTTTCCACTACTTGAGATCAAGTACTGATAACATGCTTATTGTGACAAAATTTAGTCTAATGACAAGTAACTGTCCATTTGATATGCAGTTTATTCAGGGATGCATTATGGACAGTATAATTATTGAGAGTACTCAGTATTTCCTGCATGTTTTTTTCCTTTGAATTCGGGATAAAGTTGACAAAAGAACACTTGCACTATTCTGCAATAACTTGATCCATGGCAAATTATCATTTTTTATTGCAGGGTAGCTGGTTAAAATAACATCTGCAACAAATGTGTGACAAGAAATGGTACTGAAGATACAACACCATTTACCTATCTTCCCAAACTTTTGCAAAACACTGCAACATCAGTGTTTTCACGACATCAACTGTGAAAGACAGCCAATACAAATTATATCCATTAACCTTGCACTGTAGATGAACAACAATGTGATAGCACAATCTCCACAGACCACTTTGAAAATGTTTATGAAAAAAGTTCACTTTCTATGATAAAGCTACAAGTTTGAATTCTTTTGATCTAATTCATGATTCAGAAGTAACATGGCAACATAAAGACAGATTCAGTACAAGCAACAACTTGATTGATAGATTAATTGACTATAGTTTACACAACTGCAAATATCCACAAATTTTTTAAAAATCAATCATCAAAGTCAATTATACCTTTTCATATAACTATTCATATAAACAACAATTTCAACCTTCATTCTGGAATATATTGTTCTCCTTCTCTTTTACATGTATCAATGTGACATGTATGTTTAATCCACTTTCACCAGGCGACATTTCATTGTTTTTATATCGTAAATTCTACAGGCCCCATTCCCTACGCATCAGTTTTGCTTTTTCACCCTTTGCAGCACAAGCTACTTTTCAGATGACATTCCCTATGCATCAGTTTTGCTTTGTCACCCTTTGCAGCACAAGCTACTTTTCAGATGAAAATGCCTATGGGTGCATTGGATGATACTCATAATTCAACAGCTACAACGGCAGTGATGTTTGGGATGAAAAATGTTGCAAGTAGGTTTTTTGGCTACTCAGAAACACTGATTACTGATGTAAATCATGGTTCCTGTGGAACACTGAGCCAAAATAAAGCATTGACAAAAGCTGTGACATTGGAAGATGACGTACAGCATCTTGTGGCTGCAATCCTTAGCCTGACTACCTTTGCTTGTGTTGTGTTGAGCAGTTCTCCCAAAAACACTACACAACAAGGTAGAGGTATAGCTATGGATTGCAGCAAAGTATCTTGGAGACTGTTTGCCTGATTAAAACACGACTGCAACTTTTCAAGGTTCCCAGGTTTAAGTGCATGAGAGGAAGACATATAGGGCTATGGCCGGAGACTGCACACTCCCTCACAGTATGGACAACATACCATGACTATGAAGTTGGTGTCTTTCTCATCTTCAGAATAAGCTTTGCATGCCACTCAATGTGAGTTTCAGCGTCAGATCTGAATAATGCTGAAATGACTCAATCCGATAATGAGATGGAGTAGTGAAATTTGCCATCAACTTTTAAAGTATTAAACATACATATTTTCATAATTTTCTCTCTTAAATTGTAAAATTGGTTTGTAAGTCCTTGGCAGAATATAAACACAAAGACTTGTTTTTTTGAGTCATTTCCTGTAGTTCTCGTAATTTTGCATGATTTGAAGGCAGTCTTTGTTGATGTCTTGGTAACTCACCCATTCAGATTGCCTTGTCCTCAGTCAGAAATGTGTAAAAATTTCAACCATTCATGAAATGCATCAAGTCTAATTAGTATAGGAAACCTTAGAAAGCAGATCTATTAACCCTCTGAGTGCTGTAATTTTCTCCTGCCAAAATTTTAGTGCAAAATTTTACCAATTTTTATGAATTTTTCTGTAATTTTTTGATAATTTTGGAGCAAATAGACATCACATTTCATTTGCTACAGTTTTTTTCTAAAAGTTTTAGCAAAAATCTGAGAAAAATTGACTGGGGTTTATTTTATAAAGGGGACAAAAATAGACTTTGGTGCTCAAAGGGTTAAGTAAATGTAATTTTACCTACAACCCAAATATTCAACACAAGTTTTCTGACTTTGAGGAACAACAAGAACTTATGGCATTCAAACTAATGGCCTAGAATGTTGTGTTTTACCCACATTGTCATAAACAGACATTAAATATCGGACATTTTCCAATATTATTAAGACAAAGGCCACAGATAGTGTTCTGATTAATATCAAAAGTGATATAAAATGTGGAGTACACTTCTTAAGCCGGATGGAAATGTTTGATTCACTAATCAGTTGATGAGACCATTGATGTCAATTACGCCCTCAATGATGATCGAGACAGTCTGGCATAGTTAGATCTGATGCAGGCATAGCTTCATACTTAGAATCAGCGCTACAAGTATGGAGAGAGTGTCCGGCTTTGGCTACGCCACCTCCCAACTCCAGCGGCATAGCCAAAGCCGGACACTCTCTTCATACTCATGGTGCTAACTCAGAATCATCTTTGCATGACCCCCTGAAGCTGGTTCTGAGGATGGAGATGACCCCGACTTTACGCTCATCAATGTGCTTTGCGCCATAGCCCGGAGCTCTGCGTGCTGGTCTTTGACTGTTACCAGGTGTTATGCCTCTAACTGGCACACAAAGCTTCTTACACTAGCCAAGTACTCAAAGCTACTTCAAAATTGGTTTTATACATTAGGAAAGATATTCTGATATCCTGATATTCTGTGTTTACAAGACGACAGTTGCTTCCATTCATTTACAGATTCAAACTCACAGTTTTGTGTCTAATACTGGTACACCACGGGCACAGAGGGTATGCCGATACCCATCAACATACCCACAGGTACTCGGCTCACTCTACATATGGCTTTGTGACTATTGTGGTTTGTGATTTGTTGGTTCCCAGACACTTCGCACCAAAACCAGTTCGCCCCACACAACTTCGTCCCAAAACCATTTCGTACCAAAACCACCTCGTCCCAAGTACTACTTCACCCAACCCCACTTCGCCCCAAGTACCACATCGTACTAAAACCACTTCGGCCAAAGTATAGTACCGTCAACTCGTCCTGAAACAACGATATATGACGTATCATAAGATTGTTTTTACCTACAACTTAGAAGCATTAATGTGTTAGGACATTTTGGCTACCACGAACCATTTATTGTTGCATGAAACCATAAACATAGAATACGAAAAAAAGAAACACGCAAATGCTACAACTCAGGTGCCGTGCGCGGAATTGCACGATGTCAATTTCGCGAAATGCGTACACTTTCAAGATTTCAGTCCCAGGATGACATGAAGGTGGTTATTTTCAGCTTTACCAGTTAGCGATAAGTTTCGGGCAAAGTGGTTTGGGGGACATGACTTTTGGGGCGAAGTGGTTTTGGTACGAGGTTGTTTTGGTGCGAAGTGGTTTTGGTGCGAAATGGTATGGGACTAGATGGTATGGTGCGAAGTGGTTTTGGTGCGAAGTGTCTGGACCCCGATTTGTTATGTATATAGCAATCGCAGGGCCGTAAGGAGAGTGAGCTTACTGTCAGAACAGGCAGCATACCTATTACCAATACCTGTGCATTTCCGATTTCATTCAGTTTGTTACCATAATGACTTATTACACTCACAGGTGATACTAGCTGCAGTACAGTGGCTTGAGGTTTTGCCTGGGTATTTGGGTCGGACGGCAAAACCAGACCCAAATACCCAGGCAAAACCTCGAGCTAATGTACTATTGCTGCAGTACAGTAGCTCGAGGTTTTGCCTGAGTATTTGGGTCGGAGGTTTTGCCGTCCGACCCGAATACCCAGGCAAAACCTCGAGCTACTGTACTGCAGCAAATGTACTATAGCTAAGGATATACGAGCAATGGATTTTGTAAACCCTGACAACATGCCAATGAAGCGTAAATTCCTGCAAAGCCGAGTAAAAACATTTGTCTGCTTTGTGCTTGACTCATGACCCTCGGGTTTGACTGAGAGTAGCGTTGGCATAAAAGAGAAACCGGATATCAATTCGTCTGGTTCTTCTGCTGTCAATATTCAGTGATCGTGTCGATCATTGCGGTAATTTTGTCCTGCATGACCATTGAAAATGCGCAAAATGACATCGAAAACTCACCTAGACTAGCTGTCCCTTTGCCAGAGTGCAGCTGTTTTGAGATAGCTGCAACTCTATCCCAGTTACATTCTGTTCTGTTTTTCTCGATTTCTTGTTCGAGTCGGATAGTCTGCTTCTTTGAAGCTGCCATTTTGCTATGTTCAATTGAACTACGCATTGGATTCGTATTACTTTCCGGTTTCCAGGTGGAGTGGTAGCGTTCCAAAGTACAACTTGAAGTAAAGTTTGCCACATAGCAAAAGCTACATATGACAAGTTAGATATTGTTCTCTATTTTATTGTCCAGTGATAGCATCAAACTTTCTGATGATACAAGTAAATATTTCTGAATACCACCATTGCATTTGCTCCTGACTAATTTGGATGGTGCCCCTGGGAATGTACCATGACCCCAATATGACAACCTTTGATCTTGCATACATGCAGTGGCAGGTTTATAATGTTCAAGGTTGAATGTAGGCAACTCAGTCAAGTAGCAATGGAGGCTGGTACATTTAAGCTGTAGTCTTGTGAGAAATATGTGCTGTTCAAAATTTCTTGTTGGAGTTACTTATTCATTGCGTCTTTTGCAGAAACTCATGGTTGAAATTAAATTACAATAATAGTTAAATTAAACTTTAAAATGGCAGTAACAAAGGGAAAAACTAAGTGAGTTTGATTTTAAAAGTAATATGCTGTACAAATATTGACTATCATAGTTACAAGAAAGGTAACCTTTGCAAAATATTGTAACATTGCAATCATACACAATATATGGAGTGGAAGATTCAATGTCTGAGATGCAACTATGTTAGGTGAAACCTGCATTGCATTTGTTATTGGTCTATTCTAAAAAGTGTAAAAGTTAATCAAAGCCTGTCAGTGTTGGAATTGAGTTGAGCACAGTACCCCTACCCCGTCGAGGGGCCTGTAAGTTGGGATTTTCTTTCCATTGAGAGTACATTCCAACAAGTCAGATAAATTTTTAAAAAATTGTAAAATCTACAATAATTACAGCACAGAACTATTTATAATTTTTTGCAGGGACGTTATCATCATATTTGACACCTTTGCCACTCTTTCTTTGTGAAAATTTGTGGTGAAAGAAGAAAACCTGCACCTGAACTTGATTCTCACCAGTCAGGCCTGCTCACCAGTTTAATATATAAACCTATTTTGAGAATCGTCGTCTTGTTCAGTTCTGTATTTCTCATTTGTACCGCAAGGCGGCGATATTTGTTATGTCCCTGCAAATGCAGTTTGGGAAATCCATGCTTTGAACGACCTCTTCCTGCAGGTCATCCATCGTGAGAGGTTGGCGGAATTTCATGTGGTCTTTGAAAATCACTCAAATTTTAGCTTTTTGTGCATGGAAATGAAATTGGAAAATAATATAACAAAACTGTCTTCGTCTTATTATTTTAGGTGGGTTTAGCGAACCAAAATGCAGATTTTCGTCAAGACTTTGACGGGTAAAACTATCACCCTTGAGGTACGGAAGGCTCTGTTCATTCACCAATGTCAGCACATAACATGCGTACATTCACGTCACTAGCGCAATTCAGTGCATAGATAATCACTGTCTACAGACATATAAAGCGTAGATCAATAGCACACTGTCGTAAGTGTGTTTGATAGCAACATTAACTCGCGAATCCCAAGAGGACCAGCAAAGGGAGGCGCCTCTCAGTGTAGTATGATATACACAAGGAAAATGAGCAAAGAGTATTCATGCACACTTGTCCAGAACCTTTCCATAGATTTTGTATGGTACCCAAAATCTTAACATACTTAACCTACAGAAAGGTTCTAGACAACACCCAGACAGTCCTAATACAATCAGAATATTAATGATGATTGTGTTATGATGATATTGCAATGATCGTTAATCCCTACATCGTCTTCTGGTTGTCACCCCTGGCCACATCATAACAGAAGTCTACTGAGACAAAGGTACTCTAAGGCAAGGGATCACAGCAAGATATCACTTTTTAGGAACCGTGTGTATTTGGAACCCTAAGCATGAATGGCAATTTACAGCACAGTGTTATCCAAGCAAATTGAAAAGCCCTACCTTTATACATCATTACAGATTTGTAAGAAATTATGTAGTTCATGACTGCTGATGCTTTAAAAGATTATCAATCCATCTTCAATATCGTGGCAACGAATCAGACATGCCAGTCCTGTGTCACCTCATGTTCTTCACTTATTTCATCAAATCTGTGATGCAAATGTTTGATTTTCCTTGCGTAATGTTTGGGTAAAGCAGCAAGCTCACAACTTACAAGAAATGCAATAGACATGTAGCAATGCACCAATTTGCTTATGAAACATATTACCCATAATCATCAATCCAAGGTTTAGCCATCATAAGTTTCACTGGAGACAAGAGTTAAATGTTGCGATAACATGTTGTTCAGTCAGTGAATTCTAACAACAAAAATTTCAAGTATTGTATCATGGTTTTCTTTGAAAAGGCATTTTGGGAAGTGCAATGACTTAGAGATCACTTAGGACACCTAATGAACTTTGTGATTACCCAAGTTATAATCTGAGCAAATCCTCCTACCCAGCAACAAACTTTCATGTCAGGCCCTCTGATTATTATATTGCAGAGATGTAAAATAAGTTAAACTAGTGGAAGATATTTCCCTGTCAAAATTTCTCTGCCTCTCGACAAATCACCATATCTTAGTGTTCAAAGTACGAAATTCAATGTAGAATTACCGTTGCATAGCCTCAACATTCATGCTGGCATCAACCAAGTCTGGTTAAATCAGATACCTAGTTTTGGTAATTTGTCTAGAAGCAGGGACATATTTTACAGGGGAATATATTTTGCTAGTCTCTGTGTCTGATTTCAATGAGAAGGGTATCACTTTGTGCCTTGTGTCATGTCATTGTACATGTGCTTGTGTCATGTCATTGTACATGTGCAAAGTTTCAAATCCTGTTGTTGCATGTGACATGTATTACAAATTAGTATTTATTGAAATGATTCCGTGTACTTTTTACAGGTGGAACCCAGTGACACCATCGAAAATGTGAAAGCCAAAATCCAGGATAAAGAAGGTAAAATCACTTGTAGACAGATTGCCACTCTTCCTTTTCCCATTATAAATAACATATTCCTTACACATACTAACAGAGAGTGTATTCTGATGTGTTAATTTACATCATATCCAATGTTTATCATTATAAAGCACACTTACACAAAAAAAGATGGGAAGCTCTTCAGCCTCTTCTGTAATGTTTAATACTGTAAAAACAATTATTCACTAGGATTTAATTTCGCTATTTTAGCTAAAACAAAAAATACGCTACATTAAATCCCAGTGAAAATGTTAATAACAATAGAATCTATTATTTTATCGGAAACTGTGAATTTAAATCATGGTGAAATGTCTCCTACATCAAAATAGTGAAATAAAATCCCTGTGAAAAATCAATGATTTTACTGTGGCAGTGTTTCATGTAGGGGGGGGGGGAATAGGGGAATTCCCTCTCTGTTGACATTTTGGTACCCCCTAGTAATTTGTCAAGGGGGACCAGCTCCCCCTCTCCCCCCCCCCCCCTAAAATGGTGCCAGTCACACTTTTGAAATACAAGTAGAACACATGAACTGGTGAAATCACCCCTAAATTTTCTGGTAAAGGGGGAAATCCCTCCCTGCTGATGCCACCCTGGATGAAACATTGCTGTAGTTTGTGAAAGAACTTCCAGTAAAGAGTCGAGCACAAGAGTACCTTTTGATCTGACATATATACAGTGTATGTGTTGTTTGCTTGTATTATTGGACTAGAACTTGACCAAATGATGATGAATTACTTAGGACACCTAATGATCCTGTAGTGATTACTTATAAGTAATTGAGTCTGAGCAGAGTGAATGTCTAATATTAGTGCGAAAGGTGGGATATGAAGCCTCACGATAGAACAAAAGTCATATGTGCAAATTTGCATTTCTGTGACAGGTATCCCCCCAGATCAGCAGAGGTTGATTTTTGCCGGAAAACAGCTTGAAGATGGACGTACTCTATCAGACTACAACATCCAGAAAGAATCTACTCTTCATTTAGTGCTCAGACTTCGTGGTGGTGCTAAAAAGAGAAAGAAGAAGACTTTCACCACCCCAAAGAAAATCAAACACAAGAAGAAGAAGGTTAAGCTAGCTGTTCTGAAATATTACAAGGTAAAGTTGAATATCAACTTTTTTCTCATGAAAGTGTCTTCTAAAAAGCTGTCATGGCCCTTTTATCGCGAGACTAATCTATTTGCAGCCCTGGTGTTAAAATGTTTCTATTCCAGTAGTTATGCTATGATAGTTCTTCCATAGTATGACAGTGTCATTTATTTTGTGTATTATCATGTGCTATCAACTGCTACTAATGTGGGCTAGCATAGTATCAATGAAGAGCTACCAGTGCAATGGCCATTGCCTATATTATAGTCTTTCATTCAGTCTGTGTACCTGCCTATCATATTTTCAGTCTATTGCAACAAATGTTACACCGTTTGTAATCACTGTCTTACAACACATCATCACAAACAAGAAAGCTGTTAACCAGGGCAACGACAACTACCAAATGTGATAACTGTGATTTTGAACTTCACTGTTGTTCGTTTAAGTTCGAGTAATACTTGGGTAGCAGAATCATGAACAAGGGAATATATTGTACCGGCATGTAAGGGACTGCAATGATGAAGATATCACTTAGGACACCTAATGACCTCTGTGATTACTAGAGTGTATACTCTGAGCCAAACTTTCATGCCAGTCGCCAGATTTCACAAGATTTGTGGCCTGTGTTAAACATATTCAAACCTCTGTGATTCAGTTGTTTGCCCTGTTTTAAAAGTCCCAGTTATAGATTGGATGAGACTCGAATATACATATCTGATGATGCATACTTTTTAATTTCTGATGTTTGTATACACTATTCACAGGTTGATGAGAATGGCAAGATCACCCGTCTTCGTCGTGAATGCCCAAATGAGGAATGTGGAGCTGGTGTTTTTATGGCATCACACTTTGACAGACAATACTGCGGCAAATGCTGTCTAACATATGTCTTCAACAAACCAGAAGACAAACAGTAAATGTGATCATTTCCTGAAATGTAATTTTGTTACATTGCTTTCAGTGAGGAAAAAAAGTAAAAATTAAAAAATTTTAAAAAATCCTAATGAAGTTGTGTCATATTACTTTGTCAACAAATTTCAGTTTATTTGCCAGTGCAAGCCAGTGTCATCATCTTCATGTATTGAAAGTCACATATTATCAGTTGTCACATGCACAAGCAAAGTTTGTCGTCTCTGAACAAAAAATACAGGATTTATACTCTGGTCGTTTTACGTTACGACAACCCTTGTCTGTGTCCTCAACTTTGGTGGGTCTGATCTTCAATGTGCTTGTCATTGTAAACAAACAACATGGCGGCCGGTATATGTCATGCAATCAAAATGTGTCTGACATGAAAATATTGTAAAATATTGTCATGATTGTGAGAGTCTGACAAAATGCATCCACTTGGCAAATTGTGTTTTTGTTTTGTCGCCATTGGGGTTCGTATTTGTATAGACCCCTCTGCTGGCTGAATGTTCAACGCACAGTGTACAACAAAAGGGCATCAGGTCAAGTGCGGTGTCCAAAAGTCATGTAATGAAATCAATATTTTCATAGACTAGGACAATAATAATCTGAACAATGAAAACACAAGATTGACCGTCTGTATAGTCCTAAGAAATTACATGAATAATTTGCAAAAGAAACGAACTCTAAGCTGGTTGCATTTCTGTGGGTTCTGTAAGCATTGTAACCAGGGTCAGGTGCTACGTTGCACAGTGTTCACGCTGTTGAGATTCAGTCTATTTTTGTTCTTGAAAAAGAGCATAACATTTAGGTAAATTTCTAGGCCTATGCAATATGAAATGGTGTGTAACTTTGCAGAAGGTACGTGTAGACTGAGAGGTCGTCTGGCATTTGCTCTGTACACAAACATGAAGGCTGTGTTTCTTAGTCACATGATGGATGACCAGAAATTATTGACAACTCTCCCATGGCGTATAGATATTATTCCTAAAGTAGTTCAAAAGTTTAAACGCAGAATTGTTACAGAAAACTTGTACTTTGCAAAAAATAACGAATTCTTGGCTTGTGCATGTGATAAGTATATTTTTCCCTTAAATTTTCTTCGTTCAGCACAAAAAATACCCATGAAATAATGACTGTGTCACCACTCATTTTCGACTCGTGGTGACACAGTCATTATGTCCTGTGTTTTCCTTCCCTGAATGAAGAAAAATATTGGGGAATAATATCTAATTATACAGACACAAACAATACAAGCAGTGAAAGCAGTATTAGTCATTTTACAGTAAATCGAAGTACCTCAGCGACAGGTTCTCATTCCAGTAGTTTTGATGACAGGTAGAGATGTCAATTAGTCGGGGATATCTTCAGAAGTAGTGTGTTGCATGGAGTTCTAAGAAAGTTTCTATGGCCTGTTGTATGGGCTATTGTGCGAGGTTGGTATCTTAATGAATTTGAAAACACCATGCGGACCAAAATACTATTAGGAACATCCCCTATTGTCTGTTAGAAAGAAAGTGAATCGGCTGCAAAGTTCTGTTTTGTTGAAAGAACTGATTATAGAAGCTCTTCTTTGGTGTGTGGGTTGACAAACTGAGCCGAATAGTAATGGAATACCTAGAATCATAGTTTGAATGTTTTAGCCAAAACCACACCAATATTGTAATAACTTTTTCAAAATTGCAGAACAAAGGAAGCTTTGTTGCCGGTATCACCTTTTCTTCAAAAGAGGGATCACAAAAAAACTGACTAAGACTCCACTTTTTATCATAATACATTCATATAATTTGATAGATGAAAGTAATACCAGTAATACACAATGAGTCCAATAATGATCTAAAGATGATGAGATAAACACAACAGGTCTGATATACTGTACAAAACAATGCAGCATTTTATTGCATGTAAGATTGATGACTGGAAAATAATCATCACTCATGTCCAGCTTTCACAGTATGTACAGAGAAGTGAGAATCACATGCAAACACTCATTACATCCCTATTATCTTAATGTCTGCTCCACTGACTATTTGCCTTGTCTGCTTTCAATAAGTCCTGGAACTTTATGGCTTGTACCAAATCCGTGGTCAAACTGATCAAATTGTCCTTCCCTTCCTTCAATTTACAGCATGATTGACTGACAAACAATTTCCAAGCACAGCTTTAATGGCACATATTCTAGAGCAAGGGGCCATCATATCAGCTGGCAAGTCTTCAAAGTGAATATACAAAGAAGGTATTGCCTTTATAAGTGTATTCTCAAAGCAAGCACTTGGTTTATTCATGGTCACTCCATAACTTGTGGAGTTGACTGTGGTTTATTCAATAAAACACACTTTTGCGTTTGAGAGATCAAAATCTTGTTTAATCTTGTTCCAAGCTGAAGTGGTTTATGTATCAAAATTAAATACATCTCTGTGTGATTCAAACTGTTCTCCAGAGAATATATCTTGCTGTATGACTGTGACTTCTACTTGAATCAAAAGCCCGGATCCCACTCAATTTTTTGTGGTACTTCCATAACCTCACAGCATTGTATGACATCACCTGGTCTGAGGTCAAGGTCATCATCGTCAAAACTGAGGCCGCATTCCATACCCTTGGCAATGCTATTGACATTGTCTTTTAAATGCTTCATAGATGTCAAAGAACCTGAAAGGTAATGTGCATGATAGTAGATTCGTGAAGATAGAGGATTTTGTGATGCTAGAAATGACATGTTTGACATGAAATTGACAATGTTTGATGTTATCTGGGATTTTCCCATAAACACTAACACATGATTTAAGTTTCCATTTGAATGTTTTCCTATTAAAGTAGCAGACTGTCTGATGGAAAAATTTTCAATACTTTTCAGCACATTAATCGCATTAGTTTGTCTAAGGTAGAATACCCAGTACGCAATTACACCAGGATATGCAAATTAATAGATGTTACTTTACTTTGAACATTTCCTCAGAGTGAGTGTGCTGAACAATTTGTGCTCCAAAGATGTTTGAAAATTTGAACAGATAGGGATTACCAATATTGTATTTCACATCCACAAGTCATACCCACATTTCATTAGCTATTTTACAAGTTTCAATATATGGGCAATACAAAGTGGACACTGGTGCTGTTATTGCTTACATGTTGTATCTTTGAAGTTTAAATACCTGAAAATATTTCTTGTCTTCCTCTGATAATTCTGTAGTGTTCATTCTTCAGTAGATTTCCCTTTGTGACTCTGCATCCAGCCACAGGAACTTGCTTCTTCCGTTCTGTGACAAAGAACACTTTGAGCAGATTGGCCTCACCTAGTGAGATCATACACAAACGATGTTGATTATTATTATGTACAAAATTCCTGAGTCTCATTCGTTGCAAAGGATTGTATCATGAACAATTTATAAAACTTCAGCTGTGATTTATTTTTTTTGTGATTCAAAACAAATTAATGATGGAAGTCATTTTCCACAATCATTACAGGTTCAACTTCTACCCCAAGACAATATACATGATGAATGAAAGCTTGTGTAACTTAAGATGTTCAATATAGTGGAAAAACATAATTCATTAATATAATAAAGGTCGGATGGTGACATGCGATCAAGTTATCATGCAAACATAGTTTGTATGACAGTTGCTCACCTACTACACTATATTCTGTGGTTGGAGGCAGCTGGGAAGCAAGTTCATCTTTTAAGTCTTCTAATAACTTGTAGATGATCTTGTGAACTTTGACAGAGACTCCTTTCTTCTTTGCAAGTGTCTTGGCTTGAGGATGGATATCCACGTGGAAACCAAGTACAATTCCTACAATGACACATAGAAGCACTTGACTGACAACTTTCCCACTTTTTGGGGATGCCATCTCAAGTTTGTTAACTCCTTATTCACAACTCCCTTCTGGGTTCAGCACATTTTGCAATGTCTAAAATGCTTCTAATTTGTGAAAAAACACTTGAAATAAACCAATTTACTCACAGACATTGTACCGGTAGTTACAGATGCCAAATGTGATATGCATGGGTCCAATTTATTTAACTTTCAATGAACAAAATATCCATTTCAATAAAATTGTCATTTTTTATTTTAAATTAGCATCAGAGGCAAGGTACTGATACACCAGGATTTCTGACAGAGAAAGACAGGTGGGATTGAAAAGAAGTTCAATAAAAATCAAATAGACATCTGCCTCT
Source organism: Ptychodera flava (assembly GCF_041260155.1). NCBI lineage: Eukaryota > Metazoa > Hemichordata > Enteropneusta > Ptychoderidae > Ptychodera > Ptychodera flava. The sequence continues at coordinate 10,780,604 of NC_091941.1, forward strand.
GCCAATTTGGTATACTGGTACATAGCTTTTGCACACAGTCATCTATATCACCATATTTTGTCATTTATCCTTTTCTGTATAGGAATAATCATCCTTCACAGCACAGAAAGGACATGACCATGAATTTTTTCCAAACGATTGAAAAGGTGATAATTCAAGATGATGCATTTACATACCTTTGAAAGTTTCAGCCATTTCAATATCTTTGGCAGTAATCATACCAACACCACAGTGTATGATTTGCAATTTGCATTGTTCACTGTTATATGTATCCAAAACATCCAGCAGTGCCTCGATTGAACCATCAACATCACCTGCATCCAGATGAACATAGCATGAATCAAAACATTTGGCTTCAACAAACTTGACTTGGTTGTATTCGGGACAGTTGTCTATTTTGGACAAAATTTTCATGTGCAATTTCACTGGCTGAATAGAATTTCACTCACATTTATGCAATTCCAGACATTGTTGCCATTTTTGCTTGACATGTTTATTTAAGTTTTTCTTTCATTAAAAAAATGTGTCTTGTGCATCACAGATTTACTTGCCGCATCTTTGCTGGAAAGTAGTGAGCACTAATCTTGATTTGCAAACATTGAAATAGCAGTACCATGCCAATCATGGAAAACATTTCTAAAATGTAGTATTTCATGTCAATCCAAACTCCTAGTCATTCCTCACTTGAGTTATTTTACTGAATCATGTATTGAGCAGAAATGGAGGACAGCACAGTTACACAGGTTCTGAATCTCAGTCCAAAGCTTTCTTCTTGATCTCAGTTTATCCTGAAATATTCCAGTGTTTACCTTTGATGACAACATTGAGTTGCGGTTCATCACTTTCATACTTCTGCTCTGCTTGCATCTTCCTCCTCAACTCATCTTGTAACTGTCTGAATTCCCTCCAATGTAATCGACTTTTAGCCAGCATCTTCTCAGTGTGGGCTCTCTTCTGTTCTCCTGCTTTTTGATCAATGATTTCCTGTTCCTCCATCAGTTTCTGGAGTTTTCTCTCTTCTTTGCGCCACTCTACAACTTCCCTGGCTCTTTTCTACACAACAAACAATACATCATGCAGTGCACTGATAAGACAATGAGACAGTAGGACAGGCAAATGTAAAGGCTATTTCCCAGTAGTTGCATATCATTACCTAAGCCATATCTGCTTTTATAAAACTGCATTCTCATGAGAATTGTTTGCTTACTAGCGAAAAACATATCTTTTGACATTGCATCTAAGTATTTTTACATTCTCCTCATGACACAACAATGATCAATAATCTACCTCTGTACTGTTCAATAAATAAAATAAATAAAATTCACACTTCATGCTGTAAGCATTCTAAAAAATTATGTTATTCAGTAACTAGACTACGGTAGCTTGTTCACTTCACTTGATGTTACAGTGAAAAGATATCAGAATTATCAAAACTGAAACAAAGTCAGCAAATCGATTCTTTGAACAACCCATCTCTGCAGAATCACCTCTATGAAAAACTACGTAGTCCATTGGACCAGGTCTGCAAAAATCATGTGATGAAAAATCTGAATATGATTGATGATATTTTGGCGTGATTTTGGAATGAAAAATGAAGTCTTGAGGCGCACTAGGGAACACAACATGCTGCGATACCAAGTCATCAGACTCACTGACCCTTGTTTCTTTATTTCTGCTGAGAATTATGTCCAACTGTGGACTTAATTGGTATGTACATTAGAGACTGTGAAAAAGCATGATGAATTGAAGAAATACATGAAGTGAGTTTTAAAATATCACCTCTGATTCCACTTCCAGTATTTCTTCTCCAGCTGATGGCAGTTCCTTCCATCCAATGATTTCCACTGGAGTGCTGGGTGGTGCTTCAGATATTTGCTGATTCAATTCTGAAAACATACCACGGACTTTTGCCCACGCTGTACCTGCTACTAACACTGAACCTTTCTTCAGAACACCTCTCTGAATAAGGGCAGTTGATACTGGACTGTTCACATAGATATAAAATAAAATTTAAACTTTTATTTTGCATCCTGACTCGGCTATTTTATAGAGCTGTACCATGATGCTGCATTCAGTGATTTGTAGAAGATGAAGATACAAATCCTATGCTTAGAATACTACTGCTTTTACCGATACATGGTGAAGTATGAATGCCTCCTCCTCATCAATACTAGAGAGAACATTTGTTTTAAGTTGATGAATCTGGAGCAATATATGAGTCACTGAAACAGCTAGAAAGGTACAAATACAACAATTTGTACTTCTAATTTGGCCTCACCCTTTGCCTTTATCAACTTTTGATTCCAGCACAGTTCCTTCTACAAGACCAGTTCTGTCTGCTTTTAATTCCATCATTTCAGCTTGAGCAACAATGGATTCTGTTAAGACATCAACATTCGTGCCCTGAAAAGAAAGTTACATGCACACTCCTAGTTGTTTTGTTTACATAATTAAGAAAGATTCTTTTTGAGATTGGCAGTCAAATATTTGAATACTCTGTTTGAAATATGATTTTCTGCAAAAATAGGAACAGCACACAACTCATTGTAAAAGTTGTGTTCCCTTACACATATATACATGTTTAATATAACAAAGATGCAGTCTCTCATTCAAGTGCACTACGCAACATGACAGACTACCAGATACAAACTACATCTGAAAACAAAGTAAAATAAAAATTCATGAACTGCACAATATTGCTGAGGTACAGTGAATATGGAATAAAGGTAGAATGAGCCTACGGGACAGACATTTGCACTTTAAAAAAAATTCCACTATCTTAGTTTTTCAAAAATGAAAAATGTTTGTTTCCCCACTGAGTTAACACAGGGATGGTGGCCATTTTGAATTTCTGATATAGGTAAATATTAGGCAATTTTTTTCTCAAGTATAAAACCATGCACAGTGACTCCTGATTTGTATTCTTGATTTGGTGAGAGAATGATAAAAATTTCATTGGGGAAAGTTTGGGCAAAAGTTTAAGTCTCCCTTTCAAGATGCATCCCACCTTGAGAGAATTGATCAGTTCTGGTAGATTTATGATTTACCTGAAGTGCTGAGATCTGTACAGCCTGGATATCACCTCCTAGTTCTTCAATGTGAATTCCATGACCCATCAGATCTCTCTTGGTAAAGTCCTAACACATAAAATTCGATACATTTCATTATGAACAAGGGAAAAATGTGGCCTAGAACAGCTTTTATGTAGGTGAAGTAAAACGAATACATAGAATTTCACCCCTATTTCCCTATGTAGAGGTCCAACTATACCATAGAAAATATTAGGGCTGTACCACCATTTGAAAGTAAAACGTTTAAAGCTGTGATATAATATTAAAACAAAACAATACTTACAGGATCAGCATCTGATTTGTCAATTTTGTTGATTGCAACAATAATTGGCACTGAAAAATACACAAAACGAAATAATCTGTCAGTGTAGATTGGCTGGAGAAAGTGTCTTGTTTGTCAGAATGAAAATAATCATATATTTTCACACACTGTGCAACCAAAGCAGATATGGCGCCCTCTACTGATGATGCATTACAGTTCTCTTTGATGCCAGAATATTCTTCATCACCTGATAAGTATATATCTGATAGGCATGTATACTGTTGACACAAAATTTAGAGATCAAAGTAGTTTTAAAAGGATCAGAAATCTTGGCAAGGCTGAAAAATATTGGTCCTGAACTATTATTTTCTAGATCTGCAACATCCTAGCGGATCCAGTTGCTTCACAAAGCTTTAGGAGGGCTCCCTAAGAAAACCCTACTGTTTTCATAATGAAGTAAGGCCATGTGTTCTTCAGATGCCCCTAAATCTTTTATGTTCGAGGGAATACTTGTGCTGTGATATGAGAGTTCCTACTGTAGGGCTCGAAATTAACTTTTTACCCTGGTAGTCCACTTCGGCTACCATTTTCTGAAGTTGGTAGCCCCATTACAATGGCTGGTAGTCCATGAATATTTTGCTTTAGGGATACTTTGCTCGTCCCAGTATAAGCCCCTGGTTCAGCAACACAAAACAGCAGTAAAACTTATGTTATGTGTCATGAACGCTTAATTTATGCTTATATTTGTACATTTGTAACACTTTCTATCACTTTCTAAATCGGCTTACACATCCAAAAATTGTAACTTTAGTAAAGAAAAAACAGAAAAAAAATATTCTAATGATCTTTATGAACTGGCATGCCTTGTTACACCCGAGTCTCTCTGTACAGAACGGAATACATTGATACTGATTGACAACCATAGCGAAACTCAGCCACGATTTCCAAGCTCAGTGTTTTATAGTACTATTTCAAATCAAACTTATTACAAGTGAAATTTTTGTGACATTTCAGCATCAAAACCCAAAAACTTGACACAAGTACGTCTTGTATGCTGTCGATCAACAGCACAGTGTGACCTGGTATGCAAAGACTGCACACGGAAAAGCAGCTCAACATTCTAGTATCAAACGCTCTGCATCTTGTGAAAACAACAACATAGCAGTGAAAATTGTAATAGTCACCAGGAAAAACTCTTCACAAATGAAAGGATAATTGCTTCAAACAAATGAAACTACATGTTGACTGCATTTAGATCGTCCAAAAGTGATGGACATCACACGCCAAGTATTTCATGTCCCAGGCTTTGGTAGTCCGTGTCGGCTACCACTTTATGGACTTTGGTAGTCCCAGGGAAAAGTTGGTAGTCTGTGGACGCGGGACTACCGCTAATTTCGAGCCCTGTACTGTACACCTTCAAAAACCACTATTGCTTTACACATACCTTTAGCATCTCCAGCATGGTGCATAGACTCAATAGTCTGTTTCATTACGCCATCATCAGCTGCTACAACAAGTACTATAATATCAGTCACATGTGCTCCCCTTGCTCTCATGGCAGAGAATGCAGCATGGCCTGGTGTGTCTAAGAATGTTATGTTTTCTCCAGATGGTAATTTCACTGCAATAGAAAAGTTCAAACATAATAACCACAATTTGCAGAGTAATGGCTATCATATTGATGTGTTACATACTGTAAAACCTGGAACTAACTTTAATATAAATTTATGTCATTATATATTTTATAGTTTATGTTGAATTTCCACTGCACATAATAATGCATCTGGAAAAGAACAGATGTATGGAATCAACACAATCAATGGCAAGAGTTGGGAATACAAGTAAAAGGGTGGGGAACTCCACTAATATTTCTAATGTGTTCAAGTTTGATAATTGTTACTCAAGTATACCACAGTTTCTAAAGGTAAATGGGTATCTCAATGGGTTCACAAATACCCTACATGGGTATCCCAAGAACCCTAAGACATAGCTTTTACTACTCTTGGAAACACTCTTCGAAATCATCACTTACACACCAGTCTACACATAAAAAGAAAATGCTAGTAGCACATACTAATATAATATGTACATGAAAACTTTCATACCCTTACATGTATGATCTCTAAGGCATGTATACTTACCGGAAAATGCTCCTATGTGCTGTGTTATTCCACCTGCTTCACCAGCTGCAACTGAGGTTTTCCTAAGAGTATCAAGGAGTGTAGTCTTCCCATGATCAACATGGCCCATGACTGTCACCACAGGAGACCTGCTGACTAGTAGTGAGGGATCTGCTGGTGGCCTGGTTTGCAAACAGGAAAGACATGCAGTGAAATAGGTGAAACCCAGAATTTGAATGAACCACAGTACAAACAAAACCACAGGCACAGAAGTATGTGTATTTCTTTACACATGTGTACACGTGGGGTTATTATTTGTACTGGCATCACTGATCTCATGGGCGTACTGAGTCTGCAGAATGTGCGTTCTTTTCTGGAATAGAACCACATGAAACAGTTTTTGTGCTTTGAATTATGTTAGAAATATTTTGATGTAAATCCTTGCATGCAACAATAACGTGAGAAAACACTCTTGAGAGTTCACAGGTGGTTAGACAATACCTTTTGAAGGCTTCTTTATTCTCTCGAAGCTTTTCTTCTCGCAGTCTGCCATATTGATATCGCATTCCAGAAGTTTTTATGATATCAATAATGACTGGCTCTCTGAGTTCTGAAAAATATAAAGGAACAAAAAGGTTACATGTTATGAAAATTCTACACATGACAAATTGGAAAAGTACTAATAAAAATTAAAACAATGATAGAGTATGTATTTCCTATGTGCATTATTCTTAATGTCGTCCTACACTAAGAGTGACTTCACTGTTCAGTATTGGTAATCTAGTTCCTTCTCTTCTCACCTGTGTCTGGTTCAAGGTCAAATTTGTCTGCATCTTTCCGCAGCAAAATTGCTTCATATACATGATCTGTAAAGAAAACAAAAGGTAAAGAAATCTGACAACTTGCACTTTAGTCTTTGAAAGTCTTCCAAGTGGTGTAGGACCTCAAAGTTTGCTTCGTTAAAGTATTATAAAACTGTTTAAAAACAAGACTGTGGGATATACAGACTCATCACACTTGAGACTAATAATTTATACCACAGTTCCTCAATCATGTGACAGACGGACTGTGTTGTGACTGATCCATTTTTGGTTCATTTATATAAGATGTATTTCCTTGTGGATGGCCGGCTAAAATGATTTATTAATTCATTGATTTACACATTAAATTGTTGTTTGACTTCTAACCTCCCTGGGACTGGTATAGAATTATGCTCCCTTGTTACCGACAGATCCTGCCAAGAAGTATGATTGAAAGATGTTAACTTTACACTAATGCAATCTATTAATTCAGGTCACCATTAGCACAGTGACCATGAATCAGTATGCCCTGTTCTCTACAGTACATGCCGTAAAAGCAAAGACATGGATAATATTTGGCGAGAGTGAACAAGACTGCACCCACACTGATCAGTTTTAAAATCAACAATGATCCCAGGATATGATCTGGTGTTTCAAAACAATAGTGTGGAGGCCCCCTGAAAAAGCTCCAGACTGAGTGAATTCATAATGAAGAATGGGCCCGGGATCAGGTGCACCGTCAATTTCATAAACGCTGTAACTAAAGGAAGGTGACAGTGTATAGATCTTAAAAAAGTCTCAGTGATCGAAATAATCGGTGGCAATGGTGGCATTTGCCACCAAAAACTGTCAATCTGCCACCAAATTTTTTTCTGGTGGTATTTTTCTGCCACTAAATTTTGGGTCATCTTGTCATTGATCCTACGGCTTGAATGATGGAACACTAGTCTGAAGGAACACGGGTTGTCTGACGGCGGAAAACTCATTAGCCAAAAAACCCCAAACTAATTGCGACATTTTGGCATGAATGAAAACACAGCGTGAATCCAAACTTGTGATTGGCTAATCTCCATATCGATGACAGCAGCTTTTGTACACTGGACATGTTGTTGCCCTCTGTGATAGCCGCATATGCAGTCATACGGCACAAGATAAAGCATGTTGTGACATTTTGAAAACAAAGCCAAACTGCAGCCTGCATGAATTAAATAACAATAAATACTTGCAATTCATTAGCCAGTACAGGGCTCAAAAATTCCTATCGCCCGACGCCCGTGGCTAGTGAATTTTGCGTTCGGGCAAGTAAAATCAATATGCTTCCCGTCCGACGGGCAAGTGCACCAGCGGTTGAATTAACTAAGCTCTGGACAATTCAAGCTTGAAAACGTATTTCATTAGGTCTGTACACGCCTACAATCATTGTAAGTCCTTCAACTCTCAAAAGTTTTTTTCTGAAAACCCTTGAAAATCCGCCCGACATCGCAAAATAATCGTTCTTGCTGTTGTAAAACAAAAGTCGAAAAATACAGTTTTGCGACATGTTCTCTCCGACGACACGGAGTGAACTCACTGTTTTGTATGTGTGCCATAAAGTGGTATGCTCTTGACAGTGGTTGCCATTCTCTTTGTGCAAGTGCGGCATGAGTAGTATGACAGTCGATCGGCTTACGCGATAGTGTAATTGCACACTGTGCTTGGTAAATGGATGTAAACTTATTCGAAGCCATGGATCTCGGCAATGCTTACTGTTCAACGTAAATCAACACCCAGATGAAAAAGTACAAGTTTACATGTAGTCGAAACGGGCTCAGTCGACCGAGGAGGCCACATATTGCAGCTACGTAGTGTGTGAGATGCAGACAGTTTCAAATTACGTGACCTTGGTTGTGAGAGATCGGCTCTCACTTACAGAAAACAAATCTGCACTGAAGAGTAACGAAAACGAAACTTGAATCTGCTCTCTTGACGAATACATTTATCAAAATAAAACTTTGAAAGACGGCTGTGCTCAGTGAGTAAACATGTAAACAGGTAAAAGGGTTGCAGATGTACATGTGCGTATGCATTGGCAGATAAACACTAGCAGAGCAGTTGTTTGTGATCTCAGCTTGATGATAAAGAGCAGGAGCCAGCTATGCACATTGTAAATCACACAATCTTATTACTCTTATGCAAAGATTTTAATTTGGATTAGGTTGTGGAAAAATTCCAAATTAAAGATGTTTTCTAGATGGCCAAATCTACAGAAAAAACTAAAGTATTTTCCCTTTTTTCTGCAACATTTCAGATTTGGTAATAGTCCTTCATTTTAACAAGAATGTAGTTCATGTTTGAATCTGTTTTTTCCCTCTTTGAATTCACTTCATATGGCCAAACTCTTGCTTTCTGTTACAAATTACTGGTACAGTTATTAGAAATTTAGGGCAAGTAATTTTTCCTGTCGGGCAAGTAAAAATGAAATTCACGTGTCCCACGGTTAGTAAGTTTGAAATTTTTTTTCGAGGCCTGCAGTATGGGTTGACTTTTTGTGACGTGTGCTCACCATATTTTCAAGAATTTATAAATTAGAGTGAGTATGTGGCAATGATCAAATGTTGTATTATACCGATCACAAACTGCCACCAGATTTTTCATAATTGCCACCTGACTTTATATCCGGTGGCAAACTTTTGCCACAAGAAATAAAAAAGTATTTCTATCCCTGAGTCTGATAACAATAACAGTACCTGTGATGATTATAAATAACTGTGGAACGGTGGGAGGACAGCAAGGTACAATGGACCAAAGGGGGATTTTCTCCAGATCGGGAGATCTCAGAATCCCCCTTTTGGTCTAGTGTGCCTTGCTGTTAGATGACACCTACCTTCATCAACACCCATGGCTGTTGAGAGCTCTCTGACCGTCATCGTTTTCTTGATATCAACAACCTTTCCTGTTTTACCTTTCCCGATTTTTCCTGGATCAAGCGGCTTTTTGTACTTCTTTGGCTTTTTAGTTTCTGGTTTACTTTTTTCACCATATAGAACTCTCTTTTCATTGGTCAGATACTTAGGATTTTTGGTACCGGGCATTTGGCCCGATGAGAAGTTTCGGTCACCACTCTGAGTGGCAACACCTATCGTTCTTAATTCCGATGTAACAGTCCTGCCAATTATTGTTCTTCTTGGCTGGGGAAGAGTTGTAAATGACTGAGAGAGTCTGTAGCACCGATATCCTCGCTGCTGGAAACACGGTGACAGGAAAGTCGAACACGTGAGACCTCGTAGTCGTACAACAAGGCACAGCCTGAATAGTGTTGGTGAACGATACATCTTGAACCTACTTTGCTGTGGCTCCGTTGTTGTATGTTTCAATAAAGCCTGTCGAATGGCTGTATCCCCATCACATTTTTGGCGGGTATTCAGAGAAGACAAACCTATTTGAGTGCGAGTTTTTCGGTTACCTAAGAAGCCAGATAACGTCGTCTGCCAGCTGTGCTATTCACTTCCGGGTTCATTACCCACAGTTCCGTGCAGTACTAGATTGACCTTTATTCAGTTATTAGCATGTTTACTTTGAGAACTCCCATCATGTCTCTGGCAAATTTTCTCTGAAATCAAACGCACTACCACAGGCGCGATGTTTTCCGGGTAGTTTCTATAAGTGTAGTTTATACGTTTTGACGTTCTCTTCCGTAGCCTAATCACCAAGGTAAGAAACAGGTTACGGAAGAGAACGTCGAAACGTATAAAATATAATTTCTGGAAACTACCCAGAAAACATCACGCCTGTGCGCACTACCGTCGCTCTGTGGTCAGTTATCCAAATATATTAAAGAGCGAGGCTATATTGGCTCATAATTGCTGAAGGCGCTACTTTTAATATGTTGCCAGCACGAAAATCTCATCATCATATCTATAGATTTTGTATGGGACTATGTCTGGGTCTCTCAGAAGTCTGTGAAAATGAATCTATGAGACTTTCATTCCATCTGCAATTTTCAAGTTTGGGTAATTTTTTTGTTAAATATATACATACATATGTAAGAAGCAAAGCATTGTTTTGCAACAACTAACTTTAAAGTAAATTCCGCTATGCAAATCACTTCTGTCCTTCTAGATGAATATTCATAACAGTAGCAAAACGTTGTGCAACTCTCAATCCCAGCAAACATTCTGCCATCTGCGTAAATACCTGTGTACATATATTCACACCAGTTGAGTCTCCTGATGAGCGAGTCCAGTGGCTCAAGAAACAACATTGTAAGAGATGAAATTGTAAGTTTGTAAAAGTACATATAACATCTTTTACTTTTTAAGTTTCATGCAGATATCATAAGTAACAGACATCATTACTTTTACTTTGTGTTATTACAGGCATTTACAACGCTCTGCTTTTAGCATCAAGCACTGTAATTTCCCATCAGGACATCTGTATACTTTGATATACAGGGTACAAGCATGCTGCAAAGAAATGACTGAGGGAATTTTAGTACACGTAGTTGTAAGGAAGGCGGGTGGCGGAGGGTTGGGGATTTTTTGATGGGAGAGGGAAATTGGGGAGATTCCAGTGGAGTGAGGAGAAATTTATAGGAGGAGGAGATTTTCGTATCAAAAATAGAGTGCAGTTACAAACAATTATTTTCACCCTCATTATTGAAATTTGTGGATGACCTTTTTTCAGCAACGTGGCAAAATATTTCAATAGTCTGGCAAGATCCGAGTGAATGTTTTTGGATTGGTATGATCAAAATGCAGTACCACCAGATTTACCCAAGGTCGGTTTTGGGAAGTATCAAATACTGATTCGATTTGCTTACAGTTTCCTTATTCACAGCTGACTTCTTGTTCAAACAAAACTTAGACAATCAATGCCCAGAATGGGTTACAAACTTATTTATTAAACCAAACCAAATTACAATATCCAGAGAATTAATCCAGGGTGAAATGTTCACATCATATAATACAATAATTCAAACTGGATTTAATGTGACACTTAAACCAGTTGGTGAAATGATGTCTTGAACGTGTTTTGACTGTATTGCTGACACTAGTCTGTCACATCCTTAGGGAAGATGATGATCTCTGGATACCAGGAACATGCACACTCAAATTCACACACTTGCCATCTTCCATTACATCTATCAGTGTTTTGCTGAAAGAGTAACATACAAAGAGAGTTTATTGTGACTTGAAAGAATATTTAGCAACATGACACTTTCACAGATACGAATATTTATTCAATTTTCTACACAAAAGCCATTGTTATGTATTTATATTTCAAAGCAGTTTCTTGATTTTGTTGAAGAAAGTGCAACACTGCCATTGACAATGAAGTCATTGATTATGGAACTACACTTACCAGCTTCTAGTCCTTTCTGTGCTCTTTTGGCTTTCACTGAAAATCAAGAAGACAGACGGACACAGTTAAACAGACTGGTGTATATACAATCAGATAATCAGTCACTGTTATAGTAAGGGACCGTCTCAGATTGTCGCAGAAGTTCAAAAAGCGAAATTCATTCATTTAGGGGGGGAGGGGGTTTGACCTCCATTCAATTAGTGAACTTCACTTTCGCACTTTTATTTTGTGATCACAAGTTTCGTGTGTTTATTTTAAATTAAAGAAAAACTGCACACTCGCGCCAACAAATTTGTAACTGTTTCCATCTCGTTCGTGCCCCAAACACAATTTACCGATAGTAACATTGTATCAACCTTTCATTCATCAAATTATACAAAAACAAAACTATCATTTTTAAGTGTGCTATTTATAAGCATCTGCTCTAACCACTAGATGTCTTTATTCTCACTTGTTGTACACCTGGTCATAGTCGTGTTAATATGATTGATCATGCCTGGGCCCCCTTGTCAAAGTTTCTTGCTTTTGCCGCCCCTACCAAGTACAAATTGCGTGTTCACAAAGACAAAAAACAGCACAAGAGATGCAAAAAGGGAAAGTAAAATAAAATGAAACTTTAATGCGGTAAATGCCCTGTTAGTACTCAAATCTGATTGATTACTTTAGTTGAAATAGGGCAAGGGGAATACGTCTTTAAGAGCTACAGCAAAATGCAACATTGTACTCTCAGGCAGACATGAACATTTCGCACTTTTAAAGTTTCGTTTAGGGGGAGGGGGGAGGGGGTTTTGATCTAAACGAAGGGATTTCGTTTCTTGAACTTCTGCGACAATCTGAGACGGTCCCTAACCCAGTCCCTCACATAGGTGTAGCTTGAAACACTTTTTAAACCAACTTCCAACGAGTTCAATCTTTATTTGTTATGTCATCCATTCAATGCTCATTAATAATAAGCATATGGCTGTTTCAGTTTTGAAAATTAAAAACTCCATAAAAATTTTCATGTCATTTTGTACCCAGACATTTGAAATATTTTGGGGCTGTCTGTGGGAAAAGACAGGTGTTCAACAAGTTTAACTTTGCCAAAAGACCATCACCAAAATCTTTTGAAACTCTACACACAAGACAAATACATGTAACAAAGTATGTTAAAGTTGATATTTCCCAATTGCTAGGATTTACTAAAGTACTGTTTAAAATAAATGAATACACATTAAGTTTACTTATTTTTGAACACAGTTTGATTTCCCATTAAACTCATAAAAACATTTGAACTGTCATCTAAAAAAATGCACTTTTAATTTCTATTACACAATTCTGATAATTTATGGGCCATTTTAGGGAAAACATCGATTGTCTTATCATTTTGGGTTTTCAATCTTTGCCAGTTATAACACTATAATATACTTACTTCCACCAAGGGTGACTTTGAACATAAGATAGCCAGTGACAGCCAAAGAAATACCAAGGTCTATCCTAAGAGCTTTCACATATGGTCTTATGGATGGTAGCTTTTTAAAGCTGAAGAAGTTCTCAACAGGTTGATTCATCTTACTTCTTTGCAACACTGTGTTAAAATAAGAAATTAAAATTGACGCCGAGCAATTAGACAATTACTGTAATACAGATAAACTGTAACTTTTAACAGAAAACACCAATGAAAGTGAAAGCATGCTTCTGTTTGGCATAGTGTACTTCACAGAACAAGCTACATATTGACCATTAAAAGTAACAAGTGTTAGTGCAGTAATTTCATCACAATATCGCTTTGATTTTTGAAAAGTTTAAACTTTGACAAATTGTGGCTGAATTCACAGAAAATTACAAACATGTCAAATGTACAAGCCATTGGGCCGGTTGTTTGAGATACGTTCCTAAATTGTGTCCAAAGAGTTGATGTCAAGGACAGATCATACCTATGGACAATACCAAGTTTGGCAAGTTCTGTGATGTTGGAAGGCGAGCTAAAAATTCAATTATTTGTGTTATTTTGTTGATAATGTTGACTGATTACTTACAGATTGATGATGTTCAAAGGTTTTTTACTAAATTTTGGAAAACTTGGGATACTGTTCAGAAATATATGGTAAGATGTGTGGCCTCTAGGCCAATCTGACACAATAGCTTTCTCTTTGCCTGAAAAAGTTTTTACACAATATACGTCTTTGTGTAGGGCTAAGAAATTCTAAGATTGACTTAAAGAGTTTGTAATGTTAAAATGTTTGAGGGTAGACTGATGATTACTTCTTCCACCCCTTGCTTTTAATGTATTGCCCTGATATATACTAGTGGGGAACTAGGGCAAAATGATTAAGAACTGTGAAGTCCACCTCCCCTCTTCCGATCTACATTTCTAAACTAAGTGTTTGGCTTGTTGGTAACATCACTCAACAAAATATGAAGCTTGAGCCCCTTTTTCAAACACGCATCACCAATATGACATTCTGGGGAAAATTATGAGTGCTACTGCTGGCATGGACCTGTCATAGCTGCAAAATTGTAGTGCTAAGGTGAGGCGGTCGGTGATTTTTGGTTTTTGTGACTTCGCTCACCCGTAGCTACAATGCCGATGGCCCTGTAGAGTTCAAAATAAGCGCATCCCACTGGACAAGGCATGTTGATGTGAAATGCTATATATTTACTGCATTTGGTCATACCGATTTATCACTACTGAAGACTAAACACTATACTACACAAACCTTGTCGTTTATGGGGTTTAGAATTTGTTCAAACATGTTGATCGCGTTCCATAAACATTGACCGTGGGGCATCTGTGTTTATGGGAGCCGCCATTACTGAAAGTTGGTAATGGCAGCTCCCAGAAATGTTTTCAGAACGCGATCGACGTGTTTGAAAACGACAAGGTAAGTGTAGTAAAATGTTTAGTCGTAAGTAGCATTTCACACAACACGCCTCGTCTAGTGGGATGCGCTTATTTTGAACTCTACAGGGCCATTGGCATTGTAGCGCTACTAGTGAGCGAAGTCGCAAAAACCAAAACTCACCGACCGCCTCACTGGAGCGCTACAATTTTGCTGCTAGGACCTGTCATAGATCATGGTGCTAGTGAAAAAAGAAATTTGAGAGGCGGATAGTGAGTCAGTGAGAGAGAGGGATCAACCATGGAGGTAGAAAGGGATGACCTTCCCACCTCAATGAATCATCTTATGCGATATTTAGGGTGGAATTTGCAGCGGTCCGGACTGACACCACAGGTTTACAGTTTTGTGTATAGACTTTTTATCTTACTTCAATTTCATAAAGCCTCAGACTGAGAATACAGCCTAAGATGAGATAGATCATGCAGAGCTTTGACGGATGCCGTACATTTCACAGAGGATACATACTTTGCAGACTTATATGTCATGAAGGGACGATTCAAAATGAAACCATAAGATAAACCGCAAGTATACGGTGAATACATACATAGGTATTACCACCAGCAGTACGTGCACACTTTGGACAGACCATGGAGGTAGTAGAGGAGGAGTCACAAATAGGCGGAGATCAAAGGGACCATGTGTTTTGCCGCTGTTTGCCTTACAAACTACTCCATTAACACCAACGGGAACGCGAACGCGTTTTCTCAGATTTAGGAAACAAGATTAAGTTCGTTCGGGGTCGTTCGGGTGTTTCGGCCGTCCCTCGGCAGTTGACAGATCTTCAAACATGGCGTCACGTGTCCAAGCGTCGCGTCGGGAAGTTCGAGTCGTTCAACTGATTTTGATGTACACGCGTGTTAAAGAGGTCGAGGAACAGATAATTGAGGAACGGAGCTTTTGTATCTGCAAAGGCGCGGAGACTGAGTTGATGATAGCTTGCGATCACAAAAAAATGCCAAACATCGTAGAGCAGCATTGTTAACACGCCAACTTTTTCCAAATCCAGTTCTTGGTTCTTGCCGTGTTTTATCATGTTGTACTGGCATTAATGATAAGGTTAAATAAGAAAGCATAGCTTTTGACTGCTATGTCGCGATATAAAAACAACACGTACGATGCATTGAAACAAAGCGTCGCAGCGTCGCCTATGGCGTCGCGTCATTAAACACCCGGGAAACGCTACAAGTTTAACCCACGCTCACGGCAGTGCTGCAGTCCGCTGCACCATACTCAGTACATGATTGAAAAGTTCGTGATCAGAACTTCCATTCTAACAAGGAAAGGTTCCTGCGATCGAATGTAAAGTATATAAAAAACGACGTTAAAAAAACCAAGATTTTGAGAATGAAAAACTTAAATTCCTTGTAACTTCACTTTTCGTGGACGGAACGTGTCGGTTCTTACACTATCATGACGCACTTGACCCAAGCTACGCAAATACAGTCTTTGCGCATGTGTTATGACACTGTGGAGAAACTGAGTCGCATTAGCAAACCCAGGTTAATTTCACTCGGTTTGGTTGCGAAGGTACCGTCGGCAACGCAGATGGCGGGAAAGGGGAGTTACACAATGGACATAAAGGGATTAAACCAATGGTGCACAATAGTAATAAACGTAATTATCTCAGTTGTGACTCCTTCTCTACTACCTCCATGGACAGACAGAACAGAAGTCTACCCGGCCGGTGTGCGACCGATCCGATGTCGACGGTGAACTGGGGAATTCTTACGTGAGGAGATGCAGCGATTGGCACTAATTTACACTAAAACATCAAGTCAATGTTTTTATATATCAATAAACCATTTGATGCTTTTTTTGTTGCAGCATTTCCTGAAACTTACCTCCAGTCTTGCTGTACAGACGGTCTTCAGCTCAATTTTGTTCAAGATGGCCGACGATAACTTGAATTCCACGATCTCGCGAGATTATCGATACTTTCTAAAATCTGCCGCCGGTGGCGTAGTACAATAATCGTAGTACTGGAAGAAACGAAGTAGATCCTCTCCATAGGAAAAGGACGTCTCATACCTCTGCTTTCCTTTCCTATTTAATCCATGTGTTTGCAGAAAAAAAAAACGAAAGAGGAGGAATTAGGTGACAGATTGCAATATCACCTGCCTTGATTCGACAAAATCCAACTTCACTTTATATCGCTGTTCACGTCGACTAGGTTTCAAACCTAGTCGACATGAACAGCAATAGAGCCCTAAGGGAGCGTTCAGTTTTTACGGCCTGGGGGGGGGGGGCGGCAAAATCTTGTCGCCGGTGTTCAAAAAAATATAGACCCCCCCTGCATTTTTTGTGAAAAAAAAGATGACTCCCCCTTTGTCAGACGAAAAAAATTGATGACCCCCCCCCCCCTGAAAAATAACCAAAACTCATATGTCAAATTTACCCGCATGGTTTGGATTTGAACTCCGGTACGCGGCACACTTTATTCGATGCCAGTGCACAAACTTCTCAGCCACATCCATTGAAACGTCTGTTAATTAGGACGACTGTAAGGCAATTTTTAACTTCATTTCCATAGACAACTCATGTCCATGGACATTGTATAAAGTAAACTTTATTGGAGTGGTTCGCCAAAGGCAGCCCTCCGGTTAAGAGGGTCATGGGCCATTACGTAAAGTCAACTTTATTCTATTGGGCCACCAAAGGTGGCACGCCGGTAAAGAGGGTCGATCATGGCTATTGCATAAAGTAGACTTTACTGGACAGGGCCGCTGAAGGCGCGCGGCCATTACCATTATTCAGTGCGTGATCCCAGGGGTCCCTCAAAAATGTTTCTAATACAAGCCACGGCTTCAATTGGGAATTTTACAATAAGATTGCCGTGGGGTATTACATAAAGTCAATTTATTGTAGTGGCCCGCCGCAGGCGGCCCGCCGGTAAAGAGGGTCAATCATGGCCATTGCATGAAGTAAACCTAATTGGAGTGGGGCGCCAAAGGCGTCTGCCCGTTAAGAGGGTCATGGGTAATACATAATGTATATTTATTGTAGTGGGCCGCCAAAGGCGGCCCGCCGGTAAAGAGGGTCGATCATGGCCATGGCATAAAGTGAACTTTATTGTTGGTATTATGTTTTTGAAAATGTGGTGACCCCCGCCTTTCCTACCAGTGAAAAAGCGATGACCCCCCTTTGCGGATTCCAAAATTATGATGACCCCCCCTGGATTTTGCCGGGCCCCCCCCCGGCCGTAAAAACTGAACGGTACCTAAAGTGAAGAAGAACAGAAGTGCCATGGATGCTTTCTTTGAAAACTTGATGCACGACCAATGCAGCGCAGTAAGTTGCTTACGCAGGCACAAATGTCTCCACAGTCAAGTGGGAACAGTACATTTACCAATTCTGCCATTAAGTATAGTAGTTGCAGAAACTGTTCTAAAAGTTGAAAATGCTTAAGTTGTGCACTTCAAATTCTTTAATAAGTGATAGTATCATTCTGATGACACTTTTGAAGTAGGCCTATGTCTTGCATTCACAACCGTGTTTAATTTTTTAAGGGGATATTTTTGACAACTTCTGAAGAGACTACCGGCCATGAACAGAAATGACTGCTCTTCTAAATAGTGATCAAAGCAGAAATCGTGACATTTTGTCAATTCAGGGAGTTTGACGCCCTTCATCAACTCATTGAACTTTAATACTTTGTGGAGGCACCGTGGCCCAGTGGTTAGGGTAACGGATTCACTGTCAGAGGGTGGTGAGTTCGAGACCCGGTTTAAGACCCGGTAGGTCCAGAGTAACGGACTCACTGTCGGAGGATGGTGAGTTCGAGACTCCAACACGGTGTTGTGCCCTTGAGCAAGGCACTTTACTCCTCAGTGCTCCATTGGGGGAGTTAGTGGGTTATTTACCTCATCCTGTAATTGGGCTAACGCCTGTTGGATGATGGACTGAATAAATAAATTAAAAAAAAAATATTTGTTACAGACATTATACAGAGGAGTATAGAGACTGGCTGATTGAGGGGGTCTTTGTCTTTCCATTATCTCTTTAGTTTTGCAAAAGGTGGTAGGGCTACGACTCTGTGGTGTTTCAGGGTACCACTTGAGACACAAGGGAGATGGACCATGGGGCATCTCACAGCCACCCGCCCTATAATATGAGGTTATTACGAAAATACCGCAAAGGATGCACGAGGACATTGGCGCAGCGTATCGCCCGACGCGAAGCGGAGGGCGATGCAAGGCGCCAATGTCCGAGTGCATCCTTTGCGGTATTTTCGTAATAACCTTATTATTATACATCTTACATTCCTGATCGGGGCATCAAAATGTTGGGGTAGTGACCGTTTTCGTGCAATGTCAACAATTTTTCTTCCGATTTTATCGCGCCAGTGTGGAACGCTACCTCGGACGCGCTTCTGCAAGTTTTGGAGTGTGTGCACTACACACATACGTACGTATAGAGCGCGCGCGAGACTTGTTCTGGCACTCGTCCAAGGGGTCCCTTGAAACCGTTCTACAGTGAACGCGCAGATACAGCCGCAGGGAATGGGGCGCCTTGAAACCGTGCCGTACGGAACGGGCGCGAGTTCCGTACGGCTTTTTTAAGGCCGAGTTACACGAGGCAACTCGTTGAGCAACGCGACGAGCAACACGACAGGCAACGCGAGTTGCCCGCCGTGTTGCTTCGTTTGTATGATATCGTCGCGTCGCCCGAGGTGGTTAGGCGACGTCGCCCGGAAAACCGACATGTCGGTTTTTCAGGCGACGCGTCGCCCGTCGCTTGGACCAGTTGCCCCGTGTACACACTGCGTCGCGTCGCCTGAAGAAACCTTTGACCTCTACTCATGCGCAGAACAGTGATCCTGTTTGCGCTCATCGATTGTAACTTGTTAGTACATAAAAATTTACAAAACTCGAACAGGAAATAAACTATAAACTGTAAAAAACAATCAACCAATCAATATGTCAATAAATCAATAAATCTATAGACAAATCAAAAAAATATCCACCCTCTCTATCAACTCTACTTCAATCTTCGGTAAACTGGTGAATAACCGCTTCAATATAAGATAAACTGCTGAATGATAATTTCTCCTGAGGAGCCATCAATATTCTCCGTTGTCCTTATATATGGACTGATATTTACACGTATCGAAAGCATCGATCAGGTCGGGACGACACAGAGAATACAATCAGCACAACGAAAGACAATGTCGAGCGTCGTCACCGTGACGTCATCGTAATATAAGTATTTTCCTCTTAGGCCTATACATCAAAGAAAAATGTCAATATATTTTTCTTAAACCAAAGAATTAATCAATTAATCGAAATTATTTCATCCCTAATTTACCGACGAGCACATATAGACATGCCAGGCTCCAATAGATTGTACACCAAAACGGACAATTTGCGAGATGTTTTGCGAAACGACGAATGTATCAAGTGTTATTTTGCTTGCGCCTACACCAGGTCATTCTCACCATGAGGAGGGATAACTACTTAAGAGAACAAAAATTGCCTTTTTTCAAGGCAGATAAGTGGAGGCGGTAGCAATGGCGGTAACCATAAACAAAATTGCGAAACGTTTTTCCAATTTCACAGAATTTCACACGGTTCAGATTTTTGGAAAAGTGTCTGTCCTTTAACTGAATGTAAGTAAATCTGAAGCACTATGGCTCGGTTTATGGAAAAATAGACGTGACACCTCGAGTGGTTTGAATTTGGAATCTTCATAAAAAATCAGGGATTTACTTTGGTTATGACCGTTTAAAACTTCTACTTAACTGGGAGAAAAAAATCGAAAGGCTTAAGACCATTTTTAAACTTTGGTCAAAGCGTAAGCTAAGTCTGACGGTATGGTAAAATCACTATCATCCAATTAGTAGCTCTTCTAAAACTGTTTTTACGTATTGTTAATTCTTGGTGTTTTTGATGAACTTTTGAAGCCGATCAATCAAGCAATTTTCAAGTTTTTTTATGGAATAATGGGCCTGACAGAATAAAAAGACTCACATTGCTTGGAACTTACGAACGTGGAAGGCTCAAGATGTCCGACATCTTTGCCCTCCATGATGCATTCTATGGCATGATATGCTTCATGGATTCGTAGACTGTGCGATTCAACGATCGCTCACTGGTAAGCTGAAATTGCTAGAATAATGAACATATGACCTATTGTACGACAATATTTTGTACCCGTTAACCTTAACCATGAGCTGATAATTTGCATTTTAATAACTTAATATATATGCAGTTTATTAATTCAAATTTTATTCGGAGCGTTTTTCAAAGTTCCCCAGAATAAAATATGCCATCATTCACACGATTGTCACTTCGGGTTACGTGTTATAAGAATTTTGGCAAACCTAAAAATATCTAAGCAATTTTTTTTTATTTATTTAAAAACTATGTCCTTATTTGGTGCATTAATGATGACTGATACGCATATTCCAGGACGGGCTAATAATCGATACGTGACCGATATTTCTGTCATTGAACGCATTTGACGACACCCGTCCCTAAACACTGCACCGTTGCATTGCACCATGATCTGTTACAAAGTATTCATCGTTTTTGTGTTGCAGAACAGCTAATACTCATGGTTTTTACATGTCTGAAATGCACCGAAAATGCCACAAAATGACACCATTTCAATAGCCAAATTTTCAAGTTTCTACAATGGAAGGCCGCGGTCGGCGTGACCACCCTCCTCATGACCACAAGCTAGCCTTTTTACAGTGTCGCGGAAAAGTTGATTTTGAAATTTCTCATTCTGATTTGAGCTTATTGCTGTTTCACTGTGCCGTAAAATTTTAATCTTTAGATAAAATTAAATCACATCCTTGTCAATACAGAGAATTTGTGACGTAATTCCCCAGATAATTACTGATAAAATATCCAAATGTCTCGTATTGTGGCCTCAGATGTTTTATAAATTCCCTGGTAATGCCAAAACTATAACCCCCTGCAGGACAATCATGGACTCAAGTAAACTTTTCACTCCATAGTGTACTCGGCTTTTTTTGTATCGTACATTATTTTGTACAAAGTTTTCTTTCCTCCATTATGGCTCGGGAGGGGGAATACCATTTTCCTGTTAATATCGAATTATTAATAATTCTTAGAAAATAATAATTATCACTTTTATATATGTTCTTGCATTAAAATCAAGACGGGAGGTTCATGACTTAAGAGGAAGGCCACAATTTCGTATGCAAGTTTGGAGGAGAGTCACAATTTTCAAGGCAACCAGTTAATATTGCAATCGCACCACCCTGCTTCTGTCAATTCTGTCCTTACCCTATGTTACCAATCAAGCATACCCGTGAAGCCATCTCGACATGACAATCATGTCTCTATAAGAATATTCGAAATAATTCTAGCTGTACAATTATTTAGTTGGCGTTTTTATATGTTTGATTATCACATCTAGTAAGATTTTTCGAAAATATCCTTCATTAATCCGATTCGTAGATTATTTAGTATGAGTTTCCTTTAATTCGACGAAATATTACTATTTTTGTGGTCGAGCCATATTGCCGTTTGTCACGATCTAGAGGACCGTTTTGATAATGGGCCGCCACGAAACACAGTCGCGTCCGCTCTTCAAGCATGCGCACCGTAATCTTTTGTAAGGAAACTGGCGACAAGTTGCCTAACGAGTTGCCTCGTGTAACTGTTCCAGTCGCGTCGCTTGATGCGTTGCCTACCGCGTTGCTCGTCGTGTTGCTCGGCGAGTTGCCTCGTGTAACTCGGCCTACATGGGCAGTGATCTTTTTTCTTTCTTTTTTCTCCTTCTTCTTACGAGGAGTGGTTCATTTAATTACTAAACAATTGCATTGTACAGAACCATTCTTGTTTGGTTTGCATCGTAATATAGATTCAAATTGCGTTATCAGACTTTACTTTTTGTTTACCGGGAAAAGTTAAGTATTAAAGTATTAATAACTGGAACAGAAAATAGTTAATGAGGGTCCATTTACCACCATGCAGAGTTTCAATTAGACTTGGTTGGAGTCGGTGAATTTTCAAAAAATAAAATCATTTGTAATAGTTTCTCTTGTGTCTCACCTATTTCATACAAACCTATGTGTAATTTAGCAGTCCAGGTTAAGTAAATTTCCTAGCGGTTGAACGCGTTACCTTTGAGTCTGCGCAGTAGTGAGTTAGTTTCTTCCCGGTACAGCGTACACTCCACTCCACTCATGGCGTTCATGCCACTCACGCGTTTCATATGAAAACAGAACACAAATCATCACGTTCACCCCACCCAAACATTCACAAATCACAGACTTGAACAAAGTCTAAGTTTCAATAAATAATAGCATAATACTGTTTCAACCAATCTCAAACAAATACTCGTTTTGTAGAAGATTACTAGTGATTTATGAATATCTTATTTTGAATATACCCATACATTGAGATACAGAATACATGCATGCGGATGATAATGAACAAGTGTCTGTACTTGCAACTTTGAATTTCAGTGATATGTGGACTAGCATCTCGACGTCGTCTTTTGGCCTTCGTCCGGAGTATTGGACTAAGGCCGAAATACGACGTTGAGATGCTCCGCTAACAATTCAGTGGCTAAACCACCAATGATATGTGACATTCCCAGTTGTCTGTTGGTAGTCAGCAAACTTTAAATAGTTATATTAAGTCAATATTAAAACTTATTATTACAGCTTTGTAAGACGAGTCAATGCATATTTTTATTTATTGGTGTTATGCTAGTTTTAAACGCAAATCTGAAATTTAGCATTAAAACTAAAATGTCAACATTGTTTATCACATGCAAGAGTTTACGTCACAACAAAAGGGCGCGATGACAAACAAAATCAGATACTACATTACTATATCCGAAGAGTGTAAAAGAAAATATCGTTATGACATCGTACCAAAATTTGCTAAGGCAGTGCCAGACAGTGAACTGAGAGATGAAACATGCATGGTACATGATCATGCATGATTATTTTTTCTTTTTGGCATCATTTCTTTCATGCTAACACAGCGATAGGAATGAATGAATCCCCTCTGAGCTTAAAATCCCCCCCCCCCCCATTACGGCAAAAGGGTTGACGTCTAACGACCGACAACGGCATGTGTAGCTCTGCGCTCGTAAAGGATGAGAGGAAAATGATTTGATGCCAGAGCACACCGATTTTCATTGGTTCAGATTTGTCATGCGCAATACGTACCAATGAGACTTTTTACATAACCAATTTTCATATGCGCGCTGACATCAATCTGTAATGTGTCAGTTTGGGCTCGGACTGGAGTACATGGTGCGCACGGAAGAGAGGACAACAACATGTGTTCATCCCCAAAAGTAGTTTCGAAACTGGAAATGAAGTCACGGAGGAGATGTTGGGTGACAAACTTAAACTGTTCCAAGTCGTCGGAGTTAAAGATTTGCAACAACCACGTGACTCACTTGTGAGGCGCGTGTACGTCGTGCAGGAACCGTTGAGTCAAAAGAAAGACCACCCGCGAAGTGGTGGATTTTGTATATTCAAGTGTCTATGGTAAAACCGATTTCTTCTTGTAACTGCAAACGCGAATTTAAAACGAAAACCGGACGTAACATGTTGTTAATGCGGGAGAAACGTTCAGCGTTCGAGGGAACTGGCCTAGGGAGAGTATAGATTAACAATGGGGGGGGGGGGGTAGTAAAGATGATGAACAGGTGCACATTTTACATGGCAAATTTGTATGACCAAAGTATCGTCGACACGCGAGAAACACTTAAAGACATACTCTAATGTTGTTTATACACTGTCCCTCCACAACACGAACTTTTCAAAGTGGACTTTCATCGACAGTGAAGATTGTTCAAGTAGTTGTAGTAAATGTATCTCGATCTCGGATGAATCTCAAATTGCATTGTCATTTACTAGAGTTTTGAAATGCTGATATATACTGCGTTGTAGACTGTTTTACACCATCGCGTATCACATCACGAAAATGATTTTTCTTCTCACTGTTCCTTAGGTCGATGCATGCGACTTCCTGCCAGCCGGGTAACTTGGTGTTATGGACCATGACGGCTGGAAACAACTTCGTCGAAGAGTGACAAAACGCTGGAATAGATTATTATACAAATTGTACTTTCAAAACCCCATGCTCTTTATACAGATAAAGATGGGGATGCTTACCATGTGTATAATATGATACCACGATGAAAATAGTTGGGAAACTACAGTAGGGTTTCAGGCTTTTACTCATCAACTTCACTAAGGATGTTCACTCGACCCTCCCTCAAAACTCCCTATGACGACACATTGATGTAGTGCCCGAGTGTTTCTTTCACTGGCCGACCAAGCTGTGTGGACCTGACGATGACCCGCGAATAGAATGCAAACCAAAAAGTTGGTATTGACACGTGGATTTTGTCTCAAGGTGCACCTAGCCCAGACTCTAAACGGAGTATTTTAGCCTCGGAGTTCTTTTTGCCTTCTGCACTCCTAAAAGAGCTCAGAGGCCAAAACACTGCGTTAAGAGTCTAGACTAAGGTGCACCGTGATGAAGCCACAGATCGTTCGTTGTTCCTCGGCAAGAACCAGTATAGTCAGATAGTACTAGGAGTGAACCAACCCATGGACAATAGCCTACTGAGCAAAGCACAAGACATCCCGTACAAGAAGAAAAGGTTATCGGGGAAATTGGTCTGTTTGACACAGAGCAATACCAATCGACTGCGCCGCAATTTCCATAACAATGGTGATGATCTTCGGTCCCGATGGGGCCCTGGGGTTACATGTTCAGCTGTCTCCTGGGCTGTGCTTATACCACAGGGTGATGCAAGCATTATTCGTTTCCAAGTTATGAATATGATCAATAAAAGCCTTACCTGTGTCGATTGTGTGCCTAGCACTTTACCCTCGCTATCTCTGTACAGTATTTCAAGAGAACAGTCCATATCTGTTAATTGCCCTCCCTAATTTCCTTCATTAATTTGTTCTGCTGATCGCCAATGCCCGCGGGGGGGGGGGCGGCTTTCGCCCACAGGCTCGCCAAATAACTCGTTAGCAATTCCTAAATTTGTCTCACAAATTTAGGCGTTTTTTTTTTTTCATTTAATACATTACAGAGGTAGTAAGGATAAAGTAATAGGCACACATTCGACACAGGTAAGGCTGGTATAAGGAAAAAATAATTATGCATGACATTTATTGATCATATTCATAACTTCTGAACGGATTATGCTTGCAATACCCTATGCGTATACCATGGGCGTACGTCCATGCTTTAACAGTAGGGGAGATTTGCTGAAAGTAAAATTTATCAGACTGTCGCGTTAGTGGTAGACTGTTGCGTAGATAGTGGGGTGAACGCTTAGCCAACACAGCCAGTGACTGCTGACGAGGAAAGCCAATCGACTAGGGGCCAGTCTAACACCATCCACAACCAACCCTGGAACACTAACTCTAACAGCTAGCTGATCATGTAACCCCGAAGATCATCACCCGGGATCATCACCTTGCTGCAGTACAGTAGCTCGAGGTTTTGCCAGAGTATTTGGACCTCGAGCTACTGTACTGAAGCTAATCATCACCATGCACTGAGGATCATCACTATCGCTATCGAACTTGCAGTGCAGTCGACTGGTATTGGTTAGACTGGCCCCTAGTCGATTGGCTTTTCCCGTCAGCAGTCACTGGCTGTGTGGGCTAAGCGTTCACCCCACTATCTACGCAACAGCCTACCACTAACGCGACAGTCTGTTAAAGTTTACTTTTAGCAAGTCTCCCCTACTGTATAAGCATGGACCTACGGCCATGGTATAAGCACAGACCAGGAGAAACCTGTCTAGGTATAAGCATCGAGGTTGTAATGTAGTAAACGGTGCCTCCACAAACTACCAGTTCAAGATAGTCACCTAGTCGGAGTGCGCCCTCATTAGGTGTTCGCCGTCTGCACGAACATAAAGGCGAATGATTCATTTGCTAAGCCGCAGTCCGTGGGTGGAGAGACTTTGGCAAGGCTCAATTTGCATATGAATCACAAGCACTCCAGAGAGACTCCAGCTCATGTGGTTGTGTACCAATTTTGTATCAAATGCGATAAAATGGAGAGTGTTATTATCAGGAAATGTTCTATAGAAGTTGTAAAAATTCATAGTTTCAAAAGTATATTGTAAAGTAAAGGTATAATGCTATAGAGTATGAAATAACATGTTAACACACGCAAGTGGGCCACTCAGACGCGACCACAACGGCGAAATCGCAGACAGAGATTTGTTCCAGTTGATATAGTCCCCTACATTACTTTGTAACGTTATCGCTTCTCGGCCTTTTGGCTAAGATCATGTGTAGTATCTGTTCTTATCAGCTTAATATCTGATACGCTGCTCACCGAGCAGCTCGATATTAAACTGATTTTTGGAATTGGGCCATGGAATAGGGGCTTGCTCCGTCCTGGCCACGGATCGACCCGGTATTGCAGTACCTCCGGGAACGGTCCACCTTAATGCAATCAAAAATTAGAATATAATAGATAGAAGAACAGGAGGAGGAACGAGGGTACACTTCTCGCCGTACCATGTGTGTCTAGTCTAGTCTTGAGTTTGGCGTAACTGTCCTTGGTCAACAAATCAACAAATCTACGACCTCAGTAAGCTAAATTTTTCGATCAGCACGAGTCCCATTCAGAAGCATGACAGTGTATCACTATTAATCTTGGAGTTTTTGTAGGAGTGCAAACTGAACAATTTGACAAAGAAGGTGAATTATGTATGTCATCGTGCGGAGATAAATTTAGGCTTTACCCCCCAGAATGCCAGTCTGGCGTGACCCCAAGGATCAAAGCACTGACAAAAACACGGTTTACGTAAATAGCCTGAACACCTGTAAGGCATTTATTTCTGAATGTGATCCTTGGCCGCTATTGTCTTTAAATAGAGGTTTCGAAAGTGTTCTTTGTCGGTGATCTCTATCCAAACGGACTAAATTATATTCCTTTATTGCTATCGATGGTGCATTATCCATGCTCATTAACATGATTGTAATTCGGACAGAATAAAATGAAATAAAATGGCCGTCAACGGGGGAAAAATGCCAAACTGACACAGTATACCGTAAAATTGGAATAAGTGTACAAAACACGATAGGAACTAATTTGGGATAATTGGATCTTCAAATTTCTCAAAAGTGTTAGTTAGCCTATAACCAAATGTTGCAATATAAGAAATTACTCATAAAAACAAGTGTGTAACGTAAAAAGAAAGGCAGATGAGCTTACATTTGCAAGTTAAAATTACCTTCCTTTACCATCTCATTATCCCAAATCAATTTCAATGGTGTTACAAGACAAAAGTGTACACGATGACAAAAGTTAAGAAAAATTAGAACGAAAAGTTCAAAAGCTGGTTGTAATTTAAAGCGAGGATCGACAGTATGTGAACTTGCGGACAGGTAACTGTGAAAGGCCTAGGTTCACCGCCGGAGCTTGCTGCAGTTTCGTAGCCCCGCAACTCCCTTGAAATTTTTTTGTGTCAGGGACGTGCCCACACAAAAAATCTCCAAGAGGAGTTGCGGGGCTACGACACTGCAGCAACGCCGGAGCTAATAGCGCCAGTCCATCTCGCATACTTATATTCCCACTTCTCTAATTCTCCTGGCCAAAATTCTGAAAGTATATCTATTAGTCAATTGGGCAGGTAACTGTTGAATGTAACCTTTCTTCCTGTGTGTTAAAGATTCAGATTATTTTCAGTACACTGAAGTTTGGTAAGGCCACAATCAGGGACAGACTCGGACCGTGACTGCTTTGCATAGTTAGTGTTTTAGGTTTCTATAGACGAAATAGTAAAACCTCATCATTCTGTTTTCATATGGTGTCAGTGAATAGTAGCTAGTTACCTGCAAAACTTTACCCATGCAACTAATTTTAAGCTTTTCGGTCTTGTCATTTACAGTGCACTTCTATAAGGCAAACGAGGTGTCTGAACACAACTCTCCTTTGGATGAGCATTTGCCGACCCGACTTTCTGAATGACATTCCTTCAGGACTTGAAATTACATAAACTCGGTCACAGCAATGGTTAGAAAGTAATCTAATTCAGATAGTCCGCTGCCGGTCAATGTATCCGAATCGTCGGACACAATATTCGCTAAAGTCGATCATTAGATCTTTGGAAAGCAAAATCAGCTAAAATCAGAATCAGAAATATTTGTAGCCATGCTGCATATTTGAAAAGGAAAATATTATACTAAGGTGGGTCGAAAAAAAAGTAAATTTGTGGGGGGGATTAGTGTGCATGCTATTAGCGTGATGCTGTGCGTAAGCGAATAACAGCATTCCTGACCATCCCCTCCAAACATCTTGTGGTCAGCAACGAAGTGTTTCAAAACTTCACTCAAAAATTAAATTTCTCAACCCTCTTTACGGTCTTAAAGTTTTTTCTTTTTTGAACCTTTCTCAACAGCTATCTCGATCAGTTGTCGAAACAATTTATCCTAACTTAACGTAACTACTCTCAACTCTTTCCGTTATTGTAAGACTTCGCTGCGGCAGTTGGTCATATATGGAATTTGAATTTTACAACCCATGCGGCGGAGGGACATTGTCCGGTCAGTACTGCTTTGTTACTGGCTACAGGCCAGCGTAGCAGTCTTTACTGAGGGTCCCTGACTGAATAATCAACCTACGCCAGCGAAGGGAGCATGCATGCGGGTTGCTACTTGTCATGCCGTGGTGGAGAGCAATCTGATTAAAATATGATGTAGAGATGGAGGACCGCAAAAATTAATAAATGAATAAATAAATAAAGACCGACCCATCTCTACATCGGATTAGATTGGGTGGAGAGTCCCTGCTTGTCAACTTTATGGTCAAGCGATCAGTGTTTGAAATAAATACAAATGTATTTTACATGTATGACCCATTAGTATTACATGTAGGAATATCACCAAATAAAATTTGATTTTGTTTAAAATATGGCAATATCTCCTGTTCTTACACATTTCCCCAGTGAAATGCGATATTAATGCGTATTAATTTTCTTTTAACGTGGGGAACAAACTGAAATTTGTCCGAGTCAGAATTTCTTTTCCTTCATTTACAGAAGGAAAAACCCTTTTATTTTTCTGCTGTTAGTTACATGTTACATTTCCCATGTGATGGTGATCTTCTCAGTCATGGTTTATATAAAAACTGACATCAAAGAGAGAAAAATTCAGAATCTGAATTCATCATGAGGACAGTAAATGTAGTCAAAAGAACATTGAGATGTAGACCCAAGACCAATGATAGAATGCCATATATCAGCCCCTTGGTGTTCTGTGTCCGGGCACCCTATGAACAGTGCAAAAGATAAGATGGTCTCCTACCATTGAACAAATCACAGCAAAACATATAGAATCTCACCATGCAGTTTTAAGAATCCTTTCAACCAATGGAAGACTAAAAAAAGGAATGGTTTTTGTTATAAGAGGGAGACAGATATGCTCTCAGTACAAAATATGGCTGCTAGCATGTACAGGAGTTGACAGTACTCTGTACTTTGAAGTCTTGCCTACCAGACTTGCTTGGTCACACTCTAACAAAAAAGGCACAAAGGGAGGGCCCTCACAACGATTTGAATGGGATTTTCAGACTGGAATTACTTTGCTTGCTGGATACAGGAACACACAAGAGAGTACCAATGACAAGGTAAAGATGGGAGACACAGCACTTGTTTCTGTGACATCAATTTCTGTTTATGCTGATACTAGAAAGTTTACATTCCAAACACTGTATTTTATACAGATTTCTGGCATGTAAACTACCCTCTACTTTGTAAATTTGAGATCATAGGATTACTTTATGAAAGTCTGCAGGATAATTACCCCTGTTGATGAGTGCAAGAGTAACTTTGATGTACATACGACACTACACATTTTATTAAAATGTTTGGTTTTATTTTGACACCTTGCCATGATTGATAATGAATTGATCCATGGGTAATTCATCTATCATGCATGGCACAAGTAAAACTATGCATACATATACACTATAAACAGACTTCAACTCATTTGATTGCAAGGTTGTGTAAATGATTTCACACATACATGAAATCTTTCTCATTTTAAAACAGGAGTCATTCGTCCAAAAAAAAAGCTACCAAGAAAGAAAATAAAACATCAAAACTTCTGTTTCTTGACATATATTATGTATAATTTGCATCATACAATCAATGGGGAGTAATGTGGAATCATACTCATTTATCTAAAATACGTTGCGTTCATTGGAATTTCATTCTAGTTGAGAAAAAATTTAATCAGAATTGTTAAGTTTTACAAGGATCCATTTCATCGAGTCACATCTGATTGCACATTGCAGCAATACACGAGCTGCAACTATATAATATTTTATAATTCCAGAAAAAAAAGTATAACAGAGTTAAGTTTTATCTGACGTATCCAATATTTCTATCATATCTTGCACACTTCTGTTCTCAGAATACCAGACAGCTAATACTGTACACATATGCACCTTTCACTCTCAATAGACATTATTATGATCAGAAAAATAAATTCAAAATAAAAAATATAATATAGGTTTTCAAGTCTTCTGCCTCAATTCCACTCACAAGTAACTTTGCAATTATGTATCTATTGGCTATAGAACTGTAGGTATGCCAAAGCGGAGAGTGCTAGCCACACCAAGAAAACAATGACTGACGTTGAATTCATAACAGTTTCTGTAATATCCAGTCTTGCTTTGTTTCCTTCTGCATCATATGGTTCTGAATCATAACATTCAGTGCATCAACTTAGTGGAAACCAAAGCTGGCAAAATTTCAAATCCTGTGCAGTTCACAGCTCAAAATACAATGTTTTGTAAAATACCCTTTGATTCAACGCACTTTTGTGGGGTTCATGTGTGGAGATGCTCTCCAGAACAAAAGTTTGGAAACAATGCTTTTTCACAACCACTGTATGTCTTTACATCTAGGAATTCTTTGTAAGCAAAGTAAGTCTGTTAGTTTGACTGCACTCTTTGGAGACATCACACGTGCTTGTTACAACATGTGCTGAATTTCTACAGTACCGTGTCTTGGCATCAATCTATGCAGTTTCAATGGGTGAGGTTAGTGAGCAAATTGAATACTGGACAACCAAATCCTACCAAAAAGAACCAAGATGTAAAGTAATGCAGGGTTGTGCAACTGGCCAGTTATTTGACCAACTGGCTATTGCTACATATGAAATGTTGCACTTTCAGGGGACAAAACTAATTACCACTGTAGAAACACGCATCAGTGAATAATATATTTCATTCAAGATGCAAAGACTTACAGGTTCAACAGCAAATTGCACCCATTTTATTAACAGACACTGACCAGTGAACAGAAAAATCCTAAAATAATGTAAGAGTGATTGTGGGACAAAAACAATGACAAAGACAGTTGAAAATCAACCTGATATGATTCAAACGATCAGAAAATGCCATGAATATTTTTTTTGGCTGAAATATTGCTATTGCTGTAGGATTTCCTTCAGCGCATTACCACTGGAGACAGGTGTAGATGCTCTGGAGCTCGCAATGCTGCCACTACCTGATCTACCGCCCTCAACCACTGGCATAGGCGTGAAAGTGGGTAACGTTGCCTGCACTGGCTTCATGAGTATATGAGGTACCGTATCTCCACCCGACCTGTGATCCAGCATCGGTGAAGCAGGACTTATTGGTGGGGCAGTAAATGGGTTAAATGAGGGTCTAGTAGATTTTGGAGTCTCCATCATGATCTGATCTACTGGCATCTTGACCAAGGCGTTGGGTGTCGACTCATGTTGAAGGAAACTCACAAATGACTTTGTGAAAGACTGTAAAGAAATAGTATTTTGAATAATTATTTCAAAGGCACTTATCAGATGCAGAAATTTTCTATTTATTTTCCTTAAAGTGCAGACATGTCTATTTCAAGTTATTATTTTAAATTGATACTTCCAAGTTGCTGAACTTATGACAAGCCATATATATATTCTCATTGAAGTGACCTCAATTCAGACATGCTTACTCTTTGACATGTGTCGACTCAGAATACTACTGATACCTTCCTTCAGGCAATACACTCAGCCTTTTCATAGGGTACGATGTGTAAACTGTATCTTACCTCATCACCAGCCTTAGATCTGCTGGGTGAAGCAGGGGGAGTTGTCGGAGCGGGTGATCGTAACCATCCCGGTATCCAGCTACTTTGAGGATGAATCAAACCAACCTATACATCAAACAAAACAACAGTACAACATTTGTTGTTATGGTATGGTCCAACTAATGCTGGAAGTGTTGTATATTAGTATTCATTTATGCAAATGAGCATTGTTGAAGTATGCAAATTTGGAGACATTCATTATCAGAGGAAAATATGTGTAGAATTCCTGTGGAAAGTGAGCGAAAACATAAATCTTGTCCTTTTTAGCCATAATAGATGGTTGCCATGAAGAATCATATAAAGACAAGAACCTGTATGCAATGCTACAGATGTAATAATCTAATAATTTGAATGAACAATAATAGAATCAGTACAACTGGAAACTGCACAAGGACTGGACAATAAATAACAACAATGCATAAATAAACAAATCAGATAGTTTGTGAGAGTGAAAGTGTGTAAGAGTGTGAGTGAAAGTGCATCATAAAGTATTTTTGAAAGACAAGCTGACATTTTCTGTACCTTTTCCATTTCCTGGTTTGAGAAGGTCAAAACACGACTGATCAATTGTAAAACTTCAGTTTGCTTGCCTTTAGGTGTAGTAAAATATCCAATGAATAAATTCTTCACCAGAGGCCTAGTGAACATATCAAACAGAGATAAAAATGTTATCTTGATCAAGTAGAGTGTGAAAAAGTCCTGGAATGTTTCAATTAGGTTTTCATGACATTTGAAAGTCGCAGTAAACATTTATTTCAAATCATGTGATATTGTTTTTAAACTGTATTAACTCTGAAATGAAACTTGCATTGAGTTGCTGTTTTAATAGCGTTGATCGTGATTTCGGGTTTGTTACTAAATATAGCTGCACACGCACGACTTTCGGACAAATATGCTGAAATTCGGACAAATTTTGTCGTTGTATTCGCGGCTGTTGTTGCAGCTTGTAGTCTCAGTCATCAATTCATATGAATAAGTGTGACACTATATAGCCATTCTAACACTCCCACGTTTTATTTTCGTCGTTCATGCGGAAAATGCAGACAAATATTTATTTATGCATATTAATGTGAGAGAACAGTGACGTCATTTGTGATCAGCGCTATTGTGATACAAACTGCCATACAGAAGTATTTGATGCTGATTTTGCACAATTTTTTGTGAAAACAAAATCAAAATCTGCAAAGAGGAAGTGCAAATTGCCACAGAAAAATCCTTCCTAGTTTTACGATGTTTCTCCTAATACCTTTCAAAGGCTTGGAGAAAGGGAACTTACTTATCAACTTTACTGCCACCATTTTCTATCACATTACGAAGTTTGACTTGAACTTCATCAATCTCTTCTTCTTTCTTGGAAACTAAATTGGCAGACAAGCAACAAGACATGGATCAGTACATGCATCATGGTGCATTGCCTATGGTTGAATACACCAGAGTCCCTGTATCATTGGCCCTATCTTATGATGGTTATGCGTGTTATGATGTAATGTACTGCATGAATGACAGAATTTTCTTTGTAACACATGGTTATGGGCGAGTGGATAATTCAAACATTTGCATGCCAAACAAAAGTCATCGCAATTAACTTCATAAACCCTCCTCCTCCTATAGAGGAAAGCTTGGAAGTGCAAAAATCCAACAATAAAATCATTATTTGAATCTCCTCTGCATAATAGATTGTTGGAACATGTAGTCAGAAGAATAAACTGCTGACAGGTATTGGAGAAAACATTGAAAAATGAAAATCTCAACAATGATAGAGTATCACTCATATATACGGTTTCCATGGTTCAAAAGTGGCATATGATTAGTGTCAACTTGTGCATGATAATCAAAATAGAGCAAAGTCCCCTCCTCCTTGTTGTCATGGTATGGATGAATTACCCATAGCCCCTACATTGAGTTGAAAGATCAGTTAGTGAGACTCTCACCTTCATCCTTCAGCTTTCTGATGGTTTCATCCTTCTTATCCATCTGTTCTGTAAGTCTTGAAGCACTGTCCAATGCCTCTGTAGCAGCTGACAGACGTGTCTGAAACAAAGATTTCAACAAATTAGGCATGTGTGAAATTTAGTCTCTCTTGCTGTCAATGTCCCATTCCTCACTATTGCTGACTATACGGTAGTTGTAATTGGGGTTGGCTGAAATGGACCTAACTGTCACACTGGGGGCGATTTCTATAGGTACATTGATGTACTGGCATAGGACCTCTTGCATTCAATATACATGCATTTGCTTGATAATTGACATAAATGCTGTTTGGCTGTAAGTTTCCAGTTCTATATGCTGTGTAAATGTTTCTTAGATTATATGTACTGAATGTAATGACAATATTGCGAGTCAGAAACTAAAACTAGCCTGAAAACAAAGCTAGACATCCTATGAATACCAAAAGACTGGTCAATTTTGAGAATCTGATAATGCAAATCAATGCCTAATTACACAGCAAGAGACCACACATACCTGCAGGTCAGTGTTCAGCTTCTGAAGGCTATCAGCTTTTTCTTTATTCTCTCTGGCATCACGTTGATACCTTTCCATTTCAGTGGCGTACATAGTTTCTGTCTCTGTAGGTACAAGATAAAACAGCATGGCATCATTATTGCACCAGTCAAGTCAACGACTATTACCATTTGGCTAGGCAGTAGTAGGCTTGCATAATGATTATGAATGTTTGAAATGTCCTTGCGATTTTTTCTCAAACTTTTATTACTGTAACTAGTAAACCACAAAATGCTTAGCCCTTGCCTTTCTGGTTTATGTACACTCTTCTGAAATTCTGAAACGGCAAACTTCATTGATCCTCTGTTCAGTACAATGCAATCTGCACAGCACCAGACTATTTAAAGTTTCCCATAAAGAGGGCTTCATGAATTGACAAATCAATAACTGGACATAAAGCTTTCCTGTCTGACATGTAGCGAGTTGTGTATCCTATAAAATTTAAATGCATGTCTGATATAAAAGTTCACATATCAGTAAAATGTTCTTTGATTTCATGTAGAGATAAGTCACTTTTAACCTTTCAAAATTTTGTAACATTTTCACACACTATAGTGTTTGAGTAATGGCTGGTGTTATTTGCATTAACATTTTGACAAATTCTGAAAAGGATTAAACTTGACATATAAAATCATTGGAATTTGTGCATATTTGAGAGACAAACCTTGCTGGAACTGTTCTAACACTGACTGTAAATTGGCTAGCTGAGTTGCATATTGCTGTGCCTGTTCTTGTGCTGCGACTGACTGCAACACAGCTTGGTCTCTCTGCGATGCCAGTGCATGTAACTCCTCCTGCAGACTTTCAACCTGTTTGCTCACTTGTTGGCTGCGTGGTAAAAAAAGCAACATTGCTCTATAAATAAGAATACTTGTGAATGAGATTTTATATTTCCATAAGCCATAACAGATTTTGGAATTTTATTCATAAATTGATAGTTTTTGAATTTTTTTTTGTGAATGCAGTGTGTCAAAAGAGACAGACAAAC
Organism: Ptychodera flava; assembly: GCF_041260155.1. NCBI lineage: Eukaryota > Metazoa > Hemichordata > Enteropneusta > Ptychoderidae > Ptychodera > Ptychodera flava. The sequence continues at coordinate 10,816,662 of NC_091941.1, forward strand.
TGTATATAATCTATTTTTTTGAAAACTGCCTGCAAAAAACAAAGCTGAGATCTTGAAACAGAAAACTAGAGAATTTGCTTGTTAGTCAATATTCATTCATTTTTCAGATAATAAATGTCATTTTCGATAAGCAGCAGCTGGTAAGATTTGTATTCATTCATACTTTGCACTCTGCACTGCACTGCTGTAGGCCTTCTCTTCTGCTGCAGCTAATTTATTTCTCAACTCTTTTTCTCTGTCTTCTGACAGCAAAGCCTCCTTGGTGTAACTTTCTTCAACTTGCAGTAAGTGATGCCTAAGTCTCTCCACCTCTCTGCTCAGTTTCTGCTCCTTCTCCAGCAGCTTTTGCATCTAGTGGTAGTAGGTACAACGTAAATTAAATATGAATGATTAGCAGTGAGCAAATAATGAAACAATGTCACTTGGCCTAAATGTCACAGAGTACGTAGGTAAAGTTGTGGTCACAGTGGTGTTAACCTTGTTAAGAAGTCTGAGTGAGGAGGTCACTTGGTTGAAAATATTACACTTTTGTTCAACAATGTTATGAACATGCCTGTATCTTTTCAAGTAGCAAGGTTCTACCTTTGCAGTAATTTTTGGATTACGGCTGTGCAATTGTGAAGAAAAAATTTGATAGCTGGGAATTTAAAGATTCTGAAATTGCATTTTGTTTATTATCAATATGACAAGCTGCAAACTGAAGACACCGCAAAAGACTTCCACAGATAGAAACAGGTATTGGCCTGGACTAAAATGAGGTGATATTATTGTATGATATTAAAAGACTCTGGAACAATCCCACAATGGTGATACAGCATGTAGCGATAACCTAGAAATACATCTTACCTCTTGTTGTAAGGCTTCAACTTCCATGTGTTTCTGATTATACGCCATGATTGCCTGGTCTCTTTCTTGCTGGAATAACTGTGCCTGTTGTTGCATGGCTTCAGTCTGTTTCATGATACGCTGCATCTCTCCCTGACTTCCCTGCTCCTTCTCCTGCACAAGATTTGTCAGAGTCTGTGACCTTTCCCTCAGCGCACTGATTTCAAAATCCTTCTCCTGGACTGCCGAAGACAGCCTGCCCACAGTTTCCTGTAGTTTCTGCATCTCCTGAGTTCTTATCTGCAGGTTTTGATCTCTCTCTTGCTGTCCCTGTTTGAGGGCATTCATTTCTCCTTCCATTCCCCGTACATGTAGTAGCCAACTTTCATTTTGCTGTTTCAGAGTTGCATTTTCCCTTTCTTTCACTCTAACCTGATCAATTGTCTTATTAAGTTCATCTACTTTGCTTCTCACAAGATTATCTTTTTCCAGTAAGAGAGAATTCTGCCTCTCTATATGTTCTTTGAGGGAATTCATTTCCTCTCTACTTTTTTTCATAAAATCATCACTTTCAAGTTTGCTTTTTTCATGAGCATCCATGTGCTTTTTCAAAGCATTTAGCTCCTCTGTCCTTCCTTGTATTAAATTATCTTTTTCTTGAATGTTCTTATTTTGTAAATCAAGTTTACTTTTAAGAGAAGTGACCTCTTCAGTCCTACTTTTCAGTATATCATTCTTTTCATGCAGTTCTTCTAATTTGTTTTTTAACGTCCTTTCCTTCTCTTGTAGAGTCCTGGCATTTTGTGAAAGACTCTGTTTTAGAGAAAGGTTTTCATCAGTATATTTTTTAATCAAGTCATCTTTATTGTTTATATTTTTGGCTTGAAATTCCATTTGTTTTCTGAGGGATTTGATTTCTGCTTCCTTAGCCTCCAACACTCTATCATCCACCATGTTTGTATTTTCGCTACCCTGGAGTGATTCCCTTTCCATTTGTAGGTTAGTCTCTGCCTGCGCTATCAGCCTGCTCTGTTCCCCTTCCAGATGTTTGATGGTCACTTCTTTTTCCTCGAGGAGTTGTTGTAAATGTTCTTTGGCTGACTTCTCGATTTCAACTTCATCAGCCTTGGTGAGCAGCTCCTCTCTGCTTGCTTCCAATCTTGCCAAACTCTCCTGCATCTCCAGCATTTTCTTTTTCATAGTATCCAATGTCACTTCCTTCTCATCCAGTGACTTCAACAGCGTGTCGTAGGATTCCTGCAATTCTGTATGCTTGTTTTCCTGAGTTAGGAAGTCATTATTCAATTGGTGGTACTGCTCCTGTAGACCGTTATACTTCTCTGTAAGTTGATTGACCATTGGTCCATCAGTTGTAGTTTCAACTTCCTTCTCTGTCTGGCCTGCAAGTGCTTCATTATACTGCTGCTGCAGCTCCTTGTATTGTTCCCTGGTTGCTGCAACAGCTCCCAGCAGCCTCTGCACCTCCTCGTAGTACCCGACACTCTCCTGGTGCTTCTGGGTCAGGCTGACAATCAGCTGATCCCGCTCTGCCTGCAGCATGGAGTTCTGTTTCTGCATTTCTGCATTGGAATGTAGAATGCCGTCGATGTTTGGACTCTCCCCCGGCTGCATCTGCTGCAACACACTTAGCAGGGACTCCATCTTCTGACCTTGTGCCTCTATTTCAAGATCCTTGTCGTGTATGATTCTAGCAAGTTTCTGCATCGCTTCCTTGTGCATGTCGTTGTTAGGCCCTTCAAGTTTCTTGCTCAGCTCCTTGTTGTCCTCCTGCAGCTTGTTGAGAGCAGCACTACCTTCTGACACAGCCTTCATCAGCCTGTGCACCTCATTCTTCAGATTGCTGCACTCTCTCGTCTTCTCATTCAGAACACTCATCATCTGATTCCGCTCAGCTTCAACAGTCTTGATTTTCTGGTCAAGCTGGTGCATGTTGACCGATGGATGATTCTGGTCAAATGAAGAGTTGTTCCCCTGCAACAGATTGGTCAGAGATAAATTCTGTTCCTTCAAAGCGGCCATTTCTTCATCCTTCTTGCTTATCAGCTGTTCATACTTTTCCTTCTCTTCATCTGACAAATTCTCTTCAACGTGAGAGTTTTGATCCTGCATTTCTGTGAGTCCTTGCCCAGGTGCAAGTGAATTCTTGCTGTTTAATTCATCACTGAGGTTCTGCACTTTCTGGCTCAGCATGAAAATCTGCTCATCCTTTCTTACAGACTGTTCCTGGAAGACAGATATGGTATTTTTATGCTCTGAAATGAGTTCACTATTCTGCAGGTTTTCCCTGTTCAGTTCTTCTATACTATTGCTTTGTTCATGCAGCCTTTCGTTTAATTCATCGATTTCCTTAGTTTTTGAGGAGATTTCCTTCACTTTGGCTTCAACATCCTTCTTGAGTACATTTATTTCAGATTCAAGATCGGTAATTATTTCCAGAGTTCTTGTCTCTGGTGACTCAGACTGACTCTCTTCCTTCAAAGTGGTAAGTTCCTCATTAAGTGTATCACACTGCTCTCTAGACTGCTCCAGCTCTGCTTCCGCATCTTTCAATTTCTGCAAAAGTTCATCCACACATGCAACCTTTTCCTTGTTGTCCTCAACAAGTTTTTGATAGAAGGCACTTTCTTCTGCTAAAGTTTTTATGTCCTCTTCCTTCTCCCTCAGCATGTCTGTCAGTTGCTGTTGATTTTCAACGGCAGAACTCAGCGCATCTTTAGTGTCTCTAGCATCCAGCTCTAATTCTTCACATCTTGCTTTCAATTGCTCCAACTCAGACCAATCTTCTTCCTTTACATCATTTTGATATGGCCTGTCTTTGTTCACCGTCAGCTGTTTGATGTTGTCTTCATACTCCTTTGCCTGCTGACTAAGCCTTGTCTGGCTGAGTTTGAGCTCGGCAGTCAGAAAGTCATTCTCCTTTTTCAGCATGACCATCTGTTCCTGCATGTCAGCTATGGTTTCTTCCATGCTTTGTAGTTCCAGGGTGAACTTTTCCATGATGTCCTCTTTGTGACTTGAAGCAGACTCTCGTTCACTGACAAGTTTCAGTATCTTGGTTTCCATGGCTTCCAACTGGTCATTCAATTCATTCAGTTGATCATCCTTCTCATCATTGGCTTCCATAGTTTCTTCCAGCTGTGTCCTCAACTCTAAAAACTGGTTTGTCATTCTATCTTTCACACTGTCATGTGTTTTGATAGTTTCCTTGGCAGAATGCAGTTCGCCCTCGAGCATCTGGACTCGCTGCAAAAGCTCATCATTATTTTCACTCTCTTTCCTCTGTAATTCTTCACTTTCTTGCCTCATAGTCACCTTGTCATCCATATCCCTCTGCAACTCTCTCACTTTCTCTTCAAGCTCTGACTTCATCTTTTGTAACTTACCAACTTCTTGATTCTCGTTGCTGAGTTCATCTTTCAGGACATCCAGTTCATGTACAAGCTCCTTCTTTTGCTCTTCACTTTCTTTCATCTTGGCTATGATCTCCTCTACTTCCCTCCGATGCATGTCGCTCATCTCTGTCAGCTTACCCTCCGTGTTTGACAGCTCTGATACGGTTTTCTGATGAACGTCTTCAAGTTCTTGCAATTTCAAATTCAATTCCTCCTTCTCGGCTTTGATGTTGAGGAACAGCTTCTCTTTCTCCTCCACCTTGTCTGTCAGCTGCTTTAGTTCTCTTGCTGCATCATCCTGGAATGATAAATGACCATGCCTAATAGTGAATACGCCAGTCAGATTGCTCACACAGTGTCTGTGACTCAAGATAGCGTGCAAATGTGATGGTCGCTGATGTGATGATAGACTGCACACCCCAAATTCTAATACATGTAAGGAACTAGCTAGGCGATGTTGTTATGTTCCTTTTTGATACTAAAGCTGTGACTATCACCTGGCAGAATCAGTGTTTCTGTTTGCAGTCTCACGGCTTGGCCATACATAAGTGTGGAATCACATACATTTAATTTGTATCTTTGTACTTTGTACTCGGCAATAGGAATATCACTGCATCCAAAGCGTACTGACTGACGTATGTTGGAATAAGAGTACGATCTACTGTTGCCACCTCCGCATCTAGACTTTCTTTTCACTTCACATCCCCTAATGTGGCCTAGTGCTTTCACTTTTGATGAAGCAGATGAACGGGTGAAAGGACCATTGACATGAGAGGATTAATTTGACAACCACACACTTTCTAGTAATCTAGTAGTTAGATGAAGTAGTCACAACACATCAATGGACAACAAACATACTTGAAGAATGTTGCTTTAGTTGAAAGCATAGCTGTGCAAATTGCATGCCAAACACCAGAATTGTAAAACAAGCACCACAAGCAAGTTTGATGATTTTAAATAATATGGTGTTTTGATGCAGCAGAGGTTATTTTTTTTTTAATTTTCTGAGCACTAACATCTAGATGAAGCAAACAAACATAGGGGATTTGCCTTGTCTAATATGAAGGCCTCCATGTCTTTTTCATATTGGATAATTTTGCACTGAAGTACTTCAATTTCTTCTTGGAAATCTTCAATTTGAGATGTTTTAAGGCATTCTGACTTCCTGATTTCCATTTCAAGTAAAGCCTGGTATGATGAAAGACAAATCTTTATTACATCTAAGTTCATATGCCTGAAGTATTTAGGAATAACTTCTTGCAGACAGCACCATTTAGGTTGGTGCTCTCTTTCAGAGATACAGTATGTTAACCATCTTCACCATACATCCAAGGACCAGAGTACTGTATACGACATACACTGTCAGTGTTGACAAGTTAATGTCTAGGAATACAAACATGCAGTCCTGAGGAAATCATGCAAAATACCATTAGCAACTATTATTTTTCATTTTCATACTCAGCTTGTATGCACAGTAATCAAATATGCTTTCACTTGTATACTGATGCAGTTAGACAATAACATTAGGACAACTTGAACAAACAACATTAAGTTATAGTATTTACGTTTCTCCTTTACGCATACATTTCCTTAGGGAATTTATACATTGAGACAAAATTTGACAAAATGCCTTATATTGCTTGCTGACAGATGCATTTACCACTTGACAACACAAGATTAATAAACTCACATTATGAGCTGTCAGGCTTTGTACAGTTCTTTCCTTCTCTTTCAGTTGGTTTCTCAATTTCAGCAAGACATCTTCCAGAGCCTGTTTTTCCATGTCCCAGTCGGCTTTCACTATTTCAAAGTGTTCAAACTGTGACTTGAGAACAACAGCAGCCTCTGGATGCTTGGTCTTGATCTCAGCAAATACTGCAGAGTCATCAAATTCACCGTCAAAGCTGGCCACACTGGAGGTATCCATGAATCCACTCTGTCTAGTTCTGTCACTTTCTGAACTGAAATCCGACACGCCGCCAGGTAGGTAGTCTCTGTCAGAGTCAACATCATTGATTGGAACCTGAGAAACAGGCTTTACAGGGAGCTGTCTGTTCATCTCCGTAGAAGACTCTTCAGTCTGAGTGCCGTTTGATTCAACATCTGCTGCTCTGGCCAGGCTTTCAGTCTCACTATCATCAGTGTACTCTAGAGTTCTGTCCGAGTCACTGTGAACAACTCCACCCTTTTCAAGCTTTGACTTCAACTTCGCTACGAGCGCCTCGCTGCTTCGTCTCTCCTCCTTCAAACTTTTGTTGGCACTTTCAAGTTCCTTCACCACAGCGTGCAGTTTTACAATCTGGTCCTGCAGCAAAGCATTTTCACTTTCAATTGAATTCATGATCTCCGCAGTAATTTCTTGATGTTCATTGCTGCCTATACTTGTTACGATGTCAGAGGTTTGGTCGCTGATCTGAGCACGGACAGCTTCCAGTGATGCTACAGCAGTTTTGCTTCCAGACACCTGTTGAATGACAAAGAAAAATGTTAAACCTTGATGTTGATGATGATTATTTCAAAAAAGATCTCTGGTTCCATTACTGTGGCCAGCACATTTAGCTTTTATGATTTTATTTTTCTGAGCATAAAGGTCTTTTGATATCATTTTACGGACAGATAAGTTGTGATATAGAATGGTGATACAAGGTTATAGACAAAAGGTGAATCAACCCCCACTTCACTGGGACTTGGGTCATAAGTAGTATACCCAGAGATTTAAGGTAGTGCACAACTAAAAACCATAAGTTTTTAGCATTGTTCAAGCTTTCGTCAAGAAAACTTCAAAACATACTCTTTCATAATCAAGGATAAAAATCAGGGGTATAAAATGTTGCAAATTTGGCGATTAGAAAAAAGATTGCTTAAAATTAATCTATATTTGAACTTCAAAATGGCAGCTATTCTCTGTGTTGACTCTTTGGAGAAAATATTTACTTTGATTTTTTCTAAAACAGGAGGAAGAAGACTTCATTTTTGCTCTACAAGCTCCACGATGAGTCAGGAGCAGCAGACCAGCCAAGCTCTGTCAGATTTTGGGAGTCTAAGTATATGAAACAAGGCACTCTGTACAAGAAATCACTGACTACTGTCTAAACAATATACCACAGAAATGTGGACTGCTAGTAGCAAACCTTTGTGATAAAACAGACAAGAGTACTGCACATACATCCAAACTTTGGCTGGGATTATCCTCTATGCAATAAGCTACATATACGCTCCAGTTGGAGCATCAATATTCTGCAGTCTGTGATAATACCTCTCTGGAGATTGTGATGCACCGAGTGACAAAAAGCTGACGACATGCCAGCTACTTGTCAATAGTGTATGCTATGAACATGGGCGACTACACATGCAGGTTGATATGACCTACCTGCTCTCCAATTTCTATCATCTTGTTAACAAGCTCCTGTTTTTCATGCAGAAGCTTGGATGATTGTTGTTTAACCCCCTGGGCAAACTTCTTTCGAGCTTCTTCAATTTCCTGTCTCATTTCACAGGCATTGGTCTGTTTGCACATCAGAAATTGGACAAGATTCAACTTTTCAGTACCAGCTGAGACACTGTGTATGTTTTTTTATTTCTGACAGTAACTTTCTACACATGCTGGGAATGTGCACAATGGAATCCAAATGCCCACAAAAGATGAGCTAACAAGGGAGCCTGCTTTTTTTATGTAAGAAGCAACATCAACCAATGTGGGTGCCCATGTTCATAGCAAGAAAATACTAAAGTACACAAAGCAAAGCTACTAACTGGAAGACATGAGATGTACCACAGTTAAAATTGTACTTCAAAACATGTACTACCTGGTGAAACAAGGTTTCCTGTTATTTGCTTTGCAAATATTTGCAACTCCATCCATAAATATTGCTACTTTGTGAAGTTTGTTCAGTAACCACGTATTTGTGAGGGTATTTTTCTTAGTGCATTTATCATGCAAATTAATCTATAGGGAAACGTATCGATAAGGTCCTTTAATTCACATACTTACTGTTTAGCACAAAACAAATTTCTGAAAACAGCAATATTCTGGACTGGTTGCGTCAAGCAATCATGCAAGGATGCATGGTGGGATAACTTGGGAAGAAAGTCAAAAAGATAGCACCACGGTCTACAGGGAAACACCTTTGTACAGTAACGAGTCCAACATTTCATGTATCCCATGACCTCTATTTTCACTATATTGAGGTTTTATTCCTACCAACTTCTATACAAATATGGTAGACACGATGACACATGGCACAGCATGTACCCTTGTCAACACAGCCCTATGCATTCCACATACATGCTCTGACCACACATATTTACTACTGGTGCAGTACATCATGCAATAGCTATTGAATATGATTAGTGCATACCCTTAGTTTGGTACTTACAAACACTCCAGAGGGGTAACTATCAATGTGTGAGGGAAAAACTGAACTAACAAACAGATATGAAGTATACATCCATTTGGTCAAATGGTGATGTTTCACAAATCAGCTTAGGCATCACATTTTGCCAATGCCCAATGGCGGTTAGGATGTACCATTGGACGCCCCTTGTCAGAGGTAAGATAGAGAATGGTACAGTAATTTGAGACTTGCAGTACTCTGATGAAGGTGAATAAAAGGAAACTGAAGACGTGATGAAACACAGTGTAGCAATAGTTTTGAAGAAGGAAGCTGATTTGTGATGGAGCAAAGGTAATGTTGAAAAAAAAGAAAGGAATATGGAAAGAGCAACTGTACGTGATTTGTATCCAACTGCACTAAAAGTCTTTGCTTTGTTGAAAGTAAGTCTGCCCTGACCTTTTCTGTCTCTCTCTGTGCCTCTTGTAATTCTGCCTGTGCTTCTGGAAAGAAGAAAGAACTAATTAATGACACGTACATGTACAAAAGCATTGTTCATCTGAATGATACAACAGTGATATATAAGCATTGAAATGTTGTTCAGTAATGAGACTAGTAATTCTGGGGTCCAGCTTCGACATTATCTAGAATGTAGGGTCCTGTGTGACAATCTCTGCATGTTATCATCTTAACTTTGCTTCACATGTAAAGTTTTGGAGGTTTTTACTATGTGAAGTATGATGTGTCAGCAATTAAATATTCACTTAATGAGTTACTTCTGAACAAGGCAAAGTATACTGATAAAAGCTCTCTTCTCCAGTCTGAAGAATTACTTTGTCTTTTACATGGGTGAATTCAGTGGGCAGAAGCATTACTGTTTTACATATCTGGCAGCAAATCTTTATGCTGAATATTCAGCTTCATATTTTTCAAACAACTTAATTGAGTAGCACTTACTCTCAAGTTGTTCACTCAGTGCCTTAACATCTGTATTTTTCAAATGATCAAGCTCTTCATTTTGTTTGTCTATCAGTAAGTTGGCCTTCTCTAGTTCTCCAGTCAGTGTTTTGTGTTCTTCCAATAAATTTTGAAATTCCTTCACCAGCTTTTGCTTGTCTTGTTTCAGGTTCTGGCTATCTTCCACCAGAGCATCCCTCTCCTCCTGTAGTGTCTGGACTTTGTTTTCCTTTTCAGCTTCTGCTTTCTGTGCAATATCCAAGTCCCTCTTTAATTTCTGATTGGCCTTCTCCAGTTGAGAGACTTTCCTCTGAGACTGCTGTAGATTGCTCTCCAATTCATTGCTTTGAGTTCTCAGCTTCCGCAGCTCGTCAAAACTTCTACGTGGACTCTCTGGGGGCTCACTGGCCTCGTCCCCGGAGTACAACTGACTTTCCAGTTCCTCTATTCGCATGTGGTAGTCCTCCAGGTCTTGCTTGTGTCGTTTACTTAGGAGTGTAACCTTCTGGGAATGGACATCTTGAAGAGTGGAGAGTTCACGTTGATGTTCATCTATCTCATTGACAAGTCTCTTCTCCAGGTCCTGTTGAGGAAAATGCAACTTCTTTGTAAAACACAGCTGGGAGAGTCAAAATATTGTGGGCATAATGATGTTCTAGATTAAGTGATCCCAAATATGTAAGGCAAAAGGCCTAACATAGACGTTACGTCTCAATGACAGGAATGTGTTGATAACTTCACGATTTTTGTCACTTTTTAACAATAAATATTTCTTTGTGTACTTTAATCCTTCTTTATAGCAATAAATAAGCAAGAAACATATATAGGTATGAGATTTTAGATTGATAGAACATGGTAATGTGTTTTTTTTCACACGGTGTAGTTAGTAAGAAAAGGCTGGGAAAAAAGTTACACCAATATTCTGAGGTTTGAATATTCACAGACAAACACTAAACAACTTCTCGTGTAATATCAACTCTCCTGTATATAACACTGTATGATGGCATTTTGTATAAGTGACCTTGCTCAGCCTGCAGTAAGCCATAATTCTAGAGTCCAGAGTAGACTAAGGTACATGTATGGGAATTTTATGAAGTTATGGAAATACATACTTTCTTGAAAACCTGTACATATATAAGTGCACCTCATTCATAATGAAATTTACTGAACTACTAAATGGTCAGGTGAGTGGAACAAAATTCTATACAATGTCACTGTTAATCAAACAATGTCCACATTACAAAGTTTTCACATGTATCTACTCCTAATGTTCATGTAAACACATGTCTGTGAGGACACAATCTATTCATCTTACCTTCATTTGTTTTTTCAAGGTCCCTACTTCATTACCATCAAGGTCTATTGGCTCACCTCCGACTTGGAATGTTGTCTGTAAATTAAATTTCATATGCTACAATGTATTTTTCATAAAAAATACTGTACAGATATAGTCTTTGACATGCCTTGTATGTTTGTTTTGCAATAAAAGTTGAACCTTGGACCAAAACAAACCAGATCCCTCCACGTTCAACAGATATTGAACCTTGAACCAACACACACTGGGTCCCTCCATGTTCAACATATTGGAACCATTTTTTCTCAATTTTTATTTGAAATTATAATAAGAGTTTGCACACAAAATATTCACATTTGTTAATGTTGACATTACTTCAGACCAAAGTAGATAGATTTTTCAAAGACATAAAATAATAATTGATCACTGATTACTGAAACTGGCAAAAATTGAAAGAAAAACATGAACTTTGGCCCCTCGCTGATGGTGCAATTAATCCAGAGGTGTAAAGGTCTACAGGTACTTTTGAATACCATGTACGTGTTGTCAAACATCTGCAACTGGTAATGTCCAGAAATTTTCACCTACAAGTGCTAAACTCTTGTAAACAGAAAAACAATACACAGAATGTACTTGGTCACACAACATCACTAAGATCGCTGTATGACTTGAAGTGTCATCTATTCGGAGACTAACTCAAGCACACTTTGATACCTAGGTAGCCATTTCCCAGTTGGAATACCTGTTATCATTTTACATAGTCATAGCAACAGCTTTGGTTTGCTTCTAGAGTTTTACCCTTATCATTTAAAATACTAAAGGAATAAATCTGGCATGTACATCACCCTTTTGACCAAGCATTTACAGAAAGATATGTGGGAGCAAATGTTACACACATCTCAGACAACTACTGATACTGGTAGTTTTCTGGGCATCACTGTTGTTCTATTGGTACATGTCAAATTTTGAAATCACCCACTACAGCCTGATGGCTAGATATTTTTCATTTTCAGTATTATTCAAAGCTTAGCTGCAGCGGTGCTGACTGCTGCTTTTATTGACATATTTGCCAGGGGGAACCTGTGGGCTTCAATACGGTACTTCAGTTATCAAAGCTTGTGATCAGTGAATAATGCCAATGCATTGACTGGGGAATGGGCATCACATCAGAATTAAAACTTCCCACTCCTCTTGCCTTTCAAAAATTTATCAAAGTAGTTTATTTGTCAAGAAGTTCTGAGCACTCTACTCTAGTACTACTAATCTCCCAACGGTACCACAGGAAAAGAGGTAGGTCATGTCGTAGTCATAGCTACTGCGATAGCATGACTGAAATAAGTAGTTGGTGACAAAATGTACACATTTTGATATACAAACATCACAGCTGCAGAATGGCAAATCTAAGTCAAATGAGGTAGTACTGGAAAATCACCAATTTTGACTAACATTCATGCATAAGTTTTTCAATGTGGATATGGTAGCATGCATATGACACCTTTTGAAAGTATTTTAACCATATGATAGGGTACATGCAGGTGGAAGGGGTTTGCATAGGCACAGTGGGAAAACATATCTGTGTCATTACAAAAGCAGTAGCAAGTACCTGCTGATCATCCACATTACTCGCACGCTGCTTCCAGTGATCACACTCTGCCTGAATTCTCTGCAGTTCATGCCGCAATCGATTGATCTCAAACTGTGATGAGATAACATCTTCAAAATCCTGGTCGTCATTGGAAATATTGGATGGTGAGAGCATGGACGTGGACGTGCTTGTGCTTAGTGATGCATTGTTTAGCATGTCTTCTTGTAAATCTTGCATGGCATTGTGTTTTTGCTTTAGCTGCTTGATTTCACTCTGTAAACAACAACAACAACAACAACAACTACAAAATTTTGCAATTATGCAATAAAGCACTGTGAAATGATGAAATTACCTTTAAGCATGAATAATAAAATGGAATTTACTTTGGCTAATTTTGCTGATAGGTGAATTGTCTGTATTAAATTCTAGTGAAACTTGAAATCACGCTATCAACAAATCACTAAATTTATGTTCTTGTGGAGTTTTACGAAACTTCAAGATACTGAAGTGACATCATTGATGTGGTAGTATATGCATCAAATTCAAGTCATGTACATATTTTTTTATTTTATTTTTTTTTTTTAGGGGGGGGGGGGTATTGATATATATCTATCAGCTGGTACATGTTTACATTATGACTATTGACATACCATATATTTACCAGCTACCAGCACATATTTTAAATAATGCTTTTTAACATTTTGATGTGATGAAGATTAGATTTGGGGGCTTACTTGATAGTTCCTAATAATATAGCCAGTCACCTGTTTATCATGAAAGCTGTGCATTAAAACCATAAAAACAAAATCACTAAATTCAAAACTGTCACTCACTTCTTTCTGATGTATGATTCCTCTGTACTGGTTTGATATGCTGTTGATTTGAAGTTCAGATGATTCTGCTTTCTCTTCCAATTCAGTGTTCAAGGTCTTCAACCTATCTACCTGCATGTGTGTCAATGAAAAAATAAACACACACTTGTTTTAACTTCTAAACATGACATAGAAACAGAAAATCACAAAGTCAGTTGTATGATATTGTTACTAGGCCTTTTGCTCTGGAATATTATGGTATAATTTGTACAAGTAAAGTTATGATGTTGCGCTTTTAGGAAGAGTCCTTGAAAATATTTTTAAGCTTTTTGAGATATTTTTGAAAGAAACATTTTTGCTCTTGAATTAAAATTTAAGCATAACAGGCGGGGCAATTTGTATTGTGTCTCTAAAGTGTTGTCAAAAATCCTGCATAACTACCGGTAATGTTCTGAAAAAATTCCATGATTACAAAACAGCACAACAAAGAATCTCATTTACAGTTTGTCCTGAAAAACAGGTGCAAAACAATGGTCATTAAAATAAGTCTTGAACTCCTTTCTGCAAATTTCCAACTAACATGTACATGTAAGTGGTATATGTCATGAAATTCAAAGCGACATATTCTGTAAATGAGTTTCCAGTACCTTCATCTTGATCAGATTAATGTACAATAAGAACAAATATACATACAACATGTTCAGTAAGTTTTAATTGTTGAAAATTAAAATCAAGGCAAAACATTGGCTGAAGGACAAAGAAAATTAATAACCTGCCATCACAGACACATACTTGGAAAACATGATTATGCAAAGTCAGTTATTTAAACGAAAACAATCTGTTATCAACATACTAGTAGTTTTTATCCTATATTGGGAAAAATCTATAAAACATCTCTAAACTCTTCATCAATGGTGTTTATTGCTTTATGCCAATCAAAACAAAATCTGAAATTATTGTTGATAAGTAATATTTATGTGAAAAGTTTGAATGATAAAATTTGATGTTGCAGTGAACCATGGTAATAACATCCCTTGTTTACAGAACCAACATGCTCGTCAATGAAACCCATTTCTCTAGGGTCTTTGCCTATTCTTACCTCTGTCTTATGCGCTTCAATTTGGGTCTCTAACTCAATAATTTTACGTTGTGCCATTCTTAGTTCAGTTTGATGATCTGTGAAAAATAAGAAAATTAGTTATTTAGGGTCATTTTCAAAAGACATACCTTAAACCAATATCATATCACTTTATCACTTGTATGACTGAAGTAGCGAAATCTGTTCTTTAGGATCTCGTGGTTAAATTATGTGTTTGGGGTCAATTGTAAAAGACAGACCTTACCCAACATCATATCACTCCAGAGATCCTTTTGTATCACTGAATGTGTGAAATCTACCATTCTCTAGTATCTGGTGGTTAAATTGTCTAAGAAATATGTGGAAAACTTCGTCCTACACTACCGGGGTAAAACAATTAGTTATCACTTTTACATCAATAACTATTTCCACATCACAAACTTCAATATGGGAAGGTTTACTGGCTATCTTCAAAACAGACATCCAAACCACAGCCCTGTTGGCTTGAAGTTGACCTGAGGCAGTTTTGTTTACATAACAGAGAGGGATCTTTGCAAATGATTATCCTCTGAATAAACTTTGTTTTGGGGTTTCTGGTGATAAACTGCTGGGCGAAGGCAAAACTTCATCTTGTGTGTGTTGTTTTATAGGGTGAACTGTATTGTGGTACGTGGATTTGGATTAAACATAGATTATTCTTTTCATGGTGATAGAATAAAGATATTACAGTAAAGCAATTTTAGAAAATAAAATAATATAAACTGGGCAAAATGTATGTTTTACTATAAATGTAAGGAGGTACCCCCGCCCCTTCTCTATCTAATATTGTTAGTCATCTGGATTTTTTTATGGACAGCGGAAGTTGAATTTTTGGTGAACTATAAAAAGGTGTTACCCTGTCGTGATCATCAAGATACAAATATTCTGCAAATCACGAAACTACTATTTCAGTTTTGAAACTACCCGAAATCGAAAGCGTTTCCCATCAAAGAAACATAAGTATTTTGAATGGGAAGCCGATATCGACTTTTCAAGCAGTAGACTGCCGGGTGATCACCGCAAGCCGCAACTCACCGCTGATTTCTTCGGTGCCTTCGCTGATGACATCCTTTGCATAGTTCGACAGTTGCCCCGTGATATTTTTTAAGTTGTCTCGAAAATTGTCCCCAAACCAAGCCATTTCCCGTCAAAAACAAACAAACAGCTTTTAAACTTTGCAACCGCACTTCAACAAAAAGGTTATTACGTTGGAATATTACGGAACCATTCAGATCTCGTTCATACGCGACACACTGCCAACTCGACGGCCGCCATTTTATGCAAATATTGTACGCGTGTCATCATGAAGCCTCCTAGGTAAGTGGTATTTATTGAGTTTCCGACTAGGTAGTCACACGTATATTTTTACAATCGATCACTTTTCCCAATATTATTGCCCGTATAATCAATAAGCTACACGGCTCAGGCATCAGTGTAAGGAAAAGGGCTATCTTTTCACATACTATGCACTCTTTCAATTCGTTGTGTTATTCCTCTTTTCATTATATGCCCGACATCAGTTTTTGAATCAATTATGCTCTTATCAAAATTCAATATTTCTTTGCAATATTGCAATTAAATTCTTTTATTGTCACAAGATAAAGATTTAGTAAGCATGAATTATAATCTCTGAAGAGTGTAGGGACCCTTTCTTCTAAATAATATCGTACTTGAAGTCGTTTTACTAACTTTTTAAAACATGACCAAGGCACAGAAATGACAAATGACAATGTAACCGTATTGATCTACAAATTGCAATACAATATAATCTATGGTTTTATAATAGTAGCACACCGTGCAACTGATGAAGGAGACTACACATCTTTTAAAGCTTATGCTCCAGTAACATTTAGTTGATTATGACGTGCTACCAAACCCTAGATTACGTGGCACAGAAATGTTAACTGATTATTTTTCATAAATTCATACAAATTTCTAGTCTTCACAAAGGAAGTCCAACTGATGAATAAATCATCATGACCTTGCTCATACTTCGTTGCTTAGCATTTTGGTTTTGTCATAATATTATCCACCTTCTAAAACAGGTTTCAGCCGTTGTTCAACTTCCTCAAATCTGGGATATATTTTAAAGGCCTGTGCTAGCGTCAGATTGTCTCGCAGGGAAATCTACTTATTAGATTACAATTTCAATGGAAAACGAAAGGCTATTACACTCCATAATCCTCTTACAGACTAGAACAAACTTGATCCTGGGAATCAAGTCCCTGGCCTTAAAGATCATGCATACGCAGTGGTAGAAGCTCTGGACAGGGAAAACAATTATTGTGTGGTACAAAGTACATAGTTATTGAAAAGTGTATATCTGAACCAACGACTTTGCATCATTGTATCAAGGTATCATATCCTTTAACTGCCTGACATCTCACACCTAGATCACCATAACATACCATATCTCCAACAAATGTTACTCATATTATTATAACTTCTATGACTGTCCATTATCTATACTCTAGTCCTCATTTCGAACTTAAAACCATGCAGTTTTGTGAAACTATATACTTTTGACTTGATAACGATGGCTACGAGCTAAAGTGACGAAACTAAGCAAATGATCTATGCACAACTGATTTTGTGTTTTTGTTAATAGTTCTATTAATTCACTACAATAACAATTTCATTAACACATTTTTGGCCAATCATGATTAGTAAAGGCAAGTTTATCATATTATCCAAGCTTCATGATAGAATATACTTCCTTGTTATGTGAACAATATATTGTACCACTTTTATCTTTTCCAGATTGACAGACTCACACACAAAAGCAACACATTGTGTCTATCATAAGAAGTTGATCTGAGAAATGAGAGAAAAACTCGATCTTCTGGCTGTTCGACTATTAAAAATTTCAAACAAGATCAGCAATAGCAGTACTATCATTTCAGTCTTCTACATTGACATCTGATCAGATCTTTACGATATTAGCCAATCAATTTTAGAACAATCACAGATTTCTTTGTTTTTTGTGGAGGTTTTTGTCTGACTTTGTAACACAAAGTTCAAGCACACCAACAAACAAACAGGAGTGACACATCAAGGGCTCCCTTCATAAACAATGAGGTCAAGATCAAGGTCACACACACTGAATTAAGTTTGTAGTCTGATCCTTTTCCAATCTTTCTCTTCATTCCTGGATAGAACTGACTTCTACCTTAGGCAATGTTATCAAAGAATAACTCCTTTATTCATACATAATCATGGTAACACTGAGATTTATTGCAGTAAATCCAAAACTTTAAAAAACTTTGATTTGACTTAAAAACTTAAAAAAAGTTTGATCTGACTTGGAAGACAAAGTTCTGATTTAGAAGACATAGTTTTAGTAAAGTATTGATGCATTCAAGAATTGTATGGAATGAGACAGCTGAAACACTTTTAAAGATTTCTCTGATGGAAACGCTAATTTCAATGGTGACATACAGAAACAAAATAACCAGCATGTTTTTCAAATTAAATGATGGTTAGCTACTTGATGCAACCACAAGGGAAGAAAAATTATGTTTAATTATTTCAAAATCTGAGTATATAATTCAAATTCATGAAGTGCATGATCTGAGGTGTAGATTCTTGATCCGTTCAACACTAATTCCCTTTAAACAGATCCACAATCACCATTGATAACAGTGGATTTGGGCCAAACCATGGTGGTAAAAGGGTTGAACACTACTCATTTGCATGTTTTGCATCAATGTCACGAGACAAGAAGAGAAAGATGAAATCACAACAGATGCATTTTCACTATCAATTCACAATATTTGTCAAATTAATATCATAACTAACATAAATCTATCTCTGTCCTGGTTTGTAACGATAAATTGAAAACAAAATTAGAAACTGACAGCACATCATGTTGAGGCAATGACTGTAAATGACAGTGACTGGAGATTCTGATTATAAGGCACCTCATTGAGAAATGAACTTCTTGGCTTTTGCATTCTTGTATATATCTTGGACTTGAAGGACAGATTTCAATCCTGTGTACGGTTAAAATGATTTAACAGCAATAAAAAAGCACACCCACTCAACAAGTCTCTGTGGAAAACATACCTCTCTCATAAAAAGTCTCTTCTTTTGAATGGAACATGTAACTCCGTACAGTATATTTTTGGCTCTTGGGTTAAATTTGTCATGTAGGTCTCATCTGTTTTGAGAACCTTGAAGACACTCAATAAGAGCAACCTGTTTCCATTTGCTGTGTCATATATTTTCATCATAGATGTTCTATCAGTAACATGTCAAACAGGCATTAGCATAGATTTTCTATGAGAGACGGTATTTGTGTTTCCCCTAGACCACTTCAATGAGTGAAAATATTTCTTCTCACAATGTACAATATATAGCGTACAATGTTCAATATTTTGATTTTCATTGAGGTACATTATTATTGCAACTAATACAGAACAGAGCTTTGACAGTGGTTTCCATCGTGAAAACATGGCAGAAAAACATCTTCATGAACATTTACTCTTGACAGTCAGCCTTTCTGAGATAATACATAAATGGAATTTTGTAAATCTGAAATGTAAAACATGCTATATCTGTTGTATAAAGATGTATTTATCAAAAGACTTAAAATATTCCAGGAGTAAAATAACATATGCCATTAAATCAATGATGAACAGCAAACTTCAAACAAATGATTTGAAATCAAGGTACATGCACTGATCAACTATATCTCAAAATACTTATCCAGTTTGGATTTTGAATACAGTCACGAAGACATCATCATGAATTGGTTTGCTCAGTCAGTTATTTTGAATAATTGATCGAGCTAAAAACTTAGTACAATCAACTTGATTAAAATCTTCTGAACGCCTGAGATAACTTTATTGCCAAAAAGATTATATAAAAATACAAGTTTTCACCACTTAATGTCAATTGATAAAATTTTCTGACTGTAAAATTTTTTAAAAAGCCTGTTTACAAAATTACGTGGAGAAGTGAATGGATTGAGATTACAGGAAAAAGGACAAACTACTCTATCAGAAATCAGAACATATGTTATTGCCGGCCACAGGTGGCTGGTACGACAATAGCTCCATTCCACATCTGGCTGAAAAACTGTGTCACTGTACAGTACAAAAGTGAGAATGTTAAACATGTCCTTAAAAGCGCTTGTTTTCTGTGATAGTTAAAAAATACAGGACATCACTTACAACCTGGTTTGATTGGCAGTACTGAAAAAATAGAAACATCGTGTTTTATCCTGAGAATGGCGTTTCTATCCAAGTTTTTCTGATGGAATAAACCCCTGTTTGGTGGTCATACAGAAAATGCCCTGAAGGGAGCAATTATTGAGTCATCTGCAATTATGTACATGTTCAGATGCACTTTGCATGCACATTGACAATAGTGTCAGCTGTCACAGATAAGACTGACAACTTGACATGTGTCATGCACTGACACATCTCTCTCTACCCCGAATGTACAATCGGTGGGATGACGACGCTCTCATTTAGCCAACATCTTTCTTCGTTGCCATAGCGTGGAATGTAAAATGAATGGTTGGCCATCTTGCAGTCAAAAACTTCAAACTCCTTAGTGATGCAGAGGGAGACTTGCTGTAAATAGCTGGTTTGGGTTGTCTGTGAAAGAAAACAAATAAAAAACAATAAACACATTTATTCTTATGCTTTCCCTAGAAATGTGGTTTGTTAACCTTAGAAAGATTCAAGTAACATAAGTATGGCCAGTTAAAGTTGGATAAACATCAATAGATCCAAGATATGAAGTTTTGTACTGATGTCTGCTGTTAAAACATTTGAAAATTTATTTTCCTTTTTCTTACAGTATGGGTATATTTAATCAAATGCGAAGGTAAATTGTCTGAAGCATTTTCAAGGATAAATTTATCAGAGAATACCTTACCATTGGGCGAATATTAAAGAAAAACTATATAAGCAAATAAAACTATGAACAAACAAATAAAAACTCAGATGTCTTTGATGTTATGAACGAGAAATACCAATGTTCATTCTTTAAGTCACCGATTGATAACGCCATCCTTGACAGTATTGATAAATTGCACTGGAAAGCTTAGAAGTAGGACAGATTTGCACATTTCAATTAATTTTTGCAGGTGCTCAGGATAATGGAGTGATGATGATTGAGTCAGGAATAAATAAACTACAGATTATAAAATAGATTCATTGATCCATACAGTATATTAAAATCTCTGTTTTGTCCAATAAAGTACTTTTCAGCAAATATGATATAAGACTACTAAGGTACTGCTTTAGAAAATAGGTTGTTCAGTAGCACATTTGATGTTGTGAAATGAAACAAAATATTTTGGCATGAAAGAGAACCAGCAATATGTGTGATCACACACACATTTGATCATTCCCACGTACAAAGGTCACGACAAGCAATGAATGACCAACACCACATACAGCATTACAATGTGATACAATGAGACTTACATGGTTGTAATAGCAAGTAAGCTCAGCCGGCGATCCGAAGGTATTTGTAAATGCTTTCATCACATCATTGTATGAATAGGACTTTGTGAGGGAAGGTGCGATTCCATTACTTGACAATGCTCTGTTGGAAGGAAAAAGTAAATAATTCCCTAATTTTGAGGTTTCAAAATGTCCAAAGAGGAACAAATTCAATCATCTATAGAAATTTAGTCATTTATCAGACAAATTGTTAGCCCTTTCCAGTTTGTTGTTTTAATATTTTATTAATGTCAGATTCAAAGATTGTTAAGTATTACCGTCTTCCCCATTATGGTCAACCTGAAGATGTGAACAGTCCACAGCATCTGCCTCATTTTCAATCCTAAATTTCTCAACATGGCCTCCAAGAAGGATCAATGGTCCATAGTCTTACATTTAATATTTCAGATCCAACAAAACACGGAAAGGAATTTACCAATAACATAGTCACATACATGGTAAGAGTGATCATCTCTACTTTTTAGAGTCAAACTTTATCGACACCTTACGGTGACAAAATGAAAAGCCAGATATTTGTAACAGCTAATGGAATTTTCTGTTCATGTTTGATATCACTTACTTTAAAAAGTCAAGTTTATGGTAGAGTTTCAGGCCAGCTGAGAAGAACTTATATTCTGTGTCTATAGCTTCCAAATCAGTTCCACATGTTCCGTGTTTGTCCCACTCATGCTCCCTGCAATGTTTGAAAAACTTTAAGTTAAGCTGTAAATGCAACCATACAATACTATGGAGCTCCAATGATTCCTGAAATTCCTTACTGGAGTAGCTATGGTACAACAAATAACCTAGCGATGGAATCAAAGGCAAGCTTGCTCACACTGTTGATATAATTGAAATCCACCCTTTGGGAAATGGTTTGGCTTTCTGAACCCATCTGCTTGATATTTTAACACTGGTACAAAACAACAGGCATTGAATTCAATTTGATCTCTGATAAGTCAAACAATTCAAACTTCTTATGCTTAACAGTCAACAACTTCAGATTGTATATACTAATTTTTACACAGTTCATTATCATTTCATGATGTGAAATGTCATTTAAATACATGGTTTTGTTATTTATTATTTCACGCTTTAAAAATTCCAATTAGGTGATGACTTTGCACTTACCAAAATGACTCAAGTTTTGAATCCGTGAAGAGGTTTGGCCAGTAGACTTCCATCTGTGGCTGGATGTCCTGACAATTGAATAACATATGTCACTCATAACATCAACTGCTTGCAACAGAAATAATGTGTGATTTCATGAAGGCCATATCACTTGATTGAAGTTGAAAATTTAAATCTGGACAAGTAACACGTTTTATTGCTATTTAAAATAGTGACGTACCATGGAAAGAACCCTGTCAGTCACATGTGACATACAATGAAACTGCAGGGCATGAGGACAAAAGATTTGCTTGCTATATTGGCTTGAGGGCAGTATTGAATAATCCTTCAGACAAATGCTAGTCTGGTTCCCTGACCAATTTCTGCAATTGGCTGTGCTGCTAGGGTCAGGTAAAGGCTATTGTAAGCATGGCTATCATTGGTCAATAGTTTACGTGTAGTGATTGTGTTGAATTTATTTCCAACTTGGAGCTACATTCGAATTTAGATTTTGTATGCTCATGCAGTCATTTTAGCTCCATAGTTTCTCCAGCCAAGCATCCTATGTCGACATTGAATGAAATACAAAAAATCACTTATTTTTTAATCATTGCCGTACATGCTAAAGGTCACCTGGTCACCTGGTCACGTCTGAGAATAAATCATGGACGATAATCATCATTTCACCGCTAAATATAGAAGAACAGAATCGGCTACCTAAACCTGAAGTCGTGCAAACAACTTCAACATTCGATGTTTCATAATCTAATTTCCAAGCTTGCCACTGTACAGATGTACTAATCACATGCCTTTGTCAGGTGACTGTGCTCAATAATATGCAGTCCAAATTCTGATCAAAACATTAGCTGTAAACACGTAAATGACAGATCGTTAAAAAAACAAATGACAACACTAACTTCAATCCCATGAGCACTTGAAGGGGACACTTAAGCAAAAGGAGTCTTGAAATGTAGGTGACTGATACAAAAACTTTGGAACTTGCAGTGTATACATGTAATTTATGAACTTGGCACTCACTTTTATCTCACTTAGATTGAAAGGCCATGAGGAATTGCAGTTATTTGGTCCTTCAGTTCCACTCTTGGTTGGCCTGGAAAATAAGTGTGCTCATTAAACAAATGATATCAGGTCTGGGCGGTGTCATTTAAAGAGGTCTGTTAATGGGTTTTTTTATCAGTGATTTTGTAACTCACATTTCAAAACCAGCAAACATCCGGTAGACATTAGAAACTGAAACAAACTATGGAAACTGGTTTCCATGCAGTGAGATAATTATTCAGTGTAAGCATATGAGAGCCCTTGAATAGTCTTTGACAAAGAGTACAAAGGAGAATTTTTCATAATTCAACATTTTGGATCTTAAAATCAATCTTTAAGGTGAAAAAAAAGGAATTAATCAAATACTAAAAATTACGAGGTGACCAGGAATGTCAAGCATACAGCACACTGTAATTGAGGATGTACAATGTACACTATATGTCGAAAGTGCATGCGACATTTATTAATGGGTACTGTGTACCGGTAACTGGAATGACACGGACATTGTTACTGACTGTACTGTAACACAACTTGAAGTCTTCAATACAATACATACCATAATCCATGAACCGTCCACGCAGTGACAGCTTTTGGAATGCTGCAGTTGTGTTCCTTAGGCACTTGCCACTGTAACATTGTGCAAAGGAAAACAAATGTTCATAATTTGAAATGGTGTCAATATTTTGTACTACTGGATCATGGTCGCTGATAAAACACTGGCATAAATGGCAGTACAGAGGTATTGGTGACTGACTGTGAGACATTTTTATATAAAGAAAAAACATTTTTGCGGAGCAGCTCTTCAACTTTACCTGGTTCTATATGAACTAAAAAAGTGGATCTTCATGGGAACAAATTCTATACAGATACTTTAGTTATTGTCAATGTGTACTTTAATTGATTTATTAAAATTCGAATGTCAAGACACAAATGTATTACTGGGGTACATGATGGGTATTATGATAAACTATATAGTGGCAAATCTCCATAGCACATGACTTTCTATTATAAACTAAAGGGATAAGGCTTGAGCGAGAATCTTTTAGGCTGTGACTGATTTTTACTACTGCTGACTGCAGGAAGTTCAAAGGTTATCCTAATTAACCCCTTGTATCCCATTTTTCTGTTTATAAGTCTGTCTTCCCTACTGGAAACAACGGTATGTACCAAAATCCAGTGCATAAAGCATTAAAGAGTCCAAGACACATTCTCTAAGTGTTCAAAGTCAGTATGATTTAATTTGAAGCATCAATTTCTTGGTGGAACAGTTTAATAACTGACAAGATAGGAAACACTTGGGTACAAAGTACAAGTCATGTAACAGGAAGTAAACTAGATATGTCGTGCAAATCGGCTCTAATCAAGTTCCAATTTTATTTTATGAGTCTGCAAGCTGCTATTCCTGTGCACTTCCTTATAAAATCCTGTTGTTTTTCTCTTTGTCAAAACTGCTAAAATGTTACGCAATCCAAGTGATGCAGGGACTATCCTGCTTAATCTTCAGTTATTTTAATACTAAACTGGCAAATATGACTATTTACTAACACAAAGCAAAACAGACTACTGAGAGAAAAAGTTGTGATGTTTGTGACTCAACTAAGTTAGTCACACTATAATAAATACAAAGTATTAGTCATATGTGGTTTACGGCCTGTATCCAATTGGTAAGAAATTCTGAAATCACAAGAGCTTCTACAAGCAAGTGAAGGGGCAATAGAAGTAGGAAAAATTGAATGAAATACCAAGTCAAATAACTTTAGCTATGTATATTCTTATCATCAAGATCACGAGCAAGGGCAGAGATGAGACATGACTGTACTGTTGTTTTATGTTGTATTATGTATCATTCATGAACTTACATCCGTACTGTCACATAACGTCTGTGGCCACTGTTGTGCAAATACAAAATAATCCCACTCACTCTCGGACCTAAAAAAATCAGAAACTAAAATGTTACAGAACAGAAGACCTTTGCGTTTTAGAGTTTGTGGCTGTGCCATGAACATGTCAGGGCCAAAACCTCTGGCCAAAGTTGATCAAATAAACATTTCAAGTAAGTCACATGCACACTAACCTTTCAAAAGAACAGTCCTGTGTAGAGTTAGAAACTGAAGTAGTTCTCAGGAATAGAATATCCAAGTGTGGGTTTAATATGGATTTTCATATTTTGAACCAATCAACTCACTACTTCACTGCTCTCATCTGTTACATACGATATTTGTCATTCTGAATGGCTTCCACTGGTCTCAAAATTTCAGAGACTCTATCTTGTCTTTGATTCTGGAAAACAACTTACTTTAGAGACACTGTGATACAGGCTCCACAGATGACAGCTATGACCATAGAAAATGACACTGGCAAGACATGACCTGCCATATTGTTTCACCTGTCCAGAAAAAGTAACGTACAATTATACACTAAAAGATGCAGATATATATATATATATATATATATATATATATATATATATATATATATATATATATATATATATATATATATATATATATATATATATATATAACACAAAAGTACTTCAAGTACAAAGTAATGATATCTGTTATTTAAGTTTCATGCATCCTGCAATCATCAGACAGAAGTGAAATATATATAACATATATATATATAATATATATATATATATATATATATATATATATATATATATATATATATTTACACATACACACACTTCATAATTTGCCTATTATAGTAAAATTGAGTATGTCACAGGAGGTACATAGATAAATTTGTAAATGTATGGTGAATATGAGTTAAAGTTGTCTTTTCATCAAAATTTAAATTCAAAATAGACATGACTTGATATGTTTTTGTTAAAGTGCAACATTGAACGAAAAAATAAGTTAAAACACGGTCCCTATATGGTTAAAATTTGTCGTGATCGGTAACGCACAATATGGTGAAACATCACTGACTAGCTGGCTTGAAAATAATGAAAATTTTAACCTGTATGATATGCCAAGGTCTCTCCAACCCCTGCACTGCGGCCGTACGTACGACACCGCAAAGTGTAGGTGGATCACTGGATGGAACGTATCACGCGTATTGTAGTATGCAGTAGAGTCTACTTACCGTGGAGAGTGGTTGGGTTGCTGTGATCAGGTGACAGTCTCGTGACTCATATACAGTCGGTTTGGATACGTCAAACACTTGGCATTGAAGTACCGCAACGAAAATGGACTTGAACGACTAACCCTGAAGTTCGGTGATCACGAAGTGAATCATTATCACGTGCTGTTACAGCGATAATATCGACACCTACATGTACGCCGCGCCCCTGTCAGACTGGCTGGGGGTGTAGGAAGTGGTACATATAACTTTAGCAATCCAAGCTTCGCGCTACTTCTCTGCACCAATGCCTGCAACACGCCCGTCTGGGGATGATTCATGCAAGTTGTTCTCGAGACTGCGCCTTCTGCGGCAAGGTCCTAACCTGCTAACTGGACTGAACATATTGAATTTGAATATAATAACATCGAGCACAAAGCTTGTCTGGTCCGGTTCCCTGACCCGTTTTCCCCGGTAGAGGGCGTGGGTCCCCTACCGGGGAAAACGAGTGTGTCGACATTGAAGAAAAAATTAATGCACTCCAATTAAAGTGGCTTATGAAACTATTTGAGAAAAATCCAGATAAGGGGACCCCTAAATGGGCCAGCTTATCAAAATATTTCATAGCGAGTTATGACAATAAACTTAATAGTGATTATCACTACCTGCATCTCAATTTCAAAGTCAACAACAAACGAACCCCAATGGTGTATGGGGATATGTTAAATACCTGGAAGTCACTTAGACTTACAAGAGTGAATCTGCCAACATCAAAACAGAATCTTCTTAGAGAAGTTCTGTGGTATAACGACAATATTAAGAATGAAGGAAGTGTCCTCTTTTATGACAAATGGTCAAAGAGTGGAATTTTAAGGCTTAGGGAAATTTGGAATGATGATAGAAATGACTGGCTTCAACAATGGGAAATAATTGCAAAAATTAGAGGAGGTACAAATAGACATGTGCAAGAGGAAATCAAAACAGAGTATGAAACACTCCTCAATGCTATTCCAGATTCCTGGAAACAAATCATTTCTTCAAACATCCAAAATGAAGAAAACTATGATATCTTAGACTTAGAGAATTATGGTCTGACAAAAAGTGAGGTCAAAACCAAGTCACTTTATTGGAAATTAGTTGATAAGAAATGGCATGCAGTCAGAGGTCAGATTGGTCAAAAATGGGCTGAGAATCTAAGTCTTACTGACAGTTACAAAGCTACTCTATTCAGCCGTCTTAATTCAACAGAAATTGTCAGCAATTCAGTAAATGATTTAAATTGGAAGATTTTCCATCGAGGCCTAGTCACAGGAAGCTTGGCCAAAACTTTCAATTTAAGTGATGGGAAATGCCATATTTGTGGCCAAGAAGAAACACTGGAACACATCTTATTTGAGTGTAAATATGTTAAAGAAATCTGGCAGAAATGTATTTCTTTCTTTGTCAGAAACCACAACTTTGATAATAATATCAATATCAAAAGATTAGCAATTGCAGATATCGAAAATGATAATAATGCAACATCTGACATTATTTACTGTATTACTTCCTTTGTAAAATATACAGTTTGGAATATTCGAAATTCGGTTACTCTTGATGGGATTAAAGTTTCCCTTCAATCCTATGTCATGCAATTGAAATGTCATCTCTCCTCATGGATGAATACATTGTATTTCATTATAAGATGATGAACAAAACTGAGGATTTTATCACAAAGTTTTCAAGCCTTGTAAGACTGGAAGGAGAAGAATGCATCCTGAATGCATTCATATGATGATCTTTGTAATCAAACAGCTAATTATTTGTTTTTTCACACAAGACGCATTGTAATTTTAACGCATTCACAGTTATGTAGATTTGTTTTATTTGTGACTATGTTGAAATAAATTTATCTTTTTTCAAAAAAAAAAAAAAAAAAAAAAAGGAGACTTGCTGGATTGCGATGTCGACTTCGTGAACTACACACCGCCGACCGATCGGAAAAGTAAGAAATCTACGAGCTTTGTACTCCGCAGAAAGCTCCAGGACATTGAAGAATCACTGAACTGTAAAATTTGCATGGACGCGAGAATGAACACGGCTTTCTGTCCGTGTGGTCACATGGTCTGCTGTCGGCAGTGCGCAAGTCAGTGCTCCGAGTGCCCGGTCTGTAGAACAGAGATCCGTTGGCTTCAAACCATATTTATGCAGTGAATTTTACCCATATACATTGAACCAACGTATACCTCATTGATAGCCTTCGTATTCGAAGACTTTCTGTTAACTTGCTCATAACATTATTGATATTCAAGGTCACCTTATGAGGACACAGGGTAATGCGTCTTATTAACTTTGCTAAAAAAATATGCCTTTATATCTAAAAATTCAATTATACCATATCACTCATTAGAATATATCATAAGACGAGTTGTGTTCTTAATTTTCAACTTTGTTCCCTGACATGTAGATATCCTCTTAGATTGTGCAACTTTTGCTCTCAGGGATAATGTATCATATTTCAAGTTCGACTAATTCACTGTTGGTGGACTTGAATTTGTTGTTTTTTACGGAATTAAAATGACATTTTTCATTAAAAGAAAAAAAAAAGAGTGTGCGATCGAGTTCGCTGATCACACAGTGTCACGTGACCAGACAAGGGGCACGTAGTGAGACGCCTAGCGCCTCTTTGGGCTTGTCACTGAGGTGGGGACCAGCCAAATGTGCGAGTTATGGTGACTCCAGCGGACATTTTGATTTTTAGCTCCCATAGCCATATGTATATATGGCAATGGAAGCTATTCTTATAGGCTAGGAAAATGTCTGTATGTCTGTATGTCTGTATGTCTGTCCGTCAACATCAAAAACTCCAAAACCGCTGCACATTTCATCTTGATATTTGGTGTGTACATGGATGATGGGCTGTAGATGAGATTTTGTTCAAATGAAGTTGTCATTGCCAAAAATATGCAAATTAGTGCCAAAAAAGGCGTTTTTGGTAAAAAATCTCCTTCTTCATAACCGCTGGTCAGACAGCTTTGATATTTGGTATACAGGTCCCTAGCGATAACCCAACTTGGATTTGTTCAAATTGTGATGAAATATGCAAATCTGTATTTTTAAGGATTTTTTTTGTCATTTTTGGTCAAAAATTTATTTCATCAAAACGCTTGTCTGACAGCTTTGATATTTGGTATACAGGTCCCTAGGGATAGCCCAACTTTGATTTGTTCAAATTGTGATGAAATAAGCAAATCTGTATTTTTAAGGAATTTTTTTGTCATTTTTGGTCAAAAATTTATTTCATCAAAACCGCTCGTCTGACAGCTTTGATATTTGGTATACAGGTCCCTAGGGATAGCCCAACTTGGATTTGTTCAAATTATGATGAAATAAGCAAATCTGTATTTTTAAGGAATTTTTTTGTCATTTTTGGTCAAAAATTTTTTCATCAAAACCGCTCGTCTGACAGCTTTGATATTTGGTATACAGGTTCCTACAGATAAACTAAATATGATATACAGAATATATGATGAAATCTGCAATTTTGTATTTTTGGTGCAATTTTTGCCATTTTTGGTCAAAAAATGTGTTTCTCAAAAACTAATTGTCTGATGCCTTTGATATTTGGTATACAGGTTCCTGGGGGTTCTCTTAGTGTGATATAGTGAAATTTGATGAAATCTTCATTTATTTTTGGGTCAGTTTTTGCCGTTTTGGTCAAAATATTTGTTTCTCAAAAGTTACTCATGTGATAGCTTTGATATTTGGTATACATTTTTATACATAATTATGATGAAATCATCAATTTTGTATTTTTGCAGCTAATTTTGCCATTTTAGGTCAGGCCATCCTGAAATGAGCTATCAAAGATCTCAACCTTCTTCATCAATACATATGTCACAAAACGTTGCTCTCTTCATAACACAGCAGAGCTCTGTCGACCATTGGGTCGTTTGTTAGCTCCCATAGCCATATGTATATATGTTTACAAGTTTACATTTTATTGAAAATCTCAATAGCCACTGAGCAGATTAGATGAAAAATTAGCATGTAAGTACTTTAGGCTGACCTGAAATGATTGTGCACATCTTGGTCAGTATCTTGGACTTGCTATTTTTCATGAATTTTTTTGTAATTTTCTCCCATTTTTGGTCAAAAAATCTTCTTCTCTGAAACCACAAGTCTGATTGATTTGAAACTTGGTATGGAAGTGCATAGGAGTGACCTTTCTCAAATCTGGGCAAATTGTGGTGAAATTTGCATATTTGCATTTTTTGGCTATTTTTTTTCATTTTTGATCAAAAATTTTTTTTAACTCTGAAACCACACGTCCGATTGAGTTGAAACTTAGTGTAGAGGTTTTTACGGGTGACGTCAGTAAGATTTGATCAAATTCTGGTGAAATTTGTATAATTTTATTTTATTGGGGGAATTGTTTCTATTTGTGATAAAAAAATCTTTTAGCTTGATTTTAGCTTGTTTTGATAACTATATGGGAGCGACCAGTGACATTGTCACTATTTTTTTTGTTTCTATTGTGGTAAAAAACATTAATTCCCATGGCCCAATAGACAGTGGCCCTACATTCCTTTGCTCCTCAAGTTGGCATGGTTTCCATTTGTGGAATATTGATTATAAATTAAAACCCTTTTACTAGTTTTAGACATACTTCGATGCAAGTCAAATATTGCAAGTACACATTCAATAATATGGTGAAAATTGTGGTTCCAATTGATTTTGTTTGTTCATTAACACATTTAGGATGACCGGCTACCCCACGGCTTTGAGCAAAATTTTGGTGATAATGACACCTGCCGGTTCGTGTACATTTTATACAAATATCAATTTATGTTTATCATCTCAGATTGAAAAAAGTTGCATGTTAATGAAAGGGTGCTTACTCATTGATTGTTTGTACTTATTTTCTTGTTTACTTCAAGGTATACATTGGGTTTACAGTCACTTTATACCGGTTGGCAGATCCATGGCGCATGGCGGATGCTCAACTGACATAAATAAAAAAGGACTTCCATTTTACTATGTCAGTGGGGCATTCATCATGTATCTAATGAAAAGCATCTGTGGTTTGGTTCAACTGTTCATCTCAAATTTTCCTGTAAATGACTCCTCAATCACCATTGATATCAATGAGTTTGGGCACCAAACCATGGTACTGAATGGGTTGAACCTTTATATTCACCCATGAAGGTAGTACACAGATGTCTAAACACTACACAACACTGCACAAATGCCATAAATATTTGTATACATTTTCAGTGAATAAAAATACTGAAGGTGTCCAGTTTTTGTTTTTCATTAGTAAAGGTTGCATTAATCGGCAAAAACAAACTGGGGGCATATAGATGAAATGAAAAGCACAAAACTGTGAGCTTCCAGAAAACAGTTAACAAAATATTTCATAAGTGAATATTATTTCAATTGCTTATTGGTGCTAATTGGTGTAAATTTGCATTGAACACTTTTCTCAGTTGGGGTACAAGTAACTGCACTCTTCACCCCTCTTCCTTCTTCAGTGTTTCCTATTCCATGAATCAATAGAGTTTTACCAAAACTTGATGGTGAAAGGGTGAAACCCCGGAATTTTGTGAAAACACCATCCATAATAAGTGTCTGTGTTTAAAGGGAGGGTGTCGTCAGAACAACACATGTGCGACTTTCTTGTTTACAAACGATGTATTTCATGCATGAAATCTAGATGCATCAAGTCAACATTTAAATTTCGTGATATTCATTGTTAATACGCATGTTTTAAATTTCATCAATCGCCAATGTACCCTGAATATAATGTTTACATTGGTCATAGGGATCTCTGGCAACCTTTGAGTAGAGTTCCTACGACCCCTCCCTTTAACTTGAGGCAAACATGGTTGAATGTTTACAGCTATTGTTGACATTTAGAACAAGTGTACCCTTTAGATCAAATTAATTTTGATTAGGAAAAACAAGGGTCTAAATTCCAACATTTGACCTAAACAGACAGTATGTACAATGAATGATAATTACAAATACACATTTCTGTAAGCTGTTACCCATATTGTGTTTGAGGAGTGGAAAACACAGCTGAGAGAGTGGTAGAGCTATAAATCAAAGCAGAATATAAGATAATTACTTACATTGGTCAAAAAGATACAAGTATTTGACAAATACCTGTGGTTAGTCAGAATATGTCCTTGTAGTCGCACACTGAATCGGAGACTCATCTTGTTTTGAAAGGTCTTAAAATTCCCTTTGTAAATTATTGCAAGGGTCACGTAATGACATATTTGTAATTGCTATCAGTTCATGTGGAATTTCTCTTTGTTTTCATTGACAATACAACCAGTTCACTTGAATCGTAGTGGCTTGGACTGTTAGTGGTGTAATAGTTTAATGATACTTTCATTATTCGTGTTCTGTAAAACAAATAGATCTTATCGTTTTATCTAAACTATGTTGAAAAATAGCGTCAAGGACACTGAAGCTCCTCAAGTGTGAGGCCAGTTGAAGTAGTTGGTTGTTAGTAAGCAGTAATTGACTTGGAGGCATGGAGTTGGGATACGGGATACACAAGATTTGTGTTAGATACATTTAATTGTATATACGGCATGATTTGGCACATTAATATAAAAGTAAGTTGCATACATTAACACCAATCTATCCAAATGGAGTATGTGGTGGTTTATTATTAGGCGACTGGTAAAGTGAGTAAGCGCCATTTACTGCATTGGAATGCAGGAGAGCCACCGTAATTTCTCTGTCAGCACTATAGTGAAAATTGCTTCATTGTGTTTTTCAACATTTAAATTTGTAGTATACAAGTGAATTGCATTTTCACATTGATCTGCTTGACCAGAAAATTCATCAGCCTTTTGCTGAAGTAGGTTTATATCTTCTTGTGCATATTGGCCAACTCTGAGACGATTAAGTAATTCTGCAAAATGTTTACCATCTTTCTGTTTGCACAGGCGCAATAGAGAAATAAATATGCTAAAAAGATGAAAGGCTACAGTAGTATTTGTGAAATCGAGCTCAAAGGTCATCGAAGTCATGTGACATTTTGTAAAAAAAAAATTGTATCCTATAGTTTATGGTGTCCAATCCATGCCAAAATTACTACTTTGATTTTACAACACAACATGCTATTTCACAACTCAACATGCTATTTGACAACACATCATGCACTTCCAAATCCTATTTTACAACTCAACATGCTCTTCCCAATTTCATTTGACAACACATCATGGACTTCCAAATCCTATTTTACAACTCAACATGCTCTTCCCAATTTCATTTGACAATTCAACATGCTATTTCACAACTCAACATGCTATTTGACAACACATCATGCACTTCCAAATCCTATTTTACAACTCAACATGCTCTTCCCAATTTCATTTGACAACACATCATGGACTTCCAAATCCTATTTTACAACTCAACATGCTCTTCCCAATTTCATTTGACAACACATCATGGACTTCCAAATCCTATTTTACAACTCAACATGCTCTTCCCAATTTCATTTGACAATTCAACATGCTATTTCACAACTCAACATGCTATTTGACAACACATCATGCACTTCCAAATCCTATTTTACAACTCAACATGCTCTTCCCAATTTCATTTGACAACACATCATGGACTTCCAAATCCTATTTTACAACTCAACATCCCATTCTAAAGCTAGCTCTGCGGAGCAGGGCAGTGTTACTGGCTATCGAACAAGATTCAAATGGCGGACGCGAAATGGTCCCCTCGCACAGAGAGAGAAATGCGAACTTTGCACAAGTCTAAAAACGCAGCTTAGTACATTGTGTATCTAAACAAAATGAGCGTGCTCGAAAACTAGGATCGATCACGGTTATAAATTAAAAATTGGCTGTTTTTGGAAAAGAAACTGTGCGCTGCAATCAGCAGTTTTGTCTATTGTGCACCGTGCGTGGGAGGCTTATCGTGAAAGACCGAGATTTACTATATGGCGCATCTGATACGGATATGGTCCCATCGCATATAGAGAGATGAAAATAGGCTTTGTGTAAGTTCAAAAGCACAGCTTAGCTCATCGTGCATCTAGACAAGTTGAGCGTGCTCAAATAGGAGATCGATCACGATTTTCGGTGAAAATAACCGAGTTTTCGGTGGAGAGACCACAGTCGTTTGGAGAGCTATTCAGCGCTGGGACTATTCGCCCCATAGACGAGTGTGCAGAAGCGAGAAATACCCCTCGCTTCTGTACACTCGTCTATGGGGCGAATAGTCCCAGCGCTGAATAGCTCTCCAAACGACTGTGGAGAGACTGCGCGTTGCAACCAGTGGTTGGTTTTGCCTATGGCGGTCAGCAGGGCTGTGGTGGGAGGCCTTTAGCCGGCAAGGGGTGGACCATTGGGGAGTGGAAAATTTTCGAAAAAAAAATTCCCCACAAATTTCAATAAAAATAATCAGCCAAAGAAACTTGAGAAAAACAGATGACGCACTTTGGTAAAAGGAAAAAAAATCCGTCAAAAGTTACTTTCTGAAACATTTTTATTTCAGTCTGCATCAGATATACTACGATTCTTTGGCCAAGAAGGGGGGGGGGGGAGGGGAGATCTGAAAGGTATGATCGTGGCCAGTAAATGAAGTAACTTTTTTATTTTATAACTTTTTGTTCTGTTTATCATATTTTTTCTTTCACTGAAGTTTGGCATCGTAAAGTAATTCGAGATATAAGATAATGTAAAAATCTATCTGTGATATCGATTGTTAACAACTGTATTGTGGGTCTTTACACTATGATTAATTAACAAGAATTCAACAATTCAGGCAGCTTGCATCGGTACATAAATGGGAAATATTCACCAACCATATGACAAACAATCACTTTCTTTGTATTTCACTATTCAACGAAACTGATTTCCATTGTAATGTTCTAAACTTTATTTTACAATTAAACATTACAAATCCGTATTTTTCTTTTCAAAATTTCATTTGTACACTTGTCTTGACGGTTGAATACCGTGCGTGTGAAATGCAATAGTGCAGAAGAATACGGATAGCGACATTACAGCGACCTCTATCGGTTGTTATCCACACAGTCTTTCTCGCGAAGTCCGTTCCAACAGAGCTTTGACCCTTGTCTGGCCCCATATTCGTATTTTACATCTCCGCTTGCTGAGGCTTAGTTGTCAGCTGTCATGGCTGTAATGTCGCTATCCGTATTCTTCTGCACTATTGCATTTCACACGCACGGTATTCAACCGTCAAGACAAGTGTACAAATGAAATTTTGAAAAGAAAAATACGGATTTGTAATGTTTAATTGTAAAATAAAGTTTAGAACATTACAATGGAAATCAGTTTCGTTGAATAGTGAAATACGAAGAAAGTGATTGTTTGTCATATGGTTGATGAATATTTCCCATTTTATGTACCGATGCAAGCTGCCTGAATTGTTGAATTCTTGTTAATTAATCATAGTGTAAAGACCCACAATACAGTTGTTAACAATCGATATCACAGATATGATTTTTATATTATCTTATATCTCGAATTACTTTACGATGCCAAACTTCAGTGAAAGAAAAACATATGATGAACAGAACAAAAAGTTATAAAATAAAAAAAGTTACTTCATTTACTGGCCACGATTATACCCTTCAGATCTCCCCCCCCCCCCCCCCCTTCTTGGCCAAAGAATCATAGTATATCTGATGCAGACTAAAATAAAAATGTTTCAGAAAGTAACTTTTGACGGATTTTTTTTCCTTTTACCTAAGTGCGTCATCTGTTTTTCTCAAGTTTCTTTGGCTGATTATTTTTATTGAAATTTGTGGGGAATTTTTTTTTCGAAAATTTTCCACTCCCCAATGGTCCACCCCTTGCCGGCTAAAGGCCTCCCACCACAGCCTGCTGACCGCCATAGGCAAAACCAACCACTGGTTGCAACGCGCAGTTTCTCCACCGAAAACAATCGGTTTTTTTCACCCAAAATCGTGATCGATCTCCTATTTTGAGCACGTTCAACTTGTCTAGATGCACGATGAGCTAAGCTGTGCTTTCGAAACTTAGACAAAGCCTATTTTCATCTCTCTATGCGATGGGACCATATCCGTATCAGATGCGCCATATAGTAAATCTCGGTCTTTCACGATAAGCTCCCACGCATGGTGCACAATAGACAAAACTGCTGATTGCAGCGCGCAGTTTCTTTTCCAAAAACAGCCAATTTTTAATTTATAATCGTGATCGATCCTAGTTTCGAGCACGCTCATTTTGTTTAGATACACAATGTACTAAGCTGCGTTTTTAGACTTGTGCAAAGTTCGCATTTCTCTCTCTGTGCGAGGGGACCATTTCGCGTCCGCCATTTTGAATCTTGTTCGATAGCCAGTAACACTGCCCTGCTCCGCAGAGCTAGCTTTAGAATGGGATGTTGAGTTGTAAAATAGGATTTGGAAGTCCATGATGTGTTGTCAAATGAAATTGGGAAGAGCATGTTGAGTTGTAAAATAGGATTTGGAAGTGCATGATGTGTTGTCAAATAGCATGTTGAGTTGTGAAATAGCATGTTGAATTGTCAAATGAAATTGGGAAGAGCATGTTGAGTTGTAAAATAGGATTTGGAAGTCCATGATGTGTTGTCAAATGAAATTGGGAAGAGCATGTTGAGTTGTAAAATAGGATTTGGAAGTGCATGATGTGTTGTCAAATAGCATGTTGAGTTGTGAAATAGCATGTTGAATTGTCAAATGAAATTGGGAAGAGCATGTTGAGTTGTAAAATAGGATTTGGAAGTCCATGATGTGTTGTCAAATGAAATTGGGAAGAGCATGTGAGTTGTAAAATAGGATTTGGAAGTGCATGATGTGTTGTCAAATAGCATGTTGAGTTGTGAAATAGCATGTTGAATTGTCAAATGAAATTGGGAAGAGCATGTTGAGTTGTAAAATAGAATTTGGAAGTCCATGATGTGTTGTCAAATGAAATTGGAAGAGCATGTTGAGTTGTAAAATAGGATTTGGAAGTGCATGATGTGTTGTCAAATAGCATGTTGAGTTGTGAAATAGCATGTTGAATTGTCAAATGAAATTGGGAAGAGCATGTTGAGTTGTAAAATAGGATTTGGAAGTCCATGATGTGTTGTCAAATGAAATTGGGAAGAGCATGTTGAGTTGTAAAATAGGATTTGGAAGTGCATGATGTGTTGTCAAATAGCATGTTGAGTTGTGAAATAGCATGTTGAATTGTCAAATGAAATTGGGAAGAGCATGTTGAGTTGTAAAATAGGATTTGGAAGTCCATGATGTGTTGTCAAATGAAATTGGGAAGAGCATGTTGAGTTGTAAAATAGGATTTGGAAGTCCATGATGTGTTGTCAAATAGCATGTTGAGTTGTGAAATAGCATGTTGAATTGTCAAATGAAATTGGGAAGAGCATGTTGAGTTGTAAAATAGAATTTGGAAGTCCATGATGTGTTGTCAAATGAAATTGGGAAGAGCATGTTGAGTTGTAAAATAGGATTTGGAAGTGCATGATGTGTTGTCAAATAGCATGTTGAGTTGTGAAATAGCATGTTGAATTGTCAAATGAAATGGGAAGAGCATGTTGAGTTGTAAAATAGGATTTGGAAGTCCATGATGTGTTGTCAAATGAAATTGGGAAGAGCATGTTGAGTTGTAAAATAGGATTTGGAAGTGCATGATGTGTTGTCAAATAGCATGTTGAGTTGTGAAATAGCATGTTGAATTGTCAAATGAAATTGGGAAGAGCATGTTGAGTTGTAAAATAGGATTTGGAAGTCCATGATGTGTTGTCAAATGAAATTGGGAAGAGCATGTTGAGTTGTAAAATAGGATTTGGAAGTGCATGATGTGTTGTCAAATAGCATGTTGAGTTGTGAAATAGCATGTTGAATTGTAAAATAGAATTCGGAATGGCATGTTTTGTTGTAAAATCAAAGTAGTAATTTTGGCATGGATTGGACACCATATATAGTTATCCTTATATACCAAAAATCAGACCTCTAGCTCTATTGGCTTGCCCAGAATTAGATATGTGCATAATTAATAAGGTACAGGACTCATGGCGCCATACGGTCTCCCATCATACCAAATGTGAAGGGTGTAGCACTTGTGGTTATTGAGTTATAGCAATATATGTATATTTGGGTTCAAAGGTCAGCCAGGTCACATAATATTTTGTCAAAAAAATTGTATCTCATAGTTATCCCTATATACCGAAAATCAGACCTCCAGCTCTATTGACTGGCCCAAAATTAGATACATGCATAATTAATAAAGGTACAGGATGCGTCATCATTAGGTGTCCCATCATACCAAATATGAAGGGTGTAGCCCTTGTGATTACTGAGTTATGAAGAAATATCTATATTTGATTTCAAAGGTAATTGACGTCACGTGACATTTTGTCAAAAAAATTGTATCCCATAATTATCCCTATATACCAAAAATCAGACCTCTAGCTCTATTGGTTTGCCCAAAATTAGATATGTAAATAATTAATGAGGTACAGGTTGTGGCGTCATAAGGTTTCCCATCATACAAAATATGAAGGGTGTAGCCCTTGTGGTTACTGAGTTATGGACATATATGTATATTTGGGGTCAAAGGTCATCAAGGTCACGTGATATTTTGTCAAAAAATTGTATCCCATAGTTATCCCTACATACCAAAAATCACAACTATAGCTCTATTATTAAGCCCAGAATTAAGTATGTGCATAATTAACACAGGAAGTGGCTGGTCATGTGACATTTTGTCGAAAAACTTTGCTCCCATAGTTTTCTCTATGTACCAAAAACACATTGAAGTTGACAGCCAGTTAGAGTAAAATCCGATCAAGCTGCAAAACTTAATTAGCCAAGGTATTGTGTATCAGCGGATTTTTTCGACGTTAACAGCTGGGCTTGATGTGGTCTTGTTTATATCTTTAATCAGCTACACCTCTCAGTTACACATCACACCAGGGCCACTCCACTGTACGCCAGACAGAGAGACATAAACAAATCAGTACACTTTGCAATGTCATGTATCTTTCTTTTTTATTCGTGATGAACAAATGAGCTTGAAAGTTCAGGAAGGTTTTGAAATTTTCACTTGTCCAGTCTCAGTGAATCTACATATTAAACAATTTTGGGAATTCCTGACAATTGGACACAATGATAAGTTATCTGTTGCTTACAGTGGTCTAATCATTGCAATCCTACTTCTTACAAATCGAATCATGAAATACTATAAGGGAACACTCTCATCACAGTATACCTCAAAAACAGAACGAAAGAGAAAGTACTAGAGCTGTTACAACTTTAAAAATACCTTAAAGCTAAAAATAGAAATAATAGTGAAAAATTTGTCTAAATGGTATAAATGAAATGAGCTACAAGTAATAGAACACATCATAATCATGTTTGCAAGTGTTTCAGTGAAAAGGATGCCTTGTAACAAACTGTCTTATTTTACGTTTTATTAGAATCATTATGTTGAAAAGGTTCTTGCAGTGCACCATTGAGTCCAATCAGGAACTCCACGAATACATTTACAAATGTATTTTGAACATGTAAGTTTATATGATGCTGGTCTAGCCGGTCAATTCCCAAAGCTACCTGAACTTTCACGCTCACTTGTTCATCACAAATAAAAATGAAAGATACATGACATTGCAAAGTGTGGTGATTTGTTTATGTTTCTCTGTCTGACATTCATGGAGTGG
This sequence comes from Ptychodera flava, assembly GCF_041260155.1. Lineage (NCBI taxonomy): Eukaryota > Metazoa > Hemichordata > Enteropneusta > Ptychoderidae > Ptychodera > Ptychodera flava. The sequence continues at coordinate 10,856,381 of NC_091941.1, forward strand.
CCCTGGTGTGTTGTGTAACTGAGAGCATGTAGCTGATTAAAGATGTAAACAAGACCACATGAAGCCCTGCTGTGTTAATGTTGTAAAAATCGCAGATACACATCTACGGAAGCTAGTTGGCCAAATCTTGACAGAAAGAAGTCTTGACAGAACGAAGTTAAAGTTGACGCCGCCATTTCTAGTTTTCAATTCTAATAGCTCCTCAGTATATAAAACTTAACTGAGGAGCTAAAAATGAAGGATAAGATAAGAAATATTTCATACACTCAGCAATGTTACTATTGACAAATGAATTCTATCGTGGAATAAATGTCACTTTGAACAATCAAGTTTGATAGTACACATACTGGCAGTAATGAAAAGTTTAAAACAAGGTAATCCCACATTTTTTGGGAGAAGAAACCAAATGTTACAAAAAATTGTTATTTTTGTTTCATAAGTGAAGTTGTTAATTCTTCCATGCCTAGATATACTTTGAACTGGAATGTACCAGATTATTACCAGATTATATTACCATGCCCAGTCCATTGCATTTTAATTGGTCGAGCTAAACCATGTGACTGCCCACAAATACACAGTAATGGTTTGTTTTCATGCCTGTGAATATGAATAATGTCGCAAAAATAGTAACTTTACGGCTAAAACGAAAATTGTGATTTGTACAAAGATCATAATCAACAACAAAATAAAATGGATCATTTGTGGTCCAAGTTTAGACACTTTTTAAAAAAAATCTCCAGATTTGCAAAATTTTTGCAGCGCACACTACTCACTGACAGGTTCTGGGGCCCCGTTGTCGTTCGCACGGGAAATTTTCATAAGTTTTGACGGTTTTTCGGGGTTTGTTGATAATATAGTTGAAATAACAGGTGACGCGCTGACCATTAACGTTTATTTATGGGCACGGGTGAGAGGAAAGCCAAATTAACGGGCTCAGCAAGCCTCGCCCGTTAATTTTTGGCTTTCCTCTCGCCCTTGCCCATAAATAAACGTTAATGCTCAGCGCGTCACCTATTTCTATAGGTCCCCGAAACAATGTTGTTAAAGTGACAAAGTCAACCATTTTTAATGAATTTTGTTTGATAGGAGATAATACTTATATAGTTTGATATGTTGAAAGATGGCGAATGAACTGGTGACCATGCATATATTTGACCCGGGTTTTAGACAAATTAAATGAAAACATCACGAACATGAATTAATGGTCATGACCATTAATTCATTTTTTCCATGTTTCATGCATTGTGTCTAAAACTTGGGTCGAATTTATGCATGGTCACCAATTCATTCAGTATCTTTCAACATATCAAACTATATAAGTATTATCTCCTATCAAACAAAATTCATGAAAAATGGCCGACTTTGTCCCTTTAAGAGGTATAAATACAGAAAATCGAGCAAGTCTAATCCCTTTCTTTCAAGTGCATTTGACTGATACAAGATCAACTAGTGAAGGTCCAATATAACAAATTTTCACAGGTTTGTCTACATCAAGACCATTATTTAAAACACAACATGATTATCACCGAATTGCCTTGCCAAGTTTAACATAAGTGTAAAAAGAGCGTGATTTACTGAGTCTGATGTGGAAATCTAAGAGCAGTTTCAAACTTGACTGGAGTATCTCAATTTTTACGCTGATTTTGTCACGAAAAGGGGATAAACTGGATATTATCCTTGGTAACAATAGTCATTCATTTAACAACCAAAGAACAGATTACACAAATTTGTTTTCCCTTGAAAATCAATGCCTTTATTCACCTGACCTGAAAATAATTTTGGAAATGGGAAATTACACATTGTCTGAAAGGACCATGTTTACTTGATTTTAAGAGCTTACAAAATCTTCAATGTTGTTTTCTTTTAAATAGATTATAAAATATCTTATAAACTGAGTTGTAAAAACACATTCAGTACAAAATATGTCGTTGCGTGCAAAATACGACTCAATGAAGTTGTTCAAGTACATTCATTCACTTTTCATTTACAAACCGCCTACAGTACCTCATCCCTGAAAATTTCAGCTAAAAAATTAGCAAATATATACAGATAATTACAAACTCTGATAAAATTACATAGATACTCTTATTTCATGTGACCTCTATCATTTATGATTGAATGAACATTGCACACACAGCATGAATCGTCAGCTTGCATCTGAAATAATCTGTCTATAAAACACAGATGGACATACTCTAAAGATAAAAAATGTATTCCATCATTCAAAGCGACATTTCATTCTCTCTGTGTAGGGATAACAAACTGAAATTATTTGGAAGCAAACAGCAATACTAGTGCAATTGCAAATATTTAAATCTCATGGTCTGATTCTCATGATTTGTCTGAAAACAAGTACATCAACAAAATATGTGTATGTGCAAAAATGTCCTTTGGATTTGAATATTTCAGTTGCTAAGGAGACAATAATAAAATATTATAAAATCTGCATTCATAGAGTGTGTGGTGTTTTTTGAGTTAAAATCCCATGGACAATTGGTGAGAAGAAAATGCTGCAAATTAGGCCTGATCCAAAAATATATTTTCTGTAACCTGACTGACCTTAGAAAAACCTGCCAACCATAGATATTTTTTTGTTCATTTTCAAAATAATTTGAGTGAAATCTTTCAATTTTTCACCATATTTTATGGGCCTCAGCCAAGAAAAATAAACATAAAAATACATTCCTCCTACCAACCTACTCTTATTTTCTGAGGCATGTTTCCGAAAACACATTTATTTTTTTTGCCTTACTGTGAAGACTATTCACTAGCTGTCACACCAAAGTACTTTGTTTGAAATAAGTGAAGGCTTTGTCATAACACTGCACATCAAGAAAAAAATCATATAGTAACTTTAAAAATCTACAGTACTCTCTTGTTTTTGTAAAAATAGTCGTGAAAAGCATGTCATTTAGTTTTGACAATATTAATGTCTTGTCCATCTTTGTACGACACCAAAATTTATTTTTTAAATGTCCATAAAAATATGAAAAATGATTTTCATCAAACTTATTTATTTGTGGCTTGGTATACAGAAACAAAGTCCAGTACCACTTTCAAACATCATTATTTCATTGTCTTCCACACAACCTGTACTGTTGGTTCAATGATTTATTTTAAAAGCGTCCTTGTCTAGGGGAAAGAAAGGTTGAATTTTAATTATACTGTATTACCTTAGGGGACCTGAGATTTAGTTAGCCAATCCTCAAAATAAGTGCTTGTAATGGGTTGTCTGATATAGTAAAATGAATTGCCCCTATGAAATGTTGAATTACAATCTACATATAACAAAGTTTGATCATAGCATACTAAAGTCTTGCAAACTCATCTCATGCAAAAATATGTTGAGCACCACAACTAGAATGGATGAAGTACTATTATTTGAGTTTAAACGGTATGAACTGGGACAGTCCCTCCACAATTGTGGAGGGACTGTGGTACTCCCAAGTGCAATTTTTTGTATGCCATTTTGATCCCCCCTCCCCCTGTGTTAGTCATCTTCCATGTCACTCTGTCTAAAGTCACACACAAACTCTGGACCATTGTCATTTTCTTCATCATCGTTTGAATACTCTGACTGTTTTCTGAACCTTTTATTTGCAGAAACTGGTATCACATTGATCACCGGATTCATGGAGTACAGATATATCGCAAAAGACACGACAGCAATAGCTAAAACAGTGAAGACATCAATTTTTATGCCAAATATAATCCAGCAGAGTACAGCTGTAAACATCAATTCCATGGCACTGGCAAATGTCTTCAAGATGGAATTCAGAGAACGGAGGAACAGACTAGTTACTATGCCAACGGCTGCGTAGTTTATTATGATTGCCACGACTTTGACCGTCAATATTGAACGAATGCTTTCTTCGGTATAGGCGTTTCTCAAGTCGCCAGTGTAGGCAAGAACAAGCAGATTACAAGCAATGGAATCAAAGTACATGAATATATTCTGCATCCAAATATCCACGGATCCCTGTTGCCCCTTCAGGAGATACTCATTGTAGACCCCGGCAAAACATGAGCAAAACACCTGCAGCAGCATCAGGACTAAGTTACTGCTGACGTGGAAGCTTCCTGATTGTCCGCCGAACGTCACCAGGTCTTTCATGGTTATGTCTTGTTTCAGCTGTTTGATGAGGCAACCCAGAGTGAGTAACAGCAATGACAACCATTGTCTGGAACTCAGTATTCGATTGAATAAGAGCTGCAATGGTAAGAAAGGTGAAAGGTCAGCTTCATAATCACAGACGGAAAAGCAAACCTTGAGATTTTTCGCTGCTTCTTGGAAATTTTTTGTTGCATTCATGATTAAACCTTGTCGACAAAATGACCGAGGCTTTGTAAAAATGCTCTGCATTTGATGACAAGGCATGGAAAATGCACATTTGTAAATAATTTTTTTTCAATCATTTTCATATCACTGGATTTTTTATATCACTGTAAATATTCAGTGAAAATATCAGTGTCTGCATACAGTTTCATTTTGGTAATCTTAGGTAAATCAGAAGGCACAAGAATAAACTTTGATGAGCATCAACCAAGTTTTATCTTTGTACATCATAAACCACATTAATCATCAAGCAATTGCATTTCAAACATAATAATGATACATAATTATTATTACAGCAATTACAAGTATCGTCAATTACTATTATTCTTTATTGTATAAATTACACACTATAATTTTGATCTGTACATATTATAAAATTGATTCCTACTAATGACAGTGTTGCTGATTCTCAGGATATTCAGGGTATAAAATACCAAAAGCACACTACTACATATTCTTTTTTACTCTAACACAGGAAGCTTAACATTTCATCATAGACCCCCCAAAAATCCATAGAGGGTCTATGGTTTCATTCATAAAGTAAAGCCCCATGGGCTCCAGTTTACATTGTCAAGCAAATGCTAACACCAAGGGCTTTCTCATTTACCTCTGCAGTCCAATGTACTTTTTTCTGAGTAGGTTACTACGTACAAAAGCTGTTAACTCAGCTCAGTAGATAAAAGACCAAATTTCCATGTGACATGTATAGTTACCATAGAGTACCCTATTGGTAAGGTGAATGCCGTAATTAGATACCTTTCATAACCAAATCAAGTGTACTAGGGAGAAGGACGGGAGGCTTGCCAATTAAGACTTGAAAGAAAATTTACAAAAAAGTTGATAATGAATGTATGGCACCAACAATATTTGGTTTGTTTAAACCACATTGTAATTGATCAGGATTACAGTCTGTCACAGAAACTTGCCCTACTTTACGTCGGTAAATTCACCAGACTTTTTGCAGGGTTTTTAAAAAGGTTGGGATACAGCAATGGTAATTAATATGGACGAGGGTCAAAGTAGACAATAATCATAGCAATTTTGTCCATTTCATGCAGAAATATTTTATCCTATTGAAATCAGTAATTTTATTCATCTGGTGCTGTATGATTATTCAATGAAGCCACATTCCATGGGATTATACAGTGTAGCTGATGTGTACCAAAAGAACAATGCAATGAAATAACATGAAAATGAATAGAAATTCATTGTTATCAATAGAGATGATACATGTAACTTCCATTTTGTGTCTTGCATGAACAATTAGCTACTTTTTCTGCTTCGTATTGAAAAGCTGATTTCATGAAATGCTGTTCTTGCAGTGGATGGATGATAAAACCACTTTCCTTTTTTTTGCAAGAAATGTGGCAACTATTTTTCATTTTGCGTGTAACATATGACTATGTACTTTGCATAGAAAAGAACAAGACTTGCACTATCGTAATGTGACACAGTTCGCTCATTCCATTAGAGTAGTAACAGTTACCGGTAGAGACAATGAATAGCAAGTATTGCTGTATAGGAGGAAAATCCTCCCAGTGTAAAACCAACAACTGGTAGCGTGTGCAAACTATTGGGTCTCTTTTTCCGATACTATTATTTGAACAAAAACAGACAAATATTTGCCCCGAGCACAGACAGTCGTTTTTTTCTACTTTCCACATTTAAAGCTATGAGGTACGCTGAATAACTGACGCAGTGACCTCCTCCACTGTATTGATTTAGAGATCTGATGAGTGAGGATTTAATTAAAGAAAAACACCAGATGATCAGTCAGCCGTAATTTAGATAACAATATATCAATGATAGACTCATGAGAAGATTGACTGCATTCAGTGACAGAAATTTCTCCAAGCTGTCCCTTTAGACATTCTCAAAGACACATGCCTCATCGCTTAACACAAGACACAATGAGACCAGACAAGGTCTCCTAGTGAATAAACTTTCTTTTGTGTGTCTGACAATCGAGGGTAAACCTTTGAAAGGAATTGCTACTGATGAAATACATGAACTCTCTTTGACTCCTGCTTTCATTGTTTGCACACTTTGACCACATTTTTATCCAGGCATGTTTTACCAACTCATATTCAACTATTGAAACAGTTACCTTGAAGTAGGACACTAAACTCACAATTCTGTTAACTATTTAGGACAGAAAGTGACCGAAGACCTGGAAAACTGGATCATTTATTACACACCAGAATACATATCATGAGACTTACAATCCACTGTAAATATTACAGACTTCAGATAAACTGTTCAGCAAATCTATTATCAAGTTTTGGCCAAAGTTTCCAGTTTTATCTCACATATTTTCACCTTCTGTGCTCATTCAGCATTAATAGTACTCTGATCTTAGTATTCATTCATCATTGCAGAAAAAAAAACAGATTTGCAAATTCAAGTTTACAAGAAGCTAACCTGAAATGTGATTCCTGTGACAACAACTCTGAATTGAAGGAGAAGGTAGTAGGTGGTAGGATCGTACTCAGCCAAGTTCACAAACTGCAGGTTGTTGTAAAGACAGTACAGACCAGCTGGTACAAAATACAACAGCAACACTGGAATAGAAAAGTCACAAAGGAGACAGAGTAAATAATACATTTGATGTTATGAGAACATCCCACAAGAATTATGAGAACTGTGGTACAAATATATGGTGGTTTTCACCTGATACAGATGAATTTCGGTGAATATTGTCTTGGCACAGTGAAGCATCAATTTGAAAAGCATTAATATTTCATAGCATGTTTGGGGTCATTGCACTTTTTACAAAACATACTTCAAGAAGATGGAAAAAGTGGGTCAACCATAAGAAGCACACAAAGGATACATGGTGCGCTTTTTGTCATGATTTATAAAAGGGGCAGGTTTTTTCATCAACTGTTTCTGAGTAGATTGACTAGCTCACCATGAGGGAAAGATTCTTTCAACAATGAAGCATTTCATATAGATAAAATTCACAGAAAAGTTGCATACCTTTAACATTTCTTCTTATTTCTGAAAATACTTTTAAAAAAGAGTTACTGAAAAAGGAGAACATAAAATCAACAACATTTAATCAGTCACTTTTAAATTAGAAATAACTCTTATTTTTATTTGTTAAAGTGTGAAAAATTGATGTTAAAAATACCAGCAACTTGTGCTTGTAGATACACTAAACAAGTACAAGATGCAGTCTGTATCTATGGCCCTGCACAATAATTTCTCATTTATAGTACAGAAAATGTTTGTGATAAATTGGAAGTTTTGAAAATTGTGGTCTTGGACCAAAATACACAGTGCAGCAATGAAGCTATTCTAAAATTATATTTCCCAAAAAGCTAGCTACCATAACATTCTGAAAATAACAATAATGGCTTGGAATCTAATATTATATAGGGCTCAGCCCTTGGTGTCGCGCCAGGGGTTATTAAAGATTGGCAATGTTATTTGTATTGATTCATCTGATTCATGATAAACTGTAATTGTTACTTCATAAACGTTTATATGACAACTACAGGTATGCCCAGTTTCCCTCTGATGAAAGCAGTTCACGTACGTACACGACGTCAAACCCTGCAGCAAGGCAGGTATAGATTTTCTGTAGCGTGTAAAAATTTTGGACAAAAATTGGCAATTTTTACAATGATAACAGCCTATTGCGATAAACAAGGGACGTATTATGCAATCATTATCATTGCAATGGTAACCGCACTGCCCACCTTCCACTTGCAAGCTGAAAACTATAGCATTCCGTCTAAAAACTGGCAATTTTTTAATCAAATTAATGACACAGGGGGCGCTCTTCTATAATTAAATCCCAGCATTCTTTGCGTATGCCCTGTTCATATGCACGACAGTTTTCTCCCTTTATCTATATTAACGATATTTTGTATCAGCGACAAGGTGCATAATAACATTTACTCGCTAATAAAAGAGGTATATTTTATAAAAGGCATGTTATATAATAGTAATTTGTTTCGTTTTTGTTTATTTACGAGTACTCAAAAAAAACAACATGGCGGCGCCCATGAAAGAAGGGTACACTTCCGGTTACTCGCATAGTATATTATGAATAAGCGCATGCGTAGTCAGTAAGCCGCTGGCGCGACTATTACTTGTTTTCATCAAGCATTGTATTCAACTTTGCAAACACATTAATGAACTTTGGACGTTGGGATATAAAGATTATCAGATAAAGTATCAGATAGAGGATCTAAAGATTAAGGACTTGAAGATTTAAACTGGACTTTGGAGGATTAATGAACAAGAAATGTATTATTATCTTTTATAATCATAAAATTTAATGATTGCATTCAATGTGCATGTTTGTATCAAAAGGATTAATATCATGCTTTCCTTTTTAATTGAAAGTTTCAATAGGCCCTATTAAGTGCAAATTTGGTTCTTAGTGTGTTACAATACTGAATCAAGGTTGTAGATTTATATCAATTAAACATCAAGATGTAAGAGATTATTAAAATGGTCTATTGCCAATCACTTAGGATTGACCTCCATTGAGTGAACTTTGTATCTTTTGATAAAGAGTAATATTCAAGCTAATTTACAGTTGATTTTAAATCCGCCATTGGCAACATTCAAACTCAGATGAATAAATTTTTTGTGATACTGGTTCTAGTCTCCATTTATTGTCATAATCCCTTATCGTGCCATGTCCTTGACATTACAATACAATAGTGTCAAAGTTTTAAACTGCATGCATCACTAAATATGTATATTTTACCCTCTTGTATCGTGACAAGTCCAAACTTGTCAAAAGAAACAATGTACATGATTATTCAAGACGCTATTATCTCTGCAATGTATGTTCACAACCTGAACAACTTGCATGCAAAGATACGAATACATTATGGCAGAAGTGTGGTTCATGCAAAGAACAAAATGTAATACTGAGCAGCTTTACCCTACACTGCTCTGCTCAGAATGTTAAATGGCAGACAAAAACATAATTGGCATGCAGCTCTAAATCAATTCACCTAATCATGTAACTCCAAGCACCTAATCTTTAACTAGTAATATTCATGTCATTAAAACAAGGAAAAGATTTATTGGAATATCGCATGGTAGAACACATAATGGCACATACCTTCTTACAAATAACACAACTGCTGTTACCAGCTTTGTACATTCCGTCATTAAAACAACTGTCGTGGTGTTATATGGATATTTATTATTCTCATCCTTTGTGGCTGTCACCAATATACCTGAAGGAAAAATGAAGGATTGCAGAAAGAATACCTGTAAATTGAAATTGAATTTTTACTGTGGCATGACAATTTTTGTGTTATTGAGTGTCTTACTGGTATTATCAAATAGCAGGGTAGAGTGGTACTATTTCGATTATAGTACTGTAAGTAAATTTGCACTGATGATAATATGCCACAATTGCCGTATGAAAACCATTCAGATTTTGGTGTTCAAAAACATGCCCGTGGTTTTATTTTTGCCAGAAGATATTTCTATGATTTTTGATGACCACTGACCCAAGTGCCATGATCGAAATGCCACAGCACAACTTGTGAATGCATGAAGCCCTATGTGTTTGTTGGGATTGTTTAGCTGTTAGCTAAGTATCGAAATGCCACAGCACAACTTGTGAATGCATGAAGCCCTAAGTGTTTGTTGGGATTGTTTAGCTGTTAGCTAAGTAGACTCTACTACTACTATACTAGGCGATGTAGCCAACAGCCGAACATTGCAAAGATATACATACATAGCATGGTTCCTACCGGACTGTGCATAGGGCTATTAATTTATGGTTTATGAGGAAGTATAATTAACCAATTTGATTTTTTGTCAGCTTTTCAAATATCTTAACTTGTTCAGGGACGGTCCCTCCACAAACCATGGCTTGAAGAAACCATGAAGAGGTTTAAGGTCAACTTAAAGGACTTTCATTGGCCACAGGCCTGTTTTAATGAGTGGAACTATGGAGGTAGTACACAATTGACCTCATACTTCCATGGTGGAACCGTCACCTCAACCCCTGGGCCCTCATACCTAAATTTCCTTTGGTATTGAGGAGACATTTATTCGATGTTCATAGCACTTTGGTGGACTTTAGTTGAAGACAAATGCCAGGAGCACACCATGTACCAAAAACCTTCATGGCAAAGAGTTGGCTGATGCATATGTGTACACTGCGAATCTTCAGCTAGGCTGCGGTGTCTGCATTTTGTATATCAAAACAGCCAAATTATTGTTTCAAAGTAGGCTGATTTTCTCACAGAAACACCCTCAGTTCTCGCAGGCAAGTTGCATAGTACGGTATATTCAGTCAAATGTTGTCACATAACATGAAAAGTGTGATGAGGTTGAAGTGACTAGGGTACTCGGGTCGAGGTGATCATTAACCAGTGTGAATTACTGGGGTCAAAGGAGTGACCTGCTCCTATATGAAAGTACTTATTCCTGTAAGCCCTTATCAGCCCTGCCATACATGTGACTCAAATCATATGTCTATGCTCAAATGTATGGCAGGGCTGATAAGGGTTCACTGAACATGAGTGTTCCCACAGGTCCGTGGAGCAGCAACTCCCCTTCTCTCTATGCATGTAGTGATGTACACCAGCAACTCCGGACACCTCTGAGTGTTCCTATGCATGGCCTTGCTATTCAAGGCTGTGTGTGTGCAAGTATTAGAAATAAACTTGTCAAACGTAGTATTTACAAACTAACACAACAAAGGTCGATACATGAGGCAACACCGTACTAGCATTAATGTGCAGGACTTGTATACCATGAACAAGCCGGGCCCGGAAGCCGGGGATGCTACACTTGAGTCCGGCTTCAAGGACAGGAACAAGCGCAAGCAAGCAAGATAATATATGGGCATGAAGACTTTACAATGTTACCTACCCTGATTGACAAATAAGGCAATGTACGCCACGAAAATGGCGGCACTGAGGCGTGTTGGAAATAAGTTTGCTAGTCTTGCCATCTCGCCAGAGGAACCAGTACTGTCACACATTTTCGCCTGTACTGTTTGTTTTGCTGGCGGCACTGATGGAGCCAAGTTCTTGCCACACAAGTTTGAAAGCGTCACACGAGTCTCATGACAACGGGACCACAAGGGCGAGAAGCATGCCATCCATGCACGAATGCGTTCTCCGTAATTGTATTACCGATACGAACACTTGCTGCCTTGAGCGGAAGAACTATGCATAGACACTAGCTAGGTAAAATGACACAGACTTCTCGCGATCGCCAATGACACCATTGGCAGCAGACCACGAAACCAAAGCCTCATGCATCCCCTGCTACCCATTTCTACAGCTGGCTGCGCTTATTTTCGTGAACAGCGCAGCCAGCGGTAGAAATGGGGCATAGAACCAGACTACGAGCCCAGCTGAACCACAGGGAACTCTGAACAACGGTAAACAAGTACATAAAAAATTTAAAAAATAAAAAATGGAAAAAAACGGTCAAGAAAGAAAATAAGTGGATAGAATAGACACAAATAAACTAAACAAAAACAAACAAGTAAACAAACAAAGATACATCCCTTGGAACTTTCCCCCTAAGGCTGCGTTCACAAATAACGATTGGGGGGGGGGGGCTGGAGGAATCTCGATTGAAATCTTATTTTTTTTCAGATCCCCCCCCTAAGTACCCTAAAAAATTTTCAAATGCCCCCCTCTATATGGTCAAATTTTTTCAAGTCCCCCCCCCCCAACTATCACAGGCCCGCATATTTGTAAAGGATGTGAGCGCAGAAAAAATAAACATGTATTGCGCCGTTCTGTTCACAGGTGTTCAACATTACCTTCATTAGCACTTTGTATAGTCACATCCCCAAGGCAAGTTCTTTAAATGCATCAGTTAATTTTTTAGATTTATTGGTCTAAAAGCCAACTTGAGTTATGCCAACTCTGGTCAGGTCAATTGCTCCTGTTGAAGAGCACACAAAATGCAATCATGAGAGAGTAGGAAAATTGTGAATTCTGGCTAATTGGCGTATTGCACAGTGACCTACCAAAAATTGTTTCAAAACTACAAGACCTATATGAATTAGATGCTACTCAAAATTGACAATACCGGAAGGTTAAAATATTCCATCAAATAAATGTTTTAATCTCTGAAATTTTGGGTGTGATAATTGCAAATTTGGTTAAAAAATAAATAATTCCATTTGGTCACATATTTTTTCTTTTAGTCTTTACTATTCAAAGTTTTACTTCTGTATCATTTTATAATAAGAGTGTGAAAATTTAGAAAATCAAGCATGGTGACCCCATCTTTTTTCTTTAATATTTGATTATTCTCATATGCCAGAATTCAAACATTTCTATGTTTTCTTCCTTGTGTTGCTCTCTGGCCTGATCTTGTGTACAAGTGAGTTTCATTGTCATGAGTGTCATTTGACCAAAACTCTTCTTCAACTACCATGTACATCAGAGTCAGAGCTGTCTCTGTCACTGTTCAGGTATGCAGTGACAGTGACACTGCAGTAGCAGGGTAGTATCTGATAGTGACACTACCCGTAGGCAGTAGCTGTATTAACTTTGATAATTTTGACAATATTTTTGTTCAGTTTTACAACTGCGTTCTTGTTCTACTCTTACAGCATGTTGAATTGTCCAGTATTCAGCTTGCTATCACAGCCTATGTATGTGTACCATGCATTTGTATCACTGACAACTGACTGTCATTCTGGACTCCAATTAAATTATCACCAAATACATATTTATATTTATATATACAGGCTTTGTCGACAAACTAAATATTGTGTGTTTGAGCATGCTGTAGGGAGATAGCAAGAAACTGTAGTTGCTATATTGCATAGAAATATTGCAGAAATCATTAACAGTTGCAGCTTCTGCCCTGTTACAAGGCTCAAGTTTGTTTTTTACGACAAATAACACGTTAAGATTTTTTCGAGATAAAAGTCATATGTGACAAAATGGTTCTAGATTTTGTTAAATTATTACTAACATTACAACATTTTGATGACATAAAAATAGTATTCATTTTTCATTGAATTATCTACAAAAACTTGGAATTGGAAAATGTAAAACTCAAAAGGGACCCAAAAATTTTCAAGTCCCCCCCCTATCGGTAGAGCAAAATTTTCAAGTCCCCCCTCCACTACCCCAAAAATTTTCGAATCCCCCCTGAATTCCTCCAGGCCCCCCCCCCTAACCGTTTTTTGTGAACGCAGCCTAAGCCTCTCGCGCGTTTTCCCCTTGTTTTTTTTTTTCAATTCTGCCGTCAGATATCCTAGTGAAAACCCCGTCATGATATCCATCTAAACTAAACAATACTACATGGTTGAATACTGTTACAGCAAGAACTTTTATAACTATATATTTTGTTGTGACTTTGAATTTCATTTTGTTGGTTTCACCTTTTTCAACTATAATGAGAGTACCGGATACTTCAGGATTTGAAAGGTCTTGACTATTGATGTGTTTTTGTAAATTTTACAAATACATGTGTTGATATTCAACTTTTCTAAGTGTGGGGTGGGGGGGGTTCAGTTAAAATTTCTGTGTTAGAGAGGGTGAGCTACTCAAATTCATCATGGTTGACAGGGGGTTACTCAAAGTTTCAGAGCTTCGATGAAATTCCTCCGACCCCTAGCCCGTAAATAATGACGTCTTCCTAAAGGTGATTTTGACTGGCCGATGTTACATTTTGAGGGTCGAATTATTTTATTTTGTTGGTTTTGGACTTAAAACCGATTTGCTGTGTCAAAACTTTTATTCCTTGTACAACTACCGAGGCTCAGCCTTCGGTCCACACTTCGATCCAGGTCCTTCGATCGACTACCAAAGCAACGTTGCGAGCACCTGCGGTCCAGCCCACAGGTCCCGCTACCAAACCCTCCAGGTTAGCGATCGAAAACGTCCGTGTTGAGCTGTGTGGCTGTAATTTTTCTGTCGTAGTATAGTACGCCCGCCCTCACACGGCACATTTTGTATCAAATGCAGATAGCTTGATTTTGCGTCTACCTGTACGCGCTAGTGACACGTTCGTTCTGTCGCATCATATTATTGATATTTTAACATCTGACAAAACTAAGTTAATCAGCAGCTGGACAAATCAGTAACAACTAAAGAAGTATTATCAGCAATTAGAAATTTAAAAAGTAAAAAGCAACAGGATTGATGTGTTTTGTATAGAGTTTGTTAAAACATGGTTCTCCCTTTCTGTGTAAACCCTTGGCTAAATTATTTAGGCCTAATGCAGTTTTAGATACATCAAACTTTCCAGATATCTGGAATACGAGCATTAGGAAACATTTATTTAAAAAGGGAGATAAACTTTGTATTTTCTCTGTGGATGGTTCCACCAGCAGCCATTTTCATGTGTTGATCACGTTAAATTGAGCGTGGAAAAGGAAATATGGCGATAACTGTGGAAGTTGTGGTGTAAAGTCGCACGATGAAATTTTATAAGTCATGACATAGCCACAGATGATTTTTATTTGTCTATGGTCAAAAAATAAGGGCTTATTTTGTTGCAAAAAGTAATACCGTGGATGCCATGCGTCGGGCGCCTTCACATCATGCTCTCAATCGACTCTGAGCGCACTGTCATATTTCTGATTACAAGAAAATTGTACTTTCCACTTGATGTTCTTCTGAAATTCTGTACTTTCCTTGTGTATTTATGTAAATGTAGTATTTTTGTATTCTCTCAATATTTGAGACACCTTTTATAAGGCTTGAGGGCAAGCCTTTGTGGGAGAAAGAACGATGTCATGTTTCTATAATTTGTACCGATTACTGTAAATCTTCATTCTAATAATTCGCCAAATTTCAACATTTCGCACGATTAACCGGAGGTGTAATTCTTCGAAATTGGCGGCAAATTACATTTTCAAGTCTCTTTTGTTTAAATTCAATGGCAGCGCCATTCCAGGCACCCGCGTGTCTCGTGAATTCCTATGATTATCCATGGAAAGTCTCACGCAAGGTTGGACAATAGACAGACAATGTTAGTCGAACTTTAACAGAACTGTAGCTGTTAAGTATCACTTTTCATATTTTCACAGCTTGGATTTAAAAACAATGGTGTTGTGACATGTCTCATGCATACTAAGTATTAATCATTGTGAAACTAGCGTTGGTAAGTTTTCTTGTCGACAAAGTATTGTAAATTTGAGAGTCAGACTTTCTGGGGGCCTTGGAGTTAGCATATCTCCAGGCTCTCGGAGCTAAGAGTTGCCCCAGGCAGCCATCATGCTGACCTGGGGAAATAAAGTTTCGAGCGCAACGTTAATTCTTGTGTCGCCTGATCTATATAGTTACTACATTTACGCGTACTGTGGTCTGAAGTTCCCCTTAATCCTGATTCAGAACAGCAAGAACAGTTTCTTTACAAGATTCAGAACAGCAACAACACTTTTTTACTTTTGATATGGTGGAGAACTAAAACCCGGTTGCAATATCTACCAAATGTGGTGTTTGGTCGATCCTCGAGCTGAAAAGCGAGTCGTTCTGCCAAAATCTGAGCTGCATGATTCCCCGAAAACGAAGAAAACGAAGCCAAAGCTGGATGGAATTTCCCGATAGAACTGCGAGAAGCGAGTCGCTCCCGGACACCTGAGTGAAATTCCCCGGATGACATAAAGGATGGAGAATGCAGAATTCAGACCAAAAAAAAAAGATCACAGGAGAAAGTGATATTTACAGAGGCAAGCTGAATCATTCAACCCAAGGAAGCTAGCGAAGAACACGTCAAGGTAGATCAACCGTGAGAAGATAACAGTATTAACATTTTGAAGGGTGAGCAGATTTGAGATTTGTCGAAGTTGAACAAGAGAACTGTGTATGATTTGATAGTACATTCACCATTTTGCGATCATCATACCTGCTCTGTCCCGAGGGAACGACATCTTTTCGATCAATGCAGACGACATGTCCACATCTCTGCCGCCATGTCGTCTGCATTGATCGAAAAGATGTCGTTCCCTCGGGTCTCTTTTGGTATACATCTGTCGTCATTTGGCTAATATGTGTACAGTGCACCCACGGATGGTTTCCGACATGAAAATGATGATAACATCATCAATTTGTACCTACTTCACAATAAAATTGCCTGCGGTCACGTTTTTGCGAGCCTTGATTCCACAGTAATCATTATTTTCAATATCATTATAGACAATCTTAAAGCTGCTTTACTAACGATTTTGTCCATCCCATTCTAAAGGAAAGAAACAATGTTTCCCTGCAAATTAAGTTAATGTAGTGTTTCATTACATATTTTAAACAATTTTTAATATGACTTCTCTTGTCAAGTCTTCTTAGACATTTTGAAGAAGCTGGAAATATTACAAGAGCATTTTCTTTCCAGTTTCACATACATGTCGATGGAATTGTTACATGCTGGATAACTGATTGGTGGTTCGTCTTTTATCAGGTTGCAACTCCTAATCAATAGTGTCTAGTCATCTAGAAAAGACCTTAGCTGCGGTAACCAAAGGCACATAGATAGCACCATATGCAGGATAGGTCAAAGTATTATTCATGTGTTGAATTGATGTTTCTTTTCCTCATTCAAAACGTTTCAAATTTAACAGCGATGTGTTTTGGCTTTCAGGCTTCTATAAGAAAGATGAAGATGGTAATTTTCTCACATGTGATATCACAAATTATCATCGAATTCTAAAAGAAGAGGGTGAGCAGGCATTCATACGGATGAGTTCACAATTCTACAGCTTTTCTCCTTACTTAATACAATAAGAGCGAATTAACCTTCAAGTAGACAAACTTTGAAAGTTTAATGTTTGTAAATAACAAGATGTATTCACAACTTTTAAGTCTAGTCATGCTTCATTTTTGACCATACAGGTAGAAAACTTAAGTTGTCCGTCTTCATTTTTGATATCACGAGATGATCTGTGCCTTAAATGATTCTGAGGAACATTTCGAGCAAGTAGTAAATCTTTTTTTGAATGCATAGTGAAAGAATATCTGTAATGAAATCTATTGTTACACAAGTACAATATACTATGACAAATATTTACATGCAAATGTGTGCAGAGATAAGTCACTTGGGTATATGAAAATTAAAGAAACAGTTCTTCTAAGAAACAGTTAAGAAGTTAAGAAACAGTTATTCTAAGAAAGTGGCCGATGGGACCGTTCCTCGTCAAACAAGGGGGCATATTCTGTTTATATTTGTTTCAAACAGTGTGTTAATCGATGTGGTTTACCAATGATTAAGAATAACTCATCTATTTTAGCCGACTTTAATTGTTGAATTAAGAGAAAAGATAATTCTTGAATCTTCATCACTTTCCCCGGTACCCGTGAGTGTCAAAGGACGAATATTTCCTTTGTCTCTTTAAACCGGCTCGTCCGATAGTTTCGTCAGTGGATACCCAGATATTTTATTTACTAATCGTTCAAATTTGGCTATGAAGTTTCATATTCGTATGTTCA
This sequence comes from Ptychodera flava, assembly GCF_041260155.1. Classification (NCBI taxonomy): domain Eukaryota; kingdom Metazoa; phylum Hemichordata; class Enteropneusta; family Ptychoderidae; genus Ptychodera; species Ptychodera flava. Next base: position 10,874,111 of record NC_091941.1, read on the forward strand.
TAGGATTTTTCCTCATATTTCGTGTTAAAAAGGTCTTCTCTGAAATCATTAGTCCGACTTGGTAAAGTGACGATTTTCATAACGAAGCAAGGAATATTCGTGGTTGATGGCATGACTGTGGTAAATTTCGTAAAATGGGTTTAGGATGGCTATCGCCAACCTGGTCTTGTTTTTCGTGTGTGCAACGTCTACGTCACACGTTGACATTGTTTTTCGAGTTAAATTTGCCAAGATTTTCAACTGCGCCACACCGCTAAAAGTGTGTTAATTTTTCGAGGATACACATGCACGGTCTACTGATGAGAAGTGAACACGCACAGCAGTGACATAGGGGTCAGGCAGACTGACTAATATATAGTGACCTGTATGGCTTGAACTTCAAGCAAATTAAGAGATCACAACATAAGCAGTTGGGGTTTGGCGAATATCTGAACACATCTAAAGATTCAATGACCCATCTAAAATGGGATTTACATGTTAAAACTTTGCCAGCATTCAGGAGGAAGGGGTCCAAACTAGTGGGACATTCGAATTTTGTGATTGATTACCATAATTTTTAGCTACGTGATTTTTTTTCTGTGTTCCCTTTATTTATTTTTTTCTGACAAAATATATCAATTTTAACACCTTGCGTATCGTGAACCGCTTTCTTCTTCACCAGTACCCACAAAATACGTGAACGCAGCTTTTCCTAGAACGACGCCCTCTATTGTCTGTGAGAGAAACTTTTCTCTGGCACTCATCATACCAGATATGAACTGGAAATGCTCACGTCTTTCATTATATTTTGCAGTTATGTGTAAATTTTAACCTTTGCCACATGTTTGCAACTTCATTGAAAGCATTATGATCAACGTAATGAACAATAATCACCGCCGATTAGGTCATGAAGTATACAAATATGTAATTAACTAAAATAAAAATATCAAAGTTCTTTTACTGCTGTCATTGTATCACCACTTTATATAGCAAGTGTAATTACCGTTGGCCAAGTCCTTCAAGCCATATATGCCGAGCTGTGAAAGCTCATTAGACATGCAAATTATAAATTAGCTGATGTGAAAATGTGAAATGACTTTTGATATTGTTTTAACCTGGTATAATCATCAATGTACATAGCATGTTTTGCCAACTTTGATCAAGTAAATCCCAGTATATATCCCTAATAAGCAAAGGTCATTAAATATGTAAAGTAGGAATTGGCAAAATGCTTAATGATTTTCAACAATGTTGTATCATGGTATCTGCAATATATGTAGCAAGTTTTGTCAACTTTGGTCAAGTTGATTCAGATATATATATCTCTAATTAGGAAAGTTCATTTAATATGCAAATTAGGAATTGGCTGAAGAGAAAATGCTTAATGACTTCGATAATATTGTATTATAGTGTCTTTAATGTACGTAGCAAGTTTCATCAATTTTGATCAAGTCAATTCAGATAAATATCCCTAATTATGAAAATGCTGAAGTAAAAATGTTTTTTTTTTTGATTTTCAATAATATTATATCACAGCATCTTTGATGTATATAGCAAGTTTCGACAACTACAATCAAGTTAATTCAGATATATATCCTTAATTTGGAAAGTTTATTAAATATGCAAATTGGGAATTGGCTGAAGTAAAAATGTTTAATGACTTTCAAAAGTGTTGTATCATAGTAGCTTCAATACATGTAGCAAGTTTCATCAACTTTGGTCCAGTCAATTTAAATATATATCTCTAGTTAGCAAAGTTCATTAAATATGTAAATTAGGGATTGGCTACAGTTGAAACGCTTAATGACTTTTAATAATGTTAAATCATAGTATCTTTAATATACATACCAAGTTTGGTCGATTTTGATCGAGTCAAATCAGACATATATCCCTAATTAGGAAAGTTCATTAAATATGCAAATTAGCAACTCTCTTTCATGTCACCCCTTAATGGTTCCCACTACTGATATATCTTGGTGTGATCAACATTTGTAACAAATCTTATCAAATTGTGTGTAGTCGTTTTTAATGAATATCCGTTTTTTCTAAAATCATTAATTATGCAAATGAGCAAAAAGCATGCAAGCCAGACCCACCAAAAACTAATCAGTTCTTGCCATTTGCTAACTGAATCTATGTACCAGATTTGATTCTGATCTGATGAGCCGTTTTTGAGATATTGGACCAACAGACAGACAGACAGACAGACAGACAGACAGACAGACAGACACACGGACACACAGACAGACAGACAGACAGACAGACAGACAGACATTGCTACGACATATGCTCACGTGTGTAAACACGTGAGCAAAAAATGAATTCGCTGCTCGGTTTGATTGTCAAGATAAGATGGCAACAAGGAGATTTAAAGTTTCATCGAAAACAAATTTTGGCGATTGGGATACAGCCTTAAGGTAATATGCACCTCGAAAGTGAAGACTTAAACTTTTGCTCTAACTTTCCTCAAGGAATCTTTCAGTCATTCTCTTTCAAAATCAAGAATAAAAATAGGGGGTCACCGTGCAAATTTTTGTACGTGCAAATTTTTGTACTAGAGAAACAAATTATTCAAGATTTACCGATATTAGAAATTCAAAATGGCCGCCATCCCTGTGTTTACTCTATGGAGAAAAATAAAAATTTTTGAATTTCGTAAAACTAAGCCGGTGAAAAGTTTTCTTTCACCAAGAGCTTTAAAATGAACCCCCACATGTGGTATATCAGAAGAGAATTGTAAAAGTTTGAGAGTCCGAATGTCTGTCCCCGAGGTGCGTTCTACCTTAAGCGTCTCGCTGACCACATGAGCATTGGATCTTGTTCTGTTAAAATTTTCAACTCCGCAGAGAATATGCAGTGGCGTTATATTTTAATGAAAAACAACACTCTATGTATTAATTAACACATTCGCATGATATGCAGATTAGTCATATTCGTCATTTCATTACCAAGGAAATGTGTCAGATGTTTGTTGATGCCTTTATGACATCAAAACTTGATTACAGTGTAATGCATTTCTGTGTGGTTTATGATCAGCATCCATTCTTCCCCTTCGGCGTGCCCAGAATTCTGCAACTTGAAATCAGACCATATTACTCCCATTCTCAAGGAATTGCACTGATAAACGTACAATGCAGAATCCAGACCCTTCTTTAGCTCTGAACAACGCTGTTCCTGCCTATACATCTGACCTGATCCATCCCAAAGCTTCATCAAGAGTTATTCGGTTTAATGAAAAAATTCTACATCGTGTACCACGGACTGACTAACTGGAAAACATATGGCGATCGATCTTTCTTTCTCGCGCACCCACATCCTCTCCTGAAACAGTGTCCCATAAGTAGTACGCCAATCACTCAGTATTGATACTTTGAAGAAGAACATCACAATTCATCTGTTCAATAGAGCATACTGAACAACTTTGCTTTGACACTGTAAAGCGCCATTGAGCACGACTATAGGTTATGGCGCTAGGCGCCATAGATTTCCATTTGGTTGATTGATTGGTAAGCGCCTATAAGAAGTTTTTCAAATAAGCAATGTGCTTGTAAAATATTGATCTGTACACTGACGTCCTTTCTATTTGGCAACTGCAACTTGCAATAACAGTATGATTTATAAAGCATATGATCACAATAACACAAATACTAGGTATTCATATGTGACAGAAGTGACAGCAAATGATCTAGTGAATGAGCTACAAACATAGGAAGGTTATCCAGTCTTCATCAAAAATATGTCCATGATTATCCTTTTTTTTTTGCTAGGTTGGCCAGCCGTTGCGGTCAATTCCAGCTGCAGTTAGTTCTGCTCGGCATATTGTCGGTAAGCATAGTAGTGTCACTATCGAACTGTGGTTTTTGTAGTTGTATCAGTGGACAATATCTATCACCTCAAATCAGTCCATAGCTCTCTGAATACCTGCTGAAGGTGACGATGTTACATGCAAGTGACGTTTGGCTAAAGAAGCTAATTTGTATGCACAAAAAAATATGTTCTATAGGCATGTAAAAACTGTATATATATATATATATATATATATATATATATATATATATATATAATATATATATATATATATATACATATATATATATATATGATATATATATATTATATATGTATATATATATATATATATATATATAATATATATATATATATATATATATATATATATATATAAGTTAGAAGAGATCACGTCGTAACATCATCTGGTTCAATCCACCCTTCAGCAAAAGTGTTGAGACAAACATCGGAAAAATATTCCTCCGCCTCATCGAGAAGCACTTTCCCAAATAATCCAAGGTGCACAAAATGTGCAACAAGAAAAATGAAATCAACCGGTGATAAATCATTGTTGCGTCGATTTAGAACAGCTAAGAACAGAGTCAGTAGACTCGTTAGGATCGCCAAATCTGAGTTTTTCAAATCAAAACTAAACGAATGTGGGAATAACAGTAAAGTTATTTGGAAAACCTTGAAGAATTTGGGCATGTCTTTGAGAAAATCAAAAGCAACTTTGACTAACATTAGCTTGGTCATAGGTGACAGTCTATGTTTTGATAAGCATAAGGTTGCAAAGAAATTCAATGATTACTTTTGTAATATATCTTCAATACTGGTTGATAAATTACCACAGGCGTCTGGTAAATATGGCCCCGATCATGTTAAACATTATTACAACAAGAAAGGTGTTGAACAAAATTCTTTTCAACTGTCCATAGTGGATGAAAACGAGGTTTTGAAACATATTTTAGCTTTAGACGTACATAAGGCAACTGGTTTGGACAACATTTCTGCAAGATTCCTCAGGGACGGTGCGGAAGAGATAGTCACACCATTGACGCATATAATCAATCTTTCTATTCGTCAATGTATTATTCCCACAGATTTCAAATGTGCAAAAGTGATGCCAATCCACAAGAAAGGTGATAAGACTTTTGAGGGCAACTATAGGCCCGTGTCAGTTCTATCAGTTGTCTCAAAGGTTTTAGAGAGAATTGTATTTGACCAACTGGAAGCATATTTAGCGAAGTATAATTTGTTGTATGAATTCCAATCAGGTTTCAGACCGGGTTATTCCACAGACACCTGTCTTATTCACATCACAGATCATATCAAAGATCAAATTGACCGGGGTAATCTGACGGGAATGGTTCTCATTGACCTTCAAAAAGCATTTGACACTGTTGACCATGTCATTTTGTTGTGTAAACTAAAAGCTATGGGCATGACAGATGAGGCCATTGATTGGTTTAAATCATATTTGACAGGTAGACAACAGGTGGTTAGTGTAAATGGGTTTACATCTTCGTTAAATCAGGTCAATTGCGGTGTTCCCCAAGGATCGATATTAGGCCCGCTTTTATTTTCGCTATATGTAAATGACATGTGTTCAGCTGTTGATTGTAAACTCTCTCTTTATGCCGACGACTCTGCATTACTTGTATCGGATACCAATGTCTGCGCAATACAAAACAGATTAAATCTGGATTTGAACAATTTAAATGAATGGTTGATCGATAACAAGCTATCACTGCATCTTGGTAAGACAGAGTCAATTCTATTTGGGTCTAACCATAAATTACGAAGGTGTTCCGAACTTTTCATACGTGTAATAACACAAAAATCGTTGCGAGGGATGTCGTCAATTACTTGGGAGCTGATTTAGATAAAACATTATCAGGTGAGAGTATGGCCTGGCAAGTGATTCACACGGCAAATTCCAGATTGAAATTTCTCTACCGTAAACGTCATTTTTTGGAAACTAATTAAGAAAACTCTTGTCAAATGCCTTGATAAATTGTCTGTTTGATTATGCCAGTGCCTATTGGTACCTTGGGCTGAAAACATACACGAAACATCGGTTGCAAACAACACAAAATAAAATTATTCGATTTGTCCTGGGGTTGCATCCGCGAAAACATATTGATGTTTCTCACTACAAAAAATGGGGTGGCTCCCTGTGGACAAAAGAATTGAATATTTAAAGTCAAATCTGATGCATAAAATTATTCATGGGAAAGGCCCTTCTTATCTCTCATCTATTGTGGTGATGAAAAGCAACGTTCACAATTATAACATTCGCCATGGTGACCTCTCTATTTATATTCCATTCGGTGCGAAATTCGCTCAAACTGGTTTTCACTATTCTGCCTCGAATTATGGAATCAATTACCAGTAATATACGGCTGACTTCATCAAACAATGTTTTTAAACGCTTGTTGAAGAGAAATTTTTATAGTGTACTTGACCTTTAGATTGATTTTGTATATCCATTTTACCTTGTATGTTTACAATTGGATGTTTGTTTTAACCGATCTTTTGTCGTTGTTGTTTGTGTGTCTTAAACCGGCAGCAGGACTGTCTTTTTATTCGACTGTTTTCCGCATTTTGTCTTTTCACTGAATTTTGAATTCTTTGTCATCTTTTATATTTATATTTATTGTGTAGTCTTCTTTTCATGGACCACAGTGGAAATAAGTCTTCGGACTTTTCTGTGCTATCCATGCACAAATAACTGCGTTGTCTCCTTTGGTGTTGTAAATTGTTACATTCTGTACTATTTTCTTATTAATTTGGTTATTTGTGCTAAATAAATAAATAAAAATAAAAATAAAAAAAGAACACTGTCAATGTCAGGTATGGCTGTATGGGGAACATGTCATATGTAATAAAATAACACAACAAGCAGATCTCCAGCGAAAACAGCGCTGATCCTAGTAAAGTTGAATGCAATTGTCGGGCCAAAAATACATGTCCGCTCGGAGGTGAATGCCAAACCAATAATATTATTGACAATGCCAAGGTATCGACGAATGACGGTAGCAGCAAAAATTTCATCGGCCTCACAGAAAATCCTTTCAAACCCCGCTTCTCCAACCATACACTCGGTCAAAAACACGCAGAACCATGGGCGGAAAAACAGAAGCAAAGAAACGGAAACATTCGAATGTAAGATAACTTGAACCATTCGTCTGATGATCGCTACAGAGAGCACATGTAGCGTGAAACTCTGAGTAACTCCGAAGTCCTGTTTTCTTCTTGTTATCAATTTTTACCGTAAATCGCTTTGCCATACAGGTATTGAGCACTGTTTTACACTGTGAAGATTTCCGAACTTTATAGGCGATATATATATATAGAGAGAGAGAGAGAGAGAGAGAAGCGAGAGAGAGAGAGAGAGAGAGAGAGAGAGAGAGAGAGAGAGAGAGAGAGAGAGAGAGATAGATACAGTGCATTTCACCTAGGTACCGCAACTCAGCGTACGAGACGGACACAATCCACGTACAGAACACACGATTAGCTTGGGTATCACGGACACATTTCAAAGTCACCGACTCGTCGATTATTACAGTAAACCAGCATGGGACAGCCGCTCTGTCTAGACTGAGAGATACACTTGATCTACAATGTATGGCTTTTTAGTTAGTTTCTGTTGAGAATACCTTCACCTCTTGAACTCTTAGCTGAAATTGTACAAGAAAAAGTTACATTGTAGATCAAGTCTGGTCAAATGTTTATCTCTCAGTCTAGACAGCGGCTACCCCATGCTGGTTTACTGTAATAAATCGACGAGTCGGTGACTTTGAAATGTGTCCGTGATACCCAAGCTAATCGTGTGTTCTGTACGTGGATTGTGTCCGTCTCGTACGCTGAGTTGCGGTACACTAGGTGAAATGCAATGTAGATAGATAGAATAATTGATAGATAGATAATATATAGGCATTTTTAGGCATAATTATAGGCTTATATATACATATATACATACATATGAGAGAGAGAGAGAGAGAGAGAGAGAGAGAGAGAGAGAGAGAGAGAGAGAGAGAGAGAGAGCTTTTGGGGGGATGTTGGTAGCCTTTTGATGTCAACGGTCATTTGCAATATCGTGGGTATTTGCTTTTGTCGTAATGTGATACTACAACCCTTTTCAGAATTAGAGCGCGAAGCCACTGCAGTGAACTGCAATAAAACTGCTTACACTAATTAGTTTCAGCTGTAGCCGTGGCCACTTTGGTGTTGAACAAGGCTACTTGATAAAGACCAAAAAGTCTGCTTGTACAAAGGCAAAACTAGCTCTGTCTAAGGCTAGAGTTGTAAATGAGAGTTTACGATTGGCACCCTGTGTTCAAGATTAAGATACAATGTAACATTACCATGCACTGGTCCATGTACAAATCTTTTTTATTTCAACTTCCCCAGACAAACTGTCTTCGTGGGACATACAATGTTGTCGACTTTGCCAGCTGGCTACAGCTGAAACTAATTAGTGTGAGCAGTTTTATTGCAGTTCACTGCAGTGGCTTCGCGCTCTAATTCTGAAAAGGGTTGTAAAAGACTTGAATTTACAAAACTTTGAGCTAGCAGCGATGATTCGGAAAGTTGGCGGCATTGCACGAACCAATGTTATGGTTTAGAAACTTACATCAGGGAGCATTAATTCAAATCGCGTTGGGTTGTATTAGTTCCTTTCGACCTTGCCAATGGTGACAGAAACTATTTTTTGTCACTTCAGAGAATTCGCCAGGCGCGTGCGAGTAGCCGCCTTGCTGAACTATCACATATTTCCATGTAGTCGGCATATGCCACTCGTTATGCGGCTGTAAATACGGAGTGTTCGATAAAAGTAACGTTTAAACCGAAGTGAGACGAAAGCCCGGGAGTTATGGGAATAGCTTCTGCAACAGATGTCGAAACAGGATCAAAGCCGAGCCTAAAATAAGCGCCCGTACTTTCTTTTTCGGAGAAGATCTCCGTCGATACATTAAATTGTCAGGTTTTCGGAACCATGCCATTAACAGTAAATCGTTGGCGGTATTTCAGTTTAGCATTACGTCACCTCATGTTCATTTACAACCGTTTGTGACGACCATTGTCACCGAAAATCAGCCAAACGGACGTCATGTGAATTCGTCCGTTGTGATCAACAGAAATTGTCCGGAAAACCTCCTCTAAGCCACACACATTTTCATTGTTGGGATCAAACTATTTTCTTCCAAAGGACATCTGTGATGACAGTGGAAAATATCACAAAAGTGAAACGGTATGGTTTGAGTAGTGACTATAAAGCAAGATGTCTGTCTTTCAATGATTCTAATGGTATATGAAAATCATATCAGCAGAAACTCTACCACAGTCCCTATGTAGTTTACTTGCTTACCCTTTCAAATTATGAGTTAAGGTAGAAGGCGCCTCCGTGACACTTAAACTTTTACGATTATGATTCTGGTCTACCACTCATGGGGCCATTTTGAAGCTCTTGGAGTAAGTTAAGTTGTCACCGGCTTATGTTTTGTGAATATCAGGAAATTTATTTCCCCAATAGAGATAACACAGGGATGGCGGCCATAATTTTTGAATTTCAAATATTGGTATATATTGGGTAATTTGTTTTCTCTAGTACCAAAATTTGGACAGTGACCCCTGATTTTTATTCTTGATTTTGAAAGAGAATGGTTGAAGGTTTTCTTGAGGAAAATTTGAGCAAAACTTTAAGTCTTTCATTTTCGAGGCGCAAACTACCTGAAATCGCTCAGGGCTGCCTATACGCTGGTAATAATATTGTATGGAATATTTTTTGAATGAATCCCATGCAATGTCACTCACACAGTTGAAGTTACTTGCGAAGCGTCAATGAATTTTGAGACATTTATATCTAGTTTCATTTTTCTACCTGTTTCCGTTTCATGCATTCTTTATGACCTTGTACTCAGGACGACGTGACCCGAAGGATTCGGTCATCACAGCGTGGCATCGCAAGCGCAATTTCATCACATATTGGTCCGGTTGAGGGCGCACGATCCGAGGTTTACACATCATTTGTGTGTTAATTTGTTGGTACAGTAATATATTTTCTGCTATTTATAGACAAAACAGGTGATACGCTTAGAAGCTGGCAAATCCTGTCGACTATTTTGGTCTTCACTGAACTTTGGCAAACTATTTTTCCCTGTATTGATAAACAACTAGCCGTGACTTTTTTCAGTGTTCTAAAATCGTTTTGGAGACAATGTGATAACAAACTACGCATTTTCAGTGCCTAGTAAAAGGTAGTTCGATTTAACTTTCGCTGAATTCAATCTTTTTTTTTCAATAAAACGGATCTGAAAAGAACATCGAAATCGAACGGAATAGCACAAATACCAGGCTGTATCTAACACCACTTAGCTAGCCCGCTCCACACGCCGGAGTGGTGTTCCATGACTGGTACGGCGTCTTCACAGCGTGAACTTCCGTAATGATAACTGGCCATCTCAGTCTCCTTGTATCGTCGACACTGGTTCGGAATTATCAGGGATACCAAACGTCGGCTGTCGCGACATGTTGCTCGCCACTCGCCTTCTAGTTGGCGGACGTTTTACTGTTTTCGTTGCCAGGAGAAATTTCTTGCAATTGCTAACCATTTGTTATGTAGGTTTGAACCATTGTCATTAACCGGGGAGGGACTCTCTCTCTCTCTCTCTCTCTCTCTCTCTCTCTCTCTCTCTCTCTCTCTCTCTCTCTCTCTCTCTCTCTCAGCTGTTAACCTGCAATAAATGCAGGCGACCTATTGGAAAGACAAGTTGTATGTGTAAAGCAATTGGCCCAGACGCGTCGTATAATTTTAATAAATACAATGTACATCAAATATACTGTTTGTATGAAACACTATCCCAGCGACAGATCAATAAAATGGTACACTACATATTAATTAAAGCCCCTGAGAAGGGGATCTCTAAAATCGCAGAGCGACTACACCTTCAGAATAATGTTAAATCACCTGTAGTGACTATGGGTCTGAAATATTCAATTAAAAGATTTGAAGTAGAGTGTGTTTTTATACAAACTTATGAATTATATGGATATTTGCTCTACCAGGCGGACAAACGACAGATAATTATAAATACACGATGACCTCTATCATTGTAAAAGACTGATTAAAATCCCATATACGTTAACTTAAAGAACTCTCGCATGTTCCACATATGTATTTATTAACATAATCTATTTTGTAATATGGTTTACTTGTTATGCAGGAAATTTTACCTTTTTTTTGTCATGCTGACTTTTCGAAAATCTATACAGAAATCATCGCGTCGCCTGAAGACTCGTGATTTACAAAATCTCATTTCCAATACTGAGGCGATTCGTGCAACGGATTTGTTAATATTGTCCGATTTAAATTTAAAAGTGTATGCCATCGCTTTCTTTGTTCATATCTCATCCAACATTAAGATTTTGGTTTTGTTGCAAAGTGTAATGATCAAAAACCGTTGTGGATGGCCCTATACGTTTTTCCTCAATCAATTAGGATTCTTTAAATGGAGCTCAGGCAATAAAAGTGTTATGTTTGCCGTCATCACGTGAAAACACGCGCGTCACGACTTTTTTAAAGTTGTAATTTGGTTTTAATCCCAGGATACAGTATCTGCACTAATGCACATCGATTTGTGAAAACATGTGAATTCATATTATGAATCAGTTAACATGTTCAGTAAATGTTCTGAAATTTTCCTTAGGTTTATTTCTTTCAGTGACAGCCATTTTACTTAATGGCGGCCATGTTTGAATTCCCCAAAAAGGGGTTGGTCATTTGTTATTTAAAAAAGAAAGAAAGAAATTCGCATGACCGCATCATTTTTGAATCCACCCAATGACGAGAAACATTTTATTTTTTTATTTTGGCCTTATACATGAGTGTCTCTTTCGCAGGCGATGTCATCGATGTTCGTTGCCAATCCTAAAGAGACTTAGTTTCACAGAGAGTCCGTGTAAGTGTTCGAGGTAAGCTCAATCGTGTTCGATTGTCACGAAGTTTAAGAAAACGCCTGTACAGGTGAGGCAAAATAAAATTAAAAAGTTATAATGCATTCCTCGCGCTCGTTGTTTGGACACATCAATTCTAAGATTATGTAGACACTCTACTCATTAACTTATCACTGACTCGCCCGCAGAAAGTTTTTATCCGTTCCTTACAGATGTCGTGGAATGTAGGTTTGACGGTCAATTAGACGCGTCGAGTAACTGTCCGTCAGCTCTCTTCACTCCATAATAGATCAATCATCAAACGGGGCCCTTGCTCGTTGAATTAACCACGTCCAGATACTGTGGTCCGTTGGAATGTTCTAATTTTAACGTTCCTGGCAGTGTACCAATTTCCGATCATTTTGTGACCTTATTTTCGAAAAGGACGGTAGCCATTTTACTTGACATATTCTTATCAGAGAATTCTCCGCCCCTAAATCATTCATAAAATTTTTCGCTCATAATCGAGTAAATGCCCGGATGAGATGTTGACGCGAATTTGTAGTGAACCTTAGATGACGTCAATGTGACAGATTTTTAAGGGTGTAGAGTTCATCTATATTCTGACAAATCATATGCCCAAACTGTTACGTCAAACTGGCACAGTTAAGAGAAAAACTACGGTAAATTTGAAAACAAAAGAGTGCTGCATATTTTTTCCTGCATTTCCTGCATAATAAATTAACAAGGCTCGTCTGTCCAAAAACCTATCCGACATTCGTCATTCAACAAAAAAAAAAAACAAACAAAAAAACAAAAAAACAACAAAAGCAAACATCTGAAATCTCTCAAAATTTGATATACCTTCAAACAGGAATGATACACTCTACGGATGTACACCGACTTATCGCCATAGATGTTTGCGATCCACCCTTCTGCAACGTAACCCCTATTTAAAAATAGCGTAACCTTCGAGTAACGAGTTATTTCACATGAGGTTCACATATTTCTACATGAGTTTAAAGCCACATCAGATGTACTTGACTGAAGAGCTATTCCAACTGCTGTGGGGGGATGCAACTAGCCATGGAAGATGGTGACATTCATGTAGATGACTCATGTGAAAAAGCTCTTGACTTGAAGGTTATGCTATTTTGGAAGAGTATAGTTAAGGATACATGCGGTTTTGAAGCGGGGGTCGACGTTGCATACATTGTCTCATATGAGTTCGAAGTACACTCGATAAAAGATATTCCAACTGCATTTTAAAACAATCATAGACGAATAAACTATCGACTGTTTTATCTCGAATGGTTATCGCATAACGGGACATGATAGCTTAGGTATGCACACATGTACCGGATCTTTATAGACCAGCGTTACCTCATTGTAAAATGAATGTGGAAAATTGCGAGCTTCAAACCTTTGGTGATATATTTTTGCTGATGCGACGTTTTAACGTCGCCCTTGAAAGCTCTTTTGGATAAGCAGTCTATGATGCATCTTTAGAAATGTCAGAAATCCAAAATGGCTGACCGCAAATTTAACAGTGAAACAATGAATTTAGTTTCATTTGGAACATGCATGGCAGTGAGTATATCACCAAGGTTTGAGTCAGTGGTCGGTTTTAGAACTCACGCCCAGAGCTGATTATAAGTAGAAACTGTGATAGCTACTGCTTTCATGATTCCAAGCGATTCCTTGCATGAACTCTAACTTCAAATTCTGCTCGGCACAATTTACAACGGTACAACTATCGGAAGAAGGCGTTATGTCTTTCAGATACCAGCACTCCTGATCTGGATTCTCGATGCCTACTGGATCAATGTGTGCTTCGGCGAGGTCGTAAGAGAAATACTTCTTGAACCTAAGATGAGGTCAGCTCTTGAAGTTATCCATCGGGTTATGATGTTAATAACATGGTTGTGTCTGAGAATATATGACACAGATTTAAAAAATAAAGTTCATGCTGCCTGAAATTTTGAAACATAAAATCGGCCGCTGTGAGTGAACAAGACTCAACCGAAATTGATGACTCTCGATGACGTCATCACCTGTGGACGCAATAGCGGACTTGAAACAGGAAGCGCCCGGTTTCATAATTTTGAGAATTCCGTTTGCCGTCATACTTATGTTCACAGTGGGTTTAATATATCGAATGTATAAATATGAAACAACATAACGATTTCTAGACCTTTGACTTTGTACAAGCTCGTCGAGAAGTTGCCAGCAACTATCATATTTGAAAATCCCTGGGCTTAAAATACATGTACTCAACACACCTTTTAATTTGAAGTCGATATAGTGCATGGGGTTTTTGTGCGAAGGCCCTGGTGTCGGTTTTATGTTGAGATGTAAAGCCTACAAATACTAGATTAAGCGGTTTAGGTCAATAGTACGGAACAAAAAGGCCTAATCTCATCAATAAATGATTATCAAAGTCGTAGTCAAGCCCCAGTTTGAATGTAGCAGCCGAATGCCCGACAGCTTACTTCGAACTCTGATAATGCTCGACTCTTTTTTATCAGGTCCGTAGAATGGTAGAACGGTTGTATTACACCAACGCAGAGCCCGACTGCTGCTATTCGCTCTTCAGCCGAAGATGTTGACGCCAACGCAATGTCTTGTACTGAAAGTCCCCGCAGCTTAATTTAGGCGAAATCTAATATCAGAATACCCCGGCAGCGTTCGCCGTTGCCATTTTTGGATTTTATGAGTATTCCGTACGACACGCAAAGGGCTTATTCAGGTCATTGATCTGATTTTAGAAGCGGACAGCGATTCATATTTTGCGACCGAATATCGCCACTAGGCCATGGTAATATGGTGAAGGAGGATTGGATATCTCACTGGTATACGGAGTGGAAATCTTCAACTGAGAAGGACAAGTTGACGGGTATATCGCTATGCAGCTAGAATCATGAGCAACTTTTCTCATATTATCCTTATATAAATTAATTACCCCAATAATTAACCTTGACATCCTAATATCCCTCATTAATGTTTAAGCATTAATTTATTAAAGGTCCAAAACAGCCTGACATTCTCCTGACATTACAGTATGGTGCTATATTTTTGGACAATTGATAAATATGTGATATTTCAATCATCAGTTACCCTTATATAAAAATTAATTACCCCAATAATTAACCTTGACATCCTAATATCCCTCATTAATGTTTAAGCATTAATTTATTAAAGGTCCAAAACAGCCTGACATTCTCCTGACATTACAGTATGGTGCTATATTTTTGGACAATTGATAAATATGTGATATTTCAATCATCAGTTACCCTTATATAAAAATTAATTACCCCAATAATTAACCTTGACATCCTAATATCCCTCATTAATGTTTAAGCATTAATTTATTAAAGGTCCAAAACAGCCTGACATTCTCCTGACATTACAGTATGGTGCTATATTTTTGGACAATTGATAAATATGTGATATTTCAATCATCAGTTAATAGCGGAACACTTAAAGGATGTCGGAAGTCGACACCCAGAAAGTTTGTTGTTGGTTTCACGCAGATATTTCTGAATGACAATCAACAAATATGTCGACACATGCAAATCAGAAAATTAACCTCATAGTTAGCAAATAAACAAACATGAATACAGTTAAACACAAGAAAATGTTTTACGCACTGACCATTCATAGGGGTGTTTGTCGTGATTTAACGTTTGCCTTTGTTTTTCTTCTCTGATCAAGTTCAAAGCCGTTAATGCGGAACGTTTAATACTTAATCTTTTGGTATGCATGTGGAGTTAAAGCGCTATAGCTTTCGAAAAATCGTAAACAGTAATCGCCTGTCACGGCTTATTTCTAACAAGTAATTTTTTATTATTTGTTTATATAGCTGCTAGTTATTTATCTAATTATCAGTATATCTGTCTATATCCATCTGCTTGTCTACCTAGCTACACTCTTATCTGTCTATCTATCTATCTATCTATCTATCTATCTATCTATCTATCTATCTATCTATCTCTCTCTCTCTCACTCTCTGTCTGTCTGTCTGTCTGTCTGTCTGTCCATCTATCTTCTATCTACCTATCTACCTATCTCTCTCTCCTTTCTCTATCTCTCTATCTATCTATCTATCTATCTATCTATCTATCTATCTATCTATCTATCTATCTATCTATCTATCTATCTATCTATCTATCTATCTATCTATCTACATGGATCGCATTTTCTACCTATTCATTCTCATATGAGGTACATGTTATCGATTTCTCGCCGGCGAATATTGATTCCCGGGGTTAATGAACCATCCCTGTAGAGAGAGTATCTGTGTGACCTGACTGAACCAGTTTGCAAGCAAGTATGGGTACGTGCTGAGTAACAACTCTCTTACGTCACGCAGTAATAAGCTGCTAACAACGCCACGAACATAATCACAAACTTGCGGTTTTATTTACGTTGGAAAGTGGAAGCTGCCTACTGTTTTTGTTTGTGCATCGTCACTTTATAAAACCCGAAAGGGTTCATCATTGGTTTTTTGTTCAGGACGGTAGCCAACGAATGCAACCGTGTGATTCTACCCAAGTTTTACTTGTTCTGTTTTCAACCAACAAGAATAACTCATGCAGTCGCCGTGAATAAATGAATGAAGAGAAATATGAAATGATAAATGATAACAAGAATATTTTCGACAGCTTTGTTGGGATTCGCGCATTTGTTCGTACTTAAACATCTTGTTGGGCAGAAAAATCACTCTGCATCGAAAAAGTTGCGAAATTTGCTATTATTCCCTAATGCTTATTTATTTTGTTTATAAAAATCCCATATGCATCATGTGATCATGTTATTCTATGTTCACTTCACTTCCTGGCCACAAGTCTGTGTTTTGATTTTTTTCTTTGGTAAGCTTATAAATAGTTCAGAAATTTTTCTTCAAAGTTCGTTGGATGAATCTGTCATGTTATGCGCATTTGTTTATTAAATTTTATGTTATACATCTTTATTGATACAAATGTAATTGTTTATTCAATATTTATTCCGAGTCACAGAGGAAGACAAGCTCTGCATAATTAATGATAGTGGCATGGAATACACGAAAACTCAAATTTGAAATAAATTAAAAGACGGTGCGAGCGAGACAACTGATGATCTCCGGCGATAATTTACTATAACGACGACGACGACGATGACGATGATAAGATAATAATACCATCGTCGTCGTTGTCGTCCTAACTTACATATACAAAAATAATTATTAACATACGCAATCAAACAAAATCTTGAGAACTCAATAATATTATTATGACTTCTCTACTGTCACTTTTGAAATTCAATATGAGACGACGCCATGTCACATGATCAAACACATGTGACAGAGCAATTTGTGACAGTATTGTTTGGAAATTCAGCTGATTCAAAACAACCGTAAAATTTATGAATTGCTTACATAGACTTTGGTGTTCGTCAGGGCAAAACAGCTAGGCGTTTAGGATAAGCTTATTGTGAGCATCTTACTTTAACTTTCATACCACCTCATTGACGGGTGGATTCGACATTTATTACAGGAATAGACGTACCAATATTGATGATGACAATAGAATGGGTCCTTCTTGCAGTTCACATCCTGGAACAGATACAGTTACTATATTCTACACCAGGAAACACGCTCCTATTTTCTACCATACCTGAGCTGTTTGGCTGACACACAATGTGCGAGGTGAAAAAATCCATATCGTTTCTATCTGTCTAAAGAACAACATTAAAGTATATCCAGTGGTCCTAATCGGGTGTCGTCATACTTAGTCTGTACAATGTACAGCTCTCATTACCAATGGATTGGTCTGAGCAAATCAAATTGCTGGATTTAATTTGTCAAGCCCTGAAGCGAGAAGACCCAATTGCATACGAGCTGACAAGTGTGAAAAGTTTGAGAGGTTCTGATCAAAATATCCACTTGCCAGAAAGCGTAGCGTTATTTTGGTTTAACATAATGGAATGTATATGGCATACCTATATACAATAGGAAGATAGTGGCCCCTATCATTACAAAGCTGAAAACATTGTTATAAAAAGTCAAATTAAGGCCAAGCTGCGTATTGTCGGTGAATGTCTGCTGAATGGTCAGTTTACAGAGACAGGAACCCGTCCTCTAAAAAGAGTTTAACATTCATCACCTGGTTTCTCGTGTTATTTACTTGAAATAATTTTACTCGCCACTGTTCGCAGAAATACAAAATCCCGAGTCAACATTCTTCACACCACACCTGTTTTGAAACGTCATTTTATTAAAGGGTTCAACGAAGAGCAAGAGGTGCGCCATCGTTGTATGAGTCAAAAGTTTCCATACGCAATTGGGTTTTCGCAGAATTGTTTACTTATCAATTGATTGGAGATTGTTTCATATTCATATTGGTACATAGTGAAAAAGAGTGCCTTGGTGACATGTTTGAAAAAAAGATGGAAAGAAAGGAGGGTGAGAAGGAGGCGGATGGAGTGAGGGAATAAAGAAATACTCTGTTATTATTTAGTTTATAATGAAGTTCAAAGCTCTTTACCTGCAAAAATATCATTGCGTCATAACTTGACCATTGGATATGATTTTAAAAAATAGAACATGGTCCTCTTGGCGAGGACAGTGACCCATGACGTCAACCAGCAAACTCGTATCAACTAGATTTATCCTGCGCCCTCCTCTTTTAGTGATTGTCTTGTAACACTTGTGTGAGTCTTACAAATGAAGTATTTATATGTACCTTCAGAGTTTTTTTATTTGTTAATAAATATTTGAAATCGAGGTGCTTCTCAGCTCAACCTTTGAAACCGACGACACAATATGGGCTCCAACGTCAGTATAAAACCCAGAGCTCATTCAAATGATGATTTTCCGCCATTAAATCACATCGGTACCCGGTCATATGTTGCATATATTTTACCAGCGTACTTTATCCCATATTCAAAATAAAAGAATGCCCGCCATCTGAACCCTGTAGTATCGATAACCTTTGACCTTTTAATCACGTCGGCTGAGTATATCAACTTAATTTTGTCGAACTATTCAATAAAAAGCGGATTAAATTGCCCCTGGCAGCATTCGCATTGATTTGCACGGCAAAAACACATGTGAGTTCTATGCTGGAATCCGAAGAAAGGATTCCTATCAGAGAACTCTTTGAAGTGACATGTACATAGAGCTCATGGTGGGAGACAATATCGTTATGTACCCACAGATTGAACACTCTTCTCATATTGTTCGCAACCTGCATTTTTTATATCATCTTCAGTGACGGTGTTACCAGACCTGCATCTTTGTCCGCATGATGACTTGTCATAGGGGTTAAATATATTGCTTATTCAAACGATATTAATACTTTCCAGTTCGAAATAGCTCGCACACACAATCAGGCGCTGTATGTGCTAACACTTCAAAAAGCGAGTCATCATCAAAATATTAGGATGAATTTTCAGCTTTTTACATCCATCATCATTCATTAGGTCTCATTATAATATTGCCTTGCTTATTTTTTTTACATTTGTTCCATATGCACAGTATTTTCAATGATTTGATCCTCCTAATTTAGTTATGGAACATAACGCATGCGCGCTCATCAAGTGGAATGACATGAAGTTTTTGAAGTTCAGTCTTTTTTTTTATTAATTCTCAATCACGTACCGGAAGTTTAAAGGGTCCAGGTCTATGAAGTTTTAGGTCAATTTAGATATTTTATCATGCGATGGAATTTTCGTGTGAAGGGATGTGTGCGCACTAATCTTTATAAATCTCATGTGAAACATCCGTTATCTGTTTCTTCGATGTACCTCACAATCGCTATCAATACATTACCTCCGTCCAGGAAGCCAATAAATAACACTATTTTGCCAGAGAAAATGTAAACTTCGGAATGTTACCATTGACAGGACTTGAGAAGAATCACACAGTTGGTATTCAAAAATGTTGTGTTGTGCAGCACTAAGAAATCGGGAAGTTCTCGTAATTGAACAAGGACAAACGTGTTAACCTGTCGTTGGTCCTTGCTGTGGGGTACCAGATATGCCGCGCGTGGGAAACGAAATTCTTTGCGTTTGACGTCAAACCCCCTCCCCTAAATGAAGGTTTTGAAGCTCAAAAATCCAAAGACGGAATTATGAACTGTACAAACTGGACGTTAGGGACTGGGCAGAAATTACAGGGGGAAGGCCGTTGTTTTTTGGGGTAGGCTCAATTTTTCGCGCAAGCATTTTTGAAGGGTCATGAAATTTCACGCATGCCTTTTGGGAGGGTCACCATTTTTGCGCAATTATTAGAAGCCAAGATATGGCCGATATAGCGCTTCGTCCAATGATATCACATCATATTGGGATCTATTGGTCAAACTTTTAACAATTTTCCCTACAAAACAAGCTATATTTGTACGTAATGTACTTTGCTTGAAGAGAGAGGTCAAAATGGATGTATATACAAGAAATTTGATTTTTTAGATTTCATCGGAAATATTGATTCACTACACATGGGGGTCTATGAGAAAACTATGAATTGTTTATCCAATATAAAACTAGCAATTGTTACGCTCGAAGTTAGGGGAATTACGAGTTGTGGTATCGTAATGCTTTCGGTAACTGTAGCTGACACTGAAGCTGACACACCAGGATGTACATTGTAGCACAACTTTAAATCTTTATTCAAGATGGCTCGTGACACGCCACGTCTCCAATTCTGATCTGTCTTCTTCATTCGCTACAAAGTTATATATCTTTGCTTAACTAACATCACTACAAAATTATTATTATCATACGATGGTCATTACGTGGAAATTTTCCTGCCAGTCTTAAGATTTTCCCGCCATTCTTTGTTCCTTAAGATTAAACAAGATCACACCATGGAATATCCCGTACTCGATTGTTCTCATTCAACGTCTACAAATAATTAATTAAAAGTATGACGCTATCTCCTATCTCCTTCTCGTACGACTTTGAATCAACCTTCACACATCTTGGCCACGTGAGGGACGCTAAGAGAGGGCGTAACACAATATCTGTTCATTTATAGACATTGTATAATTGATATAAATGAACGTGATTAAAATAGGATGGTTACATGACATAGTGCGCATGTGTACAAGAAATTTGATTTTGGAAGTTCACCGAAAATTTCAATCCACTATACATGGGAGTCTATGAAAAATCTATGAATAATGTTTTTCCAATATAAAACTAGCAATATCTGTGAATTTATAGGCATTGGATAATTGACATAAATGTACTTGATTAGATGGGGTGGTTACAAGTGCATATGTGTACAAGAAATTTGATTGTGGATTTTCACTGATAGAAATTTCGTTATACATTGTATTCTATTATTAAAAACTATGAACAACTTTTACACAATACTAAACTAAATAAATCTGTGCTTTTATAAGTGTTTGGCAATTGATTCAAATATACTTGATCAGAATAGGGTTTTTGAAAGTGCAGATGTGAACAACAAATATTGGAATTAAATCCAAAAATATCGATTTACCTCTCATGGTAATCTAGGGGTAAACTATTAAACATTTCCCCCAACAAACCGTGCTATATATGTGTATTTATAGGTAAATGTTGTTAAATACTGACTTATAGGCTGTAATAAGTTTCTTGGCAAACAATAATAGTGCTACCTGTACACTTACAAGCAAAACTATAAATGAAGGTAAACATTACAGCTTTTATCGATAGAATTCTTTATTGTGAAATGTGATCTCTTTTCGTTGAATTACTGGGGGAAAAACTTGGGTAAAAGGGATTGTTTTAAAGGCTAAATAGTATTCTTTGAAAATTCTGAGGT
This sequence comes from Ptychodera flava, assembly GCF_041260155.1. NCBI lineage: Eukaryota > Metazoa > Hemichordata > Enteropneusta > Ptychoderidae > Ptychodera > Ptychodera flava. Next base: position 10,895,607 of record NC_091941.1, read on the forward strand.
AAAATGAGAAATTATGTTTAACTTAAGACATTAATATGGAATATGACACGCAGGGGGAGGGGTCATGGTCACTGTTTTTGGCGCATGGAAATCGGGGAGGGTAACTATTTTTACGCAAACTCTTTTGAAGGTTACTATTTTTCACGCAGCGTCATTTTCGAAACACCGCCCCCTGTAACTTTTGTCCAGTCCCTTAGAAGGTTAAATTCAATTCAGTAGTGAAAGGTTTGTGATCAACAAATTTTTCAAAATCATTGAGTATCATGCATGTACAAGCCTTCAATGGCATACATGTGGCGCATAGTTAGTGATCAATATTTATTTATTTATTTATTTATTTATTTATTTATTTATTTATTTATTTATTTTGTCATGTACACATACGTGACTTTGGCATAAAATGATATACAAAACAAAAGAATTACAATATAGAAAAACTTCGCAAGAGAGAGATGAAAAAAAAAAATCTCAAAATTACATGTTATAAGCTTTCATCAGCTCATTAAAGAACTTTGCAGTAATATGCACAACGGAATCATCGGAACAAGACATTATGTGTTTGAAGAAGGACATCTTGTCAAAATGTTTCAGCGGAGCCTGAATGTCAAAAATAGAATTACAGTAAGTATCTCTTAAACCTTGTGCTGGTGCTCTTTGACAAATCATAATACAATGGAATTCATCTCCAACATCTCTTTTACACAAAGTACAAAATCTAAGGTGTCTAAGGATATTCTTATAACGACCGACTTCAACTGGGAAAATATGATATGAAATTCTTTTTTTTTTTTTTGTTAATGCTATTCTATCAAAAACATTTGAACAAGAGACAGATACTTCTCATATTTGAAAACAGTTTTAATCTTATAATAAATATTTAGTTTCTCATTACTTTCTACGGCTTTCCTCCAGAAAAAAGGAAATGAAGAGTGCGAAATTGCGCACGGTAATCGAAACAGAGCGAACACCCCATCCCCCCTCCATTCCATCCCCCAAAATAAACGAACTCTGCTTTCGTGCGCGTGTTTTGTATATCCATGGCCTGTACAGAAAATAAGATGTTGAAATACTTTAAAATGTTGGCTGCAACGCGGGCAAACTGTATTTTGCTTTTTATTTTATCCCGTTCTTAGAATATGATGCACTATTTCATCCGCCACGTGTATACGGTTAAAGTTTCACATCCATCTTGATCAGACGATCAGACCGGTGTATCCCGAGTTGCTCGTTTATATCCACCATTTACTCACGTCATGACATCAACTGAGAACGCGCATGGTCGGTTGGAGGACACACTCGTGAACTTGAAATTGATAGTTCAATAGACAGCCCATCGATTTACTATTTCGAAACAAGGAATGTTCGCCAACTCTAATTAAAATATACAGCGTAATTACGGAAATAGCACTGATGGTAAAAATGATGATACAACTAAAACGAGAGGTCATTCTTTTGTATATCAAAAACGTTAGGAAGGTCATTTTTCTGATGTTTGAAAAGAAAACTGCATTGTCTGCCTCGTTCCGACACCATTCACCGTCCTTCAGAACGAAGCACCTTGAGGCCGCTAGTTGATTTCAACGGGACGCACTTAGCATCAACCGCTAACCCTGGTCGTTCTCGTATCATGACGACGATATCATGCTGTCAAGCAGAAATAATTACCGTGGGTGACCCGAAAGCTGAGGTCATCATCCGAGTTATTTGCGTGATATGGGATGGACTTTAGACATACCCTATTTTCCAAACGCTGTCAATATTCTTTCCTACAGTGGGAAGCAACTTACATTCCAAATCAAGCTTCGGCACTTATGAAATAACAAGATTTTAAAATTGTCTCGAGGGGGCATGACATTGCATTTCAACATTCCACATAAATAGATTGCCCTATTTATACCACACAATGTCATGCTATCTCTCCTACAGTGACCTAGGCTGTATTGTTTTTTCTGAGGTGTTCCATGCAGCTCCAATATATATGTGTATTAGCATATTGGGCAAAGGGGTCACTGACTGCCATTTTTACAAGGCGGATGTGACGTCACTCTGGTAGCCAGTGATGATGCTCTTGTGAAGGAATGCAGGGCCACGAGTCGAAGTTACACAGCATGTCAAGGGACGTGTCCACGCCTCGCCAACTTGAAAACTGCTTCCTTATTGGCCAGCCGCTCTGTTGTGGGCCAGTCATTTGGACGTAAATGGAAACACTTGTCAATAATAAAACCCTTGGCTGTTCTAAAAATAAACTCTACATTTCGTTTACGTCCAGCAGAAAGCTCAGACTACTGCTGGCGGTTTGAGTAAGCTGTTTACACCGTACACTCTTTCTCGTGTTCCTTCGTATGGTAAATTCTGGTAGTTGACAAAGGTGACGCGTCCATAATGTTGCAAGCAGTCCTGTTCGGTTTATTTCATTTGTACGAGGTGTTTCTGGCCTCGGCCATCACCACCCAGATCATGGTGTCGGCGGCCGTGGTAGCTCTGTCGTCTGCTGTAGTGTACTACTGTCAGAATCGTGCATATGCGAACTATATACCATTTGGGTTAATGTTTGGCGGATGGAGGGCTGGCGACCGAGGTCCTGGCGATAATCAGGCCAGAGAGGCAGCATACGATGGCCGAACACACCCTGATACAGGTGACAATGATGGCGGTGGGAGACGAACGAGCGAGGAGCCTGTCGGAGCCATGATGACGGCGTCCGTGGCCTCTGCCTCTGACCATAAAGTTGCTGGAAGTCAAACCAGCTGTGAAAATCTTCCGGTGCCGAGTCAAGCCGCAGACCACGATAACAAGCAAGTACAACTGCGTCGGCACGGAAGAGTACAGGAATCTTCGGATACAGTCAGGAAAAGAGTCGAGACCTTCGAGCGACAGCCAGAGCCAGGGCAAAATGGCCAGAGCAAAGAGGCGACGAGAGAGACCTTGATCAGAGAAGATGCTGTGGTGCGGCGGAAACACCAGCAGCACAGCGCACCGGTGCCTTGGGCTGACGACAAGACAACCTTGCAACAGGGAACGCCAGGTGAACCCAAGATGTTGCAGCAGGCACACCTGAAAGGCAAAACATCAGAAATTGAGGATCAGGGACAAAGCACTCTTGCGACCTCGGCTGAAGAGAACGTCGACGTCGCTCTAGGTGTGAGCATGGGAGCCAGGCTCAAAACAACGCCATCACGCCCATCCAGCAAAGAAACAAGCGACAGGAAAGGACGAACAGGACTTGCGACAAAGCCAAAAGCAAAACAGCAGTCGTACTTGGACGTGAACGAAAAAGTAAAAAGTCTTCACCGCACAACTGGGAGGATATCCGTCCGGTCATCGGCGACCACACACTCTCACTTCTTCCTACCGACAGAAAACATTGATCCCAATGGGAAGCCCATGATGCAGTTTGCATTTGGCGGAACCAAAGTCGAACACCGACTCAAAACAATAAAGGCCGCATCTGCCGACTCTGTCACAAAACCTAGTCACGTTGAAAAACTGGATTCAAGTTCGGGTCACCTGAGGCCATCAGCGGAACACACACAGAAAGAGACAGAACCAGGAACCACAAATGAACCTATCCCAATACAAGGTATCAGTATTATCAATATTAATTTAATATTCTTTCTTGCACACCTTTAGTTCAAGTGGTTTTATCGATATCATCGCGGTATACCATGATTGGTACTGCGGAGTTCAATCCAACGACCAAACAACGTTGAGGCGACCCTTTCTTATCGCTAACAACAGCATATATCCGAGAATAATTAGTTGAATGTTAAGTTAAAGGCAATTCAAATAAACAAACTCAGTAAAGTCGCGTTTTGGATGCAGCGTATACAGATGTCGTTTAATGCGTGCCATGGTATACCTGTGTTGGAGCTTAGGGAAACGAAGCATTTTTGAAATAACAAGCAAAACCGCGCATACGTCAATGAGATATTTACACGACCGGAAGGGACTGAATGAATGCCCCTCGCTGTGTTATTTTCGTCGGAGGCCCGTAGCATGTATAGATCCTCACGTTTCCACTGTGTTATCGCTGGTTCGCCCGGGGCAAGTCGCAGTTTCGAGATGCCACATAGGCCCTGTGATGACGCATATCAATGTTGTTTGCCAAGAGCAGAGGAAGACAAACGGGGACCGGGGGGGAGACAGTTGACGAGCGATGCCTCTGTATGTCTATTGGCAGCTCCGGTGTCAAGTGTCGACGGTGTCAGAACTCCGCAACGCACATAATTCGTGCGCTCGGGCAAGTAGACTTAAAAATGACCCATTTACTCATGAAACGTTACACGGCCCGTCACAATTGACATCAATCAAGTCGAGAGTATCGTAGTATAGAGGGCTTTGTGAAAGACACCTTACAATGACTGCCCCACTCGTCCTCTAGAGAAATGCTAGACACGTCACCATAGTAACCATGGGCAATGTTAAGATCCAGTATTTGTCTGAATGAAAGAGATGCAAGGCACAAACATGAATGTTACGGGAGGCAGATAGATTGGCTTCGTGTCTCGATCGAACTGAAACTTTACAAAGATCTCAAAAGCTTTTGCACATGCGTTTAGCGTTTATTGATCACCCACCCGACTAATTTTAGAAATGGGGTAAATCATACCTTAAGTGTTCTTGGTTAGGACCGTTCTCAGAGAGAACGCTAACAAATCTCATTTGTTGTAAGTCGTTAAACTTTTGAACGATATCCTCCTTACGTACTGAAGTGTTTGCAAAAAAACCTAAGCACAACACCGAGGTGAAGACAAATATTGTATTTCTCTCCGAAAGAATTTCAATATCTCAGAAAAGGGCGATAGATGACGTCTTGCGATCGACTCCTCGAATTCCCATATTCAATTTACTACGCATGAATCAAAGGTCTTCACCGTGGCACCGGCTTTCTCCACACTCTTCCGTTTTAATGGAAATACCGAACCGACAGACCGATTAGTTGGCCGATGAAATATTCCCCCAACAAGTCTTGCATCTCCGTTGAGTGAATGAAGGGCATACCGTCCTGTACGGTAGTTATTATGAATTGGGTGGACGGTACAGGCGGTTATTTTTAGTCTGGCCACATACTAATCCGGGAGAGAACTAGAAGGCATTTAAACTCGGAAACTTTTGAACTACCGTAACCTTGCAGCATACATTGAGGTCATATTTATCGTTTTCCGAGTTCCGTGTCGTCGACACACGGCGGCCATTAATTCCGCACCCCCGCCTATTCAGCGTTTGAACCACCGCACGAATAAAATTGCCATTAAAAGTTTGAAGAGCCGCCTACCACTGGAAATCCAAACGTTTTTGCGTTGCTAACCTGCTCGGTAGTGGCAGCAACGTATGAAACGCGCTAGGATGGAACGGAAAATATAACTAAATTAAGAAAGAACGAAAATTTATATATGTGTGTCCTATCTCTACTAAAGAGAATTATTTTCTGAGTGATCCAAAACAGTCGCAGCGAGTGTCACGCTTACCATGTGCCGTGCCATAACCTCTACATCATTTCATAGTTCGATAGCATGGATTACCTCGGTGAGGGCCTCCCCCGTGCGTCATACTCCACAGTGGGACGGTGATGCTAGGAATACTTCTTCATATAATTTAAAATATCACGATGACATCTACTGATGTTTTGGTATTTTGAGTCTGCCTCTTTCACATCTTGTTGATCTGTCGCGGCAGACTTCTCCGGTTTCGCCACGGATCAGCTTCTTGCCCGGTACCGCATGTTGGCAGGGTTCCCGCGGCGCTCTGACGCAAGCTCCGCTTTCCTCAATTCACCACTCCGGTCGACCTTCGCCGGGGAGAAATGGTTTGAACTCGTTTATCTGAAGCATTGATACAGAAAGGAATACCAAGTTTGGTTCTGATGAAGTCTTCCAGAGTTAAAAAACAGGAGGAATGCGATCCGGTACGGATCGGTAGATAAGGTTGTAAACAACGAACTAGTGTTAAAAGTGTGAAAAGAAGCATTCCTCTGTTGAGTAGAGCGATGCAATAGAGTGCCCTGTATATCAGCAATAATAAGATAAAAGTGTTCCTAAATGATGAGTGCAGACATCTAATCAGATTCTCTTTCCGTATAATTTCGCACGTCGCATACTTTTCTACTTTAATCAGAGATTACTGATGTGCCATAAAGTCGTTTATTCTTAAATGTATTACCCTCTACTCGACATGCGCGTGAAAGGGACACGGCAACAAATAAAGCAAACCCGCCAGTAAAACTGGAACCTCGTGTTCCCGAGGCTCAGGCCTTGTTTTGCTTTCAGTGTAATTGAGGCTTTACGAGCGCTTCGTATAACATATATTCCTTCGATGGCCTGTAAATCTGCAAAACATTTTGTACTTGCTATTGTAATGATGTTGGTGAATTGAATAGTAGCCGTAAAACAAACATTTGTCGTGAATCGTAGACACCGATAACCAGGTTTTTCTGTTGCTTGAACAAGCCGAATCATGGTTACTCTGCGAATAATGAGCGTTCAATGGCAATTAAAGGGACAAAGTCGGCCATTTTTCATGAATTTTGGTACGAGCTACTACTTATATTGTTTGGCATGTTGAAAGATACTGAATGAATGGGTGACCATGCATATATTCGACCCCGGTTTTAGACAATAACCGAAACCATCGCGAAAATGAATTATTGGTCATGACCATTAATTCATTTGAGCGACGGTTTCATTTAATTTGTCTAAAACCAGGGTCGAACATATGCATGGTCACCCATTCATTCAGTATATTTCAACATGTCAAACAATATAAGTAGTATCTTGTACCAAACAAAAGTCATGAAAAATGGCCGACTTTGTTCCTTTAAGGGGACAACAAATTAATTAGTCAATTAATTAATTAATTTATTAGTCTGACAACTTTGATTCGGTGGTATATAGGTGCGGTTTTCGGGGCTTTTTTATAGGCATTTGTTTAGTGATTTCATTGGCTGTGCAACCTTCGCATGAAGTCGTGATAGAGGCGAAAGTGACTCCAAGGCCGGTACCCCGGTAAATGTTACCGGGGTTCCCCAGTCATTTTACCGGGGTTCCCCTTGGTATATCAATGCAATGAGATTAGGGGACAGTAGCAATGTTACCGGGGTTCCCAAATCATTTACCGATATTCCCAAACCTTAGCAAAAACACTGGTTTTGAAGCCTTGTTCGTTGGCCCTGGGCCATGCATCATATGATCTGTCAACACCAGGCTCAGCTGGCCAAAAATCGTGACGTGTGTTTCACCAGGCTTTTTTCGTATTCCCAGGACATATACCGCGCTATATATGCACCCAGTTGTCCCAGCGCAAAGCGGGAAATATATACGCGTGACCGTGCAGACATAGCAAATTGATAACCAGGAGTAAATATTTACACGGGACTCTGTGCTTGCCGTATCTTGATTAATGAAATGTTTTGTCTGGACGGCACGGTTAATAGCCTTATTTGTTAAACTGATATTTCGATAATTCTTTTTTGCAAGCGTATCAGTAATATACGGACGCATAGACCAAAGGCAAGTATAAAAGTGTCAAAAATTACATCAGAGAACAGTAAGTTTCAAGGGAAATTTAACATGTGTGTAGCTCATGTCCAGTTTGTAATTTTCGTTTCTTTCAGTCGGTTACAAGTCTCTTCTATCCATAATTTTAGTTTCTACGATGACATTGGCAGGTCAAGCGTACTTTACAGTTTGTCTTTGTGTCAGTTTTTGCATACACGCACGTTCCATGTTGTTATCGCTCCACGTCGCACCGTGTAACTTTTAACAGTCTGCCTGTTAAATTCCATCCTTTATGTCTTGACGTCACTTCCGGCTCATTTGACTGATACTTGGGAGGCTTGACGGTTGTCCCACGGCAAGCTTGCGCCATAATTTGTATGTTACCAAGATAAGTCAGTTGGCCTCCGGTGACCCCTAATCAAAAAGTTCTCCAACAACATGTCGACGTAGTCAGATAGATTTCTAATAATAGAAGCAACTGAGTTATTCCACTTCGGAAGAAAGGGTCATACATCAACTCCGCAAACTGCAAAACGTGGGCAGGAATTTTAATCAACTGTCAGTCCGTTGCACGTATTAGCTTGCTGGTCCTTTTTACCAGAGAACTAATTGCTTGTATTACTGCATGAGGCGTGTTGCATAACTTAAACCCTGGGAATTCAGCCGCTGCCCAGGGGATGGCTTTATACAAAACCAATACAGTAACTGTCCTGTATTTCAAAACTCCCATCTTTCTTCTGCTGTGCATGAAAATATTTCTTAAGTCCAAGTACTTAGAATATGATACATATGATAATTTAGAATTGTTTTTCAGAGACAAAGTTCGAGGAGCTGTGACATCGGTTTTGGTCATTCTTGCCAAAAGCACCTTTCTGTACTTTCGGTCAGAACACCTCTATATCTTTTGACTGATCTGTTGAGTAGTCGTGCGTCTCCTGACAAAGATATTGGGGATCGCATTAAACAAATGAGGCAAACTATACATATATGGAGCTATAATTCCTTTTTCAATCGTTCGAGATATTCACGTCCGAGCGTTTTGTATCGATAAAATAGATTGCACTGAATTTTACACGTCCGTTTTTCCATGATGCGTTGATAAACTCCCCCAAAACTGTTTCTGGTCCTTGACATTCAGCAAAAGTGATTCGGCGACGCGGTTTTCTTTTTGTTTTCTTTTTTTTAATTCCTAACAATGCTGGTTTGGCACTATTGTTGCAACAGTTATTGTCTTTTATCACTGGTTGCATAGTACTTCCGTTTTCTTTTTAACATTTTTGGACATGCAAACAGGGATATTAAGGATAGCTGTACTGATGAGTTTGTAACAAAAAAGACATGACGCGCAGGTTCTGAAATGGAACGCACGATGAATAGAAACAACCTTTTTTTTGGCCTAAAGGCTGTGTGCTACAAAGTCACGTTAAGCATATCGAAAGCTAATCGACCAACTTTAGTAAAAATCGAGTTAATTGACCAATGGTTATGACAATTACATCGCAAATAAACATGCGTTACAGATCTCGAGATTCGCGAAATTAAAGGCACGTTTTTCGATCCCAAGGCCTAAGTATACAGCCCTATACACTTGGATTCTCTTTGCATTGTTTTAGCACTCTATAACACAGGACACGTCAAACCATGGAGCTGCAAGCTAGTCTCACTTGTATCTCCATGGTCAAAAATACCAGTTCAGCTTATGTCTTCGTCAGATGACTGATAGCAATTGTGAAAGACAATACAAGCCATTTTTCTCAGGAACAATCCGATCATTTTCACCAAGAGCTGCAGTATACATTGTCAAAACTCCATTTAGAAATTCCCGTGACATCGTGATATTTGTGTGGTCTTGTGAACAATCTACTGGTGCTCTGAAGCTGAAATTAATTCACTGAAGCCTGGACATGCAACGAGGGTCAACGCCATTTCCCTCGTATTGAGCAGAAAATATTTCCCGCGGGAAAAAAACTTCTGTAGTTGTACCCACGGTCATACTCTCCACGGTTACTCTAGAGAATAACCGTGTTTGACCTGATGCGAAGAAATTTCGGGAAATGATAGAGTACCGAATAACGAACTACGGGGCTTACATCATAGAAATGAAAAAATATTGAAATACGCATCATTTTATGCCCGATATCCACCACGCATTTAATGCACTTGTTTCGGTATCGCTCACTGTAGCGTTTTAGAGGCACATTTCCAAAATTGCTATGTACGTGGATTCTGTCGGGAAATTGTTTTACAATCGTTTGCTTTTGATCGCTGAGTCCAAACTAAGAAAGTTCTGAGTCACAAGGACTTTAAAATGTATCTCTCATCTGAACTTTTAGGTATTTTCCCTCCTTATTATGTGTAGCCATCTGAAACAAGGTTTTCGATATCCTATTTCGCAAGACCTTTGTCCCGAAATCTGGAAAACCACTTTGCAATAACGAGTCTGCCTTTTAATACAAAGTATTCTCCGCCATGCACACAGTACGCATTGCTTTTAAAACCCTGATGGAGGGAATCCCAATAGTCTGCATTTAGTCTCCACTGTTTACACAAGGATAACACCGTACCTGACAATTTGGAAAATCTCTGAAAACTGATAGCGTGTCTGCAACCGATTTTGAACGAAGAAGCGTCGAGGCAGTTTCTTGCGACAATTACAGGCGATGGTGCGGTAGATCTTTTGTTTGAGTTCTGATGACTCACTCTTGATTCCCAATCACATACCTGGAAATTGAACCTTACTCTACTCCTTAAAGTGTCGTTGAACAAATGAATAAAATAAAGCTACGTCCATATCCTGAAAAACATAAACTAACCGAGTGTGGCGGTAGGGAAACAGTTTTTTAAAGTGGCCATTTTCAAAACTTTTCAGCCCCGTGGCGTGGATTCTGTGTATCAAAGCGATTATAGTGCTCGCAGTTCAGTCGCCCGTGAGGGAAAGGTTTTAATATTACTTTACACAATGCTCGTATATGCAAAAGGTTTGAAGACCCTGGTTTTCGAACAGAAAATGACACGAACATAATCGTTTGCCTCGAGAAGTTGACAAAGCGCAAATACTGTTTTGACTTCGGCTGACTGTGTGCTGTATGACCCGAGGGGAAGCCTGAGGCGCGAGTCGTTGACATTTAACCAAGACTACACACGAACCGAAATAATTTGAGTCGCAGTCACCGAAGGAAATTACAGTATAGTCTTTTTTCGCTCTATTAAGACAGAGACTTACGGTACGTTGGTTGGGGTTCAGTACAGACATATCTCATAAATGATACCACACAAGTGCATCGAGTGTATAATTTGTACCATTGGTCCTCCGCGATTCCGTTACTTGGAACCGTACTATATGCCAAAGACACATCTTGATTTCCTGATGAAGTCTTAATTAAGAAATTTCATTGAAAATGTTTGGTGCAAAGACACAATATATTTTTATCTTCACCTCTAAGAAAGTCAACAACATCGTTATATTGTACTTTAAAATTCGTGAAGTTTGTATATTCACACATGTAGGCCCTATATAGTAGGCATATTTGTACATATAGATGCAGATACATAAATACATACTACACTGATATTTACGTACGCGTATGTGTATATACATGTGTGTAGGGTATATATATATAAACAGATTACTCCAAGTACAAAGTAATGAAATCTATTACTTAAGTTTCATGCATCTTGCAATCCTCAGATAGAGTGAAAGGATTACTAGCTCGACACTCTTACATATATGATTGGGACGTCCCAAAATACATACATATATATAGTTTGATTAGCCATCGCCATGATAAAACATCGTTCTCAATATCTGTCTGCCCAGTCTTGCTTTTTTGTGTCAACTTATCATCCATAACATTTTCACTCTTCGTATTTTCGTATTTTCTAGGGCAGAGTGATGTAAGACGACGGTCAAGTTCACCCGCCCCGATACCTTGGATACAGACCTTTGCAACTGACACGCGAACACCAAAGTCACGTGACGACAAGACACCGACTCGAACACATGCGGTGTTCAAGTTCACCGGGTCCTCGCCAGAAAAACGAACAAAGAACGCAGAACAAAAACCAAACGAAGAAAGGGGGTGTAACACAACCAATGCTTTTACAGCAGAAACCATTGAAGAATCTATGACACAAGATGATACTGAACCAACGCCAGGCATAGTATTTAAGGGTGCAGAATCAATTGACACAGAGAAAACCGACGATATACTACCAGAAACAAAAACTGAAGTGGGTGCCGCCACTACACAGACCGATGGCGAACGGGAAGGGGGCACCGATTTCGGTAGTTTTGTGGCCGATGCTCACAGCGCAGGAGAGTCGCCAAGGCCACCCGTCATTACGGAAAAGATGCCCCTTCCCCAGTTGACGTTGCCATCGCTAGAGATAACAGAAGCTGTGGACGAACCAATGGCAGAGGAACCTTCGCCCACGTGCCTGACTGTGACCAGAAGCAAACGCCATAGCCTCGAGGTGCCCATGATCACAACATCGGAAATGGCAATCCCGAAACCCGTGGTACAGCCAACTGCAATAGCAGTCACCAGCACGGAGCCACCAGAAACACCAACCGACCTGGCCGCCACAAATACACAGGAGAAAATTGCTATACCCAGAATACAGACTTTCGAAGCACCTGAACCAGTCGCCGTACCGAACATCACCTTTGATGACGATACCAGGGACATCGGATGCGGAAGTTTGGGCGATCTCGGGTCGTCCAGTTCGAGGGAGAGTCTGGAAGTACCCTCAGTGGACATTGACAAAGAAGCGTACCCAGCGAGGAAGAACTCCAAGAAGCCACCAGAAATAGAGATCCCGTCGGATGCTACTCCCAAAATCGAGACAGGACAGGCCAGTCCAAGTAGCCCTACGAAACGCAAATCGCTCATATTGACTCAAGATGAAGCCGAAGACGAGGACGAGCTGTATGATGATTTTTTCATACAAGAACAACCAAGCGAGTGAAGAGACCACGTTTGCAGCGCGACTATGGCATCGATATACCAGACTGGCAGCTCACTGGTGAACTGTTTCCCACGTCCGATTTCGGAAACGCCGCGAAAGATAACAGCTTTCAAGAGGACGTAAAGTCGAGGTTTCTGAACTCGACAAATGAGAGCATCATGCATTTCTTCGAGAGGACGCGTGGTTCAAACGACAGTTCAGACAGTGAGAAAAGTGAACTGGAGCGCAAAATCGAGGCTGTCACCGAGAAGGCCAGAGAGGCGGATGAAGGAGTAGACCCTGATAAAGACAACGATGAAACCCAAGATGATGCAAAATCGCGTTTCCTCGAAGCGCCAAAGGATGAGCAACAGTCTCACCTCCTGTTGACGACAGCTATAACCTCGTCCACGGACAGCAGCGGCGGTGATGCGATCAGCTGCCAGCAGGATACAGACGATGCGAAATCCCGCTTCCTACAACCATCGGACGCTGCCAAATCAAGTCTTCTGCTCTCCAAAACCATACGCAGTTCCATCGATGTCGTTGATGGCATGCCTTCCCAGGATACAATTCAAAGTGTCCCTTCGGTTTCCACCGTGGAAGAGGCGGATAATGAAGAGCCTTTGAGTCAACCAGACATCCAGGGCCGGCAGGATGAGGCCGCCGCCGAGGCCGCGCCAAGCGCAAAGTCCCGGTTTTTGGAATCCTGTGTGGAAAGCGAGAACGAACCGGAAGACGAGGGACAGTCTACAATTCCGAGGCAGAACCCACAGACAGGTCGATGGGAAACAGGAGGTTGGTGTATCTTTTTACATCTTCACGCCCATATTACTGATATTAATCATTGGTTGTGTCTCTTTGAGGAAGGTTACACGTGAAGCCTTGGTATCATATGTGAATGTATAAACTTTAAGAATTGGATGGGAACAGGGGTTTTGGCAGTATCACAAAATGCGAGATGATAGAAAACAATTGCATTTCTTCTTCATCTTGTCCTTAAATATGTTGAAATACGAAGTATCAGCCCTGCAAACAGGATGCATTGTGTACCAATTACAATGCCATTATTGACAAAGGGTGTCTTGTCAGGACTAAAAGTTTATCGTGAACACTAAAATTGGACACTGGTGTATACATAGTCAACTTTTCGAAGTTAATAATGTGATTTGGGAGTAGATTATGAAATTGTATTTCACAAACGGAACAAAAATAATGGTAACAAAATTAGTAGTTACAACTGATGGAAGACTGTTTAAAAATACTGTTGGCGTTGACCAATGGCTACATTAGTATTCTGGCTACATTACGTCATGTGATGGTATTGTCGGCGTTGACCAATGGCTAAACTAACGTCATGTGATATGCCTCAAGTCGACTATGGATTTTACGGAAATTGTACCTATTAAGTTTGGTTCCCCTATATGTTACTTAATTTGTGTTATCTGTTCAGTAATTTATTTAGGTATTTATTTATGTATCAATCCGTTCATTCGTCCGTTCGCGTTTCATTCATTTTCTTTTGACACTAAAATTTTAATATACATGGCCGAGAGCTCTGCATTGTGGTGAACTAATACAGCAGTTTAGCCCATAGTCCGTCGGGAACTATAGATGCTATGAAAGTTTAGCTGTTGGTTATCTTCGTTGATATAACTTGGAAGACACTATAAAATCGATCCTGCTTGTTGTCTGAACTTACTCGTTATGTACACACCAAAACATTTAAATCTTTCTAGCTCCTGTGCAGTGTCACTTAATGTGAAAAAAATTAATGGCGTCTGTCTGGAGATTTCAAATCGCTTTTAAAAAATTGCCAGTCTGTTGATCTGTCAGTCTGCAGACTGGCAACTTGAGAAACATGTCTGTTCAGATATCACGTGACGCAGACGAGACTGTGTGGCCGTGTATCGGTTTCTTCGCGACCCAAAGAAGCGTCTTTTTAACTTAGGGTCTAAAGAAGAAGGCGCAAAGACCAGGTTTCGAGTTCACTTCAATTGCACTATTCCTGTGCACGGGTCTGGTGTTTTGGTTGCCATATCAAGGTCTCACTAACCAATGACATCGAGAATGCGATGAATAGCTTAGCAGGTTGCTGCAAAAGTAAACGTCAACAAGGCGTTAGAACGCTGTATAATTCCGGAATGAATGTATTCGAACACTTTGCAGGATAATTGAAACTTTGCCGATTATTTAAATCGTATTTAATAAGACATTTTGCCAACATCGACTTCACAGTTCATTGCCATGATAACGTACATTTCAATTTCACCTTAAAGCAACAAAGCTTTAATTTTTTATGACACTTTCGTTATTTTGTTGTACAGAACAAATACATATTAGAAGACAGTAATAGTCGTAACTGTAAACATAAGGGTAAAAATTGTTTATTTGTTATTAATACATTTATAAATATGAACATTATTGATAAAATACAGCATTTCTGTCGTTGTATACTAAAATAAGCACCGAACTGCACTGGAATCAAGAATAGTGTTCAGAATTGATGCCAAATTCGCACTTTTGTAGCACAGATCCTCGGAAATAGGGTCTGCAGTTGTAGTATTGTACAGTACTGATGCGCGTACTGCCAGACTGGCACTGCATGTTAACGTTTAGGCAGTTCTATAACCGCTCATTACTTTGCAATCCTACAACTGCAGACCCTATTTCCGAGGTACCTCGCTGCACAGTTTTAGGTTCGTACTTTTCTTCCTACAAGATTGGAAGCCGTATTGAATTTCAAATGACTTTTAATGGTTTCCTCTTGTGTCGTCTATCAGCTGCCTCGTGGGGCAAACTCCTCGAAGCCGAATTGGCAGACGATATAGAATTTTACGAATCCGATGAAGAGCTTGAAAAAGAACCGAATTCCAGGGACGAGTACGTACCCGAAACTGAGGCTCAACGAAGTGATGGTGATGAAGACGATGATGATGATGTGGAACTGCTCGGCGCTGCGGCTCCAAAGCCACGGCGGCGCGAGACTACTGCGTATGGCACAGCCTCAGGTAACTTTTCCTCTGCACTTAGTCTGTTGAAATAATTGCATCCAAATTGTTATAAACTGAAAGAGGAAAATCTCAATTCCAAGGATTAGGCACGCCCATAATGTTAAAGCTTCCCCTTGTTTGATACTGGCAAAATAAAGTCCATAAAATTCACTCAGTATGGTTTAATTTGAAGCTAGATATTTACAGTACTTTTTATTAATTAAATGCCGCAAAAAGATACTAGAATTTGATTATATGCTAATATCTTTTTTATTCACGGAAAGGCCTGCAATATTCAAAGTGTTCACAAAACGAAATTATACAACGCATTCGCGGTATGTTCATTGTAAAATATACCAAACTACCCTACTACTTTAACATTGGAAAACTGGAGGTTTGAAGCAGCTTCTTCCATGAAGTGACCCTCTGAGCTATAGTTGCCAAATGAACTCAAACGCCAGAGGCCTCATTGAAAACATATGCTGTCATTGTAGGAATCAAAAGATGAAATATCATAAGAGCTCTACAGACGGCTGCAAATTTTACAGACAATAGCAGGTTGCCTTGACGACTATGTTTCATCGACTAGAAAGGGTACTTGGAAGTTAGGTATCTGATATAAAAACACCATTTGCATTCATTTAAAAAATCGTTTCGCAGACGAGTGAAACTGTGTGTGCATTAATCTCCGTTATCGTCATGTGGTTTTACAGGCTCTTTTTGCCAGTCAACTAGCTCAACTTCGTTTCTGTAAGTTCACCTTGGGGAGTATGTGCAGAACTGCGTTGAATATTAGAAGCTTGTGAGAAAGGGGGTTGTAAATGAGAAACACGTTGGCACGAGACTCCGGTCAACGCGATGTGTACTTAATTCAAGAGGCAACGTTCGAATGTTTTAACTGGCCCGGGCATGCGTTCAATAATATTTAAGAAATAATGAGAGCGTACCAGACGTTACGCCGACCTACTTCGTTATCGCATTAAATTCAGTCAGGGGTTGTTTCTGCATTTATAAATAGCCTTGTAGAAATGAAGCATTCGACAGATGTGTAAACACTGGTAAATGGAAATTCCTGCTGGTGAGCTCCTAAGTGAATCTTAAACCTTTTCTCCTCTCTGTGTACCAATTTCTGCAGATATTTTCAGTCCCTGGTACAATAAAGCAGTGGTAATTGATAACGGGTCTGATGTGCTGAAGATTGGTCTTGCTGGTGGGTACATACCGAGTATCACAATGCCTACTATAGTCGGGAGAAAGAGGGGCTACGATCTGTCTGAAAGGGACAGACACACATATATTGGGGATGATGCCCTTGCAAACCAAGGCGTACTTGGGTTTGATTATCCAATCGAAGGTGAGTATAGACCCCTTACGCTTTTCTACTTGTTCTGTGCAGTTCGAAAATCCCCGTTTTCACAGGAGCATAAAAAGCTGCTTGGTTATTTCCATTACTGGTGTGCCTTGTTCTAATCTCTGTATTGAAGTTATAACGGTACCGTCGTATACCTAGCGAGTAACCATTTTGTTCTGAGATGTTCGTGTGCGCATGTCTATGTTGTAGATACCAGAAGTAACGACAGAAGTGCAACATATGTTAGAGATAAAATGTGTGGTTCCGGTACTCGTTAGGTTGGGAGGAATTTTTTAATCAGTGGTATTTTCTATGATTCAGTGCCCAAAAAGTTGAAGGTCGGAAAATATATAGATAACGTAGGGCAGGGTTGGAACCATACATTTTTGTTCGTCGACGATGCTATGTTGAGTTTATCGATTGGTCCTGCAGTTACTGGTTGTGTCTGTCCTGTCACTATGGTTTCTACAATTCAGTCGAACCATGGAGTTAGAAGCGAGCGAGGGTTTTGCTTGTTGTATTAATGCTCGAACTAAAACCAGTCTTGCTAAAACCAAATCCTTACTGTAAACTAGGATGTGTCTCTCCCCGTATGAGAACCTTGGCACCGAAACGATTTCCACTAATCCGTTGCAGAGTGAAATCGAGACCATATTTGTTGAAAATTATATCTGAATAATTGTTTCAAGTTATGTGTGTGTCGGGTTGGCTCGACAAGCGCCGGCCAAGCCGAGTGCCAATTAAACAACACGCGCCGAAAACATCCTGCAATCCAAACCTTATCCATAAAATGCAGGGAAACGTGTCGTGGCTTTTGCTGGTGGAGCTAAGATGACACTGAAATCCCGGTATGCGATGAAGGTTAGAAAGTCGGGAGTTTACAGCTCAACCTTGTCAGTAATTGTCACCCAGAAATATCAGACCGGCCGCCATTTTGATTTTGTTCATCAGGGTCACAGTGGGCCTCCGAAATACGCTTCCCAATCTACGTTAACTTCTTTTACATCTTTTTCACTGAATTTTTTTCACTCTAACCACTTTTTTTCTCACTTCACTGCTTTCACAATGGGTCATTTCGTGTGAGTAACCACTCTTCATGTACTATTATGATTGATTTTGATGGCGTTTTGCTTCGGTGAGATCGTTTGCTAGTACACGCATGCACCTGTTCCACATGTTAACAATCACGTCCAGGACGAACGGGTGACTCAATTTGTGATAATATTCCAAAGTTCTTCGCCGGTTTTGACCCGTTCCATTAATTTAGAAACTTTCCGAATGCTTTAAGACATCAGTGTTGTACTCTGGGTTGCGGCACCAAATTCAACAGTATTACTTGCGTAAATTTACACCGTGTTCCACAAACTTGAGCACTTATTTATGACAGTGTTCACGGCGTCTTTTGGCATAGATACAAACGTATTATTTCTTATATTTACTATGACACGTCTCCGGATAAAATTACTCAAAACGATACAGTATCAGTGTGATCATATACTTTATCGTTTCGGAAGGATCAAGTAAGTGTGACGTCACTTCACACATTACCTTTCCATCCGCGCGTTACTCTTTCATGCCTCACACCTCACCTCAATCCGTCACTAGGGGTATGGGGTCATTGAAACTTGAGTATCTTAACTATTAGAAATATTAGAAATGGGAAGAAAATACTCTAATCATGCAAAGGTACGGTTAGTTTACATTGTTCCGGATTCTGAGTGGGATGGCTCGCTTATTATGTGCAATGACGTCACAAATTACCTGTTTGCACTCTGTGACCCGATACGACCCTGAGGTTGACGATGTTTGATACTACTAGTAAATTCCTCAGGTTAGCCATACCAATCAAAAATTCATAATCATTGCGGATGCTTTAGATATAGAACTGT
Organism: Ptychodera flava; assembly: GCF_041260155.1. Lineage (NCBI taxonomy): Eukaryota > Metazoa > Hemichordata > Enteropneusta > Ptychoderidae > Ptychodera > Ptychodera flava. The sequence goes on from NC_091941.1 coordinate 10,914,280, forward strand.
TTTCAAATTTGTCCTTTGCCACCATAGAATTCAAAAACATCGATGGTGTTAGACTTGCTCACTCTTGATTGAATGATTGAGAGAGAGAGAGAGAGAGAGAGAGAGAGAGAGAGAGAGAGAGAGAGAGAGAGAGAGAGAGAGAGAGAGAGAGAGAGAGAGAGAGAGAGAGAGAGAGAGAGAGAGAGAGGCAAATTGCGGCATTTCAATATTTATTATTATCATTATTTTTTATTTAAATTGAGGCAGTTTCTCTGCCCTGCACGGTTCACAGAATCTCAGACTCGTACGTTACTTTTATGACGGTGCTCAAGTTTCATCGGGCACTTGGTTAAAGGCTGTGTGCAAGTCCCCGCGATCCCTGCTCGTAAAATAACATCTCTATGCACTATATTTTAGGAAGCGACAGCAATCATCGTTCTGCGGGTTTCTTTACAGGGGGCGTCGTCGGTAATTGGAGTGATTTGGAGAGGATTTGGGACCACGTGTTTACGTACGAGCTCGCCTTGAATCCAGCTGATCATCCCGTCCTCTTGACTGAAATATCCACAACCCCAAGGCACCAACGGGAGAAATACTTTGAGGTTTCTTTGAGTTTTTCACTTCTTTATTCGCTCTGTTTGGATACAAAACTCTCTTTTGACAATGTCATCCTGTTATCATATTTTCCTTCATACTTGTCATCACGGTGGTATTGCGAAATGATCGGCTACAAGGAACTGCAAACTGCAACGCGCTGACGTCTATTTGGTCGTGAGGACATACAAGCTGTTTTTATGTTTGCCATAAATTCTATTTATGTAGTACAGTAATGTACCATACAAGGTGTTTCACCGTGACGTCATGCCTATGTGCTAGTTTACAAACGAACGTGTCAAGGTCCACATCGACCTGCCATGTATCCAATGGACTCAACAAAATATAATATATACCTTTTTTGAAAAACATACCATCAAAACAGACAAGACAAGTAAACTTGTCCAGACGTGATGGATATTTCGATTTAAGACTTTGGATCATCCATTAGACGGAAACTTGAAATTTAGCGATTGTAGAGAAGTTACTTTTGAACGCTCATTCCATTTTTATTTATTTATTTTATTTATTTGTTTGTTTGTTTGTTTGTGTGTGTGTTATTTCTTATACACAGGTATTGTTTGAGAGATTTCACGTTCCGGCTGTATTCCTGGTGAATCAGGCCGTGTTGGCGCTGCACGCCAGTGGCTGTACGTCCGGTGTGGTTCTCAGCAGCGGAAGTGGTATCACTGAAGTTGTTCCCATCTACGAGGGCTTCTGCATGACCCATGCTGTGACTGTGGTGAGAAAAGTCCGACAATTTTTCATCCGAAAAACAGTCACTTCCCTGTCGAACACCCATAAGCAGTTATTATCGTGTATAGCAGATTACTGCCGTTGTAAATGCAACCCCAATTTTCGTGACGAGGTCTGACTTTCACGAGATCCTGACAAATGAGAAAGAGGATCTACATTTACAAAAATAGATATCTAAATACGTAGAGCAGTGCGTCAATTCTAGCTGATAAACATGGGGCGACCCCACGCTGCACTTATGGTGTATTTGAGTAATGTACATGTTTTTTTTTTCTGAAGTTGGATAGGATGAAACTGGCTTGTCACGTCAGCCTTTCTGCTACGGCTACGTCAAATGCCGTGGGTGGTTTGGAATGACACAAGTGGAACAAAATAGCCATTGTGTGATCTATATATACATATGTCGGACAGATTGTGAAAGAAAATCTTGTTTGTAAAGATTTATATTGCGACATGACTTTCTATACTCCACAAATCTACAGTAACCAAAGCGTTTACATTTGCGATGTATCACTTCTGTTTTAAATCTGGAAGTCTCAAACCTTTTGTGCACCGCTCGTGTTATATTTGTTTTATTTGTTTAAGGAAATCTATAGTTACGGGTCGACCGTGCAAATTTTTGCGTCATAGATCCGAAGTGCAGCAATTTAGATACAAATGGCCGCGATTTAAGTTCCTCTTACTAACCCATCTGAGAAAACATAAAAAATATTTGATTTTTACGTAAACGAGATCGTTAACAGTTTCGGTCTAAAATGACAGGAATTGGTAAGGTTTGTAAAGCACTTTTAATTTTTCTCAAAACTTTGGTTCCCATATGCTTTCTGCGTAAAATTTCTAATTCTGCATCTGTCATGGAAGTAAAGGTACAAGTCACAGGAAGCTTGACTCGTATTTCCATCATCGTATTTGTGCAAGATGTTATTTGTAGTTGAAACCCCAATTGTAAACGTTGGATATCGTTTTGCTTTCAGCTGGATGTGGCTGGACGTCAAGTAACAGGGCAACTCGCCTCCTTACTGCAGCATAACAAGGGTTACAACTTCACCACTTCTTCCGAGTGGGAAATCTTAAGAATCATGAAAGAAAGGCTGGCCTTTGTGGCTTCAGGTGAGTTGTCCCCCATCTTCCTCTTCCCCCCTCCCATTGACGTCATGTCTTCCTCTTGTTTCCCTTTGACAGTGTTCAAATTGTGAATACCTGTCGAAATGTCCAAATCAGTGATTGTCCCTTCACAGTTCCAAATCTGCTTCTATCACAGACCTTGCCTGTGCTGAATGCTTCTACTAATGAGCATTGACGACACGTATACAACATTACTTTGCGTCACGTAATGGTCGCCGTAATGTTTGGTCTGACGATGACGCAACATGACTCTGGCCAAAATGACTCAACGGTTGAAAGAAAGTAACAGTAATGGAAAGAATAGCTGTCAGCGATGTATACATACGTATAATAATAAGTATAAAGTTGGACCACATTTCAGTTTTACACTGACTGATTATGAGTCGTTACCCTGACTTGCACGTACTGAAGAATCGATACCGCGGCATATCACTGTGATTTCTACGTGTACATGAATTAGTTTCGCCAGACAATTTAGCTCGGCCTCAAGTTGGCACGTCTGTTCTAATTTTCACATCCTGACATACATGGAACGGCGTTTTTTAAAAGTGCACGCGGGGACACAACTGTACAGTCAGATCGACGCAGTCCAATGGGACTTTTCATGTCCGGAGCTCGGACATATGTCACCCAACTTCTTTTTACAATGTGTGTGCCAAAATGTTTCACTCTGTCAGCTGGCAGTGTGTGAGGTGAGACAGTTATATCACTCATAACATTGGACTGAAGCCATAATTTTGAGGATGCATTCCTGATATAGAATTCTTAATATATGGAAGATACATTTAAGACACGCACGTGTTAAAAATCTCCTTTTGCGTCCACCGTATCGACTCCCAGCCATTTACATGTACAAATAACGGACGGGGACTTTGTCAGCGAAGATGCTCAATGTTATCGAACCGTTATCTTCATTCTCTGCCTTTGTCGCACTCTCGTTACTGTGACGGCTATTTCACATATTTGCAGAAATTCACGAGGTTTTACAGTTGATCGCTTTGACGGCCCCTGCGTGAAAAGCATGCTTCTGAATACAACGACCCGATGGCAAGCTCCATCTTGCCGAGGACACTTGACAATCTTCATGTTTGTTGTTTTTCAATTGCCGTCAGATTAAATGCCCATCAACTGGCTTCATCGTTGACCCTGTCAGTTCTGCGCTATGCTTGCCCGCCAGTGCCCCCTGCGACATGTGACCGTTAAGAACAATAAACTTCGATCCCACTCCATCAAGAAACAAACACTGGCTGTCAGAGCGACAACTACATAAATCTCCAATCCGTAGCATCCAGCTGGGTGACATTCCATTCCTGTCAGTCACTATGGTACATTAACAGCAAAACAGCTTCTGTTCCTCACAGTTTGCACACAGAGCTGACCGTCGGCCCTTTCCAGACGAGTTGTTTGTAATGAAAGAGAGTAGGCCTAAAGGTAGAAAAAGACACAAATACAGTAAAAATTGAGAGTTGATTTTTTTCTGAGGAATGGTAGGCTTGGTATAGCAATAAAGCCTGCTGCCAGACAAGATGAATGCTGTGGACTTGTTATAAAAAAAGTGCACGCACGGTTACTCTACCCCACACGGCTATTCCGCTGGGTAGAGTAACCATGGTGCAAGTTTTCAAGGCTTGGCTGCACGACTGAGATTTATCGGGCTTCGATAACGACTACTTTTACATATAACTCATACATAGGTTAGTCCCGGTGACGCATCGCATACTGTGTTGATGTTGTGTAATTGAACTCACTGCATGCTACAACCAACGAGGCGTGAGGCCGACCCGCCCCACACGGAAATGCAGACGATAAGAGGCTCGCCATCACCTCACTTCAGATACGCTGTACTGATATTCCAGCGCCAAAGTGATGTCGAATTTTCTGCAAAGTCTGTATAAAGTGCACTTGCATGGTGGATTGAAGTTCACACTGTACCACTTGTCGAAATTCATTGTGTCCAAACTTTTACACAGTACGGACAGATTTCAGTATTTAAATCACGGTCCCTCCACCGTGTTTAAATGCAGCGCTAATAGTGGTTATTTTTTACTATTTTTCACAATTTTGTTCTGTGTATCAAGTACAGTTTCGTGCACTCCCTGTAAAGCATGCTAAAATGTCCAGTATTAAACGCAAACGATATATGTATCATTCAAGTCCGGGCTGAAATTCTACTTTCAACAATAAGAATGCTGGCTGTCAAAGCAAACTAATGGACATTTCATCATGCATCAGGTAGTCAAACTTTTAGAAAATGCCGTTGACACCTGGAACAAAGACCTTCTAAATGGTTTTAATGTTTAATCCATCATTTCAACAGACATCGAGGAAGAGAAAAGGCGCTCCAGGGTCGTCGAAGCACACGAGTACAAGTTACCGGACGGTCAGACGATGAGTGTGAGCGACGAACTGTTTATGTGCACAGAACCGATGTTTCAGCCCGAGAGGGCTGGCATTACAGACAGCCCTGGAATACACTCACTGGTTATGGAATCTCTACAAAGGTAATAAACACTTCATCGGCGTTGACCTTGATTTATTGCCGGACAGGGTCAAGTTCCTAGCTAATCAATACCCTATTCACTGCAGCACCAAATTAGATTTGAAAAATATTTTCGAGTAAGTATGTTATTATTGATGGCGTCCTGTATCCCAATAAGTCAATTTCAGCGTCGTTTTCTATGATTCATATTGACATTGGTATGTATGTCTGTAAATACTTGCCCTGCAATGGATACTAAATTATCACTTGCGAATGCAGTGCTATCGATGCTGGTGTTATTTTTCTTACTTATTTTTTTAAATATGTGATTTGTTTTACACTAAAGAGAAAGAGTATAATTCCTCACATTTACTCACAAGGTGGGGCACCCTACAGAAATGTCTAGGCAATTTTTCAAAAAAAGACCTACCCAATCAAAAGGGAGGAAACGATAACATTGAGAGACAGTTATGGCCGTGTTCTTTTGAAAGAACTCAGCTGATCACATGTGGCTGATTGTGTGAACGTGATTAACTCGGCCACACACGTTTCCAGTCAACGTCTTTCAACAAACAGGCAAATGTCGTTCAGTTGAAATCGCTGTATCCACTGTACCCTGCTTCTAGTTGACTAGCATGTTATTTAATTCTACAGTTTTCCCATACTAATAAGATTTTTTTTTCGCTGGGAACAAAGCTTCAGAACACGTGACAACGTGTTATTCGTGCATCGCACAACCATGCATGATGACCGTTTTTTGGTAAGAAATAACGCCCTGTTTCGAAATGGTACAAGAGTTGTAACGTTTGACAACCTCTTCATCGCAAGGAAACAGGCGTATTTTCTTCTTCTCTGTAAAATTATCTCTGCAAACAAAATATTGCACACAGTATGCACTGTTCCTGTTGACAAATGAATTTGCATCTAGATTATAATTCAGATGTCAACAGTTACCTTGCGCCTAAAGCACATAGGGCCTAAAGGCTGTAATATGACAAAAGTCGAAAGTTAGGCATTTCGGCATTTTTCGTAGAATAACAAGAGGCTGTATTTTTACAAATAGAACATTAACAACAAACAAAGAGCGGAAAATGCATCAAAATTTGCGGTTTGAACATGGCCGTAACTTTTCGATTAGTAAACCGTGGAGAAAGATAGCAACTTGGAAGAGAAGAGACAGGGCTAGACGGTATGCGATGGGGTTGATGGTGCCATCTTTCGGGATAGAAAACAAGTGATGTAAACCTATAGGACGTCCATGGTTCATTCGCACGCTCTCCAAATCACATCGACTTCACCTTTCTCACACATGATAAGTACTGTGAACATGCCCCTAAAGTAAACACTAGTCAACAATGGTCGATATTTATTGCTCTAGGATCTAGATAAACGACCAGTCCGTATTTCAGTGGCAATATAGATATGATAAAGTATAAACTAAATCCGGGTATGTACACCATCACTCATGAGAGTTCGAGAGCGCTGCTAACAGTTACTTTCAGTTTGCACCGCTACCACACACGGACGTTCCATTTTATCGAGATTTATAGGCTCTCATTCCGGCAGTTTTTCAAAACTTCACAATTTTGATTCTCTTTTCGTAAGTTGTAGACAATTTTGTTGCACTCAAACATTCTCCAGCCATACTTACGAAAACCAAACGGTGTTATCGCCCAAAAGTCGAATTGCACTTTGGCCCTAACGACCCGTGATACCCTTTGGGGTGTTAGATATTAAATTAAACCCACGTGTCGACGACGAGATGCACGGCTCCCTGTAGAACGTGAACGCACGGCGCTCGAATACATAATGGGTTTTTGATCGGAGGTCTCGTGAGGCGGCCTCAAAAGTATCCCACACGCCGGAACAGAAGTGGTTTTGATGGATTTCCATGAGTAAACCACAAATAGGAGAGGAGAGATATCTTAATGTCAATGATTGACTTCACTGGGAAAATATGCAACGGAAATATTTCATGGGTATAAAGCTTCCAGCGTTGATAAAATGTAATGGGAATGTGTCGACGTTTTCGGCTTTGGATCAAAAGGTTAATTAGGTCATGAAGGGATATAGATGCGCAGTTCCTTCATCCCGCCATAAGGTCAAAGTTCAAAGTGGGCATTTTGCATTGACCATATGGACAGAGAAACAGACTAAATTTCGTCGATATTTAGGGTGCTGTTCATCGGCTATAGTGCGCCTAGCATGCCTTACGGAAAAAACCGAGGCCGACGGCAGGTGTTGAGCAGACCGTGTTTTCAAAGTACTAAACTAACGCTCAATGCGGAACTATCTGCGCAGTCATCGGGATGCAGGATAATGGTTGTATCTCCCTAATCCTCTCTTTAATTCAATTTATTGTTTGCACATAAACCCAAATTGTGTGTCCACCTGTCGACCATTTAGCTTTGTTCCTATCTTTGTCGCTCCGCTGAGGTGAGGGTTCCTTCAACTCATGGAAATCATTTAATAATTGTGAAGGCACAATTAAGGCCGGGTGTTGATTTTCTACCTGGAGGTCGATCAGAGAACCTAGGTCAGAATAAAGACATGTAAATCACAATGAACATTAAAGTATTCACCATCGTGCATTCGATAGCGGAGTTAAAGGAAGCTGTACTTCGCCCAATGCCGATTGAAATACAAATAGTCGATGACATAGACCAACTTACAGCGAAAATTGTTAGATGGCGCTCACCAATATTTAGCAGACAACAGTACAGGAAATGTTTTTTAAATCTAGGAACTTAGATCAAAACTATTTAAATCATATGTAAAACTATAATTCTGCATAGATATTGCTAGATTGTTCAGGGTTTTATCAAATATCAAGCCATACATACATACATCGATAAACATGACCATATCGATCTATGAATAGGGTTTTCAAGGTCATCTCTCTGTAGTGCTACGCAGATCCCGAGAACGTCTTCTTTCTGTGTGTTTTATCAATACGCTCTCCCTTTTTTCTTGAAGGTGCGACCCGGAGATACGAGCCATGTTGAAGGACATGCTTATCTTAGCCGGAGGAAACACCAAGCTGAGAGGATTCGTTCCGCGGCTGCAGAAAGAACTGGCCGGGTTGAATCTGAATATGTATGTGAACGCCCCCAGCGAGCGTGAGCACTCGTCTTGGGTTGGTGGCTCTATTCTTGCGTCACACAGCAGTTTCATGGACAGATGGGTCACGATGGAAGAGTATGCCGACCAAGGTTCCGAGATAGTACACAGAAAATGTTTTTAAAACTTAGATCTTTCCCCCATTTACCATGTTTGACGGGTATGAGACGATTTATGAAATTCTCTTTGTCTATGCAGTCAACTCTCATCTCAGTATTCGTGTTTGTGACTCAGAGAAACGCAATACAAGTTTAGACGAAAGTATTCTATCGTAGAACGCACACCAAGACCAAATCATATTATGAGTACTGTAGCGAAACAGTTTTTGGTTTGTAACAGGGCAACGGTGAGTCGCAAAGTTCGACACAGGAAACTTTGTGCCGTTTCCATCCATAGTGGACACCAAAAGCACCCCGTTTGTAACTTTTAACGTAGACGGCGCACTAACATGGATGACGTTGTACATGACGCCCGTTGACAAGTCCAAGTTGTCGGCTGAGTTCGCGTCTTCCGAGTTACAGCAGTTATTATGGATAGAATTATAGACAGTAGAGATTTCTGTACTGTCTATGATAGAGTTAAACCAACAAGACATACAGGGTAATGAGACTACGACGTACAATCGGGGTAAAACACCTTAATTGCAGAAATACTGAAGAACACCGACCGACCTCTAAACATTAGAACTGTATATATAGATATACCGAGTGGTGTACTGTAATATGGTGTTTCTTTCTTTCCACAAGCGTTTGTAAAGGTATTTGTATATAGTGTAAAAAAAACATCAAGCAGCGGTTTGTACATAAGAATTGGGTTTCAGCTTTAAGCTAGTAAGAATTACCAGCTGTGGTGTGTAACTTTTTTATATTATCTTCGGCACAAATCAAGTCGCCGATGTTATATGAAGTCACAGTGTTGTGTAAAAGTGTATCGATAATAATGGTATATTCTGAAATATTCAAAAAAAATTATCAAAAACGAAATCATGCAAAATGGAAAAAAAACAAACGAATATCAAGAGTGAAAAGATATTTACAGTCTAGAGAAAGTGATCGTTCCCCATCGCGAACGATCCCGTACTATGAATTATTTGTAAGTTTTAAAATATATTTATTTTATTTTTTGGTTTTGTCATTGGTCACCGTTCAAATTATCGGAGGTGCGTTCTTCTTTTCCTTTTTTTAATGAAATTTTGTTCTGTTTTTGTTTAACAACTCAGCGCTGCCAACGTAGATTTATCATGATTTCTACGGAGATTTTGTTTTTGTACAGGGATTGTTATTTAAAGATCAGAGTTAATAAATGGTGTTACTAGAGATTCCATAGTGTTGGGTTTCAATCTTTTAGGGACCGTGACGACATTGTTGCCATGACAAGAAATGGCGTACACCATGACGTCACGGCCCACGCATAATTCCTGCAAAATTTAGTGCGTATATAGTCAAGATATGTCAAAAAGTGAGGGGTGTACCATCTTTATCCCACATACGCTCATTACTGAAATTTTTATCGACGTAAATACCCAGCAATCTGGTGAGTTTTGATATACAGCTTCGCATTTGTTCCACTCCGAGTTCTTTCCGGAGAGGGGGAAAAAACTTTTGAATTTTTTCAAATGTTCGGTCTTTTCGAAAGAGCGGCTTTTTTTCTGACAGATCTTCGCCGTACGATCGTTGGCTGAGACAAGATCAGTCGAGGCGACGGCTTGCCCGGCCTCTAGGCACACATACCTGACAAGGGACAAGCATATTTACCCGACAGGAGGACCATAGGAGAAAATAGTTTTGTCATTCGCCGAATGAAAATTTCCACATCCCATGGTAGTGTACATTTTTTTTGTACCCCCTCCCCGTTTCTGCGACCCGCCCGTCGATATTTCTGCTCGATCCCTAATGTGCGCCTCTCATGAATTGGTCTGGTTTCCGACAGTCCGCTCCCCCATCCTCTTAATGTACATCTTGGGTTTAATGCAGCAATATATGAGATTTCCATTATCACAGGGAAAGTGTGAGGAACGCATCTGTCCGCTCGCAAGCATTCCCAAAGATAGAAGAATGGACACACAAAAGTAACGCAAGAGTCACAATTTGTTTCTTGTTAAAAGTTTTAGAACAGCCAAGAATGGTAAGTAACTTAGCCTGGCGTAGATGGATTGATGCTACAGGTTTATCGCCATGTTGTGGCTGACAGTGGTAAATTCCCCGATTGCGATGACTTTTACGTTATGACGACACTCATGAAGTCCTCAGTGGTATGAACCGAACACTTGGCGCAGCGCCAGTCAATCTGTGACGCTTTCGAAGACAAAGTTTATTGACTTGAAAAGTGCAGAGAACAGTGCAGAGAACATTTATGATATTTTCTTCATCTCTGATTCACAACGTTCTTCTCATAGGCTGGCTTAGGAAATCAGTTGGTTGATTCCGAAAAACGTCCGATCTCTTCTCATTTCGCAAATTATCTGTTCGAGAGCGTCGGAAATGGTTAAGTGTTTTATTTGTTTGGTTTGTTTGTTTGTATTTTTTTTTGGGGGGGGATTGGCAATACGAAAGTTTCACTCATGAAATGCTTTTATGACGAATAAGTTCAACGTAATATCCAATACTGGCGGAAAAGGTCAATTTAGGGGTCAAAAACCATCATATAGGGAGTTACAGTCTGTGACGCACGTTGAAGATAAGCTGATAAAAAATATGCAGCTGATCACGAAACAAAGAGTACTTCGAAGTATGTGTTACCTCGATTCCGTGATAACAATAAAACCATGTGTTGAACGTTCCAATGCAACATTCCTCTCACCTGCGAAAATTCGTGCAAAAAAGGATATTATTAAAGTGCGCCCTCTTTGTTCAATTCAGTCGAGAACACACACACACTCTCTCTCATCATCATCATCATCATCATCATCCTTATTATCAAACCACCAGCATCATAACTCTCATCATGATAAACATTGTTATGATCATTACCACCAATTGTAGCAAATACTACAACCACCACTGTTCTACCATCACTATCGTTATCGCCTTCAGGGCAGTCAGAGTTAACAATCATTTCCCCCCAAAATCTATGATAGCATTCAACGCTCCGTCTGATCATCCTTTCCGTAGCATAAGGTTTATTCATTGTACTGTCATTTCGTCAGTTTTTAGAGATAGTCCACTTACAAAGAAAACATTTGTGCATATGTAGACAGTCTAGCTTCTACTCCTAAGATTTGTGTAAATATTTTGTGAAAGTTTGGGTCAGAATAGGTCTCAGCCTTTCATGAAAGATTAAGAGGGGGCTTCATCGTTGAGGGCGGTCAGCATTTCTCACGCCTCCAGTTTTTAAAAGGACAAGCTCACCAAAACTGGTGCTATTTATGCCAAAGGCCCAGAAATTCCTCTCGCCAGCTTTTTGACCTGTTTGCCACGAACGACCTCACCTACTTTTTTTCCCTTCACCTTTGGTCTAACGTTCTGAAGTTCTATTTCCAGCGATGACGTGGGACTTGACCCATGACCTCACAGTCTGATATTTCTCGAGTGTGGCCAAGAGCCTGTCAATTTTGTATGGACATTTCTTAAATATGACGTCTAAGGCTTTGTTTACAGTTCAGAAGATGTCGTAAAACAGTTCACGATTCACGCAAATGTGCGCACAGATGGTCATAGCAGTCGCACACGTGCTGTACCTCATCCTTGGCGTATCCGTGTTGCAGCGTTGACATGGTCCAGAACATGGACCATGTGGACCACTAATGGTGATGAATACCGTTACATCTACCCCTATAAACAGACAAACAAACAAATAAATGGATGGAACAAGCAGGACAACGACACGGGTCAAGGTGCCTGGGACTGCCAAATATTTTCATAACAAGAGCAGGCTCTATTTATTTGAATCTAATCAGACACAGGCAGTGCATTGAACCTGAAAACAAATCATATTTTTACAAACGCTGTCTCGGGGTTCTCTTTTGAAAACAGGTTTAAACGAAGTATGCGCCTCGGGGTTTTAGACTTACACTTTTCAGTGCTCAAACTTTCCTCGGTGAAACCTTCAACCATTCTCTGACAAAATTGAGAATAAAATCAGGGGTTATTGCGCAAAGTTTGGTACCAAAGAAGCAAACTACCTAAAATTTACCTATATGTGAATTCAATAAGTTCGTCATCCCTGTGTTAACTCTAAGGGGACAGTTGAAATTTTCGATTTTCGAAACACTAAGACTGTGAAATTTCTTCTTTGTCCAAGGGCCTTAAAATGAGCCCCCACAATTGAAAGATCAAAAGAGAATTGTCAAAATTTGAACGTTGGAAATATGTGTCCCCGAGGAGCATCATACCGTAATCAAAGGGTTGGAAATGTGCAGTGCTGCAGTGCCCGGTCAAGTTGTATGGAAAGGCAAGATCAACGACAACTGCATAAAGTCTTGATAATGAAGTTTTACCCCTTAAAATGTCAAGATGGAAGAAATATCGTCTTGTATACTTTTGCTGTTTGGGTGAAGAAGCAATTGATGTCATTCTAATTTCTATACATGCATGAACTCAAAATTACCCCTGTTTGCAAACATAAATATTATGGCATACTTTAACCTTACAATACTTCCAGAAAGTTGGGTCCACAGCAAGGGTTGGGAATTTCAGTCGTCAATGGTGTCCGTAAATCCCAAATGCAGAATGATGTACCCAATGCATGCTAAGTCATTGCATGGAATAAAATCTTGTTTCTTAAACAAGCTAAGGGATAGAAAATTCAAATGCTGAAATACCTCAAAATTTGTGGTGTATTGTCAAACTTACGTGTGTTTTATTTTAGTAGGGCAGCTCACTCTAAATATTCACATCCATCGTTGTTTAACAAGACAATATCAAGAAATCTGCTATCTCTCCAGATCTCACATAAAGTTCGAGCCCATTGGTCCGAGAACTATATTATTTCCAGCAAATTCCTACTTTCTCCTCCGGATTTTTACACTAGTCTTGAAAATCAGGGTTCGTAAACCTTTGAACATTCCAGTGGTTACCAGGGGCAGAGTACAATGTGAACCTGAGTGGGAAACATCTATAAATGGTCACACGGACAGGCCGCCGCCATCTTGGATGTCCTCAAAAACTAAATTGAACTTGAACTTGGAGCATTTGCAAAATAAGTATAATTCCACATGTATGTTGAAATTGCATGCGGCTATGTGGCATTGTCCGTCGTAATTGGTTTTTGAAAAATCGTCTTTTCGTCTATGAAACCTAAAACACAAAATAAATGATATGACCTGTAATTTTGCACTGATTATAAAAGGGTGGAGTACTTGCAACTTTGCGAACGACATTAAAATCTGGATGATACGAGTTTCTGTGGGATGGGGTGTTTTAAGAACGGTGATCGTCACGTCAAGGTCTACGCCCGGCGACCGCATGGGATAACGATTTGATGTCAGTCATATATCCTACCAGACCGCCGAGGATTACAAAAACATAGACAACGAGATCAATTTTTTCATACTTTATTAATAATGATTGTCCTTGGTGAGCGTCTTGCTTATTTGCGATTATGTCGTCAGTAAGCTCTTCCATAGTGTAACTCCCTCCCTTGTAAATATTCTATTTCGAAGCGTCCCACACGTTGCTAAGGAGCGTAAAGGTTGGTTCAATATCGTAGGAGAAGAAGATAGGAGATAGCGTCATACGTTTAATTGATTGTTGGTAAAATCTTGTGAGAACAATCGAGAACGGGATATTCCACATTGTGATCTTGTTTAATCTTAAGAAATGATCAAAGACTGACAGAAATTTTCATGTGATGACCGTTGCGTAACGTTTACGATGATAATTTTGTAGTTGTGGAAGTTTAGAAAAATATAAACATATAAATTTGTAGAGAATGCACACTAGAGACTTAGAATTCAACACCTAGAACGACACGTTTGCCATCTCGTAATAAAGATCTAAAGTGGCGTTTACAACGTACATCTTGGTGTGTCAGCTTCAGTTACTGCAAGCATTACGATCAAGCCTGTACCTCAACTAGTATTCCCCAAACTACGAACGCAACTGTTTCAGTAGTATGCGCCTCGCGGATAGATATTCGGACTCTCAAACTTTTACAATATTCTTTTGAACTACCACTAGTGGGGGCTCATTTTGAAGCTGATGGAGTAAATAAAATTTTCATTTGCTTATTTGCTTGGTTTTTGAAAATCGTGAATTTTGTTTTCCCCATAGAGATAAACAAAGGGATTGCGGCCATTTTAAATTTCAAATATGGGTAATTTGTTTCTCTGGTACCAAAGTTTGCACGATGACGCCCGATTTTTACTCTTGATTTTGAAAGACAATGGTTTGAAAGTTTGCTTGAGGAAGCCTTTCTCTACAAAGATCTATTTGGTGTCCTGCATTACAGCTGGGTTTTGTAGTCCGTGTAGTCTTGTTGGGAGAAACGTGCATTTCATCGGATTCATTACTCTCTTGTGTTTCGGGGTATCTTTCTTTAAACAGATGCCAAGATAAATATAAATTATACACAAATGAAAGATGTATGTAAACTATTGGAAGATGTTTAATCTGGTAATAATATTTACCTACAGTATATCCATTGGTAGGAAATATCGTTCTAGTACGATGGTACAAGTTTTTGCGACCCGGGGGGGGGGGCGGCAGAGAGAGAGAGAGAGAGAGAGAGAGAGAGAGAGAGAGAGAGAGAGAGAGAGAGAGAGAGAGAGAGAGAGAGAGAATGTGTTTGTGTGCGATAGACATATTTGTGTGAATTGGAAATGAGCAAGGAATACTGTACAAGACGATATTCTTTGTCGTCTTGTATGTCATCTAGTCATTTAGAATGGGCACACTTAGAGTCAGAACGTGTCTTTTCACTGTGGCGTTTTAAAGCTTCAATAAAAGGAATTTGATCCAGTCGGCAAGTTTTCGAGAAAGCTCGTAGAAAGGTAACTAGTCACTTTCATGTAGGTGACTGTGCCATTCCCTGGATACAGGGTTTCATCTCCGCTCAACATCAGCACAGTAGTCCCCCCCCCCCCCCCCAACATCCCCTTGATGATCAGGCTTGCAGCTGTTGTTGTATTGGGACCAGGAGTTGACGACGTTCGGTTGTGTCGGTGTTTTGTAAACGTCTCTGCACGTATCATGGATCTCGCAAAGTGCGATTATAGTTTTCAAAATCTCAGACTGTGAGATTCGTCGCTCCACAGCACTCTCTAATGTACCCTATATCGCCCTTGGCGCAAACCGTCCATATTGTAACATTACGAATAA
The DNA here is from genome assembly GCF_041260155.1 of Ptychodera flava. Lineage (NCBI taxonomy): Eukaryota > Metazoa > Hemichordata > Enteropneusta > Ptychoderidae > Ptychodera > Ptychodera flava. The sequence continues at coordinate 10,929,589 of NC_091941.1, forward strand.
CATATCGCACAGATTATTATTTTTTAATTACAGAAAGGTAAAAATCCGTAGCCGTCCTCTTCAGGCGTTCTTTTACCTTGATTTAGCGAGGACTTATTCACCTGACCCTAAAATTGCACTCCTTGAAAGAACAGACGTCGGAGTACTGCTGAAACACGTAAACAAAATAAACGAGTTTTACTCATTCCGTTTTGTTCACGTATTTTGTGGGAGAATAGACCGCAGTGGAGCGGACCACTCTCTGTGGTGGAAGTAACACCTGACACTGAGCTTCTAAATATCGCAGATTTTGTATCTTTGAAATTTCAGCAATGGTTACATTTAACTTTTCGCTATGAAAAGGTCAAGAAACAATTTACAATTACTGTACCTGCAAGTTAGAAGAAATGCTGTTCTAATGGGGTGGCGATGAATTTTGTAAAAATAACGTTCCAAGGGCGCGATTTGCCCGGCAAATTTCCTTGAATGACAAAAGATTACATTCGAAATGGGCCTGGATTCACCATAATCATCATTATAAAGTTTATTTGTACGGTTTCTGTCAAAATGAGACCTTTCCTAAAGCTGCCCACGGCTATTTAACTTTTTAATTTACTCATGACATGTACTTTAATCAAAATAGTATACAAGGTAAATTTTCAGCAGCGGTTTTAGAAAAATGTAATGAATATTTAAGTGCTCTAGTGGACAGCTTGCATCGCCTGGAAATAAGACACCTTTAGCACGAACAGTCTACCAGGTTCGTGTCCATTCATACTCTTCTTATTAGCATACACTTGTACACTGTGTGATAAATACACGGGATAAATATTCGCAATGATGTCTGTTTCGTCAGGGTAGCTATGGGAACACCTAGTGCGGGCCTACGACTCGGCGTTTCTCATTTATCAAGCATAAATTGAAATTTGTGCACAGCTTTCCGCGCATCTGAGAATAGCATTTCTTACAGATGTCGGCGTGTTACATTTTTGATGACTATGACTGGCTGAAACAAAACTGTGGAAAAATTGATATCGCGCCCGCTACCGCTCCGAAAAGTTGTACGAGGTAACCGCAAAAATTACCAATAGGCGGCGCTGTGCTGTCAAGATCTGGTTTTTCGGGCGAGACTTGGTCGTAAAGAATGCACCTGGAACTCATTTTGAAGGTTGAACTACACGGTTGACATGTTATTACCACTTTGTTATTGAAGACATTCTTTGTTCTTTTTTCGTTTGCTTTACTTATTTACAGTTATATAGACATTACGCTTCGTGTTGATGCTAGACATATCTACTATCGAAGTCCGTTTTAGCATGCTGTTATTGAATAAATTTTACTTTCAAAAGAGGGTCTGGTCTGTGGGATAACTAAAGACGACGAACGAACTAACGAACGCTCGGTGAAAAACTGGGAGTACCATGCATCATGCGGCGAGCAAGGAACGTGATGGCAATTTTGATAGGTGTACTCACTAATAACTTTTAAATACAGGCAGGTATAGTTCATCCCCAGCTACAAAATAACTCTGCCAAAATATAGTTTTGATATCCTGAGGTTGAAGCATGGGGTCTCTGCTACAACGTCCATGGTTGAAGAGATCAGCTTTAAAGGGTAATGACAAGGATCATATTTGGTTCTCGGTGTAATCACTGCAACAAGGGACATTTCTTCTTTCAATCATAATCAACTTTAATCAAAATACTGACTGATCTGATACAATATATATATATATATATATATATATATATATATATATATATATATATATATATATATATATACTATATATATATATACTGTTCAATGAAATATATTGAAACAAACTTGAACAGGGTCACAGAAATTAATGACACTACAGACAATAATCAACATCACATGACAATTTCACATATTATGTACATGATATTCAATGCTTCCTCATTGATGACAAGGTACGTAAAAAATTATTTCATGAAAACTTATTTTTCAGTAAGTTGATCTGTTACAAGCTGATATAATGTCATAATTTTTTTTCTCTCTGCAAGTCTGGGTGTCAGACTGACCATAATAAAAAACTGGCAATAAAGTCATCGCTTAGACAAAACACAGTGCAATTGCTTTACACACCTGCATTACACAAATAACAGCTGGCAATGGTAGATTTGAAATACTCAAGAAGAAATAAATTTATATATATATTAGTTTGTCTGCAATATATACTTCACATTAGATTCAAACAAAAGTAATACCTTTCCTTGGACTTAAACATAACACTTCATGCAGATATGTAAATGCTTTCTGGTCCAAACATACATAAAATAGCTAATTAAGCATTGATGAAACGATGAAGGTATCAGACATGTTTTTTTAAGAAGAGCATTGATGCAATAATGAAATACGTAAACTTGTTTCCTGAAAACGTCTTGTATCTGCAGTAAAACCACAGTATTATTATTTGCATAGTGAAAGGTAGCGTGACAAAGCAAAAGTCTGGATGCATTCCAGGAAGTGATGACAGAACTCCATGCATGGAAAAGCAACTGCAACATTCAGGTATGATATACATGTAATATTCTATCAGACTGTGTGTTACATATTTGATGTGCTGGCATACATGTCTGTTGTACAGGATACCTGGGGTTAGTGTAGACATCTGCAAATCTCACTCTTTTCCTGTCATTATTAAAGCAGATACTTGTGACTATGAAACTTTCATTGACCAGCTTTAACGAAGGTGCAAAAAATATCAACTGTAGTGAATAGAATAAAATAAGAACCGTGTTTCATTCACTTGTGATAAATGAATAAAAACATCTCTTTCTTTAAAACATTTGGATAGCAATTTGACACATTTTGAAATTCCAGCTATACCTAGAGACATGAAGAGATAGCATGTACATATCAAAACTTCAACATTAAACAATAGTCATTCCGCAGGGTCACGGTCACCCCGCAAATTGGTCTAAGCAGTAACACTATGGTGATTCTTGTCTTTGCCAAACAGCTGAGACCTGAGAAATGACTGGAGATACATAACTGAATTCATTGATCTGATTCAAGCCTAGTGACACACGAACTCTTGTTCAGACCCCTCCTCTAAAGTAAATCACCTACGAGTGAACCAGTTACTATGACGACAGACTAGCTGTACGTGAAAGCTTAATATCTAAGCAACAGACGATTGTAGAACCAGTAGACTGTACATCATCTGAGAAAAAACACCCAACTCATGAATTATAGGATAAAATAAAAGATTATGATATCTACATCATCACAAATTTTGCTATATATATACATATATATTATCACATCATTTTCTGGAAAACGTTTTACATCAAAATTTATACCCTCTAAAATAATTGACAATATGCAAATCAGTGATATATCTACTGTTTACAAAATGACAATAATCTCAACAATAGAAATCTTTCATATCATGATTTTGTGTAAACACACCGCAACTGTACTACGTGGCTTATTTACATCAATACAGAATTCATCAGCCTATGTACTATTGCTCAAATAAGATCGGATTTGCTTCAATTTTTATTGTCCATTTTACTTATGGCACTGCACAGACATTATTACAGATATTTTCCATGTGCAACTGCAAGCATTTTTTTGAACATCCAAAAATACTGACATTGAATTACACTGTTGTATGAAACATAGTTGTTTCCAGTTATGAATGTGACAGTGGAATCCAGATGAATGGTGACTATTAGGCCTTGATTGGGAAAATAATAACTACAGAGTTGGTCTTGGTTTCCAGGTCTTGTCACAATATAAAAACTACGACTGTAGGAAACTTAAAGACGTGTGTGATTCACTTATCTCTATCAGTCACTACTGAGTAAAAACCTCCCAGGTGCAAGTGTAACTGCTGAAAACACTACTGGGGGCATTAAATGTTGTACATGACATCACTGAAGTGCAAAGACTAACAACATTGACGTATGGAATGCAGTGGAGATGCATGGTCAGCACACATCTGGGACAAGTGCCTTTTACTCAAGGCATGTTTGGGATCACCTGCATGTGATAATGCCTGACTCTTCAGAAGGTATCTAGTGTTGATAGTTAGTCTTAGAACTAAAGGTTGGAAAAAGAAACACATGAACATATTTGTTGATAAATAGCATGGAAAATATAGAGCTCTTTCTAACCCAAACAAGAAAACTTGGAAACCAGAAGGTAATATTTCTGATATGGAAATACCACATACAGAAGGTACAGAGAACATAAAGTGTAAATAATATCTTGCAAAATAGTAAAACAACAAAGTGATATTGATTGACTAACACTGAATCAATATGACCCTGTTGTGTGCTGATAATGTCTATCGTTTTGTCATTTTCTAAGTTTATCAATGATATGATTTGGCTGAATACAAAAAAAAATCTTCACAGATGGCTACACTGTGATGGTCGCAACCGCAAATTATTGAGGTGCAACTGATTTGCATATCAGCGCGTAATTATTATGATCTATTCTCCTGCACATATTTTTGTTTGATTGCTATCATTAAATTCGGGGCAATCAGAATAAAGTGGTAGAAAAGTTGACAGGCCTTGATTAGAGCACTGACAAAACTTATACATCAGCATAATAAAAAAAACAGCAAATGATATGTTATTGACCAAAGTAAGCGTATATCCCCAAGGCTGCTGTCTGGAAACACTGTGCATTCACGGTCACCATGTGTGTTATGAAATCCCCATTAAATGAACACTGCTGTATTACTAGATTAAAATTTACATATCATGAGCATGACTAGTGTCTACTTCTGTATCCACTAATCAATCCATGCTGTCTTTCTTTAACATATTAGTGTACTGATTTACACATACCATTGGTATATTGCAGACAAAGCCCAAAAGTTCAAACTTCTCTTAAAATGCATCCACTAGGAACAACCAGAGTGCACTAAATGTTATCACCATTTGTGTCTTTTTACAGGAAAAGTTGGCGCTGTGCCAGAGGTCACATCAGAACAACACCAGTGGCACACAAGACACACTTTTCATTGGATGCCCACATGCCTTCCTTCATTATAACATTTGTTGCGTCAATGCATCTTATGCCAACCTATGACACTTCCTACTCCACATCTAAACACATCTTCACAAATTATCAACTATTCGTCCTTGCAAGCATTACCCATCACTTTCACTTTGCTTCAACCCAGAAAAACACATTATGACACTGACATCAAACATTTCATTGACTATTACCTAATTGTCAAAAGTCTATAAGTACTGTCTCCACTGTACGAATTCTTGTCCTATTCAGTTTAGTCATTTTTATTTAAATTATTCATAGTCACACCTATATTCATATGCTTTGATATTAACATTTCATTCATGAAAAAGTCAAAAAAACTTTTTGAAATCTCTATATGAACAACATTCATTCTAAATGTGTCTCAGGACTAGCAAGACATCTATCATTATATTGCTAATGATCTCAAAAAATCCTGTACTGTACACTATTTTCTTGTGTACATATACTTTCTTTTTATTGTTACATAATCTGTACTTTAATCACAAAGCGTGATTGAGTTCTTCAGAAAACTTTGACACGCAGTCAAATATTTCCCTCAGCAATCTTACTACCTTAGCACACTCTCCTTTGCGGAACTGTAAAAAAAAATCCCTGATGACAAGACACAGGGTACATTCCTACTTAACTATCTATCGCCAGGCTACCAAACTGTTGATCAATGGTATCCTAGAAGCGATACAGATCGACAAAACACGGCTTCTGACCTGAAGTCACCTTATTTTCCAATTAAGTCCCCTTGGTAATCGGTTCAGAATGCAGCAGGATGTGAGAATATTCAAGCTGTTATAAGTCATAGGGGATGCAAAGTCAGAAAGGGGAGTAATTTGGTGAATAATTGTACCCTGTGGCAAAAAGTAGAGGGAAAGGGGTCACATTTAATATCAAAACGTGTGTAAACAGAGTGCAGTGCACGCTTACAAATTCCTTGTTTTATATTGAGTTTCCTTCCTGACACTGTACATCAACTGTGAAATTTACAACCAGATTTCTTGTCAAACTTTGACTCCTGGCCTTTGGAACTGTTAAAAATTTGAAGTGTCATTAAAAAATAAATTAAGAAAGAAACAAAAGAAAACATGGTGGAAGGTAGAGGGCAGAATAATGTTGAGAAGATTGCCCATCTGATGAAGGCTAGAAGTAACGTAGAGATGTGAAAGCGTGAAAAATCTACAGATACATTCCATTGATGAGATAGTCAGCTTCCTGTGATTTCTGTAGTGGTCTTCCATAGCGTAACTTCCTCTTTACCATCCTCAGTCGGCAGGCCACCATGATAAGCAAAAGCAGTGTGATTGCCAGGCCAATGGCTAGGGGAAGTATGGCACTGGTTTCTGGCAGAGTCCGGCCTGTTGAGCCATTGCCATTGATCTCTTCAACTCCGACCTCCTCTTCATGGGTCTGGGTGGAGTTTTTGCTATTCTTTAGTGGTGGTGCCTCTGTTGCTTTGTCAGATTCCTTTCCTTCAGGTGTGTTCTCAGCTACCTGTTCAGTCGGTTCCCCTGCATTCTCAGCTGGTACAGTCTCCACCTCCACGTTTGCTGCTTTGGTCGGTTCTTGATGCGCGGCAGTTTCAGCTTTTCCTGTGTGGACACGAGGAGGAAAAGGGTTTATTGAAATACTACATAGGTTCAATATTCCATTTTTCCTGTTGGAAGGATTTGCTTCGAGATTTATGGGAAATAAAAGAAATATGTTTCAGTGGAATTTAAATGTCACCGTGTCAACTCAATTACTTTGGTTTAAATTCAAGGATTTGTCTATTGTAACCATGACAGAAAGAGTAATTGTAATGTTACCCTGTCATAGGAATAAATGTCAGAGATTAATTCACATAATCCTCAATGATTTACATTTGCCAATTTCTATATTGTTTACAGGATGGTGAAGAATGTATAAATCACCAAGGATATCAGGTTGTCATGGATATAAAATGTTAAAACAGTGTCCAAACATTTCTATTTTCACAATGTTAAAAAAAATGTCTTAATTCTTTCAATGTTTAATTTTTAATTTTTAATATTCACACTGTACATTTTTTGCACATGTGGGTGCCATGTGTATTTTCAATCTTTCAACCGAGCTTTATTTCACCTTATGTCTATTGAATCATCAAATAAATATATACACATTATCTTTCCTGCAAGCTATGAGTAGTATTAAGGAATATATTTTAAATCTTGCAGTATTACAGTATTACACTTTACCAGTATTTAATTATTCGGAAAGGAAAGAGAAACGGAAATAAAGAACAGATGGACGGGGTAGTTAAAAAATATACCATGATATATCAGGCTCATCCATAATTAACAAATGCTGCGTGCCTTTTACAGTTGGCCAACACATAAATAAGCTTCAAACAAACTGCATAATTTATGTCTACCTGGTTCTGTTCCACTGGTTAGGATCAGCTTCCAAGATTGAAATCACACAGAAATAAAAAAATAAAAAATTGCCAATACTTCCTTGCAATATTAACATGAGAAATATATGTACACATAAATAAAAATTATGACTTCAGTTTTATTGCTGGCTGTGGTGAACTCTGACCTGCCTTTTATGATTTACTCTTAAGCTTTCAATATGAGCTGACCCACATTGACAGAGTATGAGCAGAGTGAGACAATAAAAAAACACATTGCCTATGTGAACCACAATATCTTTTGTCAATAAATTTACTTTATGTGAAGTCTTTTGTAAACACAATTCTTTCTCTCCTTTGTCCAAAAAGCAGTAAACAATAGTCCTGCTACTGAATGACTCTACAGCTTTCTTTGCAATGTTACCTATTTCATTGTTTTAAATGTAATGGTCAGGTCAATTATCAAAATGTCTGTGAATGCAACAAAGCTCTGATTTGTAAATTTCTGCAGAGATGCTATGTGTGAGTGGCACTTTACCTTTCATGGGCAATAAAATGACAAAGTCAAGAAATTTCGTTGTTGAAACTGACTGAAATTCACATAATTTTTAGAAACTTTTGACCAGACATTTAAAGTTACGGTTTCAGAAATGGTTAACCTGGTACTTTGTTACCATCAATGTTATGAAAAGTGATAATATGAAAATCAACATCAACAAGTTGCACCGATCACTTGTGCAAAGCAACAAAATTCATCTGAATTTCTATTGGTTGTGGCTTATCTAGTATGCAGCTTGCAACTTTGCTTGATATAGTTGTCTGTTCATTAATTGGTTGATCAATAGGTAAACAAATGCTACACTTTTACCAAAGTTGAATTTTCAGACACACATAATGCAAAGCAACTTTCCATTATTTTTTCCTTTTGATATTTGTTTCTGAACACATGAAATTTTTGTTAAGATATTTGACAAACACTGAGCTAACATGTCAACCATAGCATGGTTTCGTCAAGACTCTAGGCATACAGTGATACCTTTCGTTGAAGCTGTTCAGAATAATGACGGTGTCTTACTCCAGGTAATCAGTTTTCAGGTAAGGTGGTGTTTGGCAAAGTTGCTGAACACGGGATATCCGTGAAATTTACACTGGGTTGCTTTCCAGCATGTTATACATCAATATTGGTGAGTGTGTTCCCCCTGAGGTTTTGACTAGGTGAGCAACTTAGGCTTTGGTACCTGAAGGGTACGGTGACCACAGAGGCAGCCATGTTGCATCTTCTGTAAATATGCTGATTTACCTACCGGTAGTTATGTAAATCTGGTCGCATAGTCTCAACGTACTCTGAACGCGTACGTATACCCTGTGTTGGTAGCAACTGCGCCGCCAACAAGCGATAAAACTCAAAACACGGAGGTAAAATTGGCATGGAGATCGCACATTTCACCCCGAGTTTTGATGTTTATTGTTACCAAAACTAATACTAATCGAAATGACTGAAACTAAAGTTGCACAAAACATGACATTCCACTGCAAGGGCAGTCGGAGACACTGCACAAATAGCGAGCAAATAAGCGTTAGCGGGAACACTGATGACAAATAACATTATTATGACTGACATTCAGCATTCATGTATCTCATTCAACAAATCGAAAAATATGCGCAAAAACAGCCCAAGATAAATGCTTGATTTCCATGCTTTTCAAAGGCAACTTAAAAAGCACCCACCATTATAGTTATGTTTTGCAGGTGATTCGGTATCCTCGACGTAATCATATCCCTCCTCCTCAGCATCATCATCATCATCATCATTGTCGTTGTCTTCATCACCGATATCCGGGTATTCTGAGTTCTCAAAATCTTCATGGTTCCTGTCGTCCCCGTTCAGGTAATACCAAGGATTGCTGTAATCTGTTGAAGGCATACAAAGCATTGAGAGGAAGTTTTGGTCAGTCAACGACAATCCAACCCCTGTGAGGAAGGTGTATGTGGTCAGAACATTGATAGCACTCTGTGACTTGTGGTTCAATGTCTGTGAATTGCTTTGTGAAAAGCAGACAGCATACAATTGTGTGGTATTAAATTTGTGAAGAGCAGAGTAGAAGCAGCGTGTATATGCCAGGACAGTGACTGTAAACTACCTACAAAGGAAAAACTTGAAACATTAATCATGCATATACATGTACCATATGACACGTAAAGCACATGCGCCATGCATGTGTGCTACAGACCACAATAACAAGAAATGTTACAGACTTATTATGCTCAAAGTCTGGCCATGCTGCCATGCATGTGTGCTACAGACCACAATTACAAGCAATGTTACAGACTTATTATGCTCAAAGTCTGGCCATGCTGTATAAGACATGACATGAGGCTGCATAGACCACAACAGAAGTAAACAACAAACATGCAACAATTAAAACTTGTGCACTGTCAGTCAGTTGTAGTACTCATTATTATTATTTAGCATCAAGCATGCATACATAAACCACACACAAATGCAATACCATAACGCTAAAGTACAACACAGAATTCAGATAATTTCAGCTTCAATCTAGTAAAACGCTTGTTGCAAGTTTTTACACATCTAGAGAAAGAACAATTTATCGGATATAGTGAGATCACGTGATTTCACTATATCCTGAATTCTGTGAAGCACCGTCTCCATGTTAGTAAACACACTAAAAAGAAAGATAGAAAGAAGAGAGATGTTACCATTGTTGTCCTGGACAGACTCAGAGAAAAGATAGTTAGGTTCAGGATGAGAGTATTGTGCAGGATATCTGGAAGGATCAACATGCTTATTATAAGGTGCACGTGCAGTTACAGTTTCATAGAAGTTTCTTCCACCACCTTGAAGCTGATGGTCAGGTTCTGGCCGGTGTTTGCCTCCTGTCCATCCCCTGTCATCATCAGTGTTATAGCTAGCACCACCAGGTCTGTAATTACCATGCTCATTCTTGGGGTTATGGCCATAAGTGTTATCTTTGTTAGTATTTTGGTGACGCTGCTCAGAACTACCACGATTGTTAGGATGATTTTTACTGTTGTGGTTAGTGTAATAGCCGTTGTCTCTATCACCACCGTTCCAGTTATCATAACGTTGGTTGTCTACATTATCTTGCGAGTGCCCTTTGAGTGATGGTTTGTCTTTGTGTTCGTAACGCTCACTATTATCGTTATTGTTATTATGTCCGTAATGCTGTTGGTAGTAATTTTTCAGATCTTCATAATCGTTGGATTGACCCAATTCCTGCTGGGTGCCAGGTCTGGGGTTAGAGTTATGATTACGGTTATAGAAATAGTCTTGCTGGGAAGCTGGCGGGTCAGGGTCTTCTTGCTTAAGCGTAGGTTTGACAGATTCTTCATGCTTCACTATGAAGGAAATATTACACAGATATAAAGCCATAGGTTAGCAGAGTAAGGAAAGTACCGTTATACCTTAGACAGCAGAACACCAGAGCTTTACTAGAATGCAGTATAAGGAAAGCTGACTGTGTTGATAGCAATGTATTGGTAGATGTCTTCATTTTCACATGTAGTCAATTACACAGCTACATATACTTCCTGGGCATGATATCAATCAATTCTCCTGGTTTCACATACGTTGACTGTTGTGACATCGGATCAACACTAAACAAGAAGTTCATAGCAGAGAAGAGAGGAACAGCACAGAAGTGAAGGAGGACAAACACTTCATGGGGGAGAAGTTACATCTCAAAGTCTAAGAGAATAACAAAGGGTGGAGAGAAGAGTAGTCACCATAGGTAGAAGCACATGAACTTGACACCAAGCTAATTTGTGACACCTATTCTTACCATAGCTACAGCCTTGCTCATCAGACATATCAAGGCAGTGTGGGATACCATCGCATGCATGATATATCCCAATGCAATCCCCATTATCACACTGAAACTCATAACGAGCACATGGCACCTCTGCCAATAAAAGAGAAAATGGATGGAAAATAGCAAAGCAATTACACATTGTGAGTAGTTCTCTGTTACTGCTTGAACTGTATACAGTGTGTCTGTACATGATTGGGCATCAAAAGTTACACATGACATATCAACTTTTATTGTGAAAATAAACTTTGGTATACAACTACACCTCCGTATATTCTTGTTAGTGCCAAATGTGTTTCCTCCAAGATGAAGTGTTTCAATATTCAAGTCTCCCTTGTTAACAAAAACCTGCCAAATTGTTTTAAAATCAGTGAAATTTCACTTTCAAGACATGAACTTTTTATGTCAACAGAACTACACTTGCTTTTTGAGAAGCCACTGCCTGCAAAATAATCGGGATGCTTCTCACTTATTTAGATATATACTATGAGTCAAGCTGCAGACATTTTAATGAAAAGTAGCCATTGATTTAAGGTCTTTGATGTGATATGAAAGAATTGTACTTCTCAACGTTAGTTTTCCAAAAAGTTGATGTTTCAGTAAACAAGTTTTGTTGTCTGTTGATGTTTCACACGAAATGTTAAATTCACTTGATAGTGATTGGTTATATGGGTTCAGCCTGATGTTACAGCATAGACCCTCGAGAAAAGAGGGTCTATGGTTACAGTGACTGAATGTCAGGGTAAACATGTATCTATACATTGCATTGATGTCTAATATTCATGATGTGAAAACCTTACTTATGGATAAATGCATTATACATGTAACAATATAGTAAGTAATATTCATCAGAAACTAACACACCATCCCTTCGGAGTTGAAAGACTACACTTGCATACTAGCCATTACTGTGATTGTTATACCTCATCTGGCAAGAGTTCTTTAGGCCCCTCATACTTGGGAATCACTTTAGTCACAGACTTTCCTTGGAAGAAGTGTATCAAATACAACTTTTGTAAGGGTTTAGAATTAGGGTTAGCATACTTAAAGTGTTGTATATCCTACCTAAGAAAAAAAAAAGAATGCCATGGAGGGGCCCTATGGTACTCTTTCCTCTTATCTTTCTCATTGCCTTAGCCAACACAACTTTATATAAAGACTGCACTGACATACACACAGTTCCTCCACCATGACTGGTGGTGGAGGGACAGTGACCTATGTTAAAGATTCTACTCAGGTTAGTGTTCTTGGATATCATCCAAGAATCATTCTGCATGGTAATTCAATGAAGGAGAGTATCTCCCGCATGTTCAAGCAAACTTTGGCACAGAACACTGTTGCAGGAGCATGACTGAAGCTCCCCTTTTACAATCCTGTCAGACTTACATCTTATGATGTTGCCATGTGTAGATAAGTACAACAATCTGTTCGAAAGACCTTAAAGGTAGAAGCAAGATGTCTACCTCACTGGTAACATGCACAAAACTGAACCTCATCAACAAAAAGTTAACTGGATGGTTGAACCACGGTCACCTGTGTTCTGTAACTTCTAAAACTCTGCTCTGCGCCAATGCACCCCATACATGTGTCAAGAAACAGAATGGCTATAAGGGCTATGCCATGTCATCTTCGGCGTTCGATTTTACTGTTGAAATTAGCAAGTTCATCCATGTAACGGTCGATCATTCCCTATAATTTTCAACATTCATACTTAATACTTCATCTGCTTCAAAAATGCTTGTGTGAATTTCGGCAGAATTTGACGGACACCTCGCCAAAACATAAGCGAGAGCAACATTCCAGTCACCTCACACTGAACGATGGACACCTCTACTTTACTGACGTTAGTGACGCCTACCCATGCGGGATGAATGAAATGTTGCTCATGCTTGTTTTGGCAAGGTGTCTTTCAAACTCAGCCTAAACTCACATGAAAATTCATACCTGATACTTCATCTGCTTAAAAAATGCTCATTTCTTGTGATTTTTGGCAGAGAGAGTTTGAATGACACATTGGCAAAACATAAGCATGGGCAACATTCCAGTCCACCCGCATGGGTAGGCTTCGCTAATGTCAATAGGAAGATGTGCCCAAGAGGTGACTGGAAAGTTGCTTACGATAATCTTTTGGTGATCTGTCTGTTGAGTTCAGCCGAAAATCACACAAAATGAATATTTTTGAAGCAAATTAAGTATCAGGTCTGAATTTTGAGAATGGTAAGGAACTATCGACAGTTAATGATAGATTAACTTGCTAATTTCACATTAAAATTGAACGCCGAAGATGACATGGCATAGATCTTACAACCATTTGATTTCCTGACTTTCTTCTTCTCAGGCATAAGCACACACGTCTATGGGGCGCAGGGCTGAATTTTAGAACACAGGTGACTGGTTGAACGTTTATAAGAAAAAAACAAACTTCCCTTCCCCGGGGAAGGGTCAAGATGTGTAAAGTGCTTTAATATACTTAAGTAAATATAACCTCACTTTTTTTCTCTGTTGTTGTTGTTGATAAAGTCGTTGTAGAAGCTTTTGTAGTTGTAACTTGCGGTGCCTCTGTCGGTTCCGAATCGGCCAAGCCCTCCAGATCTTGTGCATGCGCTTCAGCTTCACTCGCTTTGGAAAAGGCATTCTCGTCTAACACCATACTGGTGTAACCTTGGTGGTGTGCAAATAGACATTTGTTCTCTCCGTCGAACATACAGCGGAACAAGTAGCAATTCTTATTTTTTGATTCAAAGACCACCATATCACATCTGAGTTGCTCATCGTCAGCACCACACTGGCACCAACCCATACACTCATCAATGTCGCTTATTGGGCTGGGCGCGTTGAGGAAAGTCGCACCAGCCTTCAACGAATCTTTCGTGCGGACAATTGAATCAGTGTGAGCCTGAAAATAGTCAAGGCAATCGACGTTTTTTTCTTGATCTTTCACCGACTCTTCTCGTTGCGGCTCAACGAAAGCCGGGCGGACCCAACTACGACCCGTATCCGGTACAGAGTTCCCAGTGTGTGGATAGCCTTTCTTCGGCACAACACCATGAACGTCAGAAGATGCAATACACGCACAGGTTAGAACAACTATTGACACAGCTAGATACGTCATGGCGACACTCAGCTATGCATTTCTCGAAAATTAACAATACTGGTCCGTTGTCACTGCTTCTTGGGAGGAACTTCCTTAGTTTTGAAGAAAACAGCTGGAATGGGTGTGTGTGCTGTTGGTGTCGACACTTGCTGTTGTTCCACAGTTCACAAATATGGCGACGCTGTATAAAATGCGCATGATCAGAAGTGTGCTTCCGGGAGAACGTACGTAGGCAGCTGCACTCAAATGAAAACTAATAGAATTGTATACCATTTAATTCTTTGGAATGAACACGTCCAGTTAAAATAACAAACATCCAAGTGATAGCGATGGACTCTATTGTTGACATTTCAAGTCTTCATCAGAACTTTAAGCGATTACCTACATGTACTATGTCGTACAGTACTGTAATTTAGGTCGCGGAAGACTATTAACTTTGTCATATAAAAAAGTCCCAACAAATTAGTATTTCCAAAGATCTTGTTGGCTTGTTGCAACTCGTCTTATGCAATAAATAATTTCTTTGCTCAACTGAAATTGGAGTCATAATTAAGGTAACATTTCGAACAACGAAAAGGTACAATCAGTACCAGAAGAGAACTAGAAATGCCCCCATTACAGCGCAATGATATCAATGTTAAGATTGGTGAAGTGAACTGTTTGTTCGTGTACGCTTACGACTCGACTGCCCCCATAACTCCAGAGGCATGGCGTCGCAAGTAAGCTTTGACGATAAGAATTCAGAGTTGAATTCTTCCTTAGCGAAGAAAAATGCCAGATCAAAGAACCACCTCACACAGAAATACGATCCTAAAAGGACGAGGAGGCGGTTAGAGGTTGAAGAATGGATGGACCAGGAACTGAGGGAATTATATGAATGTGATGTGAGTATTACGAGGATATGATTGTGTGCCTGCGGAATACAGTGTCTGAACGCACGTTTGTGAATCCATACCGTGCGCGGCCAAAATTATCGAATAGAATGCTGCAATGACCTCGTCAGATGGCCAAACAATGGCATCACATAATGTGTGTGCAGCGGATCGTCAAGTTGGTGTCTTACGACAAACTGAATGAAGGGTTTCCCTATCATCAAATGTTTAGTCATGTATCTGAGGTCGCGGGTTTCGTGGACGATTGGTCACAGTTCAGTGAGCATTTCTCGTGACAGATGCCCTCTGCTGAGTCGCTCCTCCACGTAACTAGCGAGCCATCACTGCTATGCAATCACATGAACTTGAAAAGCCATTACTATGTTACTTATATCATATCATTTATCTTTTATGTCGACTGGCACACAATAGTTTATTACCGATCCAATCTAAGCAAACGAGAGTTTGTCGGGTTTGACACTTTAGAAAGGCCTCCCGAAACATTTACGTATTTACATTCAGTCGTTTAGTTCAATATTTGAGTTCCATCATGGAGCCTTGGAGGTATAACCTATGGTTCCGACCACGGTTCATATTATTCTCACCGTGTCGTGAGGAATAGTTATTAGGCACGTAAATACTATAGTTTTCGTCGCAGAACACAACGTCAAAGTCTTACTGTACACATTAATAATAATTTATTTATAAAACGTCAATATCCACGATAAAAGTGATCAAGGACGCAGAAATTAAGATTTACACATCACAAAAAGTAATTAAAAATTTTAAAAAAACTGCAAAAACATTTAAAATGTAGTCTAAAAAACAGATTTAAACCACACATGTGCTTGATTTTCTAATATCGAAATTATTTCATTTTGTAAGTGGCTGTGCATTTGGGTAAGCACAAATGGGTTAGACGAACAAAACCCTTGAACTCTTACTTTGAACGTATTTTGTAATATTAAAAAATTTGTTAAACTAGCTCTCTCTTAGCCAGGAAAAGTGTTTTCTTAGTGGATGTGTGTGTGTGCTTTTTTATCATCGCTAGCAGTACAGTGATTTAGAAACAAATGACTATGAAATTGCATCAGGGTGTTGTTTTGCCACATACTATTTTACTTATTTGACAACAATTATTATATACCACCAAAAAAAATATGTATGTCATGATTTGAGGAAAGAACTTCCAGGTTTTTGCAATAATTTTTCAAGTGGCCATGCCCCACATTACTCAAGTCAGTATGCAGATATCTCAACAGTACTTGACATTGTTGTCATGTGGTTTGCAAAGCTTTAATCTTGATTTATGAACGAGTCAATGAAAGATATTCCCCCTCCTGTGTATACATCAAAACCAAGTTGTGAACAACTTGTTGAAGTGTATGTAAATCTGTAAAGAGCTGCAGTTTTTCATTTCATTATTATGGACTTAGCTCTGACAGAAACGTTTGGTAATATTCCATTGCAAGTTCTGTTGCCAAATATACAGATTGTTCTCACAAAACATCATTGCATTCTCTAAATCATCTGCTGCTGTTGCTTTTTTGACCATTTGTACATATATTACAGCAAGTGCATCTCATGGTTTCTTCAATACTGGTAATGCAGGCCAAGAAAACTGTTACCAAAAAGTAGTAGGAATAGACAGTACCAGCAGCCAAGATTGACACACAGTGTTCATTTTCCAGGCAACTACAGTTATCCCTCATGGTACACCTACCTGTATTTACTGCCCATGACATCTGTAAAAATATTACAAAGTAAAAGTTCAGATGACCTCTCAAAACAAAAGACCACATTCAAATTTTGACGGGTATTGAATGGAACACAATATACACATATCAAATCAAATGGAATTTTCTACGGGGAACTTTGAACTGCAAGTTTATTGAAAATTGACCCCATTCTCAGCTCAGTTCAACTGAGCAGTTGTCAAGTGTTGACCCCATTGGAAGAAAGAAAGCTAATAGCCCTGAGATCATAAGCAATGGCCGTGATTTGTGAAGATTGATCTGTCATCAAAATGAACATTGCAAAGTTGCACATATTTATTTGGTTGTTTCAGGTGTATTTGGGGGCAGGTGTCTCTAACATGTTTCGGTTGGCTAGTTACTGTTTTCAGGTCCGAAAATGTAGCTTTGCATGGCACCATTATATTTTGAAAAAAATACAGAAACATAATAACTTCTTCCTAAGATTGTTTTGCAGCCTGGTGACAAGGCAAAAAGATATTACACGTAACAATTTACTGATCGTTGCCTTGAAATCCAAACGTTGATATGTTGACAGAGTAAGTCTTTTGTTTTGTCAGTCAGCCTTTGTAAATGCAAATACTAAATTTGTCCTTCAGCAAGCATGTTTTAATAGGGTACACTTCTCAGCTGCACATGGGAAGTAACGGCCTTGGACTTGTGGGGGCATGTGCCCTGTCGTTTTCGGTACATGGAAACAGTGTGACCTAAAGAAGCAACATTTTGAAAACGTTGAAAAAGTAGGCCTGTTCAAATGACCTCCTTGTTACAGTACACCATTGCATTTTATGCTGTCACTGAAGGTTATCTTCCTGTTCAGATGGTATTTCCATTCATGATATGTAACTGTGGACTACCTGGTGATGTTTCCGCTGGGCCACTTAAAACAAGTAACTGGACACTTGCTGTAGGAAGACCTCATGCTGAAGTTTAGAAGGGTCAGTCTAGGCCATATTGTGACCGAATGTACTACCCTAGCTGCCATTTCAAGTGGAGGGCTGAGTCTATGCTCAGCCCCTTGAGTGCTGTAATTTTTCCCACCAAAATTTCAGTTCAACATTTTTCCCAATTTTTATGAATTTTTGTGTGAGTCTTTTATTAATATTGGACAAAATGAACATATTTCATTGGCTACAGATTTTTATCAAAATTTCAGTGAAAATCTGAAAAAAATTGATTGGGGTATGTTTTATAAGGGCGACAAAATTTGACTGTGGCGCTCAAAGGGTTAATAAATGCGTGTAATATACTATATTGTGATCCTAGAACTTGTACATGTATGTTCTCTGCAGGACTTGTAATTTATTTGGTACTTGACAGGCAAGGTATTTCAGGGCTACCATGAGAGTCTTAATAGTCAAATTAAGGTCACCTCATGGGCATATCTAATAACAACTGTCTGAAATGTGGCTGTATTGTTGCATCCATACACCGTACAATTTAGTTGATCTGATTTGAAAAAAGGGAAAAAGTAGCTGCTATTAATCTGCTCCTGAAAATTTTGTAGCAGTTTTATTTTAGAGTGGTCAGGTTAGTTTTTCAGAATTACCTGAACCGCATTGGTCTTTTTTCGGTTTTCTCTACACCAATAAGTGTGAAGCATTCTCTGTTGAAATTATTGAATGATTTTCTCTTGTTTTTGTTAAAGTCTAGCAATAAGTGCACAGTACTCATGTTTCAAATTTGCCATCGTCCAAAGCTTAATTATTCTGGCTTTGGTGAAGATGTGAAGCATTCTCTGTTGAAATTATTGAATGATTTTCTCCTACATGTATATTTGTTAACGTTAAGTCATAAGTGCACATTTTTTCTGTTTAAAATTTACCATTGCCCAAAGCTGAATTGCTCTTTCTCTAAATGGCTGTGGTCTGCTTTGTGATTGTGTTAACAATGTGCCAAGTAATAAATATTTTGGGTGTAGCAAATTGCGGTCATTATTCTTCCTGTTACCAAAACTTTTTATTTGTACTGAGCCATTTAACATACCAATGTGATTGCTGTATTGCAATATCGCAAACATATTAGTGATATATACTAAACATCCTGTTCAATCTATTTGTCATAGTGTCTTGCGCTGTTGAACAGCCGTGAGCCACATGTGATCTACCTACTAGTCAACATGCCTCTTTCTGGTGCATTTTCTCAATTCTGGGTATTAACCAACTGAAACTACATATTGCATTTAAAACTTGATATGACTTATGGCGGTGACAGATGTGTGATGACGTGCAGTACTTGTCTTTGGCAAGCCACCATTGACTGTGCTAGCCACTAATCTTGAAGTAATTCTAAGAAGGTGTCCCTGAATTCGTTTTGACCGTTTTCCAAAGGAGGCAGTTGCCAGAACAGTAGCATTGTCAGATTCCCTGTATCTTCCAATCATATGACGCTTTTACCAAATGCACGTAAACCTCGGTGTGATGTGCTCATATTTTGCTCACATTTGGTATACAATATGTATATACATGTATACCAAACAGAGCTATGTGGTAGGTACTGTAGGTGGCATCTGTTTGTATGTATCTATGTATTTACATTTGTACTGTATGTCCCTTCCATATTAAAAACTCAAAATTGCATCACCTACCATCCTAGTATTTGGTGTACAGGTGCTGGAGTAGCAAAATACAAATCAAACACCACACATTCATATTTGGAAGTCCTGCAACCCTTATCCTGTTGTATTTCCGATCATGAAATACAATAATTATTGTGACTTGACAACACTGTGATTTTCTTTGTCAAAGCTTTTTAAAACTGATGAGCAGGTTTTGAGATTGAGCAAACAGCAGAAATATAATTTTGTCGGATATAATTTTTGATTGAAATATTACAAATGATTACATTTTTCTGTTGCCCCCCCAAAGCACAAAATTTGTATCATAGTTACAAGAAGAATCCTCAACTTACCATAAATTTAAAATATTCAGTAGAAAATGTAACTATGCATGCATACAGGGTGATACACTCTTTACCAAAGTGGAGACAAGCTACAGTTAAACTCCAAAATTTTGTGCACATGCTCTGAATGGTTTTGAACGCAGTGTTTTGTCTTGGTTAGTGATAGTCATGCCAGGGCCGGTAGAAAGCTGACAGTGTCTGTGTTTGCAACTATCACTGCCTACAATCTGAAAGATTGTGAAATCAATGCAACATTATGGAATACGGTGTCAAGCTTTTCTCCATTTCAGTGAATTGGAAACACTCTTACCATTAC
The DNA here is from genome assembly GCF_041260155.1 of Ptychodera flava. Classification (NCBI taxonomy): domain Eukaryota; kingdom Metazoa; phylum Hemichordata; class Enteropneusta; family Ptychoderidae; genus Ptychodera; species Ptychodera flava. Next base: position 10,949,758 of record NC_091941.1, read on the forward strand.
ACCATTACCAAAGGTGAATTTATACTGCAGTAGGTATTTGTCTTTAGCAGTCAACGGGTGGATGTCTATTTATTGCCAATTTTGCTTTAGCTTAGTTTTCTAACTGACATTTAATCAATTTTCTTCCCTAGTAAGTTTAGATATGAGTATTTTAATCAGGCATTGGCAAACTGAAATGATTTGTATACATTTAGGGAAAATAATACATATTTTAAGGAATATATTCACCACGTGTTGCTGTTCCAGATGTGCAAATTGTTCTGATTATTTTCAGTTTTGTCGGTTAAAGTCCGTTAATTCTCAACAAATTGCCCACACATACCTCACAACCATCAGAAATAATCACATGAAACTCGAATTTAGTACAACAAATTAAAAGCATAAATACGGGCATACACATGCTTTTTTGCCGACATCACATTGTTACTCTACTCTTCTTGCTAACAGTAACCAGCAGTTTTGGTTCCCCCAGGAATACATGTACCTGTTTATCGTAGGAAAATATTTTAGAAAAACTCACATCCACGTACAGTGGCCATGAAACGCACAAAAATGTTTGGAATGAGGGCATGAACATAACCAGTATGTACATATGGTAGAAGGGCAAAGTACAAAGAGCGACATGCGAGAAATTTATATGTTTGATGATTGAAGTATTCAGATAGAACTAAAGAAGTTTCTGTGATGATGAAAATACTGTTTCACTATATTGCCATATGATGAGGAAACAAAGTTTAGTTTTTCCATGCATTTCCTATATTGTTGTTTGTTCCCAAGGGTGAAAATGTCTGATGAGTCTTCAGTAAGGGTAGGATATAATCAGTGTGTATCTTAGTGCGATTTACTGCAGTTCTTGCCAGTGAATATCTACATTATAATACAAGAATCTGATTTGAACGTCTGGAGTTTATATAATCACTGAGTGAAAAAGCGTAGGTCTACATATCCTTGAGCATTCTGCCAATTCCGGGTTTTTAATTAATTAATACACTTGGCTTAACACTGGACAGAGGCAGCCACAATTCAAATTAAAAATGGTATTTCACTGCACGTATTCATAGTCATGAATTTCAAACTTAACAAAAAGTGGATCAAGGTCTCATCACCGGGAAAGAATTGCACGGCTTTTCAAGAGGCTTTAAAAATGTTAAAATGACCTGGTAATGCAGAGAAGATGAGACAATACATGCTAATGCTCTGGTAATAGAACAGCTTTCGGAGAAATACAGCGTGGGATGAAGGTTCTTAGTAATTATGATGTAATCAATACAATTGTGTGAAGCGAGTTCAGATTAGTATTAGAGGCATAATACCTTCATATGCAGTTTTGATTGGGCTGTTTCTAAGTAGCTGTGTGAAGGTTTAAAATATGATTAAAACACAGAGACCATGAAGTTACTGTCTGGTGTTTTTAAGTAGAATTACAAGTGTTTTCAAATTACCGTATGGCAGTGGTGTGAAGCTTTTATTAGCATTATAAACCTGTGTTTTACTTGTATTTCCCATCGATGTTTAGATCCCCCTTGCAACTAGGAAGTTGCTGTGATGTGTTTACAACATACAAGTAATTGTAAGTGACAGGTGAATCCTGCAGATTTGGAAATACAGACTTCTCCATTATCGGGTGAAAAAAAACACAAATCGTGCATAGCCACGCCATGTCATGTAACCAAATATGTTAAATTTGATGGCAATGAGGCATGCAGCTTCTGTTTACTCCTGTAAAATGAGCCATTCTTGGCTTCTGTCTCTTCGCTTTTGCTCAGTTCTCTGCATTTTGCCGCTGGTGAAAAACACACCGTGCTTACAAAACCCCCTCACCCTTCACAATAGGATCAGGCTTTTACCTAACCATTCTGGACTTGTTTAATTTGTAAACTGGATATCTCCATTCAACAGCTCCCAAAATCAACATCAAGGTTGCAATGTTGGAATACTGCCATACTTTACATGTACCTATTGTTCTCTGCTTAAATGTAAACTACTTAATTTTGAAGTTGCGAAAAATGGATGGCATGTGCACACAAGTATGGATTCACATAGTGGCTAGCTCAACAACACGTGCAATTTCACACAAATTTTATCCTCGTCATTTATTATTCAACCTGAATAAACTCACGATGATATGTGTTTTCTGTCCGCAGGAAGATGAGGATTATGATGTTGAAATAGATCTTGATAATCTTTTGGAAGTAGCAGAAGAAGATAGATATACAGCCATTGAAAAAATTTTGGAAGAAGCGAAAAACCCTACAGATGTAAGTCGGAAAAAGCAAATCTTTCAGCAAAATCCTTCCATGTTACTGTACAATGCATTACTAGCCAGCACTGTTCTAAGAAATGAATACAGTCTGTCTTTCTGTGGAATTTTAAAAAATCCTGGCACAGAGAAATCACTGTTTGTTCTGAATAAATTACTGTGCTTCTTGACGTAACAAGACCTGTAACCATAATCAATAGATTATTTTCAGTGACCAGACATGTTGCAATATCATCGACTGTCCAATCATCGATCAACAGATGCTGCTTCATCAAAATCACAAAATCAGTCACAAAATATTGAAAGTGGGCATTACGCTGACTGTACTTTGGCATCACAAAATTAACCCTTTGCGCTGTAATATTTCCCACCAAAATTTTATGGAAAACATTAAACCAATTTTTATGAATTTTTCTGTATTTGTTTTGATAATTTTGGAGCAAATGGACATTACATTTCAATGGCTACAGTTTTTAATCAAAATTTTGGCAAAAATCTGAAAAAAAATTCGACTGGGGTATATTTTGCGACTGGGGTATATTTTGTAAAAGTGACAAAATTAACTTTGGCGTTCAAAGGGTTTATTAAGAGCACTCTGTTTCTTCAAACAATGACACACACTTCTGATCAGTACCGTTATTTATGAAATTCTGCAAAAGTAAGTAAATGTCTGTAAAACTTGGAAAACTTCAACTGTGTTGTGTAAAGTACAGGACGCAATGAAAAATTTACTATTAAGAGACAGTGACCCAAAAAGCAATTAGCTTGATACTAACCGATTATTCCAACTGAATGCACAAAGGTCAGTTGTGTTAAGGAAATATGTGAAGAAAGAATGACAAAGTACTATTTTGATTGATGAAAACATGTGCCCATGCCCCAGGAACTGTTATCTAGCATTTAAGACTGTTTACAAAAAACAGCCAGATGCACAGAGTTCAGTTTTTTTGTGAGTTGTACGTGTTGGAATGCACATTTTGGCATTCAGCTTGCACCTGTTCACACTTCCAAGGTTAGGTAAAGTCATTGGTAATACAGTGACATGCCATCATGTAGGATGCCATATTTGCCTCTGGTTAATATGTAAAGGTTTTTCAGCGGGTAAGTGAAGTAGCTCCACATGTTAACCAAACTTTTCAGACACTGGGTTCTTTTTGACTTGAAAGGGATTTTATCTCATTTTCTTCTCATCCAAATTGGTGGCCTTGAAATGGAGCATCCCTCATAGCTATGTCACAGTCGATCCAACCAGAAAGGAGGAAGTTTGATTACACATCACCCATTGATGACGACAGGTGTATTAATATCAGTGTTTGTTCTGTTCACTGAAAAGAGCTACTGACCCAAATATGGGAATGTCTGTGAAAGGTTTGCTCACTGCTAAATTGTTCTGAAGCAAGCCATAAGTAGGTCTACTGTAAATACAAGCTTTGGACCTATATGCAGGTTTTGCTGGGATCTCACAGTAACTTTCAGCAAAGTCGAAATGATTATACATTTCCGTGATGCAGCCCATCAGTCTCATCGCTAGCTGTTAGCTTTTAATGACATCAGTCTTTCTACTACAGATTTTTTGTCAGGAGCTCTCAAAAAATACTAACTTTGAATTTATTGGTCGCAGATCAAAACCACGCTGTTTGTGGCTACTCGTGGAGTGTTTACTTACGTATAATTACTCTGTGCCGTCCTGTAAACCTCAGGCACAGTCCCTGTTGTGTCCCATCCAGCATACATGTGTTTGTACTTGGCTTCAACTTAAAAAAGTCAAGTCCAGGATTAAAAATAAAGACCAGGTATACAAAGAAACTTGTTCCTGTTGAGCTTGCAGAACACACTGTTACCGTACTCCTATGTGAATGTTGCAAAACACTAATCAACGTTGTCTGTGGCTTTAGCAAGTGTGAAACATTTAGAACACATTCAAAAAATGCACTTCTGCACATGAAGCCAAAGTGTCGTAGACTTTAAAGTCAAATAACTATCATATTTGTATTTTCAATTGCATTAATGCTAAAACAATAGGGTAAAATAGCAGTACACAATAATAATGGGTATTTCATCTGTACCAAAATGAAAATACTGTAGGGTACAGGTACATGTAGTATATCTGGTTCTGTTCTGTTCTGTTATGTGTGATGAGTGTCTTTTCCATTCCCAAATTTAATTTCAGGAATTTATCAAAGAATTGTTGGAGAAGATAAAGAAGCTGTAATCTAGGATCCCTCGTCAGATGTACAATAAATAAAGATGGGTGTTTGGACTGTGTAAAAAAATAGCCGCTGCAAACAGGCTTTCTGAGACATTTCACCTTGCTGTACAACTAGCTGATGACACACTGTCATCTCAACAGATGTGGTCATGGTGGTCATCGGCAGAAGAAAACTTTTCCCAGTTTTTACAGTGGACAAGGATTCTTTTACACATAAACTAGTTGGTGATATTTCTTTGCTTTTTTGCCTATATGCAAGTTGTTATGGGTCTGTCAATGGGTGACTGATAAATTATGCAGAAAATAGAGCTTCCTATTCAATATGTGAGAAACAAAAACAAACAAAAAAATATCTGTGTAGTGTGAAGTTTGCAATAATATTTCAAATGTTAACTATTTGAAAAAAAAAATGTGTACATATGTATGTGTATATATTTCCGTTTGCGCCCTTCTAGGCAAAATTGACACAAACTCTTTTTTACTGACTTGATCAACATACAGTGGTGGAACTAAGTGGTCTCCCATATGATGACTTTTTTGGATTCAAGTCGTGATTGTAACAATGTTTTTTCAAAAATGCATAATAACGAAGAAGGTGAATTGTCTGACCCTGGATGGTACAATTTGTAGAATCTGTGAGACGAAAAATGAAAATCAAATTTAAGAATTTATAAATTACTACAAGCTTTGGCATTGTAAGGATAAGTTTTCTAAAATTTGCCAAAGAAAACAAGACTGTTGACAATAGCATCATAGCTGGCCTGTGGGTACTTCTCCTATGAGTATGTACATGTACTTAGTTTTCAGCAGAATGGGGAATCATCACACAAGTTTCGCTCCGGGATATCAAGACGTGCAGCAAGTGATCTGTTGGTGTATTAAGCACTAGTTGTTCCACATCAAGTCACTTGTAGATCAAACTCTGTCTGTTTTCAGTTGATCCAACGATGTAAAAGAGTAAAAAAAAAGCAAATTAATATGAGCAACAAGCACACTTTGAAAAATGTATAAACTTGCAGGTTAGTTGACTGTTCAGGTTCATGCCATGGTGTAAAAGTCACTTTATGCTTTGAATTTATTTATTTGAACGTCACTGCTGCAGTGTCTGTCACATCAAGCACAGCTTGAATTTTATCTCACTTGTCATTCTATTGTGTGGTGAATTTGCATGGCCAAGGGAAACGAGCAAATTTCTGCAAACCTTCCTCCAGTATATAATCAGATATTTGCTTGATCTTATCCAAATCATGAAAGACATTTGCAAGCCGTAACATTCCCGTCCTTGTAAGTTTACAAGCTATCAGTACTTCTTGCTTTGTTTTTTTTATTTCATCTTTGATGATGTGTCATGGTGTACTACTTTTGTATATGTACTAGGTATATGTGATAAGATTGAAAGAACCAATAATTCCAAATATTTCCACTGCAAAATAGCAAGTGATTATAAAACTTATGTATGGTGTGCGACTTTAAGAGATGGCCAACATTATCTGAACCTTCGTTCACTCCTGGAGATCCCATCGTTCTGGTCCCGGAACATCACTAAGAATGCAACTGGCTTTATTCCAGTGTAAGGATTGTGAAAGAGGCAAAGGATGAAATGACACAGGAGGAGAAAAGGACGGTACAAAAAATGAAAAAAAATGACATTGTAAATGATCCTGTCAGTAACCTGCTTGCTTTTACACCGGCGTTGTGTTTGTGTTAGCCTAATTCTGTCTAGTGAGAATGATTGTGTGTGAATGTTTTTTTTGTCGGTGAAACCGCATCCCTTTACATGCACCAGAATAGTAACTATCATAACAGCCATTAATGTTGACTCATTTCATCCAGTACAGTAACATTTTCTCCTTTGTATTGCTAGTAATCAGCAACATCTGCATCTTGTTCTTTTCATCTTCCTATGCTCTCCCCAACACACACACACACACACACACACACAGACAAATGCTAATCTGCTAGTTTTTATGAATTTCAACTTTGTAGTTGGCTTGTCTTGATAGTTTTGATAAGTACAGTTTTACCATGCAATGAAGATGCATGGTGTATTGAACAGAGAAAAAAAAACATTTTTGACATTTCATCATTCCTGATGCAATCCCTGTATCAGGCAGTAACTTTTGCCATGGACACCTTTTATCAATTTGTCACGTATTACTGAGATTGTGATACCCTATACCCTGCTACAGACAGGGTACCTGAAGACTTCCAGGAAAATGTATATACGCAACGACAAAAAAATTGCAAGAAAATGAGGAACTTTTTTTGATTATTCAGGGATCTCTCCTAATTTCCTTCTCTCTTTGCTTATGATTTTGAAGCCAAAGTGATAGAGACTGTGGAAGAATAGCTTTAAGTGAGTCATGGGGGCCGGCTACCCCCGTCAGTAGCTTCGGTCTTTTTCGTTTTCTTTTTTTTTGCATTATTATCAGTGTCTGTTAACCTTTTCTGGGCCATGTTGAAATGTTTGCGTTTTAGATCAAGAAGATCTCTCTGTGAGTTCTTGTTAGGAGAATGTAGAAAAATTTGCACATTTTTCGTCAGTGTAAAATTTTGCAAACCACGGCTCAGAAAAGTGTTAATGAGAGAAGTAACCAGAACTTGCATAAATTTTGACTGTTTGTACCGGTCTTTGAGAACGCCTCAATTGACAGTGTTTTCTACTGTCTGATAAGTCTATAATACATGAGAAAGAGGCTTCTTAAAGAGTTGGTACAACTGCCTCCTAGAATTGTAGTCAAGCATTTTTTGGGTGCTATTTCAGTTGTATCATGTAGACAAATGATTTGTTGTGAAAGTAACTAAAATTTTAATGAGAGAAAGATTACCAATTTCAATTCAAGACGAAATGGACAGTAAAAGCAATGTGTTTTACTGTCTGTATGTATGTTCTTTTAAAAGTACTGTATTTTAAATTTTGCATGGCGTAAAAGAAATGCTAAACCTTGTGTTTCAGTTTTGAAGAATTTTTAATACAAAAATTGTGAATAACAAAGATAGTGCCTTGTGGAAGATTAGTAGGTTTTAATAGTACATATTTGAATAATTTTAGGCCCTAGAGAATGTTTTGAAGTTTTCAAAGTACCTCATATCTTGTATGTATATATAATATATATTACACGAAACGCCATCATGTAAATAAAAACAATAAAAAAAATGTGTGATTGGTTAAATATTTGTTCATTTCCCCAACAGGTGGTTTTGTATTCACCTTGTATTCTGAAAAACTCTCAAAGAACTTACGGCCGGGTTTGCCTAGACCCTATATGTCACTTACAGCTTCCGTGCCTCCGACCACGCACGGAGGCCATATGCGACGTATAGGGTCTAGGCAAAGCCAGGTCAGAACTTGAAGGTCAAGGTAAAAGCATGTGGGTATTTACTAATAAATTAGAGTGAGTATGTCTTCAATGGAGAAGGCAGTCATTTTGACAGGGTATGAGACTGTGTTCAGAGCAGCCATCTGATGGCCTCTAAATTGTTGATCTCTGATTTCGATTTTAGAAAACCAACAGCTCTTGTATGTAAATTTTAGAGAGATGCATTTGTGGGAGCATGATAAATTACATAACAGATATTCTGTTTGGTGATAATTTTGACTGGTCAAACCTTACCAGTACATAATATTCATTAACAGCCCTTCTGAAATAGAGAATGCATTTCATGTCATGTTGATGTAGGCTGTTTCATTATGATCTGTTTGAAGAATGGTGTGTTTGTCCAAGTAAGCTTGATCAGCACAGATGTTTATCAAAAGCCAGACTCTGAAATTAGTTCATGTTTCAGTTTTTCCCCCCAGCAGTATAAGCATGTATACTTGACAATGTTTACACAAGACACAAATAATGGAACTGTACACACAACCCTTACACACAGTGAAAGTAAATAAAGCAGAAACAACCGTGTGTCCATAGCAACCGTGAATCTGTTGGGGGTCAAGCTTTTTAACCTAGCACAACTGGTACAAAACCAGCGGACATAGGGTATCGTATTGACCAGTGGTGTCAAGTAGCAGCGAGCATAGGGTCAGATCTTATGAATATTCAACATCTGACAACCCATGGGAGTTTTTTTAGAGGGCAGTCCGGAGTAGTCCTGCAAGCATCACTGGATGATGCACCTTTTCAAATGCAAATGTTATTCAAACTGCTTTTACTTGTAATAATACAACCACAATATGGTTTTATTTACTTGTGAACTTGTGCAAGTTCTCTAATACAACTACAATATGGTTTATGTATTTGTGAACCAATGTGCAAGTGTAATGTGAATGTCTATTTCTGCCTTTAATCTCATTACAATTTAGGTATTGTGATGAAAATATGTTTGATAAGTAACGGTGAAATCAAGGCAAAGTTCTCCACTCAACTGTCTATTGAAAGTTAAAGTAAATGGCAACAAAAGCTTTAGACAGACTCAATGATAGGCGAGCTTCTGTGCTTCACAAATCACCGGATGCTGAAGGAATATATTAATAAATAACTACTCCTTCATTCTAAACATTTGGAAAACAGATATCCCTTTGGGAGACCGTACTGATCTAGTAAAAATGATGCGGTCGAGAGGGCCTGAAACAAAAGTGCAAATTACAGCAGTCTTTTGTTGTTGAGAGAAGGTTTTAATAGGAGAATAAGCTTGCAATGCAGGGCCATTGAGAGCGACCAAAACCCATCACATTCAATTTTCCCATTGATGACTGTATTTGTACGATTTGTCTAGGCTGATTGTTCTGCTGCATTCATGTAGAAATGGCCGAACACTGCGCCTTGGGGCTGTCCACAGAATGTAACAAGTAGCTTTCTGCTTTAGACGGAAACGTATTCAATCTATAATTCTTCAGTCATCTTAGGTCCATTTAACCTTTGTAAATTTGTCAAATTTCGAGTTCCTCTGCAGCTTTGACTTCCTGCTAATCTTACCAATGTGGTTGTGATATTATTATGTGCCTCAAAAGTGAAGACTTCAATTTTTCGTGTGTTCAAACTTTCCTCAACAAAACTATAAACTGTTCTCTTTCAAAATCAATAATAAAAATCAGGGGTCACTGGGCAGTTTTTGGTACCAGAGTTACTGATATTTGAAATTCAAAATGGCTGCCATCCCCTTGTTAACTCTATGGGGGAAAAAGTAAATTTTTGATTTTCAAGAAACTAATACAGCCAAAGTGTTATTTACTCCAAGAGCTACAAAATGAGCCGCCACAAGTGGTAGATCAGAAAAGTGTTGTTTAAATTGGAGAGTCCAATATATCTGTCCCAAGGGTGCATTCTAACTTGAAATAGGTTTTATAAAAAAACGTGACAGGTGTTTTATTCATGCAAAAGATACGTTGAAGTTGGAAAATAGTCAAATTGCATTCATAAATCCTAGTTTTGGAATCATTTGGGATTAGAAGAAATGAAAGACAAAACTCGGCAACAGGATTTAGTAACGTCTCCTGGATATCAGTGAGTACTTCCATTGTGATGATTTAAAGCAATTTGCAGATACAGGCAATTTTGTGAGCTGCTACAGCCCTTACTTTTTCACAACAATCATGGCTGGCAAATCACACAACATGGTTGAACTTGGCTGCACATACGGGCACAGTGGACTGCCAGTCAAATGTTTAGACTATATACTACACTGTGCACTTCTATACAATGAAACGTCAGGAGACCCGTTTGACCAGCAATGAGTTGAATTCTTGATCCTAAAATGTCACGACCTGTGACCTCTCAAAGTCTGCTCTTTCATCCAAACAATGTGGCATGTGTAGATCTTGAACAGCTTCAGGCTATCTGAGGGGTGTCATTTATAAGACAAATACTTCACTGACCACCAAGAAAACAAACAAAATGGAAACCAGACTAATGGTTTAAATGTTCCCAAAATTATACCAGCATGTCATGGCTTTTAATTTGATTGATTGGATTACTGTCATGGAATATGCAATTTCTTTTTAATTACTGTAATTAATTTTTTTTTGACATCCACCGACAAGGATTTGCAATCAACATTACATCAATAAACACATTCTGTTGTGTTCTTAATATCATAAAAAATAATAAGTCATGCTGTCATCCAGAACCAAATGAAATGTTAATATTTACAGGCACATATGACTTCCATAATTATGTCATTTCCAATGTCATTTCCAGTCAAAACTAACAATTACATGCTACGTTGCTGTCCCATTTCGCAAATGACGCAGAGCAAAGAGACTACTTTACTTGTTACACTCTTCTTACTAGGATGTAGAATCAACTTGATAAAGTTAACTATTATTACTCCGGCTCTGTATCTACACAAGTGCTTTGGGCCCATGGAGCCGTGGAGCCATTGCTTGATTCTGGGGGAAAAAAAACATGAGACAATTTCATGCATGGCAAAGTTAATTTTTTATCACTGAAAAATGCATTTAGTTGACCTTGTTAAGCAATATTATTAGAAACTCAATTTTGAGATTTTGTTATTGCCGATACAGACTAATACAGTTAAATGAAATAGTGTAATTTAATAGTTCGCCTGGAAATGTTGTAAACATGTACTGGTGAAATAAAATACTGTAATGTTATTGGTGGGGGGGGGGGTGTCCCTTTAGCAAATCTCCAAAATAAAGAATGGCATTAGTCATCGCTGCTTTCCAGCTTGCCTCTGCTATTACATTTCTGACAAATGTATGGAATATAACTTAATTAGTTTGAAGTGTCTATTACAAAAAAATGCTGCCCGTATAATCTATTCGAGAGTTGAATGGCATATTGCAGAAGCCATAAATTATTGAAATGTTGACTGGGGTGATACACCCCATCACAAGTGGGGACATTATTCATACCATTTCACTGACAAGGGCTTTCATTTCATAGCGATTAGTTGACTTTGGCCCTAGAGTATTCGTCATATGCAGTTCTGCATTACTTTGTATCCAGATAACCTACGGCAATCTGATTATGAATATTTGCAACACTTCATGCATGTGACTGTTAAATGTCACATTCTACAATATATGACAAAGGGCAAGGCAACAGCCAAAATGGCGATTTGGTATTCCTGCCTACAGTTGTAACAGCTTTATCCCGTCCTCCATGCAATATGGTTCCAAAGGAGTAGATTAAATGCTCCACGTTTCACAGTGGCTGCATGCATCCCCCCCACTCCCTTTCTAAACTCATTTTTTTTTTCCAAACATGCTTTTTACAACCAAACAGGAGAGAAAAAGCAACAACCACACCCAAATTACATAGTCACAGAGGATTTTTCATTGCCACAGATCCTGTGTGTCCACACTGCAATTTATGAAAATATTTAGCCACTTCTGGTACGGGGGTTGTTGAAGAGAATGACAAATAGGTTTTTCTACTTGTGTTCTCTGGTCAAGATGCATGTTTTCCAGTCACACGTGATATTCTCAATGGTCACATGACATCTCCTTGACATACCATGCCTGCTGAATGATCACTTTAATCTGCAAAACTGTCGTTTGCTTCCGCTGTTTTTCAAGTTAGCATTCCAGTCAAATGACAGCATTTGAATTCTTGTCAAACTGACAAGGAAAAAGTTTCGATTCCAAGAAGACTCTTCAGGGAGTCCAGATAAAAAAAAATGTGACATCTTTGAAACCTAGTTAATCCTTGAAAAAGGAAGCGGGCGATGTTAATTAAATAAATGTTATAATTATCTGGTCATAAACCCCCATAGATGTACAATTCCAACAGACTGATATATTCCCAGTATCAAACATGCCGCCAATGAATTGATGTGACAAAACAGGTCCAGACGTGTGTAAAAGAACAATGAAGTAGTTGGTCATCCAGCTGTTTGTCAGAAGATTTATCACCTATCTCACAGGTATTAAATTTTGAAATCCATTTTATCATTAACAATCATGAATCTATTGAACCATTCCCTTTTGTTTTGTTGATTCTCCAATAATTTGAATGGCATTTAGTGGACAAAAAAATAAACAGGACAAGTAATGAATGTTTTGTGTTAAAGATTAAGAAAACAAAAATATAATGTTGCTCTTTACATACATGCCTGTATATAGTTTGTAATTTCACTGGTAGCTTTATTAGGTAAACATGAAGTTCTAAACTGAAAAATCTGAATGTTTTGAAAGAAGGCACTTGACCCTTTGAGCACCTAAGTCAATTTTTGTCGCCTTTATAAAATATACCTCTGTCAACTTTTTTCAGATTTTTGCCAAAAGTTTTACAAAAGCTTTAGCCAATGAAATGTGATGTCCATTTGTTCAAAAATTATAAAAAAATTACTGAAAATTTCTTAAAAATTGGTAAAATATTGCACTAAAATTTTGGAGGGAAAAATAGCACTCAAAGGGTTGAAGACCAAATTTGCACACCTAGGACACTCAAAGCACTGATGTGTAATGTCAGTTTGGACTGACAAGACCATATAGTGATATATATTTGTATATGATTGTGTATGTCTAGCTGCTGTAAGTAAGGAACTTTTGCAACAGACATCGACCGTGAGATATTTGAAAAAATGTATCTTTTTTAATCATACAACATGCTCACAGAATTTTGCTGTTAATATTTATTGATATGCTGAAGGTGAATACAATCAGAGCCGATGACAAGTCTTTGGTATTTTCAGTTTGCCCATGGAGGTAACATAGATATGACACATTGAAATTTTGTGGAATAATCAGAGTCTCACACCCTCCTCACATTACCTAGTTGTTTGTTGGTCACATTTACTGTGATTTCCAAAATTTGTTTTATAGAAAGGGCACTTTCCAGTTCAAGAAATATAGCTTGCCATTGTAATGGAAAAGGCATTTTCGTAATCATTTATGAACCATCGTAGCAAGCAGTGTCAAAACTCAAAAAGTGCAGACAAAACCAAAGATGTAATAAAACTTTAACATGTATTGTTGGAGGATAAAGAAGTGTTTAGGTATACCTCAAGGGATTTGTGACATTTCACTGTCTTACAATCATGAGTATGTGTTTCACCCGTATCATAAATCCCTCTGAAGTTTCAGCGAGACACAAAGTTGTTTGAGAAAACCAAAACAATCCATTCTTCAATGATTGAAAGACTTTAAATCAGAGTAACCATCCGCTATTAATCCAGGCTCAATAAATATGCCGGCAGTGAGTGGCCCTGGGGGGAGTTGACAATGGAACAGTTTACTTTGTGAAACAATGTACTGAAGCTTGCCAACGATATCCAATAGGCTATAATGAATTCAATAAAGACATTATACCTGCCATCTTTGAAAGAATTTGCGTAATCTTCTTCTGAGTTCCTATTGAACTGCTTGTAGATCGAGTAGAGGAGCTGTTTGCTTTGTGAGAATTGTAATAAATTGCCAGTTGCTATATGCAAAAAAGTTGAACTATTGAACTGACGGACATGTCACCATGTCAATTATCGTAGGCGGAAAAAAAGAGCAGCAACAGGACACGTATAGAGAGTCGCCTGGTACATCTGAAGGGGTTTTATAAAATTTACAGTCTAGGAAATTGATTTTGCATATGAATAGCTCAGTGTGAAATCAATTTACATAGTAACCGTCAGGTGTTTCCAAGTGATATTACTCATCACCGGATTTATATTGTTGTCATAAAGTTTGCATTAAACTGCAGATCTTGGGGGGAAGTAATCAAAAGCAACAAAACCAGCAGAATTCAAATTGCAATAGAATATGATATTGTATTAACTTTGTTAAACCTAAGATTAATTATCAGCAATTGTGGATTTCATCAGCCCAGAAACTGAACCAACAAGAAAAGAGCAACTAAAATCAAATCTCCGTATATCAATTGATTGTTTCAGACTTGACTTACGAAGTAGATCCACACATTGAACCTGCAATATCACTGTGTAAAGGTTTTACAGACACGCATTAATCCAATGCTCTTGTTCCACATCAGCACCAAAATGACCAAGGAAAAATCTCGTACATTTTTTGGATATCAGCTAGTTAATATATTAAAAGGTCACAAACCAACCACGCACAGTGATTACGTGAGAGCAAACGCATACAAGACACATCAAAAAGATTAATCACACTGGTGATGTCAGAGGTCGATAGAGTCCCATCATCAATGAACTCTGCATGTTCCCCGCTTAGATAAAACAACTACACCAGCTTCCCTTGCACATTTCTGAAACTAAACGTGCATGTTTAAACTTTTGTTTTCTGTACCATATTCAGATTTAACTGTGTCCATACATGAATTCAAGATCAAAGTGAATATCATTTAGTAATCGAAACAGTTCCTGATTTCATAGATGATGCGTATGGGATTTATCTTTCTTTGTCATCCTGACAGAAATTAATTACTCCCTATCTAATCATGTTCCCGTCCCACTATATTAACACATTTGCAAGTCCTGACCATTAACAAACAACTTATCTAATCTCCACAATTCCCACGTTCACATTAAATTACAATATCCTGTATAATTTTGCATAGAAATTAATTTTTCTTTTTAAATGTGAACGGAAATTAATAATTAAACCACATTATTATTACAGGACTTGAGTAACTCCATCGCAATTTATGCAAATGAAGATTCATGCTGAGTTCAAAGGTTGCTGTACAGTTGACCAAACAGATACGTTTGGCGGGCAAATGAGGACACAGTGAGATATCTTGTCTTTGGCAAACACATTAGAATGATATACTAGTAGTTGAGGAAACTGAGTACATTCTACAGTTCAAACTAGACCTTGTGTAAAATGATAGCCTTCTGTATAATATCCAAAGATCATTTTTAATACAACAAATGACTTTCCCAGAAGTGCACATATACCCATAGCTCTTGGCTGTATCTGTGATGACCACAAAAATATCTCTCTCTTTCACTTTCCTTACAGTCTGAGAATGTTTCATTGAAATAGATTACTATTAATTTTTCAAACTTAATTACTGTCACAGAAAACTGCACAAGCATTTCAATCACTGCTGTGTTTTGCAAACGGTGCAAACGTGATAACAATATTGGATACTTGAAGTAAACATTGATACAACAGCTGATTCATTTTATTAATTAGTTCTGCTTTGGAGCTTCTTCTGAGAACTTTGGACACGCATGTACTTGGTAAGAATGAAACAAAGCTTTGTTTAAATTAATCAGTCAGATAGCAACTATTAAACAACCCACATGTTTGACTAGTTTCCACGGTGATGAAACAACAGTTGCTTATCATGCATGTCTTATGAAACTAAAAAAGAACATTGTAAGCATGACAACTATAAAGAAGAATAATTTACAGGAACTGCCTGTCCTTAAATGGTTCTTTTGTTTCATGGAAATCAACCCTATTTGAGAATTCCATATGAATTAGATAATTTTGCCAAGTTCTCCTGTGTTCAAAGTGTGACAATGTTAAACAAGGTGTGAATTTGAGTGAAAATAAAGCTTGAACTTCAGGCTTGGCTGTAATAGATAATTTTAAGAGCATCAATCTCAATCAGTGTTATAGAAACATTGGGCATTGACATATTTCACACTCCTTGAGAAAACCTATTTCACTTTGTGAGCACATAAAATAAAACATGTCAGTGTTTTTGCTAAGGTTGAGGAATATTGGTAAATGATTTGGGAACCCCGGTAACATTGCTGCTGTCCCTCTATTTGATTGCATTGATATACCAAGGGGAACCCCGGTAAAATGACTGGGGAACCCCAGTAACATTTACCTGCTTACCACCCTTAGCAAACACACTGCATGTATACTCTACCTATACTTCAATCATAGCCTCTGATAATGTGACTTGAAAAAGAAATTAGGACATCATTTACGTGCACTTGTAGTCATCAAATTTAACGTTATACATACATTGTACATATATTGATTGGATGTAAAATTAATAAAAGCAAAATTCTATACCTTCATAGTCATGTTTACATTTATACATGTCAAAGAAATGCTCATCAATGCAGTTCTTTTCACATGCCATCGCTCTCTGCAGAGGTTATAGACATTGACTATTTCACTCAATACATGTTATTTTCCAGGGCCATATGCCATCACAGCTCAATTCAATCTGGAATATAGTTAACACTAATACTATTATAAGATGGTGAATGCAAAACAAACCCACAGATGTTGGCTGCAAAGTCTCGCATGTGAAACACATAATCTATAGAAATCCTTTTCAAATTTTTCTTTATTATTTCAACCCTTCATAACGGATGTAATCAGATGCTTGCAAACTTGCATAGACATTCAATTCATCAAACCTTATTGCATGCATGAAAATATGTCATGTGATCAGGATTAACAGAGCGGGATAAAATACAGCCTAACAATTCTCTCTCCACGCCTGAACCCCTATATGGGGGTAGCGGTGGGGGTGGGGGTGTCAGTTCTTGTCAGTTACAAGGAAGTCTGGCCTGAAAAGGTTAAATTCAGGATATGATATGTGAGAAAAGCCTATGCACATGTCACCAGCGTAACAAATGAAATGATGCCATTTGTTTTACCAAAATGGCGTACTTGACACAGGTACACTACAATCCGATTTTCAACATAGAGCTGTAGTGCTCGGGTGTAATTTAAGGCACCCCCTCTAGGTCAGCATTTCCTTTCCCGCGTCTTGTAATCATGTGGGACATTCTTCTGTTTTGATGAGTGCATTACTGAGTTTTCACTGTTCAGACTTTTCAGGGCAGGCCACTGATTTGTAACAAACACGTGGCTATATATGGTGACAAAAACAGCAGAACTACTTTTGTTATGATACTGATGTCAGGTTTCATGAATCAATATCAATTTCTTTGGTGATAAATGCAATAATGTTTATCTCCAATGAATTTTCACTTTTTGCCTTCCTTAGAGACATAAAGTCACTCCTAACGTATGTACAGGTTTAGTGAATATACACCAGTCCTATAATGTACCAATCAGTAATCACATTCCCTTGAATAAAAATAATTGCAAGCTTTATTCACCCACACCACTGAGTAAAATATGCATTTCCCAAAAATTCAGGAAAATAAGGACACAGAAGACTTTTGAAAAATGTAACTATCACCAGCTGCTATGATCAAACAAAAGTTGTATTCAAAATTTAAACATAATTCATGTCCAAAATGTCCATTTTTGACAAATTATTAAACTGAATTTAGAGAGCAAATGGCTTCTATATGTTCTTATTCACAAAGATGATATTCCAAGTGCTTTGAAAATACAAGTATGTTTATAGGTCCTAATCATGAGTGAAGCATAGTATTGTATAGAAAATCAACATATTTCTGAAAACAAGCAAGTTTTTTAGAGAACAGAAAACAAATTGTTAACGTCGCCCTTCCTAGACTGAGCTCTAGAAAGCTAGACCTATCAAATGGTGTGTATTAATTGTGAACCTCGATATCGAGACAACTATATCCGAAGTCCTTGTTAATTCATCCCGATATTGGAATGCTAATTTGTCATGTGATGCAACTTCCCCTTACCAATTTCAATTCTCCATTTTCATTTTCAGACAGGAAATAGCTTTCAGGCTGTTGAACAATGTGCCATGATTTTTAAAATGTGTGTGTGTGAGTGTTTGTGCATGGGTACAGTCCTCTTTTACGCATGCTTCATTGCTATTTCACGAAATTAACAACAGTCAGTCCGTAAATCAACATTTTACGGTCTGCACTACATCTTGTGCCACATTCATCACTCAAGTATACAAAAATTTGGTCTTTTTCACATAACAAAAGCAATTCTGATGTATGAATTATTCAGAAAAACCATTTCATTTTTTAGCCGTTAACATAAATTATGTTGCAGAGCATCCGAGCACGCACAGGGAAACAAAAAATCTGTACCTGATTGCTTTCCTAAAGTACACTTTACACAAAACCATGGACGCTGGAAATTTTAAAGCATTACATTAACATTACACAGCAAAAGTTTTCGTAACACGGATTGTATATTTTTTTCAAAACAATTATGTCAATTTATTTCATGTGTATTAAAATTTACATCAAGGGCAGTATGGTAAGTAGTGAGAAAACACTCATGAGCATAACAGTGGAAGGGTTAGAGGGCATAATTTTCTTGACAGGTGTTTTGGATCCGGTGACCTCATCCACTTCAGTGCTTGAATGAATAATGACTGCATTTCTTATGTATTCTGTACACCATCATTAAAGACAAGAGAAAACAAGATTGGTCTTAAGATGTCATCGATTAAGACGAGAAGATATATGAGGATAGTCTTACATGAACAATTGTGTCTTGTTATTACATCGACCCGAGTAAACTCTAGGTCTAAGGTTATTGTGAAAAAGAAAAGTCATCCTAAACAGCACGGGCACAAAGGGACAAACAATTTTCATTATTTCCATAATGAATTTGACTCAATGTGTTAAATCTGGAAATAAAAGGAAAAATAAGAAGTTTAAGGTCAAAAATAGTCCATCCTCAAATTAGAGTACAGTGTTACAGAGCTTTGTTTTATTGGGGCTCTCCAGTAAGTAATAGTGACATTCTGTGGACTAATATTTTACAATTTGATTGAATGTTGTGACCAATTATCCAGCATTTACATTGCCTGCTGTTAAAAAGCGTTCAATGTTTATTAATTACTTTCTTTGTGAACATGCATTCTACGATGGACTTGAACTTGCCTTTTGAAAAACAGAAAATTGTGTTTGATAAACTACTAAGCAAGTACCGGTATGAAGCGCAATTATCTATAAAATGACATGGCAACAAAAACCTGAAAAAAGCATCAATAACTATATCTACAGTCTCTTAAAGTGTGTTTTAAACTTGGATATATAAAAAAGGCTTAACCCTTGAAATACTTAATGCTTTTTACTAACTGATTGCTGTTTGCCAACACTTGCATAAAGACATTGTGAAATATTTATAAATGCATAGACAGAAATTCTTGACACCCTAATTTCAATTAAAGTAGCGTTGCACATAACCAACACTTTTTTCAAAGCAATATTTCTCATCAAAGATGACATGAAAACTCCACATACCATATATTTTCAAAAAGTAGAACATTTTAAGTTTAGTATGGTAGCAATAGTTTGCTCAAAGGATGATTGGGGTACATATTAGGGGTAGAAAACCTCAATTTTGGTATTAATGATAAAATAAATTTTAAGTCAAAAACGATATTACTTTATGAAATTTAATATTTCACTTCAAAATATAGTATATGTAGATGAAAAACAACTTTCATTGCGGCCCAAAAGCATGTCTGAGTGTCCAGTACTCCGCGAAGCATAATTCCTACCGCACAGCA
The DNA here is from genome assembly GCF_041260155.1 of Ptychodera flava. Taxonomy (NCBI): domain Eukaryota; kingdom Metazoa; phylum Hemichordata; class Enteropneusta; family Ptychoderidae; genus Ptychodera; species Ptychodera flava. Next base: position 10,969,448 of record NC_091941.1, read on the forward strand.
CTATCGGCCGGTCGCTATTGACAACGGCGAACATTGTATCAATTTATTTTCAATAGATTATCGATAGAAATCTACTTGGGTGCTGCTGGGACGTGTAATTCAGGTCACGCCATGAATATTTCCAAAATAACCCATATATTTTGACTTATTTACCATAACATCAAGGTTTCTGTTGGTTTCTTGTACTTAAATGAAATTGACGACACTTTTTTAGTTTTTGTGATACTTTTACGTTTCAGTGTATTTTGGCGCGCTTTGGCCTAGTTTGCCGCCACTGTGAGCCGGGAACGACTGGCGAGTATGCAACACAACAATGTATCAATTTCCGACAAAAGAATATCGATCGATAACGTTCACTGCACGATTGCAGTGGAGACCCTGCGTTCGTTTGCCTCCGTTCTGTGTTATTTTTTCAGTTTACTGGAATTTTCATAGTTCATATTCGCTAAAATTTTGTGTAAATTACGACAACTTTACAGGTATTTGGTCTGTACAACTTAAGAGACGCTTACTGATTACAATGCGCCAATTTGAGACCCTTGTTCTGTGTATGTAAACGCCGTCAGATCGCCATTTTATTCCAGGCAAGAGTATATTTCAGTGATCGGAATAAATAAAATGCAAATAAAACAAGTTTCGTGAAGAAATTCAAAAATCTAAAACCACAGGAATTTGTATATCAATCAAAGGATCGCCGTGCCGCTTTTCACCATCATTGGTTCAGATTTGAAAAAATTGAACCTGAGAGAAGTGTGCAACCTGTTCGGTACATTAGACGCCATTGTTTTCTATGGGAAATCGAGCTTATTCGCCACATCGTGAAATGAAAAAATACATCTGAAAAACCCGCTGATTTAACTTTTCATTTCGCTGTTATTTCTTACAATATTTGAGATTACACATCTCATGAAGGTTAACTAAAAGTCTATGATTTTACTTTTTGGAGTTTTCTCTCTTGTTTTTCTGAGATGACGAGTTGAGATGGCTGTTGACTGTGTTTTATTTTTGCACATGACTATTATCGCTTGGTATTTTGGATATCCTCCTTCAAATTCTTGCCAAAATACTATAATTGAAAGGGCAACATGTAAGGGAAATGGAATCTGCAACTCTTTCATAAATATTTACCTTTGCAGTGAGGAAATTCGGTGAAGTTTTTAACATGACGTGGAAGGTGGATTCGACCCTCTGTACGCGTACTTCGCGTATGTGTGGCAAAAAGTTGGGGCGCTTTCATTGGACAAAATGAGGGGCTTTTGGGCTGCAGTGTTTCTATTGCATTATGTATTCTCATTTTTAAATAGCAGCAGTTGAAAGACTGATATTCCTAAAACTGTGATTATAGAGCGTTGATAAGTAAAATTGAAATGACTCTTACTCAAAATGTAAGAACTTTATTGCTAAACAAGTGTGTCGTTTTGTTATGTAGTATTCAAAGAACATAAAATTGCACAAAATTCGACCATAATGGATTTAAAATATTTTGAACTGTGAACGGTGAGGAAAAAGAAACCAGAAAATCAGATGAGTTGCATAAATTTGCATCAATTTAAACTCCTTTCTAACCCACCTTATGACGGTTTGTCATGCTAAAAGATGAATCTAACCAATATTTCAATCTTGGGTGAACACATTAATAGAAATTGAATGCATCTTTGTAAAAAACGTGATGTTGAGCAAAATACGCTGCGTTATGTGAAAATTGCAACCATAATAAACGAGAAAAGACAATATTTGTGTAGATACATTTGCATGTATCAAATTTTCAGGGTGAATGGGCCAGTAAATCTAACTTGATTTTTCATTGATTTTTTATGTCAATTGCAAGTTTTAATTCTACTTCCAAAGGCATTTTGAAACATCTACTATTTAGCTTGTCAACATTATCTGCATCTATACTGTATGTGTAAAATGCACAGATATTGTTTACATAGGAATTCTAGTATGGCCCAGAAGTCAGTTGTCAACAATAACAATGCAGTTTAAACAATTACAGGCTGAAAAAGCTGTATATTATGTATATCAGCATGCTTTGGGGAGTAGAACAAGAAATTATGGTCGACATTAGATACAAAAACTGTGAAAAAATCATCAAAAGTTAGCAAAGATATAATATTTGACATAATGTAATTAAAGGTATGCAGTCACCTGTAATCTAAATATGCCCATATATGGTCAAAGGGGCATTCCTTGGTATTCAAAATGCAAATGTGAGGGCGCTGTTTTTAAAAAGCGGCCACCCACTCAAAATCTGTGATTGGTTAGATTTTCTCTTTCGATGATAACTGTAGCAAAATTGGAACGGGTGACAGTATACCTTTAAACAATAGTTTTGAACTGAATTACTGCCCCATTGAAGGACGCACATACTTGTCCTCAGAATGAAAATCCCATTCTTTCAATGAAGCTCATTTTGTATATTCTTCCTCACATATGGAATGGGGGCCTGATGAACAATTTCCATTGTACATGTCTGAAATGGGTACAGACTGTGGCAAAAAAATATGCATGCACAGTGACTTTTGCAGGGCTCATAGAGACTACTGGTAGGTTAACTTTACAATAAAAGAACAAGAACTCATGATCTTTTGAAATGTTTAAAACATGTCACACATATATATGGAATCAAGGATGTTGATGAGCATAAAATTTAATGGTGGTAAAATGAAAAACAGAAGATGAAGTCATATTGTCTACTTGAAATAACCAACACTCTCTGAATTTGTCTGAGATCTGTACTAGCTGCCTCTGAAATAACACGTGTCTACCGTCATCTGTAAACCACGGTAGGCAATTTGGATTTCAACCTTTCCACAGAAGGGCTTTGATACTTCTACGATGAAGAAGTGGCTGGAAAATTGTAAAAGTTGTTTCATGTAACTCTGATCACTAGAAATCACATTTTTTAATAACATAGGGCCAAAGTCCCTGAAGCTACTATAGACATGGATACAAAATTAAGTATTTCCTTACTGTATGAAATTATCTCACTAAGGTCATCCTACGGACAAGTAAACTAAATATTAAAGCTGTCTGACCAGCGGTTTTGAAAAGAACAAGCAACTCAACAGTTGACAGAGCTCTGTTGAGTTATGTAGAGAATAACCTTTTGTGACACATGTATTGATGAAGAAGGTGGATATCTTTGATTAACATTGTGAGTTCTGTTTAATAAGTTGAGACTGTACATACTCAGAGAAAGCACACTGAAGAGACAAAGGTTTGAAACTTAAGAAGTTCAAGGTCATCAAAAGCATTATAAGGAATCATGTTACACTTTCATTGCACTGTTTACACAGATTGCATAATTGCTATAAATAGCACATGAGGAATCTTTATACAGCCCAGCTTTACCATAAAAACCCTATCACTTTGACCACTCTTTTAATTGACCACTCTATTTTTTCCTCAAAAAGTATTTTATTTTATCCTTACCAAGTCAACCATAAATGGAAATTAGAACTTTCTCTATCTCTATCTCTATCTCTATTGACTATTTTGAGCAATTTCTTTTAGATAACATACAGGGCACAATAAATGACGGTTCAGAATATGTCAAAGTTGGGATTCAGGAAAGTTGCCTTTACATGTTTTAATCCTCCAAGATGGTAAGCATTTCACTATGAACTGTCAAAAAAAGTTGAACTTTCTGATAATTCTACACTAAAATTATTTTGGCTTTGATGATTTCCTAATTAATTCAATTATTTAAAATCATATTAATTATTTTTTTCTGGGTGAATTGATAGGGTTTATACAGTACAAGAATTACATACAATGTAAGTCAAATTTTGACCAAAAATGACAAAAAAATTCCTTAAAAATACAGATTTGCATATTTCATCACAATTTGAACAAGTCTAAGTTGGGTTACCCCTAGGGACCTGTATACCAAATAACAAAGCTGTCTGACCAGCGGTTATGAAGAAGAAGATTTTTTACCAAAAACACCTTTTTTGGCATTAATTTGCCTATTTTCAACAATATCAAAAAATTAAAAAAAATAGTTTCTCAAAATCGTATTTTCATCTACACAACAAATATCAAATCAGTAAGTACTGCGGTTCTCAAGATATTTGAGTGGACGGACGCCTCACAAACGGACATACATACATACATACATACATACATACAGACTGACGACGGACGCCGGACGGATACCCATCCCAATAGCTTCTATAGACTAAGGTCTATAGTAGCTAAAAATGATATGAGAACAAGAGTGTGCTGTAGAAAACTGTTGCTGTTTGGCAGATCTGTCCATGTAGCCGCCGACAACACGAAGTGTCTGTTACCGGCTACCAAAAACTATGAAAAATAGTAAAGAATGAGCTACAAAATCACTATCAGTTTTAAGTTGCAGGTAGAATAAGTCTGTGCCTTTGTAAAAAATACTATAAAAATAGTAGAAAGTGAAGAACCAGCTGAAAGTTAGTTGAGGAGACCTTGACCGCATATCATTTGCATCTCATTGTCGGCTACATGGACTGTGTGCCTGCTGTTTTAGTAATCAAGATGAACTCATGAAAGTATCAAAAGAAAACACGCCACATTAATTGACTGTGAATTCGGGCCTGCAATTCTGATGAGGTTCAGATAAGCTAGCATGTGCAAGCACTTGAGTGGGACATATAAATCATAAACGTGGATTATTGGTATGACCTTTGTCACACTGCGTACTGCACATGTAAACTACGGGCGTATTGCAGACAACACCCTTTAGATCAATATCATGATCTCATCAAGTGCTTTCCTCGTCAGGTTTGGAACAGTGGCGTCTTCAGCTGGGTAGCCCACGGGCAGCAACAGCATGAGTTTCTCATTGGTCGGCCTCTGGACCAAACGACGAATAGCAGGGCCAGCATTCAAGGGTGTTGAGGTGACGGTGCACAGGCCAGCCTCCTGGTCAATGTAAACATAAAAGCATCATGAGTTATGGGAATTTTTATCACTATTGGCAAAGTAACACTTTTCAAAGGTGATAACAGTATGTATGGCACTGATAAGGTCTACAAAGCCTGATATTTTGTAATAATTATCCCAGTGGTTACTATCCATTAATACTCTTAAAACCTGCTGAATGCACTCACATCTAAATACTGACTTTTATTACTGAAAACAACTCCTCACTGTCATAGTTTAATACATGCCTAAATGGACGTCAATGGGAACTTTAATTTCCATCATGTTGTCAGTCACTCCACTGACTAGTCAACATACTCAACAGCTATGTATTATCACCCAAGTCTGTTGTCATTCAGGCGTGTGGTTTAATTTTCTTGGGCACGTACAGAAACAGAACTGGGTCAATACGAGGAAATTAAAAACTGCATGGATACAAAAGGTATACCGGTAACCTTTGAATTTTGATTCAGATAATTGGATTACCATTGAATGAAAAAAGAGTTGCCCAGTTTTGGGGGACTGCAAGATTAAACAAAATTAGTGACAGTGAAAAAGCTGCATTTGAATGTAACCTAATTCTTTAATCCTTTTAAGTAGAATTTTCGGTATGATGTTTGTCAAATTTCTACTTCCAGCCAGCGCACATTTATCAGGCAGTATCAAACTACTGACGCAAAAAAAATGGTATTCTCAAAATTAAAATGTTAAAAAAATTGAAACAAATAATAACAGCCTATGAAGGGGATACATACGACGTATGATGAGTAAACAATTTGCATGCCAAAACAGGAGTGAACCTTGACCATGGTTGATCTATAAATCACTTTTATCAATTTGAAAATTTGATGAAAATATTATTTGACGTATGTTGCCAAGCAACAACTAAAGTATGTATGTATGTATGTATGTATGTATGTATGTATATGTATGCCAGTTCATTGACAAAAGTTCATGAGCAGAAATTGCTCAATCTTGAATCATTCCATACGTCACGGTAAATATGCAGATAATTGCAGTTGATGTGGAATTATCAGCAAGAAAAGCCGTGCAGTACAGACTAAGGTTGGCAATGACAAATATATATTATTAAGATTGTGATTTGTCAACTGTCTTTATCAATTATGACAGTAGCAGATTTCTGGTTTTTTTTGCGCTTAGCAAAAATAAAAGCAACAAGGAATATAATGTCTTTAAATTTTGCAGATGCAATGAACAGTTTCTGTGAATTTTAAAACCCACCATTTCAGTCTGTCTACCTGAATCCTATGTGTGTATCAAAGTAAACATATTTCCTAGGATATATCTGTTGGGCAAAAAAATCAATCATGGTGGCTTTCTTGAATGGACCAGAACAGATTTGCTTACATTCCTTGCAAAATTTGTATATCTTATTCAATGAGTGTGGCAAGAAATTACTATTTAACATTTCTCTTGGCCAAAAATTAGCAAAAACTAACCACATTTATTGCCCTGAAAAAGTCATATGTTTGAAATATTTAACATGTAAAGAGCAGCTTAAAGTGTCAATAATGCTATATTGCATTGCACAATGGTCTGAGTGTCCCAGCTCTCAGCTGAAATGATGTAACAACATGATTCAATAACGTTTTCTGTGACACACTAAAACAATTTCCACATTACAATTTTATTTCAGTTACTGTCAATTAAACCTCTCTTTAGTTAATTGTCACCCTCACAGAGCAGTCACCCCCTTTGCAGTTTTCAAAGTTAAGGTGACCCCCGGATTTTGCCGGCCAACCCCAGCCATTATAAACAACTGAGAGCTCCTTTGGTCCCAATATTGTATACATGTATTACCATACAGAAATTGTACCTGTAAAGCTGCCAGTAGTATGCCACATGCAATAGAAACACTAATTCTGCTGTAGTAGTGGGTTTGTTTCAATCCATCCTTGGTCACACCATGTACTTGTTCAAACACCAAGATCAAGTATGGCGCTATTTCCAAGTATGGTTTTACCCAGTTGACGTTCAGGTCTTTCAGGTCATGGACCCACCTATCCCCCATTCTCTGTCTGTAGTTGATCTCTTCTTCTGCTTCAACGATGGCTCTGATTTGAGATTTCATGTCTGCATCTTGTACTACCACAAATGTCCATGGTTGCATGTGAGCTCCACTTGGTGCAGTGCCTGCAGGAACGCTCAAAACACAGAGACACCAAATAACAGTGGGTCGACAAAATAAATGTCACAAAAAGAAACATTGTAAACCTTTAAAATTCCTGACATTCTAAAGGGAAACGGAAAAAGCACATGACCGCTGCTCAGGATCATGATTTTGACAGAAGTAAATGATTCAATTGAACTTTGACTTTCAGGTAACTTACCACAGTTACCCCTATACTGCATAAGAATTTAGGCCTGAAAAAGGTTAACATTTCGAATAAGGGACTGGTCAGTTTCTTTGGCCTGGGGGTAGTGGATAAGTTTTTGCAGACGCAAAAGTGGCTGACCCCTATATATATATATATATATATATATATATAATATATATAAATAAATATATATATATATATATATATATATATATATATATATATATATATATATATATATATTATATATATATATATATATATATATATAATAATATATATATATATATATATATATATATATATATATATATATATAAAGAAGGTAACCCCATGAATCTATCGACCCCACCAGGCTGGAGAAACAGGCTAGTCCATAAGAGTCAGTTACAAAAACAAGAGTGTCATTTAAAGAATAAAATATATCATGAAAATTCACTTCAGGGCACTTGAAAACTGTAAAATATTAATCAGATATTGCTATATACTGTTTGTATTTAAGAAATGTAAAAGTAAATGAGACATTAAGAGCGACTACTGGACAAACAATACCCATTTAAGAAAGTCAATGTTGATCGTAGGTGGCGCTGTTCAATACAAGAGCATCAAGGCCTTTATTGGGATTAAAGGTAATGGGCCAAAAGTTTCCTTATGATTTACTTTTTGAAAGAATGAATCAGGCTTTGCTCACACTTATTAAGATGTGACGGGCCAGAGTGAGTGTATGTATGATATACCTTCTGTGAGCTTTTAATACTTGTAATATTTATAATATCAAGTGTATTTGAACATATTTTTGAATCACAAATTGAAACGTGGAGGGGGAGGGGGTTATACTCAAAATGTGGATAGAAGGGGGTTACTCAATTTTTGGTGCAAAATAAATTGAAAGAGCTCCCAGATTGCAACATTGCACACATAAATTTCTCCAAGTTTTCAATGTGAAAGAAGGGGACACTCCCCTCTCGTGCTCTCCCCCTTGGAGTTTTCTAACAGTTTTACTGGTAAAAACACCTCCCAGATTGCAACAGACTTCACCATTGCACACTTCAATTTCTCAAAATTTTCCAAGCAAGAAAGGAGACAACCCCTCTGACAATTTTCCCCTCAGCCTCCCGCATGTTCTCTCCTCTGTACTTTCAAAGACTTATCTGTCAGATATCCTAGTGAAAACCCTGTCATGATACCCATCCAAATTAAACAATACTATATGGTTGGATACTGGTTATAGCGTGAGCTTTTATATCTATAGTTTGTTGCGACTTTGAATTTCATTTTGTTGGTTCAACCTTTTTGAACCATCATGAGGCAACTGATGATAATCTAGCAGTGCACACCAGGATTTGAAAGGTCTTTACTATTGTTGTATTTTTGTAAATTTTGCAAACACATGTATTGATATTTATCTTTTTAGCTCACTGTCAGTGATGCGGAGCTTATCAAATTGGCTCATTGTCCATCCGTCCATCATCTGTCAACAATTGCCTTCTCTGAAACCACGCTGCATGTCCAATTGCTTTGAAATTTTATATGCAGTTCACTTTGGGTGACCTTGGTAAGTTTATTCCAATTGTGGTAAAATTTGCATATTTGTATATATTGGGCATTTTTTTGCTGTTTTTGGTCAAAAAATCTTCTTCTCTGAAAAAGCTTGTCCAATAGAGCCGTTCACAGTTTACGTCACTGTTCTCTCATTAATATGCAAAAATAAATATTTGTCCGCATTTTTAGATTACGCTTTTGAAAATTACGCATGCAAGAACGATGAAAATACATCTCGGTGGCCGACTGCTAGTGTAACAGTGAATACTAAAAAACATATTAACGACTCAGATTACAAGCTGCAAAAACAGCCATGCATGCAACATTGATAAAATTTGTCCGCATTTCAAGCTGCATGTCCGATGTCGTGCGCATACACCTATATTTAACCCTTTGAACCCGGCTCGGACAGAAATGTCTGATGACGTCATAGAGTACCAGGGGGTCAGGGTGCAAAGGGTTAATAACAAACCTGTAGCCGTGAACAGCGCTATTGCTTTTAACTTTCATATGCAGTTCACTTTGGGTGACCTCAGTTAGATTTGTTCAAATTATGGTGAATTTTGCATGTCTGTAATTTTGGGCTTTTTTTCCTGTTTTTGGTCAAAAAACATAAAAATCTTCAAAACTAAGGTCAGATAGCTTTGATATTTGAGATATAGGTCACTAGGGGTGACCTATTTCAAATTTGTTCAAATTGTGCAGATATATGAAAATTTGTATTTTTAAGGTAATTTTTGTCATTTTGGCCAAAATTTTGTTTCACCAAAACTGCTTTGATAGTTGGTATACAGGTTCATAGGGATAAGCGAAATGTGATTCATTCACATTTTGAGAAAATCTACAATTTTGTAATTTTGGGGCAATTTTTGGTAACAAATAGGTTTCTTAAAAAGTACTCGTCTGATAGCTTTGTTATTTGGTATACAATTTTCTACAGATTATTAAACTCAAAATGATATATTGAAATTATGATGAAATCTGCAATTTTATATTTTTGGGGCAATTTTTGCCATTTTTTGGCCAAAAAATGTGTTTCTCAAAAACTACTTGTTTGATAGCGTTGATATTGGGTATACAGGTCCCTAGGGATTATCTTATTCATGATTTGTTGAAGTATTGATGAAATCTGTTATTTTGTATTTTGGGGCAATTTTTGCCATATTTAGTAAAAAATATATTTCTCAAAAACTGCTCATCTCATAGCTTTGATATTTGGTACACAGATTGCTAGGAGTTATCTTATTCATGATGTATTAAAATAACGACGAAATCTGCAATTTTGTATTGGCGGCAATTTTTCCCATACCGGGGGTATTTGGTGAAAAAATGTGTTTTTCAAAAAAAATTCTCGTCTAATAGCCTTGATATTTGATACACGTTCCTACAGATTAACTAAGTTTGATATATTGAAATTATAATCAAATCTGCAATTTTGTATTTTTAGGGCAATTTTTTCCATTTTTGGTCAAAAAATTTGTTTCTCAAAATCTGCTTGTCTGATAGCCTTGATATTTGGTATACAGGTTCCTAAAGTGTGTGTGTGATGGGGGAAAGGGGTCAATCAAAAGGTAATTTTCTGTGGACCTAAGACTCATGCTTTGCTTTTTTGCAAGGTTAGAAATGTGCTTTTTTAAACATTCTACCTTTGCTTGTTTTAGGATGTCCTGGTAGCCAATAAGATTGCATCAGTGTCTGTGAAGTCAAGCTTGAGGTTGTGGGCTTGCCTCTTTCACTTTCAAGCAAACACAAACGAAAGCATTTCACAAATATGTTAATGGTGGCTGCAACCATTCTGTGCACAGGCCCTACTTAGAGTGACCTCTACTTGGGGGCATGGTACAAGACATGTCTGTGGGTGGGTGGGTGAGGGACTTCCATGACCTCACGTGGGACAAACATGGTTATGGTAAAATGTTGAATGATAATGAGAAGCTGTAGCACATGCATATGGGAGTAATAAATATCGACTCAAATTGCCCAAAGCTGACAGAGTGTCACTACCAGTATTTTTCAATTTGATTATCTTGATAAGCAAATTCACTAAATCAACTTTACTGTCATGAAAGTTGACACACATTGTTTGTATATCGTCCAATCATTCAATGATAACCAGTAAAGACTATTATGACATTTCAGTGGACACCTGTGACGTGATTATCAAATTTCAAGGCATGTTGGAATGTACCAACTGTGACAATTTGTGAATTCCACTTGTTCTACATGTCATCAGAATAGAGAAATATGTCATGATTTAAGTGTTGAACTTGACAGTGTCAAAGAACAATTTAAATTGATGTCTGGAAATCAAGAGCAAACATTCCAAATCACTGAAGATCAAGTCCGTTTTCTTTCTAAATCCAAACAAGGCTCTTTGTCCAGATGCAGTTTCACCATGCTTTCTCAAATTAATTATGCTCTAACCAATGAGCAAAAATCTTTTCTTTAATTTTCAGTATGTGTTTTGCTAGTCAAAAATCCCTGGTCTTGCATTGTTCTAGTCCCTAAAGAGAATGTCATTACTTCGATGAATGATCTCCGTCCAGTTGCACTAATGTCCCCTGTCATAAAGGTTTGCAAATGCATTGTTCTGAACATTTGAAAAAAATTGTCATTATTTCACTGATCCTTTGCAATTTGCCTATCAACCAAATGGAAGTACATGTACTAATGATGCAGTTCTGACCATATAACATTTATTCACACATGGACAAAACTGGCAATTCAGTTCGTATGAAACTGGCAATTCAGTTCGTATGATGTACTTTTGATTTTTGAAGTGCTTTAACATAATCCTGCCACACTTATTAGGGAGTAATTACAGTGGGGGGCTGGGTGGGCTGGGGGAATGGGGGAGAGGGTCACTTTTTAGAAAACTGTTCAAGGCGGAGGGTCACTTTTTATAAATCTATCTTGGGCGAGGGTCACTTTTAACAGAAGATGATTTTGCGGCTAAACCTTTGAATGTCCATTTGATATTTCCTGAATAGGAAATTGCCGACAAAATACATCGATTCTTTTAAATAGATACGCATTATCGACAAACTTCACAAGCAGAGAAGATGCAGTGGTATCCTACATTAAACACCTTAAGCAGTCAAAACTGATGAAAGACAAGAGACAACAATTCATCGTTGATGACACAGTCCCTACTTGTTAATTGGTAATTTGATTACAGGTCCTCAGAGAGTGAGGATAGAGTCCTGTTCATTGACTTAGGTCTGTCATGATTAGGAATCACAATTTTTGCCTTACCACACTCCTTGAGTGTGTTGTTGAGCAATAAAGTATTGAGTATTGAGTATTAAAAATACTGCAATATCGATGAGGCTATGATGGCCGAGAATGACCTCCATGGTGGTGAAAACATAAAACCAATCTGGGCTGCCACCCTAATTACAACCAGATATGAACTGAAAATGCTCACGTGTTTCATTATATATTGCATTATATGTAAATTTGAACCTTTGCCACATGTTTGCAACTTCATTGAAAGTAATATGATCAGTATAATGAACAATATTCACTGCTGATTAATTCTAAAAGGTCATGAAGTATACAATTATGTAATTAGCTGAAATAAAAATATTAAAGTTCTTTGACTTCTGTCATTGTATCACCACTTTATGTAGCAAGCGTAATTACCTTTTGCCAAGTCCTTCAAGCCATATATGCCAAACTGTGAAAGCTCATTAGATATGCAAATTATAAATTAGCTGACATGAAAATGTGAAATGACTTTTGATATTGTTTTAACCTGGTATAATCATCAATGTACATAGCATGTTTTGCCAACTTTGATCAAGTAAATCCAGTATATATCCCTAATAAGCAAAGGTCATTAAATATGTATATTAGGAATTGGCTTAAGTAAAAATGCTTAATGATTTTCAACAATGTTGTATCATGGTATCTGCAATATATGTGGCAAGTTTTGTCAACTTTGGTCAAGTTGATTCAGATATATATCTCTAATAAGGAAAGTTCGTTTAATATGCAAATTAGGAATTGGCTGAAGAGAAAATGCTTAATGACTTTCAATAATATTGTAATATAGTGTCTTTAATGTACATAGCAAGTTTCATCAATTTTGATCGAGTCAATTCAGATAAATATCCCTAATTATGAAAATTCATTCAATATGCAAATTAGGAATTGGCTGAAGTAAAAATGTTTTTTGATTTTCAATAATATTAATTCACAGTATCTTTGATGTATATAGCAAGTTTCGATAACTACAATCAAGTTAATTCAGATATATCCCTAATTTGGTAAGTTTATTAAAGCGCAGTGGTCGTCGCGCTGCGCGTGCGTGATTTTTTTGTTGATAAACATAAATTTTTGTAAACATAAGTCTTCTCAACTTCAATAGGAGTGAGATGGGAGCAGTCCCCCACTTTGTTAAGGCCTTTGTAAGACTCAACATCATGCAATAGTAAAATATTAAGATTGGAAACGAACTTCAGTGGTGTATTTCTATCTATAAACTCGTGTAGAGCTACGAACATTGGGACACTACACTCAGCACGTATGTCGCTGAGTTTACTGCACGCAGACACAGTGAACAAAAAGCTTTGATCGCGCGCGATCACGCTGGTTGTACACAATGCTATGTACAGTACAGTGAAAATACATAACTAAAATGATCAACATTGCCTATATATGTAGACCAGCAACAAGCACAATGCCTAACACAAAAGTTACACTCAAGACCATGATCGGCAAGCCAGAGCAGGACACGGGAGATGTTGTTGGAAGACGGTCACCGCGTTGACGTATACACGGATATAGAGAATCCGGTCCCACAACGTACCGGCCCGCGACGACTTGGCCCACAACCAACAACTGTTACTTCTCCTAGTATTACGTGGTAAGAAATACTAAAATGACAGGAAACAATAGACAAACGAGCGGGTTTTCACGGCATTTGGCAGGAACTTGCACGGCTACACCGTGCATAGACGTATCGAGAGATCCTGTGCCCTGGTCCTCAGGTGCACGGTCAGGGCAGTGATCCAACCGCTAGCTGGTGTAGGCCTAGCGGTGCTGGGCAAACTTCGTTGTTGTACCTCCTGATTGCCGGGTAGGTCTGAATCCTCTTTCAAGTGAGATAACCCCTACATAACAAGAAGACCTATGAAAGGTCCTTCGCTTGACTTGATACCTGTACTCGGAATTCTCGTTTGCACCCCAAACGGGTAAATATTGTAGTTGAGTTGGATTCTCCACAGCCGAGTGTAGCGCGCCATATACCCGGTTTGACACGGACGTTCATACAGACCACGGAACGGAACAGATGCAGAGATGCTTCTTGCTGCAGCGGGCATTGCTCTGCTAGCTGTAGATTTCTGTAGTTTGGGTTGTTGTCTTTGTACTCCTGTCGGGCCTCTTGAAATGAAAGCTCTAGTCCTTGCTAGCGATGTCGAAAACTAGAGCTCGGTCGTTGATAGTCTGTTGGCGTATACTGCGTACATGCGTACGTCTAGCTCTATGGCTCGAGCGATAACAGTAGCCGAGCCCCATTCGACTGATTCAAGAAAATCATGAGCAAATGTGATCTCAATCCCAGCGTGCAATTATTGTTCAATATTCAGCAGATATTCAACTAAGATTACTTGACCTTTTATTGTGTGTTACATTTGGTTAGTTGGTACGCTTGTGACAGATCAGCCGCCATTTTAACAAGCGGCAATATCGCAAACATTACAATCAAGCCGTAACATGTGCGGCGTTCTTGGATTGTTTACAACAGAGGGGGACCCCCTCAGGAGGATGCGCAGCGCGACGACCACTGCGCTTTAAATATGCAAATGGGAATTGCTGAAGTACAAATGTTTAATGACTTTCCAAAATGTTGTATCATAGTAGCTTCAATACATGTAGCAAGTTTCATCAACTTTGGTCCAGTCAATTTAAATATATATCTCTCATTAGCAAAGTTCATTAAATATGTAAATTAGGAATTGGCTGCAGTTAAAATGCTTAATGACTTTCAATAATGTTAAATCATAGTATCTTTAATATACATACCAAGTTTGGTCGATTTTGATAGAGTCAAATCAGACATATATCCCTAATTAGGAAAGTTCATTAAATATGCAAATTAGCAACTCTCTTTCATGTCACCCCTTAATGGTTAATATATCTTGGTGTGATCAACATTTGTAGCAAATCTCATCAAATTGTGTGTAGTCGTTTTTAATGAATATCCGTTTTTTTCTAAAATCATTAATTATGCAAATGAGCAAAAAGTATGCAAGCCACACCCACCAAAAACTAATCAGTTCTTGCCATTTGCTAACTGAATCTATGTACCAGATTTGATTCTGATCTGATAAGCCGTTTTTGAGATATCGGACCAACAGACAGACAGACAGACAGACAGACAGACACACGGACACACAGACAGACAGACATCGCTACGACAAATGCTCACGTGTGTAAACACGTGAGCAAAAAATTCATCAAATATGCAAATTAGCGATTAATTTGTACAATACGGACATTAAAACTCTGAGTGAAAAACGTCTGTACAAAGGTTCATCAAATTTAGCACAGTCGTACCAGAAATAACGCTCTAATCCCAAATTATGCTAATTAGCACTAATTATGCATGCCACACCAATATAAATGGACCTGCATATGTATGCCACAGTGCAGTATCCTTGTACTAGGTTTAAAAAAGAATTGGCACAGGCATATCTGAGATATCTGCATTCATCAGCCCCTATGCATGGACATAGTATTATTCTTGATTATCTCTTAATTTGCTATCCTTGAGCCCTGTGGATGAATCCTGGAGACCCTGTGTATGTATATCAAATACAGGAAATAAAACGGCTGTTACACAGCCATTTTTGATCAGATCATTACACAAATTGGCATGCATATATATGACATAGGGATTAATATATGTACCAATTTTCGATGCAATCGCTCCCAGCATCGCTGAGAAATCTACGTGAATGGATGCATGGTCTTCAAATATAGGGAATAAAATGGCTGTCACACGGCCATTTTAGACCAGACCACAACAAAAATCCATGTGCATATATATAATATATGGAGTAATCCATGCACAGGGAACTTAGTAATCTTGTTGTTGTTGTTGTTGTTGTTGTTATTGTTGTTGTTGTTGTTGATGGTGGTGATGATGATGATGACGATAATAAAAATATCAAAAAACAATGTCTCATTCCTTGCTGTTGTTTGTCGATGTTGTAGATAATTGTAAAAGAAAACTGTAATCGTGATCAAAAGACGACGTAGGTCGCCCAACGTCACTCCTGTCCTATTATACAACCAAGGGTGGAATCGAGATGCCCCTGATCAAGGCTCATCAGCCACCTTCAAGGCCCAGAAAAACACCCCATTCACGAGCGATCGATTGAAATGTGCTATCATAGGCACTGAAATTTATCTCACTGACCTAATTTGGGCTTCACTTGAACTACCGACCTGCAAACGAGTGGAAAAACGGCGATTTCCAAGTCGTACCCGGTCAAAATCGATCACATTTGAACTTCCCGGTCGATGGTGACGGCGCTTTCGTCACTGGGCATTTAATTGACCAATTGGGGGCCCTGTAAAGGCTGCTTCGGCCAGCTCTCATTACCAATACATGAGGAGGCTTGTCCCAACGCAAAATTTCACTACAGTTTAACTTCGCGGTCTCAACTTCATTCAATTTCTATTCTTGTAGAATAATACTTATATATGGATACCAATGACAAATCAACCCGTCATTTACTGTAAACTATCACCTGGAATACTCATTCACAACGACAATGTACACTCGCTCAAGTACGAGCCCGGATGTTGATTACGCTTGTATCCTTGTAACGGGGGAAAGTCAAATACACGGAAGTGTACGCTCTAACTATCGACAGTATATCCTGACGTAAAATGGCAGATTTCCTGACAAAGAGTTGGAAAGTCTCCGTTTATCTGCATGACTATGAGGTTTTTCTACGTTTTTTCGCGTACTTTTGAACGTTACACGTACGCGTACGAGCAGGGAGTATTGAAACATAAACAATCGGCTGGCCGAAGCAGCCTTTACAGGGCCCCCAATTGGTCAATTTAAATGCCCAGTGACGAAAGCGCCGTCACCATCGACCGGGAAGTTCAAATGTGATCGATTTGACCGGGTACGACTTGGAAATCGCCGTTTTTTCCACTCGTTTGCAGGTCGGTAGTTCAAGTGAAGCCCAAATTAGGTCAGTGAGATAAATTTCAGTGCCTATGATAGCACATTTCAATCGATCGCTCGTGAATGGGGTGTTTTTTCTGGGCCTTGAAGGTGGCTAATGAGGCTTGATCAGGGGCATCTCGATTCCACCCTTGGTTGTATAATAGGACGGGAGTGACGTTGGGCGACCTACGTCGTTTTTTGATCACGATTACAGGTTTCTTTTACAATTATCTACAACATCGACAAACAACAGCAAGGAATGAGACATTGTTTTTTAATATTTTTTATTATCGTCAACATCATCATCACCACCATCATCATCAACAACAACAACAACAACAACAACAACAACACAACAACAACAACAACAAGATTACTAAGTTCCCTGTGATCCATGTACCAAGTTTGAATGGAATCACTCCAAGCATCACTGAGAAATTTGCATGAACGTACGCACTGACATCAAATACAGGAAACAAAATGGCTGCCAAGTGGCCATATTAGATCAGATCACAAAACAAATCGACGTGCATATGTATGACATAGGTTATAATCCTTGTACCAAGTTTGAATGAAATCACTCCAGGCGTCTCTGAGATATCGGCGTGAATGGACGGACGCACCGACGCAGAGACATGACCAAACCTATAAGTCCCCCTGGATGGTGTCCGTGGGGACTAAAAACATATGCGACAGATGGCAAACTAATTATGCTAATCCTTGGACTTATCAGGGATTTTATGGGTTGGTCAACATTGCGAAAGATAGAGATGCCGTTCATACACAGGCCATTGAAACGCCTCTGAAACGGTTCTGGGCCAATACTGACACCGAAGTGGTTCTGAAGCGTTTCAGATTTGAGACGGTTTAGTCGGCCCGACCAGTCTCGCCGTTGTAGGGATTAACTCTATCCGCAAATCGCTGTGTGTGGACAGACTGAGCCACTTCAGAAGAGTTTCAAACGCCCTCAAGCGACAGGTATTTGTAACATAAAACAAACAACAGCCAACATACAATATTTCTTTCGCCATGGCTGCCGAACACAGTACTACATCTCGCGGTATACTGGTCCGACGAAGAGATAAGCTTGCTACCAAAAACCCTATCAATTCGACCAGAAAAAAATAATTACGATTTGAAAAACGTCGAATTAATAGGAAATTAAAACTGCTGAAATAATTTAGTGGTCGAATTTAATTTGGAACGACGAGGATGAAATTTAAGCGAGACATGTTTGCCATGTTGAGACTGCTTCAAAGCATGGACTGTGAAATTTTGTGAGGTCGACAAATTAGGTAACAAAAAAACCTCAAACGCATGTTGGTGTCACATCAAAATCAAAGTGGCCGCGATTACAGACGGAACAATCTGTGACACTGCCACCGGCCGCTCGACGGACGACACGTAAGTTGACATCGTGTGCCAGCCCTTGGAAATATATTGTAACTCCTTGACAGGCAGATGAGATAGTCTTATGGCGTTTGATGCATTGAAAGTTTGTAAAAATAATAAAAAAAGACATCACCCATCATAAGAAACGTGGTGTTGAAGATAATAGTTTTTAGAGAAGACTATGACGACCATATTTCTGTAAGTATTATCTAACTTTAGAAAACCAACATCTGAAGATTTACTTCAACCAACACTTTTGGATTTGTCGTACTCTTTATTATAAGATTAGTCGAATTTCTGGAAAGTAGGTGTACATTTTCGATGTCTGTGTATCGTCTAAACCGAAGTCAAATCCGAAAGAGTATAATCAGTTCGCGACCGCGTAACCTCTCTCTCCCTCTCTCTCTCCGGCATTTCAATGTTTTATATTGTCGACATTTATATATCAGTCTGAAGTTTCAGGTCACTGCTCAATGCAAGTAGTTGATGTCAATTTTTCCGTATCGGGCATGGTCTCTATCGTCACTCTAATCGTTAGTGTTTTCCTGTTATATTCTATATCAAACTCAAAACACAACGTGAACAACGCTGATAATATATTGCATCTTTCGTATCAAAAACCGGTAAAGTTCGTAACTGGTGACATGTCACGGCCTGGAGAAAGTTCATCACCATCGATCGAATGTCCGTGGCGCTTTTGCTTCCAAATAGACATATTGAAATGCACAGGGAACTTCGCGGTATGGCAATTATATGAATTTTACCTTGAAGAAAGTCTGTGACTTTAAACTGACCGTACAGCCAACAATAAAACATGGCGGAGCAATATGATACTGATTAAGAGACTTCGATTTTTTTTCATTGCGACCTCGACCGCTGGTGAGAGCGAGTCGTCTAATTTTTTCCCACTGCGACCTCGACCGCTGGTGAGAGCGAGTCGTCTAATTTTTTCCCACTGGCTATTTGGCTTTCAATTTTCAATTGCCACCATGTGCTAAGTTAAAGCTAAAAACAAGAAGGGCGTTCTCTGTAAATCAATAAGCCTTTAAACATGAAAAAATCGGACATCTGAACCTCAACATGCAGCTTGAAAGTTGTTCTCCGAATCAGGACAGGGATATCGGCCCGGGACATCGGTGAGGCCGGATTTCACGTAGTAGCTATATGGAAACAGACGGCTCTTTCGTTGTAAGAAACCATGCGATGTACGCTCCCTTGGGCAGTGTAATTTCGCCGTATCGCCTCTACAGACTATACCGTCTATTACCTAACCATGCTATTAAACAATCACACGATAGTTCAGTAACGTATATCTTCATTAATCTACCGATCATCGACCGTCGAACACTTCGAAAACAATGGTCGCGGTACGGATTCAAGGACGTTCACAAGAAGAAACTATCAATAAGTGGCGCGCAGAATTATTTTTATGGTTTTGAGAACTTCTAAAATAACTTGTAATCATTGTATATCTTCGCACATCGAACCGATATTGTATACCTATGACCGTCGAAGTTTATGTCTTTCACTGTAGAGTTCTTTTCATCCAAAACACATATCCAGAAGAGTCCCACAGAACGGTCAAATGAAAGGATATGTGCTCCAAACGAATGAAATTGCACGAAAGAATGAAAATCAACAGCACACCCCTGGACGTGATTTAAAACAATAGCGCTTGTAGATAGGACTATTCTATTTGAGTAAAAAGTGCCGTTTTTCTCGCAATTTTAGCAACTGTAACGATCCTTTATTCTTTAATACCTTTCCATAAGTTTAGGGCCATGTACACACAGTGTAGGCCTACACTGATGTACAGAACTTTAAAAAGTATTCTGCTGGGAACGAGCAGGGGTTTACACTCTAATGGGTGCAGTTAAACAATGTTCACGTCCATAGGTTCAAGGACGTTCACGGGGAGACACGATAGCAAATAGTGCAGTGTCGTAAAATTGCTTAGACTAGTTTTAAGAACGGTACAATATCTGGTCATCGGTGTACCACTACCTGTGAATTGAAACGACAAGTGTAGACCTTAGTATATAGCTTCGAAATTTTATGGAAGAGACACCACGACTGAGACCGACAGTAGCACAACAAACTATTCCAATTGTGCGTCCGTGTTTAATATAGACATCTTTGCAGGTGATTCTGGTTTCTCAATCGAATCAAAAGTCCGACATTGACAAAATTGACATAAAATAAGTCCGAAAAGTTATGTTTTATTTAACTAACTGATTCATCTCCTTTGATATCCCCTAAGCTACATGTAAACAGTCCGGAAAGAGTGACATCGATGTCTCCCGGGCCCAAATTTCTTCACCGTTTTGCAAAATATCTCATCAACCGGACGCATGGGCAACGTCTTTGTACGTTGGTCAAAACTAATGACAGTATAGGTCAGGATGTAACATCGGTCAAAGTATATTGAATATGAAAGACGAAAATGCATTCATCGATTGACAAAAATGAGAGGGAACGTCGGTCAGTAAATATCGAACCATAAGGGGAGATCGAGACTGCCATCCCCCATGATTAATCAACTGGGAACAAAATATATATTTCGATCAACAGACTTACACAACCAGAGACAGCATTTTATTCAGCTTTAAATAAGTCACCGCCTTTCCTATAATAACACCCTGTTTGCGTTTCAATCTACTCTGCTCTGTCCCCAATCGGTATGGCCATCCGGGTTTCGCATGCCGTACTGACTGATATGTCACGCGGGAGTGGGTTGATATCATAACAGATACATGGTTATTTCTTCACATATTTTTTCATCGTTTGGCATAAAATACAGCATCTCTTTTGGTGCACAAGGCAAATCAACGTTTAGAAGGAAAGTCACAGGAGGTTAGGATATTATATACTGTAGGTGAAATTAGAATGGAATATTGAAGATGAAAAGACTTTTATCAGTCGACAAAAAATGCCATAAACCCAGAATTGAGATTGTCTATTATTTATTAATTGGGAACAAAAATATTCTATTGAGTCATTAAGTTTGTGTTTGAATCGTTTCAAAATGTGTTCCTACATTCTTATCCGATTGTTTGTGTTAATAAAACTGTTTGTTTCGCCTCGGATATTTGTATGGGAGTTTGGATTAGTGCGTACCATACCGTAATGTTTTGTTGTGTGGGGGAAAGCTAATGGCGAGGCGAAACAAACATTTTTATTAACACAAACAATCGGATAAGAATGTAGGAACACATTTTAGAAACGAATAAAATACAAACTCGACACAAAAACATTTTTGATAGTTAGGTGGGGAGCCTCTTTCACATTCTTTACAGCCAGTACGACGTCGTCCATTTCAGCCATCTTGTTACAAACAATGCTTGGCCATACACACCTTTTGAACTCGAGAGGGCGCATTAAGACGTCTTAAACATCAATGTGGACGCAAGCGGACTCAATCTTTTAATCCCCTGTGTTTACAAATCACAAATAGTGTTGCAGAAGCGTTTCAATTTTTCCCTGTCTGAACATAGTAAGAGATGTAACTTTTCCTATCTTTCGCATTATTAGTATAATTGGTTGTGTTAACTATTAAATTAATGACAAGATGTGTATATGAGAGATAAATGTCTTTATAATGGGGTGTAAAACAAATAAAGAGTCAAAAGGCTAGGTTAGGTTATAGAATCATTTATTGTATTTACTAAGATCAATCAGAGCATGATGAGAAGGAGAGGAACTGATAGAGAAAACAGTGAGGACTCAATACATCTGGGCCGCCTGTGCTAAAACTCGTCTGAAATGGCTCAGGTCCAATACTGGCATAATAAGTTAAGTGTGGACGCTCTTAACTTGCCCTGAATTGTTTCAAATTTGAGACGGTTTAGCCAGCCAGACCTGAGCCGGTGTAAGGATTCACTCTATCCACAACTCGCTGTGTGAACAGACAGAGCTGCTATAGAGGTGTTCTAAATGCCCTCACGTGTCAGGTATTTGCAGGGGTCGCACTAGCGCTCGCCACATTCGCAAAATGCGACAGAAAGTGCTGGGTGGCGAATAAAATGTCTTCCTGGTTCGCCACGCTCATGAAAGTGTGGCGAACTGGCCTCAAACTCAAAGACCCCGGTCAAATTCACGGTGGACGATGCGATACTATCAGGTGATGAAATCAATGTGACTATACTCTCGCTCTCAGCGCCACGTAAGTTTACGATACCCGACAGTGGTTGCGTACTATGCGTTCTGTCCAGCTTAGGTACGCATTGCCAAACTCGGCAAGCCATAAAGCTTTTTCTTTACCCTTTGAACCCAGTTTAGTACCATATAAGGACCAAAATAATGACATCATCCACCCTAACAATAGAGAGTTCCAGTAATTTATGCGAACTTTCCGAGAAGGGGTCAGTGGTTTACGTGAATATTTAATCAGGTCAGCTGCCCCGCTGCCGTGTACTCAACGTGAGCGAGAGTCGAGAGACCTTACGATATAGCTTTTCCGCAACTCAGACACAGAAGACGATTATATCATGTACAGCTATTGCTCTCTGAGTGATAGAAACGGTAGATTTTACCACTTTTTTGATAATATTCTATGGAAAAATCGAGCGATTTGCTAGCCAAGTTGATTGCGACTGAACGTAGCGTTGGATGGCAGCATGGCCATCATTGCGTGAAGCTGAACGCTCCAGACGGTCCCAGTGGTTGAGGTTTTCTTTCAATGTGCATGATGAAGAAATTTGTAAGATTTTAGTTAAACTGAAGTGTATTCTGTTGATTTTCAAGTGACTTGCAATCGATAAGCTCATGCAGACTGTTGATATCGTGGCCTTATCCAGACGGTCGACCTAGTTTGTTTACAAATTTATGTGTTTATACTGTTGACATCGTGACATGTATCCTACGTCGCG
This sequence comes from Ptychodera flava, assembly GCF_041260155.1. Lineage (NCBI taxonomy): Eukaryota > Metazoa > Hemichordata > Enteropneusta > Ptychoderidae > Ptychodera > Ptychodera flava. The sequence continues at coordinate 10,992,685 of NC_091941.1, forward strand.
TCGCGTCTGACATGTGTCTGTTGCATCACCACAAGGTGACTGGAAACCGTATTTTGTGAGTTCGAAGCCAATTGAAAACACTGTATTTCTTAACTGAAATTAACCGGGCCTGAAACTTTTATCTCAAAACTTTGTGGTTTCTTATCTAAAGACCGCTTTTGGTATGGTTGAAAACACATTGACTAACACAGTATGACTACGAGACACGATTAAATCAAGGCAAGTTATCGAAAGCATATGTTGTACGTACGTGAATCAAACTAATGTCAGTTGGTCCAAACACCAAATTTAATCAATAAAAAAATTAGTTAACTGTTTTTGTCTTCAGCTCTTCATTCTATTATACTTGCAGTTCAAACGATGGGGAAAGGAAGCCCTGTATTTGTGTGTATGTGTTGCACAATAGTTTACCTCTATTGGTTGTACTAATTGAATCATGTGGGTTGCTAGGATTCCTTATCACAGAAAATGAACTGCGCCAGTCTTTTTAAAGAAGTATATTAGCAGTTGCGTTCAAAAGTCCTTGTCTGAGAAGAGGGGGGGGGGGGAGGTAGGTAGGGGTGGATTGCTTGTGAAGTCTGACCTGATTAAATATTCACGTAAACCACTGACCCCTTCTCGGAAAGTTCGCACAAGTTACTGGAACTCGCTATTGTTAGACTGGATGATGTAATTATTTAGGTCCTTATATGGTACTAAACTGGGTTCAAAGGGTAAACAAAAGCTTTATGGCTTGCAGAGTTTGGCAATGCGTACCTAAGCTGGACAGAACGCATAGTACGCAACCACTGTCGGGTATCGTAAACTTACGTGGCGCTGAGAGCGAGAGTATAGTCACATTGATTTCATCACCTGATAGTATCGCATCGTCCACCGTGAATTTGACCGGGGTCTTTGAGTTTGAGGCCAGTTCGCCACACTTTCATGAGCGTGGCGAACCAGGAAGACATTTTATTCGCCACCCAGCACTTTCTGTCGCATTTTGCGAATGTGGCGAGCGCTAGTGCGACCCCTGTTAAATGTGTTTTATAAAAAGTGAGAATTGAATTGCAATAACCAGTGATTAAGCATATTTCAGTGAGAAGAACAACATAAGTGATCTAAGCTTTCAAAAGAAATTTAAATGGCAAAATAATGTCAAAAAAGAGCAACTTTGTCCCTTTAACTTGGTACATATCTAGTACAGAGTCTTTTAATTCAAGTGCCAATTGCAAGCAGCATGCTATTACCATTAAAAAAGTTACATGGGCACTGTTGAAGTATTAAAATGGTGGCAATGAATATTTTTTTTTATAATTGGTGCATTGACAAGATAGTAGTGTATGTTGACAAAAATAGCTTTGTCCAAATTATCATAATATTAGCCATTTCTGAACAGAATGCAAGATTACACCACCATGTGAACTCACAAATATTTCCAATTTGAAAGTGCAATCTTCTGCTGAGTGAAATCATGTACGTTGTATATACACCATGAAGTAGAAACCAAGCATAGCATCATGTGTAAACAGTTAGTCTTGGTACTAGATGACTGCTAAACAAGATCTGCATTCTGCTTGTTTCAAAGCTATTTAAAAACTTTCTTCTGGGCCTATTTCACGTTATGCTTGACCTGCAAGCCTGGTACGTACATACTGTATTCAACTGGAAAATGACAGTAACTGTAACGTCATTTAAGTCAGAGATTTGTCATATTCGTCAAATTTCACTCAATTATTTCTGTCTGTTCTTCCTGACTGCCAAAATTGATAGAGGTCTAAGTATTGAAAGTACTTAATTAAATGATGATTTTCACAAATATGTATCACTTACAACTGGACTAAATTGTCACCACATCCAAGTGTGAAAATTATTCTAAAAATATTCAAATAACTTCCACACGTTCAATTCTGTACAAGTTTGTTTATAAGTGTTGCGCAGTACATACCACGAAGTTTTTTTGACGTACACTGTACATTTTAGCCTGTCAATTTTCAGGAAATAAAGGTCTGTATGTTTCAATGATTGACTTATTGGCTTATGAAAAATATATTGTGGATCAGAAGGATGTTGATATTGCAATTCACAAGTCTCGGTGTTGTTTGGAGCGTATCAGTTTCACTTATTGGTTTATGTAGCTGCAGTTCTGAAGCTGAACGTTTTGCCTTTTTCGAGTTTTTAGATATTAGTTTTTAGCTTGAAGTGTTAAGGTTTGATTAAGTTGATGTCCTACCTAAACACCAGTCCAGTCCAGAAATTGAGGTACAACGGCAATACTGCCCTACGCTAGGAGGATATGTGTACCATGTACCACTGTCCCTACACGAAGGCCAAGGCTACCCCGGCGAAGAAAAATTCATGACTTAATGAACATTCATGAACATTCATGAACTATTCATTGTAATTCATAAAAAATTCACCTGTCAGTTCATGTATTATCTTGACTTGTACCACAAAACTCCTGTGCATGAATATTTGATGAACATTTATGAATAAGAAAATATGTGCATGAACCTGTGATGCACATTTTATGAATTGCTCTTCAGTACATTAAAAATTCATGAAACATTCATCTCATTATTGATGAATATTTCTGGACCTTTGATGAATTTAATAACTTCATGATTTATTCATGAAATTTCAACGTGGAATTTTCATGAATTTATTAAACTCATCAAAGGTCATGAAAATTTCACAGTGAAATTTAATGAATAAATCATGAACTAGATGTGTTCATAAAAAATTCATAACACATAAAGATGAACTTATAATGAATTTTAATGAGCTATCAAGTGCATGAAACAAAAGTTTTATGAAATTTTGATGAATTTGATTTATTCCTGAAAATTCGTAAATAACTCATGAAGTATAATGATGAATTTCTCATGAATGTTGATGACTAACGAAGTGCTTGAAACAAAAATTTCATGAATATCTGGTGAACTTGCCAGTCTTGCATTGTTGAACCATTCATGTCATTGTTGATGAGCATTTCAAGACCTTTGATGAATTTAATAAGTTCATGAAAATATCACAATGAGATTTCATGAATAAATCACGGACTAGATGTATTCATAAAAAATTCATCACATATAAAGATGAACTTATGATGAATTTCAATGAACTATCAAGAGCATGAAGCAAAAGTTTTATGAAATTTTGATGAATTCGATGTATTCATGAAAATTCATAAATAACTCATAAAGTATAATGATGAATTTCTAATGCATGTTCATGAGTAATGAAGTGCATGAAACAAAAAATTCGTGAATATTTGGTGAACTTGTAAATCTTGCAAGTTTAACCCTATATTCTGTGAAAGTGTGTTTCGAACGCAATGTACATCTAGCCTTTATATCCTCATTGAGAACAAGCTACAAGGGGGTCATAGACTTTTGTTACTGCAAATTTCTACCTTAAAAATATCGACAAAAGAGATTATTTCTTTGTAGAAACAGAAATTGCTGTCATTGCATAAATGTCTGGTTCAATTAAGCATGGAGATAAGTTACTGCATGCCGGTCGTTTTTTACACCCATGGTCACTGCTACTGCCTTCATTGTATAAACTGTAGATCCCATAGCCCTGCGTGTTCCCGACGTTCACCCAGAAGAGCTCTCTCTAACAGGTGCATAGGCCTTCGCGTAGCGACAGTGCCACCTGTGTTTTATGAGTATACCGCTGTAGGCGGCAATCAGAGCAGCCTGGAATAGCTGAATACATGCTCTTACCATTCTCGTATGGCTACTGCTACACCAAGTCAATGGCATATCATTTTAAATAGACAGTAAATAGGTGCCCATTCACTTTGGCTTTGAACTGCACATGTGGAATTTTATGATTCAACAGGCTGTCCAATAATTCCAATCATAAATGCCCAAATTGGCTCATAATGGACTAGAGCACACTTACACTCCATTAGGAGTAATTGTAATAAATAATGCTCTTTACATGTTTTCTTTTGAATTAATCACATGTGCCTGCCATTTTTTCTTAGGAATTATTATTTAACATTTATTAAAATATCAGTGAAATTCATAATTTTGGAATGTATCACATTGACAATTGAGGGAATACTGGAAACACAACGTGACGGACTGATCTCCACAACAATCATGTACCATGTATTGAGCATTTCAATCTCTACATGGGAGGAAATATGGGAAAGTATGTTTAGTAACAAAACACACTACATTTACAATACTAGTATATAGCAAGAGTCATCCCCTTTATTATGGTGGGTTAGCTGAGGTACAACAAATTGGATTTGCTATAAACTTAATGGCGATAGGAATATAGTGACAAGAAGGACAATCCTGTTTAAGATGATGGTGGGGAAGAGATATACAGAGAGTTGGGAATGAGCATTTAAGAGGCAGTGTGCAAGTAATGTCATGCGAACGTATTTTCTTTACAAATAATCGCAATCATACCAATCCATAATCGGATCCAATGACATTAGGTCAGAATTCGTAAGACAATAGTTGACACAAAAAGCACAGAACAGACAATTTGTGTAGAGCTACTTTTAGTGCACGGGCAACTGTCCCAAAAATCTATGACTCTCCCCTCAGAGGAGCTCAAAAATTGTGACCCTCCCCCAAACAGCGGTTCAAAAAAATGTGACCTTCCCCCAAATCCCCCCGACCCCCTGCTAATTTACGTCCAGTCCCTTACCTGCCGCTTTGATGACGCTATGAATCGCTGCCAGCGGAACCGGTCTTGCGCTGAAATGTCTGAGGGTTCTCCGTCGATTGATGGCACTGTAAAATTTTGCAGCTCTGCTCACGGTTTCTTCGGCTGTATACTGAACACTTTTGTATAGAATTTGAGGGCTATTATCCTCCCCGTTGGACGCATCTTGTGCCGCAACCAAGTCATGTTCACTGAGGTCTTCGCTTATCAAGCTCAGGTCGTAGCTATCTAATTGACACCCAACACGAGTCTTCTTGGAGTTCTTCGTGGTTGTCGTAACAAGAGCATTTTTCAACACTCTGAATAACGCAAATCCTACAATCACCGTTGCAATGTGCAACCAATACTCACTAACAAACGGCAAGTATGATACCAATGCATCCGCCATGCTGAGCAGCAGCGTAATGGATCAGTTTGTTACCAGCGGTACGAGTATTGAGCCCGGCGAGCGAGTGGGAGAGATCAATACCCATCAATACGTACGCTGCGCGCTGTAACGGTCTGATCAGAAATTGCAGGGGGGACTGTGTATTTTTTTCGGGGGTGTCACTATCTTTCGTGCAATCACTTTTGAAGGGTCATGGAATTTCAGGGAGGGGCGCCACTTTATGCGCACCTATAAGAAGGCAAGATATGGTCCAAATGACAGCTTCCAGTTCCATGTTGGAAATTTCAAAAAAATCTGCAGTTATAAAAAAATATGTGATTGGAAACTAAAGATTTCGGAAAGTTTGAATGTGTCATGTGGGGAGGGGGAATGTCATAACGTCACACGCAAAAAAATTGCACGGTCTCACTGTAATCACCATAGAAAAAATAAAAAAGTCAAAAAAATATTTTTGTCTGTCTAGTTTTATGGTTCAAAAAGAGAAAAATGGCGACCATTGCTTCCCTCTAGATGGAAATTTTATGTCATATCGTGTCTGCTGAGGGCCTGCTATATGTTGCATAAGGACCATGAAAGCAAGCCAGGGACCAGGTGGATCTACACAATTTAACTACAACTGTACAAGTTGGTAAAGTAAAAGCAGCTGCAATCAGAATGTAGATCAGCTCACTATCGAAGCAGCTGTTCTCCAGCCTCAAACAGAGAACAGTGAACCTTGGACCCTGTAACGATATACTGGGACTTCAATAAATAACACCAAACTTGAAATGTGGTAATTGTTGGATCACCTGTACAAGTAGGATTGACATATAACCATATTGTCACACTATGTAGACTGACTGGCAGGTACTCAGTGAGTGATGTTTGATAGCAAAATACTTTTTCGGATATCTGTTGGCAGTTATTATATGTAAAGAGACTGGAAATATTCTGAGGAACTCTTTGTGATCATTGCTATCGATAATCCTTGACACCTGCACATTTATCATAATTGCAGTCTTTTCAACACCATTTCTTTGGACTTTGTATTTCTGACTGACTAATAAAAAGTGTGTTTCATCTTCAATACTGTTGGTGTTACACTGATTGGGTTTTTGGAACAGTGTGTCTCCCTTTTTCAATTGCTAGATCATGATTGCTAATGCGAAGTTTGGTGAATAATTTTCATTTCTCACCTTGTAACTGTGTTAAGTAGGCTTCTAATCTAAAATTACGTTTTATTTTGGCGTACATTCTCAGTTTACTATTTTCATCAGTGATAAAATTTTTCCAAAAGACTTCATAAGGCTTAATTGTTTGTTAAATTTGTTTTCATTAATCCAGTTATAACTTTGTGGTGTTTAAGAGAAGGAGCTTTATCAAGGAGAAAGTCCATTCCATTTTCTTTAATTAAAGCACTTAAAAGGATCTGTTGTACCATTTGCTCCAGAAAAGCTTCTTTAGCAAGATTACAATGTGGCAGTTTTACACTAAGCCAGTATTTAACAATATTAAGTTCAGTAGAAGTGGGAATTGTCCTAGTTCACCCCTCACAGCAGCATTACAAGCTTGTCTTTTACAATGTAAAATGTTCTTACAAAATTTGATGTGAGTTTTTTCAATTGCTGATTTATCCCACTTCTTGTAATCCATAAAATCTTGTCCCCAAATCTCTGAGCCATACAGTAAAACAGATTTAATGAAAACATTGAATAAATGTAGAGGAAATTTTATCTTTCTGTAGTGCAATAAAACCCTTTTTAAACTATATAAAGATTTTGCTGCTTTATCAGTCAAATTTGTAATTGTGTCACTGAAACTACCATTTGATTTAAGGTGAAGTACTACGAATTACGTCAAAATTAAGTTGTGGTGTCATTTTCTTGAAACTTTGCACAAATATTCTTGGAAGTTGTGCAAGTGCAAAAATAAAATAAAAAATGGGGGTCACCATGCTCGTTTCCATGGAAACGGACGTTAAAATGGCGTCGTTAGAAATAAATAAAAATGATATAATTCACTTAAACTAAAGAAAGCAACTATAAAAAGCTTAGCAAATGAGTTAATTTTAATATATACCAAGACTTAAGATCCATATCTATCGAATGTTTGTAAACAAATTTTTACATAAGTATCGATTACAAAATGACGATATCGAAATTATATCACTACATAATTTTCGAACTTTCTTCCTGTCGCTTTGAATGGTGTCATTTTGACCAAACTTAGCGAATAAAATCCTGACATAAGACCATTTAGTTTACACTTTTAATAAAAGAGTGTCACCACGCTACTTTTTACAATATCTCCAGGTGAATGGGTAATATGCGCCATGTAAATGGGAGAGAAATGTTAATTTTTCGCTCATATTGAATAAAAACCAGCTTCCTAGGGGGTCAAAATATGACAAGGTTATAGGTCACATGTATTTCTAAGAGACTGGGTCAAAAAATTAGGTAAAAGCGCAATTTCAACAATGACAGGTGATGTTAAATACATGCGCTACAAAGTTACCCATTTGCGACAGGCTGGAGTTAAATCTGCGCAGAAACGTTCTAAAGCGTGTGCGCGTCCGAATTTGTCGCCCTTTACCTTAATTGTCAGTCCTAAAGTATGTATAGCTCTTAACAGATTTGAAATCCTTCACTGGAGATCAGAAGATCATGCGAAATTCACTTTTTGAAGAGAGATAGGTCCGTGGCTAATGGCGGCCAAGTGAAAATCGAACTTTATCTTGAGGAGAAAAATATCGTTTTCGACGTTATTTCGAATGGTGAATTGGCTTAAACCGCGATCACATTTTTGAATGACGAGTGATTCTTGAAGCTAGTAATCTGGTGTTGATATTGAATCAGATAATCGTTTTTGAAAAATCAAATTACAAATCGTGCACCACTTGCAATGTACAATGTTCCCTTTCACGAGAGTGTTAGGGGGTATTGACGGCCTTGCACTATATCCTGGTACACGCAGTTACGTCACAGGCTAATTAGACATTATTTGTGTTGATATTTCCAGATATGATAAAAAATTATGAATATTGATAAATTATTAATATGAATTTTACAGAATAATACAAGCGACCTGCGGCCGATATAGCTCCGCTGTGTTTATGTAGAGAATAACTATTTTTTACACATGTTGATTAGGAAGGTGGAAATCTTTGATAGCTCAATGCAGAGGCCAGAAAAAAGTGGCTAAAATAGCTGCAAAAATACACAATTGAAGATTTCATCATACTTTGAATATATCACATCGGATCATCCCTAAGAACATGTCAACCAAAGCTATCTGATGAGTAGTTTTTTGAGAATAAAATTTTCTGACCAAAGATGGCAACAATTGCCCCAAAAAATGAAATTGCAGATTTCATCATAATTTCAAGAGATCAAATTTAGTTCATAACTTCATCTATAGAAACCTGTATACCAAATTTCAAAGCTGTTAGACCAGTACTTTTTTGAGAAACACATTTTTTGACCAAAAATGGGAAAATTGCCCCAAAATTCAAAATTACAGATTTCATCAGAAATTCATTATATATTACTGAACTCATCTGTAGAAACCTGTATACCAATTTCAAAGCTATCAGACCACTAATTTTTGAGAAAACATTTTTTGACCAAAAATGGCAAAAATTGCCCCAAAATACAAAATTGTAGATTTCATCACAATTTCAATAAATATCATGTAGTTTATCTGTAGGAACCTGTATACCAAATTTCAAAGCTATCAGATAAATAGTTTTGGAAATACACATTTTTTGACCAAAAATGGCGAAAATTGCCCAAAAATACAAAATTTCAGATTTCATCAGAAATTCAATATATATTACTCAGTTCATCTATAGAAACCTGTATACCAAATTTCAAAACTATTAGACCAGTACTTTTTGAGAAATACATTTTTTGACCAAAAGTGGCAAAAATTGCCTTAAAAATGCAAATTTGCATATTTCTGCACAATTTGAACAAATCTGAAATAGATCATCCCTAGGGACATATGTACCAAATATCAAAGCTATCTGACTGGTAATTTTGAAGAAGAAGATTTTTAAAGATTTTTTTACCAAAAATGACAAAAATTGCCTTAAAAATACAAATATGCAAATTTCACCACGATTTGAACAAATCTGACTGAAGTCACCCTAAGTAAACTGCATATCAAATTTCAAAGCAATCGGACAAGCGGTTTCAGAGAAGAAGATTTTTTTACCAAAAACACCAAAAATTGCCCCAAAAATACAAATATGCAAATTTCACCACGACTTGAACAAACTTAAGTGTAGTCACCACAAGTGAACTGCATATAAATTTCAAAGCAATTGGACTTGCAGTTTCAGAGGAGAAGGCAATTGTTGACGGACGACGACGACGACGACGGACGACGACGGACGACGGACGACGACGACGGACGACGACGGAAAATCAACCTATTTGATAAGCTCCGCGTCGCTGACAGCGGAGCTAAAATCTGGCTTTTTTACAAACAATGTCGTATATTTTGTGATAATAACTTATGGAAACCCCATTGTTGTTCTAATGATGATTATTAATAAATTATAATTATGTTTAATGAAATAATATTTTACACATTGTAATCTGCTTATGTAAACAACCCTCTGGAAATCCTTATTTGGTTCATAATCTATGTTAAGATATACAAGTGACACCATGACCCATTTCAGTCTACGGCGAAAATGTTTAGTCTACGGCGAATACTGTGTAGTAACTTTCGCCGTATTTTACTATGTGTGTGACGGCTGTGGTGTGGACTGTGTTGACAAATCAATTAGTCCGCTGATACGTACCGCTGATTAGCCAGTTGGCAATGGTTGCGGAGCAATTACAGGACAGGAGATAAGGACTTGTAGGTAATATAGAAAGCAGTCAGTGGAGTCGAAATCTTTATTTGAAATACCTCAGTCAAAATTAATAACATTACTGTAGTAATAAAGAAAACAGTCAGACGATTTGGAGTTGAAATCTTTATTTCAAATATCACAGTCAAAATTAATAAAATCAAATAAAGTAAACCGTTGCACAAAAAACTTATCCCTCCCCACCCCCATCCCAGGGGACTCACAGCTGTGCCCTGTGATTTACCTCCATGAAATGAATTAAGAAGTCTGGATGAACAAAATTAGCAGTGTTTTGTCTAGGACGCAGGATTCCCCCATCTAATCAAAAACCGCCTGAAAATAAACGTGAGCCATGTCGTTCTACTGCGATGACGTTTGAAAGTTATTATTTACACGGAGTATTTATAGTGGCATCACAGACAACGAGAAAAACACCACCTTTTCTGTGGCCATAGTTTGTGATTAAAGAGTTCAGTAAAAGGGAAGGAGACCTTTGATCAAAAATGCATATCTTTATTGGAATAATCATAATATAATAACATCTTTACTCTTGAAGAAACGTTCACGTAATTTTAGGGAAAAAAGTCGTACGAAACATTTCATCTAATGTCAACTTCCGAAAATAAATGTACAATGTATTCATATATGCAAAGTGTGCATCTCGAAAGTGAAAGACTTAAACTTTTGCTTACACTTTCCTCAAGGAATATTTCAACCATACTCTTTCAACTTAAGTCAAGAATACAAATCGGTGTTCACCTTGCAAATTATGGTACTAAAGAAATAAATTACCAAAGATTTACCGATATTTGAAATTCAAAGTGACTGCCATCCCCGCGTTAACTCAATGGAGAAAAAAACTAAAATAAGACTTTTCTTACACCAAGAGCTTTAAAATGAACCCCAACAAGTGGGGTAGATCAGAAAAGAATTGAGAAATTATGAGAGTCCGAATATCTGTTCCCGAGACATTAACAACATTGTTTGAGTATGCAAATCAATTAATATCGAGTAATTGTCAATGGAGAATATTCATTGATTTACAATTGCGCATTACATAATAATATATAAATAAATGAAGAATAAGAAGTTGGACAAAAGTTGTATTTCGACTTTCTCTTTATAAGTACACGTCGCTATTTGGTTGGCTACTATTGACCACACACTGCGTTAATACAGAAAACTGTGTCATTCGGATAAACAATTTACATATTTATAGGTTTTCATGTTAACTCTTTCTTAGAATCTGATAACAAAGGGAGTAGACAGGTCTTAATGTGGCAATAATGTAGTTCTCGAAAGATTAGAGTAAAGTGATAAGACTGAATTTAAAGATATAGAATGAGGATAACTCTCGCAAGTGTGCACGATGAAAATGCGCATTGAGGGACGGTGGTCGAAGATGTAAGCGTATTCTTTCGCGTGTTTAAAGAGACCTATTCCTGATGAGATTTAAAATGGGAGTAAATGGTTTTAACCGATTTGACATTGAATAGTAAACGAAGGTTTACAAGGTGTAAAATAAGTAGGTACACATGTAGAACAATAGGAGTAAAACGTCAAGAAATTTTGAACAAACTGAGGATCCGTTACTAAGGCATTCAGTAGAGCATAACATAGCAGCTGCATTTACTTCGGAAATGTATAATTTATAGAGCCTTTCTTTTACAGTCTATTTTGAATCTATGATAATTATTGCAGTGACATTTACTACATTGAAGGAAGCATTGATAAAGCTCACAAAAGCTATAACTTTGGGTATAATCTAACAATTTAATTTTTCTACCGAATGTGTAAATTTAAATGCCAATAGAAATTAAATTTACCTATCAAAGAATTATGGACAATATAGGAGGTGCGTTTGAGCGTTACGTATTTCGAAAAATTGTCAAATTCCACTTCATTGAAGAGGTGATGGCTTGAAATTGTTGGTCGAATGGAGTACGGACGGCCTGAGAAATTATTACTGACATCTAGCTGGCCTGTAATTCTGATTTTAGATATTTTGCCTCTCACTGCAGATGACATTTTAGAATTGGGGGGGGGGGGGTCCAAAATACCCACAAAATTTAAATTAGGGATGTCAAATTCGTAGGGTTTCCCTGATACACCCGGCGTTCTCACAACATTATATTACCTGGAAATTGCGACGGCTTTTAAACACAGGAAGAAGGGGTGAATCCAAACTCACTGCTCCCTTACCCGACGGGTTTGAATAAGGCAGCATTGCCCGCTTTGTTGTTGTTGTTGTTGTTGTTGTTGTAATCGAAGAAACGAGTGATTTTATAAACTTGTACAGTCGTCTATAGACAGTTCAATGGACCGCGATGTGCTTGTGCGGTAACCACTGGTCCGAAAGTTAGTGACGTAGAATTCGCAGTGTATATGTTAGACAGGACCGGATGCGCTGTCCATGCTGCATGGTAGCCTTCTCTCAAGGTCGAGCAATCCAAAATGACCACAAACCGATATTCAATGCAATGCAATTTAGTTTAAATCCTGTCAGTTTGATATTGAGGTGTTAAATATGTTTGAAATTACAGTACCGCCTAGCGTTCAGAGTTAACATCGTCCAGTGGCTGATATACGAGTGTCGGGTGTTGGTCACAAAATAATCCACAACGTTTGTTACCTTCGAATTCTGGATGTCCGAATAATGCTGAGAATGAGGTTGTAACAATTCATTTTCTCTATTGTCTATGCTCCACAAAAGCAGAGCTAAAAAAAATTGATGCAGGGGCCTTCAAGTGCGCCGCACACTGATAAGAAACAGCTCTCTGCTTTTTTTCGCCTTAGCAGATACCTTAGTTTCTCTAGGGTCTAGTACCCCCACCCCCGTGAGTTGTCTTACCGACGCACGGCATCAAACAAGTTTAGGTTTGCTTCCATGGATTACGAGGTTTATAACCGAGACACGTTTTTTTTTCCGAAAATAATTTCAGATGGCTACGATAGCGAGCGGCTATCGTAGTAATCGCTCATGGCGAGACAGAAATCAGTTTTCCCCAACTAAAAACAAAAGTCAAGAAATAGGAAATAGACTGTCATAAGAGGGCGCACAAGTGTCTGGGTAATTGGGTAACATGAACAAGATGAACCATGCATTAACTGACATGACATGAATGATGATCGCTATACCTAGCCAGGCTCAAGGGAAAGTAGAGAGAAGAATGGCGAAAATACAAATTGTTCCTCGGAATCACCGCTTCTACTTTAATCGATTTGATTTTTTCTTGAAATTGTGCATAATATGTAGTATGTACTTTTAGTTCCAGAGTAGCTGTGATATCGCAGCGGTACTTGTGGCGTGTATTGAACGCGCTCGGGTCATTGGGTCATCGCAACAATCTGTGGCGATGACCCCAATGACCAGAGCGCGTTCAATACACGCCATCGCCACAATATCATGAATATCACAGCCAGCTAGCTAGCTGTGCAGCCCACAGTTGCGAGTGGAGTGATACATACCGGCCGCCGCGTAGTATGCATAGAATTTATTCATTCAACATTCTTGAATTTGTGCTCTGTCCCAGAATGACACTGTTCATTGTATTACAATATTGCAAATATGTAGGATTTGTGTTGGCCCCATTAAATTTTGCTCTTTGTTGGCAAAATATATTTTCCACGATATCACTGTTCACACGTGATGGAACAATTGATTTAACTTTCTGCTGAAATTTATGACAGCACAATTGCTGAAAGCCCATCAAGAGTGAGGCTATATCATCATGTGTTTGGAAACTCAAGAGTGCTGCCTGTTTTTCCTTTTTTGACATGCTGACCTCTTCTCGTATTTCCTTTTCCCAGTTCACAAACCAGTCTAACACTTCTTGATTCACTTTCAGACGTTCATCTTCCAAATTCATGATTGGTCTTGAATCCCTGAAGTTCTTGATGAGCCTGCTTGTGTTTTCCAGTAATTCTATGGTTGAGTCAACCTCTGTGCTTGCAACACTTTCTTTGTAGTCCTGAAATACCATGAAGATCAAAGGTAATCAAAGTAATCACTACAGAAATACTGTAAAAAAGCAATTTAAGCAATTTAAGGGACAAAGTCGGCCATTTTTCATGAGTTTTGTTTGATGCAAGATATTGATTGACATGGTGAAAGGTACGAATGAATGGGTGACCATGCATATATTTGACCCCGGTTTTAAACAAATTAAATGAAACCATCGCAAAAATGAATTAATGGTCATGACCATTAATTTGTTTCACAATGGTTTCATGTATCGTGTCAATAACCGGGATTGAATATATGAATGGTCACCCGTTTATTCAGTACCTTTCAACATGTCAAACAAGTAGTATCTTTCATCAAACAAAATTCATGAAAAATGGCCAACTTTGTCCCTTTAACTGAAAAGACACCTTGACCATAGTAAATATGGAGGAAACTTAGTGGGATCTTAAATTAGTGAATTTAAATACTTAGGTAAATTAGCTCAAAAGGGATGCTAGCAACAAAGACTTGTTGTAAAGTAGAACAATTTCAGTAATACAACGTGATTGAAAACAAGTACATTAAATTATGGTAATTCACATTTCCACAGTTAAAAGGATAATGCAATACTGTATTCAGCTTGAAAATTTAAATCAAACATCATCATTTAGTCATACCTGCAATATTGTAAATTTGGAACTATCTGGAAACAGCCCCCAGCCCTATTTACCTTCATCAAATTCAACATGTCCTCATTAAGAACTTCCTCTGCTAATTTGTTCCTCATCTTTTGCCTTTGATTTGGGTAAATATGTTCATCAGTCAGTTTCCTGTGAACCCGGACACTATTTCTGTCACAGTCCCATCTATAGGCTTTGATCCAATGATCCCAACTTATGTGGTTTCCCTGATGCTGCAGTTGCCTCACATGAAACTTTGCTTTTCCACTTTTGAGTAAGTTGTTCCTTATCTTCTTAAAGATATGCTGTTGAGAAACCAAAAGTGACTTTACTCACAGCCTCGAGAAAACACCTGAAGTAGCTCTAAATTTAGAGCGAAACGTTGTGTTTGAGGTATAATAAATACGTTTGGAACCTAACAACCAGGTGTGGTAGTGTTTGTCAACCCAACTTTGTTATATATATATATATATATAATATATATATATATAATATATATATATATATATATATATATATATATATATATATATATATATATATATATATATATAATATATATATTATTTTGGTCGTACTGTGTTATTTAGTATATCTTCTTATACAAATTAATGTGTGCAAGAAATTTGATTTTGGAATTTCCCCGAAATATGATCCACTGTAAATTTGAGTCTCTGACAAAACTGTAAATGTAATTTTTTTTCAAATACAAAACTTACCATACTTGTGCATTGATAAACGTTGGATAAATAAGTGTGTTGCATCAGTAGAATACTGCAGTAGTTATCATTTTTTTTCAGAAAAAGCATATTTTAACATATTTAAATATTTTTAACTTCCAGCTAGCATTGGCATTCAGTACCATTCATTGTAGTCACTTAAACACTGTAACAAGGCTGAACAACCAGGTAAGAAATAATTTCACATACATGTCCCATACAAATGAATACTTACTGATGGATCCATTAAGAAAACAATCTTCTGTGAGGGATTATACAGATTTGCCATTGTGAAGGCCTCGTCTCTAGGGCTTCCATCAAAGTGCACATTTATGAATGATCGATTTTGACTAGCTCCATCCATACAGGTATAGTGGACCTAATAATATTCAATGTCATAAACAATTGGTTAATTTCATATGTACTGGGGATTGCCATTTTTACAGATTAAACTATCAAGAAGAAATTAATATGGTGGCCTAATATTTGACAAACTATTCTTCAACTATACCTGAAATCCCCAGTCAGACAACACTGATACAGCTTTCCAAAATATGTTAGTTATCTCTGGACATGTTGCTTCCTTAGTAGGATAGTGACAAATAGGAAATCTGAATCCATTATCAGCGAGATAAACGAGCTGAAGAACATGGGTTGCCAGCTGTGGTTCTCTCCTAAAGACACTATCAGTGATGTAAAATGTATTTCACTTACAGTACAAATTTGTAATCATTTTCAATCTGTTTTACTGAAATTCTATGTTGTTACAGACAATGTTTATGTGACTTATAAACAGCTTAGAAGATAAAAACCAACGACACCTTTATTCCATTGCAAACATTTCCATATTAATTGAAAGTAAAATTTTACAGTGTTAAATCCCTAATACATTCTTGAATCTTGTATTGCAGACATTTCAATTCAAAGTAATATTTTGCAAATGTCTGTGAAAGTCACACAAAGGACAGATTCGGAGCCAACATGACAGCATGAGCCAACAATTTTTATTTCTATGAAGTTCTCCTATTTGTCCGAGTACATTCAGCACAAAGTATGTTGAAAATCCCACTGAACCCTGAGCATTAATGAATTAATGAGCATTAATGAGTGAAAACTTTACCTTTCAGCAGATAATCAAACACTTCATTATCCTTCCCCATGTCCACAAAGCCTACAAGTTTCCACTTTCCACCAGTTGAACTTATATGCAAATCCTCCTGTAAATATTACAAGTAAGTGGTTTTTTTTATTCTACTGCAGATTATCATTATCAGTATTCACCGTGGTGATGATCCAGACCAGTGACAAATGTCCCACAAATATGGTATGTATAAGTTTATAGGTTTAATAATGCAAATGCAAATTTATGCATTTCAATTTTTAAGAGCCAATTTCTGTTCACATTATGTAAAATTTTGTGTGACAATTTACCTGAATTGCCATCTCATCAAAGATAATACCACCGGTCCAACAACCATCATCCTTTCCATATTTTGTTGCCTCTTGGTGCATCCAGTGCATGATATCACTGTTGAATCCAGGTTGTTGTTTAACACTTTGCTTATAATAACGAAGCAGTCTTCCAGATGGTAGAGTCAGGAACCCACTTTCCCTCAAGTCATTATATGTCTGTGGGCTTCTAGCCCAAAGAGATAGACAAAGTTGAATTACTCTGCAAGAAATGAAAAACATGCCTATCACTTTTGATCATTTGTCAGTCAAAAATAACTCAGGGGAAGGAAGGCACAGGGGTCATTTCCGTTTGAAAGTTTAAGATTAAGTTGCCTTCATGCTGCAATAATCTCAATTATATTTTTTGCATACTACTGTTCAGTGCAAAGCCTGCCATGATCTTTCATGATATATTGCTCAAACTTATTGTTAAAATAAAAAAAAATATCACATTAAGGTCTAATTTATCTTTTTTTCTTTAACAATGTATTGCAACTTTTCTTCAGAGTGAAATCATGAAACCTGTAAACAGAATATATTTGACAGAGGTAAAAAAGCCATATAATGGAGCTTCAAGCATATATTGGGTAAAGCTTCTGTATGTAGCTCTATGACTTACAGTCCAGCTCAAAATACATCTTATATATTACCTAGGATGCCATTTTCTCATCCTGGGATCTCTTTTGTCAAGATTTTCTTTCTGTGACTCCAACAGTATTCTGAAATCGTCATTGATTCCGGAAACATTGTCAAGTTTTTCTTTGAGTTGTTGCCAGATCCTACACAGGTCTTGATCGTCGTCATTGTCAAGTTCAAAAGATGTGTTATTTGTCAGCATTTTTTTCTCCATGCAGTGTGTCGCCTTTGCCTTGGCACAGTTCTTACATGAATAGGCAATTTTAGTAAATGACAGAACACCCTTGCAGGAAGAGCTTCTCTGTCTTGCTTCTTCTTCATCTTTGTCTTCTCTTCCCCATCTTTCACATTTCTCATTGAGTTTACTGCATTCAAAACCACGGCAAACACGTAACTTGCTTATCAGTGATAGAACTGAGTTGATGGATGCAGGGGTAAATATTACACATGATGGAATTCCAAGTTCAGTTAGATCAATGTTTTTACCAGAAACTTTGAGAGATGTGTGTCCACTATCAGTGATGTTCACTTCTTTTGCAACTCGATGACCATTACAGATATCTCCAGTAAAGTGTACTATGGTCATTGTTGATTCGGTTATTCTTGTTACATGATAACATGTTGGAATGCATTTTTTTATTTCATTGAAACTCAAGTTAGAGACGTTTTGATGTTCAGATTTTTTTTGAGCCCTCTGTATACTGCAATTACTTTTCCCTCAACCCTTTTTTTTGACAATCTGGATTGCTTGAAAGCTACAGGCAACAGTCTACCTAGCATATTAATGGATATATCTTTTCCAGTGGTATTCTTGTAAGCTTGTTTGAGGTTTGTAGCTGTGATTAGATCACCCCAGTCTTCACACATTTCATATGAAGACTGCACCCTGAAAAAGTATGTAGACAACATGTCATGAATTTTGCAAATACGCCTTTATAAGTGATAAATAGTCACACGATGTGTGTAATTGACAATTTACTATGCTGATGTGTTCTTTGTATCCTTGTACTTTTCAGCCCCGAAGACAACAGTGATAAACTATGGCTGGGCAATGAAGACATTACTTCCAAATACAGACACTTTAATAAGACTTTAATTTTGGATTGTTTTGTACTTTTTAGCAGTAACTTTATATTATAATGCAACTTCATTGGTATACAAGTTTACATACCAGCTAATAAAGGATGTTAAGTGCACTGATTTGTGGTTTCTGGCATTGTCTGTCCCCTGTCTGCCCTTTATATGTAAATATTTTCTGTTCCTCTTGATGACCTTTGTGATCCCCTGATGGTTCTTTCAACTGTTAATTGTTTGCTGGTTTTACACAAAATAAAGGTAGAATACCTTCTGACAGCACATTGACAAGATGAGGTTCTGATAATTTTTTTGTTTCATTTGTTGATGCTTTCCAATATGAGAATGATAAAGCAAACATTTGGGACCAAAGGAATATTAGTTGTGAAATTCATCATACTAAACCATGCAAGATGATTGTAGAAATTCTCCTTTTAGTTGTCTGGGTTAAGTAATGTGAACTATGAATTAATAAAATTAATTACGCCCTGTTTGAACCTTTTTCGAACTCTTTTTGTTTGTTTATTTTTTTTCAGTAAACATGAATTGTTTGTCCTGAAACCATATGGACAAAGAGTGCAACTTATAATAATTAGCTGGCTGGGTTTCAATAGTTGGCATTAAAACTAAGTTTGGTTTAGAGAATTACTTACTGGATATCAAGAACTTACGCTGCAGAAAATTGTCACAAAACTTCGTATTTCTGATCACTGTTTACAAATCGAGTTGGGCAGAAGGTCAAAACCAAGAATTCCACCTGAATCCAGATTTTGTAAGTTTTGTAAGTCTTCCGTCGAGGATGAATTTCACTATTTAATGAAGTGTCAAAAATATAATGGTGATAGAGAAGTTCTCTTTTCTGCAATGAAGTTGTATTATCCTATATTTGATAGTTTAAATGAAAGAGATAAGTTTTTGTACATTTTAACTTCAGATGATTAGTCAGGCAGCTAACCCGAGATTTTTGTGAGAATTGTGCACTTTGGGTTAAAAGAATGAAATTTTGCACATTAACAGTTTGACTTGTTCTGAACATTTTTTGATATGGATCCAAATCAGAAGCGCCCTCTAGCGGTGAGGAACGTGCGTATTGTGCAAGCTTTCAGTAATATGCAAAATTACCCCTATTGCTTGCTGTACTTTCATCAAATAGGATCAGAATCGATGTGTACTCTTAATGAAATTTAATCTTGCGCTCAACATAATGTAAACATGAATATTGTTATGTCATTATACTAATAATCTATGGAATATCATTTTAACCACCATTAAAAGCAAACAAAAAGGTTTCACGATTGGGTTTACCATCACTATTTTACCATCACTATTTTTCCCACAGTATCTGTCAACCAAGACTATATTTCTCTTATTAATATGTGCAAACATTCATGAGGTGTGAAAAATAGTTGACAAGGCCCAGTTGCTACTATACAATAGATGTTTATTCCCCCTAAGGTTTCGGACGTACACGGACGACCTTCATCAGAGACTATACAAGCACAATGATGAAGGTCATCCGCGTACTTACGAAACATTAGAAAGAATAAACATCTACTTTAGAGTAGCAGAGGGGTCTTGTTAACTATATTTCATACCTCATGTATCCATTATCTACAAGTACCCACTGCGTATTCCACATATGCACTGTGATTGGACCGATTGGAATGATCCACTTGATATTCACCACTATAACAAACATTAATGTTATAGTAGAAAGTGATGTCCATAAAGTGCTCTTGTAGATCAATCCTCGTGACAGTTTCCTCCACAGTAACAGAGTGCAGTGCACGTAAGACTTGCCCTGTAGCACTTGCATAAACCCCTGCATGATCTTTTGCAGTTGCAATGTATCAGCTCATAACACATCTCTTGAGCTTGGCCAAGAGATGACCATTTTGGCTTCCATTGAGACCCATCTCTCTTTGTCCACCCCCAGTCCATTGGATCAGGTAACTTGCATCTTTCTGCAGCGCCTGTCCCCACACATATCCTCCTTGATAGGTAGTTCTTAGTAGGTGTTGTTTTAAAGCTGCTTCTGTTGGTGGAATATTCTCCAGAGCTCTTGACTTTCTGGAGAAAAGATGCTGTCTTGCATCATTTACTCTATGGAAGCCACTTGTTCTATCATACCAAAGGACCACAAACCGCTCAATGAGCGAAATACAGTTATCGGGCACAAAAGTTGGAGCATCTGCCAGTGTCAGGAATGCATCAGTTACATCTGGAAAAGCATTCCACGTCTCCCAGGCAGACTTTTTGCCTTTCCCACAGAAAAATGATGTCACATCACAACCGGTCAAGGCATGGAATACTGCTAACGCTTTTGCTTTTTGAGGGCCTAAAGAGTTGGCAATTTCATGAGCTCCTATATATCGGTAGTTTCTGCCTGTACCAAAGGCAATCCATACTTCGTCAACTGGTATGCAGTGCAGTTTAGACACAATTATGACAACTACATCTGTATCACCTGTACGGACCATAATATTCTTATGGCCACGTTCTGCTGCATCAGATAAATGGAGTACCAAACGTGTGTCTGCTTCTTCATGAGAGCAGGGTTCAATATGACTTTTGTCTTCTCTGGCTGATGTACATAAGACTTGATTACCAAGAGTACTGTACAATTCCTTTCCTTCAATGTCTATATCTATTGAACATACTTCTTCAGCCAAAAAATGAAATAACTCAGTTTTGTTGTCATTGTCCCGCAAGAAGCTTTGCCAGTTACTTGGTACATTTGATGTGGGTAGGACTCTCCTTCTTATACCCTTACCTCTTTAGCCCTCGTTGCTGCTTTTAAGCTATCAGGAAAGTAAATATCCCATACTATATCAACTCTGTCAACATTTATCATATTTAACATTATGTAAGGCTTGAATACACTGTTACTATAATCTTTAAATGTTTTGGAGGTGCCCGGAGATAGCAGCTGGACAGCCATTGCACCATCTATGATCTTTGCACTAACTTTGGGAGCTGCACTAGAAACATGGACCTGTTGTTCAAGTTCAGCCAGCAGTACGGCTTTGTTACCTGATCTCATTTCACCTTGCTTTGCCAAAGAAGGGGCCATGGCTGATTTTCATACTTGAAAAACTCTTCAAGATTTCCATCTCGGGATTGGCATGCGATGTATAATCTAGAGAATAAGGCACAATCTTCCTTTAATGTCGTTATCTGTGCCTTCTGTTTAGGAGAAGTCCCTCTTCTTGAGAATAGTGGCAACTTATTCTTCTTTATTGGTTCCTGGATGGATTTCGATCGTTCGATGAACCTCTCCTTGATAAAGAGTTGATACTGCTCCTGGCCAATCTTGTATACCTCTCTGACAGAATTAATCACATCAGTATCAACGATGTCTTTAGTATCTAATGAGAGTAGTTCACCACTATCCTCTTTGAAAGGATTTCCCATATCATTGAAGACATCAAGAAGAGCTGAGACATCCTTTGCAAAAGATAATTGAAAAGCTTGTGACTGCTCATGGTGTGTTGTGGTTTCTCTTGTAAATTTTATACCACTGTTGTGTTCAAACTCTTGTATCATTCGGGATACCTCAGGACCAGAGATCATCCAGCATCTCAATGCTGATGGGTTCTCTGTTAGCCCTACTGCACCACCATCCCCTTTCACCAGTGCATTGCACTGCTCGTGAGCCTGATCAAGTGCCATTGCAGAAAATGAACGTTTAGACTTATGTGCAACAAATGCTCCTGAACAAAATGCCTGATGCACTGTTGGGTGTTTTGTTTGTAACGCACACATATCTCGCACATGAACCGAAAGCATCGAGCATAATTGATGTGGTCAAGACTAAATATCCATGGCATCAGCTGTCTTAGTGATTCAACATACTTTGAGAAATCTGCTGCTCGAATCGAACCTATAAACTCAAAAGTGCACAGTTCAAGTTGAAGAACAAGAGACCAATACTGAAACTGAGGCTGTTCAAGGGACATTTTTTCACACCAGGATGTAAATTGCAAAGGATTTTCTGGATTCAAATCTTTGTAGGCAGAGTATGCCTGATGTTGTGTGATAAAGAGAGCAGCTGCTGTGATTTGATGGGCACGCCTTGTTCTGGTTAGATGTGTGGCCTTAATCATGGAATCAGCTGTGCCACTAGAAGCAATGCCAGCTGTGTGCAGTGCTGTTGTCCAACCACTTCCATCAAGCCAGTCTCCCAAGATCTTGAATGCTGCCATTTCAATGTGAAGTCCACCGAACATGATGACAAACTTATCTTCGCCATGAGTGTCAGGAAAGTTCCACTGAATTACTTTTGCTATTGCAAATAAGGGTTGGTCCATCACCAGTACTGGTACCTGCTCAGGGTTTAGATGCTGAACAGCAGATTTTATGATGTTCATGGAATGCTGGATCATGGCAACTGTATGTGCAGTTTCTTGAAACAGCGGCATCAGAGCAACTGTAGTTAAGAAATTCCTGAAAGGTTGCTGCAAGAATGCATGATGTGCAGACCATGAAATGAAGTCATCTTTACTTAGCTCTTGCTTATTGATAAGCTTTCTTACATTCTCTAACCAGTCATACTCTATTGCCAAACTATCTGCTAAGCAAGATGAACCTTCGGGCTCTACTGGCATAACGATCGCAGGTACAAGAACATCTTTCCTTACAGGAGAAGCAGGAGGGACAGTAACATATGATACTGAATTTGTGCAATGCCATTCATACTCATTTCACTTTCAGAGCCGTCAAGCTCTTGGACATTACGTGGCACCCCTTGGGCTTCAAATGTTGGATGTTGCATCAAAGAAATGCTTGTGCCATGGAATGAGTCCTTTGCGGTAGTTGAACTTGGGTTATGGTCAATATTATCGACAGCGGCTGTTGTGAATACACATTTGGACAACTTTGGAGGGCACACCACCTGTTCCTTTTCATACATAGTACAAACCTTGTTACCAATGTCTGTAGAGATATTGAGGACACGATCATAGGAAATGGATAAACCCATGTTATAGAGAGTGTCAATCAGGCCTCTCTTCCTTGTCTCACAATGGATCTTTAAGGCCAGGTATACGGGTACAGGTGTTTCTCTGTCCCTACTATGTCTATTAGCCATTATTGAGGTACCTTGACTATATCTTGATTTCACACTGTTGAACACAATTAGCTGTGAGATAGTTTTAGAAGCCTGTGAATTCGGTTTTGCCTCATCAGATTGCACTTTAATGTCCGGCCCATCTAGAATCATACTGATAAGAGCATTCAAAGATGCAGGTACAGCTTTCTCCTGACAGTCTTGTGTGAAACTTCCCGCGAATTCTAGCTTCGTTTTGAAGATATCGCGACGTATTATTTTGGCAGTTTTTGCAAGGATTAATGCTTCACTGTCAAAATCTTGATCACGGACTTGTTTAAGCACTTCTCCGACATCTTGGTCAAATGCAAGAACAACTTGTCTGCCTTGCGTATATGCCCTGAGGTCTGGAATTGCTGCCTCTATTCGATGTTTGAGCCTGGTAGTGTGTACCTGGGCATTCTCGACACCAAGTTCTGCTAACCTACATAAATACAACTTCTTAATTTCTGTCATGTAAAAGACTGGTCTTGTTTCTTTTGTATCACGAAATGATTCTAAATGTGACACAAGCTCTGCAAAAGCTATACCATGTGCCAAACCCTCAGACGACCCACCTAGACTTTTTCTTTCCTGTACCTGTGCTCGCTTATACAGCTTTGCCAAACATTTTAAATGATATTCAGCATCAATAGCCACCATATCTCCACCTGCCAGCTTAGATAATAACTTTGTGTCATTAAGTTCTGTTGCACATTTTCTAACCTTGAAATCAAGTTCAAATGTAGATGCCTTGTGAAGGCTATCAGAACCAGCTGGTCTGTCACAGAATATGCACATATTTTGACTTTGCTTGAGATCTTGGTTTCCAGTACGCGCTTTCCGGGTTTTCACAGGACTTGACTCTTGAGTTTCTTCAGATTTCCTTTTGCGTGCCCTTTCTAAGTTCATGTTACTTATTTTGTGTCTACACTGTTTGTGCCATGCTGCATTGTTATCCCGTAGGGTCACTTCAATGCCTGATCCCGTGTCTAGCATCTCGATGTCAACATTCACAGGGAGTGCATTAAGTTCATGGAACTGGATAAGATTTTCTGCAACATATTTATATCCTGCCCCAATATCTTTTCTTTTTGAATTAGCAGGGCATTGCAATGGCTCATCAGTTTCAGTCTGACAAAGGATGCATAGTTTCCAATTTATTTCTTGGATTATCTTACTAGAACAACTCGGTTCTTCCGACTCTACAAGCTTGTATTGGTTGGACACGTCTGCCATCTGCACCTACTTCAGTGTGCGAGTGGTCTAAAGTTTTTTTAGTGATATATTTTCAAGAAAAATGTCTATCCTAGACGGAGAAACGTTGTCTTACGACCACTTTGATGCCCCTCTAAGCGCTATGATAAATGGAATTTGCAGAAATTATGTTTTATTTTCTTAACAAAATGGCATAAAGATGGCACTCATTCACAGACAGAGTTCAAGAGGGGGCTATTTTCCTCACGTATAACAATTTTGAAACAAGCAACCAATTTTGACGCTTTTTGGTGCAATTTGACAAAGATATACTTCGAAAATATTTATTATTCGTCTAGTCACAGACAAAAAAAGATTAACAGTGTCAAGAGTATGAGACTAGCGTCTGCCCTTTAACATGTTTGAAAAGTCTCTACAGAATTTTGTTGTCTAAGGTGCACTCAGAAAATGAGATTGCATAAAAACACTGGTTTTAACTTGGCTTATAAAACCAGATTGTTGAATCTATCAAATGTAACCAATATTGAAGCTACTTTTATGAAATTCCTACAAGGCAATATAACATTATTATCAAAGGCCCTAAATGATGTTTACGAACCTATCTGAACTTAACAGCTACTTAAGCTACTTTTAGGAAATTTAAACAAGGCAACATAACATCATTTTCAAAATAGTCTCAAAGTAATGTTACATGACCAAGTCACAAAAAACCAAACTCGTGACTCTGTCCCTGTGCCAATTAAAATCGCGAGTACTGTAAATCCAGAAATGTAACTCTTACGTGCTTTTCTCTCATTACACTATATAATTATAGATTCTCTGTTAACTCCCATCAGCACATGCAGAAACCTGATTTCAACCGATACACATCTTCTGCTTATCTGATGGTTTCGTTATTATTGTTGACAATAGTTGCGTTGAACTTCAGTCGTGATATGAATTCAATAAGCAATGACAACATGCACCCAAGCAACAAGCTGTGTCAAATGATTCAGTATTTACGCTTGAGTAAGTAATATACAATGAGCCTGTGGTTGATAATAGGACATTGATATTCTGAACAATCATTCAAAGTTACATTAAATGGATATGATCTTGAAAAATATCATTTCAGCGAAATATCAACCCAGGAAACAGTCAAGCTTCCTTTCAAATATGAAGTTGACCTAAATTTGTCAAGAATGAAAATGGCGGAATTATTTCACTTATTGACCAATAGAGGGCGATAATTACATAGCTGTATATCAAGTACTGGTGCAAATATCACATCAACGAAATTTCTACAGTATTAAACATGAAATCAGTGATTCTTTCTGGCATATTTGATAAAATTGACCAAGATACGTCAATAAATAAAAGGGAAAAAATAAGTTTCCTTTCTTGACCATCAGAGGGCGCTTCCGACTTGGATCCATATCCAGAAATGTTCGTCATAAGTTGATGTACAACTGTGCCAAGTTTCATGCTTTTAACCAAAAGTGCACAATTTTCATGTTAACCGCCTGACTAGATATGCTGTCTCTCATGAAATATATTACAAACACTATGTTTCCCCTAGCAGCTGCAGGTAAAGACATAGACAACAATGTTTTATGCAATGTTTAGTTTTGTTCTTGCTATACTGCACTTTCCGAAGTGTGTTATTATGCAATAAAGTGATTAAAGTGATTAAAATATCAATCCACAAAACAAAACAAAACAAAACCAAACCAAATTAGTTTTCTTTGTGAATTTTCATTTTAAAAATTGGACACAATGGTTTTTTCACCGTTTTCCCTGTGTGTAATACAGTGTATCTATATATTTTCTGTGCATTTTCCCTGTGCTGTGCTGTGTGTGTGTGTAGAGAGAGAGAGAGAGAGAGAGAGAGAGAGAGGGAGAGAGAGAGAGAGAGAGAGGCCCTTCTCCAAATACTAACTTTTTAGTAACTATACATTGTTTAGGAATAATGCTACTAGAATCAAATACATTACCATGTCCAAAAATACTGCTCTTCCGCCATCTCATCGATTTATCCTTGATATTCTTTGGTAATGGGCGCTTGCAAAGACAGTAGTTGTATCGGATTGACCCCGTTGTTGCTTTTGAGTGAAAGTGTAACGGTCTTCTCGAATCTGCCAATCAGCAATCACTTTTCCATAGCCCAATTTTAATGTCTCAAACTAATAACGAGCGATCAAACCAATAGAGGTTATCATGAGGTCAATTGGAAGTAGCTAGCCAATCACAACGCGGCAGGTCTGACCCCGCCCACAGCTGTAGAACGAAAGTGTTCGTTCACGCCAAAAAGCATGGATTCCCGTCGGAAATCGCACCCAAAAACGGACAGAAGGAAGGACGGCAGCGTAGCGCAGTGTAGCGCCCCCATAGGGCAAGGAACGAGTCTAGAGAGGATGGCGGGACGTGCAAACAAATAACAAACAAACGAACTTGAACACTTCAAAATGGAGGCGCCAAGGGGAATCCGTAAAAGAAAGATCGCATCAGTAGAAACCTGCGACGTGAGACTTGACGGCCACGTTCCCTCACATTTACAATCTAGATTGGTCATGGAAACTATCAAGTATCTCCTTTACCAACGAGAACAGATACCGATGCCGCTGGAACATCTGAAACGTCGATATGTAACACAGGTGAGCTGAGTTTGACCCTATGTCAGTATGTGTTAGGGTCATATTTCGTCGAACCATGGAGGTAGTCTCTGCTACCTCCATGGTCGAACGAAGCCATACCAACTATTTGCAGTTTTATTTCACCATTTCGAGCGATCCAGTATGCCATTGTGATTGTTTCATAGACAACGGTGTCGCAACGGAAAATATATAGGACCGTGCTTTATAATAAGTTGTGATATTACAGTGACGGCACCAATTATTTTGACGATGAGATACAGCTGGATATTGATACACTACCGAATTAGGTTTGTCAGTTTGCTCACAAATTTACCCTTTTAGTGGTCAACTTTTACAACTTTGCGCCAACATCAGACAGACTAAAACAGCAGGTGACGCAGCAAGATGTCTGTAAACTAATTTACTATGTAGTATGTGTATATCTTTACAGCAGCTATCAGTTTCAATGGTGACACACACAGAGACTGGTTGCCAAGTTTTACAAGCAGTTCAAATTCACGGAGAGGTGGTAAAAGAACGACGTTACTGCAAATTTAGACTCGGAGGACAGTGTTCTTGTAGTTGAATATCAATAAAATTCATGACTTCAAAAAAAATCTAAAACTAACAACACAAATCGATCTGAAAGAATCAGAACGTTTGAGTAGCGATAGCAATGTCTGGAAGTCAGGGCTTTGAGTCAGCAACTTTCTAGTCTAATAAAACTCAGACAACGACATGTTCTGGTATTGCCAGCCATGGTGGGGCTTTGTATACATACGCTGACACGTAATTAGCAGCTATCAGTTTCACTGGCGTAATGATCTGTACATTTGTACAAACAGACGTTGAACCAGACAAAAAACACAACATGGATGGCTCCCTGACGACACCAGCTGAAGTGAGAGAGAAGATTATTCAGTTGTATTTAAACGGTCTGTCATTTTCAGAAATTGGTAAACGTTGTGGTGGTGTTTCAAAGCAAACGGCCAACAACATTGTTTTGCGGTACTTGAAAACTGGCAGTTTCCTGCCAGGCAAATCATCTGGAACATCGGTAAAAAAACTGACTGCAAATGTTCTGGAGCATATTGAATACTACAAAAGTGTAAAACCAAGCATTAATAGGCGTGAGATACGGCAGAATTAACTGGTTCATGGGGTATGTACCGAAGAAACCCTTCCCTCCCTCTCCTCAATTTCAAAGGAAAACAAATGACGTTCACGAAATAGCCTGAAACCCCCAAGTTCACTTCGTACTGAAGTAGGCCCCGATGTCAGCTCATTGAGTAATGTGGTGTCATTCATTTGTTGATAACCAAAGTAAAGTTTGTTCATTTTACACATCACTCTATTATTTTTGAAGTCATGAACTTTATTGATATTCAACTACAAAGAACACTGTCCTCTGAGTCTAAATTTGCAGTAACGTCGTTCTTTTACCACCTCTCCGTGAATTTGAACTGCTTGTAAAACTTGGCAACCAGTCTCTGTGTGTGTCACCATTGAAACTGATAGCTGCTGTAAAGATATAAACATACTACATAGTAAATTAGTTTACAGACATCTTGCTGCGTCACCTGCTGTTTTAGTCTGTCTGATGTTGGCGCAAAGTTGTAAAAGTTGACCACTAAAAGGGTAAATTTGTGAGCAAACTGACAACCTAATTCGGTAGTGTATCAATATCCAGCTGTATCTCATCGTCAAAATAATTGGTGCCGTCCCTGTAAATGACGCTTGGAGTGTACTTTGTGGTGCCGTGCCGATTTTATCCCTTGCCGATTTCGTCCCCAGCGCAGCGCAGTGCTGACTATCCAACAGGGCTTCACTGGGATAAGATCGGCAGCTATAGCTGCCGATTTCGGTTCTGTTGCCGATTTCGACCCTCGACGCAAAATTCAAGTTCACGCTAAAATTTCTTTCGTATAATCTACCCGTGGTCACTTTTGAGTGTCTCAATTATGTGAAAATGTATTATAAGTTTGGGGAAGTGCATCAATCGGTGTAATTTACTTGGAACATAGAACTGCTAGGCCTATAGCTGCCGATTTCGGTTCTGCAGTTGCCGATTTCGACCCTCGACTCAAAATCCAAGTTCACGCTAAAATTTATTTCGTACAATCTATCCAGTGGTCAATTTTATGTGTCTAAATTAGTTGAAAATGTATTTTAAGTTTGGGGAAGTGCATCAATCGGTGTAATTTACTTGGAGCATAGAACTGCTATAGCTGCCGATTTCGGTTCTGCAGTTGCCGATTTCGACCCTCGACTCAAAATCCAAGTTCACGCTAAAATTTATTTCGTACAATCTATCCGGTGGTCACTTTTATGTGTCTAAATTAGTAGAAAATGTATTATAAGTTTTGGGAAGTACATCAATCGGTGTAATTTACTCCGGGAATTTACTTGGAACATAGATTGCCGATTTCGGTTCTGCAGTTGCCGATTTCGAACTTTAAATTTTAACTTTCATACAGGTTCATCTACAACAGAAAAGCTTTTCCATAAGATGGCCCTGTGAGAACACTTGAGAAATCCATCTCAAATATCAGTGGTCCCTAAATTTTAATTCTCATCATCATATCTTGATGGTTAACAGTTAAACGATTTCTGAAGGGTGTGAGGATATGATTTGTTCAATACACAGTGTTGAATCTAGGATGAGAAAGTAGGGGCATTTTGGCCCATGGACTTCAATTTGGGGGCTTCTTTTGATAATTGGGGGACATTTTTGCATTCATTAATGTTCATAAGATTAATTAATATTCATTTTTTCTTACTGTAATTATTTATCCGGTATTATACAATAATTAAGCAGTGTTTCACCCAGGTTTTGCTAGCATGGGGACACAGTGACCCATAGTAGGTTTAAATGGGGACAAAATACATTTTGAGGGAGGTAAAGTATTTCAATAAAAAACACAGTACAGTGTCATTGTGTGTCATCTTGACTTGTTACCATATTTGATGTTAAATAGGCAATTCTGGTGAGTGCATTAAAGGTAAGTCTATAATAGACCACTAGCGTTGTGTCAAATTATGCAAACATGAAACTGTCAGTATCACTTAGTTTACTGCATTCGCATAAACTGCAGGGCTCCCCTAGATGACCAAAATGATTATCCAACTCAATAGCCAAATCAAAAATCTTGTTGCCACTTTGAATAACTTTTACGCAGTTTACGATCTCAAGTGTGGAACCAGCTATAACTATGCTTCAAGGGCCGATTGAAGTTGGTTTGTGACAATTTTTTTTCAGCCATTTGTCAGAAATTACAAAAAACTTTAGGACATTTTGCGAAAAAACCGGCCATGCCAAAGGCCGGTGAGTAACTGGATCATTGCCTTTTATGAGTGAGTGACCATTTGAAACTCAAGGGGTCCCTAGAAATTAAATTCTCTCATGTTTCTAATGGCATACCCCCAATACGTTTTCAAACAAATCAAAGCAAACGAAAAATATTTAGATTTTTTTGGCAGATAACACATATGGAATGGAGCTATGAACATATTTTGGGGGTAATTTTCAAAGATCCATGTGAATTCACACCTTGTGATAAATTCATGCTAAACGTTAGGGTATGAGTATGCCTTTATTGTCTCCAATTGCAATGCAACAATACAATATTCAATAATGGATTTATCTTTGCGTTGTCATACTTTCATCTTTTATTCTATCAATAGAGTGTGGTTACATGATGTATGAGGCGACTAAAATGAAACAGCGTTGGTATATTGTTTACAAGGAAAATATAATTTTTATTTCATCCAGTAATGACAGTCTTAGCATTTTGTACTAATTTCTGCAGTGAAAGCAACATTCCAAGTTTATTTATCATGCCCTAACATGTATACTAACAAGGAGAACATACTAACTGATATTTTGTTAAACATGCATCTTCTGGTACTCTCACATGAGCTGTGGTACCATCGTCTACATTCTTGACACTGAACCATCAGTGTGTCCCTAACATAAGGCTGTCTACAATGACAATAAAGCTCTACTGACAACACTGTGGGGGCTAAACATCTAGGCTACCACGACGTACCTCGGCCATGCCTCGGATGCGTACGCGATCTTGCCAGTTTGCGCCCCATTATCGGGGTCCAGACACTTCGCACCAAAACCAGTTCGCCCCACACAACTTCGTCCCAAAACCATTTCGCACCAAAACCACCTCGTCCCAAGAACTACCTCGTCCAACGCCACTTCGCCCACAGTACCACCTCGTACTAAAACCACTTCACTAAAGTATACTTCCGTCAACTCGTCCTAAAACAGGCTAAAACATCGATGCCACGATGTATCATAACGTTGTTTTTACCTACAACTTGGCTACCACGAACCATTTATTCTTCCATGAAACCATACGGTATATTACAAAAAAAAAGAAACACGCAACTACTAAATGGTACATTTCAGGTGCCGTGCGCGTGCGCGTGCCGTGCCAGTCGCAAACATCTCATTCAACAACACCAGAACCAATCCCGTCGAATACTCCTCGGTCTGATCCTCTACCGCCGTCTTCCGCGGTAAACCAGAGCCCAGCGAAATTCTCACAATCGACAGAGCGTTCGCCTACCGTTCCAACTCCCAGTACTCCGATCGCGTACGCTAACCGGTATCAGAGTCGTCCAGATGAATCGCGTCGTAGCAGCGTGATGAAGCTGATAGTCGGACGAGTTCTACATATCGCCGGACACAGTCTCGCATATCGGGTCCGCATCGTCCACGATTCATAAGAGATGACGGTCGTAACGTGAACTGTAATGTCCTTGTATTAGGTGACTCAATTACTAAGTACATCAACACGAGTTTGTTATATAAGAATAAGCGTTCTGTAAAGCTTAGAGCTTCAAATATTGATGAAGCTTTTTCAAGTTTGAGAAATGTCAATAATATTGATGCAGAGATTGTAATCTTGCATATAGGGTCGAATGATGTTGGTTACTTACGTGATGATGTAATAATTGATGGAATAATTTCACTGTGTAATGATTAGAAGTTAAATATGTCTGTCCTAAAGCATTGATTATTGTGTCGGGTATCTTACCTTTCCATGGTGAATACTCCATTCTAAATAATCAAATCCAGTATATTAATGAGAAGGTTAAGAATGCATGTTCTGACATAAATCACTGCGTCTTTGTAGATCATTATAGATTAGGTAACAATAGTTATCTGTATCACAGTGATGGAATTCATATAAATTCACGTGGCACAAGTTTATTGGTGAGTGATATTAAATGGGGTGTCAGAGCAACAAAGAGAAGCGATGTAACCACTCATTCTCGTACATATAGATCCCCGTCAAATTTTAGACGGGTGGATAGTAGAGATTCTTTCCAAGGAAATAGGCCCTACAATAGAAGGCCATACTATAATTATGGCAATGGTTTATACGCTAGATATGATCAGGGTGATCGCAACCAGTTTTAGATTGTGACCAGCACAGCAGATATGTTAATGCAAGTTACCTGTATCACAGTGACGGAATTCATATAAATTCAGGTGGCACAGGTTTTTTGATGAGTGATATTAAATGGGGTGACAGAGCATCAAAGAGAAGCATTGTTTCCTTTCATGTTGTTTGTTTTTAATGTCCTGGGACTGTCTGGATACAGCCACTAATGGCTACAATATTACACTGTGCTCCAAAAGAGTTGTTGTGTGTCCATTAACTTTTGTCAACCTAGTGCTAAATTTAGCACACCTGTTATTCTGGCTACTTTTTTCTATTCCTATTTGTAGTCAGCTGTTCATAAAGTTTTCCTTCATTTATCCAGTTCTGTTATTCAGCTTTTACACTGACATGTGTTTTGCCTCGCAGAGACAGAGTACTGCTGTTTTAAGAAGAAATTTAAGCGTTCTTTTTTACGTGTTGGAAGTTGGAACATCCAAGGTGGTTTATCAAAAAAATGTGATGATGAAGATTTTCTATCAATTGTTAACCAATTTGATATAATGTTATTCAAGAAACCTGGCTTTCGAAGTCAAACACTGTTGCTTTTGATAGTTATAGTTATTTTAGATCTGATAGAAATTTACAACATAAACGTAGTAAACGTGCTGCTGGGGGATCTGTTGTTGTATTTAAGTCATGCTTTAAGTCAGGTATCCATAAGATGAATTCAAAATTTCTGACTTGCTCTGGGTAAAACTTGATAAGGATTTTTTCTCATTTAATAGTGATGTTTTTATGTGTTGTGTATATTTGCCTCCACAAGGGTCTGTAATGCATGTAAATAATGATTATTTTGAAGCTCTTCATTCTGAGATTCTTGAATTTTCGAGTTTGGGAGACATAATTTTAGTAGGAGACTTTAATGCTAGGACAGGTAATTTGCAAGATTATATTCAACATGATGACATAATCACTGTCCTACACCTAATGATTATATTCCTGACTCCGTACATCATAGAATTTCAATGGATAATGGTAATTGTGGTATCAATCCCTTTGGGAGACAACTTATTGATCTTTGCATTCAAAACGGCTTACAGATTTTAAATGGTAGAACTGCAGGGGATCTTTATGGAAAACCAACTTGTTACAAGGGAAATGGATTTAGTACAGTAGATTATGGTATTGTTGCAAAGAATTTAGTGGACCGGATAGATTATTTCAAAGTATATGCTTTTACACATTTCTCTGATCATTGTCCAATAGGTTTTTCTATGAATATAAATAATATTGTGAAGTGGTCAGTTGATGTAGAGTGTAAACCATGTCCAAGTAAATATTTGTGGAATGATAATGCTAAACAAGATTTCTTAAATACTCTGCAAAGTTCATCAATTCAAGAAGACTTTAGAAATTTTAATATTGACTGTCAAAGTTCCCATTCTTGTGATGATATTGTAAAAGTATTTGAAGGTATTATTCACAAAGTTTCAGATCGCTGTTTGCGTAAGGTTACGCCGAAATTGAAAAAGAAGAAATCAAAACGTGTTTTTCAGCCTTGGTTTGATAAGTCTTGTTTTTCACTTCGTAAAGATCTTAAAGATTGCTGTAAACTGTTGAATCGCTACCCAAATGATCCACATATTAGAGGGAGATGTTTCACTCTGAAAAGAGATTACAAAAAATTGTTAAAATATAAACGGTCTTCTTTCAGAGAGAGTCAATTGAGGAAGTTAGAAAAGGTTTATTCCGAAGACCGTAATGATTACTGGAAATTGTGGAAGGATATTTCAGGGAGTCATGTCAGTAAGAAAATAGACTCGTCTATTTCTCCTAGTGAATGGTTTTCTCACTTTAAGCAGTTGGGTAATTTTTCTTGTGAAGAAACTGATAATGTTTCTAAACGTATTCTTTCTGAATTAACAAAAATGGAAGCGGCCAATGAATATGATGTGAGTTTTATTCTTAATTCCTCATTTACAGTATCAGAAATTTTAAAAGCTTTGCGTAAATTAAAATCGGGGAAATCCCCAGGTGTCGATGGTATTTTGAACGAAATGCTAAAATATGGTGGTTCTTCCATACTTACTCCATTGTGTTCATTATTCAATGTCATCCTCAGATCAGGAACGTTTCCAAATGCTTGGAAAAAAGCATATTTGGTCCTGTGTTCAAATCAGGTGATACATGTGATCCGTCAAATTACAGAGGGATTTCTATAAATAGTTGCCTTGCAAAACTGTTTACCTCTGTGTTGAATAATAGGCTTATAAACTTTCTTAATAGCAATGGTATTCTTTCGCCATTTCAGTCTGGTTTCAGAGCAAGAGGAGAACTGCAGATAATCTTTAGTTTTGCGTTCAGCTATTGATCAGCATGTCTATGCGAAATTTTCTCAGTCAAGCTATAGTCCCAGTCGTAGGTACCTATATTGTTGTTTTGTAGATTTTCAGAAAGCATTTGACAGGGTTTGGCGTACAGGTTTACTTTGGAAATTACAGAAATATGGCATTAATGGTAATTTTTATAGCTTAATTAAGTCCATGTACAACAACATTAAGTATTGTGTGAAAAGTAACAATTGCTTTACTGAAGAATTTGACTCCAATTTAGGAGTTAGCAAGGGTGTAATTTAAGTCCAACTTTGTTCAATATTTTTATAAATGATCTTCCCAGTACATTTGGTTCCAGTGAGGACTGTCCTATCAAACTTGGTAAACTCCTTTTCAATTGTCTAATGTATGCTGATGATCTTTTATTGATTTCAGGATCTGAAACAGGCTTACAAAGCTGCTTAGATAAACTTCATAGTTTTTGTCGTGAATGGAAATTAACTATTAACATAAAGAAAATGAAAGTTATTGTGTTCAACAAAAGTAATCATCTTGTAAAAGGAGTTACACTCACTTACAATGGAGTGACTCTTGACTTAGTGAAAGAGTACTGTTACCTTGGTTTTGTCATTACCCCAAATGGTAAATTCAAAGGTAATTTTCACAATCTAAATTGAAGGCAATGAAAGCTCTTTTCAGCCTTCGTAAGGGCCTTCAAAGTGGTTCACTTTCTGTAAAAGTTGCATTATCACTCTTTGATAGTTTAATTGTTCCTATTATGACATATGGCTGTGAAATATGGGGACATGAAATTAATGACAAGTGTAACTTTCTCAATGATGTTAGTATTTCTTATTATAGATTTATCCTAGGAGTCTCTAAAAATGCACCGTCTGATGGTGTTGTTGGAGAGCTGGGTAGATATCCAATACACTTTATGGTGATAAAACACATGCTCAAATACTGGCATCGATTGGTTTTATCAGATGACATCTTATTGAGATCTGCTTATACATCCAGGTTGAATTCAGATTGGTATATTATATACAAAGCATATTGAACTCTCACAGTGGGAGCGATATATGGTCTTGTGTTTGCAATATTAATTCCACAGTTAATAATGTATATGATAGTTTATGTGAAACTTATGAACAAACATGGCTGAAAAACATTCATAATGATAAAAGGAAGTGTGGAATGCAGAGGAATAAGCTCCGAACTTACAGACTTTTTAAGACAAAATTTGAATTTGAAAGTTACTTGCTAGATATAAGGTCTTTTACCTATAGGAGGTGGCTGACAAAACTAAGAATTTCGGATCACAACCTACAAATAGAACTGGGTAGAAGGTCAACTCCTAAAGTTCCTGCAAATGAAAGATCCTGCAAGTTTTGTAAGTCTTTAGTTGAGGATGAATTTCACTTTGTTATAGAATGTCCAAAATACAGAACGTATCGAGATGGTCTATTTTCATCCACAAGTTGTATAATCCAGGCTTCTTGATTTGAATGACAGAGAAAAGTTCATATATATCTTTACTCACAAAGATAAACTACCTCTTGCCAAATTTATTTCTTGTACTTTAGTTCCTCCCCCAGCAGCAGCTTCATCCAGTGTTTGCTGAGTTTTGTAATTTTTGCCTTACCGCACTCCTTGAGTGTGTTGTTGAGCAATAAAGTATTGTATTGTATTGGTATTGCGTGATGCGATGTCATTTTCTCGAAATGTGTACAATTTCAAGATTTCAGTCCTGGGATGATAGAAAGGTGATTAAAACTTCACTGGCAGTGGTCGGTTATTTTCAGCTTTTAACGGTTAGCGATAAATTCGAGAGTGAAGTGGCATTGTTTTTGGGGCGCAATGGGTTTTGGGCGACGTGATTTTTGGGGCGAAGAGGTTTTGGCACGAGGTTGTTTTGGTGCGAAGTGGTTTTGGTGCGAAATGGTATGGGACGAGATGGTATGGTGCGAAGTGGTTTTGGTGCGAAGTGTCTGGGAACCCCATTATCGACCAATACTGTTTCATCTGCAGGAATTTCGGTACAAGTATACGATTTGACAGGCTATAATAAGAATGCTTCTCAACAAAAAGTCGAAACGGCTGACATGTGATAGAAGGAAGTGGCTTCAGATTCGGGGCTACATGTCTGGGGCCGTTTTATGAATAGAAACCATGTTGGATAGTCTGCGCATGTGCGGGGACGAAATCGGCAAGGGATAAAATCGGCGCGGCAGTGGTATACGCAGAAAACAGGGAGGGCGTGGGGACGGGACCATGGGGACTATAAATATCATACGGATTTTACTCATAGTCTGCGCGCCCCTTAGACGGCTGTATATGCAAGTAAATAAAGCAGGTCAGGAAACCAAATGGCTATGCAGACTATACCATGTCGTCTTCCGCGTCCGATTTCACAGATGGAAACTCAATGGTCACATTTCCCAAAAATACACAGCATAACGTTTTCCTCCTGTTTTCATTAAACAAAACAATGGCAACATTTGTTGTCAAGTTTTAAATCACAAGTCTTTGCAAAATAGCGCTGTTCACAGTTACAGGTTTGTTACTACGGTAAATATAGCTGTATGCGCGCGACATCGGACATGCAGCTTGAAATGCAGACAAATTTTATCAATGTTGCATGCATGGCCGTTTTTGCAGCTTGTACCATATGGGAAAGAAATCAGTCCCCTGGGGTGGGGAGGGAGTTTTTTTGTGCAACGGTTTACCTCATTTGATTTTATTAAGGTAGCGACTCGGGTTCATTGTCACTTATTTTCAATCCTCATTTTCACAAAGAAGACGTGGTCACACACCCGACATGTGGTACTTTTTTTATCTGCTCGGTCACCGAAGAGTTCAGAAAATTTGTTAGTTTTTAAAAACAGTGCGCATACGGCTGTTTTACTCAAAAACACGTGTTTTTTAGTTTTTTTACTCAAAAAAGTGTAAGTACAAATCTCCAATCGGCCTTGGTGATCTGTTTACGGCAATCGACGGCTGGGTATACTGGGCAAAAAACCGTGTCCCGAATTTTTGAAATTCGCTTTTGTTTTCGCACAATGCACCTTCAAAGTGTCAACTTGACGTTTTTTGCATAAATTATCGGCCTTTGTTCACGTTTGTCAGGATATCTTCACTTCCAGGCCTTTATCGGAAATCTGAGACACGGTCTTTAAGATATATTCATTCACTGTCCACAGGTGAAAAATCAGGCTAGTCTGTCCAGGCGCCGCCGACTTATACTTATTTGAATAATGTACGCACTGCCAAAAACGGAACTGAGAAAATCGACGATTTGTGTAAACGACCTATGCGTCACACATTGTGACCAAGAAGTCCGACTCGCGCACCATTTTCTGCGAATTTTCTTACACCAGGAATAAGTTGAAATATTTAGAGTCAGTTTTGCGAATTTTGAATATGTTTAGGATTGCAGATCGTGTGAAAACAGAAAGAAATTATACACTGAACTGGCAAATGCTTAGTGCCAGCAGTGGGTGGTATTTACACAACAAACACAGAGGGGTAATTAGCGATTTAATCCATTTTTGGAACGTTTAACTAGCATATTAACTGTATACTGTTGTCTCAACGGTTACAATCTGGTTACCAGAGTTCACAGTCAAGACGAAGACGTCGAAACTTGCGTACAAAAGTCTATCCGATCGAGACTTATGTGCTGTCGTCGCGCGATCGCGTCGGGCATTCACTTGTTCTTGACTCAAGTTGTCTACTTCCTGTCTCGCGATCGGCAATTTATGCATGTTCTTTGTGAAAAGTGATTGTCAAGTTCATGTTAGCGCAGACAGTGTGTGAACGGGACGTCACTTGCTAGTTTTCCTACCTCAAGATGAGACGAACACACGTAACTCTTGACAACATAAAATGTCTGTCGTATTTTCTTAGCTTTTGCACCGCACTGCAAACTTGTCGCCCTTCGTTACGACGGGAGAGATTGACTTGTGTTATTTTTTAAAACTTTATTTATATGTGTTCTTGTACCGATTTTATCAAACTAATAATAATCACGCCGTAGCGTAGAACAGTGCAGGCTGTCATCGACAGCGTGTTCCGAGAGACAGAGTATCGACTAGTCTACAGTGGAGTCACTCGACTTGCGCAATACCAGCGCACACATAATTATTTCGGAGATTTTTACTTTTAGTCAAACTTTCGATCACTGCCCTCATATATGAAAAATTGCTAGTTTCAGCACTTCTTGAAGTTGAGCCGGGTTTGTTTTACGTTCAGTGTTGAGGTCCAGCTAGCAGCTGTGGAGTCTGCGGGTAGTTGATACTAGTAAGTTTAGACAACACGCACACAAGAATCATTTGTGAACCCTCGCAATTCACGTTTGACATAATTTAATTTTTGGGTTATATTTAAAGAAAGAAAAGGCATGAAATAAAAAAATATTTGCATTTCGTTTCGAAAAATTAGCAGATCGGTGAACTTGCTCTTGTGAATCTACATTATGTGTGTATGAACTCCTGCACTGGCTTGGGAAACTCCTTGACATAAATGTCGCGTGATGTCGGGTACGGTGTTGTTCAAGGTTTCTCAGCAGACAAGAAAAGACTGCACGATAGAAAACTCGAGTTTAAAAATATAAAAGAACACGATACTAACACCAAGCATGTACAGCAAGAGTGATAAAATTATCGCAACTAACAGAAGTTTCACCTCGCTCAGGATAATTTTTGGACTCGGGTATGTAATCAGCATAGCCTAATATGTTCGAAAAGCAGCGTGTCAAATACTTTCATAGTTGTTGAACTGAGCACGTCTCCGTTAACGTCTGCGTCCTCGGCCAAATCTGACTCTTCACTGCATTCTTGATCGTTATTGCAGGGAGTATTAGCCAAAGTCGGATTGTTTTACATATAAATCGACCTTTGCGCACGTTGCCGTCTTTTTCACGTCCGCTTTGTGGACCTCGCTTGCTTTTTCGACGGTACGGAGCGCGAGCGCCGGCTTTGGTCTGCTCGACGTGTTTGCCCGTACCGATACATGCGGAGTTCAAAACGCTGAGCCTAACGTTGAAGCTAGCGCATGCGCACTATACCGCAAAGCCTGTACATAATCTCTGCGTGTTTATCAAAGATATCGTGGTCGGTAATCCGCGACCGTTACAGTTATGCTCAACGGAAAGTAGACGATGAGATTAAATGATACCTTACTCAATTACTAATTTACATCAGACACTTTATTTCTAAAA
Source organism: Ptychodera flava (assembly GCF_041260155.1). NCBI lineage: Eukaryota > Metazoa > Hemichordata > Enteropneusta > Ptychoderidae > Ptychodera > Ptychodera flava. The sequence continues at coordinate 11,032,969 of NC_091941.1, forward strand.
CTACACTAGTACCTCACAATATTGCTTGCGAGCGGCAAGTTCTCAAAGACAAGAATAACAATTACCAGACCTAAATGATTCCTAACATAACAGTCGCTGCCTGCTTCTCTGCCGACATGAGTACCTTATCTCTTTCGACTGGTTTATTGCCGTAATCTTATACCACGATACTAATTACACAGCGACAAAAAGACAACTGTAGTTCTTGCTGAAATGAACGTCATCGCCGGGGTAGACCGGCCGACATTGTTGAGACACTGCTCAGTAAGTGTCAAGTAGATTGGATTTTTCAATCTTAAAATCATGACTTCTGCTTTTGCCAATTTTCATTTTCTTTGACACTAAAATGCCTTAAAACAGATTACCCCTAATTCTTTGTATGAAAATGCCTCGACCTAGCCCCCCCCCCTAATTCTTTGTAAACAGGTCCACACTTACGATTGATAACAATGGGTATTTTGCCAAACCATGGTGGTGAAAATGTTACAATCAACTGCCACTCTGTAATTTGTGCTAGAGTGAAGATAAGTGTGGACAAAAACATTTGGATAAAACTGACTTAATTTGGCAATGTTATCACGCATGGGGGTCTCTAGCTATGTACCATATCGCCAACTTTACAATTACCTAAGCTACTGATGATTAATGTGAAATACTGTCTATGTGTCCACTGTTCTGTGTATCTCTTCTAGCAGTCAAACAGTGGTGCAACTATTCTCATGCATACTCTTCCAAGTACATTTGATTGGGATGTTTAACGTTTTGTGTTTATTATATCCAATCAAATGAGACTTTGTCTATCTGTTATTCAATGGCTCAAATTGATGAGGGTCAATTACAGATTTGTATAATCCTCTACAAGATTTACTCGCCAAACCAGAGAAACCATATAATTATTGTCTGTCTCAAGATATCTTTGCAAGAGCTTTTCAGACAAAACGTTTGATTCATGAATGATGAAGATGTTTCATTATTTGCCTTTTATATATCTCTTTGAGAGGCACATATGTTACTTCATGCTTCAGCCAACTTACAGTTGTCTTTTTGTCGCTGTGTAATTAGTATCGTGGTATAAGATTACGGCAATAAACCAGTGGAAAGAGATAAGGCACTCATGTCGGCAGAGAAGCAGGCAAGCGACTGTTATGTTAAGGAATCATTTAGGTCTGGTATTTGTTATTCTTGTCTTTGAGAACTTGCCGCTCGCAAGCAATATTGTGAGGTACTAGTGTAGTTTTAGAAATAAAGTGTCTGATGTAAATTAGTAATTGAGTAAGGTATCATTTAATCTCATCGTCTACTTTCCGTTGAGCATAACTGTAAGACAAAAGGAAATAATGGCACGCGGTGTAGCTGATAGTTTGCCATTTTAGTAATATTTCAGGAATTTCCCGGTACGATGTGACCAACAACTTTCCCCAAAAGAAAGACCACGTGTCAGTGGTTCGAAATTTGAAATAAAAACAAAATTGCTAAATTGACCTTTGAACCTGAGTCGCATCGTTAATTTTGACTGTGATATTTCAAATAAAGTTCAAGTCCAAACCGTCTGACTGCTTTCTTGTTACTACAAGTAATTTTATTAATTTTGACTGTGGTATTTCAAATACAGATTTCGACTCCACACCATCTGACTGCTTTATATATTACCGACAAGTCCTTATCTCCTCTCCAACTTGTGTATACGCCACTGTAATTGCTCCGAAAACATTGCCAACTTGCTAATCCGCTGTCGGTATCAGCGGATTAAGTGATTGAGTCAACACCACAGCAGTCTTACATGCATTAAATCCTTATTTCTCTTTGACTTAAATAAGCTAATCCGCTGATACGCTCAGTCATTAACAAGTTGGCAATGTTTGCGCAGCAATTAGAGTGGTGTGTGCACTGGTTGAAGAGGAGATAAGGAATTGGAAACACAGGAGTCGAAAGCTTTATTGAAATATCACAGTCAAAATTAATAAAATCAAATATTAAAGGTAAACCGTTGCACAAAGAAAACCTCCTCCCCGCCCAAGGGGACTTTCATCTGCCCCCTGTGCTTGTACTCTGAGTCGTAAATGATTTTTAGTATTCATTTTTACACTAGCAGTCGCCCACTGAGATGTATTTTTGTCGTTCTTGCATGCGTAATTTTCAAAAGCGTGATCTAAAAATGCGGACAAATATTTATTTTTGCATATTAATGAGAGAACAGTGACGTAAACTGAACGGCCCTCTTGATTCTCATTCCCATCATCCGTGTCATGGAGGTGTTGATATTTCGTTTCTAGACAACAAAATCTGTCCAACAGTAAGTGAACTTGGCGTAAAACTCAATCAAGTTTCATTGTACGATTTCCAGAAATGAATGGATCATTTTAATCAGTGTTGAACAGTTTTTGAGTTTCAAAGCAAAACATGATCATTGAAGTGACTTTGGGTTAATTTCTCTCCTCGAGGAAATGGAATCAAGATGCAAGAAGAGACCGTCACTGGAAGACAGGAAGTGTTTACAGACACTGGAAACTGTGGAAGAACTATTCAGCCAGATTGACAATGTCTTTCAAATGACTCATGTCAACAGAATCATGGTACTATTCGGATCAACTGTTGTCAGTCCCAAAGAAGTGTATGTGTTAGACCTTAGTTATCTCAATAGTGACGTCATCATGGAGGATGCCAGCTGTAAGAGTGGTGTGAGGACTCTCATGAGGGCGCTGATCACAAACAGGGTGCTCTCAGAAGTGGACAGCCTTCCTAAGACCAATACAATGGTTCTCCTTGAAACCCACAGAGACAGTCACCAGGACTGGTTCAAACCAAAGACATCTTTCAGAATGCCAATACGAGGGAAGCGTTTTGAGATACGGTATTCAAGTAAGGACACGCAAGTCCCTGTTGAAACTATTAATAAGGAAAACTACATCTGGTACCAGGCTCCTCGACCAATCAAAGGTTTTACACTAAAAACACAAGATGCACCGTCTGATATCTTCATTTAGTAAACTTAAAAAAAAAACATACTTATCAATGAGTGAGAAGAAGCAATGTTTTGGAGACACACAGACACAAAATTAGAGACAATCTTAAGGTTCCAAGACAAGAAATTGACCTTCAAAAGCTAACAATTCTCTAGTGGTTAATAACTCAGAACCCCCGTAAATAATGTATTTTCTGAAAGTGTAGATATAGGGGAACATTTTGGTAACCCTAGTGTCATCATTGTTTACATAACTATTACTCACAGGTAATTTGTATAACTGGTTTTCCCTATGTTTTGTTTCAATGCTTTGAGATATGTGGCTGAAATTTGTGCGAGTGCAAGCTGTCCTAAGAATCTTCATAAGTGTGTGTCAGAATTTTTTTAAACCTTCTTAAACAGTTTTTATGCCAGAAAAAACTTCCAGAGCGGTGAATTTAACCCTAGTTGATTTCTGAAAAATTGTGCTCCAAAAATACTAAGCAAGATATAAAAAATCTGAGACACACTTTGGAAGAGCGTTGTGACAACTTGCATTCCATCAAGTTTGAGTCAGATATTTGAAACATATGTGGAGGGACAGTGATCGAGACACAACATAAGGAAACCCGATTTTTGAAAGGTTATGCAAATTACCTGTCATGTGATAGTTATGTAAACAATGGTGACACTGTGGTTACCAAAATGTTCCCCTATATCCAGGCTTTCAGAATATGTATAATTTACGGGGGGCTTATTAACCACCAGAAAATTGTTCGATTAAAAAGGTCAATTTCTTGTCTTGGAACCTTAATAACTACATAGAAATTTAGTGCAATATAGTAAATTTTATGAGAAGGAAAAAAATTACTGTAAGGTTTGTCTTCTTGTATCAAGAGCTGATACTTGAGTTTCTATTTTGGTCTTTAAATTGATACCAGATTATGGCGTCATCAGCAAGACTTTTGTGAAATGCAAAAAAAAAACATCATGGAACATAAATTGAAATGAGTGCAACAGTGATCTAAAGCTGATAAAATTTGTGTCAAATTTGAGGCACATAGAGACTGAGAGTCTGTCTTTTAAAAAGACAATTTTGAAAGGACAAGCTTTCACTAAACGTTTTTTAATGTTCTGTATGAAAGTATTTTTTACGGTACTGTTTAATCATGATAACACAACACTTTAACCTTCTGATCCCCATTATGTACAAAACCTGTTGTTTTCTTTGACAAAGCTAGATATCTGCACAAGAAATGGAGTGAAAGAACTGAAAGTATTGTCCACTTTTATGACCTGAGACTTGACATTCATGCTTGCAACCAGTACACAAGATTTCAAAACCATTACTGATCAATCACACTTGATAACATCTACAGCATTCAATGCCACTGTGGTTTTAAGCATATAATTAATACCAAAACTGACCTATTGAATGATAGCCAGTTACAGCTACTTGTCCCTCTTTAGGAAATAGATATTTTTAGGATGTAAATATTGTAGTTCCATGAACACAAAGTAACTCACTCAACACCATAGTATGAATTCATTGTCAGATTTTATTTGATTTAGACTCGGTGACTCTTATGCAGATAAAGCATGACATGCACAATGTAGCTTAAATCATAGACAGTAGAAGTAGAGGGGTGGGGGGGAGGGAGATCTGTCTTCCCCCTCTACTGTCTATGTTTAGATGTCTCTCAGATACCTCTACAGTGATTACATTTCTCAGTTTCATACCTTGTGCTCAGGCATACCCAGATACTTGCCCGTAAACATGACAGATTTTCATGGTGCTGAAGACTTCTATGAAATAAGATACATCAATATTCGATGAAATAGAACTGTAGATGTAAATTTACATACAAATTTCAGCTTACATACATTTACAGAGATGTGATGGAAGGCAGTTCATGTAGACACTATAGAAAGTGGCCTTCTGCAGACCTTGAAGCCTAATATGTCATTGTAGACAGATTGTACATTTTTTTTGTCATGTAAAATGTGTTGTTTTTTCATCAATGTTCTTGGGAGGGGTTTTAGACAATACATGTACTTGTGCAAGGGTAGTGACTTCAAGGAATGCGATTCTTACTCTACTATGTTTTTAAATTGTGATGCAAGTTGTAATATGTAACATTCTGATCAAATTGTTTCCATGGTGAGTTCACCGCATCACTTGATGTACAGGCCCTCCGATGCACTGCCATGCCAATGAAGACTGTATGATGTATTTTTTTCAAGCTGTTAAATATGTAAAATGGGAAAATGTTCAATGCAAGCTCCATTTTTAAAATAATCACTTCATGTGATGTAATCCGGGACATTTGCTGTTTTATTTTCTTTGGTGAATTATTTCTACAATAGTCTGGAGTTGTTGCTCAGCTGTTTTGTACATATCTATCAGATCAGGATGAATATTTCCAGTCAGTGGGTCTTCGTGTGTTTGCTGCAATCAGAAATGAAATGAAAGTGACATCATTAAATGATGGTTTTTAATATTATTGCCACAGCTTGTGATTGTCATGGGCTTTGTGCTGAAACATATTTAGATGAATAAACCATGGCATGATGTTTATCCATATCTGTTATTAGGCATGTTGTCTGTTTTTTTTTGCACCTGAAACATTTGCATTTCTAAATTTTCTAAAAACATCAAATAAATCTGACCAATGTACACTTACTATAGTTTAAAATACATATCAACATGCCCTGCTGTTCTACATTGACCTCGAATGACTCAAATCAGATTTGGACTCACATGATCTTTGCCTACCTTAATCTTTGTCAGGACTGGCTTCAACATAAGTTTGCCAGAAGATAATAACTGGATGGCCTCTCCTGAGTTTTCTTTGTTTGAAGCACAGCGACAGTATGCTACAAGCAAGATGAGAGTGGCATACAAAATGTGACCAAACAATTGTGATACAAAGATTGAAAAGCAATGTACATTTGTGAGGATCATTGGATGAAAAATGTGACAAGGATTGTTGTCAATGACTGTCAGTACCAACATACTTGTAAAATGCTTTTGACAACTCTACATTTTGAAATGACTTGATCATTTTATGGTAGTGACTCTGAGGCACAGCACTCTAACCATGCCACCAGCAAGCTATGGTAGAGCCACCATTGTTTTCATGGGCAGGTTGTGGAGCAAGATAGTGAGTCACACACCAAGTTCCATGCATTTGTTCTGTGCAATAAACTTGAATAAAAACAACAATGCAATTTATGTAATGATTGGCGATGAATGGTGTGAAGTAAATTCCAAGTAAAGACTTGTCAATATTCAGTAGGAATTCATTGCAGTGTGGTGGATAGGAGACTATGAGTTCACTTCCAAAGGAAAGAACCATGTACCTTCAGCAAGTTGTAATGACTCCTGCAGAACATCTTTGCATGACTCAATCTCTTTAAACCATGCTGATCTCTGTATCAGCACTCGATGGGCTTTCTGTAAACACTGCACAGCCTGCAATAAAAAGGGAAAGAGGACTTTTCTTTGTAACACCTCAAATTGTTTAATTTTATTTAGATACTTCATGAACTCTAAATCATTTTTAAGGTTTATTCCGTTTTGCCTCTTCTTTCTTTGTACATGTAGGTGAAAAAAGAGAGAGCACGAACAGCAGATCCACTTAACTTCTCATTCAAAATCAGTGGTTGGTGGAAAAAATCTTTGTATTAAAATGTCCATGCAGCATTGTTCATATGAGATTTTTTTGTCTATAAGAGGTTTACATTATGCATAACAGTGTTTCCAGTGATAAAACGTTCCTACATGCTTTCACATATTTTTTCACATTTTTGTGATTGCATTTTTTTCACACCAGTATTTTCCTGTGTAAAGTCAATCTGAAGACATACATTCTACTGAAGGAATTTGTTTTACCTTGTCGTTTTCAAGTTCATTCTCTGAATGGCAGTTTCCAAGTAGAGTGGCGTAGGCTTTCCAGATTTTGCCATCATTGGTCACCTTAGAAGTCTGTCGTCCAAACAACTCTAGTGCTTTACTTTTCAATCGGCCAGCTGTAATTACAAGGGATGAGAAACTGTTAATAGTGTGACGACTCTAGAGTTTTGTTGCGACTCCGTCCAGATGATCAACATACTTTCGGTTAATGCCATGACTAACAATAGTAAATAGACAACAAGAGCCTAGTTCTCCAGAGACCCTGATTCTGATATCATGTCATCTCCATGACAACATGTCTTTGTAATAATAACCCTACTCTCTTTTCCATTTCTATTTATATTGTCACATATCACACAGATAACTTTCATCTATGTTAAAACTGACTTTATTTCCCATCATAGTCATCTCAACTTTCAATCTACACATCAAAGATTTGCTACAAATAAGGACAATGAATGCTCTCTCAAACCTGGGTGTCCATCAGCATCGGGGAGATCTTGTACAATTGCGTTGGCCAGTATCTGTAAGACCTCTGCGTCTGAGTACGGATCTTTCAAATCTAGTAGCCTGTGATAAGCACGGATCAAGTCTTCAAATTTACCAACATCTGTACAAGTCTGTAAATGAAAACAACATTGCCTGACTTTGTTGCCATTTTCTCTTTGTTTTTGTTCATCCCAAAGAGCTGTATTTCAGATGGCCAAGTTGGACTCATGTTTGTTGAGGAAATTATTTTGATATTCTCTGTTCTTTTGTCTTTAGACAAACTCATCACTGAAAAAAAATAAATTCATTGAATGAAATACAGAAATATTATATATATATGTGGATGTAGACTGATTTGCAATGATGACTGATGACCAGGGGTGTCACTGGGGTTAGAATACAGGTGTATATAGCTAGAGGACCAAAAGAAAAACTTTGTAGTTCAGATCAGCATACATGTATTTGTGTCCACTATGTTCACTTGTACCATTTTCGCAAACACAAAACCATCAACCAAATCACTATAAAAGACAATGAGACTGACACTGGTTTTATTGTGGAAAGATAATTTTTGAATGCAGTGTACTCACAAACAGGAAGTTTTCCCACACTTTCCAGTTGTCATAATTGCATCTGAAGGATTCTTGAAGAGTCCTGTACGCTTTCATTCTACGGATAAATTCAAAAAGTCTTTACATGTAAGATTCAAGAGTAACAGTAGGTCCATTCTGCTTAAGGTAGAAATGTCTTAGGAACAGAAAGTCAGACTAAAACTTTTACAATACTACTTTGGTCTACCACTTGTAGAGGCTCATTTTGAATCTCATGTTCCAACATGGAGTAACTAAATTTCACTGGCTACTTTTTGTTGAAATCAAAAATTTCATTATTCCTGATAGAGTTACAATATGGATAGTAGCCATTTTGAATTTTACAAGCTGGTAAATATTGGATACTGTGTCTATCTTATGTAAAATTTTGCATGGTAACCCCTAATTTTCATTACTTTTCCAAAGGGAATGATTTTCAGTTTCCTTTTGGTGGTTTAAGCAAAAGTGTAAATCTGCAATTTTGAGGTACAAACTACCTTAAAGAAATGAGGCATTCAAGCTGTCACTTTGACCTCTGCTATATGTAAACACCTTTATACCCAGAATACCTTGCAACTATGCCACATTTACATATCTCAGGCTTACAATTTCATAAACAGAATGACATAATGTATGTAATTGTCGTATATTGTTAAAATCTCTCATTTACACTTACTTCTGTTGTGTCCTGATGTATGCTGTGGATAGATTGTTCCATGCTTCAAAATTCTGAAAAATCATGAAAACAATATTTTCATGAAGTGGGCAATTTTTATTCCGATTTCACCTCCCATTTCATAATTGACTGCTGAAGCAGGACTCAAATTTAGTGACAAAACATTCAGACATTTTGTTTCTTATTAAAATCATTGTTGAATTTATCATAAGTTTATCTGCCACCAGTTCATTTCATTCAGTACAGTCTGGCAAGGGAAAGATATCCTTACAGATGGTAGAATCCACTTCATAATACTGTTAACCAAGTCACTGAATTTGTTATACCTAGAGCTAGATAATGTAGTGGCTACAACACAGATAACAAAATGATGTTGTACATATGTAAAGACTAATATTGCAAACTGTGAAAAGAAAAATCACATAGAGGAGTTTGGTCATAAAGATGGTGTGAATTGCTTGACTCATGACCAGACAGTAGCAGACTATAACAGCGTGTAATTAGATGAGACACATTCATTTTTATTCAAAGGTTTTCACGAATTTTTAAATGCAGTTTCTCACGTTTCCTTGAATTCTGACACATGACAATGAACTCACATCACTATCCAGCGACGCACATCTATGATATGCTTTGATTGCCATGTCATATTTCTTGGTCTCCATGGCAGCAAAGCCCATCTGAAACCATACATTGTACTGAAAATGGGACAAAAAATATGAGCAAAAGTTGTCAATTCCAGAGAAAAAGAAATTATCAACATATTATCTCAATTATGAATACTGTTTACTATGAATGTAGAAAAAATTACCAGACGATAAAGTAATTCTTCACTCTCAAAATGTTTCCAGAAGTTGTTTTTCTTTATCAACTATGAATGCTTTCATTACACAACTTGTGAGTTTGCCATGATACCAAAGTGACCTTACATCATTATATTGCCAGCTTGGCAACAAATCAACCTTATTTTGAAGTTCCACCTTTCACTAGAAGAAATATCATAGAGTCTTGACACACTTAGCTGAAATATGACCTACAAAATTGAAAGAACATCTCATTCTACACAGAAGAATTGGATTGGATTGACTCTACTAATGGTATCATTTTTACCTGTAAAGCATTAATTTTCAGCGACATTTCAAAATGTTGGATAGATTTTTCATACTCCTCTTTGCTGAAATAGTGTCTGCCAAGTGATCGCTGAGCCCTGGCACTGTGATGGTCAGACTTCTCCCAAGCTTTCTCATACCAGGTGTGGTCCTGAAATAATAAAAAAAACCCTCATTTTTCAGACTTTTCCTGTCTCTAAAAAACTACATATTCATGCTCACCCTGACTACAATCCTTCTTCACCCACATAACTCTATAGATGTTTGACTTTGCCACAGAGAACAATATCGATTTAGCGACATGTGGCTTCCAGGAGTGATCTCACTGAAATTCTTGATTCTGTCACAGATGTTCAGGCAAGTTAACAGGAGACTTTGTCGTTCACAAATAACATAAGTACCTTAATGAAATAAGATATAGCATTCTGATAGGTGTGAGAAAATTCAGCTGTATTTATAGAAAAGATGATTTCACAACTTAACTTTCAATCTAAACATATTAGTTCTTATTACTGAACTTTCAGTTGCAACACTACAACCTTCATTAGCAGATATATATCAATATCGTGACATTTGTACACCCAAATCAGGTTATAGAATTTTGGTAATTTATACTGGCCAATGTATAGGCTCCTTAATACTCCTTTTGAAATATCTAGGATGCCTGTCCCTATTTTTAAAGGGTATTAAGGTTGTAGAATTACAACAGAAAATATCTATGACAAAACTAGCGTGTTGAAATCAAAAGTTATAACATTATGACATTCTAGGTTTGGTTCAAAATGGCTTATGGATAAAGGTAAGTAATTTGTTGTCTGCATTTCACACGACAAGGATCTGAGGACACGGGTTACATGAACAGAGGGTTACAGTCAAGGGTGATTGAGACCCGTAACTTGCCACCTTTAGATGTGGGTGATTTGACTAAAAAGCATAATTGACCATAACAAATGTGGAGTGTACTGTATTCGACCAAACAAAAATAATTGCTAGGTTTGAAATGTGACAAAGGTTGCGACAGTATTTGGAATGAAGTCTGTTGGTGATTTGGAGAACATGGTAGAATACAAGTTCAAAGGCCATTCAATATTTTTACCATTATTTGCAAAATCAAGCCACCAATATTATATTTTAATTTTTGAAACTTTGTGCCATCATAGGGCTTTACGCTGGTCAGGATCTCAAGGTATTACAATGGAATAAGCTAGAGTGTGATTCTTTACCCGCGTAACATCTCCAAGAATACACAACAGTTTAGGAGTTTCCTTGATCTTCAACTGTTCTCTCACCAGATTCTCTGCCTGATAAAGTGAAGACACATACCGAGAAAAATATCATGAAATATATCTACTGTCCACAATTTTGGTCAGTTATTGGGAGAAACAAATCTGAAACGACATCACACTTTGAATACTGTATGTGGTGTTGTATTTTAAATCATTTGGTACCACCTCATCTATATTGACTATAATTCTAAAGCATGTGAAATTTTAAAGTTCAGATATCTTCATGCATAATCTCATACTTAACCCCTAGAGTAACATAGGTCTATGATTGGAAAATATTGACAATTTTCCTTTCGTTTCTTGTCCTCTAATCTAAAACCTGACAACTCTTAGTCTTTCAGTTGGTAGATAAGTATAAATGACAATCAATGATAAGAAATTTTGTGAAAATTTAAATTGCCATAAATCCAAAAGGGGTCATTTTCAAATTTTGTGAGTCACTAGGTGGGAATTTCAAAGGAATTAGAATTAATTGTATAAAATCTACTTCAGTCACCTTTTCAACTCTGCCAAGGATTTGGTAGCATGCAATGGCATCCTCCCATAACCGCAGTCTAAGATACACTTCCAAAGCTGTTTTCACTGCTCCAAGTTTAATCAACAAACCAGCATACTCCCGCTGATAAGGAAAAAAAATGAAGTAAATATCAAAGGAAAAAACTGCATCAGTATGGGACATCAGATAAAATGTACCACTGTGACAGTCTTTTGGACATTCACGTTTTTACACAATTGTTCGGTCAGCAGCTTGTTTGGACGCATTCTAAAGCCTGTGAAATAAACTGAGTTTTCACTGCCTTGTTTTTGTGAAAAGTGAAAATTTAATTCTTGTCCCCAGTGGTCATCTTTAAAGCCCCACTAGCTGTAACTCTTGAAATTTATTGACCTCAAAATATCTTCCTATTCTCTCCTGGTCTCTGAATTCTACGCTCTGAAGGGATATGGGCTTTTCCCGCATTAGGAAACCATTCTTTTGTGGAAGATTTGACAATTAAATTCAAATTTTAACAGTCATTTTGATTTCCTGCCATCTTCAAAAATCGGTTATATTACAAAGGAAACAGAACATACAATGTTACACTTGAAAACATGCATTATGTTGGACTTCTCTGTGCAGTTTATGTGAAGATTTCAGTATAGATAAGCACAGTATCCACGGTTTTTGCTTTTTCCCATGGGGCTGCGATTTAATGTTTGGGCAAACATGTAATCACAGTGTACTCTTTATCTTGTTCAAAATTGCATATACAGTTCCAGCGGGTAGTTAATAATAAGTGTATACACACACCTAAATCAGTACATTCTCACAAACCTATTTTAGTGTGAAAGTAAAATCATAAAAATAATGCTAAAAGATACAGCTAGCGTGGTTTTAATTTTAAATATAAATTAGATAACCCCAAATTTCCATTCTTGATCATGAAAGAGAATGGTCTACAGTTTCCCTGAGAAAACTTTGAGCAAAGGTCTAAAGCTTTCTTTTTTGATGTGTATATTACTGTAACACTGATAAAGTTTTAATATCTGCATGAGTTGTGTCACTCAACTGGTTACAGTAAAGGGCCGTAGATATTTAAACCACACTCATCACAAACGAAACTCATTATGTTCATGGGATGGGGGTTTAGCTCTATTTCAATTATTATGCATAAATTTGCACAAACTGCATGGAATGATTACCCATAGAGATTGTGTTATGTGTGTGATATTACATCAAGGTTCAGATTTTATTTGTTGTTCTAAAACCAGTTAACAGCTCACTTTATTGAATTTGGAAAAAGTTAAAACAATTTTGTTATCAGTTCAGAAGCTCGCATCAGATAAACATCAATGGAAAAAGACAACACTACTGGTTTAAAGAAAACTTTGGCAAATTCTCATGCATTCATCATCAAATGGAGCCGAGTTCCTAAAGCTTTATATTTTCAGATAGCGTAGTTTGTCTAAGTAACTTGGTAAAGCAGTTACAGAGAAATGTTACTATGCATGTTTGAAACAATATGACATTTCACAATTATTCCGTATGGGAAAATTATTCCAATGTGACGAAAAGGTAATTTGACCTTGATCCTCTATTGGCACAATTATGCACTTCCCTACAATCACATTGTCATGAAAATGTGAACACTGAGGGCGCTGTAAGTTGACAGTACTCACCTCAACTGTCCACACTGGTGGCAAATTGCATGCGTAAAATAGATACATTCTGTCATGGGGTTTTGGTTTCTCAGCCCTAAACTGGTTAACCAGCAACTGTAATGAAATTAAGAAGGACATATTTCATCTCTGTGGACCATGCTTGCATGACTTTTATGTCTTTCAATCATTAAATCAAGCAATAACCTCAGGGATATAACTTTCAGGATAATAAAGATGGATGATTTGAATAATTGTAGGCATGAAGGTATACATAAGATGAGTGTACAGGGCATTCAGCTGGATAACTACACATTCCAATTTTCATGAATATAAATTCAGTTTTTTAAGAGTGAACATTGATTGACCTCTCACCTCCATCTGCATCATAGATCTCTCAATAGTCTTTGTCCTGTTGTCTTCCAGCTTGCTTCTCAGCATCAGAGCCATACTCTGAACGCACCAAACTTTAGGATTGGCCAACATAACCTACCAGAGGGGAGAAAAGTCCAGAAATGGTGAAATCTTAATGTGGCACTGACTCACTGGGTTGGAATTCAGAAAGCCTGCTTCAGGTACATACAGTATTGAAAGCATACATAAAAAATAGATAAATATGACAAAAATAAATCTACTTTCATGGTTTGCATAAAGATGAGAGGTTGTGATGTATCATATTGGGTTAGAACGGCAAAGTTCAGGATTTGAAAACTACATAGTTCATTACAGTATATAGGTCAGCCTTAGGGCTACAACACGGATCTGGTGTAATTTTCTCAATTGACTAGGATGGAAGCTGTAGACTCTATTACACTTAATCACTTCAAGGCAAACACAACTTCTTCCACAATCACACTGTGTTAAAAGGACTTAAGGTATTCAGCAAATGGTGGCTTATGTGAACTAGATGTTTGACCTAGAAACAGATAAAAACACAGGGACTTTTGAATTCAAAAAGGTGCATTATGAATATGAATATTGGAAAAAAATTTGAGTTTGAAACTAACGTTGAGATTTATGACATTTAATCTGCTTTGCATGTTAAGTCACTGTGTAAAGAAGTTAAATCATTTCAAGATTTTAATAATTAATAAATCTTTTAATTGACATCAATTATTCATAAATGTATATTTTTATGAAACTCTTAATGAACTATGACCCAGAGTATTATGAAGAGACTGAAATGCGTCGATGTGAGACAAAAGACAATGGCAACTACTTGTGGATAAAATTTAGGCAGAGAGACTTGTTGAAGAAATGGTTGAATGATGTGTCAGAACCATTTTGTTTTGAGGCAAAATAGTAAATGAAGCAGATGACATATTAGCAAAACCTGATCCAGAATGAAGCTGAAATTTGTCAGGTTCAGGCCATTCACGTATCTGCAAGATTTATTCTCTACAGCTGTGGACTTAATAACCCGCGGATATGTTTCTGACCTTTCCCTATCCATTTATCTTCATTGGGAATTGTTCACCCTCAGGCTTTTCCCAGTGAGAAATTTCCAAATGACACGGCAAACCGATTACTGAACAAGAAACTCCCGAACAACCGGCAATGTTATTTGTTACACTTCATTTGAGAATGACTCGGAGGGTAGAGAGACACACTGCATCAGGTTGAGCAGGAATGCAATTTTACTGACGCACAAGGAATAGTCAGTTTCAAGATGTATGCCAAGGACACTTCTAGAAAGACGGCATGGGTGTCAAAAGCCCCGGCAGTACCCTATTGAATTTGTCCAATTATTTTCACAAGGTGCAAAAAGAAGATTGTTAGACAACAGTGCTCTGACAGATACATTACATGTACGATTTTGATCAACTATGATATTAAACAAATCTTTGATTAAAGGCAATCTGGGATTTGATACAGATTCATGTCTTTATGTTACACAGAATTCCTCTAAGCTCCAAATTGCTTGATACAGCTCTGCAGTGCTATGTCACTTTATCCTGCGATGAAATGACTGTGATTTATTCTAATACTGAATGTCATAAACCACGGTGGGATTATCAGATTATCTTGCATTATTGAAGATGCTAGCATCAGGTACACGCAGTTGACTTTGATCTCAGTGTATACAAGTATACTGACAATATAGACTCTTCACTATCAATGTGATTAATGCTGCTACTGAACAATTTTCCAGTCACAACTTCTGCAAATTGATGCATGGCAGGTACTACACACAGAGAAAGATTACTCTTAATGAAAAGATTTAACATTACTATATTGTAATACAATTTTGTTTCGAGCAGTATGATTGAACAGTGGGTGACTGACGAAAAAAGAAAAATTACTGTGATTTTAACCCCGGTCTAATATTCTATCACACTCAGGGTGAGCCCATAAGCTCACACAGCTATGTAATTTCAATAAAGTGACAGTTCACTGATCGTATTTGGATGAAAATAATTTTAGGATACTCCTCTTTGTAACAAAAGTTGACAGCCACGCTGTCTTGCTTGCTGCGTGTGCGTCACTTGCTGAGGACCCACTACTCAGAACATGCTGCAGAATACTTTGTACCACAGCAGTAATCTTAACACAAAATGGCTGCCAACGTTCAATGCACGCGCACGCACAGCTGGATGCTATCGAACGGTGCAATATGTTTTATCCCATACGAAAATAAAGCAATACTTTTTAATTTATTTTCAATTTTTCCAGTTAATTATGTAATTTTATAACTTTAATTGCTTGCAAATTTTGCTCAATGTAAAAACTATTTAAGTTGGGCCGTTATGTGCAATGACGAATTCACAAGAATCATTGGATTGCAATTGTGACCATACCGTCAAGAATTTTAAGCTTATCGTACTGTACCGACGCATGTGTATCAGTGAGCAGAAAATCATCAGAAAATGATGCCTGATCGGTTTTTTCTTCATCATCAACTTACTTGAACAAAGCTGTGTAGCTCTTCAACCAGCAGCTCTTCTTTTGGTTGTGTTCGTTTGTGTTCCATGCTGAAACAAATTGCATTTATCACAATGTGGATTCAACTGAAAAATTGAACATTTGAAGAATTCAATAGTAAGAGAATTCAGTGGTCTATAGCTCACAGTAACATTGCATATCCACGATGCTCTAGATTCAGGGCTATCAGCATGGAAAGATTGGAGTTTGTTACTTTGAAACTCTTCTCACTATGGAAGCGATGTATTTGCTACATACATATTTACATAAATACATACATATATATATATATATATATATATATATATATATATATATATATATATATATATATTTATATATATATATATATACACACACACACACATACACACAGATACACACAAACACACACACACAGACACACACACACACACATACATACATACATACATACATATACATACCACATTGCCAGGATTACTGCTTGCTCAATACCACTCAGTTCAATTCCTTCAATGACCTCTGGGTCTGTGTACTGAACTTTATTCAGCAAAGTCTCATCATTTAAAAGTAGATCCTGAAAAATTACAGTCAACATAGACAAAATAAAGTCTGAATTTGTAAATTGAGATTTTTTGAATCATAAACTAACGTTTTGATGGAGAAAGTTTTTTTTCATCAGGATGGATTTCATTCCATTGAAAATAATTTTGCAAAAAAATGTTCGACCATGCAGATTGTAAGCATATGTGAGCTTGGTTGAAGTATACTTTAAGATAAAGATTTGATTATACTTGCTACATACTCAGTTTCTGGACTAACATTGATTTGATAGTGAGGCATATGTTTGTCAGACCTGAAATGCTCCAGGGAAAACTGGTAACGAAGATAACGAAGCATGCCGGTTCCTGCCTTTATCTGTACACAGACATCAATCACACCAAAGATAATCAATTCAATTCAAATATCTGGCTGTCTCGCTTAACAGTAATTAAAATTGCCGACAAGACTTGCATTTCAACAAATTTACATCTACAATGGATGAGGCAGACATGAAACCAGTAGCCAGGGCTGGACTTATCTCACTGAATATTATGTTGTCTTTGGATGTGATGGAGACGAAATGAATTTTCTACCTTTGGCAGTGAGTCAAGATCTGACTGTACAGCGTCAATTTCCATGGCTTTGCCGTCTGTTCTATGAACTTCAAGCAATAGCTGTGCGATGCTGTGTTGTTGAAACTGTGTTCTTTTACCCAAAGCACCTGTTTGAAACCATCACAATGACAGTTTAATAATCCACACGGAATGATGCTGCAACAAAAAATAATACATCTTTCGCTTTCCAAACCTTTCCTACCCTATCATACGGTTATGTAAAGAGGACAGCAATTTTTTTTTTATATCAATCTGCATCAAGATCAATACTTTGTCATACTGAAGTTTGAGTGACATCGTTTTACACACAGAAAAGGAAATCGAGACCAACACATATTCTTGTTCTCAAGAACTACAAAGATGTTGGCAGCAATTTTGAATTTTGCATGGGTTTTGTAAATTAGAATATTTGTCATACAGAAAAAAATCATATTGCAACTGGGAGATATTTTCCTTCTAGATTTTAAAAGAGAATGAAAGACAAGATCATGATGGAAGCCATCATGAGTAACGCATGATTAACACTTGTGACTATTGGCAAGTGTAGAGTAGCCATACAGTGTCTTTAATATGCCTCCCAAGAAATGAAAGTCACAAAATCTCTTGGCACAGTAATAAAACAGTGGTTGAAATATAGGCATAAGCCTTATCAGGTTTCATTGCATGGGCTAACATTTCTCTCCTATTATCTAGAATTCCTTCAGTAAATCTGACACAAGCTGTGATTTATGATTGGTGCACTAAATACGTCATGAACAAAATTATACTTCTTTTGATACAGTAAATACTTTCAAAGACATTTCATGCAGAGTACACTGTATGATACAGTGGCACATTTCTAAAAGCCAAAAATTAGATTACTGGACTCAATACATTAAATGAAAGACAGGTAATTATATTCCGCCACAGTGCATCAATATACTGTGTGTGTATACAACGGTATACTGTGCCCCAATTACTATGCTGCCATTCACCTACATTGCAACAAACTGCTGTATGGGAAACGATCTGGTAAAATTTTGATCATGATACCACCTATTTAAATTTATGCAATGAGAAACTGGGAAATACAGAGAGAAAACAAATGTCATAAAATTATTTTCATATGTGAGAGAAACTAGGCAATACAAAGAAAACAAATTTCATATTCACACATAAAATTATTTTCATATATGAGTTAACATGGAATATAAAGACAACAAATTTCATATTTATACAGATTTTGTTTTCATACATGATAAACCACGCAATAGAGGAAACAAACTTTATATTTACAAGGAGAATTATTTAAAAAAGAAAAACATGTTTTTCTTCTATTCTGTTAATGGTCCACCTCAACTCTAGTCATTCAGAGTTATTAGTTTTACCAGGAATTTGTCAATAATCTTTGAAATACACAAATTTCAAATGTCAAAATATTCTGGTAGTAGTGATGATTTCAACAAATTTCCTGCTGTCAGCAAATTATTTTTCAAATGATGTTTGACATTATATCTTGTTGTTACAATTATTTACAGCTATAAACTTACCTGTAAAATTAGTGCTTAGCTTGGCTGTGTTCCTGGCATTTGCAAGTTGTTCTTTAGATTTCTCATAGTTGTAATAGAACCCGTAAATGTAACTGCACTCGAGATGAAACTGAATTCGCTCAGATTCTGACACTTTGCCCTCGGTGAAGATTTCAGAGCTATTCACTAAAAATGTTCCATTTCAAAAGAAAAAGACTTTTACATTACCTACAATTATTATGAAAATTTTAAAATTCAATAAGATGAAAGGAAATGGTACGGGTATATGTAATAAGAGCAGGCAGATTACAACATTCCCTGTGATTGGCATTATTGTGCAAAGATACCTTTCTTTGCAACAGAATTGGTACACAGATGTGCATAGAGACACTAAAGATTGATTCAAAGACAAGGAGAGTGTGACGACTCTTGATAAATTTCACTCAGTATGAAAGAAGGAAGGTTTTCGAAAGTCAAGAGCTCTCTTTTGTCAAATCAACATCCGCAAGAAGAAGTCCTCATCAGCTTCACAGTTATCAAACCACAGGAGCAAATGCATCACAGATGAATCATATCCACTTAAGATGGAGCTGCATGTTGCCAACACAGTTTTTTCAAAGCAAGATTTCTCATCAAAGATGACAAGAAAACTCTCTCATACTATATATATATAAAGCAGTGACTCTATAGTTTAGTATGGCAGCAGTAGTTTACCCGATGGATGAACGGGTCGTATATTTGGGGTAAAAAAACCTCAATTTGATGTTAATGATAACGATTAATTTAAGTCAAAAACTTGACGGTATTTTCTGATTTGCTAATATTTTCTGATTAAAATCATGATTAGCAAAATTAAAATGCCTCTTATTCAAAATGTTACAACTTTATTGCTAAACAAAGAAGTAATTTTGTTATATAGCATTTAAAGAATATAATGTGAAAATTTCAGAAATTTTGACCCAGCAAGAGTTGAGTTAAATTTTTTGGAAATTTTGAAATTGAGAGGAAAAAGAAGCCAGGAAATTGGGCGATTTGCATACATTTGCATAAATAAACACTACTTTGTCGAGCAACTTTTGACTGCTTTACAAGCTAGAAGGTGATCCCAACCAATATTTTCTTCTTGGGTTGACAAATTAATCAAAAATTGAATGAATATTTGCCAAAAAGTGATTTTTGAGCAAAATACACAGTGTTGGGTGCAGAGCCCACTTAAAGAAAATCAAGCAATATGACAAACATTTGTGAAAGTCCCCATGTTGACTTTTGAAAATTATTTAACAAAGAAAAGCTTGATGGTCATATTTAAATGATGAATATAGTTTTCATTCCTCTGTTAATTAACTTTTGTTTATTCTTCTCAAAAATTAGATCTGACAGCTTCTCCCTTAAAGTTTTTTTTCTGATACTAAAATGCAGATTTACAGTTTTTTTAATAACATGAATTCAAAATGATAAGATTCTTTTTTAACTAGTTTGTTCCAATTATCTCTTCATTTTTCATGAAGTTATCCAATCATCAATCTGCCAGATGATGCAGTGAGTTTGTATTTATTATCAAACATCTGCCAACGTCAGCACAAAATACTGAGCCTTCTCATACCTTCTGAATGGCTGTAATGGCTTCACAAACACTGTTTAAGCACAATGTGTATTCTAGGCACAGTCAAACACTAATTAAGAGACACAAGTAACTACACAAACACTGAACCATTTGTTGAGGGCTGTTAAGTACATTACAGGGGTTTTCTTACTCACAAAAATCTAAATAATTGCCAAAATTATGGCAACAAATCGGAGCCAAAGGAAACACGATTAGTTTACACATGAATTTACACATTTGGATAAAGGACTGTCAACATAGCTATTAAAAGCAAAATTAAACATACATTTAACAGAGATTGGAAATTGCAAATTTGTGTGCTTAAGTTTAAATAATCAATGGATATTACCTGACTCAACAACATGTGGATTAGAAACTAAATTACCGCAGCTAATAGTGTTCACACACCTTTATCAATTGACTCCATGATCAGACTATGAATCCTGGGAGAACTTTCATCCAAGAGGCGCTGCTGCACAAACATGCATCGTATCACCCACCAGTCAACAGTCTGTCAAGAAAAAGACACAGATGAAAGGTGACTTTCAATATTTAGGAAGTTCATGCTTTCAAACACCTTCAGATCCTTTCAGGTTTAAAAAGAATTCAAGACAGCTGTGTTAAAATTATATCAGATTTACATGTAAATTTGCAGTGTGCAGTAGTATAAACGGCAGTACAAACTTGTAAGATCGCAGTCATGAAATACCGTCATTAATAGAGGAAAATCTATGAGTATTTCAATAAAATTTCGTTTCTGAAGTATTGTGTTACAGACTGATTAAATCCTACAATTAGTGTTTCCTCAACCAAGACACAGAAGAGTTTTCATTGATGTAACAAAATTGTTTGCCGTCAATTTACTAGTGTATCACTGACATGAAGAAATTTCCACAAATTCCTAAAATTCCTGAACAAACACTGAGAGTTGGTGAATCAGAGGACACACTGCCTTCAATGAAGTAAATTCCTCAGCAAAAAGCAAAAGCAGTATTTGTCAGCAGATTTCAATTTTGTATGAAGACCTAATTAATAGATACCGGTAGGAAAAGACAGTGAAGGTAGTTTGCAGCAATAAACGTTTTATCTGTACTACTACAGAGTTGAAAAGACCGAACTACACAAATCTGCCCTGTCCAGTGAAGGCAGTTTGCAGCAATAAACATTTTATTTGGACTAGTACAGAGTTGAAAAGACTGAACTACACCGATCTGCCCAGTCCAGAGAAGGCAGAATGCAGCAATAAACATTTTATCTGGACCACTACAGAGTTGAAAAGACTGAACTATACCAATCTGCCCAGTGAGTTTCCCCATTCGTGAACCAGATGTGAAAGGCAGATCAACATAAATACCACCAATAAATGAAATTTTTGTTGAATATAGAACTAGCTTGCCAAATTAACAACTACGAAAAAACAAAATTATGGATTTTAAGATCAATGACCTGCAACATAATAAAACTGATTTATTATGTCGATTTTAGCGCAGGCTGATCTTAGACAAACTGAGACAAGGTGTTCAAATTTCAAAATATTTATGTTATTTTTGTATTTTGCATTTATAATAAAATAAAATGAATATTAAATCTCTAATATTTATTTCATGTTATTGTTATACCTTTGAATAGGTATATCATTGTAAAACGTACAGTCTTAGTCTGATGTTTTGAGTAGCTTATATACCATTTAATTGGCATAAATCAACCTGATGCCATTGTATAAAGTCTGCATGCATATATCTCTAAAAATGTCATGTCTTTGTAGTTTCCTAAGATGCATGTCTGTCTCATGAAGTTGGTTATTTTTAACAATAACAATTTCACTGTTAGCTCAGAAACATTAAATTTGTTTGACAAATTTTACTTCTTTTCATAATTAACCTACAGTACCTAAAGGATTCTAAAGCTATACTCATTTTTTCTACCTGCCCATTAAAAGGGAAATTTATGGTAAAATATACAATGTCTGTAACTGCAAGACTTGTTACGTTTGGATACTGAAGGAAGATATTGAAATATTACCTGGCATTCTTTCAGTAAATTCCTGCTATCAACTAGGAAGATGATTGCAAGTAATAAATACAAAGGGTGAGAAATCAGTGGATACATGGTCTCATCTTCCTTCAATAACTGATTTGAGATGTAATCTTGAAATTCTGTATCCTGCAGAAAAAAGAAAATCTAAATTAAGTTCAAGCAAAGTGGTGAAGATGTAAAAGCTGTGATAATACACTAGTGTGATGAGTAGGGCAGGATATGTTTGCAAGGGCAAAACTAAAATGTGCAGTCTAATACTGTAATATGATTTAGACTTTGGCACCAGTACAAACAACATTGAAGGTTTAGAAAATGTCAGTCTTCAGTAAAATTCTCCTGTATGTCAGCACATGTACTTGATTTTGTTATTGTTTATCATATTTTGACAACATTCAGGTAAACAAGATCTTTTCTTTTTCTATGAATGAAAAGGATTTACAAAACAATCTACTAATTCCATGTAATCCTACATGAGAGTGGATTTCTCGATTCCATTGGCTACAAGAGATGCTCGATTCCATTGGCTACAAGTTATGCTATACAACAAGAGAAAGATCAATGTGTAAGCCCTTTAACCCTTTGAACCCGGCTCGGACAGAAATGTCCGATGACGTCATAGAGTACCAGGGGGTCAGGGTGCAAAGGGTTAAGGTAGAATGCACCTCTGGGACTTACATTTGGACTCTAAAACTTTTACAATATTCACTTGGTCTATCACTTGTGGGGGCTCAATTTGAAACTTATGAGTAAATAAAGTTTTCACTGGCTTAGTTTCGTGAAAATTGGGAATTTTATTTCCTCAATAGAGATAACACAGAAATGGTGGCCATTTTGAATTTCACATATTGGTAAATATTGGGTCATTTGTTTCTTCAGTAAAAACCTTTGCATGGAGACCCCCAATTTTTCCTTCTTGATTTTGAAAGAGAATTGTTGAAAATTTGCTGAAGAAAAACCTCAGCAAAAGTTTAAGTATTTTGTTTTCAAGGCACATACTACCTTCAAGCTCCATTGGCTGGTACTTTTGATGCATTATTTTTGTAAATAAGTTAAGTAGGTATCTTTCTTTCCGCAAAAGTCATGATGAAATTCCAAGTGTTCAACTAGTCAATTCAGTTTGTATGTGTGTAACGTGCAACATAACTCTTGACAAGTGGACTGTAGTCTACAAGTAAGAACTGATTTGCCATCAATATATTGCAGATAATGCATCATGTTATGTTAACAAGTCTTTGTATTTTGGCTTACTGTATGGAGAAGTCTAGATAAGATATTTGTTACTGAACATAAATAATGAAAATATAAATTGTTACAGCTGTTGTCTCTTGAAATTTTGACTTTTTCAAAGTCCAAAGATTGATTTATGGGTACCTAGGAGTACCATTCCATATAATTTGCGATACAACATATTAACAGGAAATTTTACACAAAAAACGATGAGGAATTACTCACCTCTTCATTATAGCTGTCAGATAAAAACTGCAATGGATTTTCTTTGATGGGCGGTCCAGTCCAATTAGCTTGAATAAAAAGCTGTAAAAATGACACTCCCGCACACAGTATGCAGAGTTGTCTGTAGACACAACAGTACGTAAATGAAATCAGATTTCTATCATTATGCTTCAGTTGGTTTTTCTCATCAATTGTAAATTCAGTAATATATATATATATATATATATATATATATATATATATATATATATATATATATATACACACACACACACACATACATACATACACACACATATATAGATAGATAGATAGATAGATAGATAGATAGATAGATAGATAGATATGTAGAAGTACATATATGTATGTGTAATTAGATCAAGTACAAATCAAAACTTAGTCATAACTCAGAGTTTCACAGATTTCACTGATCTTCAAATGACTAACAGTATGTTTATATATATGACATGTATATGCTTCAGTTGTTTTTTTTTCAAATATTGGATATTTTTAGCAAGATTATGACAGGAAGTCATTTTCTCCATGACTTTCTCTTGGCCTTACACTTACAGACTCACTTTATTCTTACCTTTCCTTCAATTCATCTGGTGATGACTCTGATAGAAATTCTTTGATGTTGTCCAGTAGATTTTCATGGAGTAGTCCACTTTCCATTTTTCTTTTGCCAGTGTCTAAGATTCTTTTCATATTTTCATTCCTACACCCAGCGTCATAATTGCCGTCACAAATATGAGTTATCATGGTGATTGTTTCTTGGATTCTTTCAATTCCTGCTGGTCACAAACATTTTGTTCAAATACGTTGATTGCGTTCCATAAAGTTTGAGCATGAGGCATTCGTGTTTCTGGGAGCCGCCATTACTGGAAGTTGGTAATGGCGGCTCCCAGAAATGTTTTTGGAAGGCAATTGACGTGTTTGAACGAATACCAAACCCCATAAACGACAAGTTTAGTGTAGTATAGTGTTTAGTTTTCAGTAGTGATAAATCGGTAAATCAGTAAATATGTGGGATTTCACACCCAAATGCCGCACCATGTGCAGCGTGCTTATTTTGAACTCTACAGGGCCTTCGGCATCGTAGCTCTACTGGTAAGCGAGGTCGCAAAAACCAAAAATCACCGACCGCCTAACCGTAGACTCGTAGAGCTACAATTTTGCAGCTCCAGTGAAGAAAGATGTCGGTTATTAGAATAGAAGGCCTGTGCACACTTTGATGCTCGGAGTCGCCCCTTCCTATTATTTATTGTTGAGTGAGCATGCCGAGGCAGTAATGGTACTGTGACCACGCATCAAGTTACTGTGCAAAGCTACAGCTGTAAGGGAGCGTTCAGTTATTATGGCCGGGGATGGGCCGGCAAATTCTTCCTGCACATCAATTGTGCCAAAATATTGATGACCCCCCTCTTTTAAGATGACAAAAATTTCATGACCCCTCCCCCCAACATTGCTTGAGTAAAGCTGCACACACAAACACCTCGGGGGGGGGGGGGGGTATTGGGCGATAGAATCCCAAAAAATCATTCTTAGATTATTTTCAAATGACCCTCCTTACAAACTCACAAGGTGTTGATGTTCAAATTTCCCCTTCTGACTTGCTATAATTTCTAATTACCCCTCAAAGGGATTGGACAGAAATTACAGGTGGATCACAATATTTTGCGCAAGCGTGTGTGTACAAAATTTTGATATTTGGATTTAATTGATAATCAGTTGTTGATAATGTTGATTCACTATCCATGGTAGTCTATGAGAAAACTATGTAATACTCTATCAATACAAAACTATATCTATGCATTTATCGATATTTGATAATTGACAAAAATGTACTTAATTGGAATAGGGTTGTTACAACTGGTATGTGGACAAAAAATTTGACTTTAGAATTTCACCAAAAATGTTCATCCACAATACATGGGAGTCTATGATAAAATTGTGAATTATTTTTTTTCCATGAAAAACTTGCTATACTTGTGCATATACAGACGTTGAATAATTAACATAATTGTACTTGGTAAGAATATGATGGTTAAAGGTGCATATTATGTGTACAAGAAAGCTGATTTTGGAATTTCACCGAAAACGTTCATGCACTATACATGGGAGTCTATGAGGAAACGATGAATAATTTTTTTCCAATACAAAAATAGGTAAACCTGTGTACTTATGTACTCTCGATTATTAATATTAATGTACTTGATTAGACTAGGGTGGTAACAAAAAGATGTGTTCGCCAGAAATTGGATTTTGGAATTTCACCGAAAGTAGATTCACTGTACATGGGAGTCAATCAGGAAACTATAAATAATTTTTTTCCAATACAAAAATAGGTAAATCTGTGTATTTATGTACTCTTGATTAATGCAATTGATTAGACTAGGGTGGTTAAAAATGGATATGTGTGCAAGAAATTGGATTTTAGAATTTCACCAAAATGTTGATTCACTATACATGGTAGTCTATACAGAAACTATGAATAATTTTTTTTCCAATACAAAACTATCTAAATCTGTGTATTTTATAATTTATTTTAAAGTACTTAGTTAGACTAGGATGGTTAAAGGTTGATATATGTGCAAGAAATTGGATTTTGGAATTTCACCGAAATGTTGATAATATTTTTAAATTAATTTGTGCTTTTATTGGTGTTTGGTAATTGAGACAAATGTACTTGATTCAAATACGGTATTTGAAAGTTCAGATGATGACAACAATTATGATATTGGAATTTCACCTAAAAGTATTATTTAACTTTTCATGGTACTAGTAGTCTACAGGTAACTTTAAAAAATTTCCCTGACAAAACTTGCTTTATCTCTAATATGTAAGTAATAGGAATGGTTCATTGCCCTCAGTGAGCTCGATTTACAATAAAATAATCGCAATCGTACCCGGCCGGTACCTATCCGTAATCCATAACACTAGGTCAAAATTCGAAATACACTAGTTATAAACATAGACACAAAACAGCACAGAACAGACAGTAAAGCACCGGTACACACAACAAAGTCAAATTCATGAAAGAAAGATATATGGACCTCTGGGCAAAAGGCCAAGAAGTGGTGTCAGATAAGACAAGCCTCAGAGTTGCCAAGTCAAGATGTTCATGTGACAGATAATTATACTTTTGTTCAGATTTACAGTTAAATGACTACAGAGAATGAAATCATGCAACCAGTCATTTTTATCTCCCAGAATACTTCTGAACACTGAAACAGCTTTTTGACAGGACGAATACTTATGAAAATTAAGTGACCCCCTCTGAGCTATTTGAAAAATACATGACCCCCCTTTGTAGTTTTCAAATTTGAGGTGACCCCCCTGGATTTTGCCGGCCATAATAACTGAGCGCTCCCTAACAATATTGACTACAGTTCTGAGGGTTAGCACTACATACGCATGAGTTTGACATAAATACTGATCATCACTCAGGATTCCAGTGCAGTTGAGTATTTTTGCAAGTATCGTAAGTATACAATAACGTTAGAAATATTAAATCTTTATCAACATAATTCATAATCATAAATTTATCAATTTATTATTTTTTTACTCTCTTCCCATGACTAATACCGCCCTATGGCCCGTGATATGGCTCAAATGACAAAACACGTGCACAACAGACAGCAAGTCCATGATACGTACCTGTGACATCTTGTGGTTGTACGTGTCGACATTTGAAAAGCGAAATCTCTAATGATGAAAGAATGTTGTTCACAATAGTATCCATCACACCTATATCGTAGGATAATCATTAAAATAAAGCATTCACACTAATCAGTAAAATCTTGACATTTCGTTTCCACAATTTCACATGGGCGCAGCCATCTTGTAATCGCAGTGCATACAGGGAAAATAAGTATGACCCCTGGGTTCATGTCTAGTTGCTAAGGGATACAATGTTTATATCACATATTACTCCGCATTCAAATAATTTATAATTATATCTACAGAGGTAAAACTCGACATATAATGGACAAAAATAAAACAAATTAATGTAATAATTCTATCAGTAAATCTTTAAAGTCAGAATAGGTACAATACCTTCAATATAGCATGCTGAATGACGGACTATTTGCCGAATAGTAACCAGGTTAAAGGATATCGAGTTTCGTAAAGGTGTTGCAAGTCATTTGAAGTTTCTGTTTTCGAACGTCCCATCCACCTAGTTCTCACAAAAATACAGCGTTTTGCAACCTTTTAAACATGTCAGACGAAAAACCAGCAGAAACAGAAAACGGTACAGACCAGGAGACAACAGAGCAGCCGCCAGAAGAAAGTGCAAACCTGGAAAATGACGCAACACCGACCATTGCAGAGGAAACGGAGGAAGAGTTGGTGGAATCCGAAGATGTCCAAGCTCTGAAAGAAGAGTTGGACAAAATAACTGTTGCTCCGCCAGCAATTGAAGTGTAAGTATTACTTGTTTAGGGCTGCCAAGGTTCCTAAAATAATTGCCCTTTGCTAATGAAAAGCTAGTGGTAGGTCATCGTCGTCAAAACCATTTTCACAATATTGTTATGTCCCAGACATACGGACAGTACATTGTTATGAACTGTGCTATTCCGTCCATATTAAAGCATAGACCCACAGTGGATAGAGGGACTGTGATAGACCCTAAAGAAATAGTCTATGACTTAAACTGACTATTTTCAACTGCAGGTGCAAGCTAACTAGCCTTCTGTCAATTGCGTGGGATCACTGCATGCATGAACTGTGACACTGAAATTATGTTATAGCTGCCTTGCCCTTGACAGTCTTCCTATAAAAAACTGTAGAAACAATATAGTCTTGAAGCTTGTTTATTCTTCTGATTCTAGGTATAATTCAGGGCTTTAATATTACTGCTGTAAACTCTAAAATGGTGAACTACTGGCAATTGAAGTCCAACCAATGACCAATACAGTAGTAGAGCTTCTGTTTGTATATACTAAGTTTTAATATATATATATATTTTTATTTCTGTGACACTTACATAACCTCTCGGCCTTCCAACCTCTTAAGGACAATAGAGTCTTTAGAGAGGTGCTGATGTATCCATACACATAATGTTCAAGCACAATAACGCAATTATGCAATATAAAATTGACAGTAGAGATTCACATGCAAAAATAAGTGTGAAATGAATAGGCGGATCAACCTCCAAGAAAATTTGTAAGGGTTTTCAAATATAATGAACTTAGCCATATCCACCATGTCAGTCTGTAAGTCAGTGTGGAAAGTGGTCAAATGAGTTTGTCGCAGATAATTTGTGTGTGGAGAACATAATTCATCTTGAGGAAATCATCATTTGATGACAACATAAGTAAAGGCAGCGATGGGTGACAAAGTTTAACGTTCCCATCAAAAAGTTACAGAGTTGGAGATAATAAGGCATGACAATATAAGTCAGTTGTTTTTATTTGGTCTGAAAGGGAAAGCTTCTGAATATGTCATGCATTTGTTTTCTCTTTTTTGTCTTTCTAGCCCACTGATAGACTTTGAAAATCTATCAGACTATCCTGTGTCATACAAAGATAATGAAAACAAGGAGACACTTGTTCTGCAGTATGCTGAGAATTTCAGACGGCAGTATGTCCACCTGTACAGAGATCGTAAACCATTGCTGTTGAATCCTCTGAATGAATGCGGTATCGAAAAGTTTGTGTGCACAACAATAAGACCAACTTTGTTGCCGTACCAAGAACTGTATGATTATGATGGAGCCGCTGAGTTTGTTGCTGACTACATTACATTTATACCCCTGGCTCCTGCAATTGAGCTGGTAAGACATACAGTATATTTCTCAATATCCATGCTTCAGGACTTATAGAAAATTTTCAAGGGAAGAATAATGGTCACTATTTATATCAATTGATTAGAATAATGTGAATCCACATGGAATTGCTATTTTATCAAATTTGTGTGACGCCATTCATACTAGGTTTAACAACTTTAGATGCAAATACAGGCTGTGAGAGTTTAAAAGAAAATGTGACATTTACCGTAGTTTTTCCATTGCTTTGCTGCAGCTATGTTATATAGAATGGACTGCCTGGTCATATTTGTTCTGCATCAAGTATTGATGTTTTCAAATCTAGACTAAAGACTTACTTTTTGAGAGAGTTTACTATTGTGACTCTGTGTGAAGGGCCAGTGAACGTTTTGATGGATACCAGGCTGTATAAATTTCTTATTGTATCACACCGTATCGTATCATTTTGAAATCAAAATTATATACTGGGTAGCTAAGGCTCTTACTGGGTTGCTGCATGTTCATTTGACTCACTTGATGATCACTGTAATATCCAAAAACACAGGTCCAATCTCAGAACCCCAAAGGATTACACCACATTGAGGTGGCTAAATAGTTTAAGTATTTCATTGCATTTGCCTCCATGGAGGTTTACATTTTTAACAGCAAAAAACTACTAAAGAAATGCTTGCCAAAAGTGCCATAAGAAGAGTGAATCCTCATGAAGCTTGTGCCTCCTATAGTGAATGTATATATAGTTGTCAAACATTTTGTTTACTTGAAGATTCATTATCAACTCTTCTGAGCATACATTTTTAACTTCCTTATATAAGATATGGATAATCGAATGAAATAACCACATTATATATTGATGATATTTTTCTTCCGCAGCCCAAGACCTTGTTTTCACCAGCGACTGTTTTGAAGAAACAGAAAGGACATTGCTTTGAGATGAGTACCT
The DNA here is from genome assembly GCF_041260155.1 of Ptychodera flava. NCBI lineage: Eukaryota > Metazoa > Hemichordata > Enteropneusta > Ptychoderidae > Ptychodera > Ptychodera flava. The sequence continues at coordinate 11,063,483 of NC_091941.1, forward strand.
TGCTGTGTTCACTGTTGTTGGGAGCAGGGTACGATGCCTATGTTGTATCAGGCTATGCCACCAGGGAAACTTGTCTGTGTGACGAAACCAGGGAAATCTGCCCTCTGATGAAAAAGAAACAACAGGTGTGTTCTTTGCGTGTTTATCTTTGTCTTTAGTTTTGATTAAAATAACTAAGCAATACTGGGCCCAAACTCATTCAACACTGTCTTTGGGACTGTGTTTCTCTATATATTACTGAAGCACAATAGGATAGGCTCCAAGAATCTTAGCATGCACTTTGGGGTATTTTTCACATCAATTTGCAAGCATGTCTGTGCAGGTGTACAAAAGCCATTATTTTCAATGTTTGACTGCTTGATGATTCTTGTTGCAGGGTTGTATGGACTGTTTCTTAGCTTCCAAGCCACTGAGTAGATATTGTATAAAATGTTCATCTCCTAATTTAGATTTGATTGATCAGAGGAACAATAACAGAAATCAATAAAATTTCACAAGACACTTATTCTGATATATGAGATAGAATACTTCAGACATTTATGAAGGCTCATTCAGCTACTAAACATCTGTTTATCTTTTAAATACTGCAATAGTGTTCTCCATAGTTGGGGTAAAACAGAGGGATGGCCAATTTACATATCAATGCCTAACTTTTATATTCAAATGTTATGCAAATGGTTATTTTGTGTCGATATTGGCATATGAATAGATTTGTGTAAAAACACAGAGGTGTTCCATCTCTCAAAATCCTTTCTTGGGGAGCCCTGAAATGTAGTGCCAGACTGTCCTGAAGTAGGGTTACAACCTGATTCTTTTTGAGTGTTCAATGCATGGACATGGATAATTTTAATCTCAAAATAATTAAAAATATGTTATGTATCATCAGCTAACCTGATTCTTTCTTTGCAAGAACTATGAAGCAGTTATCATTACTTTTCCTTCCTTTGTATTTCTGTCATGAATTAGGTGAAGCAAGAAGAAAAGAAGAAAGAAGCCAAGAAGTACTCTGTGAAACCACCCAAGGATCTCAGAAGTAAATTCATCATCAAACAGGAAAGAAGAAAGATAGCCGAACAAGAAAAAGAAGAAGAAAAGAGAAGGAAGGAAGAAGAGGAGAAACAAGCTGTGAGTGCAATCTAGTTTCATTTAATTTCCCTTCCTCAGCCGATTTTGATGCAAAATTTGTCATTCTATGAAGTATAACATCTCCAGCAATCCTCCAATAGCAGAAAAGATGACAGATTACATGTGGTTCAAAAACTACTAGTACATGATCTTTTAGGGGTTATTCAAGTCTTGTAAAACAACATTCAAAGCTTCTACTCAAGCCCTTCACCACCATTGCTTTGTGTGAAATAAGGTATGACTACATCATTCACCAACATAGTATGCAAACCAGACTGGGGTTTGGGAGGTTACTAGGTCTTAAAAATATTCTGTCAGTTAGAAAGTGCTTATTGATTTATCATTTTATATACGACAAGTAGAACTCAAAAATAAGGATTAACTGTGTGAATTTTACTTTATTGGTGTTAATCAAAGCAATGTATTGTTTACATAAATAGCATTAAAAATATATAATAGTAGCTTTCTTTCCATTGTAGACGTTGGCTTAGTTTTTGACTCCACATTTCTTCTCCTCTATTTCTATTCTAGCTAACCTGGATATTGCTAATTCAATTATAATCTAATATTTATGAGGCAGGACTCCTAAATTGTATTTACTATGTGAATTTTATTAGTGTTGATAAAAGCAGGCAATTTTTTTACATAAATAGCCATACAAATATACAACAGCAGTTTTCTTTGTGTTGTATAGTCTCAGTGTTAATTTTTGACTTACCATTCCTTTTCTACCGTTGCATTTAAATTCATGACAGAGATTGCTGGCAGAACAGGAGGTTTGTGACATTCAAGGACAAAAAATAATGCCTGTCATCCTATTGTGATATCCCTCTAAGTGTGTTTTTCTACTGAAACATCTCCCAAGCACACTTTATGATTTCCGCCACTGTAGCTGATCTGTCTGTACTATTCAGTTTGAACGTTTTGAGAACTGATTGAGAGAAATGCATGCATTGGAAAAAATTTGCATGATAATTTGGAGTGCATTTCCATGTCTTCCAATCATTGAACGTGGTTTGAATGAAAGCAACATGAACGGAGTGACAAGAGTGCAGCATGTATACTGAATTGACTTTAGAATATTATTCCCAATCATGCTAATCCTTCTTAAAGGTTTTCATCATCATTTTTGTTTCATGTATATGTCTTCATTTAGGATTGCCAGCTTTTACACCCTGAGTGGGCATAACCTCTTTGAAGCAAAATACTTAAAAATCACTATTTTCTTTTCTTTTTTCCTTTTTTCACTAAAATTAGGAGCTGGAAAAACCACCCCCAGATGAATTATTTGGTCTTCGCATTCACAGCTGGGTACTGGTGCTATCTGGCAAACGTGAAGTTCCTGAAAATTTCTTCATTGAACCACTTACAGGCAATTCTTTCCCGACATCAGATCCCAGTTTCTTAGGTATTGAGTCGCTGTGGAATAACAGCAACTATTGGGTGTGCATGCAAGACTGTTCTGAGGGATGTAAGGTAGGTCTTTACTCATTTCAACAACGTTTGAACTTTTCACTTAGGAAAAAATTATTCCCCACGAAAAATCGCCTTTCTCATTTCATGCCGATGAGATGTTTTATCCAAATCAGTTGTGACAAACATGTGCATCATATGAATTGCTTGCAGCTGTTTGCTGGCATGGATTATCAAGCAAATCCAGGAAAGATCAAAGGACCATCCTTTGTCAAAAATATCAACACATTAGAAAACCTCCGTAAAATTTTACCCATTGAAACAGAAAAAAAAATCTGGTCGAGGGTATCATTGGCAGTTACATTTTAAGGCTTTTGAGGATAGAAAAACTCTCCATAATTTTCCACCCACAATAAATGTGCAAGAAGCAACGTCAAGCTGCTCGTGGTATCCACATAGATAGTGAAACAATTTGAATTTCCTCCTGTTCCCATGGAAACCTGTTAAAACTGCAGAAACAACAGATTTCATTGGTTAGGGTATTTACATTCAATTTTATTCTGTTATCTGATTTCTAATTCTTGATTTGAAAACAGATGTACCTTGTCTGGTGTACTATTTAGAATATGTCAGATTTCTTCAGAGAATTTAATTTTTGTTTTCGATATTTAAACATCTCAACTAGATAGAAAAATTTAAATAATCTAATGCTTCTTTTATTATTTTGACCACACACACACACACACACAAACACACACACACACACACACACACACACACACACACACACACATATATATATATATATATATATATATATATATATATATATATATATATATATATATATATATATAATTATATATAAAATTTCAAATTATGTACCATATTTAGAATTACAGAATGGAAGGGGAATAAAAATACCAAGATATAGGATTTCTCTTGATAACATGATTAGCTAGAATACCAGCTCAACATCACGCAGCCTTTGTGACTGTGCATATTGAGTAGGTGTAGTGTGGTACAAGATCTATATTCAACTCAGTGACGTTTTCCAAAATTATAGGGAATATCGACAATTTAAAAGGCAACCTGCTGATTTTGAATGCAGACTGAGTGTGTATACTCAGCTGTTGAAATTCTTCATCGTGATTTTCAGACAGAATTCTGCTATTGAGGTGTTTTTTTGGTCTTTTTTCAGAATCTGATATTTGACCTGGGGGACTGTGCCAGATGGGAATACATGTTTCCACAAACAGACAAACCAACATTAACAATACCAGATGCTGAAGAAGATGCGTTGGACTTTGATGACGAAGAGGTAAAAAAAAGGGTTGCATTTTCGGAATTCTCACAACAGCAGACTTGAATTATCAACATTCAGTGAATGGATTAAATACATTAGAGGATCAAGATGTCCAGTGTATAGATTTTTCTGTTCGATCTTTTTCACCCTCCATTGACGAATACATTTTACTGAGTAGTTAAGGACTGCAACCTCCAGGCATGTTCGCTCGAACTGTAAACATAAAATTTATTAGAAAACATGCATGATGGGGACAGCAACATCTTTTTGTCAATATCAAAGTTGTCACATGCGTGCATGCATGTACTGACATAGATCCCAGAAATTCACACATCCTCGGTCAGCACGTAGACTAGCGTCTTATATTTACATCATGCAGTTGAAGTGGTGAATAACTCACCATGCTGTCAGCAATAAAAATATCACTTCAACTTCTGTTTCATGTATTAACCCAATGTTTGACATTTTTCACAAAATATAAGATGGGCACGATCAAGAATGTGAAAACTCAGTCATTCCTTTCAACAGAGAAACCGTAAATACCATATGGTAGAATTTTTTGAATGTAAACACAGAAATGGATACAGTGTGCAGATTTCTAGGGAGAGTCCAAAAACTCATCAAATATGGATTCATGATACAAGTTGGAAACAAAATGTATTTTGTTCAGTGCACTTTTCAGAATATTTTAGAATATTTCTCCAGAATGAGTGCTTGTACTATTGAACCATATTCTAGTAGAATTTCCACTACTTGCTTTAACTCTTACTTTCCCTGGATATCTTCATTCCTGACTCCCACCAGGATGAAGAGAAAGAAGAAGAGAAAACCTTAGACTTGCCTCCTTCCTGGGTCCAGCCATTTGAACTGTCCCTCCGGGAATTCCAGACTCGGTGCCCACTGGGAAAGAAGACGCTCCTCTACAAGAGGGCTAAACTGGAAAAGTTTGCTGAATATTTGATGAAGGATGGGCTTGTCACCAAACTGTCAATATATGAAGATAAAGAGTGTAGGTGCCATACTAGCTTATTTTCTGTCAGTATCTTTTCGCGACCAAATGTAATTTTTGTCATTGAACAAACGCTTGAAAAATTGAAAAAAACGTCATGTTTTTGTTTCTCATATGAGTCCAATGGTTTCTTGAATCTTATTTGTGAAATCAACATCAGAGATGAGTAAACTTGACTGACCTTGACTGTGCATTGACATTTCTTATATTACTCTGTAGAAGAAGTTTGTGTATTGTTTGCATTGACTGTAGATTCAAACTTCAGTTTATTTAAGCTATATTAATGATTGCCAAAACTGAAATTTTAGATTTCAGACCAGGGTAATTGCCCTTGTCATATTTATCAGTTCATTACACATAAACAGCAACACCGTGGCCAACTTTGGAATCGATAAGTCAATCAGAATGAGCAATTTATAAAGAAAAAGAAACCAAATCAATTGTATATAATCATTTATTTATCAGGTTATCTTTGAAAAACTAATAATTTTAGAAGAGAAACATGGTCAAATGATGTATGGACTGTTCCACCCAATTAAAAAGTAGAGGACTCTTGGCTTTTTATTCACATTTTGCATTTTACATGTCTCTTTCTGTTTTTGCTTGCAGTGAAAAACATAATTCAGGTCAAAGAATGGATGGCTAACAGAAAGGATAAACTTGAATTACGTGTTCACAATCACAGAAATGGTATCGTCACTGAATACTATGCAAAGGGAAGACCACGCAATCTCAAAGGTAAAAAAAAAATACCCATAAAACGTACAGCAATATCGCTTTATTCATTCTGAGGCATGATTCAGAATCATAATGTATTCTCATCTTTGCAAGAACTGACTCAAGGGAATATCGAAGGGCGGCACACATCAAATGATCCATAACAAGTACCACTTGGATTGCCTTTGACAGCTTGGTTATGTAATTCTGTCATCAGCAGCTACTTTCATGCATGCAGCTGCCTGGAAAATATTAGCTGCTTTAAAGGGAAACCTAAGTCCAGCGACATTGACCGTTTATCCCTTCCAAAATCACCCTTGAATAAAATGCAGCTCAAATTTGCAACATAATTGCACGCGCTGACGACTACGGAGCGACGAAAAGAGAAGTTGAAGTAGACGACATTTATGGAAATGAGCTCGGAATCCCATGGGCGCGAAAGGGCTCATGGGAGAAGCGTACGTGACGTCATCGGCGATACAGACGATTGTAGCTTGCAGCTGGAGGAGTACCGTGAACAGTTTAGCGCGTTCGTAAGACGACTCTGGAGAGTTCGGACAGCGATATTTCTGACATCGAGTATTACTTTTCCCACACTGAAATCAAACCATACTAATTTGAACCAAGATATGTAATAATGGGAAAGTATCTCCACACATCGTTCGTAGTTCCGAGGAGGTAGTCACTGTGCTTGTAGGCCTACAGACCCCGAACTGGATTGGAGACCTGACACTGAGTGACTCTGCGATCCTTCAGCGTTACGTTTCTAAAACAGAGTTTTCTTTATCAGTCGCTTAAACTTAATTTTTGGTTCGTGAATGATACGTAAGTCGAGCTTAGCCAGATCTTTAAGGTTGCGAAATCTTCAATATATATCGGAAAATATTTATTCGCAATTTGACAAATGTATAGCGTCGTCTTTTTTTCGAAGTTGGTGTCGAACTTAGGAAGTCGGGCTTACTCAGATCTACAAAGTGATGAAATCTCCGATATAATGGATATTTGCCCGCTATTTAAAACAATAGTATCGTCTATATTGTTGTAAAGAATGCATTTCATACAAGACCAGCCAAAACTCTCGACGATGTCCGATATGTCCTCTGTTCAGGTCTCGATCGCCAAGTAAAAATGTATTACATGTAAAGAATGTTATTCGTGCAAGGCAATCCCCAACTCACGGTGATATCTGATCGGCCCTCTCGACGAAGTTCCGATTGTAGTGTATGAAAGTTCGTGTGGAAATCTAATGAAAAAAATCCTTTACATGTAAAAAATGTATTTCGTGCATGAATAATTCTAATAATGTAAAACATACATTATTCTTGACTATCGGCCACGGATGCTATGAACTAAGAGTCGGACAGAGGTGGTCGGGTGGTCAGAACTGTTAGGCACGTGGTGAAATCTCCGATATACATCGGATATTTACCCACATTTTGACTAAGTAGCGTCTAGTATCAGAGTTAATGTCCAAAGTCGCCGATATTTATCGGATAAATATCCGTGATTTCGCAGACCCGGCGTGCCGACACCACACAGTGCACGTAAATCTAGTATCGTCTGGTATCGATATTGATATTAGCCTAGGAGTCCCGGTGCAATTGATATTTATTGGGTAAATATAATATCGGCGATTTCTCAGACCCGGCGTGCCGATCGAGACACATCATTCTCGACCGCGGGCCGTCCGGGTACTTGCGGATTCTTACGTCATTTTTGCGTCAGCGCCGTTGGAAGTTTGAATTTTCAACCACCAAAGAAATATTCAAAGTTTCAATATACATAAATGACATAACTTTTAGTGCTTTTTTCCACACAATTTCTGTATCATTCTCTCTTCTGTATCGTCTGATCTCTCATTCACCTCGCTCGTATGCGTTTCACCTACTGACGTCACTCCGCGGTCGAGAATAGGCAAGAAGTCATTACAGTATCTTGTAATATCAATATTACCAGATATAGTCACGAAATTGCCTATATTTATCGTGTATATAAGAGCGATTTCGCAGATCCGGGCTGTCGAGATGAGAGACGCTTTGTGTAGTTTCGTCTTCGGATTTTAGAGTCCCGAAATCGCCAATATTAACATTTATCTGGTTAAAACCGGCGGTAATAGGCTGACTCAGCATGTCAAGATACGAACCGCATTGTGTAGTACCGTCTTGTATCGGTATCAGAGTCCCGAAATCCCTTATAAAATCATCCTGAAAGAAGTAGAACATAACTTTGTATCTTTTGAGATTTTAAAACTCGCCCGACTTTCTTTAGCCACTGTCTTCGAAAAAGCTGTTCTGTTGGACGACGATAAAAGCTGACTCCGTTTGTTCTTCCTTGAGTGATTTTTGCACTCAACTGAACAACAGTTAATATTTTTTTATGCTATTGATGAGAATTAAAGAGTCGTAACGTGCAGAACTGCACTCCTGCAGTCATAGACTCCAATGCTTTGGTAGGCGGTCACACATGTTCGTGTATCACCGATGACGTCACGCACGCTTCTCCCATGAGCCCTTTCGCGCCCATGGGATTCCGAGCTCATTTCCATAAATGTCGTCTACTTCAACTTCTCTTTTCGTCGCTCCGTAGTCGTCAGCGCGTGCAATTATGTTGCAAATTTGAGCTGCATTTTATTCAAGGGTGATTTTGGAAGGGATAAACGGTCAATGTCGCTGGACTTAGGTTTCCCTTTAAAACCGTGAATTGAAATATGAATAAAATTTCAAGCTGCGAACTTTTTAATTCTCAAAGTCTGTTGTTTAAAGAGAATGAATACTGTCATCAGTAAAAACAAATTCCAAAACATGGTTTATCACACGTAGAAGGGAGAATCCAATCAGACATTTTGTTGAAATGTACGCTCTTATTTCCTGGCATATTCTTCAATGTCTCTTTTAGAGCATATATACAAGGCATTGACGCCTGGCCCAGAGAGTGAACGCACCATGATATTTTACGATCACGCCAGAGTTGACGGTCTAGCTAAGCGTGATGAAACAGCCACAGAAATGACAGAACATTTCGTTGACCGAGATGACTTCCTGTATTATCGACATGTGGAGTTTGGTAAAAGACAGAAGAAATTGGAACCAGCAGGTGCCGGATCAAGCTCCAATTCCAGACCTATCAATGTTAGTGTTTCATTATTATAATTTACAGACAAATATTTATTTTTGCATATTAATGAGAGAACAATGATGTCAATTGCTAACAGCCCTATTGAGAAATGTTGATCTCTAAAGATCTATCTGCTCATAATATTACTTTGCCTGGAGATGTAATGAAATAAAAAATCTGATGTGGGTTTTCTCAGAAATGACATTCTAGCCATGGAATGTTGACTTTGAGTAACTGAAAGCCTGTTCCTAAAAATTATCAAATGATGTCGTCAGTAACACTTACACTTCTCTTGGTCGGAAATATGCCTGTGATTTGTACCCTACAAAAGATAATCCCATTCGTATAATTAATCTATGGCTGCCTCAACAAATTATCAGAAAATGCCCACGTACCTTCGCAGCTGTCAACCAATTGACTACACTACACAGTTTTGATTAACGCCAAAGCACATATCACCTTCACAGATTTGAATGAAATGTTAAAAAAGTGTCTGGTATTTTTTGGAAGACTTGATCGGCAAATACTGCCTAGCATTTAGTATAGTGCAATAGAAATGTCAAAACTATGTGTTTGCTTTTTTCAGCAATATCACACTAAAAAACTTTTATTTTGATAATAATATTTCATTGATCTTTTCATTAAAATCTTTTTCATTTCAACCAGAAAATTGTGGACAAATTTCACCGCAATAGGGCAAAGCCAGCCAATGAAGACGTTGCAGAGAGGGTATTTTTGATTTCAGAAGATCGAATGCAGCTTACCTTCCATCATGAGGACACCAAGATATCGGCGTCAACCAGGGAGTTTTTAAAGCCACCAAATGCCAATGACAAAGGATCTGTGTTAACTATGAGCCCCGATATGACGACAACATTCCAGGTAAAACTCATTAGCAGTCAAGAGTTATCAACCATAGCTGAGTGTTTTTTTGCTGCCGGCAATGCAGGTTTTATTGAACTTGACGAGAACAAGCCAGTATACTTTGGGAAATAAAGTTAATGGAAATCTTGGACTGCTGCTCTTTGTATTGCAATGTGCACAACTTTGGCACAAAATCACCGTTAACACTGAACATGCACCTACAGTGTCAGTGGGTTACACATCAAAACAGCGACAGATTGAATTTCAAGAAATAGACTTGATTTTCATGTTGCACTGAAAGCCAAATAAAAGCCTGTGATTAAAGTAATTTACTGACTCCGTCACGCGTTTATCTTTGCAACATGTATTATTCATGAATCTCAATATGATTGTGAACTCCTACAGAGACAGCAGTCAATCAAACGTAATGGTTTTCATTTTATTGGAGTACTGTAATAACACATCTCTTCAGCTTATAACTTGCAGATCTACATTTGAATGCAGATTTTCCCGGCTGAAGGCAACTCAGTAGCTACTTTAAGCTGATGCCCGTGGGCAATATCATTTTATGCCGGTGGGAAAAATAAATCTTCAGCTGAAGTCAGACCTGACAAGTAAAATTTAACATCTCGTTTGATAGACCAACACAATACGGTAAAATATTTTATGGATGAGCCAGGTGAAATTCAGATTTCCAACATGTCTTGCTTGAGAAATCATTTTGATGATAAAATCTTTTTTTTTTTCAATATTTTTTTGCTGTCAGGTTGATCCACACAAACCACCACCAAAGAACCTTGTCATCTACCAAATGTTGGTTGAGTTGATCGAAGGTGAAGAAACGACAGTCAATTCCGTCAGAGAATCTGAGGAAGAGGTGAGCGGGTTCATGATGATGATGATATCCTCACTTCTGTAGAGATTAACTTCTTTCTACGACAATATTAAAACTGGAAATTGGAAAGTCTTTCGTACACAGAGCCTTCCTCGTGTTTGCTCTGTTTGAAAAATGTGATGTCGGTATTTGGTTGAGGAGCTGCATGCAGTATTAAAGATTGTTTTCTGCCATAACAATACTTTGATATAAATGTAGCAGGGGGAACCCAAATAAAAGAACAAAAAATTTACTGGCTTATATGCCGTAAAACAAACTATACATTCAAAAGCTATAGACAGGAAAGTATAAACCGTATTATTTATCAAATATTGCTAGTCAAAATGGGAAGAGGCAATTTACTTTCCTCTTAGATTTTACATTTTAAAATAGTATTCATGAGTAATCCAACACCATTGGCGCAACACAGATATTCTCACATTCATGCGTATTTTAGTTATACTTTTGTAAAATTGGATTTTGATACCGTTGGTGAGGTTTGATGCATGTTTGAATGATTGAGACATGAAACCTGAGTAAAGTAATATGTTTGTAGTATGATCCTACTTGCCGACTCACTGTCTCATGTGTGAATTTAAACCAGGATTAAAGAGAAATTTCAAGTATCTGTAAGTCATAATACTATCTGTGGAACATAATGACTTGATTTCTGATTTTTTTTGTCTACATCAATTTGACAGGTTCGGGAAATACTCAGCGACCGTATAAACGAGGAAGCCGCGTCTGAGCTGGCGATTTCGGTGTACGACACAGAGAGAAACGAGAAGGCCAAGCAACACAGGAAAGAACTGGAACGTTTACAACTGGAGGAGAAAATGAGACGGGAGGAAATGGAGCTAGATTACCTGGCCCCTTTCCTGGCTCAGATAGGAGACCCCGAAAAAATCTCCAAACAGCAGGCATACTCACTGAAGGAAGACTGCCTGGCTGACCTCAAACACAGGTTAATTGACAAGGCAAATCTGATCCAAGCCAGATTTGAAAAGGTTAGTCAACTTTATTGACCTGATTACTACAAAAAAAATTGATACAGTCCACATAAAACTCAAAGATTATGGAAAGACCATGTATATATATAAAAGGCATTAAAATCAGTGAATCGTCTTGTAGCAGGGTTGATTGTAAAATCACAAAATTAAAGGCAAGTTTGGGTTTTTGCTTCCATGACATAAACTGTGCATATAAATCATCATTTCATGAAGTTGATAGGAGTCAGTCTGATCACTGATGACCGTTTTAGTCAGACAGATTTGAGTTGAAAGCTCTCTACAGGAAATTACATATCGCAGCAAAACCAATCAATGCCGTCAGCAAACTTTAATGCCGCTCTCGCCGCAATTGGCAAATCTCTGGATCGTTATTTCATGATTTCCATAAGGAAAAACCTGGTGTTCTCACTAGACTGAAATTTGGAGAAGGTTGTGATTGTAAAACCTTGCTTTAATAGCAGATGATTTCCCAAATGGTTCCTAATTAGACCGCTTTTTTGCCCTTCTTCTTTGATATTTTCTTTAGAATGTAAAAATTGCAGGATTGTCTACAAGAAATTAATTTCCCTGAAGGCACAAACTCAATGATAATAGGTTTTGATGTGTTTGAATGCCTATTTTTGTGTCTGACAACAACAGATATGGAGTTTTGTGATAAAATCCCCTCAGCCCAGCATATATCTGAGTCTGTGGACAAGATTACAGATGAGCAGGTTTCTGTTGACGAAATGAGTGTGATTTTGACGGTCATTAGAGAAATGCACACCGTATTGCAAGCCTACAAAAGACCAAAGAACTCTAAGCATCATCGTTTTCACAACTGTAAATGAGCGTTAAAAAATTGAAAGCAGAATAAAATTATACCCACAAGGAAAAACTGCAGTCATTTTGTTTAAAACATTGTTTACTCCCTGTAGCTCTTTGAAGTGTTCCTGACCTTAGAGGTCAAGGTTATTTTTAATGGTTTGCCTTTTGAAACAAATTCGATACACAAGGGTTATGATATACTGTAGACTATGGCCCATCAATCCTCTGTACCTTAAAACCATGGTTAAATTTTTTCTGAATATTTGAAAATCATAAATCAATATACTTCATTGCTGTACACTTGAATGCATGCATTTGTATTTTAAAAGTCCTTCTGTGTCCATTGCAAAAAGCACCTCTGTCGAATCCTTCAGCTTTGCCTTCCTCGTAGGAATTTTTCATGAATTTCTCTGTCCCTTCAATAGGAGACTTCAGAACTACAGAAGAAACAGAATTGGTACCAGCAGAACCAGGTTTCAATGAACAAGGAAGATGAAGAAGAGTATCTCAATTATTGCAGTGAGGCCATGTTCAGAATACACATACTAGAACTCCGGTTGAACAGGTGAGTGTTTAATAGCTACCAGGGCTTTCACTGATATCACACTGCTACCATTGCTAGCAAAATGTGGAAAATTGGCAAACCATTACTATGGCTGATGGGTTGACTGAAAATAATGTTTTATATCAAAGGTAGTAAGAAAAAAAGTTTACCAGATTTTTCAGTTCAGAGTCACCCCTTTCATATTAATGCTGGCAAAGGAGACAGCAGAAATGTTATAGCAGCTCCCAAACCATTATCTATCAGACATATTTACCAACCTTGGCAAACATCATATCATATTGACAATAGGTACAATCTGCCATTTGTGCTTGTTCAATATTAGTATATACACATGCATTAACCAATATTTGACATCCATGTGCCTAAACTCAATTGTCTGTAGGGGCTGGGGATGGAAAATATCCTTGTATCAAGAACACAAATTTCAGAAAATAATAGCAGGAGTGGATAAAATGGGCTCAGATGTGCTGGGTATTTGGATCAGTGATGTTGGCAAATAGAACTCACAATAGCAAAGCCTCTTTTCATGTCTAAATCCCGTGTGTTACAGAAACTTTAGTCACACTCAATAATTCTAAAAAATCTGCATTTTAGATACCTCTAACAGAAGGATGCGTTTTCACCTTTGGCACATCTTTTGCAGGCACAAGGAGACAGCACCACTGAAATACATGGCACTGGAGCAGAAAATCAGAAACGATCAGAGGCTTTCGGAGTATTTCTAGAGAAAAGAACTCTGTGATCAATGGATAAAAACTTCAGAGATGAACTCTGTTTGCTAGCTGTCACCTGTTTGTGATCTGCCATTCAAAGCTTTTCAAAGTGTGTGGTTGAGGGTGAAAATATACCGGTAGATTTTTCTCCCCAAGTTCATGGCAAACTTGATAAGCATTCTAGTATCATGAAAGTGATGGTTTCCTGTACAAGTTTTTGAGAAAATAGAATTGCCACATCTTGAAATGGCAGCCAGTACAGAAATAATGTACTTAATGGATCTTGTATATACTCATAATTCAATAAACAAAATTATATTTCCAAGATTGTTTAATCATTGCAACAGTGTAGTGTGTGCAAAAAGTTAACCATTATGTACAGTTTTGCATACCTTGTTGATAAAGACTTTTTGACCAAAAATATTTACTGGAGAGAGTGTAATGAAATTGACCGATTCATTCTCAATTGTAAACTCATAATTATTGTATGTGTGTCTAAAGTCCCCTTTTTGTATTGTCTAATAAAAGAGACACAAAAAATTAAATATAAGAGGTTGAATGGGTACTATTTATTAAATAATGTCACTATGATATGCACACAAAGTGAGTTTAATGGATAAAGAAAGTGTCGGAATATTTTACACAATTACAGGTACTGGAAGAGAATATCCATCATAGCCTTAGACCTGCCTTGTACATTTCTTGAGTGTCATAAATTGTCTCTTTCTTTCAAGGCCCAGTAGCTGTCACTTTTGATTAATTTTTCACTTTTTCGTTTTGCATATCCATTCCAATTTCTTGTCTTACTCCCTAAATGCGTGTTGCAACAGTAACTGTTTAGCTAGTCAACAGAACGTCTATATGATGCATGTAGAAGGCGCTTATTGTTTACATTTAAATTCTGGTCCAGATTGTCAACATTAAAAATGTAGTTTACAGGCTGAGATGTCAAGCTGAATACTGTGTAAGACTTAACGTACTGTGGAGAGTAGAACAAGAAACTGTAGTTGACATTAAAACAATAATCGTGAAAATCACTGGGTCTTTAAAAGTACCCCATGTGTTCATTTTCGAGTCACATCTGGTGTTGTATAAGTGGGCTACAATTTGGCAAAATTTTTTCATTTATTTTTTCTGACACTAATTAGCATTTCATAACATCTGATTTAAATAGTTGTTTTTTAAAAATCTAAAATATAATATCCATTTAACAGGTATGATATAATACTTGAAATATTCTTAGTAGTTATTTCAAAATAGAGTTCTCATCACTAAAGTCTTTATGATCAAGAATTTTCAGCACAGTCATCGCATCATAATACTGTTAATTTTTTTTCTGATCAGAAAATGTCACGAGTCTCATTACAGTGTAATCAATGTCACACATGACTAGCTATCACACATGACTAGCTAAACTGCCGTTTTTAAAATACCATGACTGCATTCAGTATCAGCGTCCATCATATCATACTCAAAAGTTAAATTTGCAAACTTGATAAGAATCGCACTTGATATCAAGAATTTAATATCATAAATGTTCAATCGTGCAGATTTATGATGCCCTATTTGTAATTTGGCACTAAACATGTTAAAAAACACTGAGTAACTTACAGCGTACACGCACGACAGCAGAACAGCTTTTTAATAAAATGTCGTTATATAGAAATGATATAGGATACACAAAAAAGAAACGGAGATAAAAAGGCTGCCAAATTTTCATTGGATGCCAAACAACTCATCTAACAGCTGTGGTTAAAGCTCAAAAACTTCTTAACCATGATTTTATGAAGTGATCTGTTTTACTAGAACAAATAAATCATTCAAACTCATTTCAGAGTATAACCAGTGAAGATATGGCATTGCTTTTGACATGTTGGTTATCTACAGCAAGTTAAAAAATAGCAGAATTCAGAACAGAAACCTCACAAAACCACAAAGTGCCTCGCCGTTCAGTCTCAGGGACTGTTCTGGAATTTTTATGTAAGGATATACGGCGTACTATTTGTTTCAATTCCATCAGGATTATTGCAGAGAATTCCTAGGCAGTCACAAATCATGACTATGTGCCATTGTTGGCTTACAGTCACTGTATTCCACCTGTAACACAGCACTCACAGCCTGTGTGTGATATGACACAGCACTCACAGCCTGTGTGTGATGAAGTAGCATTATTAAAACCATACTGAAAGGCAGATCTACTCCGTTGCAATAACTGCATTAATGTCAAAGCACTGCATCCTTGCCTGATGTAAATTAATCATTTCTTTGCTCAAATATTTATGGCGAAGATTACAATTCTGGCAATGTTTAAGATTGCAATCTATAATACGTTATTGTATATCTCCACAGTTCACAAGGACATGGATAGTTTTAAATCTCGATGGGAAATTGTACAGCTCTAATATTTAGCCATTATTACAGAATGGGCAGTGCAATGCCCTGAAGAACATTCACAAATTCAGTGCTATTTTGACATTTTTCTCCATCAATGTACAGACAACAAATTGCACATCATTTCTTAACCATGAGCCTTATAATATATATATATATATATATATATATATATATATTATATATATATATATATATATATATATATATATATATATATATAATATTATGTATAATATATATATTGTTTCTAATACTTCTTAGTAAACAAATTATGCAATTCATTTTCTCAACATGCTTAGCTCAAGGCTGCAGGCTCTGTGCAAGCCACTTTGTTCGAGGAACTGTTTAATTGTAACTGCCGGTGCTGTGCGCAAGTATGGTTTTTGTATTTCAACAGAAAGATCGAGGCTTTGTTTAAGAGAAGTGAATGTTTTCAATTCAAGGCAGGAAATCTGTCTCAGACCACTATAAAACCATTTCAATAGTCTCAGTTCACGCCTTCAAATTGACGGAGAGAAACATGTGCCTAAACCTGCACGACACTTCATTCAAGAATCATTTAATTTCATGAGCGTGGTTTTCACAGAATATTTTGTGAAGACATCAAAGATCTGCATCACTGGTAATGTCTCCTGGAAGCCAGACTTTTCCTGTGAATTAAATAACTCACAAAAAAAGGAGAAGAGAAAGCCGACCTGTGTTTTCCAACACAATATCATGTTTGATGAAATTCAGTCAGACATCCCCTTCACCCTTGTCATTTTGGAGTACTCCATACTGCTGTAATTTCTCTTTGACCTTCTGCGTCTCGGTCGCGAGGAGATCATCACTGTGGAAATTAAAATACGGAATTGCGCCCAATAGCACTGCAGGCCATCCATCGGGAATGCAGTGTGGCTCCATCATTAGAGGGATGATTGGTTTCAGTAGCTTACATGCGTATGTTGCCTCTGGAAGATTAAAAAACAACAATATGTCACTGATCAAAGCTCTGTAATCTGTGTGTAACTTAAAACTTAAATGATCGAGGCAGTTTCTCATACAATCATGACATTAAATTTACACACTGAAGTATATTAAGGCTTAAGGAATTTGTGTCACCTACAGAAATTGATATACAATTGTGTGAAAAATCCTTAAGAAAAAAAGGTAATCTATATGATCTAAAATGCATTAATCAACTGAAATTTTGATTTGAAATAACTTAGCAACTCTCTACCATACACAATTAAGCAAGGTAAACTTGAAATTTGTACTTTGGTGCCAGGTGCTGGGCCGCAAAGTTTGCCCATTGCAAGTAATTCACTATGAAATCTAGGAACCAGTTGACTCATACACATGACTTAATAGTTCTCAAAACAGCCTGCAGGTATTGAGAAAGAGGAAAGGGCTGAAGTGAAAAAGCCACTGAGAGCTTATAGACTCCGACTGTGAGCACTATAAGGAAGGTACACACTGCAGTCTCCATCAGAGCATGATTTGAAGCCTGTAAACTGCATGTTTTTAATAATCCTTCACCAATTTTACAATGACTATGGGGATCCAGCATCAAAGAAGCTGGAAAACGCCGCCACAAAAGAAACGATATGACCTCCGACCAGTGTCTATTATTTCCGTGGCATCGCAAAATCTACAAGCAATTTGCAAAAGAAAAAACTGCAGCGACTCTCCAGAAAGTATGTCAGACGATTACTTCTAACATGTCATATAGTAAATGAAGCTCTGAGCGCTTTTATGAAAAGTAAAGCAGTGTACAGTACAGAGCTGGCAGACTCTTGGGTAGGGATGGATTCAGGGTAATCAGCCGCATCATGTATCTTTAAAGTACGTCACATTTTAATTTGTAATAGTTATACTGGAAAAATGGCTCCTTGTTACCATCATAACAATAAATGAAGATTTTTGTATGTTCCGAAGGATGAACGTTTCTCAAACGACTTGAATGGTAACCATGATGATGACAACCTTCAGGTTGAAGAGAATTTCTCATGTAGATACGGATGAGTGAGAAGTACAATTCTTTGACTGGAACATTCCAGTTACCATGGCAATGGGCACTAAAATATACTAAAAGAAAAACTGGAGCAATATTGAGGAAAACCGTCATGCTCAACAACACATTTAATGTCACTGTGTTGTTGAATCCAATTGCAGAAACTGCTGCCAGCAGTCTCTATCATTGCTTCAAAGGTGTATATTTCATAGGGAACGCAGGGCGATACAATTAGCCACATACTACAGCGAGAATGAATGCTTCGTGAAACTGATGTTTGTGTACCAATCATCAAAAGTTATGGTGTTTGAGTTTGACTGCAAAAACGCCTGATTACAGTAGAACATAGAAATAATTATGGAATCAGCAATCTACATAACTAATTGACTGTAATCTTAAAATCAGTTGGGGTCCACATTCAAACGTAATAGCACTCTGGGTGGTGTCATTTCTGATTTTTAAATAAAAACTTATACAAGACTGTAATATTACTAAACAAGCAACATAGCAGCTGGCTAAAACTGCTCAAATGTGATATTTCAAAGAACATGACAGAAGAAAATCTGACTCTTTATTGTTCTCAGATTACCGGTACACTCCATATTGACAATTAATACAATGTTAAGTGTTAGCTACATACAGTTTCAAAAATCAAAACAAATGGCATACACATTGTAGAAAATAAAATTTCACAGTCAAAATGTTCGATGAAAGGACAGACAAACCTGAATCAATCAATCAGGAATCTATTTACTAAGAATGAAAGCTATCAGATATGTGAAGTCAGCTATAGAATATGTTACAATAAGAACCATATATGAACTGAAAATGCTCCCATGTTCCAGTATATGTTGCAGTTGTCTTTAAATTGACACTTTTCTGTGACAGGTTTCATTGCCATGTTTTTGTAACTTCATTGCAACATCACAAGAAATATTCATCATGTACAGCTTCAACTGAAAAACTTGTTGAGTATACAAATTAGAAATTAAGCTGAATTGAAAATGTTAATTAAAATTTCTTTCACTGCATGCTGCCATATCATTGAATTATCATCCTGTGTGGCAAGTTTAATTGCTTTTGGTCAAGTGATTCAAGTTTTACATGCCAAATTGTGAAAGCTCATAAAATATGCAAATTACAAATTAGCTAATGTGAAATGAAAAATGTCTTTCACTTCTTTAAATAACATTGTCCCACCAAAATACAAAGTAAAGTTTCCATAACTTTGGCACACTCCTTCCGTTTAACTTTTACTAATTGGTAAAGATGATTAAATATGCATATTACCAATAAGCTGACATGAAAATGCTATTAATATCTTGCACTACAGTTTCATAATCATATCATCAACATAGCAAATTTCATCAACTTCGGTCATGTCCTTTCATCTTAATTGCTAAACTTTATTAAATGTGCAATTAAGTAATTAGCTGATGTAGAAATGAAAGATGACTATCGTTAATGTTATATCATATTATCTTCCATGTACATAGCAAGTATCATCAACTTTGGCCAAGTATAGCCAAAGTTCCTTTATTATTCAAATTAATTATTAGATCGTGTAAAAATGGTAAACAACTTTCACTAAAAGTGTACCATAGTATCTTCAATTTATATTGCAAGTCTAATTAACTTTGGTCAAATCAATTCAGATATGTATCCCTAATTAGACAAGTTCCTTAAATATGCAAATATGTAATTAGCGGATATACAAGTGTGCTAAATGACCCGGGGTAATTACTGTTAAATTATAGTATCTGCAATGTACATATTGAAATATATATCTCCATTTAGGAAAGTTTATAATATGCAAATGAGCAGTGCCATTGTCATAAAAGATGTAAAAGTTTATGACATATGATATGGTCATTCTGAAAATGGTAAATAAACAATTATGTAAATTAGTTTTAATTATGAAAGCCACACCCACCAAAAACTAATCATTACTTGTCATTCCTAAACAGAATCTATGTACTAGATTTTATTGTTTTGGTAGATATTGCTGCTGCCAGTAAATTGAAACTTTTGCCATATGTTTGCAACTTCATTGAAATTGTTATGATCAACATCATGAACAATATTCACGGCAGATTAATTCCAAAGGTCATTAAGCGCACAAATATATAATTTGCTGAAATAAAAATACTGAATTTCTTCGACTGCTGTCATTGTATCACCACTTTATATAGCAAGTGTAATTGCCTTCAGTCAAGTCCTTCAAGCTTTAAATGTGAAAGCTTATTAGATATGCAAATTGTAAATTAGCTGACATGAAAATGCAAAATATTTTTCACTAGCAATTGTCTCATCAATATATATAGCAAGTTTCATAAACTTTTGCAGAGTCCCTCCAGCCTATATATCTAACTGGGAAGGATAATTAAATATGCAAATTACTAAATAACTGGCATAAAAGTGTTAAACAACTTTCAGTAATATTTTATCATAGTATCTTTAATCTGCATAGCATGTTTTACCAACTTTGATAAAGTCTATTCAGATGTATCTCTAATTAGAAAGTTCATTAAATATGCAAATAATAATTAGTTTATCTACAAATGCTAAAACAACCTGCATGAATGTTAGATCATAGAATATCCAATGTACATAGCAAGTTTCATCAATTTTGATCGAGTCAATCAAGGTGTAAATCCCTAATTAAGGGAAGTTTGTTATATATGCAAATTAGCAATTAACTTGGAGTTCATCCCTTAGTATCCTAGTGTGATCAACATTTGTAGAAATTCTAATCAAATTTTGGGTAGTGGTTGTCAATGTATATCCGTTTTTTCTACAGTCATTAATTATGTAAATAAGCATAAAAAATGAAAGCCACATACACTCACCAAAACCTAATCAGTTCTTGACATTTGCAAACTGAATTGATGTACCAGATTTTATTCTGATCCAATAACCCATTATTGAGATATCTGCAACAGACAGTTGAGACAGACAGACATCCCTGTGACATTAGCTCATATGAGTGAACATGTGAGCTGAAACAAAAAGAACAAAAAAGGAAATATTGATTACCTGAACGGCTCATGGGATCATCTTTGTATCTTTGTGACATGCAAATGATTACAGCACCAGCCTTCTCTATTGCATCAGCCATTTCAATTATATCACCATCTGAGAAAATAAAACAAACAGGAAATTGCTAAGACATGAAAATTTAAAAACAAGATAGCCTAAATATATTTTACCGGATTTCTGAAAGTATTTTTTCCTAAATTATTCCTCATTTCTTGAGAGTGAGTGAAAACGTGACAGTTTCTAAACCATAAACATAAAAGTTAACTACCTCTGTGATATCACCAGATGAAAAACATCAATTTCACTTTATTTCATGCATCTCATTCAATCACACTCATATATCAATACCAATTTCCCCAGTTGACTATTTTCCACTGACCAACCTTTTTTGTCATCTCATAATTCTGATTGAGACCAATGTGCATGGTCGAGCTGAAATTGAGATTGTGAAGGGAAATGAACTCGAAATATTATTTCTCTGTATGCACCCATGAACTTTGGAAGATCAAATCAAATCAGACTTGCCTAAATGAAACAGATCACTCACATTAAAACAACTCTTTGTTTTGTGACTTTTTTGTAAAATTAGCAGATCTACCTACCAGATATTGCTGAGTTTTTTATACATTGCATATTTACGCCTACTTTATCTGTTTGTTCCAGTTGCATTACATTTTTTCCATTACATTTTGATAGCCTCAGTGCATAGCAATATATAGTGAAATTCGAAATCCTCACTTTTACTGGCTTGTAATCGGAAGATACAAAAGCTTAGAAGAGCGAGCTCGTTTCATGGTATGACTCATGCTCTTTTAGAATCCCTGCTCCAGGAAGAGAAAACGCCACTAATTAGCATGAAAATGTCAGTGTGAGCCACTAGTCGATGTTATTTCTGTCACTGACCTCCAACAAAAATTTTAAAGCTAAAGCCACACTTGCCACTTTCCTATGATACAGCACTGAATACTCTAAAGCAAACTTATTTTACCTAATAAAGGCATTAATTTTCCATTTTGATGGTAATTTTAAGGATACACTGAAGAGCATTTGAAAGATATGCTATGAAAATTTCCTGAACCATTTCTGAACAGCACACAATTTGAACTCGTTGCAGAAACAATGTCTCCTACACATTAAAACATCATGCCAATTTACTACCAGAATACTGTGAATCTAAGTACCCAGCTGAAAAACACATCCATGGCACTGAGGAAACATTTTGAGCAAACCTCTTCAAGATGTTTGGGATGAAGGCTATGCCTATTAGATAAGCACAAGTTAATTCATTGGTATCTACAGTACTGGCTCTATACCGACATACCGGTAACTGAGAAACATGTAAAAATAGTATTTCATCTCTCGGCAATTTCTATATTATCAACATAACTCCTTTCCTGTTCCAGAATTCCTGTCATTTTTCTTTAGAACTTATATTGAACATCTTTGTGAAAAATTCCGTGTGAATGAACAGATCTATAATGTAAAAAAAAACAAAGTCCTTGATGCTCTGACTTAATCAGTATTTCAGTTTCCAGTTCAAGGTAATTCCCTTATTGATATACATTGAAAAATCTGACGGATTGATGAACCATGTGTGGCATTACTTGAATCCATCCAAACATCAAGATACTCATGATTGGATGTCTGGCTTCCATGACCTTTGAGAGATTCCCTGAACAGCATCCCTACAAATACACATAAAAGAACAATCCTCTACAACAAGATTTGATTTTTTGGGGGGGAAAGGCCACTACAGGACTGCAATGATCTTCTATTGATGTAATATACAATGCGTATAAATTAATTTATATATCTAACATTGATAAAGTCATCATCAGGGAGAAAAATTTGTTTGTTTCAAGCAAATTGCTGTGTGAAATGCTGTATTAGTGACTATCAATTGAAATATAGATATTCAGGTTTCAATCAAACCTGTGACTATGCTGGAATGTACATTGCGCAAACTGGAGGAATAATAAACTAACTCATAACAAGCACAAATGCTGACTTTGACGAAATGCTTGATGAAAGACCGTGAATTCAGTAAATCCTTGAAGTCAATCAGTGATTTTGATACATGTTTAAGTCAGCAAAGGTTAGTAAACCACAGAGTGCCGACTAAATTACTGCCTCCACGGAATTATTGCTAAAGCAATTTACAGTGGCCCTTTCTAACCCCTACAGTTGGATTTTAAATTTAATGGAGCTAGCACGCACTTTTTGAAGAATAAAATGAAACACTTGATTTTACTTTGTATAGAATTTATACTCTGTACTTTTTAAGTTCCTTTAAATTTCTTCTCTCTTTTTCAGTAAAAATTGAATAAAACTATCATCAAGTATATATATATGGAGCAAAAGTACAAATTTTGAAGACTTTTTTATTCCAAGCAGTTCCATTCATTCTGGAATCCTTTTATACTAGAATTGATAAGTTTCTGACACTAATCTATAAGAAGTAATGTCTTTGCTTGAAATGAGCGATACATGATATGTGTTAAATAGATTTGGCAGATTTCATTCTTTTTTCTGATATACACTCTCTGCCTCACACTTAGAAGGCTGGTCACGTAGACTGAGAATCCCCTACAACATAGTATTTGATTAGATCTGGAAGATTATTTAGTACAGTGTATCTGAAACCTACCCATTTTCTCAACATTCATCCAGACTTTGTATCCATCTTCTCTCAGGGTATCTCGGAGTTTAATCACCCTAGCTTGCAGATCCCACTGGTAACTAATCATTACGTGTGCTCTACTGTCCAAACTAATCTTTCTTTCATTCCTGTCTTCTTCATCGGCATCCGACGACCTTTCACCTTGCTGTAGCTCCCATAACGCACCACAACAGACACTGAATAACTCGCTGTTTAGTGTTTTCAGTTTAAGTGATGTTAAAGCTGAAAGGAAGGGATAATATTTTTCAATCTTTGACGACAGTGATGAAGATAAAACGAGACTTTTTTTACAGACAAATTCAATAAAGTGTGTGTGTATATATATAGATATACATATATATATATTTTGATACGTATACAGTATTTACAAATATTCATTGCAATAAATTTTACTGTACACATACACACACATATATATATATATTATATATATATATATATATATATATATATATATATATATATATATATATATATATATATATATATATATATATATATATATATGTTTAAAGTAAAATCTAAAATTGTATGCCTAACTTTCTCTTTCTTGTATTCTATTTTAATTGTACACCTTATTGTGGAAGAAACATATCTAATCTGCACTATTTATTTTGTATATTGTACGTACCTTGAAGACAACCTTCTTCATTCTTGATTTTGTGTTTATTAGCCGGTGGAAATGCTAAAGTCCAGATTCCCCTGGCAGTCAATATTTGCTCTTGCTCAGTGCAATTAGACTGCAGCATAGTCACATAGAGTGGCAGGGCACCATTCTCAACAATCATTACCTTGTTTGTATCGTGTATGGCAAAGTGGTTCAACCCGTTAACAATTTCCGACGCCGAGAAACGATAATTTTTGGATATGTGGCTGGGGCTTTGGAGTGCGCTCTCCAGTAAACCGATAATGAATTGGAGGTTTCCTGGTCCGGCATTCAGTTGTTCGTTTTCCTGCTCGTCAATAATGTAAGAAAGACAAAGCAGAGCCTTGCATTTCACGTTTGGGTATGACGAGCTCTGGTATTTGTTCAGAAGCGCTACAGCATTCGCTGAGCGATACAGATTCCTGTTTTCTGGACACATACGTATGCAATTATGCAGAATACCTAGTGTACCCTTGATTAAATATCTCTTCTCATTACTTCGCAAAGTTGGTACATCTAGCTTGGGATTGACCAAATCAGTTAGTAATAGATTAATAGCACCGCTACACCCCATCGCTTTTCCGAACACTCCAGACAAATCACTGTAGTTCCACGCGATTACTTTTAATTTCTTGAGGCATTTCATGGCCTGTAAGTTTTCCTTAGCAAACAGGTCAAGCTTATGCAGAGAGGTCCAAATTTTCACAAAGAGTTCGGCAAAGCCTAAACTTGCCAGCTCATCACCGAGACAGTGTCTTCTCTTTCTTTCATGGATGTCATAGAGGCAGGCTGAAATTCTGTGCAGTGAAAGCGCCACAGTCTCCGCGCTGTAATCCTTGCAGCCGTTCATTATTCTCATTTCTTTCTGGAATTTCTCCTTGGTCGCTTCGAGCACAGCTTTGAATTCTTCCTCTGTCATTGATTTTCTCCTGGGTTCTCCGTGAGATTCATTGTCGTTGTGGTCATCATTGCGGCAGCTTATGTCTTCATCTTCATTTTGACTGTGGTGGTTTGTTTGTTTGTAGGTACCAGGTCTCTCGTTATCAGCACGATCACCATCGTCTTTGGTTTCCGCATCCTTAATACTACTGGAACAACCCATGATGGTGATGATGATGAAGACAGGGGCTCAGTTCAAGTTCAACTCTTCTATCTTTTCAAAACCTGTGCAGAATAAAATAATATTTAAAAGATCTTAAAATGCAACAAAATTTGAAAATGTAATTCATGTGGTACAGCAGAGAAGATCTGAAAATAAAAATGAAAACATTTAATATTGAATTTTCCAACACACAGAAAAAAACTTCTGTCTTAACAAGGATGCAATTTTATAATTTTTCACACATATTTTTTTTTATGTCAAATAATGGACCACTTTATTAATATTTTTCCTAAAGTAAAAACTATGAAATACCATTAATTCAGTTTATCAACTTGGTATTTAAAGGACATGCAGGGAGTGATTGAAATCATTTCTAACACATGTTGATGTACAGTCCATGCATGATAACCACATGCATCATTCAAGTATTGAATGATACAACAATCTGTGGTAAGTGACAACTAAAAAGAATGGGATAATGCTACGCTCTATTAAAAGTTCAAGATTATCTGAATAGGAATGTATCTTCTTATCTCAAAAATACAAAATTTACAAACAAATGAGGGTTGTGCATATCATTCTTCAGTTTTGCCGATAAGCTCTTCATATGTTTGGTTGCTGTATATCACAAAAAGCATTTTGAAAAGGAAGGTATTTTTTGAAAATAACTGAAATTCTTGTTAAATTGACACATTCTATATGTTTTCTATTATACCACTAGTTCCTTGAAAACAAAATTTCTGTCACTCTTTAACCAGACTCTAATCTTCAACATACGCCTCAGCCCTACAGTCACAAGAGCCAAGCACTCTGCTATAAAAGCAATTTCACTTGATTTGTTCTGGAATTCTGTACTAAGAGTCAAATTCTGCATGAAATATTCACATCTAATCCTGGCATTTCACACCAAGCCACACTGCAGGCTTTGGGGTAAACTGCAAATTTACTTTTTGGCAAAAAATGATTACTTTCCTAAAATTATTTTACGCAAACTGATTTGAAAGCATACCAAATTAATAACCCCAGTGTTAAATTATACCCTTGCCTAAAAGTTACAAAATTTCTGTTGTGCCAACTAAATCTTTTGAATGGATCTGAAATTACAAACATCCACTGATACCTGATAATAAACTTAAAAATATCATCTAAAACCAAGATAAAATATCAAAATGGCAGTACATCATTATCAATTATTGTTCTGACTTTTGTCTTAAATAATAAACTTTAAAAACTGAGAATGTGCAGTTCACTTTACCTGCAAATTTTCAAACCTGACACATGCTACTTTTCATTAACCATATAGCTTACCCATAGTTGATGAACTTCCTGGAATCCATCAGAAGTACATGTTGGAACAAATTTGCAAATGATGATCGATGTCAATTTACAAATTAATGTATACATTTACATACCCAGCCAATTGTCGATCATCTTTCCAGTGTAATTTCCTGGCAGGGGTTTAATTAACAGCGTGCCACTTTGGTGAATGTACTTACCAACACCATAGAAACTAACGCACGGACTTCAGGGGTCTAATGTGTGAAAACGTGAGCGGTGCATGAACTGAGGTTTTTCTCACAGGCAAAGGTAGTGCGGTTTCTTCTTTCCGAGAAAATGTATCTCAGAATTTAACATTAAAAGGGGTTTTGTACATGTTCGATTTGATGTTTGCTGTTTCTATGGTAACATCAGAAAATTTATAGAGTTTGGGTTGAAAGGGAGTCAAAATCCAAGGCTTTCAAGGAACGTCTTAACAATACTGCCAATGACATTCAAACCTGTCTAGTACATGAAATACATTGTGAAGCGAAAAAAATTCCCAAGGAAAATTGGAGGGAATAAAGAGGAAAAAAACCATCTTGGGTAGAAAATTTCAAAAGAAAAATTGTGAAGAGAATGCACTGATGTTGATGTTGTATAACACCTCGCCGATGCAATTTTCGAACATATATACTAGCAAGTTCACTGAGAAAGAAAGGCAATTTCAAAGTTAACTGCGCGTAATGAATTAACTTTCCACACATGCAGCAATTACTATGTCATATATACAATTGCTTGAATACCTTACCCGAACCTGACCGAACTGATCAGCTGATCTTCTCAATTGAAAAAATGTCACTTTCCAGACGAGCTGTCGGGAGATCTTCGCGGACAAGTGTGGGCGTTCCAACTATACACTCTTTTCATTTGCTTACGGCTTCCGATGGCAAGGATTGCCCGGATCTCGTGTCGATGACGGCGTGTGTACACGCTGGGCTCGAGGTTTTCCTCTGTTTACATTTCCGCTGTCATGGTGCCAACGCAACTTGCACGGACACCTCCTGAAAACTCTGTACCAACTGAAACTGCTGTCATGTCATCGGTCTTTCGTTTGGCTGATTTACAGCTTAGCACTATCGTTTGCCAGATCGGATTTCACCACCCACTCTTTCTCCTCTCTTATCTACGCCGGTGTACAGATGTTGAAACTTGATACGGATAGAAGTGCACAGTAAAGTGTCGCGGTCGGCGTGTGTAGAGGTATACTCCATTAAATATAATTGGCGGGAAAATCGCACGTGTCTCAGTCAGTTCACGTTTCATAGAGTACTATAGCATTTAGGAATTAGATATAGAAGTTAGCCTACAGCAGCCAAATATAACACTCCCTTGATTTTAAACCTCCCTGCATGATTTCTGCAAGAGTACCACTCGGGTACAGCCAACTGGTAAATTCGGCCAAACACGTTTCGAAGGCTGATATACTGATTTTACATAGTTTTGACCATAACATTAAAATTTGCAGAATTTGGAATGGGAAGTGGACCTGTTCGTAACTACTTTACTGCCCTCCCACAAGCATATACGGAAAATATGCCCTCCCGCTGAATTATGATGTCAAGTGCCCTCCAGTATCTATACTGCCCGTTCCCCACAACCGTTCAAGCTCCCAGCTGCCTTCTCCCAACCACTTACAATTCCCCTTAGCCCACTAGATGTACATTTCCTACATGCACATGTACATTTCATTACGCACTATTTATCTATCATCGCGCTGACCACTACTCTATCAATAACGTTTCTGCTAAGTTGTGCGGAAATATGAAATCTGCTCAAATGGCATAGCATATACCCATAAAATATT
Source organism: Ptychodera flava (assembly GCF_041260155.1). Classification (NCBI taxonomy): domain Eukaryota; kingdom Metazoa; phylum Hemichordata; class Enteropneusta; family Ptychoderidae; genus Ptychodera; species Ptychodera flava. The sequence continues at coordinate 11,091,978 of NC_091941.1, forward strand.
ACGTGCTACTCCGAAACGTTTACCCTTTTACATGTCTGTGTTCCAGCGATCATCACACACAAAGTTTGCGGCGCGCGGCAAACTGCATACGAGGGGCAAGGGAAACGAGTCTCACAGAAGGAAAGCCCACGGATAGCGCCTTCAAGCGACGAATCGTCACAAATCATGCAGAGACACGTGCATATCCGCTGTGCAGTGGCGGAGAATAAATTTGAACAAAGTCGGGTTCTAACATACACAAACAAAGGTTCATGATGCATGTAATATATGTTTATTATTTCAACCGGATTTATTTAATGATTTTTGTAATGCTCAAATTAGTTTATTGTTGGCACATCACCATGCCAACAACCTACACTTGAACTTCCCGGTATCTATCAACTTACAAACTTGGAATTTCAAGATATCCAGTTCATTTACAGCAAAGGAGTGTATTCGCACAGTTTATGATAGTTCCTGTTACAAGTATTTTGAAAAAATTTAACCAAACAAGGTTTAAAAAAACATCAAATTTTGCATTACTTTTGTAAACTTTGATGAATATACCATTAATGTATGTATGTATGTATGTATGTATGTATGTATGTATCCCCATTGGTCTATCTATGCATACATACATAAATACATACATACATACATACATACATACATACATACATACATACATACATACATACATACATACATACATACATACTTGTGTAGTACAGAGATAAGTGAACACATGACACATCTACACACACACACACACACACACACACACACACTTTTTTTGCCTTCAACTTGTAACTTTTAATCAACTTTTCAGAAACACACTTGCTCACTGGTTAGAGTTATTAGCGCCCTCTATAGTTCATATATTGTAAATTATAAAGTCTTCATTATGGAGTATTTTACTCCCTTTCTTGTTCCATCTATTATCATGGTTATTGTAATGTTTAGATTTTGTCAATCAACATTATCAAATTAACTACATCCTAGTCACTAATGACTGCTACAAAATGTGGAAATTAAATACAACCTGCGTCTCAACCAAAAACCTTTATGAAGCACCTATGGAAGTGTCTACAGTCATCATTAATACTCCACTTGTCTAACTCTTTCACCACCAGACTGTGGAATATTCCCTTTGTTTGACAATACCCGGTATATACAACAAATTGAAGATGAAGTTTCATTTAGCTCTTCATGGTGCATGGACAACAACACCACCTGCCTGCTGTATTTGCATGATTCACAAGGTTTAAAAGTCTCTCAAACAATAATGGTGATAGTATATAAGAATAAGAAACTGGATTGTAAGATTGCACACTGCTCAGGGATCTAAAGAGGCAATTTGGTGTCTTTTGTGGAGGCCTTGGACTTTGGTTCAGGTGAAAAAAACTTGGAAGTATATCATTTCCACTGGGTCTCACAGGAAGGCTGATCAAAACACAAGATGTTCTGTGAAATCTTGTGGGATCATTTTGATTGTGATTGCTATTCCTGACTTGACAATAAATGTTGGTGATTCTCCTTACCCTTTGAACCTTGTATGGGATAAAACTCTACTTGATGTCAAAGGTCATCAGGGGTCGAAGTTCAAAAGGTTAACAGTAAATGGCATTCATAACAGGTCATAGAATTGGCATGTCAGAGACATGATGAATAACAGAAACAAACACAGTGGCACTGCAATATTCTATTACATTAATTTTTTATTATACAGTTCCTCCCCGCCCATACATGTAAATTTATTGTGTGTTTTTCTTTAGAAGGACGGATTATAAGTTTGCGTGGTACTTGAACGAATTTAAAAGAGTTGAAACTTTTTGATGCAGTTTCCATGTCACAAAACTTCACAAGTGGTATGTTAACACAAATTCATCACAGTTTAATCCACTGTGTGAAAATACACATTGCTTTCTTCTAAAAAAAAATGCAGAGTACATAAACCCACATGTAAACTATCAAGAATTTACTTTAGTGAAAAATAAAAGTTTGGCAAAACTAATTTCGATTGAAATTTACCATAACACAAAGTTTTGGATTCTTATTTCTTAGTTACCTGAAAGAGAAATATCCCTGATTCAAAGACTGTAGTCGACAGAAAGAGTTGTTGCTGAGATACTGAAATGAATTATCACCATGTGATGTTTTCTGCTGGTAAATTCTCTGTAATGAAATAGTACCTAAATGAGGGAATTAATCCTTTTACCACAATGGTTTTGCCCAACTCCATTGTTTGCAATGGCGAGTGTAAATCTGTTTAAATTGAAAAAAGGTAGAAAGGTTGAGGGATTGACCATCACATCTTGTGGGGGGGGGTTGTCAAATATGAATATATTTTAAACATTATTGCCTTCCCTCTTTTGCAGGAAAACCTTCACATTACTTGCAAATGAAAACAAGGAGAGTTGGGAATCCCTTAAAAAGTATGCACATGTTCCTTAATGCTATGATATGTATCACATCATGTCTTGGAACTGGGCGAAAAAAACTTGCAAATTTCATCCTGACTACTTCTCGAAAGGTAAAATATGGTCTACCTCTGACTGTCACGTTTTTAAACATTGAACTGGAGAGTTTTGTTTCATTCCACTGTTTGGGCATGGATAAAAGGACGGATAGCAATCATGTGAAAGACTAAGAATTCAAAACTTGGCATTTTGGCTCTAACAGAGAAGCCAAGGATGTTAGTTGACATGTCTAACATTAAATTAATCTAACTGATAATACACAATTTTGTTCAATCATGTCACATGCTTCCACGTAGTTGCCAAGCAACATGCTTCCACTCTGTCATAGTTCAAATAATATAATAAAACTTTCTTGATAGCATTGATACCTCTTCATACGTCCATAATTCAGGTGTAAAAACGTAACATCAAAAGTAGTACTGACAAAGGTGATTGAACAAACAATATACAAAGAAATCCAGTTTTTACAATAAAATGTTAAGAGTGGTATTATTTTTTACCCAAATTAAAACAAATTATTCAAAAATCTCAAATATTTACATAATCTTACAATCATTTTATATTTCCTTAGTGGCACGGCTAAAATACTCTTCCAAGCTGCGTCTTTGAAATATCAGATTTCAGTCATGATCAGTGATAAAAGAAGTTCATTCAGCAATTCTTACAGAGGGTCATATCAAAGGCTATGTACAACAAACACACTTATGTTGAAATGTCCTATTTCTAACATGATTTCATCTTCTTCAATGTTCATGAAGGATCTGGAACTGTAGTTGCTTTGTTAAATTACGCCATACAGCAACCCCTAGGTTGCAACACACTTTTAATGCTGGCCAGTTTCTGTTCATTCTCGTTGGATACTCATTGGCATTTTCCTGTGATAAAATTCTTCTGAAGAGGTCACCTTCAGTAAATCTTTGAATACTTGCCCCAGCCATCTACCAACTTACATATTAAAAATAGCCCACCATGAATTCATTTTCATCTCCTAAGTAATATGATAAGACATATGCAATTTTCTCGAAAATTGTTTATGCACAAAATTTGACCAAACCAGGGCTAAAGAACACTGCTTTGCCCATGACTAAACCTGTTCTTGGTAAACGATGTGGTTCCACGGTAACTGGCATTCAACCCGCCAATGATATCCAACATAAAGAGTGAAGCAAAGTAGTTGGCTGACACAGCTCAAAGCAATATCTCATATATTAAAAATATACAAAGAAATTAAAGTATTCAAATACATTTATCAACACTTGTTTCAATGGTTGTCATTTTACTTCAGGGCAGATCTGACTATCAATGAACAACATGCAGTTGTATATTTCAGGGCAGACCTATTGCTTATACCAAGCAAGGTCCAATATCTCCTTAAATACCAGATAATTACTGTCAATATAAGTGACCTTACCACATGACAAGGCACTTACAACATTACATTGGAGGGTGAGAGACTGAACGCCAGTATCAGTCTAATGGACGGAGTCTGTATATATACAAGTATACATTTTGATCAAGTTTCACAAATATTCAAAGCTGACAGATGTATTTCAATCTTGGAGTATATTTTACAAATGACATTAAATAATTCTTCATCAAATATTCTGATAGAGTTAATTCATGCTGCTTTTTTTCATGCCCCACTTTACTTTCTTGACTTTGGTGTGTTTAGTATTCTAGTGAGAGGTGACTTATACCGGTACGTCAGCATTCACACAACTGAAGCCATGTTGATGCAATTTGTTGGTATTGTACAAGCACTCTGAGAGATGAACAGAACACCAGAACATCAATCCAAGATATTTCCTTACATTTCTGGCATGACCATTGTACTCCGTAATTTTCATTGGTTATTTTTTCTGTTGCTATAAGCAGGTCAATGCGAGTAGAAATACAAGTTATTGGGACGGGAATTCTCTTGAGTTGAGGTGGTTAAAGGGCAATAGTTATCAGGTCTTCACGTTTGTGACTTTTCTACTTGTAGAAAGCATTTCATATCCCACAGTGCAGGACTGGTGTAAAGCAAATTTGGTCTAAAATAGTCATTGTGGAGGATGTTCATGTAGGATTTTTGACACTATGGAACTGACCACTATTAATCTTTGTAGTTTCCCATTTCCTAATACACTGCTGAGTCTGCAATAGTTGCCATTTTGCTTTTCCTACTGAAATCACAACATATGCACAGACATTAATCCTTTGCACCTTGATCCCCTGGTACTCTATGATGTCATCGGACATTTATGTCTGAGCCGAGTTCAAAGGGTTAATACTGGACTTCTGTTGTGTGGGTCCCATATGTACAGACCTGAAAACTATGCCCCTTATCCACAATTGTGAATAACGCCACATGAATTATAGCCATGGATCCTTGTTTTTTTAAGTCAGAAATTTAACATAGTGAGAAAAAAATCTGATCATTAAAGCCACGACAATGAAGAGCACAGGTGTCAAACTTTGAATGAACATGTTTTGTTAGAATTCATCAGGACCAAAAAATCAACCATTTACAATTTTTAGAGATTATGTCTTACAAAAATAGAAACTTCTACATAGCAAAATTTACACATCCATGATCTGAGAGATCGTAGAAGATGAAAACAAAATAAAACAAATTTCATTCAGTAAGCTCTATACAATTTATAACTATCAGTTAAGAAACTGATAAAAATACTGTTCCTTTTTTTTTCAATGGTGTAAAATCTGGAAAAAAATAGGTAAATGTCATTTATTTGTGGCATACATCACTTGGTAGCCAAAGCCAGACCATATCTCCATGTACTTTCAACTCCACAGTGATTGCCAGTTACTGTTCCAACACTTACATCAAATGGAAGTTCATGCAAGGGATGGATTTCCAGACTGACAACATGACTGTGAATTACATGCATGTCAAGATATAGCTCTTCTTTCCATAAGTCTTTTCTGTTTTTGTTTTCCTTCCAAGAACCCTCAGCGTTAAAATCCTCCTTTCCCTCTGTCTATGGATGGAAGCTGATAATGACCGTACATATTCTTGGTGTGAGTGTCGTAGTTTGTGGCCTGCAAAGAAATGACAGACAGTATGGTTGTTAATGTTTTAAATTATGATGGAAGGATTGACAGCAATACACAGCAGTGTGATGTTGAAGATCATAGATTAAATAAAGTTTTCACTGGCTTATTTTGTGATCATCGAAAATTTAATTTTACCCATAGAGTTGACACAGGGATGGTGGCCACTTTGAATTTCAAGTGTTAGAAAACATTTGTTTCGCAAGTACCAATTTTCCTTTATTGGAAAATTTTCATCCTTAATTTTGAAAGGATATATTTAAAGTTTCCTGGCACAAAGTTTTAGCAAAAGTTTTTCTTTAAAATTTTGGGGAATACACTTAAACTGAAATCTCAACACCATTTTCATTCATCATTAAATTCAGAAAGAGAATTTTACAAAATTAGTAGCTCATTAAAATAAGAAAATACAGAATTTTAAACATAGGGCCAAAGTCCCTGAAGCTACTATAGACATGGATACAAAATTAAGTATTTCCTTACTGTATGAAATTATCTCACTAAGGTCATCCTATGGACAAGTAAACTAAATATTAAAGCTGTCTGACCAGCGGTTTTGAAAGAACAAGCAACTCAACAGTTGACAGAGCTCTGTTGAGTTATGTAGAAAATAACCTTTTGTGACACATGTATTGATGAAGAAGGTGGATATCTTTGATTAACATTGTGAGTTCTGTTTAATAAGTTGAGACTGTACATACTCAGAGAAAGCACACTGAAGAGACAAAGGTTTGAAACTTAAGAAGTTCAGGTCATCAAAAGCATTATAAGGAATCATGTTACACTTTCATTGCACTGTTTACACAGATTGCATAATTGCTATAAATAGCACATGAGGAATCTTTATACAGCCCAGCTTTACCATAAAAACCCTATCACTTTGACCACTCTTTAATTGACCACTCTTTTTTTTTCCTCAAAAAGTAATTTTATTTTATCCTTACCAAGTCAACCATAATGGAAATTAGAACTTTCTCTATCTCTATCTCTATCTCTATTGACTATTTTGAGCAATTTCTTTTAGATAACATACAGGGCACAATAAATTACGGTTCAGAATATGTCAAAGTTGGGATTCAGGAAAGTTGCCTTTACATGTTTTAATCCTCCAAGATGGTAAGCATTTCACTATGAACTGTCAAAAAAAGTTGAACTTTCTGATAATTCTACACTAAAATTATTTTGGCTTTGATGATTTCCTAATTAATTCAATTATTTAAAATCATATTAATTATTTTTTTCTGGGTGAATTGATAGGGTTTATACAGTACAAGAATTACATACAATGTAAGTCAAATTTTGACCAAAAATGACAAAAAAATTCCTTAAAAATACAGATTTACATATTTCATCACAATTTGAACAAGTCTAAGTTGGGTAACCCCTAGAGACCTGTATACCAAATAACAAAGCTGTCTGACCAGCGGTTATGAAGAAGAAGATTTTTTACCAAAAACACCTTTTTTGGCATTAATTTGCCTATTTTCAACAATATCAAAAAATTAAAAAAAATAGTTTCTCAAAATCGTATTTTTCATCTACACAACAAATATCAAATCAGTAAGTACTGCGGTTCTCAAGATATTTGAGTGGACGGACGCCTCACAAACGGACATACATACATACATACATACATACATACATACATACATACATACATACAGACTGACGACGGACGCCGGACGGATACCCATCCCAATAGCTTCTATAGACTATAGTCTATAGTAGCTAAAAAAGTCAGTCAATCATAAAAATAAATAAACATCGAAGTTATCAAAAATCACTTTTAATACAGAAGAAGCACTACTGAGAATGCCAGAATTAAGGTGTAAAACTGAACTCTTGAAGTTCGACAAAATGAACGGAATATCTAAGGACAGTTCAAACAGAAATTCAAAAGACACAGATTTAACTGTGATGATATCAGTTAAATATTTTGGCAAAAGATGATTTACCATATACCACAAAACATTACAACAACACTTGAATATTTGTATGCAGTGGATGTGGTCTTCAGTCAGTCAACTATGTTGGTAAACACTTATTTTGATTGATGAACTTTTGTAAATGTTTTAATCTGGCACCCGGCCAGCTTGAAGTCAGTGCATACACCCAGTGCAACCCTGACCCAGTAAGACCCAGCGCCATTTCCCTTTGTTGGATATGACCACTTCCTTGTTGGAACACTTACCTTTTTATGGTGATGGTGATGGTGGTTATGGTGGTGTTTACCATAGTGTGAGTTTGCAATGCTTGGTAACATGTGATGATTACTGTGGAGTTTAGGAAACGTCGTCGGGAATGAGGCAGAGGGAAACGTTGAACTGTGTAACGTAGCAGCCTGTGATACTTTGGGGAAAATACTGTTGTGCTGTACATTCTCCAAGTCTGAATATTTCTTCTGTCTTCTCTGTAGACATCAACAAGACAGAGAGCATATTGGTACATTATTACATAAGGTCTAGGACTACTGTTTGGTCAGCTTTCCAAAAGATTTCATGAAATACTTTGTCACAAACTGTTATTCATTTCTTTGAAGTAAACAGACATGTGAAATTCAAATAAATCTTTAATAAACCATTTGATCTGCATATCTGCGTACGAAGGTCTGGCCTAAACATTACAGAATGATATGGCTGATGGTACAGAATCATAGATATCATTTGGTTAGGTATGAAAAAGAACAGAGAATGCTAACATTTCGCATATAAACTTTCAAATCACAATTGGTCAGCCTGCCTATCTTAATCATAACACTGGACAAATACAAATGAAAAAAGAGGTTGCATTAAAGGTATACAGTCACCTGTAATCTTAATATGCCCATATATGGTCAAAGGGGCATTCCTTGGTATTCAAAATGCCCATGTGAGGGCGCTGTTTTTAAAAAGCGGCCACCTGCTTAAATTCTGTGATAGGTTAGATTTTCTCTTTCCATGGTAACTGAGGCAAAATTGGAACAGGTGACAGTATACTTTTAACAAGTATAGATGATGGAAAAAATGGCAAATAGATTGAATTACGTACTCGTCTCCTGTGTACATGTCTCAATGCTATATCTTTTGGTATGAGAGGCTTTGATGTCTCTGTGTTGGCAGAGCTAGGCCTGTCTTTATTTGTTTCTTCTACTTTTACAGGAAGTTTTGACATTGCCTGGGCACGCTTCTCTGCATCCCTGCACACAAGGAAAAAGAATAAAATATCATTGACAAACTTGCCAGCCTATATTCCTTTGATCAAATCAGTTCAGTCATATTGTCCTACGGTTCCATTTATGGTTGGTCAGAAATACAAAGAGTGAACTGTGCAATCTGGTTTTGCAACACAGCAATATCATCTTGGAAATTCAGATGCTGTCTCATCTCAATATAATGATCATTAAGGATCTTATTGCTTTCTATTTTACAGACAACATGATATACACATCAATTATTGCAATGCAAGGCCAGAGTTTTATACATGGCCTGTAACAGATGGTGTTTTTATTAGCAGGGCCAGGATAATGCTTGGTTGCTAAGAACCATGGGTATTTTAGAAGTCTGGCTCTTAATACCTCTTCAAACATACTTGATTAATGTGTTTGACCTAGCCGGCAATGGTTGTGACTGATAGAATGAACTTGATGAGTTGTGACAACATAACGAGGTCAACTAGCAACCTTTATTGCAATGTTTTACTGATCTGCATTTGATGAGTCAATTGTGACATCTGCTGAGGCTGTCTGAAATTACTGAAACATCTGCCAGTCAAAGAAACAATAAATAGAGTATGGCCGACCATGTAGCAATGAAATAAAATTTCCGCGCAGTATTGAGTGTGAAGAAAATTGCGGTAGTAAATTTTTCGTGTTTACCGAGAACCATTAATATTTTGTGACCTACATAGCCCTTTGTACAGTAAAAGTACACTGTGAATCGTGATGTCAGTTTGCTTGGTAGATGGCAGGTTTAATTCCACCTTGACATTTCCTTTTTAAACTCTTGAGCCAATATGTCAGTGAGATACACGAACACTGCATAAAGAATGAGACTCATGGAATGCAGATACAAAGAGAAAGTCACGCTTACCTCAGATCCTTGTAATATTGATGTCTAAGTGCTTGTTTTGCTGATATCCTCTCATCAGGGTCATATTGACACAACTGATATATTAGATCTATACATTCTTTTGATGCATGAGTTAACAGTCGTTCAATCCCTGTACCTTTCTTCTGTGGAAAGTTGAAATTCATTCCCCTGTTTCTACTGTAATAGAAAAGACAACACGATGCAATGAAATTTCCAGGTGGACAAGAACTCTTGACCTACTTTGACTAAACTCCTTGGGGACTCCTTTTGACCACAAACACATCAATCAACTTGTGGACATTGTTCATATGTAATGCCCCATCCATTTACACTTTTATTTGCAAGCCACAAAAATGTTTTCTTCTTTCAAGTACCACACTCATGAGTACAAAACCTCACTGTTTCTCTGAACTGCCTGCTTAAATCATGATCAAACCTGTGACACATCCATCAGGTACAAGCCTTCACCTCTTGCAAAAGGATGTACACTTCATGTTGAGTTTACATGAAATATGGCTTACATTGCAACACTAATTTCCTGGTTGACACCACAACAAATTGGCCATTCTTGTTTAATATCTGTCAATCATAAATCTTCCATTGAATTTCTTACTGCTAGGGGGCATGCTCATGCAACCATGAAAGAAATTCCATGTGAATGTGATCACACATCTGCTAAAGATACAGCCATGAGTAGAATACAGAAGATGTCTGACTTACTTCTTAAGTTTATTTAGGATGGTGTTGTCAGGTGTACCCATGATGTCATGGATTTTGGCTATCTGGTCCACTTCATTTGAACCTGGAAACAAGGGGTGCAAACTGAAACACAAAAAGGAAATTGTTAGGTTTTTCTTGTGACCAATATTATTACCTTGAATAGCTGTAACCAGAAAAACCTATTATCTTGATATATCCTCAGTTATTGATGAAGATACATAGTTTATCAGCTGTAATTTTATGGGCCCATTACAAACTAGCTCCCAGCATAAGATTTATCTATTACTAATTGAAACTTGTTTTTAGTACAGAACATGAAAATTACCTGGACAGTATACAGAAAAGACTTGAAAGATACTTCCAAGTTATCAAACTGCTTTTTTCTTTATTTTTGGTTGTGCAGACTAGATATAAGTGCTGTGACTGTGAGTGTATCATTGCCGATTCCTTTGTCTGACCTGAGCTATGTGTACTGGTCATATTCTTGGAACGAATGTCCAGGTGCATGTACGGTGATTTTAACAATTGTTGAACATATTTCAAAAATATTACAGTGAATTTAGTTAGCAAGCCAATACCACAACGAAAAAATTCCAAACTTCAAAAGAATAAAGGTTGAGGGTAGCAGTTTCTCATCTTCATTACAGCATCTATGGCAACACAGCACTTTATTGAAAGTCTCTTTTGATCACTGATGATGCCATCCTGTTCATGTGTCACTGTATTTATGGCACAGGAATAATTTGAAGTGTAGAAAGACATTGATTCTCTACTTTTAATGTTACCATGGTAACAAGAATGGGAAATGAGCTTCTGCTCCACTTCAGCATATTGCAGTCGAATACCACGCACTTGAAAATTTTCTTTTTTCTGAATGCCTTTCTCATTTACCAAACACTCTGAGTTGTGCTCAGAATAACAAATGATGTCGTTCTGGCACCCATGGTTATTTGTGCATTCATGCTATCAGCCATGTTACCATGGCAGTGGAACTTGTTGTACCTGTGGGCAGGTAATTGGTCACGGTTTTATTTTCTCACATTAAGAATGTTTTCAGTGAGTGTACCGTTTGACTGCATAACAAAAAGTGTGTTACAGTGCCCAAATTATAGGTTAAGTGTTGAGAAGAAAAAGTGACCAAGGAAATTTTGACAACACAATAATTTTTTGACAGTTGGCTTAGGTTAATTTTTTTTTGCTTTATATAATTTAGAGGATGTACATGTGTACCAATCATAATTTCCTTGATATCACAAACTATCGAAAGATGTGTACCCTATTTGCATGTAAATATATAGTCAGCCATTTAAGGTCATGAATATCCTCTTTTGTAATAGCTTCAGCTGATGTCAAGGGATGCGGTGCTGCAAAATGACTACTACTCAAATCTTACGCTGTCAGTTACAGAGATGGTCAGAGGCTTTGGAAGGAAAGTTTGGGAAGGGGTGTTACATGCCATTGGAACAATTCAGAGAAAGGAAATAAGTAATGACATCCATGATATCAAACCTAGACTGTCCTCCACAAGTCTTAAGATTTCACCTTTGCATTAGAAGAAGATATGGAAAACATATAAGATACAAGAGGTCAAGTCTATCGTTGGATGTGATTGTGCACAATAATTTGCTATGGCATCATGTACGCAGAGTAGGAATGATAAAAACAGATGCTTACTGTATGTCATTTTGGCAATATTGGATCCTACAGTAATTATATTAACCAATGGAGTTTGTTTTATGACAGGAAAATTATGCCAATAAAGTAAGGGATTTTCTTCTCACCTCATAACTTCAAATATGACACAGCCTACACTCCAAAGATCCATCTTATAGGAATAATAGCCATCTGTAAGAAGGCATTCTGGTGCCCTGTACCACCTTGTAGATATGTATTCTGTGTAAGGTGGTTTAGAATAGACACTCCTACAAGATCCAAAATCTGCTAATTTGAGTACATCATCCTGTATATGGGGTAGACACAATACGAAAACAGTTATTTTAACTACATGTACCTGCAAAAAGTCATTTTTCTAGTTATATGTACCTCAAAAAAACTTGATTTTTCAAACGACCACAGTAATTTGTTGTTTGCAACTTTGATATTGACAGGGTATGAATGAAATGGCAGTTCATGAGTACATTAGTCTTGACAACTGAACCATTTGATGCACTGAGGACTTGGCGGCACTCTGAGTGTGCAACTTTGGATTATGGTAACTGGATAAAATCTGTAGCCAAGATAGCAAATTTCAATTTGTCAAACTCTGGTGGGGTATTTTTTCATTTGTCCTGGCACAAACATTGAAATTTCAAAGACAAACAGCTCACACTTCTCTGATTAGCTGCCTCACAAAAACTGTTTTCAACTTTTGATATTAAATTGACATTTACAATGACTTACCTTAATTAAAATGTTTTCTGGTTTAACATCCCTGTGGAAAATACCATTCCTAGAAAGAAAGATGTTTATACATTTAGCCCTTATGCATAGGGACATACCCAATAGGATGTTAAATTTGTAATTTTATTGCCGCAGGAGGCATAGTCAGAATACATTATGTTTTTACTCCTTATGTTATTCTTCATTATAAGTACATACAATTTGTTCATTCATTTCATGAAGGCTAAAATCAAAAAGTTGTATGATAATCATATGATGAATTCTTTTCAAAATTACAAAACTCATGAAAATACATTTCATACTTTATATGCCTCTTCCTGTCTCATCTTAAAACAATTTTGAATATGGCCAAAAATGGAAGTATTTCTGGTCATGGCTTCTTTCCAAACTTGGGGCAACAACTCACATTTTTTTCACAATTTTTAATTCAGTTCTGGTCAATCAGTCTGCTTAATTTCAGATGTTGCATTGAATTCTGGATATTTGAATGCTTTTAATAGGAAGATGTAATTTGTAGAGAGCACACTATCTTGCCACTTTAATACTTAATTTTTCTCAATCATTGATCTCTGCTCCACAGAAACCAAAAAAACAGGGTTGACATGATGGCTTTCAAGTGATGCAGGTGCTGCAGAAACAATTTATTTTTGAGAGCCGAACATTGTCAGGGTAAAAGGTCACATGGTAAAATCATACATGTATTGTTCCATTAAAAAAATAGGTTTTTAAAGCTTTACTTCATATGTTCCACTTCCTCCTTAAATTTGTAATATTTTTTAAAATATATATTAATTCAGCTCAATGAATACCAATGATCTACACCACAGAATTTATTCTCAAAGTTTCACATGGCCAATAGATAAAATTCAATACTACAGTAAGAAGATTTTAAATGATAAGATCTGAGCAAATTTACATGATGGAATCTTGATATATTATTAAAGCAATAATATGTAGGTGCACGGTATATTATATGTCAGTACTTGTTTAATTTGTATGTAAATTTTACTCTGAAATCGCTGCAAACATCACCACTGCAGCATAAAATCTTAAATATCTGAGTGTGAAAAGTAAAAATAAATATTCAGTGGGCACTTTGGAGCAAATCAAATATGTCAATAGCACATTTGTTTGCTATGCTATCATCACATCTTATAAAAGCACCTATCCGGGATGAATTTCAAAATTACTCAAAACACTCAAGAGGAACCCTGGTGACCCGGCTGAATTTAACCAAGTTGATTATAGAAGTAATAGGACTATGTCTGTTTAAGATTCTGAGTAGCGGCTTGGGTTTCCAACCACAAATTACATGTATGTGGATGACTTACCTATGCATGTGATCAACCGACTTAAGCAATTGATACATGTAACTTTTTATTTTGGGCTCTGGCAAATAATGTCTTCTCCCTGCAAAGGTCAAAAAGCTTCAAATATTACCACTGAAGAGAAGGAAATGACGATGGTGTAAATGGAATGAAAGTTGACTCATATTGATCCATAGTTTGTGGACATTATTCTTTGCAAGTCTAGCTAAACGTCTTGATGAATAAATATAATTGTAGAAAGTTTGTGAATGTGTAATAATATTTGTTTTGAGAAATAATACCAGTAAAATCAATATGTAGAACATATTGATCTGCATTAATTACCACCATTTTATGCTTTATTTCTTGAGACATGCATTAGCATTACTTCAATTTACATATACATGTACATAACACTGTACATGTTGGTGATTCATGCTATTTTGTTCAAATTTTTGCGTCTCATTTTTGTTCGATTCTGTCTGATACTTTTGTCATGATCACAACCATCTTTCCTAAATGTGTTCAAAATGAAATACTTTTGACATTACACACAATACAGCTTTTACCTCTTCACAACACTTTGACTATGACACTGAGAAGTTCGTTTGGTTTTAAATCCCTCATATTTTCATATTGAAGATATATTACATGATAACAGTAAACTTTTTGTTCTGTCATATGTAAAACCTATTATTCAAAGTGACTATAATCCAGTCAAAAAATGTTGGTAAAACATAACTGAGAAATTAAAGGACTGTTCCATATTATGAGTTGACTAATTTTACACTCAAATTGAAAAGCAACAGTGCTGATCGCAAATGACGACATTTTTCTGTTATTTATATGCAAAAATAAATGTTTGTCTACATATCCAGTAAGAATGATGAAAATAAAACCTGCTAGTATTACTATGGATACTAAAAATCACACTCATTCATATGAGTTTAATGGCACGCAAAAACAATCTTTGTCTGAATTTCAGGCAGCGGTGTCCGATGTTGCATGCGTGCAGCTTCTGTAACAAACCTGAAATCGCAATCAGGTGACTATTAATTTACTTAACAAGCGACCTAGCGGCCGATATAGCTCCGCTGTGTTTATGTAGAGAATAACTATTTTTGACACATGTTGATGAAGAAGGCGGAAATCTTTGATAACTCAATGCAGTGGCCAGAAAAATGTGGCTAAAATAGCTGCAAAAAATACAAAATTGAAGATTTCATCATACTTTGAATACATCACATCCGATCATCCCTAAGAACATGTCAACCAAAGCTATCTGATGAGTAGTTTTTTGAGAATAAAATATTCTGACCAAAAATGGCAACAATTGCCCCCCAAAAATAAAAATTGCAGATTTCATCATAATTTCAAAATATCACACTTAGTTATACCAAATTTCAAAGCTGTTAGACCAGTACTTTTGAGAAACGCATTTTTTGACCAAAAATGGGAAAAATTGCCCAAAAATTCAAAATTGCAGATGTCATCATTATTTCAATAAATATCATTTAGTTCATCTATGGAAACCTGTATACCAAATTTCAAAGCTATCAGATAAGTAGTTTTGGAAATACACATTTTTTGACCAAAAATGGCAAAAATTGCCCCAAAAAATACAAAATTACAGATTTCATCAGAAATTCAATATATATTACTAAGCTTATCTGTAGAAACCTGTATACCAAATTTCAAAGCTATCAGACCAGTACTTTTTGAGAAACACATTTTTTGACCAAAAATGGCAAAAATTGCCCCAAAATTACAAAATTGCAGATTTCATCATTATTTCCATAAATATCATTTAGTTCATCTGTAGAAACCTCTATACCAAATTTCAAAGCTATCAGATGAGTAGTTTTGGAAATACAGATTTTTTGACCAAAAATGGCAAAAATTGCCCCAAAAATACAAAATTACAGATTTCATCAGAAATTCAATATATATTACTTAGTTCATCTATAGAAACCTGTATACCAAATTTCAAAACTATCAGACCAGTACTTTTTGAGAAATACATTTTTTGACCAAAAACGGCAAAAATTGCCTTAAAAATGCAAATTAGCATATTTCTGCACAGTTTGAACAAATCTGAAATAGATCATCCCTAGGGACATATGTACCAAATATAAAAGCTATCTGACCAGCAGTTTTGAAGAAGAAGATTTTTAAAGATTTTTTTACCAAAAATGACAAAAATTGCCTTAAAAATACAAATATGCAAATTTCACCACTATTTGAACAAATCTGATTTAAGTCACCCTAAGCAAACTGCATATGAAATTTCAAAGCAATCGAACGAGCGGTTTCAGAGAAGAAGATTTTTTTACCAAAAACACAAAAAAATGCCCCAAAAATACAAATATGCAAATATCACCATGATTTGAACAAACTGAAGTAAGGTCACCCCAAGTGAACTGCATATAAAATTTCAAAGCAATTGGACTTGTGGTTTCAGAGGAGAAGGCAATTGTTGACGGACGACGGACGCCGGACGCCGGACGACGGACGACGACGGACGACGATGGATAATCAACCTATTTGATAAGCTCCGCGTCGCTGACAGCGGAGCTAAAAAGAAGTCTAGAGTAATAATTTGTATCAGCAACAGACAATATGCTGCCTGGCTGGTACAATCTAGTCTCTGCAGAGGTCACCATGTTCAAAGAGTATTACCACACATTATTGATTAACCCTTTTCCTGCCAGACAGTATTAAGACTATTACTTCCCCATCAGCCAAGTCAGTAAAAAGCGGTATTGAGCCCAAACATGACGTATTTTCACACGCTTAGCTTGGTATGTTACAGCATCTTTAGTCTAAAGAAATCAAGTTTACAGTATTTATGTTTTCAACAGCCTTCAAATGTACAGTATTATGTTAAAATACACCATATGGAATATGTTGCGTTTTATTAATGTTAACCATCTTGACCTGATGGTGAAATATGGACTTGGCAGGAAAAGGGTTAATGCATACAAATCGGCTGTGTTTAACATTTGTAGAAATAGAGAAGGTTGCATGACTACAGGCATAAAAGGTTTTGTGCAAGTGACAAAACAAATGAACTGTCGTCATAAATAATAAAACACCCTCTCTTTCAATAATTAAACTAGCTGGCACTAGGGGCAGCTCTGTTGTTTTGTCATGGTGCATTGACATACACATACATACACACAGGGGATGTCTTGACCTGGCAAACCATAAATTGTACAGAATGCGTAATTGGAAGAAATATGACTTACGGACCAAATTTGTAGCATAAGGCTAAAGTCTAGTACCATACAACACAGCTGTCTTTCATGTTACAGTAATATTGTTTCTACCTGTTCCAGTGTATCTTAGTTATATCTAATTTCTGATTTTTTTTCTATTCAATAAAGATCTAAGATTCTTTTTAATTAACTCAAGATCTCAAATATAACTAGTATAAGGCATGAATTGTGATAATTTCTTTGATCTGACATTTTTTTCTCATGAAAAAATGTGGACTTATGACAGAGTATGACAAGATGACACGTATTCATTTGGCAAACACAGTTATAATCACATTTTATGTACACATTCTATTCATGAATCATATACCAATACTAAGTTGGCCCTCCGAGGCCTGACAACCTGCCGTAACCAAGATATGTTACCAGAAAATATGGCTTGAGAAGTGATCAAAAAGAGACAAGTTGTAATTTTTGATAATATTTATATTATTTGTGTACTAGCAAGTCAGTAGATTTTCCATTCTTCTCCAAAACTATGTTGAAATATAAAGGGTTTAGCCCTGCAAACACAAGCCATATGCAATGTTGTCATTGAAAAATGGAAAAACTTCACTGCTAAACAATAACATATTACAAATGTACAGGTTCTGTTAACAAGTTGAACACTAAGCATTTTACAAGATTGAGACTTGAAAAAATCTGAACTTCAATAAAAATGATACAAAAACAGGGAAAATACATTAAAAGTTACAGCTCACCTAAACTCAATTGAATTAATTTCTAATTTTTCACCACTGCTTAATCTGAATCAAAATAAGGTCTAACATTTACCATCAAAATATATTACCACCATTATCCACATGCACATATTTTGATTAAAAGTTTATGTACCTTAAAGTGATAAAGGGACTTTGACTAAAACATCCAGGGTTTCTTTACAACCAACAGCACATACCAAAAAAAAATACGTATCAAATTTTCAAAATTGAGATTGGAAATGAGTAATATTATCTTATGATAAAAACACCATAAAATTTTAATACAGTAAAGTGAGATGATATTTTCATCCACAGTAAATTTACTTATTCATTGCATTGTTTTACATACAGTAGAAAAACAAACAAATGCAGTGCTGTCCTTGATTTTTATTCAGCAGTTTATTGAACCATGTGATTGCAATTAAAGAGGATATAACATGTTGCTAAATTATGAGTTAAGGTATGGAGAGGTGAGTGTTCCTACAGTGTTGACAATCTTTCGCTTAGTAACATATGTTACAGAAAGAATATACTTTATTTGGTATACATTTTGACAACTGTATTCCTATGGAGGAGGATGTACCAGTATTTCCCTCACAACACAAGTAGTTTTTGAGTCAACTTCCTATGACAACCAACTGCGACAACGCACACAAACAATCTCCTTGTGTGTGTCGCTTGGCCTTCAATATGTCATTACCCTCTCATCAAAGTGTTGCACATGTACACCAATGAGAGTAAAATTTAACTGAGAAATCAGGAGCATGGAGGCAATATGATGAACACAAGAAATATCTACTGCAGTTGTGGTGTACGTGGCTATGGAATGAGACATGGTCAGCTCACAGTCCCTCCATGTGGATAGAGGGACTGTGGTCAGCCCAAGAAGGTGATTTTATCATACCACACAATCTCTGTTTGCAGCTATAGATTACGATTCTGCACAATTGGATCAAAAGTGATTTAGATGTGAACCAAATGAACATCCTTCAGTAAAGCTTCATATCGAAACAGGGCATATATTCTGAGCAGATAGGAAGATAATAGGCTGCTTGCCACTGCAGCTACTGTGGAAATTGTGATCACAAAGTACTTCAGTCTAGATCTTTAGAAACTGATGTACATGTACCAGTACAAGGAGGCAATGAAAAAATCAAGAAACCTTAGTATCCTGTCACTTTTTTTAACTTAATGAAATTTTCGTGTTTAATAGTGTAAATTACTGCTGTTTGCAATGATGTGAAAGACAACACTATGTACTTGAATAAACAGTAGCTCATGACAGAACGAATGACATCACAAAGGCACTTCAACCAACCTCTATCACATTTGCCTCAATAAAATGTTTGCTCTGGAGACAAAAGGTGAGAATAGACATGCCTTCAGAGTGATAGAACATGAGCGTCAGAGTTATGCAGTGTCATTCTTGCTGGCCTACAACACCTTTCCCATGGTGACATTGCTCTGTACAATGGCTATGATTTACATACAGTTGTATGCACACCTTTCCAAGCAGGCTTCTGTTTGTCTGGCAAACATCGACTGTAGGATTCCACTGTAACACCACTGTGTGAGCTCCTGAACGTTCATATGACATCTCAGTTAGAGCATGTTGAAAAAGATGTTCAAAGTTTGGGAAGACTGGTCTAGAATTGACAAACACCTTGTAGACGGAAAATTCTTCTTGATGATACAAGGGAATAATGACAGTGCCTGTTTGTACACACTGAAATGGGGTATTTCACAGACAGAACAGCTCTGAATTTCAATCAATGACAACTCTCTCTGTTTTAACCATGCTGTGCGACTGAATTGACTCACATTCCTTGCCACTCCAATGTTATACCTTGTGACATTCCTAAAATGTTTAGCAAACTTTATTGTGTGTGCAAATTCTCTTAAGTATGAAAGCAAAGCTAGAAATTTACCGTATGAGTCTTTCACGTCATCCGGTACACTTTTAATCTTTTTAGGAAATCCTTCATCAGTAGGAAGCACGAGCCTTTCTTTGAATTCAATGACATCAAATTTCTCATGTTGTTTAGCAGACCAGAAATTCCTTGACCAGACATTTGAGATGACGTTACAAGAAAATAACCTTTGTCAATGAACCAAAGTCGCCAAGGACATGCATACATGCCATGCTCGTGCTCTGCTGAACAATGTGGTAGGTTTTACACAAACAAAGATACTATACATGAACATGGCAGAACATGAAATGCAATGTCCATGGACTCTCTTATTCCTATCTTTGGAATGAGGGGAAAGGGGAACACTTGTGTGATAGTATTAATCTTTACTCTCTCAGTTCATTCACGAAAATAGTCAAAGAACACTTTAATAATTTACGCTGATAGTCACTGCAAAGTGGCATCAATATTTCACAAAGTTTGGTCTGTCACACTTTTGTTTTGATTTCTTGTGCCTGTGCAGTTGTACGTGACAAGAAATACTGTTCAGCAAACCACTCTTTTCACTCCTTAAATAGTTTATGTTGGTAGTTGCTGGTCATATATTCACTGGGCTGGCATTTTTACCTTGTCTCACTTTATTCAAAGTTAGTTAAAATGAATTTTATTTTTAATATAATAGATTCTTTGTGATTCCGTGAATGAAGCACACATCTGCTACTTAATACACTCCAGACAAAAAGGCTCCATTGCAATAAAACAAGATTTTCATAGCCTGGACACACTGTTATGTCACACATTCCCTTAAATACTTGTACAGTATGTGTGCCAAACAGCAGTGACTTCTGCAAATTTAACAGTATAAATACAGTCAGAAGACAAATAACCTGCGGAAAGTGCTTTCAACCATTACCACAGACCATATGTTCAGACAATATGAAGTCAATGGAAAGTTTAAAGGTGCATTCACATGCTATCTGCATGTACTAAATTCTGATTAAGGCTCCGTGGTTGCTGAGAAATATAACAGTGACAGAGAGATTGTACAAGCAAATACTTGGAGCTGAATCATTATTAAAAGTTGCACTGTGGAGGTTTGAACTTTAGCAGGTATTTGATGTTGATTTATGGATCAGCTGGTGAGTAACCACCAGCTCTCCCAAATACACTTGTCAGCCTGGTGGGATGAGAGAGACAGCTGATTGATACTGGCAATTGATAGTTTGAACTGGTGGGTGTGCTAATAGAAACAGACCTATGCAGGGCACAACAGTGACACCTAGCAAACTAAAATAGTCACGATACCTAATCCAGAATTTATGACATGCCAAAAGTATTTCAGTGATCATGTATTCATGTCAGACTGCTGAATTTCTGTTTTAATGTTCTGACCTTATTCAAATGTACCTTAATGCATGTATGACGAAAATGATACATTCTCAGGGAAAAATTTACATTCACTTTCTGAGTTACTGACAACCACAAAATCCTTCGTTACACCTGTCTTTTTTCACATTTTTATTCCATGTAAGAAGTACTGTAGTCTTATCAAATGAGACAAACTTGAAAATTTAAATTAATAAATATCATCTACCATGAGCCAGTGTTTGTGCCATGCATAAAGTAATACCTAGTGACTTCATAGAAATATAAAATATCGAAATTTCACTTATACGTTGGCTTCCTTACACCTACAATGAAGCTAGACTATCATAATTTCAACACTAATTGAAGTCTTCACACCACTGGGCTGTAACTTCACGAGTTTATAATGACCAAAAGTTTGACACATCAAAACATGATCCTCTTGGTTTGAGTGTCTGCTGGTTGCTACACACAACCAGCTTGTCATACAACAATGGATGTATCATCACTGTTCTAACACTGATTTTCATTCCCACAAATGTTGTAGTCTGTGTTTGTCGTGCAAATCAAGATACTCCACCTGTTTTCAGCTAAGAGGAGTCACAGGAAATCAGCAGTTTCAGTGGTAAACTACATCTGACCGACAAAGAGAATGGCGTTGTCCATCAAACAGAGTACTTAAATTTAATTAAAGTGAAAGTCTAGTGCCACTAACACAGAAGAATTGTTGGTCTAAGTCTGCAAGGAATGTTTGAAATAATACACCTGTGATGCACTGTTTTATGAGCAAGTTTGAAAGGACTTACTTAATATTTTACAGCTGACTTTCCATGCATGAAAATTGTTTACAAAATATGTATGTTGATACAATTAGAAACCTAGACATTCACAACAAAGACACTGGTATTACTAGTTTAAGGCTGAGGGACTGTTCAGAATACCACAGTTACTGCAAATGTTTGTGAATTAATCACAAAATGTACAGTGGAAAATTCAACAACTTTATACCTGCAAATAGTTGATATACTGAATCAACAGGTGGTTGCATTGAGAATGATAAATTTCAGGAACATAGGTTGTTTGTACTTGCAAATGGCCACCAATTAAGCTGAATCAAGAGGTGGTTATAATGGCAGTGATACCACACTTTTAGTAACTTCATTAAAATCAATCAGATTACATAAACAAATCATTTATACCAGTTTTAAAAAGGCCATGAGTATTGAGAACTGAGGATGGAATCATTATGAGTATGTCTTTAAAATGAGCAGACAATTGCTGAGGTTATTTGGCATACTGTAAATTTTAATACTTGCCACTTGTCCCTAAATTTCTTTGAGACAACACAGAGAGCAGTAAGTTATGCTAATTTGCACAGAAAGAGATAGTTACACTTTTCCGTAACATTGATTAATACAATGAGTTCATCTCTAGGTCAATGTGTTCCACAAAACTTTACCTTCACCTGGCCACCTATTCTGTTAGCTATGAACATACTGACTGTAGGGTTTTTTTGTCAAAGAAGAATAAAAATTGACAAGCAGCTTTATTGTCATCAGTGAGTCAAGACCCACTTCACTGATAGAGGTCTACTGGACATGTATAGTCTGTATCAAATGGTTACTCATAAGAAAAAAAAGGCAGTAGGAAAACAGTCTTGACACCTGACTCACATCTATTGCAATTCATATAGACTCTATTTTGTCGGAAGTTTCCCTGATACAATTCTATCTGTTCACAGGAGTTAGAAATTATCTGAAAACATAATGTTAAGAACACAATGAGTTTTTATCAAACTTTCTATTCTAAGTCCCGAATAACAACCAAGCCATCAGACTGTATGGTAATTTAATTTACTGGTCTGTCTGACAACCTACATGTACCCTCTATAGCTCTATAGACAGAAATGAGCTATTCGCACTACTTCTTTGTGTCTGCATGTTATTACATTACAATATGACCTTTGAACTACGCTGCAAGGACCACACCAAAAGAAAATAAATTGCCTTTGAATTTGTTTGTTTGTCAATCCATCAGCGTGACAATGGTAGTTCTCTGTGTGCTCTGAATTTGTCCATTTGTCAATGCTCTGTCTGTGGAGCTACCAACATAGCCGTCACTGAAGTAAAAGTATCTGTAGGTAGCTATGAGTTTAAAAGTTAAAGAATATGGAGTGGGTGACTACTGTACATGTATCTGTTTTGATGCTGTCAAGTGTCTGCATATCCAGTACTTTGTTGTGAAACAGATTCATTCTTGGGCACTGCTGATCACTTACAAGATATGCCTGTAGTGTAGACACAGTTCCTTATAACAAACATCTTTTTTAAAATGGTCTAAAAATTAACTGTCAGAAAACCTTCTCAGTTCCCATGGACCAATGGTTTTTACAAGAAGCCAATTTATCAACGTTCAGATGATATAGAATATCATGGTACATAAACACAAATGGAAAGAGCATAAATATTTTTTTAAATCAAATGCATTTAAATAAAATCAAAATTAATATTAATATTACTACACCACAAGAGGTTATAAAATCAGGTTGGCCTAGTGTCAGTATCCCAATACAGAAAATGTGTACAGTAGTGCTGTCATAGTAACCAAGCTCAACAGTCACCTCTGACCACTCATTCAGATTTCAAAAGAAATACAAAGATGACCTATAAAAGACAGACTGTAGAATGCTGACATCCTTTATCAGCAGGATTATATTAGCAGTATGAAAAGCATACAGGAAAGGAAAGGGGCCATGAAGTCTTGAAAACACTATAGGGGTATTTGCAAGTATGTTTCGGAACAAAATTCCCCTGATTATAGATTCTCACAAGCTGGACTTTGACTACATTACCAGCTTGTCATAAACTGTTACGACTACAACAATGAATGGTAGATGGTATGGTAGCCACCATTGTTTATATGTAGGAACAATGTCCTGTTGATGTATCCCTTGTACAAGTTGTTAAAAAAGGTGGAACACACACATCCAAGTATTTCTGATCCAGTCGAGGATCGTGACATGTACAGATGTGTAGACATTAAATCTCTCATGCAGTCAGCAGGTTTATCATTACATTCACACATATTAGGGTAATTACGGAGATTATCAAAGGCCGGCTTGATTTTTACAAGCACAGGTCTACACAACTCTAACTGTACTGTACAGTTGATGACTACAGCTAAAAATAAAATTTCCCTTTTCATTTTACTGGTAGTACAGTTCTTAATCAAATTTCACCTCTACATTCCGCGTTGCATCATGCAAACAATGAAGAGAGTTTCATAGCCTGTTAAGTAAACAGTCTCTGGAGATCAGATGTTTTTATCAGAAAGAGGCAGTCTTGTATTTTTATTTGTAAACAATCAACTAAGCAGTCTTAGCTTAACAGGAACATGTTTAAAAACAATTCAAATCTTTGGAATAATTGTTGCATTTATTGCCAAGAGTTCTACAATACTTGAATGTTCCTTTGTCTATCAGAAATCTTAACGTTAAGTTTAATACATCACATGTAACCATGGACTTTGAAATATCAGGATTTGACAGCTACCAGTACACATATTTTACGATATTCTGAATTGCTGAAGTGATGTGCAGGTAGACTGCAGTAATATGAACTGCCAAATAATTCACTTTTTCTTGGTAATTTATTTTCACTTCTTCATATTTGAGATTTATTTATTTGAATTGAAAATTCACTGACCTGCCTCTAAAAACGTATTTTTACATGACATTCACATTGGGATTCCTTCAGAAGATTCATCTAAACATTGAAAATGACTCTTTCCGAGTCCTTGTAACCAATTGATAGTCACTGAAACATGGAAATATGCTATGCTATGCTATGAAAAAGAAACCGGTTTCTCAGTCTACTGCTCAGTGAAATTAATTCACTGTAAAACAGACTAAAGAATTTTGTTGAAGTACACAAACAATAAAATCAAAGAGCTTTCAGCACATTGAGATGTTAATCTGTCTCAAAGTTGGATTGAAAGGTCAAGGAATAAGAATTTACCTGATGAGTTAATCAAGGACATATGCTGCATTT
Organism: Ptychodera flava; assembly: GCF_041260155.1. Lineage (NCBI taxonomy): Eukaryota > Metazoa > Hemichordata > Enteropneusta > Ptychoderidae > Ptychodera > Ptychodera flava. The sequence continues at coordinate 11,117,288 of NC_091941.1, forward strand.
GTCAAATTTCGCAATTTCCATCACTCTATAGAAATGATTATTGGGCAAACTACATGCATATATCATACAGGCCCTACGTACGATGCTATGTGTTCCTGCTGTTGTACGGCTTCCGAGCAGGAACACACAGCATCATACCCAGGGCTAAATTTGTCATACAAGCTATAAGTTGCAAGGTGGAGGTGTGATAAAGGTGTTATAAAACATCAATCAAATCAAATCAATCTGCATCTATTGTTTTGGACTGGTATTCCATATTGATTTTTAATTAATCATTAAGCATGTTTGTTGTTGTTTGTAGTCGGTACATTATGACTGACACAACAACGCAACAATGTGCTATAATGGGATTATGCACTGTATTGTTTCTTTCAGAGCTATACAATAACACGATTAATGCAAAATCCACAGTGAATTATTGTGTCCATGAACACAAGTGAAGCACGAACTCCACACTGATTACAGGATACCCTTGTATGCATTTAGGCCATTCAGATATTTTCTCTCAGTGCGTGGAAAAAAATCAACTGATGTAGCATTCATTTCACGTTTTCAGGAACATTATGTACTGATCCAGGCTTGCTAAAATTGTGATAATGTAATTGGGAAATGCAAGGAAATGTTTCAACTATTGCGTGTCAGATATGACCGTATTTGAAAATTACACCTGAACAGAAATTACCATGATCAATAAAAAGAAAGGCCAGACATGATGTTATTTGAATACAAGCAATGCATGTTCCAAATTTATTATATTTCCTGTACAAATGAAATGATATATGATCAGCCTGTAGCTTAAATGTTCAGGGTTATTTCAAGTCAGAAATTTTCACTTTTTTAATTTTCAAACTGTGTAATGAAAATTCAGTTCATGAAAACTGTCAAAAATATGCTCACTGACCTAAAAAAGCTGTGTCATGGAAACATGTGGACAGACAAAATCGTAAAATTTTATAGCAAGAGTAAAAAAGGTCTTTTTACAAACACTCTCACAATATGTGCTGAACACAGTTCAAATATACAAAAGAGAAGTCAGCTTTAGGAAAACCATTTGCTACTTCATGTACTGCGACAAAGACTTGCTAAATGAGTAATTAGGAATGTTGCCATGTTGACAAGACTGTATATGGCAGAGGGGATGACATATACAGGGGTGGCAAATTTCTATTAATTCCTCGGCAATTCTGCCATTATTCATTGGCAGCTAGTATGGATGGAAGCTGTTCTTGCAAATTTCTATTTGAAGCTTTATGCTGCATTTGATTCAGAAAGCTCTTTACTCAGCACACCAGTTAGAGCAAAAACAAAATGTGGTGTTTTGTACATTTGATAAGATCTGAAAGTTTTCATGGAGGCTTGTCTGAGGCAATAGCTTGATTTTTGATACACATGACCCAACACAGAAAGGTACATTTGTTATTCTACATGCAAAATTTTCATATAAAATTCAATACACGATTGATTTTTTTTTTTACTTCACTGAGGGCATGGTATCTATACTTTTACTTTCCTAGTTCTACACATTGGGAACTGTGTTTTCTAAAAAACTACAACACGAGACCCAAAAATGTTATGTCCCTGTCATTATAACATTTTTGCATTCTCCCAGACTTCTCACTTCAAATTTATTTACACAGATATTTAAATTTGCAGAAATCATTCAGGAACCTCTCTTAAATACCATTTAAGTTGCATGTATACTTTTCATGCAACCTGTATCTTTGAATAAGGTTTTACAAGAGGGGCCGTTTCGTAGGATTATGCATGGGAGTCAATTAGGTTAAGTGGTTCAAAATACTCTGCTTTGTATTCCCCTGTTCTGAACAAACTTTAGAAATAAAATCTGGTGGAAGGAAATGGTGAATTAACATACTGCCAATTCACCCTGCCCTACAAGGATAATTACAGAGGATAATTAAATGGGTAATGTCCTGACTATTTTATAGCTCATAAAATGGTTTCTTTTCTCCATTGGCAATTTATTTCACTCATTAGACAGAGTTTGATGACAGTCTTCATGGGGAGTCATATAAAACCCTCTATGTTTAAGAAATAGTAGCTGTCAACTGATATTCCACATTCATTTCATGAACATAGCTTGAGGAAAATGAAAATAAATAACAAGGAAATTCTGGTGAACTATTTACATTTTTTGCTTATATATATATATATATTGGTCTATATAAAATTCCATATGTAGTTGAATATTACAATTTGATATGGATGTTGACTAGAAACACACAATTTTAAAGTTCCTTAATCACCTTACCATCGATGAAAGATTCTTCACTCCCTTCCCTAACAATGATTATTTTGATTAGAAGCATTATACATTTTTAACCTCTTAATTTATCACTCAACGAACTAATACACCTGCCATTTTCATTTAAGACCTGCTGTTAGAAGTTGCATTTGAATCTTTATATATCACTTTCATATTTTCATTAGTTGAAAAATATCAAAACACAATGGTCAAGCTCAATAACTCAGGAAGGAGAGGTGTTATGAAGAAACTTGTAAAATGGATGGATGGACTCAACAACTAGCTATCGATTTACAAAATTAAATATCTGTATCTTTTAGTTCACTATGGTTGGCCAACACTTTACCCATAACTTTCAATAATTTTTTTCTGATTGAATAAAAAAGCCATTGACTTTCCCACATAATATGAGGTTATAACAAAGAAAGAAGTTGACATAAAACCATAAAATTGCTTAAATTTGTCATAATATCAAAAAAATTTTGCCTGGTCCAAAGATTGCAAGTCTGGTGTTAATCTGTTTTGCTCTCTGTAACTGTGACCTTTAGATCTGAAGAGTTAAAACTCAATAGCATTATCTTAAAGCCTTACTTGGTTGGATTTATCACTATGGACGGGTCGTACATTATGGGATTTTATGACACAACTGTCGGAAAGAAAGAAATAAGGGGCTGCTGACAAAATTCCCCTCTCACAGCAAAAATACCAGATTAGCTATGTCTGTCAAAAATATGCAGTGAATAAAACCATTATGTACAGGGAGACACATCCTGGTATTTTTTCAAACATTACATTTTTTCAATTCTGATATCACTGTAGCACCACAGGTATTCACAAATATTGATAAAGTGTCATGGCCCTATCGGTATATCACAAACATTCTCTCCTACCTTTACAGCAGTAACCTTATTTATCCAAACAAATCAAATTCTAGTCACTGGAATGACCCCAATGTGGTATTAATAACATTTAATAAACTGCAGATACTTGTGTGACCTTTATACCCACAGGTAATACCATATTATGGAGATACACTCTCTTTCTTTTTGTCATTCTCCCCGACATTTACATGTAATAAAATGCACTACATTTTACACGGTCCTAACATATGTGGCGAACATGCAGTTCATTTTAACCTTTCACAGTAGTCAATACTTTGTATATATGCGAAAAGAAAAGGTGGGTTTTTAGTGGTATACATCAATATAACTCACCTCGTATCAGTTCATATATATTCATATCCATAAGCTCACATATTAGTGCTAATGTACCAGATTTCTTCTCACTGAAAATAGAAATGCAACAAGGTGGTCTATATACCATGTAATTGCTTTCAATACGCCACATCATTTCGCAGTTATTTACAATTAATACGCAAAGAAGACCGACAATGTTCGCGCTATCGACACTTCAATAGTAGCGAGATGACAGAAGCTGATGATACCATCATACCAATATCATGACATCAATACAAGTGTGATTTCTTACTAAATTACTTCTTTGAGTTCCAGTATATTGGCATGAGGACTGAGCCTCCTCATAGCTTGAATCTCCCGTAAATTGTTTACATGTTCAATGCTGCGTAAGTGAGACAAAACAAAACAAAATGTCTTATTAGATTAATTTTACAACGTGTCGATACAAACGTCGTTGATATCTGTCTCTATTCAAATAAAGATTCCGAAGTAAAAATGTAAAATTGTCGCAAAATTTTCAACAACAAACCCCGAACTTACCTATCGTAATGCTGCTTCATTTTTTTGCATGCATAGTACTGACCATCTTTTATGTTTTGGCATTTTAGTACCTCCGAGAAAGTGCCTTCCCCCTTCTTCCCAAGTAGTCTATATTCTGAAAGTTGGAAACACATATTAATTAGCGAGACTGCGTGAAATAGTAACAGAGCAGCTGGCCCGCAACAAATTAAGTTGTGAACTGCGGGATCGTCCACGCTCCGATGGTCACTGGCCACACATAAGTGTGCCAAGCAAGTTACGACACCGTGAAATTACACAGATATTAAACAATTTGCCATTTACTTTGCATGTCTGTACACTGCGAATCACTACACCATTATGGAGGTTCAATTCTTCATACGTCAACGGCACGCTATCGGCATTTTTATAAATTCCCAACTTGGGTCGCCACTGGACTTCAGAAGTTGTCGTCGTCTGTCTATTCACACCAGGCGGCCATCTTTGATTAAAACTTCCTATTTTGCCATCTGTCGGACTACATGCCAAAAAAGTGAACACTTTGTTTACATGGATATATCCATGCGCGAGTTCTACACCGTTTCGACACAGAGCGACTCTAAATTTCACCCGCACGACGGCATTTGCTAAATCAAAATAACGAAGATTGAATGGTTGGGGAAATATTACGGTATATATCCGTCAATACGATTTCTTAAAATTAAGTGCCTGTTTATTATTTGCGGAAGCATAATAAACATGGTGGCAGATTTGTAACAGGGTCATGGCTTTGAAAGGCTTGTACTGTTGCCAGTAGCGACGACATTCGTTTCGAAGTCGCGCATGATCGCACTGATTTGCCTACATGCACGCCACATTGTTTGGGTGGCGTTGTGTTTCTCAATAGGGTTAGAAGTTTTTGTGTGAGACATTCTTGCTCTATACAATAGGTTGTTTTTCAAGCTATTGGTGCAGTGAGTTAAGGATTCTGAATTTTCAACTAGGCCGCTTCGCTAGAGTGGCATGTTGTAGGCGTAGAGTGCGAGGGCCTAGGAACAAGCGGCTGCTGGACTTTTGCAGCTGTCCGTAACATGTAAGCTTACACATGCATATGAAGTATGCCCAGTATGGGAAGTATAGTGTCTTCCTTTGGTCGATCTGTTTTGTAGCATGGCAAAGAAGGCTCACTATTGCAGGTCACACGCCATGTCATTTGGAAGATGAATATAAATATCAATCTAATACATAATTTCTATAATAAAAGTATGCGCAACATTTTTCGGCTAAATAGTAGTGAGTGTGAACGGAAAACAAAGTATCCAAGTCTTTTTAGCCCAGGCTAGATGTACAAGGCTACCCAGTATGTGATAAACTACTTTATTTTCAAAAGAAAAATACGAATTAAACAAACAGATTAATCAAAGACTATGTCTGTTCTTTCTTAAATGTTTTGTTTGTTTGTGCTTTTATTTTTGAACGTTATAGTGATAAGGTCATAATTTTGAAGATTCTCACTTGGACATTAACCAGGGTTTTCTCTCGACTGCGCGATTGCGCAAATTGCGCATTTCGAGTCATTGTCTGCCCTGAAAAAGTCACTGACTGCGCGAAAATCGCGCACAGAACACAGCAAGCAAAGATGTCCACATATATTGATATATGAGGGTGACCAAAGCGCATAGTACAGCCATAGGCGGCCCATACATATTGATAAGCTTATTATTGAGTTTTTCTCAGTTTTCTCTGTCACTGTCAGCCCCTCTCCTTTTCTTCATGCTCTGACTGATCGTAGTAAATAAAATAAATGACTATATAGCCTAACCTATAGCCTCTTGACTCTTTATTCATTTTACACTCCATTACAAGGACGTATATCTCTCATACACACATGCTGTAATTGATTAGTCAACACAACTAATTATGCTAATCCGTGGACTTATCAGAGGTTGGTCAACATCGGAAAGATAGTAATGTTAATGAAAAAGGAGAAGGTATGAAGATCTTGGGAAACGTGTCCCGAGGACGTCCGTAAACCTAGTGGACGCTTATATATTCATGATATGCGCAAACAAACACTGCTCATTATTCAAAAATAACGGGAAGTTAGATCGAAAGGAACACTGGAAACGCGCATGCTTTTCGTTGCCAAGCGCCAAATTCTAACATAACTAAGCAGACATGGTCCTGCTCCATGTAACAAATGCCACCCAGAAAGTATCGACCGACCAAGCAGAAAAAGATCGCCGGAGTTGCCGTTTCATGAGTTTTTCAACAAAATTATATAGATGTATGTTTCACGTCGTCGTTTTCTGGGAGTGTATATACCAAGTATAATTTACAAACCGCGTCGTGATTCAAGGCACAATGGTGACACATTAGCAGGAGCACACACTGGAGAATTTTGGCCAGCACTGTGAATTTTTTAAACCAGTCACCTTCATTTCTCTGCACTCGCTATTAACTCCATGTCTACCGGTAACATATCGTTATTTTCTGTCTCAAAGTACGTACCAGCAACAGGCCTTTGACGTCAAAGTCGGTTATTTTCTGGTCTACGGTAGCAACCAAGCTCATGACTAGAATGACTGTACGGCGTCAAAGAGTTAATGTCGCCGGTTACTTTTTTCGCATAGTAAAAGAGAGTTTGTCGCTACATAGAGCTAGTTTCTAGCTCCATGGTCGCTACTAGTCTAAGGAATTCATCGATTTTCAATCGTGCCTTATGCAGTGTTAGTGCACAAAACTCCCGAAAGAAGCGGCGCACGGGCTATAAAACTTCGTTTATACTGTTAGGCTAGCTTTGGGTCCATATTTTCCACCCAAATTGCCAACACTCATCGACAACATGGTTATTAGGAGCCTACCACTACCAGAAATCCGCTCGAAAATCACCAAGCTATCGCCGTTTTTCCAGCTTTTTCCGACATGGCTACTCGCAGACCGTTCTTTTTCTGGCGTACTTGTAAGCGATTGACGAGGCTCAGTGTAGCCCGTCTCTAAAGTCACCTGAGCGGTGACCTCGCAACATCGAAACACAAACTGACATCACCGATGATGTCGGCCACTACGTTAAGAAGCCTGTGAGAATTTTTACCAGCACTGTGAATTTTTTAAACCAGTCACCGTCATTTCTATTCACTCGCTATTATCTCCATGTCTGCCGGTAACATATCGTTATGGAGAAGTTTAGTTACACGTTCAGCTGATCAGTGATAACCATACGTCGCGTACGTGTAGAACATACGTTCGGAACGGCAAACAACACCTCTACACATACAAAATGTAGTCATAATTACGTGTAGTATTTTTTAGATATTCTTGATGATTTCCGCGAATTTAGACAAGAAACCTTGTAAACTATCATGGAAAACATCGTTGATAGCATAATATTTCGTAGAGTTTGCACCAGCGCAAGAAGTACTTGCTATATGATTTCCTTACATGAACGAAATGTTTCTTAAAACTTAAACGAATTTCCAATGTTTGTGAGAAAAAATACAGCAAAATTATCGAGAACGCACAGCAGACATTAGGCAGACCACCGTCCCTCCACCCACGGACGGTGGGCAGACAAAACCTTAGCAACACCACCCGATTGAGAGAACCACGCTTAACCACACGAACTTTGACCCTAGTCAAAATCAGGCTTGTCCCTGGGAAATATGTTTACAAGTTTGCCCACATATAAACAACGTAAAGGTCAAAGGTTTCAACTTCCGACTTCCTGCTTTACGGACGTCCTCATGCCATGAACTGCAGGCAAGGCACTGGCAGGGTTTGCACTGTTCGCGACCATTTAAACGTTTGAAATAAGAGTAGCTGGCTCCCCTCGGCCATCGAAATACATTGGCTGCAGTAGATTTTGGATAAATGGTCATGACTGGCCGCAATTTGGTAATTTCTGGACACATTTCAGGAGAGCTTCTTACCTTCCCGTTTTAGTAACCATTCCTATCTTTCGGGATGTTGACCAACCCGTAAAATCCCTGATAAGTCCACGGATTAGCATAATTAGTTGTGTTGACTAATTAATTACAGCATGTGTGTATGAGAGATATACGTCCTTGTAATGGAGTGTAAAATAAATAAAGAGTTACAGAGGCTAGGTTATGTTACATAAACCATTTTTTTTATTTATTTCGATCATTCAGAGCATGAAGAAAGAAGAGAAAATGATAGAGAAAACACTGAAAAACTCAGTAGTACTTATTGGGTCGCCTGTGGTACAGCGAACTGTGTTAATCAATGATGGAAGTTGGGAAAATTCGAGCTATAGTATTGTGTAGGCACGTGTATAGCAATGCAACAGTATCGTTTGATCGGCGCATGGGGATCGGTGCATATTTTCATGAATTTAAGCCCCCTAAATTCGGACCGAATCGTATCCGAGGGAACATGTATGTCAAATCCTGAGTCGGGGAAACTTGTAGGTGACAATTAGACAGAAGATAGACAGCAGCCGAGCACATCAAAAGCTGACAAACGTCATCATGTCGACGTTTAGGCATATGTGCTGCATACGACATAGACCGTCGGACGACGCAACTGAACTGGGTGACGACCGTAATGATATCAAGGAAGCGCTTCATAGGAAGGCAAAATTCACATAAAAAGTGACTGCCCCCTAAAATGTCAAGTCTGCCCCCTAATTTTGATAAATGGGGCAGAAAGTGCCCCTTTCAATGAACATGCAGAGAAAACACTGATTAACACGTCATTTTTCTCCCAAAATATGTATCTCTTTAGGCCAAGTAGTGGTAAATCATTTATTGGTATTCGGCAACTTGATTTCCTTATAGATTTTTATTGGGACGAAATATTTTACAAGAACAAATATTTTACAAGAACAAGGAAAACCGAAACAGACGCTGGGATAACACAGTACTATCATTTCGAATAAAGAGTAAAATTCAGTTTACATCGAACATTATATATGTTCTTGCAGTGATACAGGTATTGTCCATAACTGCAGGCGTTATATGCGATGTAAGGCAAGTTATTTATTAATAGCTTGATCGTAGTTCTGGTACATGGTGAGAGCATAGAATCCACAGACATGACTGTTTGTAGGCTTGCCCCAGTCGTTCGGCTTTTCTCGGCAGCAGTTACTGGCTGGCCATCGCGTTCACCCCGCCTACCACAAACGCGACAGTCTGTGTTTGATATTTAGCTCCCCTTTAGGCCTATACCAACAAAAACTTGAAGCAGGTCTAGACCGTTTGATTTCAAATCTAAAACCCCTTTATTTTGAATCTTTTAACGATTTATTTTCTTTTTCCCGAGAACATCCAAAATAGCGGAGACTTGAATGACTATGAAATCATGTCTTTGAGGAGGCCTGCCACAGCTAGCTGCAGAGTTCTCTTTTCTCTTTTCTTTTACCTGAACGACAGTGCGGGCAAACAGCCGACAGAGGGCGCATAGCGAGATCCTATACACACAACTATCGCATTTTACTATCACTAACTTTTTAAAACGAACACTATTAATAGTTCATTAAGCGCTGTTAGGCCTAATCGTTCCTACGATTAATTCTTACTTTCAAGGTCATCCATGGGCTGCTCAAAGGTATCTTTCGGACATATTAGGCCAATATTTTTCTAGTTTTTTTGTTGTTTGTTTTCGGGGGGGGGGGGTTAATTCTAGCCCTCTCCTCTATGGTTACCATTGAAAAATGTTGCATATAAATATATAATAAATTTTGCTAACCGCAGCCCATAAAACCCATATTGTGAAATTGTTATAGCACTCTAAGTGATTTTCAATGGCATTTGTCAAACATTGATACTATCACCGCTAGATGGTTGCCAGGGAAACATGAGACATCAAAATGGACATCACTTCTGTTCATTTCGACTCAAAATACCCTTTAGCTGAAATTTTCTTGAAAAGTGGATCTATTATTTGGATTATGATACTTTATGTAATTCCGAAGTTTATTTATTTTAGTTATTCATTGATCGAACTTGTCAGTGTAAGCCGGCTTGTGTATATTGCGACAAAAATAAACGTTCTCTATCATTTTGTATGGTAGAGTGTTGATATTTAAAAAGTTAGTTTTTAGGCCAGGCTCGAGATCTCATTTTAATAGCCATCTGTCTGTCAGACAGACAGACAGACAGACAGACCAATATATCCATTTTTTACCCACTTAGAGTTTATCAAACTAATACATGTCTACTAGTAATTAATAACAATTGCTTGGTCGTTGAAAGAAACGTACGTTATATAGGGGGGGGGGGGCCTAAGCTTGTGAGGAATGTCCATAGTGGATTGTTTTAGTATGGGGAACAGTTTGAAAACGTCCAAATGCCTACACAGATCACAAAAAAACAATGTCCTTGAGGTGCCATGAAGATTTGCCATGGATCAGCTGACCTTAGGATAGGAAAGACCTCTATGTGAAAGCCGGCGGCCAATCGTACATAATGTGCGGTGGATTTCAAGTTCTCACAAACACTTTTGCAATGACTAGAACAACCTTGAAGTCGTAATAAGACATGGCAATACTGGGGGATGTGCCATCTTCTGTCACTGCCTCGGTTTTGCAAGTTTCTCACGATCTACATTCGGTTAGGCTGCCTTCACAAATGATGGCGAAGGGGCTGGAGGAATCGCGATCGAAATCTTATTATTTTTAGATCTGCAACCCCAATACCCAATCGGATTAAAATCAGATGTAGAGTACGGCGAGAGAATACCGCGTACGCATAAGCACAAGAGACGTCGCCGTACTCTACATCTGATTTTAATCAGATTGCCCCAATACCCTAAAAACTATTCAAGACCTCCCCCCCCCCCCCCGAAATATCATACAGCCGCATATTTATTAGGGATGCACGCACAGAAAAAAAATGTATTGCGTAGTTCTGCTCGCAGATATTCGACACTACCTGTTATAAGCAGTTTGTAGAGTCATATTCCAAACCAAACTCTCATTTTTTTGGATTTATCAGTCTAAGCCGACTTGAGTTAATCCAACTCTGGCCAGGTCAATGGCACCTGACGAACAGCACAAAAAATGACAATCGTGAGAGAGTACATTGCAAAATTGTCGATACTGAGAGGTTAAAATATTCCATCAAATAAACGTTTAAATCTCTGAAATTTTGAGTGTAATAACGGCAAATTTGTCAAGAAATAAGTAACTCCATTTTGGTCACACATACTGTTCAAAGTTTTATTTATGTGTTATTGTACGATGAGAATGTAAAATTTCATTCACTGCATGAATTTGAATGGTTTTATATATTGATTTTAAGTGATTTTCGTGAAAAGCAGTGACTTTCCATTGTACATTTGTAGAATATCAAGCATGGTGATCTATCTTTTTTCTTGAATATTTGATTATTCTCATATGCCAGAATTCAAAAATCCCTGATAACTGTCAAGTATCCTGGCCTTCCATGTGTTGCTTTCTGGCCTCATCTTGATCTTGTGTACAGGCACGTTTCACTATCATGAGCTCGCGAGCGTCATATGACCCAAACTCTTCTTCAACTACATCAGAGTCAGAGATATCTCTATCACTGCCAGTTGACACTGTCCGTAGGCAATAGCAGGGTAGTAGCTGTATTAACTTTGATAATTTTGACAATATTTTTGTTCAGTTTATACAACTGCGTTCTTGTTCTACTCCCTTCAGCATGTTGAACTGTCCAGTATTCAGCTTGCTAACACAGCCTGTGTATGTGTACCATGCATTTGCATCATTGACTAATGACTTTAGTCTTGATTCTAATTCGATTATCACCAATATTGTTTCAATATGCTGTAGGGATACAGCAAGAAACTGTACTGAAAAAAAAAACTATCAACCGTTGCAGTTTTTGCCCTGTTAAGAGGCCTTCTTTTTTTTTACAAAAATTCAATAGCATTCATACATTTTTAGATTTTTTCGAGATAAAAGTCATGAAATGCGACAAAATGGTTCTAGATTTTGTTTAATTATTACTAACACTAGAACTATTGAATTACATAAAATGTTATTCATTTTTCATTTAATTACCTACCAAACCTAGGAATCGGAAAATGTAAAAAAAAATTAAAATATCTTCAGGTGCCCTCTTATACGCAGAGCAAAACTTTCAAGTCCCCCACTCTACTACCAGAATTTTTGAATCCTCCCATCAGCCCCTCCCCATTATGAATGCAGCGTAACAGCTTCAGGCTTCCAGTCTTGCCTTTTTTTTCCTCTTCTTCGTGTATGGAAGAGACACGGTAAGGGACTGGTCAGTTTCTTCGGCCGGGGGGGGGCGGTGGATTCATGGGGGGGGGGGGGTCACCCTGTTTTTGACTTTGGTGATAGGGGGGTCACCATGTTTTTGAAATGCCCAATAGGGGGGGTCAGTGAGTTTTTGAATTTCGACACAGGCTCATCATTGCCTAAAATGCATCGTGTCAGCCACAAATTTCATCCAGTTGCATTTTTCGGCGCGCCCTTCGGGCGCGTAACTTTAATAATTTTCAGCACGCCCAACTTTAACATATCAGGCATACATATATCAGAGATATATGTATGTTCGATATTTTTCAGCGTGCTCTTCAAGCGCATTACTTTAATATATCAGACATTTTTCAGCACACCCTTCCTGTGCATTACTTTAATATACAAGACATATATATCAGAGATATCAGGATGTTTCATATTTTTCTTCGCGCCCTTCGGGCGCCATACTTTAATCAATCAGAGATATATGCCAGAGATATCTTGATGTTTGCTAAGTGAAAGTGTACTGTTATGAAATCTGCATTTCATATGAAAAGCATGACAAATTCCTGATACTTTTCTGTTCTCTCTATGAGAATTCAGTATGAGAAAGCAACATGCACAAATATCAATGTTACAAGAAAAGGTCATCTCAAACTCTGCACACATCAGATTTGGCTAAAATGCCTCTCTATTGTTCCTAAGGAGATTTAATTGGATGGCTGGCAAGTCTTAACACCCATCAAAGTTTTTGATTTACTGCTTTTTCCTGTTTGATATTAATGATTGACATCCATTTCTGTACAACAGTTCAGGACATCTGGTTGAGTATAGAAAGTGTGAAATACATTCACAGCTCATTCAAAATGTACTGTATTCAAACTTTAAGATTGACACTTTGAAATTCCTATCTTACAACTGACATGCCAACAATTTCATTAAAACACAGAATGACTTAAAATATAAATGTATGTAAAATATAACATATATATATATATATATATATATATATATATATATATATATATATATATATATATATATATATATATATATATATTACAGTATTATATTATTACATATTACAGTTGTCGCGTGCGGGGGGGTCACCCTGTTTTCAAAATTTGGAATAGGGGGGGTCACCCTGTTTTCAAAATTTGGAATAGGGGGGGTCAGCCACTTTTTGACGTCGGCAAAAGATAATCCACCGCCCCCCCCCCAGGCCGAAGAAACTGACCAGTCCCTAAGTCCTCATGAAGTGTTTCTTTAATTTTTTGTGCGACTTTTTATTGTTGTTGCTGTTTGTTGTCTAGCATGAGGATTAACAAAAGTTTCCGGGTGTAACCACTGGTTCGTCTCTCAAGATCATTTCTTAGCAGATCAAATGAACTAATGGGTCTCGTAGGGACATAGGTAAGACTAAGTGTACGGAACTAAAGATGCATGGAATAGGTTTTCCGAAAAGTTCGCCGTTAGAAGTGTCAAATGCTAAATTTGATTACGAACATATCTTGAAATCTTTTTCCAATTGATAGAGGGGCAACTGTTACATTAGTGAAGAGCGTAGATTACGAATCATGGTAACATGAATATGAACGGGAACAGTCTGTGAACCGCGACGTTTGCCTCAATACAAGTTAGGCCAAAGTAATTGAATTCTTTGTTTCGCGTCCACTCTAAATTGGAAAAGGTACGCGTCTAAGCGGCTGAAAAACACACAAAAGAAAATTAACACAATTTAATTTGATTGCAGCAAATAAAAAATTGGAACAAAATTTTAGTTCAGAAAAGCTAAGCGGTCATGTCCTAAAATTTCTTATTCAAATACATTGTGTGTGTTTTTCATGAAAACCTTAAAAACCTAAGCGGGTGGGGACGCAAAACAAAGAATTTAATTACTTTGGCCTTACAAAAACAGACAAGGAGCTACAAACTACTGTTGTTTTCGATTTCGAAACAGAACTATGCCTGTTGCTGTCTAACAGGGAACTTGAACTTAATTATTAGGTGAGCTACAGCTCTTTTCCTCTGACCTAAATTCTTAGCAAACAAGTTTTTCACGCTGTCATCGCCTGACTGTCGAAATTGCGTTCCTGATTCTGTTATGAGAGAGAGAGAGAGAGAGAGAGAGAGAGAGAGAGAGAGAGAGAGAGAGAGAGAGAGAGAGAGAGAGAGAGAGGGGGAGGGAGAACCTTGCATATTATAAGAGACAGAGAGAGACAGAGAGAGGGAGACAGAGAGAGACAGAGAGAAGGTCCTATCTGTTATTCTACACTGTTTATATACTGCCATCGCTGCACATAATTAATCAGTGACAAATTGCGTTCAACCTGTTTACTACGATTAAATTCCAATAGAGGAACTTCATTTTTTTTCAAAATAGATTTTTCGTTGATTTTTCTGCTACGCTTATAAATTTATTGCATATTGAAAAATAACCCTATTTCTATTTTCAGCATAATGGTGCTGTGGGTGGCACATAACAGCCAAACGCTCTTTCCAATTTTTCTTCTGCTAGGCTGACGTAAATTAAAAATAGGAAATACAGTGTTTTTGCCTACTTTCAATATGGTGCAGACATGCGCAATGATATGTGGCGCCGTCAACCCAAACATCAAAGAGAATTCGACGCAATAATAATTAGGGCCTACATTGTAACAAGAATGTATCAAAAAAATTGTCCCTCGGATACAATGACTATTGTTTAAAATTGCCCACACATGAGGAAGCTCGAAACGACTGGTGTACATAATCCTTGACCCCTCCGTGGCCCGTGGCCGACCAAAACTAAATTTGGCATGCACGAAAAGTAATTAAATCTCGCTAAATAAAAAATAAAAATAAAAAATAGACTTCAAAAAGTTGACACCCTTCATAACTATGCAACCCTAAGTTTGTTTTCCTCTGCCCTAACCAGGTTCTGACAACAGGTGAGGGATTTGATTCACAGCTGTATCAAGAAACAAATGTTCTCCAACGCATTCATTTGATTTGCTAATTCATTGACTAGTACTGTAATATAAAACAGCATTTTTGCATGCGTGCGGCTCTTTTAAAACCCCTTGTCAGAAGCAAATTTGCAAGCTGATGATTTGATGAATTTAAACTACAATCAATATACAGTAGAAGTGAGTATGCTACAATGTAATAATTAACGGTACCTTGCAACGCATCGTCTTTGATGTCTGCTTGCCGGCGCAATATGCCACTGCGCATGTCTGTACCGACTGTATTAGGAAATAGGCTGTTTTTTATAGTTTTCAATATACGTCTGGCCGATGAATAAATTAGACAGTGTGTGTCTGGCCGCAATCTCGGATTATCAATCTGCTATCCAGAAGTACCATTAGGTTGATAATATAGGTTGATAATAAAAATAGGAAATAGAAATTATATTCGATAGATTTTTAGCATACCAGAAAAATCAACAAAAAGTCTATTTTCAAATTCCTTCATTGAATTTCGTTGCGGTAATTAGGTTTGCCGCGATTTGTCACGGATTATTCTTACCGTACAATCTCAATATTTCACTGAGAGCGAAGAAACCTCGGATATCGGGTTTTCCTCGGATGTAATCGGCATTGTGTTTCACAGCTTCTTTCGCTTCGGGTTCCCCTTCTCCGTCAGCTGCGTCCTCGTCCTTCTTTTTATTGTTTTCATTCTTTACAGGTACCTTTCTCTCCTTGAATGGAATCGACTTTTTCCCGTTGCTTGCCATTTTAATCTTCAAAACGGTACTTCACAAACGAATTTACCGAGGGGAAGACCAGTATTCCTGCTACATATACAAGTTACGTTACGGCTGAAGAAATTCTCAACGACCAAATTCCAGCGTGACAGCAGATAAAACTCTCCACCAGCGCGTGGCGATTTCCTGAATCCGATACGAAATTCCAGTAGCTTGATACGACGGCTTAATCAAAATTCGTTTCTAAAGCCACCAACACACTAACGACTCTCTTCACCAGTACATATTAGAGTGCCAAAGGGTCTTGAAGTGCCTAAAATGGTAAGAGCGTAGCCTCGTGAATATTAAACTGAAAAGAATTCCCCACGATTAAAAAGTCGTGGATAGCAACAGCGCGGAGTCGATCGCCTAGGTGATTTCCAACAATGAGGTCTACTGGGGGATCCTATCCCTTCAGTAAGATCATGTACACTATGCTGCTTTTGTTGTTGTTTTTCCCCCGGTGGTATTTGTGATAAACCGTAGCCCTGAAGCGACGATTCGTGATCTCCACAGATTACGCATAAGATAGACATGTTTCATTTCCGAACACTTTTCGACTGATTAGTTCTGGCATGGGTACCGCTTGCAAAGGTAAGAAAAAGTCCATAGTATGCCTGACTTATCCCTTTGGACTAATTATACGGCTGTCGATCATTGTAAACGACGTAACTAGGTAATAATCGCGATTACCTGGTAACGAAACCTGTGTTTCAAAAATAGGTGATGATTGGTGTCGTCGGATTTCGATGAAGCATTCCTTGGTAAGTAAATAAAATGCCAATATCCAATCAATATTTGTTTTGTTCTTTTTGTGTCACCCTTTAGTATATAAGTAAAGTGTACTAGACACAGTCTCTCTATAATTTTAGGTTTTCTTTAAAAATTACCAATTAGGCCTATTCTAAAGTAAATGAACTTACCTTATCAGTTGTAGGTGTTATTGCGGATCCACCGTGTGGATTGGAATTAACGGGGGACCGAAATCACGATTTAAAAGCCTACAATTAGGCCTGGTTGGTAGTATTTCTGAATGAGAACAGTAACTGGGCTGAATCGTGGTTCTCTGAGTGCTAGCGTCAAGAAATTGCATGCATGATCCTTGGCATGAATAGAAAAAAATTCTATGTCAGTGTTTATCAAACGTAACACAATGCCACAGTGTTTAGATCAGACGACAATTGAGAATTGTGTTTGTGCTATTAGCGGTCACGCATGTCTGTCTATCCGTAACACACTCAGAGATTGAGACGCCCGAAGGCATTCATGTATGATTGATTTTTTCCCCTTCATTTCGCTCCCAGTTTCGAGAATTTATATGGCCTTGGCATTGTGGTGTTGACGAGTAATGCACCTATTTAGCCGAGAACAAACAAAGCACATGGTTTGTCGACAGGCAAAGTTACTCCCGAACAAGATCACCGTTGTGTTTGACTAATCCATCACACTGAAAGACTTCCAGGAGGATAAAAACCCGGCCACGTACCTTCCTGTCCTGGGTAGGTCTTCTTATACCTCTTACAGCCTAAAAAAAAGGTTTATCGTATATTTTCACAGGAGAGGTCTGTTAACTTTCACAGGCGGGCGGCTTTCTCTGCTTACAGTAATTTAGTAAAAGCGTTTTTTCAAAAATGCGAAACTGTCAACAGACGCAATTCTTTGCAATGTTGATAGAACGTCACTCTTTGGAAACACAAGGCCGCCGCGTTTTGGGATATGTGCCGGTCTTGTTAAGTATTCAAGGATATCGTTCTGTTTTGCCTTTGTTCAGCACTTAATTTATTTGAGATTGGCTAACGAGTTTCAGTTACTGAACTACAACGAAATATTATCTACTGAAGTCTTACCCATCGCCCTTTTAAATTGCAAGGGAATATTGAACAGGTCGGGCCACCGTTCTCCGTTCTGAAAACACCTGAGAACCAAACGGCCTGAAATTTATAGTATTTGAAATCATTTTTTTGCAATTCATTGTGTTCACCTTTCTGTGCAAAGAAACTAGTAGAACCAATTTTTCACAACATCGAGGTCGGGCCACCGTTCTCCGTTCTGAAAACACCTGAGAACCAAACGGCCTGAAATTTATAGTATTTGAAATCATTTTTTTGCAATTCATTGTGTTCACCTTTCTGTGCAAAGAAACTAGTAGAACCAATTTTTCACAACATCGACAAGGAAAAATCAAACTGTTTTTGTGTGGTCTATCAATAAATCCACGCTTACTGGCGGTATAACAGCGAAGGATTCGATATGGAAAGGTATTACTCGCTCATACAAGACTGGCTTTCCTAAAAATCTGTCTCGGTTCGAGACGAGATCAATTTTAGCGCAAGGGCCAGCAAACGATGCAAAGGTGATATTATCTTCGGGCGAAGATATCCGGAATAAAGTTTTCAATGAACAATCAATCCATCCGCCACGTAATTGATCATCAACATATTCGACCACCCATAGAGTATGGAGGTAGCGTTCTACCTCCCATCACGGTCCCTCTATCACGGACCGTGCTCCCATGCTTCATTTTCTCACGTCCATGCCACAGGCGCTCCTTAGCTGGGTAGTCTACAATGTAGATCGATTTTCGGATCGATCTATTGATCCCGTAGTCCATATGCCCGCCACTAGTATTTAGGTTGCAGTGGCGGGCATATCGACTACGGGATCAATAGATCGATCCGAAAATCGATCTACTTGGCAGACTACCCAGCTAAGGAGCGCCTGTGGTCCATGCTCCGTGGTTCGAGTAAGGACTAAACTCGCCGTTTTCAGGCCGTTAGAAGGTTGAAAAAGGCAACGGTTACTTGACATGCTATTATTTTCGCGGTTTTAATGATAAATTTTCTTTGGCAAACATGATGGGCAAGTAACTAAAAGTAGGAAAACCTGATTTCGGAGCACAAAAGATCGAAGGACTCTGTGGCTGTCGATAACTAACAACTTTTACGATTTGTGTATGATTAGTTTCAAGCACCTAACATCGATAATCATATTTGAGACTCGACCATCGCACTTTGTAAAGACGGCGATTACGTTGAGTTGTCTTCATATGGGGGGGGGGGGGGTTGTAATGTTCATTTATACAGGGAAATTTCACGATAATGCACGTCAAAAAATGTTACAGAGCAAGGAGGTAACCTTGTCAAGAGGTACCGCGACGTATTAGAGGCTCCAGCACAAAAACACATTTCGTGTGGTAAGTTTGCAACCACATTCCCCTCTCTATTGTCTATGGTGAAACGCAGGCAAGAACTTTCCGTTTGGCAAGCACTGACGATCACGATGTATTGAAGTACTGGTATTGATTGTATTCCAGCCTTCAGGTATGTACCTCCTATGTTAAATCACTTCTTATCAATATCAATAAAAAGGACTGTACATATATTTTTTTGGAGTTACTTTTTAGCAACTGGAGTCCTCCAGTATCCAAAATGCTTCACGAACTCTGTTTGTAAACTGTGTAAAGCAGGAATTTCTATGCTTTAAACAAGGTAACAAACATTGTTGGCTCATTTTACACGCTCTCATAAATTGACTTGTCTGCATGACAGCGTCTTGTACTGTACTGCTCAAATGACATCACAAAAGCAACAAACAGTCTTACTTCCCTTATCGTTGTTTTTGTTGTAATTTTTTTTTTTTGGGGGGGGGGGAGGGACAGGTCTTTGTCATAGGGATACATACTTATTTCCTATCTACATTTTGTTACCAGTCTAAAAAAGATAAGTATTTTGCATAGTATGTATAATTCACTTTTGTATCAGAAGGTAGGTGATAACAAATACAAAGGTATCAATAGTCTGGACCATGAGGGCTACGCCACAGGTGCTCCAAATTTGGCTACTACAACCAAATTGTACTGAGTAAGTATATCAAACCAAAATGCATGGTTCATGTCTAACCTCATCTTTGATAGTTTTCAATAGAACTTAATCAACAAAAGATGAGCCATACCTTCTTAACATCTTTCAAAGTTGGAAAGACTTTACAAAAAACACGAAAATTTGTCTCTTGGTAGCTTCATTTCATTCTCAATAAAAAATGCAAAAGTGAGACATAACAGGCCAGAATAAAATAACAGAAACAAACATTTGATAAAAGTATGTACATGGCTGTCTCTTTTAAATTTATGATGCACTCATTATCACTTGAGCTGAATGCATTTATTGAAAAGTAGATAGCAAGGCATTTGAACAAATTGTAAAATACCAATGTCTATTACTATTATGGATACATCAAAAATACATTTACAAAAACATAAATGTTCAATAAATATTGTTTGTACAAATTGAGAACTCAGGTAAAGTGTTCAGGCCTTTCTTACACAAATGCCTCAGCAGTTGACTGATCGACTATAAACACTCGGTTTCGATTTGAGCTTGGCATTCAAGTACAAATACGTTAACATATTGATGATTTTATCACAATCTCTGTTTAGTCTTTGGTGTGCAGTCTTAACCCAAGAAGCTGTCTCAGATCAGATAACCAATGGCTGAAGGCCTTATTTTGCTTTGAAGTGGGGCACAGGTGATAGATGCAAGTGAAAAATTACGACTGGTCAAAGATCATGTACATGTGACTGTCAGATGATCATCATGTGACTGTCATACTTCTTGTTCTTGAGGTTCCTCCGAGTTGGCTTCAGCAACTAATACTTCCCTGTTTTCATACGTCCAGAAGCCATTCAAGTCTATCAGAATGCTGGTCACCGTTTCTCCTTGACCACTGTTAGAGGCAAAATATTATACAATGGTGTAACTGTGAGTAACATGACTTATAGCAATTCATAAAATAATGCTTACAGTCAACTGAACGTAATTTGTTTCACAATCTTAGCTTTTCATATTCCACCGTATTTATTGATTTACTCATGGAGAAAAATGCTGTAGTTTTTCAAACACAGGTTACAATTAATAAGCCTGGGCAGACATTGGTAGCAATGAGGATGTTATGACCAATCAAGTTTCTATGAGATGAACCAACATCCAAACCATGCCCTGGTATACCTCAAAGCCAGAACAAAAACTGAAATAGATTGTTGCTTTACTAAAACTTTCAAACTTATTCACGACGACTCAATCACATTTTTAAATCCAAAGGATGTGCACGTGGTGAACATTGCTTGAATAAGTCAAACCTGGAATTCAAGTAGACCATGGTACAAATAAGACCACAAGCACAAACATGCACAGAAATATGTGTATTTGTACACATGGATTGTTTGTACCGATGTCACGTGATCTCTTGAACATACAGAGTCTGTAGAAAACATTGCGTCATTCTGGAGTTAGACCATTGGGTGCAGTGATGGTGTAGTGATATTAGATGGTTCAATTCTACCTATACCTACCTGTTTATCAAATCTTGAAGTGTAATTTTCAGCGGATCCATTGGCTTGACCATGTCAAATATTTCATCTTTGACGTCAGCAAATGACACTGGCTCCTGACCATGCACTTTCATCTGTTCTTGAATTGCCTGTAAGTATCACGTTTCATTAACAAACATCTTCCTGTCAATGTTAAAGTCACTGCACTACACTATTTGAAAACCATCCACTTGTTTCTATTTAATTTGTGAATTGAAAAGTGTAGGGAACATATGTTCGGTAGAAAATGTATATTAATAGAAAAACTATCAATAAATTGCATATCTTGTCCCTATATTGCATGTTTGCTAATTGCTGCATCAAACATTATTTCCCTGTAAACATTTGTTCCTACACTAAGAGTTTACAGCTAAGGAAAACCCAGTAAGCCATAATTAAAGTCTTTCCAATGTGATTATGGACTTGGGAGTTGACAATTAATAACCGCTATCTGATGAAATATAACGTCTCAGCAACATGTACACCATAGTACGAATGTGAACCGTAGAGTACTAGGGAGAATTATTGTGCCTAAAAGGAAAGAAAACTGCAAATCTAACGCTGGTGGCGCCAATCAGTTCTCATACACTTTCCTCACAAACACACTGCTACCACTCGGTACTTCGGTAAATTGGCTCTTGTGAGTAAAATAAACATGCAATCAAAGAGAAAGAGACAATGTCATACAGCAAAACTGACTGCTGACAGTCAGACTTGAGCAGTAAAAAGTACTGAGTGATAATTAGGTACAATTATTGAACATTTTTACGGTAATGTGGGCAGAAATTTAAATCAGGAATAAGGAATACTGCTGATGTTACACAAATGCAAAGGCTAAAACTCACCCTGAAGAAAAAATTTAGCGCAAACACATTCAGGTATCCCCTGCTCTGCACATCCAACAACTTGAAGACATACTGCAGAGCCTGTGGTTCCTTACGATTCTCAAGAGCCAGCACAAAATCTAAATATGTCTTGTAATCCTGTGTTGTAAAGCATTGTTAATTAGAGTAAGTAATGGAATGAATACACGTATCATTGTACAAAGTTATCCATTGTATGAAAGGGAACTGGGAGATGCCAATGAAGAAATGAGAACCAGTGAAATAAAAGGTATGTTGACAATGTTATATATTATAGCCCAAACATGGGACTATATGCCTGAGGGTAGGTGACCATTTGCCCGACGTAAGGAGGCCAAACAGTCTCCTGCCCCGAGGGTACATGGCCCCTTTTTGGGCTATGTTTTATTACATGCCTCTCTTACAGTTTTCATGCAAAATATTTAGGTTAATTGGCAAATGATAATCAAATGTTTTATTTCTATCTCAAACGAAAATCTGTTAAAAATGGAACGATTTTTCTCATCAAATGGCACATTGATATATTTTAACTAATGTTATGCAGTTAATCAATGTTTTTATGCAAAACTTTCCTAAATTTGGATTTCCTATGCAAAACATGAAATTTCAACATTTTTACAACCAAAAGTTGTCCAGTTGAAAATAGTTCCAGTTCGCTTTCAGTCAAGTGATGACTATGAGGCCAGTGACGTCATTGACTAGTTACGATTGAATCCTATGGAGAACGCAACTTTTGATATACGAGGCATGTAATGAGTAAAAGCATAACATTGAGGCATCTTTATTCCAATTCTCACTTATTGACTCACACACATAACAAGTTGACAGGTTACACAAAAACATTTAGATTTTGCATTATATCTTTGTATTTTCAGAAGTTGCAATTTAATTGTACAATGGTGATTGACAAGAATGTACATTGAGACCTTTGCCCTATTCATAGGAATTTCTGAGCACCTACCATTTCACCATCGTAAGTCAGACATTCTTGAAAGACTCTTTCAAGGAAGACATCTGTAAGAGTACCAGTGCCATATCGGGATAATTCCTCCTTGCTTAGCATACCATTGTGATCTTTGTCAAGGTTTAAGTACTGGCCTGATGGTTAAGATAAAATAACAAGAGCTTTCAAAATGCTATGTATAGACATATTCATCCCAAACTGCCAATAACGTAACTGACACAGTATGGGGGAAGCAGATCGAAAACAGCATCAAAATATGTTTGAGTTTGTCTTGCTACAAATATTAAATACACAAAAAACAAAACAACATGTGTAACAACATGAAGGCCACCAGTAAACATCATACTAGCCTTCAGTCAGTTGATGAAAGTAATTTTTCCATAGTTGGAGACAAAAGCAAAGCAACGAAACACAATTCAGAATTAGTGGTTGCAGAGGTTGCTTACCATACACCCTGAGAGCTGATGGAGCAGAAAACCAATTGGAATCCTGTGCATCTTTTGGTAAATCTTCATCTCGCAGTTCAAGCAAATCATCAAGGAAACTACATGCCAGGATGTCTTGGATTTTGATTTTACCTAGGGAGAACCAGCGTTGAGGAAAATGTATTTTTCAATGAGTCCCACGCCACATAAACATTAGCTTTCACAAAGAAAATGGACAACTAATCACAGATGTTGTACTGAGGGTTTGCAAACATTGATAAAAGGTGTTGGGAATAAATTTTACATGTAACACAATTTCAGGTCCAACAGTACGACTGGATATGCATACTGAATGGATACCTATCCGAGTGGCTGGAAACCCTAATAAAATTTACTTGCTTACCATTACCATCCCTTACCAAAAATATCTCACTAGGTATAATCACATATCTTTTGCTGTAGCTTTGCAAAAAATATGATTTAAGGTGACATTGCTAATAACACAGTGTGTTTTGTTCAAAATCATTTTTTTTTAAAAGATTCATAAAATTTTCTTTTAATCTGTTAACCAAAGATCTAAATATTGGTAGGGTTCACCTTTTAGCATGACAAGCAAGCGTAGATAGGGTGAGAAAGAAATTTAATTTTATGCAAATGTATGCAAATCACTCGATTTCTTGGCTTCTTTTTTCTCCCGAGTTGAACATTTCAAAAAAATTTAATTCCACTCTGGTGGGGACAAATTTGGTGAAATTTTCACATTATGTTCTACATACTACATAACAAAACCAACATTTTGTTTGGCAATAAAGATTTTACATTTTGATAAAGAGTATATCAATTTTGCTTATCACGATTTTAATCACTTTAAATCAGCACCTGCCATTTAAAAGTGACAATAGATAATGCAGAACAAAATTGTTGTTTTTTCTATATGCTTTAGTTTCAAATGAGATATTAAATTTCATAAACCAGTATCAAGTTTTTGACAATGATTTTTTCTACCTGGAATATGAGTAATCTATTGCTACCAAACTAAACTTTAGACTCTATGGACTTAGAAAGTATAAGGAGATTTTCATGCCATCTTTGACGAGAAATATTGCTTTGAAACAGTGTGTGTTGGTTATGTGCAACATTGCCTTCAGTGCTGTTTATGGAGTATTTTTGTTGATATCATTTTTTTTTGTACAGACAAGATCAAGCAATGCTGATAGCAACCATCAGAGTCAGTTTTTCACCTGATTTCAATTAAGTCACAACTACCAAAGTCCAAGCATTCAGATGACCTCAAGGGCAATTCTCAAGTTGTAAGTCAAAGTCAAAAACGAAAATCTACATAATAATCTTACCAGTGCGCATGGGATCAAGGAAAAAGAAAAATTTTCGAACAGCCGTACAGACATAAAATGAATAAAATGATTTCTCCAGTCCATCTAACTGTGGAAGTGTTGGAATCAGCTCAAGAATGTAGTTCTCTAAATCCTGAAAAATATGCCAAAAGAGACTGTGAAAGCTGGTGGCAACCAACATTGCGGTCTTTGAACACAGTCAAAAGTCATTTAACAAACAATGAAGAGTGATTTTTTTAATTAAATAAGGGAGAAGACACCACAGAATCAGAGAGCATCATTACTGTCTGATAGCCTGCTTCCAATTTCTTTCTTCTCTTGGGTACATCAATGCTACATTATAATTATATTGTACCATTTCAATATGATTATATGGCTTGTTAATTGTGATTCAATATAATTTCACTGTGATGTCTATGCCTTATGTTAACATTTGAAGGTGACTACGTATGAAAGTATTTATTTAAATCCACTTTTGAGCTACAAGTAAACACATGAATTATTTCAGCATTGTCAAAATATCAACACTGGTCTGAAAATCTTGTAAACATATTAACTTACAGATTCTTTGAGATAGCCTTGACCTGCTACATCATACAGACTAAGCCCTATTCTTGTCTGATGAAGCCACACTTTTCTCATAACATAGTTGAAGAACTGCATGATGGATATCCTACCATAGGGATCGATTTGCAGCAGTTTACTGAACACTGTGGCTGTGAAGAAAGGTCTGCAAATGTACAGAAATATCACCACCAGCATTAGAGTTTGAACTGACAGAAAAGAGAAAGTCTCTACAGCATTTACAATTATACAAGTGATCTGTACAAAAATGACCATATACTTACTTGCATTTGGGTCCAGCCTCTTCAGCAACTTTAAGGAAATCTTCATAGTTTATCATTTGATCTTCACCTACTAATGGCGGAGTGTGGTGCTTGTCCAGAAGGAACCACAAATTCTAAGAAATCAAACAACAACCACACTTGCACAGTTAAGTTGAGCTTACTAATACACTATCTCTCGGCAGAAACACAAATTCATGAATAATAGGATCATATACTTCAGGGTAATAGCACAATAGACAAAATCTAGTTGTCAGTATATGACAACCTGTGGCATCGTCACATTTTACCCATGTCACACAAAATAATCAAACTCTTGGCATCAAATATTTAGAGCTCTTACAGATGCAATACTTACAAGAGAAAACACTGAGCCCTGGAAATTAAACATCATTAGTCTTTCCTTTTGAAGAGTTGAACAACTTGACCACACACTAATATTTTTTTACATAAATGACACTTAATTTTCAATTTATTTCCACAAAATGAGATAGTACAATTTATGGGTAAACACAAGAATACAAATGGACATGGGAATACACATATTTCTTAGTTCATTTACACAAATGGCTTTGATTGTACAGCGACATGTATATATTTAAATCCCATATGATCACATTATTTGAAATTGGAATGAGCATGAGGAAACTTCTGCATGAATTTTTAACCAGCTGCTAGATATTACTGAACACTTACTTGTAACTCATCATTATCAAGTAATTCTCTGCTTCTTCTCTGAAGAAACACAGCTCTGAAATCAAATCACACAGGCCATTTTACATAACATTTTCAAAATGTTCATTCTAGTTGTCATAGTTTGTACTGACTTTAGACAAGGGCAAAATAAACTTTAAAACTTTTGGTGTTGTTCAAACTTTTACCTAGTGATTAATAAATCAAATACAGAATATACGATACTGTTGACTTTCAAAGTTTGCCTTAAAGGTATACAGACACCTGTAATCTAAATATGCCACTGTATGTTCGAAGGGGCGTTCCTTGGTATTCAAAATGCCCATGTGAGGGTGCTGTTTTTAAAAAGCGGCCACTCGCTTAAAATCTGTGATTGGTTAGATTTGGAACAGGTGACAGCTTACCTTTAAAGAACCATTAAAAGAAAGATTTTGTCACACACTAAATTTGATAAAGACATGTCACTGCAAGGATTGAGCATGGATTTCTGATTGAAAGTTTCTGACAAAAAAAAAAAAGAACGCAGAAGATTCCGACAGCCATCTTGGGAACTATTTCTTTCCCCTCCTTTGTAGTGTTAAGTTAATCCTGAAGTTAGTTTCACAAGTTTTAGAGACCTGTTTGCTTCTTATAAAAAGTGGAAATTACAAATAAACTTTATATCTTTTTAATGTAGGAGTCAAAAAGTGCAATAGAAGACTGGAGAACTACTAAAAATCTTTCAGTCTTGGTACATATAAATTTTAAACAAAAGCTTGCAGTCTGTGATAATCAGCTTAAACTTACCTGGATTCCTCTCTCAGCTTCTGTAACAGTACTTCATCTTCAGCTGGTAGCTACAAATAAACAGCAATAAATTATATTCACAAAGAATGCTTTCCTTTCATTAAAATCCTCAATTTGAAAACTACACATTATCAATGCTAACAAATCTACGCTGTTAAACAAATGCTCGGAGTTGGTTTCAAAATGTCGCCACCAAACCAAATATTCCATGTATCTATCAAATTTTAACACCAACTACAAATAGAATGGTACGTCTCGATCATACATGTATAAGAGTGTCGAGGTAGGATTACTTTCACTTCATCTGTCTGATGATTGCAGGATGCATGAAACTTAAGGAACAGATACCATTACTTTGTACTTGAAGTAATTTTGTGTTTATATATTTGTGATATTCCTGACTGACCTTATAATAGAACCTTGGAATTGAATTGTAACTTTGGTGAGTAGTCTTGACGGGTCCTTTACATTCGTTGTAAATTTTGCTGAATTGTTCAGTTTCTTCGGTTCTGATCTCACTTTCACTGAGCCTTCCTGCGAAGAGTGACAGGTACATGTAGAATGTAGGAGAAGCAAAACACTAATGACAAACATGACGTTATTTTCAAGTATGGACATGCTCGACTCATGTTTTAAATCTAAAAATCTCTAAATTCAGCCTAACATAACGGTCGAAGATTGTTTATCGAAACAGACACATACACACATACGAGCTTCTATGATAGAGCACGGCGAAAAGGTCACGAATAAGAGAAAATTACTCTCGTAATTTTCGACAGGCGTTTCTCAGCTGGTAGTACTATGTAAACATTTTGTTTTGTGGCACAGTCGACTCAGAACAGGAAAAGAATTTGCTAGGTTTCATACCTCTACCTTCTTCTTTCTTTTCGTTGTATTTCTTCAGTTTTTGAATCCAATCCATGATCACTGTGGTTTAAATGTGCATGACCGAGAACTGTGTTTTACACTATAGTAACCGGTTCTGTTTCAAGCGTACAATTTACATTTCCACCGGCAGCGCAAAGTTTCTGTAGAGTTTGAAATGCTTACTTCCGGAAAACTACTCTATGGAACTATGGGAGTAGAATGCCTTTGGTATCTATTCTGTGATTGGTCAAGTCTTGTTTATCTTTTCTTGATAACCAATCAACTCATATGTAACAAGAAGTATACGGAAAGCAAAAGGTCAAGGGTCAAAGGGTTTCGATCTGCGTGCTGCATTCCCTACACGTGATGAGAAACAAATAGTAAATATCCCACTAGATCTGTGCCGATTTTATTTAACCTGATAGCACCACCCTTTGAAGCATCTTAGATTTCATGAAGTCTACCGGTAAGAAAAACATTCGCCTTGTTAAGTTACAAGTAAACCGAAATCTGGAAATTCAAAACTGCATAAACCGTGGTGTCGTCAATGTCCAGCTCAATGTTTTGCCCCAGATAGGGGCCGTCAACTTACGGCCTGTGTGTGTGAGGGGGGGGGGGGGTGTTCCAAAAATTGGAAAATTCAATAGGGTTGCTCAAAATGTGGAGAGGAAGAAGGGGGTTACTCAATTTTTTGTGTGAAATGAAACACATGTCACTAGTGTCAGATTGCACCATTGCACACATCAATTGCTCAAAATTTTCGATGTGAGAGGGGGACACCCCCTCTCGTGCTCTCCCCCTTGGGATGCTCTAACAGTTTTACCAGTTAAAGACAAATTGAAAACACCTCTCAGATTGCACCAGACTGCACCATTGCACACATCAGTTTCTCAGATTTTTCACAGGCAGGACAAAAACTGAACTGTTGTGAATTCATCCTTTATTATCACAGACATAACATATTTCAATTGACTTCAGTTCAATAATCACATAAACTATTAAATCTGAGACAATACAACTTAATTGATGAAAAAAGAACTTTTTCAATCATTTAATACTATATTTAAGACCCTTTATTACATAGTGGAATTAACTGACAACTTGAACCATAACAACTGTCAGTATTACAGCAAATACACGCATGTATAGAAACACTGTGGGAGTCTGCGCATCTGATCGCTCGGTCATTTTACCTGGGTTCCCATCGGTATATCAATGCAATCAGATTTAGGGACAGCAGAAATGTTACCGGGGTTCCAAAATCATTTACCAAGATTCCAGAACCTTTGCTAATAGCAATAACAGTAACACTGCACTCAAATACAAATCCACTCATCTCCATTTATCACAACAATAAAATATTCAGTTATGTACCAAAGTTAGATGTTTCTCCATCAGAATGTGTGATTCTGCAGTTTGGCAAAATTCTGTTGCATCTCATTTAAAAAAAATAATCACAAAAGAGGTGTGTTTTTTTTCTGTTTGTAACCATTTACTAGCATTCTTGTTGTTGACATCTCTTACAGGATGACATGATGTCATTGTCAGCCTATCGTTTTGTGCATCAATGGCATCCATTGACATACAGCATATTGCATAGGATACAACAATTTAGGACATCCAAGTTTTCACCTATTCAGTATGCTTTACACCAAAAAAGAACATTTCAGTCTTCGTGTCATCAGGTACAAAAAAGAGATGAGGACATTAAACAAAAAAATTATAAACAGAATGACCAGCGGCGACTCAGTTGGAAAACTAAGAAATTGCAATCTGGTGGACATCGTCAAAAGCTGACTTTCATTCCAAAGGAGATCATTAACATGTCTAAAGCCAATGATGTCAATACCAAAGTACAAGATGGGTCAACCAATGTGAAATTTGGAGATGAGCCAGACAGGTACCTATCTGTTGATGAGTGGCAAGAGAGATGGACAGGAAATCCAAGGTTTTGTGTCGGAGTCATGGGAAAGTTTGCTGGATTAGGGCACATACAGAAAGCGAAGTCTCTGATGGATTTCATGAATGCAAAGAATATGCGTGTGGATGAGGCTGTCCTGCATAACTTCCTTTCTCTGTGTGTTTCACACAATCATTTTGATGAGATGTTTAGAACATACAAAGTACTGAAGGAGATTCACCAGAAATTGCCTGGACCCACACTAGGGGTTCTCATCGATGGATTTTGTAAAACCAGTTCCTGGAGGCAAAGTATTGAATTCCTTGAACAGTTGAAGCTCCAAAATGCAACAACTAGTAGAAGTTACTGTAAACTCTTGGTAGCTGCCCTCAAGCAGGGAGAACTTGAACTTGGAGAGAAACTGTTCACAGAAATGGTCAGAGAAAATATGGTAATGGATGAAGCCTCAATGACAGCAATAATTAGGACTTTCAGCTGTTACACTGATGATAAAAGTGTAGCTCAGAGAAATGAAAGCATTGTTCACAAACTCATTCAACATTGGAGGCAAGAACAGATTTATCCACCGAAAGAAGTTGGATATGAGTTGATAGCATGGTTTAAAAGGTAGCAACTACATGTAAATATTATCTCAATTCAAGCACATAAGAGATCCCATCTTTTACGATTTTCTGTATTCACCAATCACTCTAAAATCTTTTCTGCATTTCATGAGCAATTTACATCAGCACATATCGCTTTATGGATTGATACTTATGTAGTAGGATTATGAAAATGTTGATATTTTTTTATTTCATTATTATAGTCTTTCCAAAGTAACTTTGATTTTTTTTTTACTTTCCTGACAGTAAACGTAATGAAAAGTGGAGGGCAGGTTACTCTGATATAGATGATAGTGGTGTATGCAATACCTGTGGCACAAAATTAGAAAAGTTAATGCTGACCACAAGAGAGTTCCAAATAGTGCATGATGAAGTCATGGAAAAGGTAAAAAGTGGACATCATATAAATCATAATATTTACACTAATTGTGACATGGAATCTAGTTTTGTTAATGATTCACCTATCTTTTGTTTTACGAAATAGTTTAGAATATAAGGTTGAGATAATCACTACATAAAGCAGAACTACTGTTAAACAGCATCTACATACCACACATGTCATTAGTAATAGTTCTACACGTTTCTGTTGCATATTTTTGTGGACAGTTTGCCCTGATATGATTAGCATGAGATTGTGATTGTTTTTGTCCATTTTCCATGCCAACAAGAAGAAAATATTGATACGGTGTGACAAAGTTCTAATACATGTACTAGTGTTTTTTCTTAGGTTTTGTAAATGTATACATCACTGCCAAGCTGCATACAGCTTGGTAACAAATGTACTAATGTCTTGCAGTACTATTACACATGTACAATTATGAAAAATTCTTGAGGAAAAATTTTGGTCCCATGTATTCAATAGAAAACTAAATGCTTTTTCAAATATTTGAAACTATTTGAAATTTGAGACAATTTTATCACAATATCAAGCTTTATAAAGTAAGGGTGATGGTTTGTTTAGTTATATCAAGTATACACCTAATAGTCTGTTTTTAAGATCTGTCATGTAGAAACTTTTCAGCTGCTCACTAAGAAAGTTTTGTGATTAACTTACAGGTGATAAAATCCAAAGATGTCTTTCTTAAGACTTCACCTGAAGAGCTGGAGTCATTTATAGAGTTTGTTAATGAAAGTGAAGCTTATGATGTTGTCATCGATGGTCTGAATGTCGCTCACCTTGATCCTTTTGTCAACAACTCTGAACAGGTATTTACGTGAGATTGAAATGTTTTGGAGTGAAATAGTTGGTATGGGTGTAGACATTTCATTTAGCCGTAAAAAAACTCCAAAAATGATCAGAAGTTTGACTTTTAATCAGTTGTCATTCCACAATTATTTAGTTTATGTCAGAGAGCTGTAATCTTGATAACTGTTCAACAAAGTAGAGTTTGGCTTTACCTTTCACTGCTGTCAGTCACCAACTGTGCAAACTAATGATTAGTAAACTTTCACTGATTGTCCGTGGGAGTGATTTACTTCACAGCAAGTCCACAATTGCCAGTATAGAATCAACTCCCATGGTGCAAAATGTCATGTCAATGACTCACAAGAGGCATGTCAAAGTGTGTCAGTATGCCAAACCCTGATACAGGCTGCGATGACATCCATTAAATTCAGTGTCAAGGTACCACTTTGACAATCCCAAAAGGTTTACTTTATATCCACACTTGATGTGTTTGATGTAGTTTATGAAGAAAATCTGCATCAACTTCATCTGTAGTATTTTCCTGTATGTTTTCAGTTTCACATTGTAAATTGAGTTTTGACAGTGTGCAAAGGTAGGATGGATCCATTTGACATTAATGTGTGAGAAAAAGATTTGTGTACCGGTAAGGGCATTGATGGGTGATGAATTTGTGATATTAGCCTTAGATCACACCTAGTGAGCTGATCAGTTAAGACTGCAATTTCTCTTCTTCATAAATCTTTACTCTTTGTTGAAATGAAGCCCAACTTTTTCATGGGTCCTTGAATTTTACCCAACTCTACATTGCAAAAGAATTCACCCCTAACAGATGCTGTGCAGCCCCTGTCACAAACCTTTTGAATTCAGCAAAGATGGTTATTATATACTGTACAGAGCCGTTACAGTGCTGCAACACAGATCTGTTCACAGTGTCTTAAAACGTATCGATGTCTGTGAACACGTGTGTGACAAGGACACAATTTTCTTCAATTCTCGTTCTGTGTTTTACACGACTGTGTACAGTTCTGTGCAGAAAGACATTACAGCCTATACAGCGTCTGAAATATTTTTCTATCTTTCATATGTCCGTTGTTAGTGGATAGATCATCAGATATTTCTTGATGTCTGTAACTCAGTCTTGAACTGACAGATCTGATACAGGCTAGTGAATATAACCCTGAAATTATAAATTTTGGCAACCAGCACTGACTTGAATAAAATAGATGATATCTTATTTTATCACATATATTTTAATGTGCAAAAAGTAAGTAAAAATTCCCCAACACAACTACCACCTGTAGCAAGATGATTATTAGAATCACTCATAAGGCTGCAATAGTAGGATTAAATCACCATAGGGCACAGTGATTATTAGTATCTAGGGATAGAAGCAAATAAAGCCAGACCTTTGAAAGTTTAACAAGGTTATTTGCTGTTCGATAGAGGAAAAAATTCACCACATCATTCGTAATACAGAATGGTTATCAAAACTTGGCTCAGTAGAGCAGAAAACTGTATCATAAAGCTTAGCATTGTATGTTATGATACAATTATTATTGGAAAGTGTATTCCTATAGCAGTAAGCTGACAAGTCTTCAAAACCAAACTGACGGAAATTAGACAATGATGGACATCTGTTCTTTTCGCGTTCTGCAATGGTTTTGTTTTTGAACTTGAAGAACAGAAAGAAAGCTAATGTCAGGTAAGATATGTACATTTTTTGTGTCGTAGAAGTGATTTTTATATGCTAGCATCAACAAAGAAAGGGCTCTGTAAATTCATTTTTCCAATAAAACTGTCTTTGCAAAAACTTAGAAGGAAAAATTCACTGTTGAGTTCAAAGAGTAAATCTAACATCTTTTTCACCAGTTCTGCATTTGAAAAACCAAATTTGCTGTGATGTCATCATTATTCACATAACTGTACACAGATACTTTTCAGACCATACAAGCACTGTGAAAACTGTACCTTTCATCGGTGATAGAACTCTTGGGCGGACTTAAAATGACTGCTGTAGTCTTTTTCACAAACATACACATAGGTTACTCAAAAGAAGTTAAATTCATTGGCTGAAAAAATATTTCTCATCGTTGAATGTGATCTAATATGCCAATTAATCTCCGAACTCACACCATTTCTATGTTGAATTACCGGAACTACTTTGTAAATTATCCTAATCTATCAGTAGATCAAAAGTTGACAATTTATCAATAGTCAAAAGTTAATGAGTCACCACAGGTTTATTCAGAGAAATATTTCCTCATTGTACAAAATGTACTGACAAAACATTTAATGACTCTTATTGAAGCCTTGTCTTTTATTCTTCCTCTTTCATTTTCATCTATATAAGAAGAATGATTTTATGTGTGATTTTCAGAAACATTTAGTCATTTTCTGCATTCTTTTTCTCAAAGTGAAGCAATCAGAGAATTGTTAGTGAAAATGAACAAAGTTATTCCATGCCAAAGTGCCTTGCTTTAAAATAAAAGTGAAACTAAAGCTTGTACAATACCTTCGTCACAGCTGTGTTTTGATAAATTTGAGGTCAAGGGTCATCTCAGAACGTGTGTCATTTGAACCATGGAAACATGCTTTGAGTTGCATCAGACTTTATTAACTGGTTTCTATTTGCATATCAACAAGGATATATAAACTGGTGTCACCAGACGTGCCACAAATTGTTGCTATCCTGTCAAGACACCTTGATCTTTTAATATGGCTAGTGACTCCAATCCAGGTAAAATGCCAGATTTCTTTGTTTTTTTAATTGATAACCCAATGCTGTCAGTGTTCATTGACTTTGAAGGGACAATATGACCACTATATTGGAAGTCCTTGACAGCACTAGTATTCTAAATCTTTATTGTATGTGCAGTTTTTTTTTTAGTATTAGCTGTAAATTGAAGTGAAAATTACTTTGTTAGATATATCTATTGAGTTTTAGTTTCAGTAGACCACCTTAAATTTAGAGCTTAAAAAATGGAAGGCAAATTTTAAGGTTTTTTGGACCCTTGTTATTTTTTGATAAAAATGTCTGTTGTACATGAATCCTGCAAGTGTACAGTGGTAATTATTTGCTGGTTAGTTCTGGAAAGTAAAGTATATCTCACTTTTCATTTTCAATATAACGTTCCTCTGTATCAACTTTTATGAAGAATCGAAAGTGTGAAAATGATGCTACAATTCTTTCAACTGCTATCACATTTTCTGTCATATAACTTTATCATTCTCCAAATTTACTTAGTTTCTTCCTCATAGGCTTGTTTTAGATTTATCAGGTTAATGTGTCAAAGTCATAATTTATTGAATTTCTAGTTCAATAAAGTCAATAGTGACTGCAAGTTATTCTGTTTTTCTCTCACTGTATTTGATATCTTGTTTTTTTGAAATTTCAGCTCATTCAGATGAAAATTCTATTTGTGCATATGACATCACATCGCATATCCACTGCATTCCATTCATTGTGTGGTGGTTTCACTTTTGATTTAAGTTCATAAAAATAGATGTATTATATTGAATACAGCATAGATTTGTCACTGCTCAGATATCCAAACTGATAGAATTATAAACATAAAGATTTGTTGGATCATTTTTCTACTGTAGTGGACTCTTTTTGTATACAATGTTCTGTGTTTTTCTCAAATAATTGAGTATTTCATGGCGACGCAATATTACTGTTAGCTGTGTACACTACTCGAATGACCGTTAAGCAATTTTCTCTTTATTTCAAGATGGTACATTCTGATACCCATAATATCTCACAGTGAATTGTAAGGAAACTTATACATTCTAATCTTGTTTCCAAGGATTTTCGTGCACCAAGTTGACTTAAATGATGCAACATTCAGTAAAGCATAGAAACATTGCTTAACCATAGAGAGTTATGAAGGAGTGCCATAACGGATGACTTGCCACTGCAAACATGCATGTTTCTCATTAGATTATGTCGTAATTTTAAGGTTGATCAAACTTTTGATGCTTACATCTGTTTCCAAAACAGATTCTGTGTTCATTTTTCAAGGAAACCTAGTTTTGCTATGAATAGGAAACACATTGGTCGACTGTGTTTTCAGTGTTTTTTGTATTTTGCATGTGAATTTTATATGCATACAGTTTAAATTTTGGCTGCAAAATGAATGAAAATTTTTGTCCACAGTTTGTCCAGTTGATATTATACATTTGATTCTGAGGTCATTCAAAAAGGTCAAATGTTTCTTTCAGGAGTCAAAAAGAGAACCCAGCCGCCATGGCAACCACCAGATGGAACACAGCAACCCAGGTTACAAGTTTACAACAGTTTGACCCGACGTAAAGAGCCATTCATACCACAGGATGGCAAAAAAGTTTTGTGGTACAGCTGTGGCCCAACAGTTTATGATGCATCACATATGGGTCATGCAAGGTAAGGGATGAAAAGTTAGCCCCGTAGGCATAATCAGAAAATTAGCATTGAAAATCCTCTGCTTTTTGAGAGGTTGTGCAGTATATCAGTATATAGTATAAAAACATGTCAGATAAAAGCCTTCTGTTCTGCAAGTAGTATAAGTAATCATAAATTCCTGTGTCACTAAGGCCACTAAGGACATTACCCTATACCATTCATACTAAGGTCTACTTGTTTACAATACAATTCAATACGGGCATCATTCACAGACAGGTCTTTGGTACACCCATTTCTTTTTTCATGTGCCTTATATTGACTTCAGTTCAGTTACTGTCACTGGCCAATTTCCAATTATAAGCAGGGACTATAGTAATCACCAATGACTTTTTTTTAATTAACCTCTTTTTATAAGTATTGTGTAACTGTACACTAATGTTCATATGCCAACCTCTGTGCAGAACTGCAGTATCTGCTTAAAACAATCAATACCTTTGTATGCAGTGACCAGTGCGCCCTCTAACAACCAACAATATTTCTGAACTTTTTGAGCCAATTTATGAATTTCTGGAATTTCTTTACATCAGCTTTAATTATACCAACCACTTCACAGAATACATGTATGCATATTTTTCTTGGCTAAAAGAATTTCTTTGAGTAAGTGGCGTGCCAATTTAGCTACTGAAAGTTGTTGTATTTGTGGAGTGAAAGAATGAAAAGTGACCTGGACTAGTAGTAAATATTTTGGGCAGAAAATCATTAACCCGATAACCACATTCAGCAAACAAATACCATAGACCCTAAAAAAATTTACCACACAAAGTATACCTTTCCTGATTTCAGGGCCTACATATCTCTTGACATCCTCCGTCGAGTGATGAAAGATTACTTCAACTATGATGTTCTGTACGTAATGAACATCACTGACATTGATGACAAGATCATCAAACGAGCTCGTCAAAACTATTTGATGGAGCAGTACATTGCCAGAAACAAGAAAGCAGATATATTGCTTTCAGATGTCAGACAGGCTGTCAAGGTAAGAATTAGACATGTCATGTTGATTCAAACTTCATTTCAGTTTTGACACAAAAGAACATGTAGATTGAGACATAACATGATTTTAAAAAGTTTATTTATGCCAGTAGATGTATTATATTTCTGGCAGTCATGTTGTGTTGCTATCAGTTCATGTGACTTGTCATCAGTGTCACTGTAAACTGGTTTCTTTTTAACCCTTTGAGTGCTGGAATTTTTCCCACCAAAATTTTAGTGCAACATTTTACCAATTTGTATGAATCTATCTGCAATGTTTTGATAATTTTGGACCAAGTAGACATCACATTTCAATGCGTACAGTTTTTCATCAAAATTTTGGCAAAAATCTGGAAAAATTTGACTAGGTTATATTTTGTAAAGGCAACAAAAATTGACTTTGGTGCTCAAAGGGTTAATTGTCTCAGCATTAAGTCATTTCAAATAAAGATTTTCATTGCTCTGACGTTTTCCCTTTCTCTAAAGGCAACTAAAATCAAAATGGACGGAGAGACTGATCCAGACAAGAAAAAAATGTTGTCCAACAGTGTGAAGAAAGTAAACAATGCATCTGACGAGTTGGAGAAAAGTTTAGCTAGCCCTCAGGACAAAGACAATGAAGATGTCACCAATGAAAAGATAAAGGTATGTAGCATGTTGAACTGTGTCATGATCAAGATTGAAAAAACTTTTTCACGACAAAGACTTTGACTCAAGCTAGTATACTTCCATTTTAATAAATTTCAAGCTTACTTTAACTGACGTCTGAAATAAGAACTTTCAAATCCAATTTAAATAGGTTAAAAATCTGTCAAATCTTTATTGTCAACGGCATTGTATTTTAGTTACTTTTTTATCGAAGTACGGTAGATACGAAAATTACGTAGAAAAGTGGAGACCTTACTCTTTTCATCTTCCTCACTTGTATGTCTCTGTCAGGTCAAGTAGGTTAAAACCAATGAAGCATAATAATTTAATATATCCAATATATATATTGCATTTGAAAAAAAAGTCAATATTTGAAGTGTCTGAAAACACAGATAATGTAAATATGATTTATTTATTGACCTTAACTTGTTGTATGTAACATACCATGTCAAGTTAGTGAAAATACTTATAGGTTTTGCCTAAATACTGCTCTTACTGACTTGCTAGATGGAGAAATGGCAGGTCGGTCCTCCAGAATAAGGGTCACAAAACAATATCAGGAGAATCACATAAATTGTGTACATGTGATGGTATTCCAATACATATTTCATAATTGCTACACAGGTGTTGTTACAAGATGCCAGGGACTCCCTTGCAGACTGGTTGGATTCACATCATGGCCATGAAATCACTGATAACTCCATTTTCTCATCTCTTCCTAAATACTGGGAAACTGATTACCATGGTGATATGGCCTCCCTCAATGTAAGTGTCAATTCTTTTCCATAGACCAGGTTGCAAGTAGTAGTTGAGTGTTTTCAAATAAAGCTCTAGTTGTGAGTCAACTAGTAATGTGGCAGAGGAGATTGGAAAAAGTTACAGAGAAGATAGAAGTTTCCAAATCCCCATAAATTAATTGGCTTTTCTCTGATAAAACTACGGTGGTATTTGTATGACACAGATGACATTAAAGTATAATTCACTTCTAGGTTTTACCAGCTGATGTCTTGACAAGAGTCAGTGAATATATTCCTGAAGTCATTGCATTTGTACAGAAGATTTTAGATAATGGATTTGGGTGAGTCTTCAAGATTACATACATCCTTGAACTCATTTGAAACATGGAGCAAAACATCGGAGGATTCAAAAGATTTCGCACATTATTTTTAGCCATTTGTCCTTCACTTTCTCATAGGCATTATAGGCATTTGTGAGCAAGTTTAAAAAAAGCATTCTGTTAAATGTCTGACATATTGAAAATTATTGATACATTTTAAAATTAATCTCATTTTATTGTTATTCATTCTGTAGTTATGAATCCAATGGTTCAGTATATTTCTCAGTGTCGGCATTCGACAGCAACCCAAACCACAGCTATGCCAAGCTAGTACCGGAAGCCGTCGGAGATTACAAGGCATTGCATGAAGGTGAGGGAGACCTCAGCATTTCACAGGACAGACTTGATGAAAAGAAATCCCAGGTGGATTTTGCACTGTGGAAAGCATCAAAACCTGGAGAGCCTGCATGGGATTCACCATGGGGAAAGGTGGGTCAATGTTTTCTCTATATGCTGTAGTCACAAGAAAAATGTCGTTCTACGGAAATTTATTTACTGTGACATATTTGCCACCTTCCTTTAGCAATTTCTTTTTCCACTGTGTCATTGGATCCAAATGCTAAAAAGGCAGAAACCAGTATTTAAAAGCTAAATTTGAACGCTAGTATCTGTTTTTCAATTTGCACGACAGGTTCTTACTTTCACAGTATAGGATTGGAAGATTCAGGAGAGACACTTTACTCATAAGTGTATCGAGTGATTCAGAGCCTCATGAAAAAAGCAGAAGTTTTGACAGTGCAGTTGTAATCAAAGCAAGAAATGTAATCGGAGGAAGAATTTTTTTTTTTCTGGAAAACTATACTTGCAAGTGTTTTCTAGATGACAGAGCTTTGTCAATCTGTAGCTTACCGTATTATTTTATTGCTTTTGATAAATGCAACATATTCTGAGGTTACTATTTCCTCTGTAACAGATTGTAAACCTTTGAAGTTTGAAAAGAGACAGTCATGGTTTAATACTTCAGAATGTCTGTTTTAACCTTTTCCATTGTTTTGCCAATCTTTTATCAGGGTCGTCCAGGTTGGCACATTGAATGTTCAGTCATGGCTAGTTCCATCCTAGGTGAGTCTCTGGATATACATACTGGTGGCGTTGACCTGAAATTCCCTCACCATGACAACGAACTTGCTCAGGGAGAGGTAAGCTGACAACATACACATTAAATTAAATTCTTTTAATAAGTTGATCAAATTCTTTCCATATTTAGAATACTAGTATATATGTAACCCACAATGCCTTGCAAGCAGTATTTGACATGACCTTAATAACTGATACTGGTCAGAAGAATCACATAAATAACTACTCAAATGAAATAGCATCTCTGGCACTTTACAAAATAGCAAGCATTGTCACAGCATTGGCCATTACATGACAAACCTGAACTCTATTCATCCTGAATTTTCCCTCTGATTTTCTTTCCTTCTCTCCCACAAATCAAGGCTCACTTCGGTAATGACCACTGGGTGAGGTACTTCCTCCACTCTGGACATCTGACCATACAAGGATGCAAGATGTCCAAATCGTTGAAGAACTTTGTCACCATCAAAGAAGCCCTGAGAAAGAACACTGCAAGACAGCTAAGATTTGCCTTCCTGCTTCATTCATGGAAAGACACCCTGGACTACTCGGATAACACCATGGAGGCAGCAGTACATGTGGAAAAAACACTAAATGTAAGTACCCATAATTGTGAAATCCACTGGTTAGGTGAAAACCATTTGCCATGGTAAATTGGTTACTTCTTTCATATTAAATATATTGTATCTTTTCTAGCTACCCTCTGAGTCACAAAAATATTTAATCACAAAGTGGAAATTCAAGTTGCAAAAGCTGTCCTTTGTAAAAACTTGTAAATAAAACTTCTGTTTGTACATGCCTGCTGTTCAAAATTATATTCATACATTATGTTATTATACCTTCCAAAAACACATAAAATTTTAATTTTGTGATTATGAATATTTATGTTTTTCAATGAACAGGAATTTTTTCTATCAGTGAAGGATATCTTAAGAAACACACCATCAGGGTCCGGTCAGTTCGTCAAGTGGAAGGAAGCAGAACTTAATCTTTCTCAACAGTAGGTGTTATAAGTGAAATATACCTGTAACCCACCCACCCCTAATTTTCAGTAAATTCTTTAATATCAATCACGTGGTCTACACTTGTGACCCATGACATTGTCGTTACCAAGCGATGGGCAAAGTAACATCGCCATCTGCACAAAGTAGTGCATGCGGTACGAGCCCGTTGCCCGTCAGCTGTAAATTTGAATGCGCACGTGACCGGATATGATATCATTTGATAGAAAGGAATGGGTATGCCGGCCCCATTGAAAATGATGAGGGATGTACCATGGTCTAATTTCAATATAGCATACAACATAGGGTAGTGCCACCGTTAGTTGACCATAGCATACAACTACAGCATCAAAATGTAGGGGCATACCATATTTAAAATAGTCTTGACTGGTTTACCAAGAGTCTCCAAATGACTGTACAGTTAATCTCATGTTATTTTATGTTGATCCCATCTGATAAAGGTTTCAAGCAAAGAAAGCTGACATTCACAGGGCTCTATGTGACTCCGTTGACACCAAGGTAGCAATGGATCATATCAGAGAGATGGTTTCACAAAGTAATGTGTACATCCAAGATAGAAAGTCAGTTGGTGAAACTCCCAACAATGGACTCCTACAGAACATTGCGGTGTACATCACAAAGATATTAAAGGTAAGCCAGATTGTAACACCAAGGTGTAGATAAGAGCCTGTAGCTTGCAAGAAAAATTTGGCTTCTTTAATTTTTCTACATTTGTGAAAAAGAAGCATTTCTTCCCACCTCTTCCTTCTCTCCCACTCCAACCTCCACTCCCTTGTTGATGTAAACTGCCAACTTTTGGATTGTGCCATCTAGTTTTGAGCTTACCTTCTGTCTGGCACACATGTACCATCATGTCAATATTGATGAAAGAAAAAATGATATAACTATGCATTAAGAGAGTAATATGGGCGCTGCAATGATATCAACACAGAATGAAATATATGTCCGATGATATCAACATATGTTTAAGTTATGTGAAGTTTTGATCAGTTGATTTCTTGATTGTGGTGTTTGCATCGTTGTTGTCTGCGAATCATTACAAACACTCAAAAAGAAAGGAAGTGTGAAAATGTACAAGTATCCTGGATGAAAAAGTTCCCATTCTTAAATTGATGTTACAACCTAAGTGTGTAATAATGTTGATTTATTATGATTTTGTTTCCAGCCTTTAAACTCAAAGTGATTGCCATATTTACATCCATGTGAGATCATGAAAGTGTAATAACATTTCACATAGCAGTAGGCAAAGGGATTAGAGAAGGATCATTTTATAAACACCAGGAAATTATTTTGAAATTGTCCAGTTTGTTTTGTCTGCAACAATCAAAACAGTGTCTACCGTTACATAATTACATTGTTACATAATTTTCCCATCTGTAAGCAATTTTCTGATTTGTTCACATTCCAGATTTTTGGAGCCATTGAAGGAGAAGAGCCAATTGGCTTTCCTGTATCTTC
Organism: Ptychodera flava; assembly: GCF_041260155.1. Taxonomy (NCBI): domain Eukaryota; kingdom Metazoa; phylum Hemichordata; class Enteropneusta; family Ptychoderidae; genus Ptychodera; species Ptychodera flava. The sequence continues at coordinate 11,159,788 of NC_091941.1, forward strand.
TGCAGCACAAAGTGTCAATGTAAGTCAGATGGTGTAATTTTATACATTGCACTCTCACTGAAGAGAGCAAATGCAAAGTTCTCAATCCATATGTACATATTCTCACTTTGTTCCATGATGAGGCAAACTGAAAGGAAATCAAAATTAGGGAAAATAGGTAAAAAAACATATTTTTTTGGTATTGGCTGCTTCTTATGCTTCTTCAGTAACACATGAAAGTTCAGATGTTTATTCACACATGATGCAGTGACTCTGAAATAAGTACAGTTCATGCCACAAACTTTTTTCTCACTTTTTTCTAATTGTCATTTTGGATATGTTTATTTCCATGGCAAAAACAATTGTCATGAAAACAAAGGTGTCAAAAATGATCCAACTCTGAACCAAAGTTGTTAAATTCCGACATTTGTTTATCGTTCTAGGTTGAGAAGACTGTGATGCCATACATCAAGGCTTTTGCAGATTTCAGAGACAAAGTCAGACAGCAAGCAAAAGTGGAACAAAGTATGGATACTTTTGTTGGTTTTTGTCATGAAAGACGTGATCCACTTTTCTTAATATGCTGTTAAAACATTCAATGTTTGAAAGATTATTACAGTGAATTATGTAGCAAAGTACCCAACTCAACTTAACTTTCTAGTTGCATGACTACAAGTGAATAACTGATTTTCAAATGTTGCATTGAAACGTTAAACTTTTGGAATTTTTTTGCAGCATGTAACTTTTTTCACCGACAAGATGCAGTATCAGATTTTTTGCTTTGGAGTGTGACACTGTGGACCTTACATGACAGCAAGATTCTTGCAAAAATGCTTGTGTTTTTATGTAAATAAATATAAAGTGTACATGTAAGGGTTTCCAAAATGAAGCCATTTTTCTCATGTCATAGATAAAGAACTGTTGGACTTGTGTGACTCTGTGAGAGATGAGACCCTGCCTGCTCTAGGTGTCAGACTGGAAGATTTTGAAGGACAACCTACCATTGTGAAACTTGTGGATAAAGACCAGTTGCTCAGAGAAAGGGAGCTTGCAAAACAGGTATGACTGGACATTAGATGAAAAACATCTCTCTGATGGTAGGAATTTTGAAAAGGTAAACTCTGGCTAACTTTAACTTTTGACAGTTTCAATATTTCTATGTTTTAACTACAGTTTCACATGCCATTTGCATGCCATGTGTTTTTCTGAATATCAAAAGTGTCAAAAAAATGAAATCATGTTGATACAAGATCTTTATATTTGCATTGCCATTCCAGCAAACTGATGAAAAACAGAAGAAAAAAGAAGAAGCCAGGAAGAGAGAGGAAGAGCGGTTGATTTCCAAAGTAGCTCAGCAAAGCATTCCGCCAAATGATCTATTCAGAAAAGAGATTGACAAATATTCACAGTTTGATGACCGAGTGAGTGTCATATTTTGTTTTCAAAGTCAGCAGATGGTTGTCTATGAAAGATGTCCATTCTGAAATATAATTTAAATAAAATGAATTGTACTCAGTTCTATATGAGTGTATTCCTCATGGAATGTCAGGTAGAATAAGAAACACTTGGACTTTGCAATATGCTGCTGCACCCCTCTCGCAAACTATTTGATGATTAGAAAGTTTGCAACAATCTAGTTGTATTGGTATCAGAAAAATAAATATATGTTCTTTTAAGACTTATGATTAGTTCAATGCTCATTACAAGTTTACCATGACTGTCAACACACTCAAATTTCAGTTGGACTCATGTGAGTCGCTGATTCTGTATCTAACTTTAAAACTCATATTTCTTATTTGATCAGGGTATTCCTACCCATGATGCATCTGGGCAACAGCTGAGCAATAACCAGATCAAGAAACTTACCAAGAAATATGAGCAACAAGAGAAGATTTACAATGAATTCCTTGAGAATCAAAAGAAGGAGCAGAAATAAGTGGTCAAAAAGGTCACTGGTGCCAGACAATTTATTGGTGTGCAAACCGACATTCTGTATACCCTTTGTCACCTTTAGAAATTTTACAATAGAACATTCCTGTAGTTGTCTATTGGGAAATGTAGCCCATATCTTGAAAAGTGTAGTAGTGCTCGGGTCTACTACTTGCCAATAATGTAACACACGATTTTCAAAATGTGCTGGTGTCATGTGTATAACTTCAAAGACCGCCTCACCTCACTTTTATAATTGCACTTAGTACTTCCTGAATGTTTCTACATCTCATTTACAACCAATGATTAAGTGTTTGATCCTTGCCGTACACAACCACTCAGAAAATTATTTTTTCACCACACTTTATAATAGACACATGTAACCTCACCAGTAGTAACAATGGTTTAAGTTTATTCCAAAAGTGATTTGATGTTGAAAATTTTGTTTTGGAAATCATAACAATGACTTTTATCAATGAAAGATGAAGTAACTCCATGCCTTGTGTTGTTGCAAAATTGATGTATAAATCTATGTTAATTTATTTTGGTTGGTTGTAATATTATCAAATGAATTTGCAATAATAGGACAAAATTGTGGCAACGTTGTTGTTTTGGTGATAACATGATATGTTTTTATCCTATTATCTGCCATATGAAATGTGATTTGATAAGAGATTATTTGTCAAGGTCAGGAATTCTTTTGATGTCAACTCATGCTTTGTCCATAGGTATGATATGTGAATGCTTCAATAAGACACTGTTAGTGATATATGAATGTTTTAAACTTGGCACAAAGACAACACACTATGACTTACTTGTGCACGTCAAATTTCTTCTCAATACTATCCAAAATGGCCACCAGGCAGCCATTTTGTTCTGATTTTTGATGTGGTTCACTCTGATTACATGACGTATAAACTGATGTAGCATTTTTCATCATGACAGCACCCAGTTGCTGTTAATTATATGTTTATAGTATACACTCGTAGTTTAGTGAAATGCATGTTTGTACCATTACACGATCTTCATTACTGCAGTGGGTACTTTTTATCTTTATTTCTATCCCAGAAGTATTTTTCTGCAATTTCATTGTCCTCTTCAAAACCTATGAACCTTTTAAAAGTATTCACTTTTAAACATTGTACAGGCACATTCAAGTGAACCGCATCCAGTTCATTTGGAACACAACGCCTGGTACTCTGGCTCACTGAACATAATCAAGTTGCCATATAAGATTGTATGTGATAGCGCCCTCTACAGCCATTTTTGTATTTTCCAAGTTCTGATTAAAATGAACACAACGCACTTTCAGCATATGTTACCACTTCTTTGTAAAGAGAAAAAGGAAATATTCTTTTGACTATTTGGCACTTGTGGACTTGGAAACTGCATTTACAATCACATTTGTACACCTTTACTGTTGCACATGGACAAATTTATATTTTTAGGGGACTATGTCATCAACAATTACTTGTTGAGGAAAAGTTTGAATGATTCAATTTTATGTTTTATGTTATTTCACCTTACTTTTGATTTTCTAATAAGAAATTCAGGAAATTTCAACTTACATGGCAGACATTCTGCACAGTGTACACGTTATGTATTTCACTTTTTCGGGTGTATGTAAGTTAACTCTCATATGCAAAGGACTGTTTTGACAATAAATCATCAAAACAAGGATATTTTTGAAAATAAAATATCAAAACTAAGTTGTAAGCTATGTATATTCTGTTTTAGCCAACCTTTTTAATGCATTCATTATTTCTGTCTGCCTATAAAAACAGCAAAACTGCTTTGCCAGCTGTGTAGTTAAAGCACAGATAGCAGAGCAGAAGTCTGCCACTCCACTGTCTGTGGTTTTAGATGTAAATAATGCAACCTGTTCATAAGTGGTACAAGAATTCACTGCTGTCAAAAATATCTAAGCGCTTTTAGCTATTGTAGACTATACTATAGTCTATATGTTAGAAGCTCTTGGGATGGATATTTGTCTGGCGTCAGTCTGTATGTATGTATGTATTCAAATTGTTGAATATATGCAAATTAGCTCAAAAAAGCCATTTTTGGTCAAATCTTCATAACAGCTGGTCAGACAGCTTTGAAATTTGTTGTACAGGTCCAAGGGGTTGGCCTAGCTCAGATTTGCTCAAACTGTGGTGAAATATGCTTGTTTGTATTTTTTAGAGCAATGTTTGTCATTTTGGGTTGAAAAATCTTCAAAAATCCTCTTCCTCTAACTGCTCATCACAAAGCTTTGATTTGATCTTTGTGTTTTTCACTGATTTCCAACATTTGAAAGTTAGTGGAGCTGTAGTTGGTTTCATTATCATCAGTTTATTTGGTGTGAATATTGCACGTTTTATGCCTGGTTTGTCTGTGTATTACTCAACTTTAATTAAATTACCCAAGAAATTTCAAGTTTGGACCACCAAAATGCTACCCTTGATCACCAAAATTGAAAACTGGTGGTCAAAATGGACATGAGATTAAAGAATAAATTGGGAAAGGTAGTTTTGAAGGAGAATGAGATATGATGAAACTGTTTAGTTGTCTAGAGATCCACATTTGAATTTCTTCTATATATATTTTATGTATTCAAATATGTTATACACTTTTCTGTTTGAACAGCTGAGACAGGTGGTGGTGTACTTTGCAGAGCAGTTGGAAAAACGAGTCTTGTTAATAGGGAGGCAGCACATGCTACAACACCACAAAAAATGGCACAAATACAATATGGATTGGATTCGGGACATTGCTGATTGCTTCTTTGCAGATAATGTGTAAGTGTGCATTTTTGGACTCTGAAATGATGCTGTTTGTATGGTTCAAATGGCTTTATCTGTAGCTTGTAATGAGGTCAAGTTGGACTACCGGTATGTTATTTACTGGAGAGGGGGACAAACCGAAGGACCAAAAGTTGCAGTTGTACTTTCAATCACATGATCGTAACCTCCCTTTTCTATACAAAATGGCTATCACTCATATAACCAACCAAATTCTTTCTGATCCCATTCATTTTGACCTTCTATAAATTGTCTTTCAAATGAAACTTTGTCTCAGCAGAACTCTTCCCCTTTCTAGTGTGTTTGCTCCTGCCCCTAATATCAGGACTATTGATAAATGTTCAGAGAATAAATAACTTTCTTCAAGATTTTCTCTGTTCCAGGTCCCAGGATGATCCTTTCTTGCTGTATGCCACACTACACAGTGGTGAGGATGCTGTCTATGTCAGTCGGGACATGATGAGAGACCATAGGGCTTTGCTGTCACCGCAGACCCTTAAGTATTTCCTCAAGTGGCAGCGAAGCCATCAGTATGTACCAGTCAAAATCAATAAGTATCATCCTCCACGGTTCCAGGTAAGAGAAAAATGGCAATTTTTGTTTATATTGATGTTTGATATAACCATAGATATTTTTGGTAGGCATAATGAGATAATTGCAGGTAGGCTCACTGAAGCTAGGAATCTCATAAAACACAGAAAATAGGTATTGCCTAAAATAGGGCGGAGCCGTGAAAACAAATTAACAAGATAAAATTTGAACTATCTATTGTTGAAGTGTTCCAAACAGTAATTTTCTATCTTCAAGAAGTCACCTTTTAAATGGATTGATCTCAAGACTAGCAGTAGTAGGCTGTCTTTTGTCTAGTCCTTGTTGTTGAACTTGACTTCTGCAAGCCATTTTAATGACAGGGGATCACTGAATTATCTGAGAGGCACTCACCAAAACCATAGTGTCAATGATTAAGACTTCATCAAAATGTAAATTTACAAGGTAAACCCTCTTGTCTGAGCCCATGTATGGAGAGGTATGTTACCAGATAGTCAGCAATAAAATGTTTACATTGTGTCTCGTGACAAAAAGTGACCTGTCTGAAATTAATTTGCTTGACGTGGTGTATTTTAACCCTTTTCCTGCCAGACAGTATCACTTCCCCATCAGCCAAGTCAGTAAAAAGCAGTATTGAGCCAAAACATGACGTATTTTCACCCACTTGGTTTGGTCTGTTATAGTATCTTTATTCAAAAAAAAAATCAAATTTACAGTATTAATGTTTTCAAAAGCTTTCAAATGTATAGTATTATGTTAAAATACACCATATGGAACATGTTGTGTTTCATCAATTTTAAGCATCTTGACCTATCGGTGAAATATGGACTTGGCAGGAAAAGGGTTAAAGAAAATATAAATATTGAGCAATGTGTGTACATATTTCTTTACAGCAACCATGTGTCCATGAGACCATTGCTCAGACTGATGGGTTCAGTTGGCATATTCCCGTCCATGATGGTGCCGTTGATGAACAGTGGAAGCTGCCTCACCAATGGATCTGTGCCACGTTGATGGAGTGACTTAAAAGCTGCAATAATTCTTGAGATTCAAAATTGCATTGCGGATGTCAGTTGTACCTTTGTTAATGCTGCTGAAGTAGAGGAACCAACCTTCAAAGTGTGTAAAGGAATATGACGGTCATATGCTGGCCAGCCTAGTGGTATCAATAAATAAATGAAAGTGTCTTTCTTTGTATTGGCTAATTCTTTCACGAATGAGACGAACAGGTTGGACATTGCCTCTGTGTTGGAGGATCTTCAGAGCTGCTGGGATGATTGAAATGAAGAGATTGTATTTCATGGACATGCTCAATACTGACAATTTGTACAATGTGAACTTGACCTGTTGCCTCAGCTAAATGTTGCATGAGAGCGTTTGTATAATAATTTAAGGATGTGACAGTGGAGACCTTGCAGCTGTGGCACAGTGTATTGAACTAGGCTAATCATGGCACAGTGTAGCGTGTAACTAACCAGTGTAGTTGAGATCAAGGACAGTGTGAATTACCATAATTTAAGTTGCACTCTGTAATTATTTATGATGTCCAAGCACTCTGCATCTCCCTTTTAACAACTATTACCACACCTCTAATAGTTTCGGCTGGACATAGTGACAGTGACATGTATAGTGACATGTTCAGACGCTGCAAGTAAGACTCCTCAAAATAGGAGCAGAGAATGATCTCACTTTGTGGAGAGGGCACAGTAACACACAGGTGGCATCCATTTACCCATTGGTTGCATGGCCATGCTTGCTTGAAGAAAAAAACTGAAATAACAGAACAAAAGATACTCAACCAAAATGCCCTCCATCATGTGATAGAAAAATAAGACACAGAAAAAGGCATTATTGAGACTTTAACAGTGGGTCTGTCCATAGACCCTAGTTTTCTTTAAGGTCTATGACCAACTCAATGTAAACATTCATATGCATCTAATTCGGCTACTAATGAAAGAAAATACTTTAAAACCATTTTTCAGGATTTTTAAAAATATATTGGCAAGTTATTCTTCCTTAATCTGATCGCAAGTTATCTGAACTGAATTGTAATTCAACAAACATTATTATCCAACGCCCGCATGCAGTGACTTGTCGAGAGACAAACCGGATGTTGTGCAGGATGTTGTGCAGGTCTAGCTTCATTGACTCCCCAAGCCAGGAACACATTTGATTATTCCAACCAAGTCAGTTTTTCACCTTCTAAAATTGTCTTTGTATTTTTGCCACAGTTTCCTGTCCTATTTTCTCCAGGGTCAATGGTCTATCATTGTGAAACAATGGAGCAAAAAGTCATACTGAGTTTCTCTTTTTAGGGTCTATGGTGTATTACATCACTCATTTTGACATTTATCTAAAAGCATAATTATTTTCAAGAGAGAGTGTTCAGCATCATGAAATCTGTATGTCATCATGTTTATCACAGATGGTATAGACTGAAAAATTGAGCGCCTTACAATGCTCACTGACATGAATGGTAATGAAATCCCTCACAGGAATAAATGTTCCTCCTTGACACTTTATAGTGAAGGGATGGAGGATGCTAGCTTTGATAGTACAGCATGACTTAGCTTGATTTAGTTTTGCCATCAAACTCACACTTGTTTGAATCTATTGAAGAATTTCTGAAAACTTCTTTGCATTGGCCCTACACCGGTAGAGGCAAGATGTAAAATTCTTGCACAAGGGAGAGCTTCCATGGTTTGCATGTCAACTTAGCTTTAAGGGCACTGCCAGGGATGGAGTTTGATGTTCAGATTGTGATAACAAGCTATATGTGGTATGGTAACTGCATGTACATTTCTATGCAACATGTATGGAAACACACACACACACACACACACACAAATCAGTTGGGCAGAGTTGTTTGTGAATGAGATAGTTGCCTATTAAGGACACCGTTAGGAACAGAAAAAGCGTCCTTAACAGAGAGGTGTCCTTAATAGACAGGGAAAATTCTAGTCAGAGTGTAACTTTTGGTTTGATAAATCTGTCCTTAATTAAGGGGTCTGAATTGATGCAATCATTACCTATGCTGTGAGTGGATGAGAATCTACAACACTGCAGTTAATCTTTGAACAGTGAATGATATATCCATCAACATTTTGAATATGTATGATGCTTAGATGCAGGCAAAGGATGAACAGTTCAAATCAAAGCTTTGGCAGCTGATGGCAGCATTCCTTAAGCCTTTCACCCCCAGTTCCCTGTATACAGGTCCAACTTAACCATAGAAAACAATGGAATTGGGACAAACCATGGTGGTGAAAGGGTTAAAGCAAAGTGTAATGTTTGTAAAACATGCTACCACAGACTGGCACTTCAAAGCCAAGTCAGTACCATTCTGTAGACAAGAGAGATGCTCTGATACATTAAAAACGACTCCGTAATCCAAATATTTTAGTTTCCTTCAATATATTATTTTCACTACCACAATTACTCTCCAATGTTGTTGACTCATTCACAAAGTAATTACAATCATGCAGATCGTAGTGAAATAAAATGTTCAATACATCCCAAAAAAGGCACTTGATTTGAAATAAAAACACAAAGTATAAGCTACAAACATGTTGAAGTGAAATCAAAATAACAATCGTAAATAAAAGTAAAATAGTTCATGGAAGATAATAAAGTGGACTACACATTTCATAAAATTAAGTTACATAACTGTTCCAGGTGACATGAACATTGTGATACTACACACTGACTCTTTTTTAAAGTCATTTTGCCCTTAGTTTCCCCAAACTTTTGAAAAAATACAGTGTAACATGCCAGATAGATTGCACTGAGCTAGTCATAAATGTGTGAGCACCATAAAATCTAAACTGATAACTGATTTTCAGAAATCAGATGCCAATCCGTTTAAGTATTTTTAGAATTTTTTGATATGATCGCAGAAATAAATCATCTAGGCTTGTTCGGCAAATGTTGAAATCTTGTGTCAGGGTGCTAGGACTGAGGATGACACAATAGCGCCGAAGAAATATGATTTCAGATACCAGACTGGCCAGAGCATCAATCCAAATTTATTTACAAGTAAATTGACCTGTTCAGATGATACACATCACAAGCTGTTTTGTCAAGGTACTGAGAATATATCCGTTCAATAATATTGTCAATCAACGTAGATATTTCATAATATCCCCAAATGGAAAGCAATGTTAAATGGTTTCAGGTAAAACTTTCAGAAAATTTCATGTTATCTTATTGCAGACTTAGAAATTCAAAATCATTCTTCTCATTTATCACACACTGAAGTTCATTGTTCCTCAAGATCATTGCACATTCCTAACAGAAAAATTCTGTATGTAAAAGGTGGGCTACTTTTGGCAGTTTTCTAGATAACTTCAACATTTAAAGGGGAAGTTCACCAAGGTTGATTTTCACATGTGCTTTGGGGTCAGTTATTCACTCCAGGCTATGCATATTTGTATATTTGTGCTGAGCATCACTAATTACAATGGTCATGCATTTATGCAATGGATACTTGGTACAAACACTTGTTAGGCAAATACACAGCCTGGCGTGAACATGAGTGAGTAGACAATGCCTTACCCATCAGAAAATAGTCCCTGCAATATCACTTGATGAACGCGCCAAGCTTGGTGCTTTTTCCCGTGAATCAAAATTCATTAAGTTGATGAAGCCCTAGACTGCAACTTCCACCTGTATTTTTGTCCATTTTTGTAAAAAATTGTGCAATTTCTAATGGTGAAAATGGCTTTTCTGGAATAACCTACCCTAAAGCTAGCACATAGGTAAAAATATGTCTTGGTGAACTTACCCTTAAAAAGCCTGCAGCTATAACTACACTACATGAAAACAAGTCTGTTGCACTGTTTCCATTTGATTTCACAGAAGTGGCCACTGAATTACAGAATTAATTCTACAGTCAGGATTTCAAGAAGAAATCTTCCTACATCTACAGAAGCAGCCTCTAATATAATATTCCAGTTGCCATATCCATATCAAACTACCCAAGCATCTCGGCTACACAATGTTGTCAACACCATCCATGCTCACTTTGTCATAAAATTTTACAGAATTTTCCTGAATGTACTTTATATTTGTTTCTGTAGGTCTCTAAAACGACTCAAAACTTACAGGCGGCCTACACAGGTACCCACTAAGAAAATGTTGCAATAATACCTACTTCTACTTTGGCATACCTGAAAGACTACACTGGACCCAATCTTTAGTATGAAAACAATTTGCTTTTTTAGGGGGCCCCTCTCATAGCTTTTTGAAGCAACTTGACCCCCTAGGATTATGCTGATCTGTAAAATTGTACAGTGTGGGCCCAGCTTTCTTCAGTCTAGCCTCTACTACTGGTGAACACAACCTAAGATTCTTGTACACTGCAAGGCATGCCTTTTGAAGAAAAAAGTCACAGCGATAGCATTCACAATCTCCCTGTGAATAGCCCTACACAGGCAGCTTTGGAAATAGCACTATACAAAACTTTACAATGAAATAAATAACACCTGTACACTGGGGGATATGTTACAGTTGCTGTCACACAGAGTTGTCAAAATACTCATTTTACACACCTGCCTTCTTTATCTCGTACACTTTTACCTTCAGTATAACAAAAATCTATCTCTGCATACTTTAAGCCTACTCCCAGTGCCTGGTTAGGCAAGTTATGACTAAAACATTTCAATGCCAGTTAGAACAGTAAAAATACAAGAAAACAGAATATGTGTAAAACCTGAATGACTTCACCATAATAAATGCTTGCAACTTCTTCCATTTATCAGATCGATCGCACCCTTCCTTATCCCACATGCAGACATAGATATGAAACACTTTCATATTCCATGGACATTTTCATGACTGGCAGTCCCTCTACGTCCGTAGAAAATGTGAAAATTTGCACAACTTTGTCTTACACACTGCACATGATACTGAAAGTCACACAGCTAAATGAACTGATACAAAATTTTCAACAGCAAGATCTCCTCCATAAATGCCAGTTCCTATATATATTTATGGGCTCACATGTTAAGTAAAGGTGAAATTCCACATGAACAAATCTGTAAGTGAACTATGTACATGAAAAATAATATTTTTAACCAAAACTTTGACAAAATCTGACTGTGAACTTTGATTTAACAACTCTGATGCAGGACAACTGTTTCACACTTACTGCATAAAAAAAATTTCTGACTCAGTTATACTTTACTGTTGGTATCAGCCTCTGATGGTGCTGGGATTTTTTTGGGCTTGTTCTTGGACTTGGCATTAGCGTAGACCCTCAAAAACAACGCCAGAAACACAATTAGGACCCCTAGCACACCAATGATGGTCAGCGGGTGACCGTATATGACACAGGACAAGAGAATGGCAAGTGCTTGTCTGGTGGTCATAATTATGGTGAATATGACGGCACCGAACTCACCGATTGTGTAAAAAATAAAGAGCTGGCCAGTAGCTGAACACAGGGACAACAGCATGACATGGAGGGTGAACAAGCTATAGTTTGTCATGAACCATACTGCTTCAAAGAAACCCCCTTGCTCAAGTAAGGACCCGCTGGTGAAAAGACACGAAAACAGGTTAACACCAAACATCATCTGGATGCTTGACATTTTGTAGCGCTTGAACAGCTCTGCTTGCCAGTTTGAAGTGAAACTGTCGAATGTCATATATCCTATCAAGATGATGACGCCAGATACCGTGGTGACCGTCGTCACAGATGATTCATCAGACTGCGACAGGAGAAACATCGCTACCCCAACTGATATCAAACCAGCTGTAAAGTACTCATAGTACTCATAGGACTTGCGTGAGACTACTTTGCCCATCAGCATGACAGGAATTATCTTTGATGCCTTGGCGATGACCTGGGTCGGAAAGCTGACATACTTCAGTGCTTCATACTGGCACCAACTGCTGAGGATGTTGGACAGCGAAGAGTAAGAGTACTTGTACATGGGCGCGGTGTGTCTTGGCTGTTTTCTGAGCAGCATGATAGTTCCCGCAGCGATGAAAGCAGAGATTCTGTTCATGAACACTAAGAACTGAGAGTTCTTGAACCTGGCGGAGTTTCCCTCTGTTCCGTAATCATGAGCCATAATTCGTTCTTGCAGGACGCCCCAGGTCAGGTAGGAGCCTTGGAGACCGGCTACACAACAAAGCAGGATAACGCCTTGCCTGTACCTTGACTGAAATAGAAAAGACAAGCTCTTGTCAATGACATAGTCCCCACTTGGTTAATGAATTTAGAAACCAACGATAGAAATGATGGTCATATTGGATTGTATCATAAAACAAATTGATGTGCATATGTATGACATAGATAGTTATTCTTGTACTAAGTTTGAAGGAAATCACTCCAGGTATCTCTGAGAAATTTGCATGAATGGACATATTGACTGACGTATGCATGGACACGACTAAATCTATCAGTCCCCCCTGACTTTGTCCATGGGGACTCAAAAGGAAACTCGATGGTATCAGTAAGAAAGCTTTAGTTGTGTTTTTATACCATTTCACAAGTAGGATTGTTACAATCTGCTGTACATGCAGAGCTCAAAGGAAAATGATCTTTCAAAACTCATGGCAAAACAAAATTAGGTATTTGAAATTTGCACATTTCCTACACCAATATGTAAATTCTGTCAAAATATTTACAGACTAGGTTTAAAGATGAAAATACACAACTGTGGATTTGCTGTTTTGAGTTTTACCGTCCGACTGTATCTCACACTACAGGTGGTTGTGAAGTTTTAAATAAGAAAGAATATTACTGAATATTCACTGTGTCCTCTCCACTGTCTGCTTTCATAGAAACACATGAAGAATCACAAATAAGTACACTCTATATTCCTTTAGCTTTCCATCAAGTTTTACTGGACTATATATGGTTCACTATTGAGAAATGCTAAAAATATGAAATCTACCATTGTTCACATCATGACGCACTTGCAATATTTGTGTGCAAGTTGCAAGATTGCTCCAATGAGAAATGTACATACCTTCGATGTTTCAGCAGTGGAAATAGCTGGTCCTTCCTCAATGCTTGGCTTTTCTTCATCAGCACCATACACACACATCTTTACAGTCTTGTACAAATATCCATGACCAAGCCCTGTCAAGGAGACATAAAAACATGCTTCATGAAAGACTATGATGTAAATGTTACAGAGAGTGATGAAAAAGTTTACCGGCATTAGCCCTTTGCCTGCCAGACAGTATCACTTCCCCATCTGCCATGTCAGAAAAAAAGCGGTACTGAGCCAAACCACTACAGCAGAATTCCACATATTCATAAGGTCAAATTGTAATCCATGTACAATGAAAAGAAAAATGGATCATTCACAGCTGACAACATGGTCAGGGCTGTAGGAATAGTGTGTAGTTGTTGCCTTATACACATGACTGTGTATTTCAATGTAATGACCATAAAAAGCTATGGGAAGAGGATCAAAGGAGTCAAGCGGTCACAAAATGACAATGATGACGTAGAATTAATAACCACCAGAAAAGATGTCATAAATATTATCTTCATGTGTGCTTTGACGTATTTCTGATAACTCATTATCCTCCAAATTTGTGTTACTGGAGAGAAGGACAACACACATATTTGCCAGACAACAAAATGCAAAGTTATAATTACTTCAAGGCTATATCAGTGCATCTGTGTAATGGTAAACAATGAGACTGCTGTGCTGTAAAATGGATAGAGAAGCACAGACATCAGCACATTAATGTCTTTGCCAGGGGAAGTTCTGTCACCTGGAAATGATATGAATAGACTTTATTCTCAGTGACGCTATTCTAACATGGAAATTCATATTATTTAAATATAGTTGTGTCTTTACGCACATGCAGTCATATTACCTTCATAAATATTCATCTCTAGACTTTTAATTGTCATCAATGTTATCAAGAACTTATGGCCCTCAGTCAAGGAATGCATATGTTGAGCAGTATCAGTATTACAAAGAATTGAAGAAATTTTAGTTCATGACAATATCATGCATGAACAAAACTAAAATAAAACTCTTTAATATCAGTTACACTGTCCCACACAACCAATTACTGATACACTGAGAACTTTGATTTCAGAAGGGGATGCAACGATAAATATTTTTGTGACATTTTCATAAAATGTTATTAGAGTGGACTGTCAACAGTTCCTTGTGCCTTCTTTGCCTAGAATACCAACATAGCTAGTGTGGCCAGTGCTGTAGACTGGGTATGAATTATTTACTTTTCCCTACAATGGAGAGCTGAAGGCAAGTGCTATAGGCATGAGCTATGTAAAATTAGTGTGCAATAATGGTAGAACTTAAGAACAACCTACTGGTACAGCATATATACATTTTCATGTAGCTATAGCAAACAGCACTTATTACCAATTTGTTTTCGTGTTATATATTTATGTTAATTTGATGCAATTAAAGTACTGGTAAGACTTTTGCAGCACATGTGTGCAATGTTTACCTGTTGGAGGTTTTTATTAAATCCAGCAAAGCTATACCTAAATCTCTCTGAAGCGATTTTCTCTAAAATAATTGTTGCAATCCAGAACCAAACCTACAACAACTTTTTGTGGATGAAAATTTGTAACAATCACCACTGACCAGTATGAAAATTTATTTTCGAGTGACACAAATTTCCCACACACATCTCTCACAGACAGGCCACGCACATACAATTATGAAGGCATACACTGATGGCAATACGATGTGTTTGCTTTGCACTTGGTGCCACAGGGGGCACAAACTAGATTTCCAGAAAATGGACTATTGATGTACAATTATGATGGTTGAAACGAAAATCCTCTCAATACATGAGTGTGCGTGTGCATGTGCGTGTGTGTGTGTGTCTGTGTGTGTATCAAACACAATTATAAGCCAGTCCTTGAAATTTGATCCAATTCACATTGTATGTGAGACTGAAAGTACAAAAGTACAGGAATGGAAGACTTCATATCCTTCATGCTGTGCAACTGTTTACTGATGCTTTGATTTCTACACAAATTTCCCTTCATAAAATTTGGAGTTTATGAATTACATTGCCTGCTGTACTGATGTCATTGGAGCATGAACAATCAGCCAAAAATCATATTAATTCAGTCATTATGATGTTGTAGATGTGGCACTCACTGTTGACAATTCATCTTTTTGGACACAACCAAGCTGTTGCAACAAATCGATTATTGTTAGTGGTCTTATTTCTCCATTGACAAATAAACCGGAAACTTCTGTTGCACTAGGATTGGCCAATCATTTTTTGTCCGCAGCATTAATAATATCGACAGCTGTGAAATCCCGTAAATATGAGTGATCATGCAACAGATTCGGTGATTGGTGACCTTTCATTGGAATTATAACATTGGCACACACTATAAATAGGGGCCATTGTACAGCAACAGGGATTACTGAAGAACAGCAGCACTGCGGTCTTCATGGCCGATGCTGATTATAGACATCGTTGGTTTCCACTTATACCGTAAGTCGGAAGTAAGCATGTAGACAGTTTTAAATTTTTAATACAAGAATAGATGAAGAAAATACAATATTTAACTTTTCTCAGAAGAAGCATATCGAAAAACTGATCAACATAAAAAATGGTGATGCTCTCAGTTTTCAGAAAACATGTGTATGCCGTTGTGTATTATAAGAGTTGTTTAGATATGATTGTGGCACACAGGCTGTACATGTGAAGAGAAAGAAAGTTCATTTGGAAAATAAAATTCACCTATAAATTGATCCATGAAAGACATGGTTTAAAAGATTATGTTGCACTTATACGGACACTGTTTAGACACTGTTTGAGTACGTGTCATTACAAGTAAAGCACGTTTTATTGGGCTTTGCACATATTTCCTAGCAGATGGAAGAAATCATAGCAAGTTTACTTGTCACAAAAATACACAATTAAACTCATGATTACACTAGATTACTCTGTGGTGAATGGCAATTTGAATTAAAGAAACGATATGATGAAGCACCTCTTGTTACTGAGAAACAAACTTCTTGATTCTGGTAATTGTATCACATTACTCCAGGTCCACACATGGGAAAGTTAGTGTGGAACTCTACAAAAAAGAAACACACCACTGATACAATTCTCATATAATCTTTGATCTGTGAGTTAAGTCTGACAGTCAGTAAAGGTTGCTGATAACACAGGAAGACACTTACCACCTTTCTCCAGGAAATTGGTTTTCTGTATATACCTAATAACCAGAGCTGCAGGAATGATAATGGAGGCATATCCAGCTAAATTTAAGAGCAGTCTGAAGATCCAAAAATCTAATAAACCACCTTCTTGGGTACTTCGCCTACTAATCTCGTGTGTTTCCTCCTCTTTAGCAAGTTCTTCTTCGGCTACAACAGCACTGAATAATGCCACACAGTACAAAAGTACCCTGAAAATATAAAAAAGGATTAGATGTTACAATTGTACAGGGCAAGATTCTTTCTTTTGAAAAGGAAGACAAACTATATGGATGACACAGATACAGTGTCTATTGTTTCATGTGAACTTTAATAAGTCCAAACCCAGTGGTACATGCAACATGATTCCTTACAAACACAGCAGGCAAGTATATAGCACCAATGAGGTCAAGTATTGACATTTTGATATGAATAGTGCGATATGGTGAACAAGGATTTTACCATCATGCTCATACAGTTTCAATAAGCCTCTAAATTGTTTGACAACACATTGCTTTTCTTTTTGAAAATACTTTACCATTTTGCCCCCAGACAGTATCACATCCCCATCTGCCAAGTCGGTAAAAAGCAATATAGAGCAAAACCATACATACTTTCACCCACTTGGCTTGGCATGTTGAAGAATCTTAGTCCATAAAATCAGGTTTACAGTATCTCTGTTTTGAGAGGCCTTCATATGTTCTAATCTTTGTTAAAATGAAAAATGTGACATTTTGTGCATTACTAATATAGTTTTAACCAACTTGACCTGATATTGACATATGAACTTGGCAGGACAAGGGATATAGGTTCTATCGTTGACGGGTAAATCAGTTCCAGTATAATCTCATGCACAAAACGTGCGGTTAACATAACCCTCACCCAAACTACTATTAAGCCTGTTGCAAGTATATCAATAAGGCCCTCCAGCAAACTGGAAAGTATGTTTTTTGACACCATTGCCTGTATAAATTCACAACACATGAGTCAATAAGGCGATTCATATCATGCTGAGAAATTAATTGAGGGTAAAGTAAACATTCTGACACCACAAAAGGAAAATTCATTTGTGGGTTTTACAAAGTCTGTGTAACAATTATTATTGATCAATAAACTCCAACATTATATCTGCATCTTTTTAATTAAGCCGGTAAGATGGATTGTAAATCCATAAATTCTATATTTAGGGTACAGGTACAAGCTAAGCCATTCAATATTGTATAGAAAGCTATGAATAGTGCTTTTTCCTTGATAGAGCTAAGCAAAACACAAATTGCCAGAATAATATACTGATTTGCCTTTATGCTTTTTGGAAAATTCATTGTGCCATCTTTGTTTTCGGCTGAAAGAAGTTAACAAAACAGGGAAATACAGATGAAGGAGGGTTTTCTTTTTTATTCAAATAACTATACAGTTTTTGCTGTAACCACACAATTAGATGTCAACATTGAATGAAATCATTTTCACAAACGTCAATGTGTCAAGAATTTGCAAACGTGCAATTACTAACATCTGATGCAGGTGTGAAAATATAACATGCAAAAGTATTTTTGTCAAGGGTATTACTGATGATAATTTCAAGTTTACAATTCCAAAATGTATACCCGGGAAATCCAATGCAAGGCTGGAGAAAAAAGCCAGAGGATTCCAAGGCCATTCATCTAACTTTACCCAACTCTGGCAAATGTGCTTATGGAAGAACAGAATACGAGTCTTTTTTTGTGATGAAAATCCTAAATAAACATTACAGAATATGCTGAGAACACCATTTTTAAGAGAATGTCTTGAAGGAGATGGTAAATTTATGCATTAGTGGATAGATCATGCCTAGCATATAAACAAAAGAAATTTTGTCCTCCACTCCATGCACACAAAAATATTTGAATGAGATAATTGTTTGGGAAGTTTTTCTAATATAGAAATCAAATAAACATCAGAGATGTAGTCAGTGATGTAGTATTAGGGAATCTTTGACGGAGAAAGAGGAAGGAAATGTACATGACACTCTAGAATCCCAAAGTAGTAATATTCATAACTAATCTCAAAATTTCTAATATTCACAGCAGTTGTCAAAAGCATTCAGTCTGAGACTTTATAATGAAATGGAAAGTAAAGATAGTATGGCAAAATAATATCATTCATGTCAAGGTTGCTTAGATTGCTGCAGATTTTAAATTTCTATGTTTTCCAAACCAAAGAACTCTGAAGCATTCTTTGATTTGCCCAATTGATGACAATAATAACTTGCTGCTCAACAGTTGAATATGATTTGTATACACACATTGACAGTGAATTCACTTTTCCTCTAAGGTTGAAAAAATATTAAATGAGATTTTATTTGAATAGTATACTATCAATTACAGTAATGTGGACTGAAACTTAATTAATATAATGAACCATCTTTTGTCTTGGCCCCATTTGGAAAAGTACAACTGACATAAAGTTGGACATGACAGAGCAATATCACTATGATGTCATTTTATGATGTATTAAATTTTCCCCACTGCATATACTTAATTTCCATTTGGCTGCCACATGTACAGTGTGACAGTTGGCAAAATTGATTGACCAAACATCTCCAAAGCAGCATTGTACTGCGGTCAGACTACATAAAAATACACAATGGGCACGTAAGAAAAGAAGCCTTGAATAGGAAAAGGCGTGTTCTGAATTTGGTCAAGTGCCGACGAAAATGGTACCGGCTTTCAATGCTTCACATCCCCGTTTTGATTTTTGTTGCCGCTTATTGACGACATTAGTGCAAACAGTGAGAAACAAAGTATATATACAATTGACATCAGTCAATTAATGTTAATTAGTATAGTTAAAGATGCCCTTAAATTTTAGAGATTTCTTTTTTGTAAAGATTTAAAATCTTCATTACTGAAGCTCAATGAAATTCTATCTTCCTCCCGTCCCGTTTCAAGTTACTATAGAAACTTTCCTCAACAAGTAAAGGTCAGCCTCCACAACTCCCGACGATACATCATCCACAAGTTTACATCTTGCTATTTTGTCAATCACACATTCACGTTACTGTAAATTATACCTATTACACTTGGACAGTTACTTATTAATTTGTTACACACCCTCGACAGGACACAGGAAATATTCCGCATAAAAAACACGCACTAGTGAAAAAAAAACTATACCATCACCCTATTAGTGCACTTCCACGTAGATATTCCATGTGTAAGTCAAGGTGCCACGTCAATGTTCAGACAGACTGGGAATGGAAACTTCACCGTCTTGGCGTTTGAGAATCATCAGCATTTTCTATCGCCACATACGAAATATGGATACAGATACTTACCGAACAAAGGTAACGTCTCCGACCATGTCTACAGGCGGAGGGATGAAGCGAAGTAAAGATGAGGCGACAGGAAGCCCTGTGAGCGATCAAAATAGGCCCTACCTACTGTATTGATTACGTTCTGATAAACGTTCATGCGTACTATTCACTACCATACGACGAGACAGCGAGGTTTGTTTGGATTATGACACGTTTGGAGTTACTGCGACTTAGGAAATATCCGCGCGCAACACAAAATAATCCCTTTAAAAAACCCTTGTTCGTAACTTTACAGTGAAGTTGCATTCGATAAAATAAAAACCAACAAAGATTTTGTCTACCGTTACTAATATTTCCGAAATTTATCACAGTTTATTTATTTGTCAGTGCGGATGAATCTTTCAGAGCTCAACCGGTGTGTTCAGCCGAAAGTATTTTGTCCCATAGTCGCTTGCTGGCGCGGCGATCATACACTGTAACCTTTGACTTTCAGAAGTTCTGATGGCTGCCTTTTGTGTCGTTGCTCTCAAAAGAAAACCCTTTACTGGTCGCCACGCTAAAATTCAACAACTTAATATCTGTTCAGTTTAATTTGTGCGATTAGTTTCCATCACTGTGTCTAAAGGAAACAAGTTAAGTGCTCAATCTACAGTTCCGATTCCTGCTGCTGCGTGAAAACCAGTGGAGTTGAGTGAGCGCCACCCAACGAACAATTTTGTTTCTGCTGCACGTCAAATCATTACGTTCGTCGTGTGTATTTTTTTGCAACTTTGAAACATGTCCCGGGGAAGCAGTGCTGGGTTTGACAGACATATAACGATATTTTCACCTGAAGGAAGGCTGTATCAAGTTGGTAAGCGGATTTTCTTACTTACTGTTAGATTGGTTAGCTCACTCAGTGTTGCATTACATAGGCCACATGTTTTTGCTGTATCATTCGCCATTTCGAAAATGGGATACAAACATCATGATTAGTTTGTGCAATGACGGCTTCAAGCACCCTATTTATTTGATAGCACTTTTAGGATGTCCATCGTTAACACCTAATGACAAGCAGTTGCGTCAATTCCGTTGGGTGACCATATTTTCGTTCTTAATTTAAATAAATGTTAGTAGTGAAATAAACTCCACCATACCTCACTCATTAGATAAACTCAAAATGTGTATTTTGTATTTTGAATATTTTCAAATAAGTGTATATAAAACACGAATTGGACTTTGTTATTAATATGAACAAGTTTATCTTTTGTCTTTTACACAGAGTATGCATTCAAAGCTATAAATCAAGGAGGACTGACATCAGTTGCAGTCAGGGGAACAGACTCAGCAGTTGTTGTTACACAAAAGAAAGTACCTGTAAGTGTAACTATGGAGACATCAATTCCCATCTTTACTGTTTACTAACATACTAGACGTAACTTTCTCTATGATTGAATTTCTCCCGTTTAATTCTTAAGCATCATCACTGGAATTGTAACTTTTTTCATTTGTTATTTAAAATATTTATTTGGATTGAACATAGCCAATTCATCTATCGTAGAAAATCCTGAAATTAAGTCCCGCTGACTTATGAATGCTTTTCCTGTGATTGCAGTTCATAGTCTTCGTTACTGTAATTAAAGATATAAAATTAAGCAATAAAGCACCCCCAGAGATGGTACATGTATATCACAAGATTTTGACCAGTTCCCGACATTTAATATGCATAAGCGATAGCGAGTGGATATATGAAGTGGACTGGTCAAAATCAAGTGGTATACCATCGCTAGGTGTTCTCTATTGCTATTATATCATAACAGTGTATTGAATTTGTGGGATTAAACGTCAAAAAAGGATTTCTGAACTTGCCAAGAGTTCGTGTGTGCCAACGGTGGTCTATCGTCTCAACCAATCAGATCACTTCATTTGCACTGTCAATATACTAATATTATATAATGATGTATCCTGCACTGTGTCATTAACTTTCTCTGTCCTGTGATGCTTGTAAGCTCAGTAAGGATTATACCATTTTCATTTATGAGACCTTCATCAACAATGATAGCTTGTTTATGTGACATTTATATAGGCAATGGGTTTGTAAAGTTGGTAAAAAATGAGAATGCTGCTGCTTTTCTATTGCAGGACAAATTGATAGATTCAAAAACTGTTACACACTTGTATCAAATCACTAATGGCATTGGATGTGTGATGACTGGACTTGTTGGTAAGTAGACATGTACTTAAAACATGTTGTGAACTTTTATCAGCTCTGCAGTAAGCAACACCTTGCATTTCAAATAGTTGACTGTCCACTGTCATCCGACACCTCTGTCATTCAGGTCAAAGCCATTGGCTGCTAATGCTTTCCGATGTTCATTTCTCATGGTTTGTAGGTCCATTTTGATGAGTTCATTTACATCAAGATTACATTTTCAGTACCAATTTTGTCATTCTTTTTTGTAAAGGAAATCATCTCAAGAAGTGATTTATTCATTCAGATATGTTCAAGTGGGGCATTGTGCCCTTTAACAAACATGTATTTCTAGAAACTTTGCGTCAAATTGAGGAGTTGTGCAAAATTCTTTGTGTCGGGCCTTATATCTTTACTTGTAAACCAGAAATTTGCCTGGGTCACAGGCAATTTATGTGCATTGTGGCATATCATATTGCCTCAGAGGGCACACGGAAGTGGGGAGACTAAAGATTAGTGGATGCACCTTTGGTTGGGAATTGAAAGGATTTTCTTTGGGGCTCCAAATAAAAATGATGGTATGAGTGGACTCCCTAGGTTACTAATAATTCAAACAAATTTCTCATGTGTCCACAAATCTTCAATCTATCATTTCAAGTTTCAGCGGAATTTTTACACCTACACTTTTGATGATCCTCATTTTGTCAAACAACATCTCAAAGAACACATGTAGTTGCTTCGAAATTACGGGTTTAGATTCCATAGGATCATCCTATAAATTTTGATGGAATTTTTATGTTTGCAAGTTTGATCATTGTTTCTTCATACAAGAGTCTTCAAACAGCTTATTATCAAGATTGTATTATTTCATCTGTGTTTGTGAAGTATCACAGCAGAGTAGTACCAGTCAAGTTACTTACATTTTAAAGTTAAATATTTTGTACAGACATGTAAAGAATAACATGATTTAATGTATGATCAAGGCAAAATGCAGATTAATTGCTGGATTTTGGAAAATGACATTTTGCAAAAATAATGATAGAATGACACACAAAATACATCATATTTTCTAAATGAATGAAAAATAATAGTATTGACTTGTGGCTTATTCTCACTTGTAGCTGACAGTCGTTCTCAAGTTCACCGTGCCAGATATGAAGCAGCAGGTTGGAAATACAAGTATGGATATGATATCCCAGTGGATATGCTATGCAAAAGAATGTCTGATATTTCACAAGTTTACACACAGAATGCAGAAATGAGACCATTAGGATGCAGTAAGTGATATCATTCGTCATCCTGTTACTATTGTGTAATTTCTTTTGTCCATAGACATAAATAGAGTAAAGAAAACAACATAGTTTATTTTATTCACTCATATAGTTTCATGATTTGTAATTTTTGTCAGGTATGATATTCATTTCCATTGATGATGAAAATGGACCTCAGGTGTACAAAACTGATCCAGCAGGATACTATTGTGGGTACAAAGCCACAAGTGTGGGCGTCAAACAAACAGAAGCCAACAGTTTCCTAGAAAAGAAAATCAAGAAAAAAGCAGACTGGACATTTGAGCAAACAGTACAGGTATGTGAGAGTTTATTCCCCGTCAGGAAGAGTGGTAAATTTTGTTGTCTTTGCCTTGAACAAAAACATTCTTTAATTTATTTAGTGTAACTATTTAAGTTTAACTAGACAGTCAAGCAATCAGTGACCGTGTGGCATTGCATTATGTAAATGACTACCTGAAGTTTTGACTTTCAACCATGGCATTGTAGAAGTCTCAATTCAAATGCCAATATTCATTCAGTATTCTCAATTATGAGTTTAGACCACTGTCAGGGTAGAGCTGCATTTTAAAATAATTGTGTGAATTTATTAATTTCATTCTGATTTGAAGTGCTTCCTTGTGTTCTTTGAAATACCGTGGAGAGTTTGCAATACAGAAGAATTCTATGCTATAGCCATACAATTTAACCCTACTCTGGATGGATGTTTGTGTTTATTAGTTCATCAGCTGGAATCCCATCACTCAGATTTACCTTGACCAATTTCTTTCAAACATGGTACAAGGACAGTGTATTATGAGGACATGACATGTCGATTTATTTTGTCATACAATCCAATATGGCTGCCAAGCAGCCTTTCAGCTACAGAGCCATTTCTAATACATCTCATACATACTGCATCTGATCTGATTCCATTCAAACTTGGTACAAGCACATCGTATTCTGACTTCTGTATGCCTGTATGTCAATGTGTGGCAAGATACAATGTAGTATGACAGTTGGACAACCATTAAGTTGAGATTTTTTTCTTCCCCAGAGCCATCACTCAGACAGGTCTTATCTGATTCCGTTCAAACTTGGTATAAGGACATTGTTTTCTGATTTCATATGCACATGAACACAAATGTCTGCTTGGCAACAACCTAGTTGCAATATTTTCAGTGATTGTAATATTACATGGGCAAGGATAAGCAGATTGCATTAAAACTTTATAGGAGAACAAAGTATTACGATGTTTATGTGTAAGTTAACTTGTCTTATGATTAAATCCAAGATGGTTGCTGGATAGCCATTGTGTCTTTATTTTTGTACACTGTTGATTTTATGTTGTGAGCCATGTTGGAGACTTAGTTGATCGACATCAATCAATCTGGGTATAATGAAAATATTCGATGGTTTACATGCACATGTCAATTTATGTTGAAAAATGAACAGTGCGTTGCATGACACAAATGCAAGTCGTGTTGCAGCCTTGTACAGGCCATATGGTCTCCAGGTCAATACTGTACAGTGCATTTTTAAAGTTCCTACGCATGAATGCAAAATATTTACAATAAAGTCTTCAGCCACACACAGGGATCAACTATTTCCCCAAAGCAGTTGATCGGATGGGGACAATGTCATCCACCATGATTTGTTCAGTGTGAAAGAAAACCTCTGACAGGCATTGATTTATGAAGAAAATGTAGTCCAGTGAGTCTTCCTCATGTGTACTGAAGTTTGTTGATGGAAGGCTTGGTCACATATTTATACCTGCTTTATGAACATATAATTATCCTTCAGAAGAGATTGGGATGGTTACAAGCATAAAATGGAAAACAGATACAGTTACTTAGAGTTTCAACAAACATGTGATAAACAACAACAAAATAGTAGCAGCACATCTACATGAAATTTTTGAGAATTTTTTTATCAATCAAATAAGGCTCCTTCTTCTAGGTGTCCCATTTTAGAGAGCTATTAACCTGTCAAAACAAGATATTTGCCAAGGGCAGTTTGTTTCCCATGGTTTATCACCACAGTCATGCTAGGAGCCAGCAGCAATGTTGCCATGGTTACCAAATTATTTACCCAGGTTCCTAAACCTATTTCAAAAACTGGAAACTATTGTAAGGGGTAGTAATAAATATGCACAACAATGTATGTATATCCATAATATTGTGATTACTCATGACCTATTTTATGTTTAATCTCTCCATATTCCATTGCTGGTACAATGTGACATTTATTTATTACATTCAGTGAATGGTAATGTCAATCAAGTACTAATGTGTTACCAGTCCGAGAGACAATTCAATTGTTCAGATATCCTCACATTGCGTCTGAATGGAACAGAAAATTACATGAACATTATGAAATATGCATTCATGTCAGATGTAAGGCTGTGACAAACAAATACATGATTACATCTTACTTTAATTTGATTCCTGCCATTTCTGACATGATACAGAATTACTATAACGGTTGAATCATGTGAACATTTTCTCTTATCATGTACACTATAAGTTAATGTATGTAATTGTATGGTCAAAACTTCATTCGTTTCAGTGCTTGCAATCATCTGATTCCAAATGAGTAACATCGTGCGGGCAAAAAAATTGGTATTTCCACAATTGATTATCACAATATGTACATTTGCACTTTTTTTCATTGATTGCCAATTATTTAGTCCTGATATTTTTAAATGGATTGCTCTCTCTCTCTCTCTCTCTCTCTCTCTCTCTCTCTAAGAAAACCCCCACACACACACACACCAGACCTCATGAACTGTTCCCATGGTATACTGAATTAATAGGGGGAAACTTACCCCTGTAGCTGTTCATGTAATGACATAAATAATGTCAAAAATTTGTATCAAAAGAAAGCTAATTACATTTCCTACTAGGGGATTAATTACCTTTTTAAGCATAGAAGGATTTTCACGGATGACAGCTTTTATGATACACTGTTTTGTTAATTGTTTTTTCCTAATAAATAATGAAAAGCATGTAATATGAGAGAAGTGTAATTAGAAATGTTTTCATGTCCTCAGCGGCATTGTGATCTTGATTACATCATTATTCCGCCTTCTCTCAGGGAGATTACTCTACAGTTCACATCTTACTGGTTAGAATTCAATCAAGTATTGCAATTTATTCAGTTATTGGAATTAAAATATAACCTTTACAGTGTTTTCTCTGCATTTCACTGAAAGGGGCAATTTCTGCCCCATCCCTCAAAATTAGGGGGCAGACTTGACATTTTAGGGAGCAGAGACAACAGCTAATTCACAGGTCACTACACTATGAGCTTGGGTCACCATCATAAGGGCGTATTTGCTTGCTGTGTTTTGAGTGCGATTTTCGCACTGTCAGTAACTTTTAAAGGGCAGAAAATTTCTCGAAGTGCATAATTTCCACGTTCAAGAGAAAACACTGCCTTTAGATTTTCAGTGTATATCGCATATGCAGATTAACACTTTTCATGAGGTTTGTCATTTAGAGGACACTATGATCACTATCACGCAAACACATACAGCATCATTTTCATGTTATAACTATTGTGCTGCAGTAATTTTGAAGATTATTTGTGCATTTACAATGGTGTTTGTGTACTCTCAGGAAATTCTAATTCAATCAAAACAAGATGTAGTTGAAAAGTGATGACAAATGATGCATCATGAATGTTATACATATAACACCAATACCAATATCATTGGTGTTATATGTGTAGTTTTCTTTGACGCTGGAAAATGATATGAAATACTACTGTCAACATCTAAGTGTAAACACAACAATACACTTCCCAGTCTTTCTGTTTGCCAATGATAAAAAATGACAAGCATTAGCATTCCATCTTCAAAGACTCTTTGTCCAAATTGCCAGTTCAAAACAGAGCTCTCTATCATGGGTTTGACATGACAACCCCAATACCCAGTCACACCAACCAATGAAGACTATAAGTATTATCTATTCTGTTCTTTGTAAACAGTGCTTGAATTTTTGTTCTGTCCACAGACTGCAATTACATGTCTTTCAACTGTGTTGTCAGCAGATTTTAAACCGTCTGAGCTTGAAGTTGGAGTTGTTACAACTGAGAATCCAAAATTTAGGTAAGTTGAGAAAACGGCTATCGGTATGCAAAATAGACAGGTAAATTCTCCATTGCCATATTTTGTCAACCAGTAGATGGAAAAGGGTATGTGCAGTAATATTGCAATAAAGGTTGAATGTCAGTGAATCTGTGAATAGCATTAATATTACTTTGTACCAATGTCAGTTCAGAAAGGAACAATAAATGAAATTTAGGTACCATAAAAACCCTATCAATTTGACCAGAAAAAATAATTACGATGATAAATTGTCAAATTATGAGAAAATTAACAAAGCAAAAATAATTTTAGTGGTCAAATTATTAGGGATTTCAACTCTTTTGACAGTTCATAAGTGATATGCTTACTATCTTGGATGATTGAAACATATAAAGGTGACTTTCCTGAAGTTCTGACTGACACATTCTGTGCTGTACATTGTATTGTTCTGTATATTTTATCCAAAATAAAATGTTCAAAACAGTTTGTCATGATTGGTTTGTCGAATTATTAGAGATTGAGAAAGTCCCAATTTCCATCAGTGGTCGAACTGATAAGGGTAAAATAACATTTTACATTTAAAAATAGGGTTGTCAAATTGATAGGGTTTTTACGGTAGTTTGTTGGTGCAGACTGACAATACCACATTGGAACAGACTCCCAATGACAGCTTTTTGTATATGTGAATATGTAAGACAATAGCACTGCATTACAGTAAACATTGTAATGCATAGATGTACCAGTCTCAAAGAAATATACAGTTATGATAACAGAAATATTTTTTTTTGCTGTGTTCTGCCAATGCAGTAGCACCTTTTTAAAAGCAGAGCTAGTGCATTTCCATGCTGGTAAATATTCAACTTTTTGCCGTTATAAACAGGAAAATATTAAATTAGATGACACTGCTCTTACATATATAGCTTTTACCTCACTTTTATCATAGATATGTGTATGATGGTTTCTACTTCAGACTTCATACTGACACTCTCTTCACTCACTGTTTTACATTGCAGGATACTGAAAGAAGCTGAGATAGATACACACCTAGTGGCTATAGCAGAGAGAGATTAAAGCCAGCTGTGCAGTTTTAATCATTAAGATTATCGTCAGGACTATAAAAAAAGGAAAAAAATATTTGTACCTTTATGTGTCTCCATTTTGCTTCCGAAGCACATTGTCAGAAATACCATCACTTGGCAAGACTTGCATCGGTTATTTTCTTCCATCAAAATAGTGAATCAATGCTTTGCTTCTGTGTAAAGTGATGGGAGATTTGAGACACTGGTTTACACAATGTCATTCATGAATAACATGCCATTCACAGTGCATCAACAGGTTATATTCTTTAAAAAATAAAAGGATTTGTAGAACTCTAGTATGACATATATATGATATGAAACTTCACTCATTCAGTATTGTCAAAGACAGGCAAGAAAGTCAAAAGAAGTTCAGCCATATCTTAGCTTGTGAGCAAATCGATGTGCATAAGTTGTGGTAAAGAATACTGTCAGTGTGTCTTTCGATTGTGAATAAAAGTCTCTTCATTTTTTTTTTCGGAATCCATGTTTTCTGACAAGTCAGTTTAATAACAGTAAACATAATCATATGAGGTACCTCCTCTGTCAATGTTTTTGCATCTACTAAGTCTAATCTAAAGGTCAATTTTTTCTTTTTTTTTTTTTCCTAAAAGTCAATTTCATGAACAGACGTCTAGTGTCAGCGCCCTCTATGGTGTGTTATCGTAGTTTCAAGAAATTCTGAACCCAACGAATTCGATCACACCATGGATGTCTATTTTTTACATCCATGATCACACATTGCTGATCATCCTTGACCCAATCAAGTTGTGCATTCAAACGATGAGTACACACAAAGCTACAGATCAAGTGTCTCATTATGTGAACAAGTACTTCACCTACGTTTGATGGTGTATTATCACAGTCTATAACCAGCAGTAGGCCCTATATGATAATATTGATGATTAGAAGTCGACGGTTCAATGCCTAAACACACTGAACTTAATGAATTTTTTGTTGAACTGTGATAGGTATCCAATATCTCTATGTCTATAAACAGTATTTTTAATTTTCTCTCTTAATAATGGAAACTACCCCGGGTTGTTCACGTATTTTTAGAGGTGTGACTGCGAAGGATATCTGGATGCAATAAAATTGATCGTAATGTCATGTTATTGGCACCACTCAGTTATGTGTGACAGTTTAAGCAGTTCATAATGTTGATTTTCTTCGACACTATGCCTTTCATGTCAGCAAACGAGTAGTGAATGATGCGAAATATGATATTTTCTGCAAGGTTACATATTTTTATAAGTCATGCCTGAACAAACTTGAACTAGATCCCTAACATAACAGTGACAAACCTGCGCTTACATCTCCCTAATTGCAGTATAATTTTGTTTATTAATACTATTTATTGTTGTTGTTTATCTGCTTCTACTCTATGATTGCTGAAACCATAGACCCTCGAGTTTTTCTCGAGGGGCTTTGCTGAATCTGATATGTAGGGCTGATCAGGGGACGTGTGGACGACTGATATTTACATGTAACACATCGACAGAGAATTCCAGTGTTCGGCTTTGCAATCCCCTTCAGGGCTGTGTTCTCTTTCTTACTTTATGCATCTTAACATGAGCAGCCTCTCGAAATGAAACAGCTTTCTTGAATCTCCTGGAAACTGCGAAAAGTGGCGAGTGTTCTATGTTTGCGTGTGCTTGAAATCAACTTATTACGGTGTCATATGAACGTCGCACTCTCACCTCCACTGCAGAACCCCCGCTGAGAAATGGTGTAGTCCTGCTCGAGTGGGCAGTCAATACCGAACAATACACCTGTCTCGGCGTTGAAACCAAGGTAACAGCCAACGCTTCACAGAGCCCGTCTAGCACGTCACTCTATATTCTGTGTGTGGATATTGTGTAGGGTGTGCACCGTTGAGAGTGGAGAACACCTGTCGCAGGATCCTCACATTTAAGAATATTCGAAGTGCGAAATATTATGCCTACACAGGGAGTCTTAGACGAAAGGTAAGAAATGCAAACGGCGGTAGCGATTTCTATACACGGTATACAGTTTGCTCACTCGAGCCATGAACAAAAAACAGCGGCGACATTGTTTAAGTACTGTAACAAGTATGGCTTGCGGTACAACTTGTCTTGCATACCGCAGTTGGACTTCAGTATCTATGCCGTCTTAATTTTGGCAAACGACACAGCGTGTCTCGAGCAAATCTTTAGGGCAGGCCTTACATTGCAGGCAAAGCCTTCTCTCGGAGTATTGTGCGACAAAACATGGCTCTGTAGTTGACGAAACATCAAGATACACTTAAGTTAACAAGCTTCATTTATAATTCATGTCAGCGAAATGAGGTTGTATCTGTTGAAGCTTTTAATGAGTTTTCCTCACGGCCTCAAAGCCCAGCTTCCCTTTTCAAACACCTGTACTTTCTCTCCCGCAATGGCTGATAGTCGGACAGTTTATCTGGAGTGAGTAAATCATAAGATATCAGTTTCACTGAGCTGTACGGTATTATTTGGTGTAACTTTCATTTAACGTATTTCGACAATACTAAAATTAACAAGGTTGTTGTTTGCATAGGATGTTGTTATCTAATGTGACCTTTGTGTAGGTAATCTTTATTACGCTTAACCAATTAATCACATGTCGCTTACTTGTTTGTCTGTTTGAATATCCCCGTCGGGACCGGGGCGAGATTAGCCCAAAAAGTAATCCCTGAGAGTTAACGTCGTTCTAATTTGATGAATTCGGATTTGTCGGCAAACTAACATTCTAAACAGAAGTTGCTGAAATTAAGTGACCTCGTCATGTTTAGATACATATCTTACCATGTGTTTTGTGCATAAACCTACTATAGTGTGATGTGAATAATGTAGTATATCCTGTAGGTGCAATATGATAGATCACACTACAGGAAGCGATTCATGACTCAGAGTATTAATTGACAACACAGAGACAGACAGACAGACAGACAGACAGACAGACAGACAGACAGACAGACAGACACACATACACACACAGACACACACACACACAAACAAACACACACACACAAAAATGAGAACACATCAAGCATATATATTATGTTCCTCGAGATAACATCACCCTTTCTTGCCTCTTGACCACCTTAGTAAACATCATGTCTGAGTGTCAAAAGTCACCGAAGCATACCGGTGTCGTATTATTTGCGAATTATTGATTTTCAATAGACACCGAAAATACCGAAGTTGCTGCAAGGGTTGCCCCAATTCTCTAAATTCTTGGACTTCAGTCTCCAGAGCGACTATTGGCCGATGTACGAGTGTGCAAATATCAGACCTAAAGGAATGGCTGATCCGCCAAAAAGGATTCGTGTGATTGTAAAATAAAACTATTATTAGTAAAGTCGCCTTTTTATCCATTTGATATTGCTTTCGGATGCCAGAACGACCACTTCGTCACCAGAACCGAGCTCTAATAAATCTACAACAGTCATCGTTTGTAGCGAATGTATGATCCATTAACGGACGGATAGACCCAATATAAACACTATCAAGGCTTCAATTTAGATCCAGATCTGGTGCCTTCGGTGGTATTGTTTAAACTTTATCCAATATGTGGAGATCAGGGGTGACATGGGCCGCCGACTGTATTAACTCTTAATGGCACGGTTTGTTTGTCCGAAATACGCTGTAAACTACAATTGCCGCAAGTCAAGTACTTTTAATAATGGTCGCCAGGTTTGAGAATCAATAACAAAGGCGAGACTGTAGCCCCCTAAACGAATTTATAAGAACATTAATGTCGCTGTCATTCGTTGTGGTGCCTTTGATTTGAATCACACAAAGACCGCACTCTATTTTTCCTGCTCGAACGACCACTTGGACTTAGTTCGTAAAACTGTGGCATGAACTTTGAAAAAACACCAGGTCTACAGGTCCCATGTTGTGAAAGACATGCGCATCCGTTCTCCCAGTTCCCTTATCGATCATCATCATCATCATCATCATCATCATCATCATCATCATCATCATCTTGACAAGCTTTCCAACTCTGTGGATTTGTATGTCAATGTTAGTATGTCTTTGAATTGACTGTGCCCAAATAAGTAAAATCATATGTATTGAGGGAGGGAACAATTTTGCCCTAATTTACATGGACAATCACCGAATAAATCCGCAGCTTTACAAATCCTTCGGGCAAAGACAATCTTATGTGTAAGTATGGTGCATCAACACCTAGAAAAATGTTCTTAAATCTTAAAATGGAACCATCGGTGGTATCGCCTATTCCAGAGGTCTTTTCTCAATATTTCTCCGTTTGAAAAAACTTTCCTAATTTTCCGCAGTCAAAAAAACAGAAATTATGGCGGAAAATATGAATTTCGAGAGAGGGCCTTAAAATTAATCTGATTCATCGGATAAAAATTCGAATTTGTTGTCGTGGAGTGGTAGTTTCGGATGGCGTCTTGAAAATGTAGTGAAATTTTAACGCGCGTTCTTGCAAATCATCAATATCGTCCTATTTCGTCGAGTACACACGGCTTGAAAACTCGCCCACGCTTTCCTCATTAAAAAAAACGACGGCAGTCTACTGAATTATTTTACATAGCAACGAGGAACACCGACAGTTCATTTGCGCTCGATGCTGTATTACAAACCAACTTCATAAACTAGTTCAATAGATGCAAAAAAAAGGAGAACGGCCCTTTCATCTGTCTTGTTTACAGTCTACCGGTCCAGTAGCAACACTGTTTGCTTTTCAAACTAAACCCCTTTTAACCGCGACAGCTGCGCGGAAAACAGGTAAACACCACCACAATGCTGAAATCTTCAGAAACTAACCCTGTAAACAGTGCCACCAGTAGGACTGTGAACTCGTGCGCGTCGCACCACGGGGTTATGAGGCATTATAAATCAAAACAAAAATAATGTTAGCGACATGACAGAAATGGTAGAAATATCCAATTTTATCAACAATATTCATAATCATAAATTTGTAAATAACAATATTCATAATCACAAATTTACAAATAACAAAGTCCGTACTATTAATGCGCGAACTTGGCATACACACTGATCATCATCCAGGTTTCGAGTGCAGTTCGGTACTTTCGTATATAAGTATACAATTATAACAAAAATATTAAATTGATATGAACAAAATTCATAATCATAATTTTTACACTATTGTTATGACTAACATTGCCGTATACTCCCTCAGTCGCACTTGGAGGACCAAACATCCACGACAGTGGAAAGTTTAAAGAAATACCGACTTATTTAGTTACGCAAAGTCGTCGAGTAGAAAAATACATTGAGCATGTATCTTAGGATATTTACGTTGAGATAACATAGACGCCGTAATTGGGTCCATATTTAACCATAAGTATATTTGAACATGAAAATCTTATAAAAGAGTAGTGTAAATGCTGTATAAATAATTGTGGCTCAGTACACGTACATAAGCACTTAATCTTGACAAGCCAGATATCTTTTTCTAACCCAGCTTCACATAAACGTGAATGGCATTTACCTTCCAGCCGCGTCAGGGACTTAAAGCGAGGAGTGTGTGACATATCATCGTAGACGGACCTCTCTTTAAGCCAGGAGACGAGAGCATGTAAAAAACTTAGAATGGTCTGAAAGTGATAGACGAAAAGAAATACTGAAGGGAGCCACATTTTTTGCAGAGTATGCAATAATTCCGTTGCTGAGGAAACACTCAGGCAGCCTTTAGCGAGAAATTAATCAGTAGTAGGTTTCGACATAGCTTGTATTTGACACAGTTGATTTCATTGATAATTTTAGTGTGACAACTTCAAAGGCGTTTCATGGGGGCCTACTGTCAGCTAACAATTAGTAACCAAGTCACGTATATATCAACATGGTACAGATCCAATTTAAGGAGACGCATAGTTGATGTGCAAGACTAGAGTGTGTACCACGGAGCTCAAACTACTAAACATCCACGTTATTGAAACCCTAACAGCACACAGACGCAATGCCACAATGACCCCTTGTTTATTTCTTGCACCAAAGCACCAAAGCCTCAGCTTACACAACGAATTTCTAGAATGTCCTATTACGTTACTTAGGTGTTCAAATGACGACGTATCGTGACCCCGCGCCTCTTGAGACCTAACCTCAGCTACCTGTTAGGCATTTAAAAACGTCATGTGCTTCTTAAAACTACAAAAACTGCACTTTTTGGAAGGTTGCACTTGTTCTGGTCCATTTTAGGCCCCACGTAGGTGAACAAAGTTAGGTATTTCTGATTTCTTTTCACATTTTCGGATATGTCACTGTAATATACAAAATTTCGCAGTTTTAATTATGAAAACAATTAAGATGAAAAGTACATGTATATGTTCCAAGCTAACATTACATTTTTTTCTGGAGGGAAATTATTTGAAACGCATGTTTAGTTTACTTGACTAAACTTACAACTGAGACAGACACAATGCACAGCAACATGTGTAATGTACATACGTGTATGTATTTATGTTTTATGTATGTATGTATGTATGTATGTATGTATGTATGTATGTATGTATGTATGTATGTATGTATGTATGTATGTATGTATGTATGTATGTATGAAAGAATTTAATTATGTATTGTATGTATCCATTAATAGGGGCAATGCATGCATAGATACGTGCATGTCAGATATATATATATATATATATATATATATATATATATATATATATATATATATATATATATATATATATATAGATATATATCGAAGTAAACAAATGTCCTCGTGGGAAATTACAGTGCTCGATGCTAAAGAAGAGCGTTACTGGCGTTATAAATAATAACACAAAATTACTTCAAGTACTAAGCAATAATATCTGTTACTTAAGTTTCATGCATCCTGCAATCATAGGACAGATGATGATGTCTATTGATTGCAGGATGCATGAAACTTAAGTAACAGATATTATTACTTTGTACTTGAAGTAATTTTGTGTCATTATATATATATTTATATATGTATATGTACACACACGTTTATATATATATTTATATATGTATATGCACACACACGTTTACACACAAATGCTTGAGAGACACCCGACGACAGACGAAAAGCCGATGAGTAACGGTATACGAGTATTTCGTTGAATGATATGCTTGCTGCTATAGATCCAGATCTGCTTAATGATACGGTTTACAGCATGTCTTTTATAAATAAACGATCAATTTAATTTTTCCATCTTCCAATCAACAGCATAGCCTATGGCAACCTCCCTAATTGGGTTGCTAACGGCCTCCCTAACAACGATGTATGGTTGCCCCAGACAACCCTGGTCAATGCCGTGCCAGTGAAATACGCAACGCCGGTAAGGCAGTTATGATCGATCTTGCAGATTTTTTCTTCTTACTCCTCAAATTTACATACGTAGCTTTGTATACTATGTCTTCAATATCAGAATGATCGAGGTATTTCGTTAATCGCCGTGTAATTCAGTGTCGGTTGTTCGCCATCTCCCATAAAATTCAACCTCCATCTCAATACTGTACTCCCCCAATCTCCGTAGAGCATTTTTCCAACCTTTGATCACGTGGTATGGTAATATTTCACCAACGTCCTTGCACTCAAAAAGCACATATACAATGAGTGTGGATTAATTTCACCGACCACTTAAGACATGTTTATCCCCATTAGCGATGCAATCAATCAATTAGCTGATTAAACTTTGACACACCCATTAAGCTGATTAAGCTAACAAAACAGTGCACTGTATGTTTTTCAAGAACAAATTGAACTGGCTGACACCTTTATTCAGTGAAAATGAAATACGTCCGCTAGGAAATACTTCCCCTTCCACGACAAGGAAGTGACAGGAACTGATTTGACTCTGCCACTATGATTTTCCATTTTATTTTTTCTGAGTTTGAATCATGACTATAGCCACTTGCCATTTAACTTTTTTGAATTATTATTGAAAATACGGAACGGGTCAAATTTGCGTAAACAGCCATGATGGCCAATATCAGCTTTAAATTTCTTCCTCAGTTGCCTATCATACACAGCAATTGATCTCATTTTCAAGGCCTCCCTCGTCATTCTAATGTATTGTAAAGTCAACTCACACTACCAGTTCAGTCACATTCTTGGAATGGT
Source organism: Ptychodera flava (assembly GCF_041260155.1). Taxonomy (NCBI): domain Eukaryota; kingdom Metazoa; phylum Hemichordata; class Enteropneusta; family Ptychoderidae; genus Ptychodera; species Ptychodera flava. The sequence continues at coordinate 11,196,171 of NC_091941.1, forward strand.
GATTTACCAATCGACAACTTTTCTTCTTTGTAGATTTGAGTAAAAATCGTCAGAAGCGAGCCTTAATGCTAAAGTTTTATGCTTTTCAAAGGAAAAAAAATCCTCTTGGAGCGCACGACGTTGATCTAGGAAGCTGAAAGATTGTAAAACTTGTAAAATTTACGATTTACAGAAATAAGAAACACAAGCGGACGGTACGAACAACTCTTTAGCAAACAATCTTTATCTCCTTCCACTTGCTCTGACGTCATGTCACAAAATTTCCTTTTCAGATGTTCCCTCCGATCTACGCAGGCCGTGCCACTAAGGACACAACTCCCAGGCAACTAGAACCGAGAATGAAGGCCCACAGTCTAAAAACGCGATCTCTTGACACCACTCTTCCATGGGACAACGAACCAAAGATGGAACCACGACAGTGGTCAGCTTACAGTAAGACAAGTTTTAATCTTCATTGAAGGTTATAGTAAAATTAAAGGTGTACTAGTAGCTAGCTGTAGATGACTTGCTGCTGCTGTTTGTTCATCTAGCACTTTTTTCTGCTCGTATTATCCAGCATGTTCAGGCCAAAATACTGCAAGCAGTGCATACATATCGTGTGTAGGAGTATATGTGAGTGTCTGTGTCTGTGTATATATATATATATATATATTATATATATATATATATATATATATATATATATATATATATATATATATATACACTTTACCTACATACAATTATATGTATAATTGTATGTATGTCAAGTATATGTGTATGTATATATATATATATATATATATATATATATATATGTATATGTATATATGTATATATATATATATATATATATATATATATATATATATATATATTTATATTTATATATATACACACACAGTCACACACGTTAAGTGTGAAACATATATTATGTTCATAATTTACATAAATTTATGTATGCATATATTTATAAAAATTAACGTACATGTATGGACGATACACAGACATACATATTACATGCATCAGGTGATCCATGCATGCATGCATCCATACATACATACACACACAGAATACGACATTCGTATGCATGACCTCTGTGATCGCTTTTTACATGTATGAATCGATTTTTTAGACAATAGTAGCATGGCCGCTTGAGACTAGAAATTAGCAACAACAGACCATGCTTTGTTACGTATCGATCGATATCGCTAGTGTGTTGTCCTTGCAGCCTGTTGCTATACGCCATGTAGCGTGTTGGCGCTCTGCCACGTCTTGTGACGTATCCCCGCCATGTTTGTTCACTCAGTAGGTGATATAGATGTACGATGTCATCACTTTGGCGACACTATCACGGCAGTCAGTGTTCAATGGGAATTCAGAGCTTGCGATAGATTATCTAATATCGGCTTTGTTTTTACTTTTATTACGGCATTTTTATTTGTTAAAATAGACAAAAATGAATTGGAGGGTTGTTGTGATATTCTCCATTTCCCTTTCAACCGAATATGACAAATTTCGTTCCGACATAGCTCCATAACTGCAGATAATAATTTGATTTTGATCTACATGTAATACACTCTCTGTGTTATGAGAGGAATGTAAACCCACTTCAATAATTTTGATCACAATTTTCATGTTTGGGGATATGCTTTTTTCATTCTATTACGTAAGTTGTTGAAGGAAACCGTCCTGGAAGAGGATATGGGCGTAGTTCAGGTATAAGATACATGGATCCTCTTGTTATGTGCATACCCTGTATATTGTTTGTTCGTTATTGTCTGTCTGTGTGCGACTTTGCAGAGCTACCTGTCAAACGAAATCTCGTGAGATTACCGCCAATGATCATCGAAGAGAAGACTGGAGAGAAAGAGCAAGGTGACCAAGCAAGCAACCTTGAGAATTGCCTCTTGCAAAGCTTGCGGTGCCCCAAAACATATCACCTTGCTCCCCTCGACACTTTAATCAAAATCCCCTCCCATCCTCACCAAAAGATCAACGCATCCTCTTAAGGTGTGACAACACAAGCAAGCACGCGTGACAAGCAAGCGAAAATAACTTCACTGGTGGCGACATGCGTGCCCGGCGCTTGTGAAATATCTTGCCCCAGCATCCAGAAAGCTTCGCACAAACCAAACTTGCTGTTGTGTCTTATGATTCTCTTCGTACAGATGTGTTTGTCTACCATTGTGTGTCCAAATGCGTGCTGATGCTTTTGACTCAAACATTTGTCTTTAATGGAGATTACTGTTGCTTTCAACACTGCCTTGTTTATCGCACGAGTCTTTTAACACTCAGTTGACGTGATTGTTTACTAAATACACTGCGTGATTACCATCACTAACATGCGCAATAACGTCCAGCCTACATGCAACGGTAGATATTCAAATTTTTCAAATTGTTTGTAACAATTCATTACACTTTAAAGTTAGCAGCATCCAACCCTATATTTTCATGTATAATTTACAAATCTGACCAGAAAATTATTTAGGAAATTTATATATTTTGTGGTGGTCATTATCACTTATACTCTAGACCACTGAGTCCGCAGATAAGTGTATGTTACAGCAATTTACTGTAGTATATCTGATACAGTGAACGCGCAGACAGAATAATTCCCACTTATTATCTCCGTCCTCCCACGTATAATCTTATTCAGAACAGAGATTTCAGCACAAACATACAGCTTCAAATTCACAGTCTTTATATACGTGCTCAACTGTTTGTCTGTGCGAAAAGATTTCTAGCGCCCGGCGTAGATATCTTTACTTAAACTTTAGATAAAAAATGAAAACGGTTTTGAACGTTACATCGACAAGATGAAAAAAAAATCAGCCTTCGTGAGTAAAGTAACTCAACCAGCTGACGAGTCATTGATAGCTCACCTTCTGTTCCCCTATTTCAGTGGCGAGTAACAAAAATATAGACGATGTGTACAGCTCGAGGGCCAAGTCGGTTAACTGGCGAAACAACACGTATAATGTCCACGCTAAACAAGGATTCAAGTTCTGGCTTGAGGAACCCAAAGCGTTTTCACGTGAGTAGATGAATATCGCTGTATGTCTCACTGTCATGTGATGAGAGCAAAGTTTTGCCATGACATTCAATCACCAAACACCAACTGACACTCGAAGGCATACTACATATCATACATGCAAGCGTGCGAGTGTGTGCGCCCATGTGCGTACGTGTACATATGTAAGCAATACATAGGCATACATACATACATACATACATACATACATACATACATACATACATACATACATACATACATAGTTTGCGTTCACGCAAACTATCTGACATCTTGCCTGAAACGTCCCTTCCAAATATCGTAAATACTCCAACACATGGTCATTTGTGAGACACCGCACCTTTTGAATGCCATGTTGCACCATGGTCCCTCCACAAGGAGGTGAGACAGTGGATACTCGATTATTGTGTCTCTGACCCGAAAAGTTAGACCTCGTCGTCACAGAGAACGGGTCTTTGATAGATAAACACATATTTAACTATGGTAGTACATGCATCAAATCTGTTAAGAGCTATACATACTTAGGACTGACAAATGGCAGTTTTAGTGACACAATTACAAATTTGGCTGATAAAGCAGCAAAATCTTTGTATAGTTTAAAAAGGGTTTTATTGCACAACAAAAAGATAAAATTTTCCCTACATCTATTCAATGTTTTCATTAAACCTGTTTTACTGTATGGCTCAGAGATTTGGGGACAAGATTTCATGGACTACAAGAAGTGGGATAAATCAGCAATTGAAAAAACTCACCTCAAATTTTGTAAGAACATTTTACAGTGTAATAGACAAGCTTGTAATGCCGCTGTGAGGGGTGAACTAGGACAATTCCCACTTCTACTTGAGATCAAACTTAGTATTGTTAAACACTGGCTTCATATCGTACAACTGCCACATTATAATCTCGCTAAAGAAGCTTTTCTGGAGCAAATGGTAAACAACACTAACAATAGATCTTGGTTTAACTGTTTAAGTGCTTTAATTAAAGACAATGGAATGGACTTTCTCCTTGATAAAGCTCCATCACTTAAACACCACAAAGTTATAACTGGATTAATGAAAACAAATTTAACAAACAATTATGAGGTCTTTTGGAAAAAATTGATCACTGATGAAAATAGTAAACTAAGAATGTATGCCAAAATAAAGCATAATTTTAGATTAGAACCCTACTTAACACAGTTACAAGGTGAGAAAGAAAATTACTCACCATACTTCGCATTAGCAATCATGATCTGGCAATTGAAAAAGGGAGACACACTGTTCCAAAAACCCAATTACGGAAAGATACTGCAATCAGTGTACTAACAACAGTATTAAGATGAAACACACTTTTTATTAGTCTGTCAGAAATACAAAGTCCAAAGAAAGAACTTTTTCAGTAAAATCAACTTCCCAAACGACAATACTGAAAATCAGCTTATTTCTCTACTAACAAAACAAGAGTTCTCTTTTAATGAACAACTTGCAGATTATATTTTTACTTTATACAAACAAAGAAATACCTAGTTATATTTATTATTAGCTACTATTATTATACTGTAATACTTTATCTTTATTGAAGAAAATTTTAACTTATTTTTGTATCACACTTTTATTGCCACAAATGTGATGTAAATCCTATATTTACAAGCAAGCAATAAAATATTATTATTATTATTATTACATAAGGTTTTAGTGTATTTGGTCTTGGCAAAGAATGTATGATACAGACAACAATTGACTTTCTGAAGTAGCATCAGTCAGAAATTCATGTCTAAATTTTTCAAAACTTCTCCAAATCGCATAATTTTTGTGATCTTTGATGGCGTTCCTTACTTGTGATTTGCAACACGTGGTATTCCAAATATTCACACCGTCGTTTCATCTAAATAAAATGACACTAAACCGCAATCTCTTCCCATCAATCCGCAGGATCGTCGAAATACACATTCGGATCGTACCGCACGTTCCTCGGACTGGGGAACGCTCCGCGAAACTGAAGAAATGATCAACGTCCAACACCGTCCAAAGACACGAATTGCCCTGCCACTCTCACACTCCAACTTCAAAAAGTCCATGAAAAAGACATCTCAATTTTAGTTTTAGATTTCCTTACATTCAAAATTTTAGTGTTTCGTTCGTTTGGATAAGCTGTCGGCAAATTTATTTCCATAGCAACCAAACTGGACAGAGAGATAGACCACTTTAATATTTTAACTGGTATTGATCTGGAATGGCAGAAACGTCTTCGTGCATTGTCACATTCCGTCCACTGAACAAGTTTTAGTTTGCGCCAATAGTTAGTTATCACAAGTTGTTTTTGTTTGTTAAACACGTCTGTTGAAATAACGGATAATTCAAACAAATCGTCACAGTGTCAATCAACACGAATTTATTGCAAGAGATTTGTAAATATAGAATGGTAGTAAAGTGAGTTATATACTCTGATGACAAGATTCATAATTTATTTGAAGTCAGATCGATCAGTGATCGTAAAGAGAGAAAGCTGATCAACCTGCCTGGCATTCAAAAATACGCTGACTTCAGATACATTGATCGAATCGTTCCACAATTGCTTGAGATTAGGTACATGTCATTGGGTTACAGGAGCCCTCGCCTTGTATCTTACATGTACCACAAACGACTGTGAAGTATTCCCTCGGCTTGATTTCAAATCATATACACAGTGTGTCAGGGATATTTTATCAATAGGTATGCGTCCGTCCACCTAAATTATTGAGAATTCACTGACTTTAATTTGTCATCGAGTTGCAGTGTTGCAGACTCACATACCGCACCGTCCAACAAGTTTGACTTTTCCCTATTTTGTCTTACAGTATTATATTTGCGATTTGAGTTAATTTCGAGTCATATAACGTTTCGTGTGAGACGAAGGCGATTTTTTGTTCTTTCTTCGAGTTTCATATTTCTTATATTTTTTATCACCCTTTCAATATATTTGTTTCATCGAATATAAGTTCACAGTTACGGTTTTATCATGCAAGAGCCGAGCACTACTGGCGATGACGTACAACGAATTTGTCTTATTGCTCTGTAATGGTACATTATAGGCCAGCCCAGCTGTACTTGCCGGGGAACTTTTTGATTTTTGACTTGTTTCAAAGCATGTCAACCCTACTCTACTCAACTTTACCTCCGTACCGTGTTCAAACCGTCGAACAGCTACCGAACTTCGGAGAAAGAGCAAAATTTAATACTTTCTGGTGCAACAACGCCATCTACGGCCAAATTGTGTTTCTGACGTGCCAAGGTACAGAACGACATTCTGGAGTCACCGTCAGTGCTTTCAGTCTGAAAATAGTGCACTGCATTACAGATATACTGCCACGTAGATTTCCTGTGTGTTGAAATTGTTCCCATTATACAACGTAGGATATTGTTTATGAAAACTTTGTTTGTGCATAATTCGAACGTGCTCACAAACCGTTCCCTTTCTTCCTCTGTATAATTCCATTTACATTTTAGGAACTTGGCGCAAATTGCGGTAGAGGCCTAGGGAAACAACTGAACCACAAAGTCACCTTTACATGACATATAAATTGGCAAACAAGGTTTCGAGTTTTCTGAACATTTCCACTCTGATATTCTGTTATCAATATACCATATCTTTGAATTGAAAGCTTTGCATCTACGTCAGTGGTGAGTTTTGATAAAATATATGTTGTCAACTTTTATCATTGCGATGTTGGTGATCGATTCCACTAACAACGCTGTCGATGTCTTGTCAATGCCTACAGTCATCCATTGAATAGTGACAAAATGTAAATATTAAAAAGACATTGAAGATAAAATGACATCTATATGTCTTCACATGAGCACATTTTGGTTCTGATGGAGGAGCATCACTGATCTTGTTTTTACAATCAAAATACTTGAACTGTACAAATATATGGACTTTGCCGTGTGAGAATCGTTTGAGATTTTTTTTTGATATTTTTATGCAATAAACCCTGCTGTTGTCAGTATTGAATTATAACTATTACATCTTTTTCTTCTCTTTTATGCAAATGAAATCAATTAAGGTAGTATGCACCTCGAAATTGAAAGACAAACTTTTGCTCAAACTTTCCTGAATGCAACTTTCGACCATTCTCTTAATACCAAAATAAGGATAAAAATCAGGGTCACTGTGCAAACTTTGGTACTAAAGAGACAAATTACCCATTTCGAATATACACATTTTAAATTCAAAATGGCGGCCATCCCTGTGTTAACTCTATGGGGAAAAAGAAAATTTTAAATTTTCAAAATGACTAAGACGGTGAAAACTTTTCTTACGCTATGCACTGATATGAATCCCCACAAGTGGTAGATCAGAAGAGAATTGATAAAATTTGAAAACCTAAACATCTGTCCCTGAGGTGCGTTCTACCTTAAGGGTATGGCTTCTGTGATATAGGTTTTAGAAAAGGTGATTTGCTTCACAATCATGAAGTAAAAACTGTTCACTGGGTCAAGATGGAATTAAGCCATATGAGACTTTAAATATTGGCAAGAGTTTGACCTCAGCTTGCTTCTTTGATTAATGTTTTACCCAGTAAACATTTCAAATAAATATGTGTCACAGTGTGTGTGTGTGTGTGTGTGTGTGTGTGTGTGTGTGTGTGTGTCTTTGAGATCTGCTGGACGATGTGCACTTCTGTGAAATTTGACAGAAGAAAACATACTACCAAAAAGAAACTGACTACGAGAACTAGAAATATTCTTTTATTTCTCATTTTTTTTAATAATCACAGCACATGTACAACACTCACTTTTTGACACTGATTGCACCATACACTGCCATGCAGTGATTCGATAACTTTTCTAGGGTTAGGTAATTGTTTATCATATAGGATTTCCAAATAATTTAGTTTTATAGATGCAATATTTTATCATCACATTCCCTGATAAGGGATCTTTCCTACATCAATCCATAGTATCCGTTTCACAAACGGAATAAGCCTATTCTATACATACATACATATCGATGAAAAATGTCCATTTAGTGCTACATTTGTTAAATTCTATTCTAAAAATCAGCAAACATAAGATACAGTGAGGTCAGGAAAGTTTCCAGGACAAATGATAGCTTGGCTAAATTTCAAAAATCATCAACATTCTATTTTTGGTGGAAAATAGGGGGGAAATATGAAAATCGCATCAACATCTTTAAAAGAAAAATAGTCACACCATTTCTTGAATACCTGTATGAATTACAAAAATATACACACATCTACACAGCAGTATGCAAACAGCATCTCTACAGAGCATCTTGAAAGTGTTATTTCAGAAAATTTGAATATGTGAAGAGAGGAAAATACTTGAACTGAACCCTGTGATCTGCTTGGCATCGTACAGAGCGGTTGTGTTTGATCCAACCTACAGTTTATTCACCTGTGACCTAACTCTCTTTTTAAAGAGAGTCAGGTCCACTATTTCCGACCAAGACATTCTTTCACTTGTGACTTCTCTTTTGAAATGCTCTATGTCAAATCAATAAATTTATTCATCTTTGACCTTAGTGGCTATTTAAATACTATAAATCAAATCAAGACATTTATTCACGTTTGACGTCACTCTGTTTTTACACACCATATCAAATCAAGAATTATTACAGAAACACACATTGCAGCAGGCTTTGAAAGAGACCATTATGTCATCCTACTGTTTAAATTCATTCAAGATCAATAGTCTACTTGGGAATAAAATGGACACATGGTGTTCAACAGACTGAGTGCACCAAAGAGATCACATGATGGCGCTACAAACTGTGTATGGAAATGCATGTATTTCTATGTTTCTGCACATGGTTTTGTATGTACCATGGTCCATCTGATTTCAGGTTTACATTGAAGCTCATCACAAATGTCCAGAATGTGTAAATTATAGTAAGGTAAGTACCGTACCTCAAAATAACAACCAATTTGCAAGTGATTTAAATTGAAAATCAAAAACTCCTCCCTTATAAATTTGTCCTACAAAGTTCATCATAAATATTCAGCTTAGCTTTAATTCAATTTGATATATATTACCTTTCTTCCACCAGTGCATAAAAATATGCAATATTTTATACTTTATATACATTATAAAACCCTCATGCCAGATGAAAACAAAAATTATATTATTTGGCTAAAAACACAATTTTTTGTCAATATACAAAAACAAAACACTGAAATTTGTATATTCCTAATTGGCTAAACCTTCATGCCACTCAAACGGCATTTCTATTACAAACATAAGCAAATTTTTTGTAAGAATTTGCTTGCAAGCTGTAGTAAGCCATATTGGACTTTACAATCACTCTTGCAGATTACAGTAACACTGTGTGTTAAAGAACTTGAGATGGGAACCAGAAGTTATCAAAGAGAACCCTGTTCTGCTGCATACGCTATAAAAGATACATTTCACAGAATGTCTATCACTTTCAAACATTTGTTTTCAAGAGGTAGAAAATAAAATAAATACTTACAGATTCGAAGAACACTAGAAGCTCACATCACATGCGATGCTTTGTGAACGGTAACGACTTTTTCATACAACAGAATGTGTTAGACATGTTGTCTGAAGTCGCAACCAAAATGACATTGAGTCCACTGATGTTGCCTGTACAAATTTCACTATCACAATAATTGATAGATACATTCATGAAACAGTAGAGAAATCAGTCTTACTATGGAGTCTGTTGTAATTAAACAGTCTCAGCGAATTATTCAGTATTTTTTGCCGAATATCACAATTTTGCAAAAATTAATTCAATTATCAGTATTTGTAAACCCATGATTGAAATATTGGTAGGTTTCACCTTTTAGCATGACAAGGAGTGATATACAATTGTATACATATTTCCTTGCTTCTTTTGTCTCCCATTTTCAATATTTCAAACGAATACAACTAGAACTTCACTCTGGCTGGGGCAAATTGTGTGAAATTTTCTCAGTTCATTGTTGAAATACTATACAACCAAACAGCAATTTTCGATGATAAACTTCTTACATTTTAAATTACAGTCATTTCAATTTTGCATACCATGATTTGAATCACTTTCTTGAATGCAAGTTGTTCAATACCAGCCATTTAAAAATGAGAATAGGTAACATAAACTTGCAATTTTATGCTACATGAACTCTGGTTTCAAACCAGATACTAAATTTCATAAAATAGTGTGAAGTAAGTTGTTTAGACTTAATCTTTATCATTAATGCCAAAATTGGCTTTTTTACCCCAAACATCTATCACCTTCATCTAGAGTATTTTTTGAAGTTTGAATATTTCATGTGTGCAGTAACTGTGGTAAGTTTCTGAGACACAGACAAAATTGTGTGAAAAGCTCCATGTCGTCATGCAATTGCACTCCCACAAATTTTTCCTCGATGAGACAATCACAAACATTGTGTCAACATAGAGTGTCATTCCTCTCTTTGATTGCTAAAAACAGATACACATCCATGCAAACATCGTGAAACCATGGAGCTAGCACATTTCTAGCTCCATAATGAAACCATAGGGTAATAGCTGACAGAAGCTACAAATAGAACTGTTTGTTTCTCATTCTCATCTCTCAAATATTGTGCTAGAAACAGTTCTTACATAAAACGACAGTGGCCAAGACTAGTTGTTCGGTCAGCCTTCTACTCTGTGTTCTATTGCAAATATTTGATGTGGCAATTACCTACAGACTGTGAACAGCAGAATATTTCACCTTGTGAAAGGTGAACTGCATAGATCTGAACAGTTAACAGAAATGCTGTCACTTAGCTTTGTGTTATAACTACGATTACATTCAAATATTCTCTAGCTTTTGTTTTCAAGTGGACCAGAAATTTGATCTTGTGATCTCAAAATACATCCAAACTAAAACAAAAAGTTGTGTCATTGCATCATATATTGTATCATAGAAAAAATCTTTTTGTGGCCTAATTTGAATTCCCAGTATCTAAATGAGCGGCTGCCATCATTGTGGACTGCCTAACTCCCTTGTAGGGCTACGACACATTTCCTATCTTTTATCCTTTTTGTAGATGTAGTAAGGTCCTGTGATCAGAATTCTGTTTTGTGATTCTTCTCTGGCTTTCTGGATGGAGTCCTCCGTGATTTGAGGGCATCCCACTAGTCTCAAGATCCTCAATCTCTTCAGCTGCAAGAACACCTTGAAGTGTGCGGTTGTGACCGCCCTGCAACAACTGCGTGGATAAATGATTACAGTCACCATTAAAATAACAGTACTGTGGAGAGTACTCCTTATCCTGCCAAGTTCATGTGTACACTATCAGGTCAAGTTGGTTAAAACCAACAATGCATAACATATGCCATAGGTTGCATGTTAATAAAGACCTGAACATCTGAACGCCTCTGAAAATACAGATGCTGTAAGCATGATTTTTATGGACTAAAGCTGTTATAATAGACCATGCTAAGTACGTGAAGATACGCATAGGCTTTGGCTTTTTACCGACTTGGCAGATTGGGAAGAGATGGGCATTGCAGGATAAGGTTCAACTAGATTTCATAGTTTGGGTTTGGAGTATTTAACATCATCCAAAGCCAGGGGTAAATTGACAAGTCTGCTGTCCTTCAAGAATATTAAAGGAACCAACTGGAACAACTTTCAATCAAGGCTAATCACATTCACAAAACATCTTCTTTTCTGAACAAAGCAGAAAAGAGGTGGAATGGAGTCAATTGTGTGCAATCAGCAATTCATCTACGGATGACTACTCATCAAATAAATGGCTAAATATATGGCAAACACATTCACAAATAATTCTGTACAAGTACTCAGAATGAAAACAAATGTAAAATCTATACTGCCTCTTTACCATGGAATACAGGGTGTATTTTCCTCAGGGTGAATGCAGGTACTTTGAAGGATTCAGTTATAAAATCTAAGAAAGTGGACATATTGAAACTTACCTCAGGTCAAGTTCCTCTAGGTTAGGGAAGAGTCTACTGAAGGAAGAAATTAGCGGTGCTGAAAGCCGGTTACACAGAGCTAGTCCTAGATACTTCAGCTTAGGACCGACGACCTCGGCAAGAGAATGGATACCAAGGATAGACACACTGTAGCAATCTCTCAAATCCAACCATTCAACGGTGGATGGAAGATTCGCCAGGACTTCATTTTGACAATTAGAAGCTACAATGTTCAAGAAAACAAATCAATACCTATGAATATTTGATTATTTTAACAGAGTTTGTTTGGTCATCCACTGTTTTTGTAGTGTTGAATTTGGATAAACAAATAACTACAGTTTGTCTTTGTTAATCATTTGAAAGAAAAAGGCACACAGTCCATGTAGCCGACAATGAGATGCAAATGATATGCGGTTAAGGTCCCCTCGACTAACTTTCAGCTGGTTGCTCACTTTCTACTATTTTTATAGTATTTTATACAAAGGCACAGACTTATTCTACCTGCAACTTAAAACTGATAGTGATTTAGTAGCTCATTCTTTACTATTTTTCATAGTTTTCGGTAACCGGTATCAGACACTTCGTGTTCGTGTCGGCTACATGGACGATCTGCCAAGAAAAAGGTCTGACATTAAAAAGTATGTACCATGAAAAAATGTAAATGTTGATGTAGACAGACTTACTATGCCCCCCCCCCCCCCCCTTTAACCAAAGGGCTTTGGTACAGCCATTAGTATTTTCAATGGTTTGGTTTCAGGAACACATCATGGGAAATGGGCTAAGGGCGTGGAAGGATGGGGTGTTACACAAAAGTACTCACATGAGAGGTCCAGCTTCTTCACAGTTTTCAGCCGTTTGAATATACGCATGACGTCATGTTTGCTGAGATCTCTCCTACGCAGCAAGTATGATTCATGCAGAGAGAGATTGGTCACAGTCTCCAGCTGTTTCAGTGCCAAGTCACTCAGGGGAAAATTCAGTGAAAATGGCAGGTTCAGGGTTTCCAGATTCAGTTGAGTAAGAGGCTTGTCTTCACAAACTTCACCTGCGTTTAGAACAATTGACGAAGAAAATCTCTGGTAAGTCAATATGATGCAAAGTGGCAAATTTCAAATTTCAAGAAATGGGAATTTGACCTTAATTGACCTGTTCACATTTCAATTTGAAACCATATCTTATCATGGTAGCTGCAATTATGTGAGTCTTGGCTTTCAGTGAAATATACTTGCACCTCCAAAAATATGAATTTGCAAACACATACAAAGACTCAAGATAAATAATTCAACACTTTAAGCATTTTTCCTTATTTGTCTCTGGTCATTGGCCAACTGAAATACAAAAGTGAACTGTGCAGGCAAGACAAACGATCAACAACTAAGTCTTGCATTGGAACTAGGGGCAGGGGGACTTTGGACGGCAAAACTTTGGTTGACATTTACATGTGTGGACATGTTGTGATGCATGCCCTAGATAAGACCTTTGAAGAAGAAATCAAGCACAGACACTTAATCTGTGGATCTCACAGGTCAGACGCAGCAGTTGAATCAGGCTGACAGTGGTAGAAGAAGAAATCATACTTGCAAATGTCATAGATGATGATTATAAACCATATTTTACAAAAAACCATTCATTTTCGTTATGTGTTCTGTATTGATTTGAAGTCAAAATTCTATGTCAATAGTAACCTGGTTCAAACAGGCGAATTTGGCCAGGGCCAAATAGGTCCAATGTAGGACTGGCCAAAGGATTAGTTTCAATTGCCTAGTGTCAGATTCAGCATGTTGCTTTGAAAATTAAACTTAAGGGGAATCATATGTTTTATATCCCTTACTGTATATTTCTCATTTGTCCGGTTGAAGTGAATGTGTGTGCATGCATAGTTTTGTAGCAAGAAATTTAGGCATGACCTGCTATGCTGGACTGGTTCCATAGGGTATACTTTTGGGATAGTAAAGATGCACCTGATATGTATAAACCAGCCCCCATAGTTTTGAAAGAGATGAAATACCTGAAAATGATTTGATTCCCTATTCCATTGCCATATTCAGTTGTTGCAACTCAATAGAATTATTTTGATAATTGTACATTAACGTCACCCACCTTCAGGAGAATTGCCCAGATCAACTTCATTGTCATTTTCTTCAAGACCAGGATTTTCATAGGGGGATGTAAATACTGTGGACAAGCTGAAATCCATACCATTTACAGCAAACAGCGTCAGTGATCGCAAATTGGGTAGTCTGAAAAGAACATACTGCAGTCCTGAACCTGTTATTTGGAAGCCGTACTGGTAAGGTGTGTTTGCCTTGCACAGAGTTAGGGACTGAAGATTCTTCAACTTAACAAGACCCTTCAGAGATTCATTCCTAAGACTGTTGATATTTCCGAGTTCTAGCTTTGTCAGCTGTTTAAAGTGTGTGATGCCCTGTATCAGCTCGGTGTCAGACAGTAGGCTGCTATCCCTGATTGTGAATTCACGTAGCCACTCCTTCTGGCATTGAAGTGATTGTAAATGAGATACCTTCATGGGTCCCATCACTCGAAGTTTCCTCAAGCAATTGATCTTCTTTGAAAACTTCTTGAAGTTTTTCTTGCTCAGTTTACCAAGTTCTATGCATCTCAAGTTCCGGGTCTCAATCAACTGCCAAGCATTGTCATCGTACCTCTGCACATTGCAGAGTCGAATAGACTTTGATGTCCAATTCGTAGGGTGGTCAATTATGCCCTTGAAGGTGCTGTTAACAATTCGCAAGTTGCACCTGTCACTGGGACTCACGAATGAAAATATACGAATAAAGATATCTGGTGGAAGTAACTTCCACTTTGGTTTTGATCTTGACTTTGGTTGGCCCTGTAAAATACTACGAACATTAGGACAGATCTTCTTATGGATAGGCCTCTGTCGGAGTTGCCTAGTATTTCCCAGTGTTGCCATTATCTCCAGGAAGCAGTTGCTTGACACATCTGACAAGCAGAGTGTCCAGTGATTTCAGGTCGAACTTGTCCAAGTCCAATATTTAGTAAATCTATCCATTTCCTGTAGAATTTATTGTAAGGGAGCAATGAGCATTTTGAATCTAATAAATGTGTTTGATGAGGGTTGCGGTATATCATACATCATGTTGCAGTACAAGAATAATAAAGGAAACTTCCAAGTTTTTTCCCAAGTGATAAAACCTGGACCCTTCCTAAAGTTAAAACATTTGCGTTTCTGGAAACTGTTCAACACCGTGTGTTGACTTGCTACAGATCCGTTGCCTTACCAGTCCCCTGTGTTGGTGTTGAGGGTGGGGCTACTCCTCAACACTAACATCAGTGAAAGGGGAATGTTAGAGCTACGGATATGCACAGGGGCAGATGAAAGTCCCCTGGGGTGGGGAGGAGGTTTTCTTTGTGCAACGGTTTACCTTTAATATTTGATTTTATTAATTTTGACTGTGATATTTCTAATAAAGCTTTCGACTCCAAACTGTCTGACTGTGTTTCCACTTCCTTATCTCCTCTTCAACCAGTGCACATACCACTCTAATTGCTGCACAAACATTGCCAACTTTCCAGAAATCCATATCTGTACAATGAATTGTAGATGTGCACTGGGACTGGACTCCGCAGTACGATCATGTACTTTTCATCACAGTGTATACGTTAAGAAGCAGCTGGAAGTATTTTACAGTAGTTGCATTTTCCGAGCATATCGTCGGAAATTCTTGCATTGTATCTGAAAGCTTACCTGCTGCGTAGAGTGAGGGTCTCCAAGTTGCAGTAAAAATCCTGGTGGATAGGCATTGAGTTTCTAGCAGTGGAAGGTCCTAATACCAATAGGTATTGCGTAAGTACGTGCGCGTGAAAGTCACAGCCAGGGGATCATGGAGTCTGTTTGCTGTACTTCCGTAGCCCATAATTTCCCTGGCGATTTCGAGTCGGTGGTGTAGTTACCTTTTTCTACACGATGACTTCACATGGGAAACGTATAATGAAGTGAATGTTCTCACTGCGACACACCGCGCGAGATTTTTTTCCGTTGGACCAACATTCCGGCTTCGGTGACCTCTGACCCAAACCCCCCAAGTTTACGGAAAAAGGGAACTCCCGACCTCCCAGTCCGCAAGTTTATTAAGGGCAGTAGCATTAATTCCTCCGGGCAGGGGTGCTTGGAAAAGTTTTAGGCTTTCCCGGGCGGGGGAGGGGGGGGGGGGAGTGCGTGTAGTTTATGAATGAATCAATTTACAGCAATTTAGTGGAAAGATGAGATGATCGTGAATTAATTTGTTTATTATTGATTGCCAACATACGATGTGCAAATACCAATATAAATGCACAGGTTCATTGGTATTTGCGTCTTCAGAGAGTTATTTAAAACATAAATTTGATATTATAATTATGGAGTACGAACGTTATTGATAAAATCACTTTGATTTGACCATCTTAGCTGAGCTCTTTTCATCTATGCAATAATTGAACATAGTCCTCCTGTATGTTCCATCATATTACATGCACAGCTACTATATATATACAATGTCATCCCCTTCCATAAGTGAATTTGACTGCATTGGAAATGTTGACATGATGCACAATGACTAAATATGGCAATAGAAAAGGGAATCAAACAATTGTATTTTCCAGGTATTTTATCTCTTTCAACACTATGGTTGCCCAGGTTTATACGTATCAGTCACATCTTCACCTTCCAAACAGTATACCTTATGCAAGCAGTCCAGCACAGCAGGTCATGCTGAAATTATCTTGTTACAAAAATATGCATGCACACACATTCACTTCAAATGAGAAAGACAAATTAAGGTGTCATTCAACTGAAGTTTTATTTTCAAAGCAAAGTGACATGTTGAATTCTGGCCGCTATTTCTTTTCACAGAGTAACAGCTTAATTAACAAAATATTTTTTAAACAAGAATGTGAAGAGTCCAAGAATCATCATCTAAAAGAAACTTTTGTTTGTGTGGGTAAATCATCGGTACATTATGCATGCTGTAGATGTGACACTTGTGCTGCATTCTTCACAAAGTCAGAAAAGTTTTAAATATTTGAGTCTCAGTACAAAATTGTCAGAGAGATAAAAATACATCTTACTGATTAATGATTCACAGGCCATTGTCTTGTCAAAATATACATGAGATACTTGTAGTGGCTGAAATAATAGACGTAAATCAAGGGTCTACGTGGAAACTGGGGCAAGACTAGTAACATGGCCCATAATTTGTATGGGAGTTTGACAGTAGTCTATGTTTCTGTTCATTCACAATGAAAAACATCTTCACAGAATAAGTTTCCTCCTCTGCGAGAGACTGGATCCAATATTTTCCCAGTGCTCTTTTCCCGGTGCTCCGACATCAGGTATTTTATCTATTTGCATCCACTGCTATCTCTTCTCTACTCTAATTCATTGTACAGATATGGATTTCTGGAAAGTTCTGTGCATCAGCACTACACTAGTAAGTGTCAGCTGTCAAATTTTGTTGCATCTCAGTTAACCTTCAAGAGTCAGTGGCACATGGATTGGCTGGAGGGCACACTGGTTTGGTACTGGTTTGACGAGTACAGGTCAAGGTTCTGTCATTAATATCCATACTTGTCATTCAGATGAGTCCTGCCATCACCAGTTTGACCTGCAATGATGTGAGAAAAAAGCTGTTTTATCTTGGTAAAACTGTACATGGATCTAGAAGATGTGAAATGTAAACAGAAGAGATACATTCATGAGACAATCGGTTATACTTGAAATGTGATGTAACTCCTAACAATGTCAGGGTACCAAAGTTGAGCCGTCAACAGCCAGAGCAGCGATTTCAACATGCTCAAATAAACTCTCAGCTTGGCATCACTCGCATGATTAATTGAAATTTAAGAAACATATGAAAGGATTTAAATTATTGCAAAGTATGACATTGGTATGATTTCTTTTGATTTTATATTGACACTTGTATCTTCGTGATTTCACAGCAATTAACACTAG
The DNA here is from genome assembly GCF_041260155.1 of Ptychodera flava. Classification (NCBI taxonomy): domain Eukaryota; kingdom Metazoa; phylum Hemichordata; class Enteropneusta; family Ptychoderidae; genus Ptychodera; species Ptychodera flava. Next base: position 11,214,049 of record NC_091941.1, read on the forward strand.
TGGATATGCAGGTTCAAGGCATGCTTGCTCTATGGAATACAGACTTTGTACGTCCATGCTTAAACCTTTGTGCTTTTGTTTGAAAAACAAGATGAAATAGTCTACACTTAAAAGCTGGATAAGAGATGGGTAAAATTCCATCCACATAGGGTGACTGCTAATGGTGATCACAAGTTTTACTATCACGCTGTCATGAATGCCTCATTCTCTGAATTGATGTGTATTGTCAGTCATTCAATCGTTCCTTTGTTTAATTGTTAGCGTTTGTTTTCAGAGAATTTTTTTTAAATTTCTGTTTTATTTCATTATTTATTAATCCTGAATCCAGAGTGATCATTGTCCATTAAATGACATAATTTTTGATCACTTAATTGTTGAGTCCTATCATGGAGGTAGTAGAGAAGGAGTCACAACTGAGATAATTAAATTTATTACTATTGTGCACCATTGGTTTAATCCCTTTAAGTCCATTGTTTAAAACCCCTTTCCCGCCATCTGCGTTGCCGACAGTACCTCCGCAACCGAACCGAGTGAAATTGACCTGGGATTGCTGATGCGACTCACTTTCTCCACAGTGTAATAACACATGCGCAAAGACTGTATCTGCGTAGCTTGGGTCAAATGCGTCATGAAAGTGTAAGAACCGACACGTTCCGTCCATGGAAAGTGAAGTTACGAGGAATTCAAGTTTTTCATTCTCAAAATCTTGGTAATTTTAACGTCGTTTTTTATATACTTTACATTCGATCGCAGGAACCTTTCCTTGTTAGAATGAAAGTTCTGATCACGAACTTTTCAATCATGTACTGAGTATGGTGCAGCGGACTGCAGCACTGCCGTGAGCGTGGGTTAAACTTGTAGTGTTTCCCGGGTGTTTATGACGCGACGCCAGCGACGCCATAGGCGACGCTTTGTTTCAATGCATCGTACGTGTTGTTTTTATATCGCGACCATTCATAAAAGTCATGGATGAAGCAGTTAAAAGCTATGCTTTCTTATTTAACCTTATCATTAATGCCAGTACAACATGATAAAACACGGCAAGAACCAAGAACTGGATTTGGAAAAAGTTGGCGTGTTAACAATGCTGCTCTACGATGTATGTCATTTTTTGTGATCGCAAGCTATCATCAACTCAGTCTCCGCGCCTTTGCAGATACAAAAGCTCCCTTCCTCAATTATCTGTTCCTCGACCTCTTTAACATCGTGTACATCAAAATCGGTGGAATGACTCGAACTTCCCGACGCGACGCTGGGACACGTGACGCCATGTTTGAAGATCTGTCAACTGCCGAGGGACGGCCGAAACACCCGAACGACCCCGAACGAACTTAATCTTGTTGACTAAATCCAAGAAAACGCGTTCGCAAGTCCCGTTGGTGCTAATGGAGTAGTTTGTAAGGCAAACAGCGGCAAAACACATGGTCCCTTTGATCTCCGCCTAGTTGTGACTCCTTCTCTACTACCTCCATGGTCCTATCATACATTAAATACACACTAAACAACAAACAAACACTGAAAATTTCAAAGGGCAAGGGGTAATATTTGTCCCCCAGTTTTAATCACCTTCAGGTGGAAGCCATGTTGCACAATGCTCATCATCTGCATCCAGATCATAACTCAAAACAGTATGGCTGGGTTTCTTGTCCTGTTTCTTCTCAGCAGACTTTGTGGAATTCTGACTTGGTTGATCAGCTGCATATATTTCACCTTCTGTTTCTTCCATGTACGTATCATGACTGGTAGTAGTTTTCATCTGTGGAACATCCGGTTTTATTTCCTGATCTGTCAATGATGATTTTTCATGTTCACTGATCTCTTCTGGCTCACTGACATCCTCAGGTATTGCTGTTGAATGGCTCTCTGTTAAAAAGGGGGCAGAGGTCAAAGGTCAACAGAGCATGACAGGTCACTCAGTTTGAGTGGAGATATTAATCATTCCTATACTTTCAGCTTACTCTTTTACTTTGCTGCTACTTGGATTATTTGTGGTTTTCTAGTCTTTGACAAAATAAATTGAATTCCTAAAAGGTACACAAACTTTGGGCAAATGTAATATTTGCTGAAAGTGTTTTCACACTTTAGGAGTTGCAGAAGTAGGAAAGATGAACTTGGACAAAGAGCATTTACAGAAATAGAAGTACTGGTGTTCACAGTTGCTACATATTGTGTAAGATTATCAGGTTTTCTTGTGTTAGCTGACAGCAGATGTGTGACCGAAAGTGGTGACCATTAAATTTTAAATTGAGAATAAATTTACACTGCACAAACAACTAGTATTGACATCACCAGAAGCAAAATTTGCAATCGATGATGAGATAAATTTGACAAACTTGTACATCTTTGATGAAATTATCTGTAATCCAGTGTTGACAGCACATTAAGATCCATCTACAAAGAATAAACATTATCCTAGGGGGTCCTTTGGGACACATCCTTGGAATAAAAAGAATCTTACGCAAAAAATTATTTCCATAACAGTAATTCCATATGTGCGTCAAAACCAGCACTATGTTGGTTTTGTAATTTGTTTGCACAGAAGGAATTTTCAATGTCTGTGATTCTTGATATTTTACAGACGTCATATTCAAAACTTCTAAAAGAGTAATAGGAATCAAATGGTGAACAAAGTAATTAACTATACATATTCTACATAAACACTGCCTTTACCTCTAGAAACCATGGAATCCTTTTCAACTTGTGCCCTAGAGGTTTCCATGGCAACAGGAAAAGCACTTCTTTCATCTGCCTTTTCCATCTCCTCATCCTCTTCTTCTTCTTCTTCATCTGGGGCTTCCTGTTTTGTCGTCATTGTGGTTGTGCTTGAAACCTAGCAGAACATACACCACATCACTCATACATTCTTTGTTGCTAAGCTACGCCATGTGACTTGACTAAAGTCACATGATATCAGGTGGCAAATATATTCATCTTTGCCAGTAATTCTTAGGTTCCTTTCATTCTCCTAGAAGCATTTTTAATCTAACCCACTTTTCAATTTCTTAAAGACTACCTGTCTGAGTTATTCTTGTAGAAATTTTGTTCTCTCACCTCAGTTTTGAATTTCTTGAATGATATCTTTCCACGTTTCATGGAACCAATCATTGGCATCTTGCCAACCATCACAGATCTTGTTGCTTCACTCTTCTTTGTCGGCGATGCTGCAGGCCTGTCACAATTCAGTGAAGGAAGAAACACAAATACTGCAGTACATTACATGATTATTGACAAATCTTTATCTCTGAACATGGAGGTAGTAGAGAAGGAGTCACAACTAGGCGAAGATCAAAGGGACCATGTGTTTTGCCGCTGTTTGCCTTACTAACTACTCCATTAGCACCAACGGGACTTGCGAACGCGTTTTCTCGGATTTAGGAAACAAGATTAAGTTCGTTCGGGGTCGTTCGGGTGTTTCGGCCGTCCCTCGGCAGTTGACAGATCTTCAAACATGGCGTCACGTGTCCAAGCGTCGCGTCGGGAAGTTCGAGTCGTTCCACTGATTTTGATGTACACGATGTTAAAGAGGTCGAGGAACAGATAATTGAGGAAGGGAGCTTTTGTATCTGCAAAGGCGCGGAGACTGAGTTGATGATAGCTTGCGATTACAAAAAAAATGCCATACATCGTAGAGCAGCATTGTTAACACGCCAACTTTTTCCCAAATCCAGTTCTTGGTTCTTGCCGTGTTTTATCATGCTGTACTGGCATTAATGATAAGGTTAAATAAGAAAGCATAGCTTTTAACTGCTACGTCCATGACTTTAATGAATGGTCGCGATATAAAAACAACACGTACGATGCATTGAAACAAAGCGTCGCAGCGTCGCCTATGGCGTCGCTGGCGTCGCGTCGCGTCATTAAACACCCGGGAAACGCTACAAGTTTAACCCACGCTCATGGCAGTGCTGCAGTCCGCTGCACCATACTCAGTACATGATTGAAAAGTTCGTGATCAGAACTTCCATTCTAACATGGAAAGGTTCCTGCGATCGAATGTAAAGTATATAAAAAACGACGTTAAAATTACCCAGATTTTGAGAATGAAAAACTTAAATTCCTTGTAACTTCACTTTTCGTGGACGGAACGTGTCGTTTCTTACGCTATCATGACGCACTTGACCCAAGCTACGCAAATACAGTCTTTGCGCAGGCGTTATGACACTGTGGAGAAACTGAGTCGCATTAGCAAACCCAGATTAATTTCACTCGGTTCGGTTGCGAAGGTACCGTCGGCAACGCACATGGCGGGAAAGGGGTTTTAAACAATGGACATAAATGGATTAAACCAATGGTGAACAATAGTAATAAACGTAATTATCTCAGTTGTGACTCCTTCTCTACTACCTCCATGCTCTGAACAACTTCAAGAACCTTGCACCTTTCAGGTGTTGTTCTGGGTTGATTTTAATAAGCAATGTCATGACTTTGATTTCATGAAAGTTTGATAGTATTTCCTTCACAAAATGACAAATGATTGGTAAAACTGGAACTGACTGTCAAAAAGTGAATATGAGGCGAATATGAGGTATGGTCATATCAGGAACAGAGAACCATAATTTTTTGTGCTGTTCTCTCTCTCTCTCTCTCTCTCTCTCTCTCTCTCTCTCTCTCTATATATATATATCTACCTACCCTTCTATCTATGACCGATACAAAACATATTACCAAACACTAACCTGACTAAAGGTGGCAATACTGTAGGTTTGGCTATCTTCATCAATTTTTCCAATCTTGCTTTCTCCTTTCTGAGGTCAAAGAGTTTCAGTTTGAGCTTTGACCTGGAGACTTTGTCAGTTCCCTTGCCCTCCTTGATGGATTTCATGAATGCATCGAGGGCGTCCTCACTGCCTGCCATCTCAGCATCTGCCACTGGAACAACAACAATACCAAATGATGTTAGAATTTCCTGATAACAGTGGCATGACAAAATAAACATTTGTCCTGACGATTTTCTACTTTTGTAAATTAAACACACACAAGGATGACAGAAATGGCAATGGTACATTGTGACATCCAATGTGACAATGAAGAACATAAAATCACGCATTCAGGACTCCAACACCTGCAGCTGTATATACCAGCACAAACCACAAAAGAAAATCTGTGTGAAATTATGCCAGCAGCAGCAGCCTGTATCCCATGTGACGCTGCCAACCACAAATGTCAACAGCCCTATAGAGCTTGACATGTGACAAATAAAAGCATCTACTGCAAAAACACACCTATCTCTCACACACTGTGGTCGCAAACTTTTGAATTTACCAGATACTGTATCATTGCAATAATACCAGCGTTGTGAATAGTCCATGCAAGGTAGACTGTATGCATTTTTATCTGATACCTGCACATCATAAAACTGATCAAAATTCTGGAGAGAAAATAATCCCACACTATGAACTCTTTTCACGATAGATTTGCTGATCAACCAGTGCATAGTCTCAAGAAATTATGAATATATATAAAGCTGTTGTTGTGTCATATTTGACTTCCTTAAGAATGTCTAGAATTTTTCCCCGTCAAGGTTTTCTTACATGCTTCTTTCTCGGCTAGCTGTTTCTCAATGTCATCAACTTCTTTCTCAACAGCAGCAAATTTTGTCAGCTGCAAAAAAATAAAAAATATGAAAAACAAAGTTCAAAAACAGAAGGTGTTTCTTTCACAGTTGTCAGTTATTTACTTCATTAGTATACACAGATTGGAAGAATTTTCATGAATGACAGTATTTGCAAAGATGAAATCTATAATACTGATCATTACTGGGATATAACATAATAGCTGACAAGTTCTGGATTTTTAAAACATCGGTGATGGTTAGATTGAGCAGCCAATGCATTTACAACACAAACAACATGATTGCCAGTGACAACTGATCGGCAATCTTTCTCTGTACATGTTAAAAATGAGAACATGGTTGCCTACATGACGGATCATGGACAGGGTGACATCCACTCATGACTCTTTCAATTTCCATGGCACCTTTTTCACTGTAATAACATGATACATGTAGGAGAGGATCTATGTATTGACTGAATGCCATGAAACAGTTTGACAACTGCTAATATGCAGCATCTCAGAAGCTGTTAGCTGATTGGTTGCTTGAAACTCATTGTCCTTATTGAATATTTTTCTGAACACCCAATCTGCTACACAATAGCGGCTGACTCGCAGCATGTTTGCAAGGTTATATCTGATTGGTCGATTGTCACTATTCACAGCCACTTAGGGAGTCTATTTGTATTGTTTTCATTATATTGGTAAGATTCAGCCACCCAATTGGATAACAGCTTCGAAATCGCTGCGAGTCGGCCCCACAATAGCCCTGGCTTCATACCACTTAAGTTGCTGTAAATAATGACAATCTATCAATTGGACATAACACTCCGACCCTCAGCACACCAGCAACAAATGTTAGGAACTGGACCGTATCATCATTGGTAGAGGCTGCAATGTTTGATCAGATATTTACCAGAGAGTCGTATGTCTCAACCACACTCTCTTCTTTACCAGCTCTTTTCATTCTCTGTAATCTTTTCTTCTCAATCATTCCAGTTCTGTCAAGGAATGTATCGTCATCACTGTCATAGTAGTCTTCCTCCTCCCAGTTCTTTGTTTTCCTCTTCTTACTCTCTGCAAACATGAAAAAAATATATTGAAAACAAAATTAGCACAGGGACATGAAATGAGACAAGAATTAAATGACCTTATACACCTTACACCTTACACCTTATACACTATATATTTTGTGGCCACCGCACATATTACCTACAAATTTCCCATACGAGAGATACTGAAATTAAAGAAAAGTATAAATCAGAATCTGCTGACCAATAATAGCCAATCACATCAAGGGTTCTTGTGTAATGTCTCCATGTTAGGTACACTTCGCGTGATTGGTGGATCAGAGAATTTGCCAAGAAGAAGAGATAGCTTTAAAGTATTCAACTCACACAGAGAGTGACACAGTAAACTTGGAGTGTCTGTTTGGAAGAGTTTGAAGTGAAAATCGTACCGTGTGTGGCTTGTCGCAGAAGTCCATGGTTGTCCAGTATCTGGCATGCTTCCAAAGCACAGGCAAGCACAGCTTCTTTTTTCTTCCCGGAGACGGCAGCTTCAGCATAGATGGGTTGTCCATTGGCATCATCAATGGGTAATCTGTTCAACAAGTCAGATAGACAATTTGCCACTTGACAATATCCACAATTACTAGCATTAAACATAGGGCCAAAGTCCCTGAAGCTACTATAGACATGGATACAAAATTAAGTATTTCCTGACTGTATGAAATTATCTCACTAAGGTCATCCTAGGGACATGTAAACCAAATATTAAAGCTGTCTGACCAGAAATCTTAAATCCTCGCCAATTAAAGAGTATATATAGGAAATTGTCTTGACTAACTTCTGATTTACCGGTAAGTCTTGGTCAACCTTGTTCAAATACTTTGATATGGCATAATGTGGAATAATAGATTATGCACACAATATGTGATAATTAGCCACCCCTCTGCAATTTAAGTTGTCCCTAGAACTTTGTGAATCAAGGCTTAACATGAAAATGCTATTTCTTGAATGATATGTTCTATTTCCCCTAAAAATATGAAGATATTGAATGTTTTAGGGTACTATGACATACTCTAGATAAAATATTCAGTTTGGAAGTATTCCATGACCATGTTTCAAATAGTACCGGTAGTACTGTACCTTTATATTCATTAACATATACCTTGGTAGGCCCCATGTCTAATGATTTCTGGCTTGGCAGTACATTCCTGTAGTTATTTGTCGTTTCACGTCAATCCCAAAGGTGGTACATCTTTGGGTTTTTTTTAAAATTTGCAATAAAGTTTAAATGTCCCATCTGAAGTTTCCCTTAGAAGCGCATAAACCACTGTTTGTGTGTAATAAAGGCATGTCAGGTTGTGTTGTGACAAAGTCACATCTAGCTTCTGTTTTTGTGCACTTCGGTCTTACAACAGAAGGGCCTCTTGAACATGGGAAAGCCAGGAAATGTATAACAAATGCCAGAAGATAGAAGGTAATATCTACACAAGGAAGCTCTGGGAAATGCTTTTTAGAAATTGTATAAATTATTTATATATAGTGTAACTGAACAGTACCAATACACAAGTAAGAGGAAAACTTACCTAACTCTGCAAACAAACTGACGATTGTGACCAAACCCTTTCTCATCAGTCTCATACTCTAGTTCTTCCCCTGTTGATGAAAGATTTTGGAATAAAATCATTTCATTACGGCATTCTAATATGCACTCTACCATTCATTAATATACCATTCATTCTGTGTCAAATCATCAACAAAGTACATGTATACACAATGCATCTGTTAGTGTCAGATTCCAAAAATAAAAAGTGAAGCACCTGATTGGCCATTATGACAGCTTGTAAATTTGACCAAAAATACCACAACAAACACTATGTACCTTTGCATTTACAGCAAACAACTTTTGACATTGAACATTTCATTTTTGTAATTTTTCTACAGAGGCAAGTTAGAGTCTGAGAAAGAGCATGCAAAACTTAAGGTTCAATTATGAAAATCAATCAGCTGATACAGTACCTTCCCTTTCAAAGAAACCACGCAACGTTTTCTTTGGATCTTTCAAGTCCAACGGCTCCTTAGGTTCTATGACAGCAAATGGGTTTTCTGACGTGTCTTCCTCAATGGCATCATCACCTTTAACAAAACAATGACAATGGTAGAATAAATCATAAACAACACAACTTACATGCAAAAAATTGAGTTCAAAGAAAAGCAACATATGAAAATGAAGAAAATCAAGAGTACATTGCTATGGGTGTTCAGATCATTGTATCTAACTACAGATGTGTCATAATATGTGTTGAAATTGACTGAGACACGTAAAGGTTCAACAGGATTGCAAGAATTCACACATCTTACATGCTGTGTGGGTAATTCTTCACTTATTTTCTGGACAGAACCAGTCAACGCATGCTGTTATTTCTAAATAATCCTGAAAAGGCTGAGGTCATGGACTTCCAACCAGTTCTTTTAAAGGGCAAGTAGCTGTAACTTTGATGATTTTTTCCTACTCCCAAGGGTATATTGAGATTCACAGTTACTCAGCTTGTGAACTCCACCTGTGTAGACTGCATTGTTGTTATTGACAAGTGAATTCTGGTCCAGACTACAACTCAAACATCAACAATAAGAGTACATTTTACATGTGCAGACACAGACTGAAAGATTTGTCATTCGTGGGTGCTCTTTTCGCTCCCACCCAGGGGGTACGTAGAGAGCGCCCTCAAGCAGCAGATCTTTCAGTCAAGTGTAGATGCTACCTATGTTGACAAGCTATAGTAGAAGGTGTTTCAACTTCCTTTGGAGGGTAGAAAAAGAACTTGACATACAAAAAGAAAACATGAAAAAGCATAAAGAGTTACAGCTACTGGGCCAAGTGTCCATGAATGTATTCTTGGCATTCAATCCTATCAACAATTATTCAGCTATTATTTCCATCACCAGTGATAAATCACCATTGAGACATACCCATTCCCCAGTCAATCCCAACATCCTCTTCTTCTTTCATGATTTCTTGCTTATGCTTTATTCGCTCATCTGCATAATCGTCTGCTTCATCTTTCTCAAGGGCTTCTAATTTCTCCATCTGTTTCTGTCTCATCTCTTTCAATTCAGTCACTGAATACTGAGATTCCTCCTCTTGGTCTTCTTCAGGTCCCTTTCCAAACCACAGATTATAAAGTATAGTATTATAAAGTATAAACACGTAGTGTCTACATCAATTGACTTCGTCATCATTTCTAAGGTTCTCACTTCTGTTGAATGTAATGATTTCTCTGTACAACAGATTCATTACATGAGAATTCAGTGACAAAATATATTTAAAAAAAATTACTAAGACATATAATCATTAGAGAATCGTCACAGAATTTATCCATTCACCCATATCCATATATATCTACCTTTGTAATTTTACATCAAATGTATTAAGCACTTTATTTCCATTAGCAGGCACTACTTACAAACCGATACACACACGTACATACATACAAACATACATACATACATACATACATACATACATACGAACATTGCACACTGTGACACTCATGCACACACACATACATGGAGGTAGCACACATCATGGACTACACACTTGTGTTATATACCTGCAGTATGTAATTTCTAGAACTTCCTCCAAGTTTAAACATGTGTCCGACTCTCATCCTGTAATAGGTTTTCGAACTTAGTTGGCTTTTGTTCATTATTGTACCGTGTGTACTGTTCAAATCATACAGATAAAACCCCTTTGAATGTTCGTCATCATCGAACGCTCTGTACTGTAGAATGGCGTGATAACGGGAAACTGACGGGTGCTCTAATGGAACGTCACAAACGTCAAGGCGTCCAAACACATGGAAGGGCTTGTCATTTAATGAAATATTTGATATGATACAGCCGTTTTTTAACACGTCAAGAGAATAATTTGACTCTGGTAGTCCACTCCACTGTGGCTCTTTGTAAGGCAGCGGAGGCGGCGGTACAAGAAGTTCTGCAGGTGATTTCAAACTACGTTTGTTTGACGTAGACGCTGTAGCGAGCTTTTCTTCACTGCTCTGACCTTCAGTATTTTGATTTTGAATCCGTTCATTATGGTCTCCATCAGCTTTACCTTTAGTCAAATTGGACTCCAATTCAATATCATCTGGATTCTTAGCAGTGGCAGAGTTCACAGGAGGTCGAGAGGGTTGTTTTGCTTTCCTGGCGAGTTTCAAAGAAGGCACGTGAAAACTTGGAGCCTTGAATTCAACGCTTGATTTTTCCTGTGGATCACTCTTCCGAGTCTCTGATTGCATGTCTTGTCCCGTCATCATGTCTGAAGTCTTTACACTGGACGCTTTATCTTCACTAGCTGCATTTTCGTCATTATTCCCTGTCGTTTGTGGAGGTTCCATCTTTATGGACGCAGCCATTTTGTCATTTACCCCCTAGCTGACAGACGATTTATTTTGTTTCCCCAATGACTACAGCGCCAGCTATCGGTGACTCTCTCTCTCTCTCTCTCTCTCTCTCTCTCTCTCTCTCTCTCTCTCTCTCTCTCTCTCTCTCTCTCTCTCTCTCTCTCTCTCTCTGGCTCTCTCTCTCTCAGAATTAAAATACCCCGATCGATTGAATTCTAACGAAATTTCCGGGATCACCACAAAAATAGAGAGAATCGGACCTTTTATTCAAAAGACATCTTCACGAACTAGAAATGAAGATGCCTGGTGGAGGAGGGCCCTTGCAGTATTCACAGTGTATTTGACTGGAACTATTCATTCATTGATTGTTTTGCTTAATAGTTACGAGTTGGTTAATTTGAAAAAAAATAAAATAACCTGGATAAAATCCGGAACACATACAAATGTGGAATAATGACAAACTGGAAAAACAGATAAAGTCTTAAAACTTAAAAGACAGAAAGAACAGATGATTTCAAAATGGAACATAAACGCAATATTCAGCGTGAACTCGTGTGAAGGAAGACAAATAATCGACAAAACTAAGATCTAAATAATGTTGGCTGTGTCTGGTTAAACAGGGCCATGAAAATCCAATGTTTAGTTCAGCTGTTGGACGATGTGATACAGAGCGTAATATATATAATACATGAGTATTTTTCTTGAAATCCTTTTATTTCTTTACACGAGTGAGTTTCCAATGATTTTAACAGTTTAATGTCAATATATTTAACTCATCAGATTTAATTTAATGGTTGTCATAGTAACGTGTTCTTATTTTTATTTAAGCAATGCACAATAAGTTATCACTTGGACTTTGCTAGGCAACCAAAGTGCGAACGGAAAACGCGCACACGAATGTTGCAAAGAAGTTGCCCTTGTAACGGAAACTCGTTTATTTGCTAATGTAATGGAAACCGTCTCAACACATTGAAATTGCACCTTGCCGTTTGCATTACTCTGTTTACGGTGATTTCAGATAACTTCTAAAAATAAAAGATTTAAATCAGACACTAGTTGAAAATAATAATGCACCGACAGTTATCTTCCGTCATTTCTTTCTATCTTCAGCGCGCACTTCTGGCTCCCCATAATTTTCATAATATCGTGTTTCATCATAGCATTTTGTCAGCAGACCTTCAGGCTCTGTTATGATGAATATTATAACTCATACTTTTCCTATTGTTAAAGACCTACTCAGTTTTTCAATTTGTCATTTTACCAGTATTGTCTGTTATGCTTCAGCTACAGTTTCCCTGTCTTACAACCTAAACATGCTGGAGTACAGCACGCATTATTCAGCTTGTCAATATAGCCCACACTGGATATCTTATGTTCTCTGTTGGCTGTCTTGGACATGACTTGTCAACCAAAGTTTTCATTGAAACGGGTTCCCGCTACCACTTCCAATATTGAACATTGCCATAATAACTTTTTAAAATTTTAAAGAACTTAGAGCACAGCATTTGCAATGCAATTAGACAAGGGTTTGAACAGGGCACAATCATTCGCTATTTGCTCAGATCATGATTTGATTTTGTCTTTCAAAGAATGTTGTCGGATACACCTGTGAATTTCCAAAAAGAAGCCTCACCTAAATTAATGACCACAACCCGCTATGGGACTATTGGAAATCCAAAGCACATCTGTAGCATATACACATACACAGAAGCTGCATTTAGATTTCTTGCCATTAACAACGAGGTGCTGAAAAGTTTCCTAAATTAATCTGCGATTCCCGATATGAATTTTTCCATCAAGAATGTTCACTTTCTCTGATTACAAGGTTAGACGCAAGAAAAAGAACTGTGTTATTTCGTTAACAGACCCTCAGGAAATAGGATAGGTCAGTCAGGAACTTTTTTAGTTTTCATTTTAACTTCAGTATGAAAATTCGGCAAAAGTCATGCGCGATTTTAGAAAAAGAGAAAAGAAAAGCTCAGGGTCGGAAAGTTTTTAATAGGGTCGGGTTGCCGGAAACACACGCATTGCTTTATTTGGCCTTATACTGGGGAATTGTTTACTGCTTAATATTATTTGGGGTCTTTATGAAAACTAACTGTTTAAAAACTTTAAGTTGGTTTCAAAATGACTCAATTATAAAATGTGATATTCATAATTTTCTGTGTCAACATGGAACAGCCCCTCCTGACCCCCGGTGTTTGATCATTAGTGTGGCTGCATTGAACATAATTCCTCTCCTCTCTATGAATGCGCAGTCTTTCAAAAAAGCTTTATTTAATGAACCACAGAGAAACATATAGACAGAGTGGCAACACTTGCATGCCTTTTGTTCCATGGTCGTCTCGGTAGACTATTGGCTTTTCATATTAAAATGAGCTTCAAAGGTGCTAAACTTTTTGGAGGCTTTGTTCGTGGTTGATAATTACACGAGATTATGCGAAAAATGGCATCGTACTGCCAGTCGCGTAGCAACCATAGTTACTTTGTGAGCTCTCAGGCCAGAAACACTGCTTCACGCCAATCAAAACATAACACGCCAGCAGTTTCATAAACACATCCTTCCTTGACGCACGTGTAAAAGACGGTATGACTGACCGTAAACCTTTGAGTAAAACCAGACAGTATCGATAAAAGACTTTCAAATTTGGTTCAAATACACTCATTATATATTCATAAAAATATGAGAGGAATTTTTAAAACAGTAAAACTCATTTTCCTGAAGCTCAAAACACTCCCGTTTTCGCCAGCACGTCAATTCTTCTCAGCACCACACGACAACAACAACACAAACTTTGCCGAACATACTTTCGCTTAACAATTGGCGAAAATCCGAAAATTACCGAAGGATTCATGGTCGGCACTCTTCGGAAAAGAGAGGCGAGAGCAACCTGAGGCGAGGCGAACATGGATGGGTTACGTAACCGCTTCACGCCTTAAACAATACCCGTTGCCACTCTATCTATCTTTCTCTATGATTTAATGAACAACAGTCCCTCCAGGGACTGTGTTTAATGTGTTTGTTTAGAATACATTTTCCACCGGGAACAAACTTAATTAACCGCTGAGCTTTGGCAGTGTTTTTTCATAGACCACATTGATCACTTTTGCAAACACATTGTCCTCCTGCAGGAACCTTGCTCAGTGCAGTAGAGGTTGCTTCAGTTCTCTTCCCAAGCTTATGAAACAGATGCTGTATACCTACGTTTAGATGTCAACTTTGCGCAGATGTTCATTTCTTTCTTGTTATGTCAAGAAAACATTTCAACATCCTGAAGTGGAATGTTGACATTGAGGTGCACTCGCATAAAAAAAAATATTCTTCTTAGAGGGAAAGTAAAAAAGTTGCCAGCGTTGGCCGAGTTGAAGATAATTCCACATGGAGCAGGGAGAATAAAATAATGCTCCCCAAGTCCACCTTCGAAAGTCCCCCAGCTTAGTATTAATCAGTCCACCCCTTATATTTTGATAACATGGACTTCTTCTTCCCAATCCATTTCGTTAAGTCTACAACGCATGTACCTGATATACAGTGTATAGGGCTGTGTACATATTTACATAACGCTCGCATTTCTTGTGTTTGCAATGTCGATATTATAAACTTGTCAGATTTAATTTATCGATGACATAGAAATGTCTCGTCCTTTCATTTAAGACATGTGCGGAATAATATCACCTGGCCTCCACTTGGCAACCGAAGTACAAACGAGAAAAGCATATAAGTTGGGGTGAGTTGCCTCGGTTTCTGAAAACAATTTTATTTTTCGGAGTAATAGAAACCTCTCTCAGACATTGAAATTGCACATTTGTGTTTGAATGAGAGGATATATAGACTTTGTATACTCATGGATGTAGTTATGGGTGTCCTTACTATGGTGTTTTACTGTAAAACAAACTTGGACGCCTTACTGTCAGGCAACACCACGTCCCTCTTGAAATTCAGGAATCAAAGGATTCGATATTTGCAGACATTAATTAAATTTTTCCATTTTCCTACGATTTATGAGCAGTATTTTTGTAACCATGATGATCCATAACTACCTTTATCACGTTGATTAATGAAGCGTGGTTTGCTCTCCAAGTTAAAAAGATCGTGTTCATGGGCGATTAGAATTTAAATATAACAGTCGGGGAATGTTAATCTAAAGCAACTACCTGTGCATACACTTGATATATCCAAAAGTATTTTGTAGCCCGGCAACCTGTACAGTGTCTAGAAAGGTGGCTCTTATGACAGTGCTTTATTTATTGACGAAACTAACAAAATTTGGGACTGGTGTATTGTGTTCCATTGTTGATTGTTGTAATCATTGTCAATGGCGGTATTGTAGGTGACATGCGCCGCGCCATTAATTCTTTATCGGGTGCCATTATGACGTCACCTCGTTGGTTACGCGTCCAGCAACAGGCTTAGAACACGTACTGAGCCAATGTGCATCTGTCTCTGGCTGTGTTAACGGGTGGCTAGCTATGGCGGCCCTCAGTTACGGCGCGTTTGGGGCGTACAAATATCTATACAGCAGGCACCAACCAAACGACGGCAGCTTTCAAACTGTCTGGGTGTCGAAGAGGTATATACCGACAGATCTGAGAAGTACTGCGCCGGTACCAAGACACAAACTAATGACACAGAAAACCTTGCCGCCGACACAGCCGCATTGGGTCCCACTCGGCGAGCCATCTTTGGGAATGGTCGATCGTGGCCACGAAGAGAGAGAAATCTACGTTTCGCAGCCGAGTACAAGGTCAGAAGAATGGTCTACCCTACGGCAAATCCTCCCTTCCCGAGGCAGACCGTATCGCCACGGCCCTCCTAACTGGGGTACCGGTGACGCTTGCCCGCCGGATATGATCGGTACCAAACAGTCAAGGTTTCCCCATATCAACAGTCCCATGACAAGGTAGGCAATATATAGGTTGACAATCAATAATTCAGAAATAAATGTAAAAACAGTCGCCTGATATCAGATCAGAAGATAAGCTTGTTTCGTTGAGCAGTGTTTTACTCCAAGAAAAACTAGTTTGCGATTAAGAAGTTATTTAAGATGTTGACACCTGTAAAATATGCTGTCTTCTACTGCTATGAATCAACACAATCGCACATGCATTACATAATGTTAATCAATGGAGGTAGTAGTCTCTACTACCTCCATGGTTAATCCAACCATAGTCCTTCCACACACTACTGTGATCCAACACAAGATTTTGAGTGTGCTGAATTCCGTATATTTGAAATCAAATATGACATTGAAATCCAACATTTCATACTTCCATCAGTTGACAGGTAAACTTGTACCGCGTAGGTTTGCGTGACACGAAAAAAAAAAAAGTGAAACTGGCATATTAATTCAGACAGGCAGTTAGACACATAGAAAGTAGAAATACACACACTGAGTGAGACATAGAAGAACAATAACGATACTATTAACCACAACGCACCTGTACAAAAGACCGTGTATTAACCAGACAATCAAACAGACAGCAGTGCCATGGCAGTTACTGTTACAAAGAGAAGGACTTGCACTAAGATGTTAAAATCCACCGGAATGGATTAGACCACAGAGCTCACACTGAGTGATAATAACAACCTATCGATTCTATGATTCACGACACGTGAGCTTTATTGCGAATCTACTTCAAACCACTATCCCCCCACAAATGGATGTAGACGTGCTGTTTGCTTTTCCGTTCTATTGCCAGCTTTTTTTTTGTATTGAGCCTGAAGTTAATAGAACCTTTTTGCAACGTCGAGTCGAAATACTGACACCAAACAAAGACTCCAAAAACGCTTATTCGTGAAATCGTGGACGTAAAATCTCACTTCTACCTCCGTGGTGAAAGAGATGTTATGCTTCGGTTAATGCAAATGGTGTGACTCGACTTACAGCTCAAGCACCTCGCTGAACTCGATGCGCCTCTAACAAATTGTTGTGGTATTAGGCCTATTGCCCCATTGAAAAAGCGCGACACTAGGGTCACCTAGCTGAGCTCCATGTAAAGGTTTTCAAACTATACTATTTGATCACTGAAGTCGAAGCCTGGTAATATTACACTAGAATATCACGTTTTAGTTTCAACCTTCTTCGTCGCAACCAGAACCAGCGTAGGAATCTTGACGAATGACGTCCAAGCTTCTTCAAATGTGTTTACAAAGTCACAAGCCGAAAAGATTATGTTATTTAATAACGTTATTATGTAAATGTTTCTGCCCTGATGAATCGCTCGAAAAGGCTAAACTTACGAACACTAGAGCGCATATCAAAATTTTGAGGAAACTAACGAACGAGGAACGGAAAAATTTGAAAACTATGCCAGCAAACGCCTGATATGTTGTTTACGGGATACTAATAAAATGAATTGCGTCAATCACAAGTGTTGTCAGGGTTACGTCTAAGCCTGTACACGAGGACCATTATACCCGACTAAAATAAAGAATTGGTACAATAATTATTACTTGCTCAAAGAGAATGTCCATGCCTGGAAATGAGAAACGACATATTACGGTATTCCTGAAATGCCCAAACACCTCAACAAACATAAACCAAAGTGCAAAGGTAAAAATGAAATAACAAACCCAGATGTGCAAATATTAGCATGGTTTCGCAGCGAGAGAAGGGTAGATTACTAGCTCAGTTGAGTAAACTCAGCACAACAAACGGATAAACTCAGCACAACAAACGGATCGTCATGGGACTAGCAATTATAGTGTGGTTTTGTGTCAGAGAGAAACTTGTAAATGGACTTAATAAGGACTTATTCTGACTGAATGAAATGTTATTAATGCGTTTTACGTGGTGCTATGATTTCAGAGGGAAAATATCAGCCATTTCAGATAAGCGAAATTGAATCTTAGCTTTTATATTATATTTGAAGTATACCATTACCAATTCAAATCCATGAAAGACAAATATGGCACAATCCTTTGCTGTTTTCCCAATTTCGTTGCTTGTTTGTCGAAGAAAGTTGAATAAAATAGTATACAAGTTGGTTTCTAGGGGCCTTGACTTCTTACGGCCCCATGTAACACCCGTGCATTCCACTGAACGCATGGAGTGTAGGTTGGTAACTGCTGAAAAGACTCCGATATGGAGTCTCGCTTCTACCTATCCTCTATGAATAGACCCAGTGTGTTAAAGCATAACTGCGTCCGGCGTCATGACTGTCGAAATGATCACCTTACTCCCAGCCTAGACAGAAAGAAAGACAGAAAGAAAGAAAGACAGAAAGAATCGATGCAAGCTCGGAATCACTTCCTTAATTTCCTTAAATTAGATTTTTGAACTTGGAAATGTTCCTTAACCAGCGGTTTTTTATACTTTCGCCTTGGTTTATCTTTCATTATTCATTAAGTGTTCTTGTCGTCTCATTACATAACGAACAAATTGTATTTAATGATATTTAGTGTTTCTTTATGTTCCTACATATACAGTCTATGGTTCCTACCACAAATAAAACAAAAAACTAACAAAAACCGTTCATCGCTACTGATTCAGCCAAGACAATCCAAGTAACAATATTTACTCAGTACTCTGTGGACTATGTGACACATGCTGTACATGTGGTGTTACTTGCCTAAGTGACCTAAATATTTGAATCACAGTCCCTCTCGGAACTATGTTTGAATAAATGTTCATGGATTCATTTATTTTTTACCGATAGGTACGTGGACGATATGCATCAGACCAACAGGTTGTTTAAGCTTCACTGATAGGACTACGTAGACCGCCAACCGATTTTTGTCGATTCAGATTTCAACCTTCTGAGAGCATCGGTCGTTCAATGTTTTCGGACTTTATCTGCACGTTTTAAGCGACATCAAGAAAGAGAAACCAAACGACTGCCAAGATTAAATCGATTCCTGTGGACAGTATTATTTTCTATTCCGTCCGTTTTGCAGAGAGATTTCTTGTTAGATTATTTCTGTACTATCATATGTATATGTACATCCATGTTCGTGTTGTACAGTTGGAGTAAATCTTGAAGTTTTCTCTTTGCCAGATTATTTTGCGTTTGTGACCATGATTCGTAGCTTTAATTTTTGCGTACATTTTGAAGCTGGAGTTTGTTTGTAGTGTTTGTTTCGATGACAGCCTCGATGTACCATGAACTTTGATGTGCATTTTTCTGAAACAGAACAGGTGTAGGTTAAAAAAGAGGACAGACTCAAACTTGTACAGTATTTTTGTCTATCACATGTGGGGGCTCATTTTGAAGCTCATGCAGTAAATAAAGTTTTCACAGGCTTCTTTTCGTGAAAATGGATTTTTTCCTCCCTCGAATAGAATTTACACGGCGACCATTTTAATTCTAAGTGTTGGTAAATATTGGGTAATTTGTTTCTCTGGTACCAAATTTTACACCGTGACCCCAGCGTTTAATTCTTGATTTTCAAAAGGAATAGTGTACAGAAAGTTCGAGCAAAACTTAAAGTCTTTCAATTTCAAGGCACATACTTCAACTACCTAAGTCACACACATACTGATGCAAGCACGTACTTATTCATATATAAAGACAAAATATTTGCATGTTTTTATGGAGTACACTCAAAGCAATTTTTGACATGTTTGCCATGACGCCTGAGGGTATCCAGTGAGGTCATGATTTGTACATCTGAGAAAAGTTACCAGAACGAAAGAATTCTGACATCCTAATTTTAGGAATGCGATCAAGTAACAGGAGTTTCACAAGTTCAAGAAGCGGTCCCATTTCCCCAGTACCTGTGAATTGGATGTTTGAACAGAAACATTTCTTACAGGTAGTTGGCAATGTCAATTCAGAATTACATTTTGTACTGATAAAACTTTTTTTGAAACAGGTGTTTCCTTAAATATCTTACAAAGAAGTTTTTGGAGTGCTTATTATCTGTACAAAGTAAGGAAATTTAGTTCGTCTGGTTTGTTGCTCCATTAAAAGTTTTTTTCGTCAAATACATGAAGTTTTGCAGCTTTTTGTCAGTTTTTCATGAAATATCTTCATTTGTGATGGGGTAAAAAGCAGACAAAATTGCTTCTGGTCAACACATACCTCACTTCAAAACAGTGTTGTCTTTAATGTTCTATATACCATAGAAATCAATGGTGGAGAAAACTGAATGTGTTTCAAGAGCATTTGTATTGACATGATACAGCAATGTGAAATTTACAGACGTGCCACCAGCCGATACCAAAGGTAGTGTAAACGAGTTGGAAAGCAGATTGGCTGTCAAATTTTTTCTAAAAAGCACACCAAGATTTCTAGAATGTCACGACTAGAAGCTACTGTTTTTTTTTCTTTGCCATTGTGATATTGAAACTTTGATTGGCCAGTAATTCTTAGTTTTGATTTTTTCATTATTTTTGTTTTATAAGTCAATTGCAAGTTCTTATTCAACTCTGAGAAGAATGTTGACACACCCATTAGTTCGCTTGTCAACATAGAATATCTATACGTGTAAAAGTGTGTAAAATGATGTTATTGTTTATATTTGAATTCTAGTCTGGACCAGAATTCAATCGTCAACAATAGCAATGCAGTTTACGCATGTACAGGCTGAGTTGACAAGCTGAATACTGTGTATCTCAACATGTGTTGTGGAGCAGAACAAGAAATTATGGTCAACATTAAAAACGAAAATAGTGAAAAAAATCTTCAAAAGTTTGCATATCAGGGTCTTTATAGTGATGCACAGTATATTAGTAGACTACAAAACGACGTCTAAATATGTAGAATGTCATCCATATTGAATATTTACTATCACAGTCACACACTGGAAGCCTTAATTTACACATTACAAACTTTTTATTAAGTTGATACATTAAATAATACATATAACTTATCTGTTGAAATCACCACATTGGATCTTGATTTTGCTGTGTGTCATGTACCTTGGCAGCAAAAAGTAGCTACAGCTAAATATATGTACACAATGACAAAATGGCTACAACTCCACACTTGTCAAGATTGTGATACTATGAATTTTGCCAATTAAGCATGATCAGTCTATCAAATCAGCAGTTGATGTTTGGAACCTGAAAGCAACACCTTTTTCCTTTGTGCATTGAGAAAACGTAACCAGTAGGGTTGTGTATCTGGGAACTGTTTTCTTAGAGTGAAGCTCTCTGAAGAGTGGGATTGCTTTAGTTTTCAAATCATGCTTCATTGGCAATGTCCAGCAGGGTACGGTGTGCCCTGCTAATTAATTAATACAGCTGACAGTATGTAAATGGCCATCACTCTAGGCTGCTCTGATCATTGGAATATTTCTCATAGAGTGTAAGCTACCTTTACGGGTCTGTCTAACAAAATGCCATTTCATAATGAGGTACTCAAGTGCTATTAACTGAGGTGTGTGAAACTCTCTTGCAGCAGCCATTACAGACTTTTCAATTTTTTCTTTGTAACAGATAATAACACATTCACTTCCATCAAACAGAAATTTGTTGTGGTGGCCTATGGCACTCTTTGCCAACGACAAAATACATTGACCAAAGGCATCAAAATTCATATGTAATTGTCATAGAAATATGCAATAACTTTCCATTGTGAGCCATTTCCTTGCTAAAGATCATCAAAACACATTGTTGGACTTCACTGGACAGAGTAGGAACAGGCTAGTTTCTTTCACATTTCTGAGACCCAGGAATACCTGGCAGTCGTTGAAATCAAAACCATTAGTCACAATACCAGTTTGCTCATTGGTTGAAATGGAACTCCAAAATCATGACAACCACTACCATACCACAACCTGATGCAAAGTACATTTTTTTTTGTTCCAGTTTCTTTCTCTCTTCCTGATTGGTCAAATGGCAGCATGTACAGCTGCTACACCGGAATAAAGCATTATGGGTATGGGCAATGCTTACCATTGCAATATCAAACAAAAGCTACATTAACAATTCTGGGCTGCATTTGTAATGACAGAGTTGACAAGTCAATGACCTACACATACGCCCAATACAAACCAACCTACCAAACACACAAATGGTATTTTTAAGCTAGGTGAAGAATCTGTGTATGGCTGGGCAACTGACAGCATTTTAGATTTTTCTCTGATTTTTAATGGACACACGACCACTGCTGAAGGATCATAGACAGCTGGGAGAATCAGTACGACCGTTTCTTTTGCCTGAGATGGTTAAGTGTATCATTAAGTAGGATGTGAGTGAGTTGCAGTCTGTTCACGGTCAATGACTTGCACAATCAGAAGGTGAATTCTCCTGTCAATATCCATACCAGCAGTGGTCGTATCTCATGCACTTCTACTTGGCAAGGATGACATCAAACAAAGTATAAGTGTATTCCTCATTGAAGAAAAAGAAAGGTTGATGACTGGAAAGAAACATCTGTGGGATTGCAGCATCTTTAATGTTTCTTTCTGTACACGGCAACTTCAAAAGATCGTTTGCTTTACCCAAGAACACATCCATATCAGACAATCCAATGTACTGGTCTGATGTCTAGCTTCCCCTCCACAAAAATTATGAAAGGTGGCCGGAGTTAACTAACTGTGATTCAACCTTTAACATAATACATATCTTGTCAAGAAAACTCCATTTTTTCTGTCCACTCACTCATGCCACTATCAGGGTAATATGAAATGGTGGGATTTTCCAGCAAAGCCATGGTTGTTTGTGGAGACTGGGTTGCCTGGTAATGCACTGGGTTTGCCATTTGAAGAGGCAGGCAGGCAGTGAAAAGGAAAAATTTCCAACAACAAGTCATAATCGCAATTATCTGCTTGCATGAGCATAACAAACGTGATGAAACGTTGGAAGCACTCTTCAAGAAAAGTGTTGATTTCTCTCTCTGCTTAGACCCCTGCAGCCACTCTACTCCCTGCTGACATATCCAATCAGTATTTCTCGGCGTAAAACTTTACATGTTATTTTTCTGCATCTCTTTATCACACTAAAACACCTTAAAAGTTTTGATGATAATAAATTCATATTTTTTCCCTACATTCTATATTTTTATATTGACATTATCACTGGAAAAACGCTGATTGCACCCAGAAATAAAATTACATTTCAAAAACATCTACTGAATCCTTCACTTAAATGATTTATACTTTTCATGGACGAGATGTCTAGCAATCTTTTTATAATAATCTATAGTTACGCCCTATGGCAGTGCATTTAAAAGAATTGCCCACAATAGATTCAAGGTCACGTCCCTGTAGGGGAGTCTCTGTCCACAGTCTTCCACACTCCCTGGAAACTGAAATTATTTTCAACTTAGAAAACATGCACTGGGCAGAGACATGCCTAACTTTCCTGCATTTAAGAGAAAAGACTAGTGAGTAAAAAGAGTTCAACTTTGGTGGAGTTTTGTTACCCCCTTGACTCTCATGCTGTGGTCCAACTCTATTGTTTTCAATAGTGAGTGAGGACCTGTCTACAGGGAACTTGGGGTGTAAAGGTCAAGGGTCACACATATCTCACAAAATGAAAGGAGTATCACTGTATATAATGAAATATTTTTTTGGCAAAAATGGGATTTTTCTTTCTTTCGAACACTGTGGCTAGAAGAGTCTAAATTAGCATTTTAGTCTGGTTGCTTGATGCTGTTTATTACTGGTTTTTAAGGTCGAAATACTAAGATTATTGTCTATCACTATTATCATTTTGTTTTGATATTAGAGTGAGGAACTCGCCTCACTTCCATAGGAAATATCATTAATCTAATTCTACATAATTTCTACATAGACACTGACTTTCAAAACTTCAAAGATAAACAAAATTGATCAGCTCTTTTATGTACAAAATAATGTAAACAACCACAGAAAACGTGTGTACTTTTCTCAATAGGGAGAAATCAAAATACTGAGGCACAAAATGTATCTGGAGAAAAAAAACTTGGACCTGCAAGTAAATTATAATTCTCAATTTATAAAAAAAATGAATGATGAAAAAAACTAAATACAAAATGATAACCCTGTTCAAGTATTCATAACAAAAGCAAAAGTATAAACTGAGAAATATTTCTAGACATGAGTTGGTTGAAACGTAAACGGGTGCATGTAATGCATTCGGGAGACTATTTCTTACTAAAGGACGCCCTCTTGTGGCCAAAAAAGGCAATAATTTAAAAGGGATGTGTTCATCAGTGTCAGATCTTGGTTTTGAATGCATAACTGACACGTATATTTCTCGCTCTCCCCCCAACCCCTACCCCCACCCTGAACAAGTTTCAATTTAAATTTTCAAGAACTGACTACTATTATTGATTATATGTTGACACTGATAGCTGACACGGTTGAACATTAGCGATTTCTATTTACATATAAACGTCCCATCAGAGTACTTTGACATTTTTCACAAGCTGGGAGAATGCAGTGTGAGCCTGCTCCCAGACCATATAGTAAGACGAGTGAATTCATTGCACTTTACAGGATAAAAGCTTCAAAAAGGACAACAATAAATTATGGATAAATTTACATCATAAATACTAGGCTGTGAAAAACCACCAGGTCAGTTCAGAGAGTGCACGGCGGTGACTTCTGGGGAAGAGAGGGGAAAAGCTCAGCTCCCGCACAAAACTTGAACTTGAGAAATCTCTCCCCTCAAGTACGCATGACAGACAAACTCTGGATAACCATGAAAATTTCTCCCTCTGTAGCATCATGAAAAAGTAACCCCCACTGCAGCATTTGGAACAATGATTAAGTATATAACACTGTATTTCTCCCATGCTAAAGTCTCATATTACCCATTGTAGAAACTGAACTGAACTGGTGGTTTTGCCTTTCTCTGGCTTTTTTTTCCTAAACAGATTCCTATCTTATGTAAGATGCATTTTTGGATCAAATGCACAGCGCACACATTTCTTACTAAGTACACGTAAGTATCTGGCATAATTTTTTTTTCCTTCTTTGAAATTAACACTATAAATGTTACTACACTTTCAGACTTGAGTTTAAAATGTGCCATTGCAAACAGACATGAAGATGTGACACGTGCAATTAACACACAGAAAAAATAGTAATTGTCTTTGAACGATTATCATCATATTGAGAACAACTGATTGGTTGCACCGACGATCTTCACCAAATTCCAGTGGTGAGAACGATGTCTGGGGATATCAACCAATCAATCAATCCATCAAATGGCCAGCCAATCAAAAGCTGTTCTTCTTTGAAGGGCTCTCATACATCCTTTTAGTTTCCAGACAGACAATGTCTATGTCGGAACAAGCACTGCAATGAACAGAAAAAAAAAACATGCAAAATGAAGTATGGATGACATGAGACTTATCAACATGTAAATAGTTCTTCACTATGTCTTCTTAGTTCTAAAAGATATCCTGTACATGTAAAAACCTTCACTGTACAACAGGAAGACAGTGATGCCATCCTGTACATGTAAAAACCTTCACTGTACAACAGGAAGACAGTGATGCCATCCTGTACATGTAAAAACCTTCACTGTACAACAGGAAGACAGTGATGCCATCCTGTACATGTAAAAACCTTCACTGTACAACAGGAAGACAGTGATGCCATCCTGTACATGTAAAAACCTTCACTGTAAACAGGAAGACAGTGATGCCATCCTGTACATGTAAAAACCTTCACCGTACAACAGGAAGACAGTGATGCCATCCTGTACATGTAAAAACCTTCACTGTACAACAGGAAGACAGTGATGCCATCCTGTACATGTAAAAACCTTCACTGTACAACAGGAAGACAGTGATGCCATCCTGTACATGTAAAAACCTTCACTGTACAACAGGAAGACAGTGATGCCATCCTGTACATGTAAAAACCTTCACTGTACAACAGGAAGACAGTGATGCCATCCTGTACATGTAAAAACCTTCACTGTACAACAGGAAGACAGTGATGCCATCCTGCACATGTAAAAACCTTCACTGTACAACAGGAAGACAGTGATGCCATCCTGTATATGTAAAAACCTTCACTGTACAACAGAAAGACAGTGATGCCATCCTGCACATGTAAAAACCTTCACTGTACAACAGGAAGACAGTGATGCCTTCTAGATCTACCCCACATACTACAAACCTTTAAATACACAAGTTTTGGAGTTTGATGAGTTAGTCTCTTAACAGGACAAATGAAGCTGGATAAAATTGAATTCATTTTCATTATCACATACACACTGACTGCCCCAGGGAGTGTACGTTGATAGGAAATGTCTTAAAATTAATAAGACCCGATTGCAAGCAAGCATGATGCAAAAGTCCAAAGTTTTTTTGTCTTTTCAATATTCCAACCAAAATTTTTGCGATAAATTATAACTAGCATCAGGAGCACAGCAACACAAAATAATGGCAAGGGAAGGGGAAGCTTATGACAGATTGATGAACAGAAAATGTGACTTTACTGAGTGAAATCAAAATGAACTACAGCAGATTTGGAGCTTACCTTTGAGGATATAGTCTGTTAATAAGCCAGGCACTTGGGAACTGTCCTCATCCATGGCTTTCAAAACTAAAAGTAAACAAAAAAAGAAAACAAACAGCAAAAGTCAAAGAAGAGAAGAAGGAAAATTAAAAGCCACCACAGCTCCTATGCAAAAAATTGCTTCATTTTGATTTTTTTGTTTTTTAGTTACAGTCAGGCTTAATACTCGAAATCACGCTCGACATGACATAGGTTTGCACTTTTAAAAATACATACATACCACAGACTTGTAGGTGATGTATGTAAAGTGACTACAATGACATACAACCTGGTGACTGCATCCACTGCACTTGTATGGCACATCAAGAAAACTTAAAATTTTGATAACTACTTGTTACTGTTCCTCATATGAATTTAAATTCACTGGGAGTAATGTCACCATGCATGTTGCATGCTGTAGTCACTGTGAAATGTATACAGCACCACTTACTTTTATTCAGTATCTGTAAAGTTTCCACACTAGGGGGTCCATTTTTGTGGTATGGTATCACCGTTGTCAGAAACTGAAAACAAAGAGGAAGAGAAAGGAAGGATGTGATAATACGGTAAATTTTTGATCATGTTTGAGCTCACAACAATGGCACCCAGTCACCGAGTGGAGAAGCTACAGACAAAACCGCTCAGCCAAATCAGTATCCTAAGACGTAGGCTGAGACATTCAGTGTTTCTACAAGACTGTTCTCAAACACAGTTTGCTTTGAAAATTTTCTCAAGGAACACATCACTGTCATCAACATTGAAAAAGTATGGTTAACATCAGCTTCAGAAGATAAACCATCTGACTGTTGTATCAGACTATCAGTTTAAACAGCATGGGATTATAGATGTACAGGGCACTGAATTTATTGAAAATTGCAAAATGTTTCAAAAATTCCACACTGATTTAATTTATCTCCATAGAGCCTGTCCTTTCTTCGCAGGACAACAGCTCTTTTTAAGTCATGATGACAACCTGAAAATATTCTTCTCCCAAATGTCTTCCTTCTTTGGTGAAATTCACAGCAAAAATATATTGTTGTATTTGAAATAACTTAGTTTGCACCTGGAAAAATCACACAATGATTAAATCGCAAAATGGCTGTGCGTGATGCAGCAAGTATTTTATTCTGTTTACATGTGATTTACCTTTGAAAAGTCATTCTGAATTTCTGGAGCACAAAATAATTGTCTTTTTCCAATCAATCTACTTACCGAGCCTCCTTCAGAACCATTTTTGAGCTTTTTCTTAGGTGCTCCTTTCTTTCCCTTGGGATTTCTGGCTTTGAGTTTGTTTTGCACGCTGATCAGATTGGATATAAATTGGTTCTTGATCTCCTTCTCGTATTCCAGCTCATCTCGGAGCGCCAGCTGTTCTATCAAGACTTCAGAGTATTCTTTGATGGTGGACTCCAGCTCTTCAAGCAGTTCATTCAGAGCATGGAGAGACAGACTCTTGAGACCTGTGGTATGTATCGTGGAAGAGAAAAAGCAGAAAGAAAATGAGAGTTCTCGACGTGTTGCCACGGTTTGATGGTTTCGCAAGTTTTCTTACCGGTAATTAGAAATTTTTTGAAGTGTGAAGGGTATCATGGGGTCAATCTGACATGTAAGGTGCATTGAAAATGGTGTTTTTTTTGTCCTTATTAGCAAGTGAATGGTTTAGAATTAATTGGAAGACAACTGATGTATCAGACAGAACTGATAACAGAACTTAGTCCTTCACCTCCTACTTCCTTGAACAGAGAAAACATTAAGTTGTACCAAACATGATGGGGAAGGGGGCTCAAAGAATCGTTCAGTATTTTTGAATCTTGAACACGCAGATGTACAACATGGGGTGGTCATCAAATATAAGGTCGATTATGATCAAAATCTAGTACATGAAAGGTATTTTTATATGTTATAAATACTCTGAATTACAACAACACACATGTCATTATAAAAGTACAGCAGACTTTATCAAAGGAACATCTACTAAGCCAACAACATGATTGTTGAGTACTAGAGAAGGGTTTTATATTTTCCATTTTTTTTTAATTCACTTAAACAATTCAATTTATGCTATACACATACATGCCACAAATACAGATTATTCAAAAGAAGTCAGACTGTTGCAAAGATATGCAAGCTACTTGTTTATGTGAAAATCATTCCAAATAAGCTTGATACTTCATTTTTAATTTACAGGTTACAAAATATTCATGCAAGTTTTATGACTTGCAGGTACATGTAAATTATGTTAGGTATCTTGAAAGCCTTGTTACACAACGCCTGAGAATACTTTGATTTACCTGGTATATCCACAACTTTAGTACGATAGCAAAGCAAGAGAAGAGTAAGTATTGTTAGTATCAGCACAAACATTTGAGTGTGTGACTGTGTTGAGATGTGTGTCCATGGATTGATGTACATGTGTCATGCTTTGCGTGGAAATAAGTAAAGCTAAAACGACATCATGGCGATGTTTAAAGAAAACCAACCCCTGAGTGATAATGGTTATTCATGCTACCAACGGTTACAATCCTGAACCAACGTAAATATCTTCTGACTTGACCATCGCATGCAAGATGTAATATGTACATGAAGTTAGAAGGTTGTATCTTCCGTATTTTCCATTATGTTTTGCCTGTTATACATGCAATATTGTCCATGGTAGAGCAATTGTAAGGCCCTTAGGAAAGATTTTATTCACATTTAAAGTACAAATCACTTTGGGAAGAGTTCCTTTGGACATTCAATTTTTTACAGAACTTTTCTGGTCTGCTGATTGAGTGAGTTTATTTTGAAGCCTGTAGAGGTGAATGAAGTTTTCATGATCTTGTTTTTGTTGAAAGCAGAAATTCAAATTTTCTCCAGAGAGTTCAAATAGGATATAGTGACCATTTGAATCTCAAATATCGATGAATTTTAAGCAGAAAGATTCTCTAATCAACTGCTGTGTACAGTGACCACAGACCTGTATTCTTGATTATAAAAGAGAACAGTTTAAAGTTTCCCTGAACAAAGTATTAGCAAAACTCTAAAATGTTCAGTTTTAAGGCAGGCATTGGCATAGATTTCAGTGAATTTGCTTCTATATAATACAGAATTTACTTCGCTGTGAACAAACTGGCATTATGACCTACTTACAATTGCCCAGGACAATCACATGCGTGGTTACTATTCATGCTCTTTCATGGACACCTGATTTTATCTCCTGAATATGTGCATTTTGCAGTGACGTCTCTGAACTAAAGAACTCCACTGCTACACTTGTTTGCCTTGCTTTTCAGTCAACTCTGCATGATATGCTGTTATGGCCATTTTTCTCATTTAACGCAACAAAAAAACGATAGACCCATACGGAAATGAAATATAAGAAGCTTGCATAGCAGAGCCATGAAATGTACCTTTGGCATTCTTACTTTCCTCATAACTGCTGGTGGTGATGGATCTTTCCCGGAGTTTTAATAATTCCTGGGAGATGAGAGACCATCGATCTTCCTCTGATTGTGTTCCGTCAGGTGAGGCCTGCTGCTAGGCAGAAAGAATGACATGGGGCTTTATGTTTTAATAAAAAGAGTCTGATCAGAACACTGAGTTACACCGAGTGAGAACACACTATTTAGTTGAAGAGTTCTCTTTAGATGTGGTGTGCAGTGAAGTGTTGACAATTTCCCAATGTACTTTGAGGCTTCCAGGGAGCTAGACCAATGGCTAGAGCTGCCTACTTTGGACTTTCTTTTGGTTTAATGGAGAAAGAGAGATTATTTCAGATCAAGCAGCGTTCTGTGGACTTCAAAAAGTGAATAAAACACACTGCTTGGTGCAGAAAGAAGTCCAACGTGTCAAAATTGGTACAGTTTAATCAGTTAGCTCAAACTGCAACTACATTAGGATCTGCTCATTGCTTTAACAGTACTTTTATTATTTTGGAGAGCTATGAGACTTGTATTTCTGTTGGGCGACAGATGTGCATATTTTTGGAAAAACTTAATGGATTCAAAGTGTTCACTGGCTGAGATAGAGTACATCGTCTCTGCACTATCATGTTGAGGGATGGTAGACATAGACATTGATAATATGAACGGAAGCGTAGCACTACCTGGAAGATTTCATCAATTTCTTCAATAACTTCATCTGCTGTGAACATTGGTTCTTGATTGATACTGGAAACAATAAGTGAGTGCATGTCTAGTTGTTGTGCCAGTTCACCGTCTTCAGGCAGGTCTAGGTTACTCACTTCTTGTTCCTGGATCAGTGCAAACAACAAAACATTTAAAACTCTACTCCTTTGCTGATTTGGATTATTTGCTAAACTCCAGCAACACCAGAATATGAATATGAATCACTGTGTATTAGAGTACATACAGCACTACCTTTCAATGTGCCTATTGCTGTTGTCAAGCAAAGTGGTTCACTGTAAAACATTGTCAATCACAGTAATTTGGAGTTAGAAAGGCACATGCAAGATTTCCACCTATAGTTTACAGTAACTGCATTTGGTTAAAATGGGTTACTGTAGTTGAAATATAGAAAACAGCACCAATGACATTCTGCTTCCATTGAAGGTCAAGGTTAAAGAAGCCAGTGTGAAAAGTTTTTATCACTAAGTTACAATCATGGGAAGGTTTGGAAAGCCCTGCATGCAGGAGAAACTCCATCATTAAATTTGCTCTGTGATGGTGCTCCACAAAACTTTGGGTTCCTACAATTATTTCTGTGTGTGGGTATTTTGGTAAAATAACTACACCACAACATGATGCAATATATTGGAAGATCATACTAGAAGCTGGTAAATACATTCACACTCCAAAAAAGGGGGGGCGCTCCAACAAGGCTTACACCGCTGCCATGACTTCTCAAAATGAATGTGATTTATCACGTTTGTTGTACAAAGAAAACAAACAAGAAACAAAAGAGGGTAGACTGAATGTCGTTAAAAGAGTGTTGAACTGTCTTTGAACTTGCTTAAGAAAGTATTTTCTACAAGGTCTGTATTTCATTTGACAGTTCATCTGTTCACTAGCCATCAGCAGTCTGAATATGGAGGTTGAGTTTTGACATATAACAAAACTTAATTTACTTCAGGTAGTTGGTTTGAACTTAGAATTACTCCCAACTTTCGGGTGTCAAAGCACAGATGAAATACTAAGCAAAATTACATTTGGTAGGAAAGGGATAAACATTTAATAATTGATAGCAGACATTTATTTTTTGAACCACATGTCTTAGCTAGAACACCTGCTAATGATATCACCTTTACTGCTAACTTTTGAAGGCAAAATCTCAAAGTTAACTTCGTTCTCTTCTCAGACTGTGAACAATACAGGGCAAGTGCGTAAACCTTACACCCTAGAAAAACTAAAGAGTGAACAAATATTGACCTTTTTGCACGTGAGTGTACAACAAGCATCATGCACTGCTATCACAAACAAACAGTGTAAATCAAATCAAAGCAAAGTCTCTGTAAGGAATTCTATTTGAGATAGTGATGATGGATGACAGTATATCATGATTGGGCAGTTTCAAAAAGTTAGCACTACTTGTCACATCAATGAACTGTACATGAAAGGTTACAGACGGAAAGGTTGCTGCCCTAATTTAAACGAAGAAAAGGTCATCCACAATTACAGGTGCCACAGGTACCTTGAAGTACTGCGACTGAAAGAAAACTTTGAAGACGTTGGTTTGGGGATATCAAATGTAGAGATCCATGTGTAAATACAATGGGCATGTGAATATATCATGAAACTAGCTGAGGAACAACTCTCTAAACATAGCGCAATGATCCTGTCACAATATTTGTGAGAGAGACATGAAGATATGTCTGATTACTGCTTTGGATGTTACAGTGAAATTACAGAAATTACAATAAAATGGTCGAATGGATTGTTCCAGAAAAGAGAGTATAAATAAACGTAAACAGATGAAAGATGAAAGATGGATTGAGGGATGAATGCAGCAGCCCCATTGCTAAGTGAACGGAGGCCAGTCCACAAGTCTCCAAACTTTATCCACAAGGACTCAAAGAATCTTGATTTCATTAAACATGAGACACACTGTCATTAAATTATCTTGTGAAAAGATAAAGCATGTTTTTTAAAATTGATCAGGGATATCATGCACACATATATTCACCTGTTTCTCATTAAGATTAAGCACAGGCATCTGAAGTTTCCTGGCATGTGATTTCTTCCAATCCAACGGCATAACATTTCCATATTTTCCGGTCATCTTCTTCCACAGCCTGCACAATGAAACAAATTATACACAACATTTAACTCTGATATGCTAATTCTTCTAATACATAGCTAACGTGTCCTATGGTTGAGTGTTTTTATCGATTCAAGTGTCTGAAGAGCATCCTTGCAAACACTGTCAACCATTCATACCCTTTACAACCACTATTATGACCATGTTCCAAAAATAAAATTCGCTTACAAGGGAAGTCTGCAGGACACTCTTTTCAGTCTAATTTTCCTAATAACCTCACAAAATCACCCAAAGACAAGATTCCTTAAACTTTAAGTTAACATGTTGGCACACACGTACAAACATTCAAAATACACTAAGCACTGCTTACAGAAATTACCTTTTTCACAAAATATCACAAATGACAGTTATCAACCATTCAAAAAATACATTTCACCTCCAAGGTATATATCTGGTGATTAGAGTGTATTCTGTGTTTCCCCGGCATGTTTACTATTTTTGCTTCTTTGAACAAAATATCAATTACCATTCTGAGCAAAGAATTCTACAAAAGCAATGCTGATATTCCCCAGGGTAGCTAGAGGAAACTTGAAGACAACAAGACAATTATTGGATTGTGTCCCTATACACATCTCAGAGGATTCCTTGATGCTGAATACAAACTACACCTATGAATTATCCACACCTGCTTGTCAACATCTTTCATTAATACGGCAGTGACTGAATATCCAACTTGATACAGAATTGTAGGGTAGTCTTTGAAAAAACAATCTTTCTTCAAACACTTTATTGTCACTGTAGAAACTGATCTATTGATCTGATTAACAACATGCAAAACATCGCAGGAATGACTTATTTCAATATTTATTGAGCTAATTATCTTTTGCATACATCCTATAAAAACTATTCTTTTGCAGAGAGAGCAGAATCTAGGCCAGTCTATCAATCCTGAATGGAGTTGATGGATGCAAATTTTTTCATCAGCAAGGTAAATACCATGGCTATATATATTACAGTCAATGTGTCATGTGCAGAAATACTTAATATTGATGAGATAAATTTGAATATTTATGTACTCATAAATGATAGCATAGATCTTTAACATCCTAACATAAAATTGTCCTGCATATCTGTGTCTGTGAACGGGGAGCTTCATTCAGGTGATAAAAGCCTAGTGTAGAAAATTAAAATTCAGACTCAAAATATGCAGCACACAGCATAAAGACTGGTACTTGGTTAGTTATTCACCGGTGAAAAATGATTGCTCCGAAAATGCTCAAACATTATTAATGTTTTAACAGCTCTGAAATATAATATGGAAAGAAGTAGGCACTTGTCTGTTCATCTTCTCCCCCCAGAACTGGCCTCTGCTGATTTGATATTACTGCATAAGAATTCCCTATACCTGTACATTGAAGCGTTTGATGCGTTAAGTATGTGCCGATAGGTTAAGGTCAATTCACAGAATCAACTTACACACTAGACTAGAAATCAGACGAAGGCTGTAGATGCAAGGCTGTGTGCTACATTGGTGACTGAAAAAATTACTTAAATTGAAGAAAAGACGAAAGAATTCCCCAATTTGAGATAAAAATCATTGCAATCTGTGAGAAAGAGCAGACATCAGTTTTTTGATGTGTGTCCCTAGAGTTTCACAATACGATGGTGAAAGATGATCACCACGTGTAGAATTTACAAAGATGGTTTAATTCCATATCCTATGACCAGTGTACATGGATGCTGTCTTCTCTGTCTGCCTGCACAGGACATCTCAAGGTTCTGTAACGTCGTACAACAGCCATGATTCAATTGGCATGGATGGTGACTTCATTTTCAACAGAATTAAGAAATCAGCATGTCGAAAAGTTATCTTCATATTACCATACATGGAGGGCGATCTGTGTTCATTTTATCCTAGAATAATAATGCAACCCTACCTGATTTATCTGATCTTTGAAGACCTAACTAAAAAATGTGATATTTAATGGTTCTTTCTCTAATCTATGTTTTTTAAACCTAATCTGTTCGGTTCAATCTCAAAACCAAAATATAAAACATTAAATTTGTTTTGATAAAAGGAAAACTTTACAATGTGAGGTCTCAGCTTGCAGGCATGAAGGACAAAAGGTCATTGTGGGAGTGTGGAAAAGGATATTAATTTTTTTTGGAGGCAACAGGGCATGCAGGAAATGATCTGGAACAGGTTTTTCAATAGACACTTTTGATATACCTGTGTGAAGTGTAGGTATGTATTCCAGTCACACAGAATGGCGTGCGGTACAACTGAAAATTACGTTATGTCTGGTGCCCTTGAGACATTGCTATGTTGATTTTTTTTCCATGCATGTGATCAATTTCATGATGAGGAAACTGACTCCTGAGATTCTGCAGATAATAGTCTTGTTTAATAGTTGCATTTGCGCTGTCTGTAAAGGCCTTGGAGAACACTTCAAATAAAACTATTTTCTGCAATACCATAATTTTCACCACAAATTAAGGGAGTGGAATGATCTCTGGGAATGTTCGATTGAAAATCTTGAGATAGTCACCTAAATTTTAATGATAATTTGTGAGCCAAATGTGATAACAGAGTGTTATTCCCTAGACAGATTCATGATATGACATATTCCTTTGTGGAGGCAGCTGTAGGTGTACCTGCATGATTTAAGAAAAAATTCCCTGCTACGGAATGTACAAGATCTGACGCTGCAATGAAACTATCTGATAAATTGCAGTGTTCTTAACTGCTTGCAAAAAAAGAGATGTGGTCCATTTGCATAACAATGTATAATTTTCAGATTCCTTTGTTGTGAAAATGTATTCCTTTGTATGATAATAGTCAGATTTCTTGAAAAACAAGAGAGGGTGGACCACTTCTGCCACTGTGGAGAAGCCTGCATTATCAAAACCAATCTAACAAACCTGGTAAAAGCATTTTCTAAAGATTTAATCACTGTGACTTTTGACATTTTCCATTCATTAGATTTAGTTATCAATGATAACATCGGACATTACACACAAACAGGCTGCATTGATGAGTTGAAAAACTGGGCATACAGGTTGGTACAATAAGAAACTATCTTCTACAAACACAACAAGTATATTGGAAAATACATTAAAGTTATAGCAGTAGAGCTGTACATAGAGCAACTAAACTTGTTGGTTGTTGCATGCATGATTTTTCAGTTTCACACTCCTGCATTCTACAAATCATAATGTAGTGTCCTAAGCGTGAGTGTGTTGACCATTACTTATAAAATTTCTCACTAAATTTTCACGTTTTGTTTCAATTTTCTTCCTTGAAAACATTCACAGTATGGAAAATTTCAGCATCATATAATCATAGTATTGTCAAATCTGCTAACTAATAATACCAATAACAGCAGTGCATGGTTATTATGTGCTTCTATACTGTTCTACTACATGGCTATGTGGACATGAGGTCTTTCTGAAGACATCAACCAAAGATTTATATATAATATAGGTCTTCCTTTTCAGCATTGTATTTGGTGAAAACTTCATTTTGCCCATGTTAATACCATTGATTTAGCTCTGACACACGTCTAGCTTGCAATAACTGTGTAATCTCTGCTGCTGTATACATCACAGATTAAATTGACATTGTAATAAAGGCACACAGCCACTTGGAAAATGCTGCACATGTTGGTTTTAATGCTGTGCTTCCATTAGGCCATCAATCAATTATAGAGAAGCAAGAATGAGAAGGGTCTTGTTTGAATTCATGACTCTCACTCTATGACGTTAGAGGTGTAAGAACCAGACATGCATGGAGAATAAAATTCTGTATAAAAGAAAGTTGACGTAGCCTGTGTCAAATCTCAAGTATGCTGACTGACACAGTGCATGCTAAAGTACAAATTAATTTTGTAATATGGGACAGTGACACAAGCATTCAAAATTTTGGGCTGATATGCAGTGTTTCGGAAACTATTATCCGATTGGATGGCTGAATCTTACCATAACTGAATAATACAAACAGACTCCCTAAGTTGCTGTGAATAGTGACAATCGACCTATCAGATATGACCTTCCCAGCACACTGAACATCAGCAGAATTTTTTTACTGAGAGCTCTTGGCATTGAGAATGTTCATCAAGAATTCTTGGACAAATTGATGCTTTTCATGGTGAGGTTTTGAAACAGTTCTTACCCTCAAGTCTTCTCCTGAGAAGAAATCTCTAGCTGACTACACAGATATAGAAACTAAGCTGGCAGCTGCTGTTCTTAGATTCAGCAGTATATTCACTACATGCTTGGCAGATTTGATAAAACCCAGCAACTAACAAGGTGTTATACATATATTGTGGGAGAAATATTTTGGTTTGATGAACTGGATGTGCCAAAGACATATTTATAGTGAAATTAAAGAATTGACTACAGAATATTCACACGTTTTGCAAACTACACAAAGGACTGTTGTAATCACATTTTTTCTTGGTTACCAGAGACTATTAAGAGGCACTAAAATGAATAGAAAGAGATGTAGACCTATAGAGCGCTGAAGCATTGACACTAAATTCTTAATAATCAAATTTATATCATGGTAGATTTATGTTTTCATATATATATTTTATGGTCTAGCTCAACTTTAATTTTTGATTAGGTAATCAAAGTAGGGGTATATTCCCTGTTAGGGCTAAAAAAATGGTGGATATTTCTCATATAAATTTACTGTCCACAAAATAACAACTAACATAGAAAGACAATTGCCTAATGTTCCTCTGATTGTTCAGTCTATGAACAGTAACTGTACTCATAAATTAATGTTGATTTTACCTCAAAGTCTTAGCACCCACCGTTGCATGCCAAACGAAAAAGTTACCAAGGACAGAGCATCATATAATGTACCTGCCTTTGTAAATTGAACAGTACCTGATTATACATGTGGTGTTACAGATGGCATATCTCCCTCCCACCTGTTTTAATGGCAGTCAATTGAAAATTCAATGCACTATGTGAAAATTAAATCGAATGGCATATTTCTTTGTTCACTGTGGGTCAAATAAACAAGAGCTAATTTCCTGAAACACTATTGACAATGAATTTACTGCAATGTTCCACAAAAATATACAGTACAAAAGAGTAGCAAATGTTTCAACTGTTCATGAACACTACATAAGTTACATAGAAGTCCTTTCACAAAAATTAACACATAAGAGGACAACAACATTGTGAATATTTTGAACTATCAAGGACACTC
Organism: Ptychodera flava; assembly: GCF_041260155.1. Lineage (NCBI taxonomy): Eukaryota > Metazoa > Hemichordata > Enteropneusta > Ptychoderidae > Ptychodera > Ptychodera flava. The sequence goes on from NC_091941.1 coordinate 11,251,810, forward strand.
TAGAAAACCACTGAAAGCATTATGTAGAATCTATACATGACACAGAATGATGCGTGCAATAATGTCCCTGTGTTAATTCTCCCTCTGTTCTCAAAACCTTGAATGGAAGATACATTCATCAGGTTGTGTTGGGATTATAATAATACCCTCATTGTTGACCTTGTGTCACTGCAGACAGTCACAACATGTTCAATTACAACTATTGTAGCTGTAGATTACAAAATATATATAAAATTGCAGAAACCTTCGATTTCATCATAAAATAAACTTTTTTGCATGAGTTAGTCATGTTCTGGTGTCTTTGTGCTCTCTAGATTGAAGAAATCATTTCAGAAGCAAGTCTGCATTACAAGCACTTGACATGAATAGTATCAAAGCACAGGGCCAATGGGTGCCTCATGATTCAATAGAATTACATTGCGAAAATCAGATAGACTGCATTTCATGATGTAACCATGCACTTCAAAGTGTGTTGTCAATGTGTAAAGTATTTATACTGTGATGCCAATATATAACTATGAGACTGACAGTTATATGCCGCTATGATTACAAAAAATTGCAGTAAAATGGCCACCTTGTAGCAATGTTAGGCTGAAGGTTCAAAGAAAAATTGAGTCAAATGCAGTCTGGTTTGTTGTGCCTCATTAAGAGAAATTGGTTTAGAAATGTATAAGGAATAACCAGGGAAAAACTGAATTGAACTTTGAAGGTTGCAATTTTAGACTTTGCCTGATCAAGCTAATTTATTTTGTGCGGTGTATTTAATAAAGGCAATTTGCTCATGACAGTGATGGGTTATGACGATGATAACTACTGAACGACTATCTGTAATCAGATAATCTCTGTTTTCTTCTATTCAGTTTCACATTAAGAAAGCACTTTCACTCAAGACTCTGCGCTTGAGGTATGTGTACTATTGATAAAACACAAATCTCTCTATGGAATTTGATTCTCACTGTCACATGTTTGTAAGGAAAAGAGAATATCAGATTCTTACAAATCTCCTTTTCTGGCTTCAGATGTGCACAGCAGTACATCTTATGCGAAATATTTTCATTTTCATTTGTTAATTAATATTAGTAGTTAAAATTAATAAGACAGCAGCATACCGTGAGTTATGGCAATTTACATCCTGCGTTCCTCAAGTTAATAAAAATATAGTTTCATAATAATCTTAATAACATTAACTGGTTTATGGTTAGTTACTTGATGTCCCAAAATGGATTATTGTAACACTAAGATTAAAATCCATGACCTAGCTCAAAAAATACACAGTTCATTTGATATACATGAAAGTGGAAATGTATTGCTCCATGACAGGGGTCACTGAAATGAAATGACATCACGACTTCAGGCCTGCCACTTTATCAACAACGGCTGCCCTTTTCATATTAGTTGAAATAGTGTTGAAAACAGAAATATGCGTATCAATTTCACAATAACTGCAACACTACTATACTTGCATGGTTGTCCCATTTGCATTTTTGGCCATAGACAGTAGAGGGGGAAGATCCCCCTCTACTAAGGTTTGGCCCCCTCCTACTATTACCCTGGATAAGCAGTGGCAAACCTTGGAAAATTTAGTTCAATAACTGTCAATATCTGAATGACTGTGACAAATTTGCTGTATGTTTGATACACATAACAAGAGAGTTTCTTTGAACTGAAGGATATGTCTGCAGTAAAGGGCCTCCTATGCTGAATGCATTGAGTTTATAGTGTGTAATTCACTGTCATTTATTACCTGGAATCAGTAATATACATCCAATCATCTAACAAACCCCCTGCATACCATTTTAGCTCTAAATTTTCAAAAGCTCTTCAAACTCAAAAGGTCACCCATTTATGTTATAAAATGAAAATGAACAAAGAACCTACGCTTTAAATTTCTGTACAGCAGGTGATAAACGATGAACATGTTTTGTTTGCTAAAACATATATGCACGCGATGTAGGGCCATAAATACCTTCTACCATGGTGATATAGAAGGTATGAAATCTCTCATGTAAGGATACCGTGTCTAATCACTTTTAGGGATATTCCAGGATTTCATCCGGATGTTGACCAGGGAAATGGAAATAGGCATTATAATCACTGCATCGTCCATTACATATGGTACTTTGTAAAGGGTGCATGTAGATAGGGAACTAATCAGAGGACAGAAACTAAGGACAGTGTAATAACGCTAATACTACATGTCTTGCACATTCTTGTCTTCACTAAAGCATCTGCTGATAGCATGGTACGCCATGAAGATTTCATTTCCTGATGTTGTGTCTGTCATGTAATTTGTGAGAGTGATGAGATGAAAGGACTGCAGGCAATTATACATTGGATGACATGGTCAATGTGAAATTAGCACCACCTAGAAGAGCTGAATGAACCTTGCAGAGTTGATCAATATATTACCATTCTCTTTAGCTAATTGTAATTATTAGAATTATTAGAAAGAGAGAAAGTTCAAAACAGAATTTCATTTCTCACAACAGCCATATCAATGGTACATTTGAAAGTAGTGGTGCTGTGATTTGCTATTGGCTCTCAGTCCGCCATCGCTTAAAACATTTAAATTTGGGTATGCTGATTGAGCCAATGATATACAAGCCAATGTTAGAAAAGGTCTTCTCATAAATTGTACCCCAAAAATGCACAAAGAGGGTAGCAGGTATGAATTTAGAGATGTAATGGAAGCCACTGATGCTGTTTTTTAAATAAATTGGGCCTCTGTGAGGAAAACCCATCTCTGAACCCAGCAATACGTGTTTATCACTGCCATATTGTTTGAGAACTTCTTCTCTTTCTAATGCTTACATGGGCCATCGCCGTATATTGAACCACAAGAAACTGTGGTAAAGTCTCCTGGATTAGACCGTTTCCGGGGCTTGTTTGTGAGGTAGGCCTATCAACTGGTCCACAGAATGTAGAGTATAAAGTACACTTAGAGTCCCTGTCTGCTGATCCACAAATGAATCATGATATAAATCTAAACAAAATCATTGAAATGAGCGTATTACTTGTTTCACCACAACTTGTAAATTCAGATGGGCATTTCTTTTTCTTCCAACCTGCGTCATTAAAACAAGCTTTGTGTTTAAAAGTGTGGTGTGACCTACTCATACAAGATGTAGTAATATTAATTATCATTTACAATTAGCTAAAGTGAATGGGAATATATTGATCAACATTGCAAGGTTCATTCAGCTCTGGTACTAATTTCACATTGACCATGTCAGCTTTCACATAATTCCCAGCAGTCCTTTCCTTACAAGAATTTCAATGTCTCAGAAGTGGATATGTCATTGTTATGAGTTGCTAAACAGAGTAAAATCATTACAAGTAGTGCCCTTATAAATCCGTCTCTAATTTTATTAACAGAGTAAAGCAAGGTGTGCATATTAAAACCTATGGAATGCAGTGAGCATGTTCAACCACAGCTGCTGCTTTGAAATGAGTTTAATACTTCTTAAACCTGTTCACCCCAATTCCCTGTAAGCTGATCCACATTCACCATCAATAACATTGGCTTTGGGCCAAACCATGGTGGTAAAAGGGTTAAACAGTATGAAAACTTGTTTGACCGTTAGATTCATCTTTTATCATCTTTTAATAAGAAAATATTAGGCTTTTACTGCTGATATTTTATTCAAGGCAATTCTGTGAAATCCAATAGACAACATTTTCTAAATTTGAAACGTATTATCAAAAATCAGCCCACATACGATACTGAATATGATGTCAATTCAGTCACGTAAACTCTATCTGGGAAAAATGACACTGTCAATATCTACCAAGATAAAATGCTAAAAACGAATTTCTCTTTTCAAAAACCTATCTTTTTAAGGGTACTACTAATTTCTAGTATCTGTGACCTACTCTGGATAAACGTCGTTTGGCCACACCTACATTTCACAATTCTTTTTAGGCATACCACTTGTGGGTGTCTAGTTCTAATGAGTATGACGTTAATACCACAATTTTGTTGACTAAAAAGGTCATGCTTTCAACCAGCAAATCAAATTTGGTATTCTGAAGGTCTTGTCTCTCTAATACCTCTTCTACAAGGTTTCATAACAGAAGCTCATCACGTTGGCTGAATACAAGTAATTTCTTCAAATGGATACCTGTCATAGGCATTAAAAGTGGATGCACCACATACATATAATGAATGGCATGAATGGCTGTTGACCATCAAATCATGAGGTACATACAAGGTACTGTCATATTAGAAGAACTGATGTAAGACACTTTCATTTCCCTCTTTCCTGTTTATAACCAGACTTCTCCCCTCTCAAATCTACTTTTCTACGGGAAGCCTTGAAACCTTAAAGAATGCCCTCTGCTGTATCACAGCACAGAATTTTAACCTTTTATTCTTTTTCTGTTTTTTTTTTTGCTTAAAAATATACAAATTTCTTGTTCATAACATGGTGCTGAATGTATGAAGCTGAACAAAAACAAAGACATTCACTGCATTCATTTTACTGATTCAGTTGAAGTTCATGCTAGTTTTACCCTGGGTATAAGATTACTACGGAGATGACCATGCGTACTAAAGCCTGTATTGATTTGCTCATTTTTGTTACATTGTAATTCCATTTTTTTATCTCCAAAATGTGAAATATTGGCATTGCCTTTCCAGTGAAATTTATATTAGTGCTCCAGAGATGTCACTTTAGCAATAACTTTAAAGATTAAACGTAACATATCATTAGTGTTTTCTTAATACAGAGGTTAAAGACAATGTTTTTCCATTACCTTCATAAAATACACACATAAAGACATTCAAACAGAAGAGCTTACATGCCATGTCAAAATGTCAACAAAATTCATGTTTTCATAATCATTTATTTGGTTGCATTTGTTATTACATATTCAGCAATTAGTAATAAATGGGATGTTTGGATTGTACCACGATGCTTTGGCTGACAGCCTTGAAGGATGTTTCAAAAACTTGTCCAGTCAACAATGACAAATGAAGATACAGGAGACTGCAATGCTGTCATGGTTTTTGGATTAAGATAGAACTGCCTGGAACATGTGAATTTAATGATGCACAGAACTGTAATAAGGCTGAATGCTGACCATACCAATTAACCTTGCTGAGGCTCAACCATGCATGTGCCCAGACCTGTTCCAAATTATCTCCATTTCCAGATGGCACTTTTTCATCATTAAACGGCATTCATTGAAAATGTGCAGAGACATTGGTAAAATTTGCTTTCCAGTTGAGATACAATGCTTGGATGACAGTGCAACAATCTAAAACCATTAAAGGTAGAATGTGCCTTGTGAACAGATGTATAGACTCTCAAACTTTTACAATTATTTGGCCTACCACTTGTGGAGGCTCATTTTGAAGCTCTTGGTGTGAGAAAACTTTTTACTGCCTTAGTTTTGTGGAAATTGGAATTTTATTTCTCAATAGAGATAAGACAGGGATGGCAGCCATTTTGAATTCCAAATATCAGTAAACAGTGTGTAATTTGTCTCTCTAATATTAAAATTTGCATGGTAACATCGATTTTTATTCTTAATGTTGAAAGAGAATGGTTGAAAGTTTGCTTGAGAAAAACTTGAGCAAAAGTTTAAGCCTTTCATTTTTGAGGAGCAAACTACCTTAATGCAGAGAACAAGATATTACACCATGAGTGTTGTAGTTCAAATATGTTATTACCTAGCTTTCAGAGATTAATATACATCACTTAGATTAGACTTGCTGCATTGAAAAAGTTAATTAGTAAAATTATTTGACCTAATTCCTCTGCTAATTATATATACAGACTACCCATACTAGTTTGAATTCCAAGAAATAATGATAAGGTAGTTACTCTGCAGATTGCCTCATGGGGATAAATGCAATTAATAGAAACATGAGATCACCCCAGGGTGTTATTCAAAGTATAATTCAAGGTAAATTTTATCACTATAGTTGGCCTGCTGCTCTCATTGATAGCATTCTCTGGTTATAAAACTGTTCTATGCTTGAGACAGTGTGACCATGACATACATCCCTGCCAGACTGATGTAATTATCTGAGGGTACATGAACTGAATAAGATACCTGTACTGTGGTACATGTACGTGGCCTGGGTACAACTGTGAGTACAGTGACTATACTGTTCATCGCTTGTGAAGAACCTGGCTGACTCACAAGGATGCATTGTGTAGATACAGACAGTATACTCTACTCATTACCTTGCAGAAATGACACCATGATATCAATTCAATGGTACAGCAAGATCAACTGGTAGATGAGAATATGAAATACACTAAATACAATAGTACACACAACATACCTAATACAGTAGACCGTTGATTATCCATACCCTGCTGACAATGGATTACTGTAACAGTAAGCTTTCAAGCATGGATTTTAAATACCTTGTAGGTCTGTGAGACAACTGTTCAGTTTTGTCCTGTATAGACTTGAAATTACACATTTAATAGCTAATTAAGACTGGAAATTACAAACATAATGATTTATTATTACATAAATACTACATGGCCTTGTTTATCACATCATAAACTGTTCCATAGACATACAGTACAGTACTATGTTCACAAGCAAGATCGTGAATTTTACCTTGTGTGGAAGACAGAGCTAATACCCTGACTTTTTTGTTTTTATTTCTTCTTATTCTTTCATATATTTCATAAATGATATATTCATTTTAATATTTTGTTTTCTAAAAATACGCTTACTTGTTGTATGTCTAAACCAAAAGCCATCGTTCTTCTTTAAGGTTTCATGTTCTCCTCAATGACAAAAACTGTTTACATTGCAAAATTTTATCCAAATTACATTCATTTCTGTACTGTATAAATAAATCATATAAGCTGATGAAGAGCTGCTCTAGTGACTCATGATGGAATTGTTTAACATATGTTTATTGGCAGAACAACTAAATTACTAATAAATGCTCATGCATTGATTATGGAAGCTGTACTGGGAATCAAACCTAGCGTCAACCATGGTGCAGCATTTCATCTCATGAAGATATGTAGACAGCAACTTGTACAAAGTTGAGTTGCATTCCAGAGAGATGGGATCAAACCTAGACGCCGATTGCCTATCTTGGTGTTTCAGTCTGACATTGGTGACGGAAATCTATAATGACTGTCTCATACTCATAGGCTAATTCAAACACCATCTGTGATAGAAAGCAACACACTGGGAATAGACAGACACTTATTAAAGTCTTGTTTTAGACTGTTTTGAGGCAAGCAAGTCCAAAGAAGATGTATTAGGCATGATAAATGGAAGGAAGTATGAGTCCTTGCATAGACATGAAATAAACGGGCGATTTAGATGGTTATTAGCTTTCCCTAAACTGTCCGAATGATTTATTCCTTCTTATTTGCCTGGCAGACATAAAATGCACGGAAGTTCAGACTGGTAGATTTTGATATAACTTGGAAATTCCCATTTACATGATAATAGATGGATGGAAGCTGATGCTGTGAATGGTTGATTACATTGGATGAGTGCTAAAATTCCTGACCTAACCCAACATTTGTATGCATTCAGCGGCACAGCCAGGTGTACCTATTATACATGATTTATTGACAAATTCACATTAAAGATTTAATGGCTGCACATCTTGCTTGCAGGGAAAAATTGAGGCCATCGCGTATGTCTTGAGATAGGAAGCTAACAGGGCCTGAACAGTCCGCATGCACTGATGGATTTTATCATTTTTGAATGGTTACAGGTTACCAGGATCTAGGAGTGACTGACACATTAGGATGAACATGAATGCAGAATTACCATCAACATATAATAATGATAATGTTGACGAGTCAGAACACTATAACCAAATTTGAACTTGCATGGAAGAAGTGAAAAGTGAAATTGAAGTATGTAACAACATCTTATCATGAATGATGAATTAATAAGTATAGAAATATCAGTGCAAAGGAAAAAGTAAATCCGTAGCAAAATAGTGAATCTTTCAGAAATGCATATATTCTCTATCATGATTGATCACTGTTGATACCTAGTATTGTCTGAACTGGTGACAAATTTAGATCTACCAGGTAATACTTAGTACAGAACAAACACAAGCTTTAATTGCAAAGGAAACATCCACTTCAAAGGAATCCCACAAATAACATTTGCTGTCATTTGCTAATGTGAAATGCATCGATCAAACATTTGTAAATATTGACAAATGCAGGAGTCAATCAATGTTATCGTCACTTCAGCCCTCTTTCAACCAGACTGTCTGTATGACCATGGCATTTTTGTTATGATCTCTTGAGGCACATGACTCAACGTTTCTGTTTCCCCTGCTCTTGAAGTTTCCTATTCTGTTTTTGTGTGGTGAAAAAAATAAACTTTCTGAATAAATCACTCCTATTGAAAATTACCCATCACCTGCAAGAGCATAATCTTGTTCCTACACAATATTCTGAGCATTTCAATCATGGAACTAACCATGTTTGCTGGACATTTTTCCAACAAACTGGTCAAAAGGTTGTGACTTACTGTTGGAGTAAATGACAGAAAGCAAAAAACACTCAAACGGATGATTCAAAAGAGTAATAATGTAATAATGATATAAACACGGAATTAAGATACAGTCACAATATATCTTTTGCAATTTCAATTTACATCAACCGTGTTTTATTCTGAGATTTCCTACAGCAGGCCTCCCATTTTTAATATCGTGGCCTGACCGATAGCCAAATGGTTGCATACTAGACGTATTTTATGAAATGATCCATCATCGTAATCAGGCATGGGAGACAGCTAGTACTTCGTTGATCCGATCAAAACAAGTTCCCAAAGTATATGCTCATCTGTCTGTAACCTTTTTGTATGCATTACATAACCCTGGCTGATCACGACTCTCTCGGAGAACACAATCTCTATTAAAAGAAATTGTTTTTATGGCATTGATACATTATATTATTATAGCATGAGAATAAAATGCCTTTCTTTCATCAAGTTTCAGTACTGACTATAGAAGTCTGCAATATACGTGTATAGCAATGGTACATGTCTTTCAATTACACTCATTGGAAGTTCTTTCTCTCATCCATGGTTACTTAGTGGTTTTCCCCTTGAAAAACTTTAAATATACAGTTGCTAAAATCACGTGTTTTTGAAGTCTCCGGAAAATACAAAATTCTGATTGTGATGTAAATGAAACACACTCTATTTTTGCTGTTCACTCGCTCACTATACCAATATTTCAAGTGATATGACTTCTAGTCAATGAAAAAGGGAAACAGGCTGGTCAGTTGCACAGAGATGTACAGTTCCAATACACACATTGACACAAGAGACTTGCATGTCATCTACACATTATGTTGCTCACTGATAAAAACAAACGACATCTTCCTTTGCCAAGTGGTGTTTAATAGGGAAAGATCTTGTCCTGTAACATCTCTTAAATGGCATTGCATGTGAGTGGCCAATTCCTTGACTCCTCAGTGCTGTGCTTACACTTCAAGATAGAAATATCCATTTTAAGGCCACACTCTGCAAGTCTTTTGAACAACTTTGTGGAAGGAATTGCTAGCTTTTTTTTCTGTCAACAGTTTGATTGACAATTAAAGGAAGGCAGTATTAAAACTAAATTTTAAATGGCAGTGATAACTTTGTTGCAGGCAGAATTGGAAATGGCATGTCCTTGTTCTTTCATGCCCTTGAGTTGCAGAGCCAATAAAGACAGAGCTAGTTGAACTTGTATTGCCACAACTGATTGAGAAACACAATTGGCAAAATGCTCCTACATGTACCAACACTGATGCGTTTTCCCACAGGGCTTTGCTTGGTTGACTGTGTGTACAATTCCAACCTAGCCAAGCCTTGTGGATTGTACAATGAACCACATCAAGAGAAAGATATACAAACAGGATAATGGTGATGCAATTCATTTCTTGTGTGACAAAATACTGTCAGGGAGGCTTGTGGTTGCTTCTGTGGAATGTGCGCCTAAGTTGTACTTTTCATGTTTTAAAATGTAACAAATTGGATGTAGCATATTGGTATGCCAGGTCGGCTGCATAGTTGGGTAAATACAAACTCTTACACCTGTTCATGTCAGTCTGTATAGAAGAACATTATATACACATTGCAAGGATGTAAAATCCAGTCTGTTATTTAGGTGAATGGCTGTTAGTACTGACTAAAGTTTAACTGTCAACAACAAAAGGCCTATGATTTCCAACAGGTAGAAAGACGAAAGAAATAATTTATCAACCATGATTACGAGTACCTTAATCAAGCTATACCAATCACCTCGGTGATCACCATTCCTGTCATATAGGTAGCTGCAAAACCAGTCACACATGAACAGTTTTGAACTTACCTTTGGAAAGCAAAATCACCCTTGGAATGCTTCCATACAGTGCTAGCCTATGTAAAACATTTACAAATATGCAGAATAACACAGAAGTCAGAGTCTTTATTTTATCATCATTAATTCACAAGTTTGCCATGTGTTTACACTTTCTTAAAACGTAACTGCATGCTGACCAGCAGATCCTTCTGTAGGTTAAAGGGCCAGTACAGCTGTAACTTTTGGTGATTTTGTCACTATTTTTGTTTTTTTAACGTCAACATCAGTTTCTTGTTCTACTCCCTAAGTTATGTTGGGATACACTGATTCAGTTTGTTAACTCAAGCTGTACATGTGTAGACTGCATTGTTATTGTTAACAAATGAATTTTGGTCAGGACTATAACAGTGCATTTCACATGTAGAGATGCTGTGTTGACAAGCGAAATAGTGACTGTTTCAACAAGAACTTGCAGTTGACAAAATACAAAAATAGTGAAAAAATTATCAAACGTTACAGCCACAAAACAGAAATGAAATCATGCGACACAAGGTGAACTTGAATGATGTCAAAGGATATGGCATGGTAATCAACACTTATATTTTACCGCAAACGTCACATCAGACCTGATGTTAGTTGATAGGAAGAACCAATCTGGCATGTGGCACAACCAAGAGGGCACAAAGAGTGAAAATCAATATCAAGATAAAGAGTTGATTATCAGTTGAATAGTGAGGGAATGAATAAGCCTGTTGCTGGCAGCTTAAATCCCGGTTAAGGTACACATGTTTACACTACATGTACGCAAAGAGTAACAAGGTCTATCAAACAACATCTATAAATCATTACAAATTATGTGTTTAAAGAAAATTCATATAAAATCAAACGATACACAGATTTAAAATTTACGAAGGAATTTGAGTGATCTATTTCGTAAATTTAAAAAATATTGGAGTATCCATACAGAATAGAAAGAAAGTCAAGTTTTTGAACCAAAAATTGACCACTGTTTGAAATTAAAAATAGCTGAAATTCCACTAGTTTATGACTGAAAAAATTGGAAAACTTTATGAAAAGCAGTTCCACTAGCAGAAGGGACAGGACTGTTTTTGGCTTAGTAAGATAGTCAACTACAATGCAATACAGCAGTGTAGAACAAATTTATGTTTGAAGAACTTTTGTTTTTTGTGAAAATATGTCCTGTCCCCTCTTTCCATGACAGAACAGAGACAAAACCATGAAATGCGTCATGGACTGACTTTGCGAGAATAGTGATAAAGGTTCAGCTGCCTTGAAGCATCACATTATGAACAGATTCTATGAGTTTTAAACAGCAATCAACACCGTAAAAACTAAAATTGCTTTAAGAATTTTCTGAACTTTCAATTATGCCTCAGGGGTGGAGATGAAAAAAGCTTGACACAGACTCACAGTCTCATAAAAGACTGTGAAACAAAAAACACTGCTTGAGAGTAATTTATCATACTACAGTATATTGAACATTAACAAGAAACCTGCTGGCAATACGTGAAAGTGGAAATTTTGAAAGATGCCGACTCTGAAGAAGGTCAAACTTACACCTGCAATGAACCACGATGCGTAAATATCTCAATGACAATGCAAATAGGTTTAGAAGATACAGAATCTCTTGATGTCTAAACTTTTATCGCTCAAACATGATAATTCATTCAATCTTGATCAGTAGAATATTTTTGAGACTGCAAAATCAACTTTCCTTACATGTCAATGTCATCTTTTTTTTTCAAAAATATATAAAAACTCACAGACCGTTACAACAAACAAGTCATCATGCCTACAGCCTACATATATAAAAAAGGTGTAAAATTTTTGCTGCAGATTTTAATAAAATTAAAATGATAGTCATTAAAAGAAATACAATTTATTACAGGATAAAAATGGAGCCACATTAAGTTCTGAAATGCAGGAAATATCCTTTATTGAATTTTTAAAATTGGTTTCTAGTGTAATAATGACGATTACTCATGGAATCTACCTTCTTCAAATCTACACCTACTGTGGTTCATGACTGATTTACTATGTGTGTGTGTTTGTGTGTGTGTGTGTGTGCACGCACACCTCTGTGTGTATGGACTACATGTATGTGTGTCAGCATATGGCTATGATGGTTTACTGATAACAAAATCAGTGTACCCACAATCAAGTTTTTCTCACACACAATATTTAAATGTTTTCTTGCCTTGCCGTAGAACAACTATTAATATATATTCAAATACTGACAGACAGCGATTGGTTTGATTTCATAATTTGGCTCTCTATTGTTTGGGATAATATTAGGACATCACATTCATAGCATCGCATTTACTGATGTCAGGTCACAGAGACCCCTAACAAATGTGAAATTGTATGATGGAAATGCCTAATAAAACTGTGATATTCATGCATTATAGCTCAGCTTTCTACTGATATGAATGAGGAGTATATGGCTACAAGTATTGGCTATCTGTTCAATAAATCATTTACATTTTGCCCTTTTCATAGTCATAAAGGTATAATGCTGCTGGGATTACACCTAACAGCTGGTTGAGAGGGACATAGTCTCGTGCAGTGGTGTCCACACTTTTGAGAACATAGAAAGGAGGATGTGGGACATTGTGCCTTTGATGATTCTAACACATGTCTTTATTAGTACTCTCTTTGCTGCCATCATTTGTGGTATCAATTCAGAAAGTAACAAGGATATTTCAGATCGACAAAAAAGGGTTTGTGCAACAGCAACAACATGTAAATGCTTTGTTTTCAGCCAACGGGATGCACAGGTACATGTACTAAATCTTGACGTTGTTGCACATCTTATCTGTTGGTGAATGCGAACGTTAGATGGCAAGTAAATAGAAAAGCTCGAACTCTGCGTGTGAAATACCCCTTTGCTCTGGGGAATATATTTGCAAAAGTTGAATAATTTCATGTGATTTAGACTGATTATCTGACCATGCTGTTGATTTCTTTTATGATCAACACCAGAAAAAAGTATTCTCTGTGTAATCTCACACATTCCATGGTCAGTTTTAATCGTAAAATAGTTGTGCTTGTCGAAACCAATAATAGCTGATTCAAAGAGGAAGTCGTGCTGCCAGCTGGTCTTTCTCCTTGTTTTTGAGCCTCATGAAAATTATTGATAATTTTTCAGCATTATCATTTTGTTTCCTTAGTATTCAAGACATTATAGGCTGCCAACAGCTGTTGTCTGTCATTGGTCTGTTTATTTCCTTGTAAGACCTAATTGTGAATTTGTTCCAGAGTTTCGAATGGTATTATATCTTCAAATGAGCTGCAGTTTATCCCAAACATACACATTTTACCCACATTTACATGACCTTATCACCTTAACTAAACAAAACCAACAATATTTGGAATTATCCACCATTTTATAAACTCTCACAACCATCTTGCTATGCTTTATCAATCCTCTTCCCCCTATGTGGTTATAGTTCCCAAGCCTTATATTGAGCTCATCTGAGAGCAGGGCTTCCATACAAATTTGAAACATTGTCCTGAAATTCTGATTTCATATGTCATTTATGCAATCGTCTGACTATGAACATGCATTTTTGAAAAATTAAATTTGAATGTAGTATTGCAATTTGTTTAGAACTTACAGCTGTCATTCTTTGAAAGGAATCTCGAGGAGAAAATAGTTTTATTATTCCCATTTAATAGATGGCATACAACTTTCTCTCATGTCTAATGCTTGTCTCATTATCATATTTATTTGACATTACAAAAGTCTGATCTTTGGAAATGACAGCTGTGATAATTAACAACCAGTAATTAAACAAATCACCCATTGAAGCAAACGTTAATCACTGGCATAATCAACAACTGTTGTGAGGGACAGATGTTTTTTTATTATTTCTATGAAATTGCCAGGACCTGAAGGCTACAGTAATGCTGCAATCTAACAACTGCCACCATTCACCATAACGGTCACTATGAGAGCTGTACTAAACGAGACTGCAGAGACATATTCGGATCTAGCATTCATGCAATTAAGCTTATTCAAAATGCACAACTGTCATCTTATGATTTTTGACGAGCTCTCGTTAAACACACCGGAAAAAAACACATATGCTAATTTGATTTGCTAGCCTGTCACATTGTATTTTCATCATGGAATGACACCACCCTTGATTTGCTAGCCTGTCACATCGTATTTTCATCATGGAATGACACCACCCTTCATGACTAAATAGCTCAGAAGGCAGAAACTCTTAAATGTGGAGTTTCTTGAATATCATCAGCAGAATCTGAAGACTATTGAATCTGTTATTTTTTTTTGGTATACAACTGTACACACTTTATATAATTAAATACATAGCTGTGAATAAATGTGTATATGTACAAATTTCTTTTCAACTACCAATTATCAATGCACTGTTTCCTTAATTTACTTCAGAAACTCCATACTACTGTTACAGTGCACAGACACAGGATAGGTCATAGTCACCTTATTGATTGATACATCTGAAGCACTTTTATTAAATTACAGGGACTAGAGTGAGAAAAATGAAATAAAAACCCCGACAATTCAACCTCTGAAGTACTGGTATTTTGAAAGAGTAATCCACTGAATTTCAAAGATGGCTGATCCAGGAATTAAATTCAATTTTAGAACTTACAGACCATTCATCTGGTCTCAAATTTGAATTCATAGGCTTGATTTCTTGATTAATCCCGGTTTACTTCATTTTGACTGCTTTCATTTGACCTGATGACTTCAACCAAGGAGGAACGGCACGTCCAATCCAATCCAAATGGCCAATACAGTCAGTCTGGTGAGTTAATGGTCCGTACATTTTATGCTTGTCCAGCAGCAGCAGTGAAGAGTAAGTTTACTAACAGTGAAATTTCTCCTGTCATTATTCAGATTCATGTGAGGAGTTGCAACTAAAAAGATAAAATGACCTTTAAAAACCAATGAGAAAAGATAATCCTTTTTTAATATTCCTAAAAACATCCAATATAAATTTGATGATATATCCTGGGCACACGCCTTGCAACCAAAGGCAACCAAACATACATTTCTATACCATCTGTTGTCATGGTAAACTTTCATTATAAAGTCTAGAATTTTTCCTCTCCACCCTCTGCAGATACACATAATGGTAAGAAGATCCTAATACAGCTAATTCTGTGGGTGGTTGTAGGTTAGCATTGATCACCTGAGAGCAGTTCTGTTGGGAATAGAGTGACACAGACAGGCATTGTTAACTCTTCTCAAATTCAGTCTTGCTGAGAATCAATATAGAAATATGAAAAATAAGATTCTAATTATTTTTCTTTTGTCAATATTGAACAAAAACGATTACTTTTGGCATAGATTTCATGATCACATCAACAGTATGTATCATGTTAAACAAAATCTGTTCCTAGTGTTCCACCGTGGATATAAGAACCCGGACCATATCACGGTAGATCTTTCACTGCAGAATGTCAGTATGCGTGGTATGCATGATATACATTGTACGCAGTGCTTAAAAGAGCACTTTACAAAATATCATGGTAGAGAAAACCATGACAACAGCCTCTGAGGACTGTTATCATTTTAATGTAGAAAGGCAGCATTGGTTGACCTTCTCCATCAGGATGAGAAAACATTACCAAAATGACCTACTGTTGAAATTAAATATGCATTAATGTATCCAAAGCCATCATACACTGTAATAACAACATTTATCCATATCAAGGAATATTGATCAGCAAGTTTACATGTAATTGTATTTGTCTTACTATAAATATTAGGTATAACCATACAGTATTTGGCATGTATATTCACTCTGCTTTCTTGGACGACTTAAGAAATTCCAAAAAGCGAATTGGATATGATTTTTTTAATTTTAGTTCTTTGTTGGACATTTTCAATATGATTCCAGTATGTATGTTAACATATCATGATAAATTATGCAAACAGTAATAGATAGCATCATAATTTGTCATTCTGAGATAGGGACTGTTGTTTTCCTTAGTCAAACTGCTATCTCTCCGGCAAAACAATCCACTCTAAAGCTACATAGTGTCAAGGGACAACACAGTGCTCTATACCGCAAGTTTGACCTCGAAAGTACATCTCATTGAGGACACAATTAGGGAAAAAGTGTTGCCAGAACAGGAGATAAAATTGTATTGCAAGCCTGGTTGTTCAGTAAGAATGAATAACACAGAGCCCATATTAGCAACAATACAATTCAACACTATCCTTGGTTTTATTTTTCATTTATTTACCATAGAGGCACCCCCAGATAAGCCCTGATTGGTACCATTGGACAATAGTCCCGGCGTTCTTCATATGTGCAGATTGTTCCATTGATATTTCTTACCCATCTTGTCCGTTTGTAGCTGTGCCTCTTTTGACAAAACTTCACTAGTCAACATGAATCACCATTTTCCACAAGTAAACAAGATAGCCTTGGAATTTTCACAAAAAGCTCCATAAATTATCATAATCTGTAAAATATATTGGCCTTCAGAAAAATAATCAACTTGTCTGAAGAAAAGGATGCAGTTCCTGACACAAACAAGATTTGATAAGAATTTGATGCAAATATTTTTTAAATAACTTATTTTGCATAGCTCTTTGCTTGGCTATAACTTGTCAGCTTGTTCTCTACATTCACACTACATGAAGCCAATAGGCACATGTTGAGTCAGCGTGGCAGGTAGGTCGGCTTCTCTACCAAAAGCCATACATGTACATTTTTGATGTATCACACTGCCTGAAACACCTTGACATATCACACACTAGAACTTCATCAAATCTAGCTCTCGCTGATTCCTTAGCAAATTTAATCACTGCCCCCCCCCTTTCTTTTTCCGCATACAAATATATTACTTATATTTATATAACACATTTCTTTGTTTTATACACTTAGTGTATGTATATATATATATATATATATATATATATATATATATATATATATATATGTCATTCATTTATTTATTTATTAAATATATCATATATAGACACAGTTGAAAGCCTTATAATATTCCCACAGCATTTAAAAACCAAACACAAGAAGATTCAATAAGGACACAGATATCTTTCATGATTAACTTCAAACTGAATTTGCTTAGTTCATACGTTATTGCTGCAATTGCAATTCTGAGATGTTAACGTTCCTATTACAGAAGTTACATTAGTCATCACTGAATTAGTCATAGTACTGAACAGGATACTTGACAACAAAACATGTATTATATGGAAGAAACGTGACTTCTTGTTTCCTCATGGCAATATAGTCAAACTTATTGAGAAGTTTCATATCAACATTCATTGAAATCCCTTCTTGAATCAAAAGTGAACTCTAACTACATTGTATACTGAAACATAATACGATTATTGTCAAATATAATCTCACTTTAGTACACCAGGGTTTGGAGCTTGATGGTGCACCAGCAAACTCAATAGCATAATTTTCTGTCAATAATGCGTAAAGAGAGAAGCTTTGTCCATTTACAAAAATATGTACGCAAATGACTTCTTTATATTATTCATTTCTTGTTACTATGACTAGACTACAAGAACTTGATGAGCATTGCATTTTTTCAAACTTTCTTCTAAGTTAGTTTTTATAATCAGTGAGTCATCATTTGAGGAGTAGACACAAGGAAGTCACTATACTGGCATTTCTAACCCTGCAATCCACTTCGGAAAACAGTTTGTGCTAAAGCTACAGTTACTGTACATCTACAGCATCTTACATGTACACCCAGAAGAAAGCAGTTGCCATAGCAACATAAACCTTCAATGAGCACATGTAAAATTCAGTGGGATAAATAAGTCTAGTTTTGCCTTCTCCAAAACTGAAAGGAAAATATGCTTATTTCTGCGAGATCAATTTCATTGCTTCATTCTGGATAGTATGGGGATGCCATGCCCTGGTACAGTATACTCTTCCAGTAATGAAATAGATTTCAATGAAGAGTAATTGATGTCTTGACTATCTGCAGGCCATGGTAGCATTATCTGTGTCAGACAGCAGACAATGTAATCATACGATGCATCACACTGATCCATAAGCTTTACAAATTCCACAGAAGGTGATGATCCGTGTTTTGGCTATAAGAAACTCGACAGTCATATGACCATTTCATTTTACTTTTTTGATTTTAAAAGGAAACCGTGTGAAGGAATTTTCTTCGACTGGTAAGATTTTGTAAAATAGGGTTTTATCAATCTGGGACATACACTGTACAATAGAAGACCAGGTGTTTGGGGTTGAACTCATCATGTGATATAGTGTGAACAAGAGTAAAATTTCATCACCCCAGTCGGTAACTAAGCAGTGACACAGTATCTTGTTGAATGGAGACTAGCTACGAACACATGAAAGATCAAATTATTTGAATTCAAACACAGAAACCTCTTGAACAGGTAGTGACTGCACAGACCTTATTAATATTCACTCACGATGTTAACGGGGGCCCACAGGGTAGTCTGGGCTGCATCATCTCTTAAAAGCCTTGTCTCCTGGCTACCTTGACTACACAGCATGATTGGAACTGACGTGAATTGATGCAAGATCATCAATTGACTACGTTTGCTCCTGTTTCCTTACAGTTATTAATAAATTCAGAAAGCATGAAGAAATAAATCATACTTCAGTTTTCTTTTTCTCTGTATTACATCCCCCCCTGCCTAACATTGCTAGGCGTGTCTAAATTTGATAATGTAACATGGCAGAGTGAGGATGACAGAAATTTGTGTTCAGTGCGTGTCCAGGCATTCCTACTGAGAATTATTTGGAATTTGAACAGAAGCTTAACACTTTCGCCACCTTATTTAAGTACAACCCTGACATTTTCTAGGGCACAGTTGGACTTCTGTGCCCATAATCATTACAATAGATTAAAGCTGTATAATGCCACACAGTGGTGTGACAATACTGTTTTCAATCATGTGGTTAGACCTATACATCATGGGACTTCGAGAGTGACAAGGTGAATTATTCCCTGCATAAAATCTCTGCCCTTAATGTAGCCTGGCAGCAAGAAAGTAGGGCATTAAAGCATTATCAAGGCTACATGTCTGAGACAGGACAGGTAACACAAAAAAATTTATTACACTTAATTAAGGCCAAAAAAGGAAAAGGATATGTTTTTCATCCTCATTCACATTGATCTATTAGTTCTCTCAGCTGTTTTTGTCTTTTAATACTTGGAAAACTTAAATATGATGAAACTGACCACGCATTGGAGACAGAATATGGGAATGTCTGTACATAAATGTACACTGTTAAGTTCAGAGCACTGAACTTAGTGTTGTCATGTGCTACAGGTAAGAGTCAAAATTACTGTTGCATTAACCCTTTGAGTGCTATTATTTTTCCCACTAAAATTTTACTACAACATTTTACCAGTTTTTATAAATTTTTGTGTCATTTTTTGATAATTTTGGACCAAAGGCACATCCAATTTCGTTGATTACAGTTTTACATCAAAATTTTGGCAAATATCTGAAAAAAATTGCCTGGGGTACAGGTAAAGGTGTAAAGGTGTCACAATTGACTTTGGTGCTCAAAGGGTTAAGACATCCCCCGTTTTTTTGTTTTCATTTCAGTTATTTATCTTGCAAGCTTTCCAAATAAAAAGACTTAATTGCCACATCATTTTTGTGAGTCTGCGATACAAATGAGGAGACCACACCTGTGCTGTTTTTTCTTACCAGGCACATTGCAGTTTTTTCATGTTTATGACTTAATATTAATCTATCAGCAGCCACAGCGAGTGTACAGAAGTATATAACGCAAGCATTAATACTACTGATATTTAAAATCTCTAGTTTTTCATTCTTAAGATTTTTTTAGAATGATGAAACTAATACAAACTGAAACTCTCACATTGACACCATGCACTACTGCATGAAGTACACTGGTACTGGTTTGTACTGGTTAACTATCTCATTAAATCTATATGGTGATTCATGAAGATATCGAAGACAACTTATTTTTTGCTAATACAAGTTATACATTGAGAGTGGTTCCCGGATATTGCTTTGTATATTTTTAAGATTTCATTAAATCAACACAGATTCATGAAGTGAGTACTTTTATGGCCATATATCTCAAAAATTATTACAGAGACTTTTATTAAGAAATAGCAATACATTTACTGCCTATGGTAAGTCACTGTTTATTACATCTCAAATATTATTCGGCTGTCATGATTGGATGATACCCAGTCACATGATATGCGGAAAAGTCATATAATCTGGGTGGGGAGATTCCTGCTTGCATGATGCTGTGATCATTGCCTACTGCAGACGTCTTTGAGTTTGGAGCCCCTTTTTTCTGTGTATAACAAATTGTTGTGCAGTGGATGGTTGAATTAGATGATATTCCAGTAAAATTGGATAGTATAGTAAATCAGACCAGCTGAAGATAATGCTGTCCCTGTTTTTAGAAATTATTTGACCAGCAAAATTTGAGTGATTAACAGAATATTTACCATAAAAAAATTGTCAAGTTATTTTAATACTGTTGTTTTCCTTACCTACAATGCTCATATTATTCTACACATCTCTCATTGTATAACTTGTATTTCGTTGCAACTTGGGTTGGTAAATAATAGGTTTCACCACATTCCAGTTTGTAGTCATGGGTAGGGGGGTTTTAGTATTTAGTCTCATGGTGATTTAGACAAATTGCGACAATATCTTCTGTTTTTTTCCGATTAATTCTCTCATTCCGTCATGATATTTTGACATAAAATGATAATGAGGGTACATCACATCTCATAGTCTGGGTGTTTCTTTAACATGAAGTGAGTCTAAACAGACACTGAGAAGGATGAAGACACAAGAAAATAGTAAAACTTATGGTTACGTACATTACTATGGGACATATGAGAGACCAATAAAGCTATTAGTACAGAGTATAATTGGCTCAAGTATGGATAAGGTTTGTACTTTTTCCTTTCAAAAACATATCTTGGAATCACCAGTTTAGGAATGAAGTTCACCAATCCATTTGAGCTTGAAACTACCTACCTTTTCAATAAAAAGATTTTCTTTCGAACTTCTGCAAAATTTTTGAGATGATCCCTTAAGAGTGGTAACTGGTTTACTGGTGACTCATTTTTGTGGCTAGATACACTGCAGCCTTGTGAAAGATGATGTTGGAACTGTCACCTACACCTACATCTCTTTTTCTCAAACTTGTTGACTTTTTGTACCTGAAAGGCATTTTTCATGCCGCAAACACTTTATACATGGTAATGTATATGTACAATGAACAGAAGCTGTAGTAACAGAATATACAGTCATGTATTGAATTGAAAAGAACAAAGAATTTTCCAAATTCATTTTGTAAGGTACTGTGAAGAGACAGTCGGGTAGCACAGACATACTCTCAAGTCTACTTATACTGTAAGCAAACTCAAGCTAAATGTACATGCTTTTTTTAAACTAAATTTCCAAATAATAAATGTTGGATTAAACAATGCAGGTTGTAAACATAACCTGAATGCAGGAGACACTGTCGTTCCTAAGCAATAATGAAACTTTTGCTCAATTTTTTCTCATCATTGGATTGCTTGTCAAACCAACTTTTCCCTACTTCCTGTTTTTGCATCCCATTTTCTCCTCCAACATCATATTTTTGCTTACAAGTGCAACAAATGTGGAGGGAACTTTTCGGGGGTTGACAGAACACATCAATGTACACAGTGTATGTGGCAACTGCAGTGACAGAAATTGAAGTGGTTAAACGGCCATGTTTATACAGTTGAACATTGTCTCAAACGTCCTCCAATACAACATTCAACAATCAGTGTTCATTATTTCTCCTTCATTATTCAAAAGCACAATCCTTGAACATTTATTTTAGTAACAAACATACAGTAAACAACAATTTTTAAATTCCTGAATCCTTTCATCTTCGCTATATATAAAAGTGACATTTTTTCAAATTAAAAATTCTGTCAAAACATGTTACAATTCATCCATAACTTGCATCATGATTTATCAATCTTACCAGCCACTGCCTAAATTCATTCGAATGAAAATTGATATATGCACTTTCTATAGTGCATCAAAAGAAACAAATCTTAATAACTGAGTTTGTATCCACACGTAAAGTTATAAACAGTTTGTTATTGGTAGACCTGGTTTGAGCTAATCAGGAAAAAACAGACAGCATGCCCATTTTTAAGCATTTTTACTACAAAGTATACCACTTTTTGATTGAAAGCCTAAATGCATTAGCCTGTGAAGGAAATTCATAAAAACTAACAATAACACATCCAGATAGGTAGCTTTGAAAGAAGGGGAGATGGGGGACAGGGAATTTTCAAAAGATTGCCTGCCACAGCAAAACAGTACTTATCCTGATAAATTACATCTCTAGCATACTGTATAACCTGTACACCTTGCTTATGAACCCTGCACACCAAATATCAGACATGAATTTCCACCTGTCATTTGGGCAAGTACATGTAGCTGCAAAACTTCACCTGCGTGTTCTAAAAGTTACCTTCCCCTCAGAGGGTGGGCAGGCAATTATTTCCAACTTAGAAGTATAAATGTATGTATATCTGGAGTGAATGTAGATGTACTATACTGTAACTGAAGGCAATATAAATACCAATGGTAAATCCATTCCTTCCTTTCTTTCTTTCTTTCTTTCTTTTTACATTAAGCAATACTGGATTTAAAAACAGCCATTTCAGTAGAAAGACCATGACTGTACACAGAAACCTCTTACAACGATAAAACTACCAGCATCAATTTTCACAAATCATGATGATTGCATTTCAGTGAATCATCAAATAATATCATTACTCAAGGCTACTGAACAAATGGTGCAGTGTTACACACATCATGACAATTGCGATATTTAAAAAACATCCTGAACATCCCTGGATTACAGGCAGCTCAGATATCTGATATTTGTGTAACTTTACATAAATCATTAGATTTTTGCTTATCATATAAAATGAAGATGTTTGTTATTGAGGACACCCTTGGGAACATGAAAAGACACTCATTAATGCACAGGTTAAATTCTGTTTTCCTTGTAGGATGCGGGCTTGCACACTGTTCTAAATAAAAGCTTAGTCTGATAAGAGAGTTGGATGTCAGAGCAGGCCCAATGTTACTTGTCGAAAATGATAGATTTTAAATGTTTTTTGTGCATTTAAAATTCTGAACTTGACTGAAAGAAACAACAAAGTCCATGAAAATTGACTTGCTTCTGAAAATTTTTTTATAGTTGTTCTAATTATTTGCAACATGAACATTGTGCACCTAAATTGAAAGCAAATTACAGTTTTATGATATTGAAGTAACAAATAGAAAACTCTTAGTAAGGAAAACCCTTACACTTAGGGGACTTCAAAAAAAATTTCTGGTGCCCAAACTATGTATCTATTGTTGAGAAAACAAACTAAAACTTTGAAATTTTAATACAGTGAATTCAAATATGCTGGAAATCACCCAGAAATGTATTCTGTCCCTCTTCATATGAAGTACAACATTAAAAGTGACAGGGGTTGTGGACAAAAGGACATCAGCTCGGAATTCAGTTTGTCTACCTCTGTGGAAACTTGAGCAGCTCGCTTTGCTCTCAAACATGTATTCCTGGAGATACCCTCTCCATGGCAATCTGAAGTCATTCCTTTAAAAGTTGTCCGACAAACACACCTGTTGGCAAAACTTACTAGGAATGTGTTGTAGTGCAAAATTCCCACGATTGCCCCAAAAAATAAGAAATAGATATGGCTGCCAGTTTGCTGAAAGGGTGGAGCTGAAGCAAATTTTCAATAGATCGATCTACTCATTTGTGATGTTAACAACATAATGACAGCAATTTAATACACCTACAGGACATTAGCTAGGGTATCCAATTAGAATAAGGTTGTTTATCAAAATCATCAGAAATAAGGGGATGTCTGTGATGTTTGCAAGATAGCACTGATTGTTAAGGCCTACAAAGTATTCTCCAGTACCCAAATCAAATATTTGACATGAGAATTCTTTTCATCTTAATATATAAACACTAGGCTCATGCTGAGCTCTGGTTTATTTACCCCATCCTCCCCACCCCCACCCCGGTATTATTATCAAAAGAGATGTGGATTCTTGTTTGAATTGCATTGCAATAAGAGATTGATTTATCTGACCATTAAACTTTTCAGTTTCACCAACGTCAGATAAATAAGAAATATACTGTACAACAAAGCTGTTTCGGGAACTGTCAGGTTTTTCACAGTTACATCTTCTTTTTGTGATATCAATTTTAAGATTCTTAGAGATGACTTGTCTACAGGTTCAGAAATACCGTCTCTACCTCTGCTTCACTGCAGATTGATAAAACACTGTTTTCCCCACCCCAGTTAAGCTGCGTTGCTTGTTGTATCTTGCATATGAGGCAGAAAAATGAGGCTACAGACCAAAGAAAAGCAGCCATTGAGTATGACTGCAAAGAAGTTCAACTGATGTGACACAGACATCTTGTATTTGACATCATCATGTTTCTTATGGATTCAACAGAATTGCCGATTAATACCATCTGAAAAAATTGGATACCCTGTCTAGAAATTGTAATATAATAAAACATGTAAATTATAGTCTGTATCTATGACAACTTGCAAACTGAGCCTTGATTTATTACTTTCACCATTAGAAAGACGATTGTTTGAAATTTGCCATCATTGTAACATTATAGGTGTCAATCATTAAAACTTAGCACAGCAACCAAAATATTTCAAAAATGAGATCTTAGAAATAGCAGTTTATTCTGACCGACATGTACTTATTTAATGTCAGAATATTACAAAAACTATGTGTAATTTATTAATCAATAATTGCCCTGATCACCATAATGGGCTTGGCAAAATTTATCGCAGACTCTATAGACAGGAAATTATGGGGAACAGTACAGGAAGTATTTCTGACGATGGTTTTTCCCCTGTCGTGCCTAATAATGAATGTACACAATAACAAAATGAAATAGAACACTTATGAGTTCCACCATTCACAGCAAACATCGCAAGATTTGAGTAAAAATTGAAATAAAATTAAACTAAAATTGCTATCGTGTACATGCTTTAAAGGAATGTCATTCTTCTGTCAAGTTTTGATTTATTCTGAATATGTGACGGTCAGGACAATCCCGACACTTTGTATGTTGATGGCACCTACAACATTTTGACACACAATAACACACAAGTGATAGAGGAGTCGGTCGCATCTCACTCTTAGATGAAACGTTTTTCGTCCTGACATCGTCATTGGATATTCTAATGCCGACTTTGCCAGAATTCTTGGGAAATTGCCGTAAACCTACCCTAGGCCTCAAATAATCATTAAATATTAAGCAACATTTCAGTCTAGTTTCACTGCCATGACAGCTTTTACGTTCTGCTCACAATTTGAACCAATTACAAGACAGCATACGTACTGACACTATTACCGCGTCTCGAATAATAAATGACGACTTGGGCGTCTCCCAGACTTTGTGTCCTGCCGTATTTTGAAAGTATTAAAATACAACCAAAAAGGCAGAAAACAATAATTGGCGACAGGAAGACCATTTCATGAACGATAATAATCCATTACAATAATGTACGTAGGAAGGTCGGAAAAAATACACGGTCAACGACGTTGACAGGCTGATCCGTGAATCCCCTTGTCGGCTAAAATTACACAGGTGTAACAGACTGTGTTCCTATGATGTACTTACTTGCAATTTTTCATTATTTCATCTTGTGACATTATCTGAACCGGCGCTATCTTCTCCGTCTTCTCGTTGTAGTTGCGAAAACATTTGGCCAGATTTTCGTCGAAGTTGTTGACAAGATCTTCGATCGAGAAAGAGCGCATTTCCTCAAAATTGTCGACACTTAAGTCTTCTTTCGTTTCAAAAGAGTTCTGTGATTGTTCGTTTGAATTCAAGACATCACTCGATGTCCTAAAGTCGTGAAAGTCCTGCCATTCTTCGTTATTCTGCTCATCATGCTCCACGTCGTCTTCTATGCTGGCCAGTGGAGCCGCCATTTTGCCGTCTCCCTTCATTGTATCGTTCGTCGAACGCGAATGGCGCATATGTGTACATTCAGGTGAGTGTAAAGGCCACTATCGGGATTTGCGAGAAATCGCGTTAATATGTAAATATGCAGCAGACGCCCGCGAGCTGCACCACACTATTATCACAGGCGACCCAATAGGTTCTGAGTTTTTCACACTGTTTTCTCTATCATTTTCTCTTCTTTCTTCATGCTCCGAATGATCGGAATAAATAAAATAAATGGTTTATATAACCTAACCTAGCCTGTGTGACTCTTTATTTATTTTACACTCCATTACAAGGACGTATATCTCTCATACACACATGCTGTAATTAATTAGTCAACACAACTAATTATGTTAATCCGTGGACTTATCAGGGATTTTACGGGTTGGTCAACATCGCGAAAGATAGGAATGGTTACTAAAACGGGAAGGTAAGAAGCTCTCCTGAAATGTGTCCAGAAATTACCAAATTGCGGCCAGTCATGACCATTTATCCAAAATCTACTGCAGCCAATGTATTTCCGAGGAGAGCCAGCTACTCTTATTTCCTTCTCCCTTTTCATTAACATCACTATCTTTCCGATGTTGACCAACCCCTGATAAGTCCACGGATTAGCATAATTAGTTGTGTTGACTAATTAATTACAGCATGTGTTTATGAGAGATATACGTCCTTGTAATGGAGTGTAAAATAAATAACGAGTCACAGAGGCTAGGTTAGGTTATATAAACCATTTATTTTATTTATTCCGATCATTCAGAGCATGAAGAAAGAAGAGAAAATGATAGAGAAAACAGTGTGAAAAACTCAGAACCTATTGGGTCGCCTGTGCTATTATTCACCCGGTCGCTCGCGAGTGAATTGAATTCTTAATTCTGTAATTTTGATTTATGAGCTCATAAGAATAGTATAGAAGTAATTGCTTGGGTTCTTCAAGTGACGGGAGTCTACGTCCCTACGATAAAAGTACATTTTCCACGCATTAGAAAGTAACCCACAGGAGTCAAGTAGTGTTGCATTTTGCAGTCACCGTATATTTATGTAAACCTTTAATCTACAACGTCCAGAAACATCGTGCACACATGCGCTTTTGGAAAAGAACAATTTGATAACCGAAAGGGAGAGGAGGTTGTTACGAAAAACTTGCTGCAGGCAATGAGGAAAAAATTTCCTCTGAAACAGGATAAAGAAATTGATCCAAGTCTTCAGGCCAACTATCCAAGGTAAGGAAGAAAGGATAAACAAACAAATTAACAAACAAAACAACACTAAGTGAGTAGTGACTCTGACGTCACACCTTGAATATTTGCATTTGTTGTTCAGTCAAATATCTCAATTCTAATTCAATTCATTGCTTTCTCTTATATTTACACATTTTTGTTTATTCATTTTTGTTAAAACATTTATTGATTATTTGTTTGTTTATTTATTTGTTTGTTTGTTTGTTTGTTTTGTTTATTTATTCTGACTTCCCTGTGAGGAGGAGACTGACTTAAGTGGAGCTGCCACTTTCGGTGGATTACGCGGTCAAGTACTTGAATTTTTATAGGTCATGCTTTCAATGACTGGTTCATAATTACATAAATACATCTAAATTAACTGTACTACAGTTGCAATACCGTTAGCGTTAAAAACATGTTGTGATGTTTCATTCATTATCAAGTACGAAAAGGGGGATGATTATGACCAGCCACCAAAATTATTGAACCACTACAACTTGGAAAACAAACGTACAGGACTACTACAAGATTCTTAATGGCAGCACTGATCCTATAGGAGTAAGTAAGGCATCCACTAGGGCACACTGTCCTACAACGATTGTGTATTGATCCCTGTAACACTCCGTTTGATCCGGTATTATTTGCTCTGTAAAAGCCAATCTCAGGTCCTTTTTAAAGAACATTTCTCATGTTATATAGGACCAGTTGCAATATGGGGGCATTTGCTTCACTGCTCTAAGGGGTGGACCATTTGATATCCTGGGGGGGTCTGCAAGATTTTCGAAAAAAAATTTCCAGCAGATACACGGGAAAAAATTCTGCCTTAGATGACTTATGAAAAAAAAACTGGCAAGCTAATCTGGAAGAAAAAAGATCTATCACAGTATCAGCAAGAACCTTTTGGGATGTAACTTTTTCATTTCCGTGCACCCTTCTTGTCTTTGGCTCTTGAAATTAATTTTCAGTTACATTTGGCTTTTTGAATTGTTCACTGATTTTAGATAAGTGAACACACTCTGTAGATACATGCATATCATCTCTTGTGTGTTGACCAATAAATAATTTTGTTCTCTGGTATGATTGTGAAATGGACAGATTGCACTGACAAGTCAAATGACAGAATTTCAGAGGATGTTAAAACAAAACTGTCATCGTCAAGTATTATAATCCGTGGCACATTTCGGCCAACCAATAAACCAATTCGTATTTTCAAAAAAGAAAATCGAAATGGAACTAATTTTCAATTTTCCGAATGGTTTTATCATCTTGATTATTAACTTTTAGGCCTATTTCTAAATTTAAAATCTTTGGGCTGAGATTGAAATATAGGAAACAGGTATGTATACTGTATATGTATAGGTGTGTATACTGAGGATGGCACTTTGCGGCCATTCAAATTTCCCTCTGAAAAACTCTATTTCCAACAATGCACATTTGCGTTTTTTCAATTTCCAACATAGCAAATGTCCAATTTTCCCATTTCATTTGGAACGTGGCCCAGTATCTTTTCATTACCATGGCGGAAATAACTGCATCGATTGGAATTAAGGTCTAACATTTATCTCAGTGTGACCAAATATACTTGGGGAGGGCTTGGTTATGATAATTCGCACAGGATACATTTAAAAATTAGCAGGAATGAGGGACTGGTCAGTTTCTTCGGCCTAGGAGGCCGGTTGATTCATGGGGTCACCCTGTTTTTTACTTTGGTGGGTCACCTATTTTGAAATGCCCAATTTGGGGTCAGTGTGTTTTTAAATTTGGACGCGGGCTCATACTTGCCTAAAATGCATCAAATGCATCGTGCTAGCTGACTGATTTCAGAAACTTCAACCGATACAGTATGTGTGCATTCATCTATATATCCATCAACCTATGTACATTATCCCATATGTACATACATACATACATAAATACATAAATACATACATACTTACACACAAACGTATGTATGTATGTATGTATGTATGTATGTATGTATGTATGTATGTTTGTATGTATGTATGTATGTATGCATGCATGCATATATTTATATATATATATATATATATATATATATATATATATATATATATATATATTCACATTCACAGACACACACACAGACACCCATATGTATACACACAATTGTGTGCACACAGTGGAAGTTAGCATCAGGAGGCTATACAAGTTATGAAGTTTCATTACATATATTGTAAAAATATAAATTTTACAATTTAATTAGTAAAGTTGCTGCAAATAAATAACAAAAACTTACAATAAAATATCAGGCATTATAAATATTGCCTTCATCCTTGCAACACTGATGGATGGATGTTAATGTAAGTATTGCTGTAAGAATTGCCATAAAATTTGACACTAAGTAATGTATATATTCCACTGTAGAACAAGAAAGTGTGGTTGCCATTGCAGTAACTGTGAAAAATTATCAGAAGTTGAGACTGAATATGAGAGTAACAGGATCCTGGAGGTGGTATATCTATGAAGAACAAGTATGCTATATGATTTTACCGCATGCAAATTGTTATGAAATTCTTTTTGAGTGACTGAATATCTCTTCTTATGTCGGAGAATTTTTCACATTATGTTCTTGGTTCTTTTCCCATTCATATTTATGGTGACTGTGTGAACTGAGCTGATATATGATTTACTTTGGAATTTTGTTGTCCGTATTCATGGTGCTTCTGCTAAAACTTTCAAAGTTAAAGGGACATTAGCTGTAACTTTTGACGATTTTTTCACTACTCTGTTTCAATGTATCAACTACAGAATTTTACTATAATCCGATCATTATGACCAATGCCCGGTGTCCTACTTGCCAACACAGCCTATATATGTGAAATGACCATTGTTATTGTTGATAAATGTATTCTAGTCTGGACCTGAATACAAAATTTAAACCATAACAATGCAGATTATACTCATATAGGGTATATTTATGAGCTAAATATTAGGAATTTCTCCATGGTTCAGGGATTCAAACCAGAAACTGCAGATGATACACAGAACAAACAAAATTTAAAAAAATGACCAAAGTTATACAGCTAACGGATCTTTAATGTAAGACAGTATGAAACTGTGCATGGCCTGTTCATTAGTTTGGAAAGAGTAATATTACATGAGCATTAAACAAAATTTAATCAGCCTGAATGGATTTTTTCCACGGCCGACTGTAATGTCCTTCTGGTGGTCCTGTGAGAGACGTCGTGCCCACAATTTGACAGTATGGGGTAGTGCTTACACGCACAAGCTGTTGTCGATGAGAACATTGACTCATGCAAAGATGAAGTGATGCTCCATCATTGAATAATAATGCTCGTCAATAGTTCAAGTATATATACATTCATTCCACTGGATAATCTTAGAAAACAGGTTTCTGGAAAAAAAACCCGGACAACTGCTTTCTTTCCAATTCATATCCGTATGATTTGCACACAGCTTTAAAAAATTGGAGGCCCCCTCACTGTCCTTAAGCCCCCTTGAACAACCACATTTTTTTCGTGCCCCTCCATTTTCTCTTCACCCCTGCCCTTACCCTAATGATCGTGCTGATAATGCACGCCTGAATGGTCACGCTTGCAAGATCATCATGTAAAAACGCGCTTCGGAATAATTATTAGCACGATCACTACGTAATTAGCGAAAATTAATGTTGTTGACACGGTCATAGTATCTGTAAGTAAATCAGTGCATTATCAGGCACGACGATCTTGTATCAAGTGTGATAAAACTCTTTACGGTCACGGTCATCGGAGCGACCAGTAAAGTAACTTTACACGGTATTACAATGTTTACGTTTTGTTTTTTATTGCAAGAAAGGGAATGATGGTAAATCGTATCTCAATTGTTACAAGATTTACATGTAAAACTCATGTGGTTGAATCTCTTCAATTAGTCATGTTGTGTATTTATTCAATTTTTCCACTGTTGACCTAATGACTGAAGGCTTGGCAGCTAATAGTGAATTTGTAGGGCGCAC